>NC_135330.1:64840068-67240068 GCF_023851605.1 Tamandua tetradactyla | reverse complement strand
GAGGGTGTTGCACTCTGACACCACGTGGGGAAGACATGGAAGCTTGTGCCTGAGATACTCTCTGACCTCATCCTATGTGTCTCTCCTTTTGGCTCCTCATTTGTATGCTTTTACTGTATAATAAAGCTATAATCACAAGTATCGTGCTTTCAATGAGTTCTGAGTCAGTGCAGCGAATTATCAAATCCATGAGGGTAGTGGGAACCTCCACATTTGTAGCCAGTAGGTCACAATGAGAATAGCCCCGGTAGCCCCAGAACATGCAACTGGTGCCTGAAGGACAATCTTTAGAAAATTGCCCTTCACCTGTGGAATCTGGCCTACCTCCAGGTAGCTGAAGGCAGAATCAAACTTAATTGCATTACTGCAACATTCGTGGTTGGTATCAGAGGTCATTGAAGTTGAAGAAGTTTTTGGTGACCTTTTATAGGGAGAAATCCTGGAAGGTAGGGAGCCACAGAGCAGGTGAACCCTAAAATCTGCATATAAAATCTATCCATAACCTGGGCTAACCATTACCTCTTTATGCATAGGGAAACCCTGGAAGGAGGTGTATTGGGGGGTGGGGGACAGTCGAACCTGAAATAAGTGAAGAGAGGTTTAAAATTCTGTCCATTGCAGGAGAGTTAAAATTTGGAATTCGAGTCCAGACAAGTTAACAAAAATCATTCAAGGGAAATAATAGAATCCAGATGCTATATAATTTTCATAATGTCCAGTATCACATATTAGACATTTGGAAGAAATAAAAAAACATGACTATGCTGGTTTGAAGCTATTATGTACCCCAGAAAGGCCATGCTCTTTTAATCCATTCTTGTAGGTATAGACCTGTTCTGGGTGGGACCTTTTGGTTTGATTATTTCAATTTGAGATGTGACCACCCCATTCAAAGAGGGGTCTTAATGCTTTCACTGGAGTCCTTTAAGAGAGGATAAAGGACAGAAAAAGCTGAGAAAGAGAGAGAAAAGCCCCAGAGAAGCAAGCAAGACACCACAGAAGCTGGAAGAGCTACTGAAGCCAGAGGCTGAAAGCAATAAAACCCAGGAGAGAAGGACTAGCAGATGCCAAACATGTGCCTTCCCATGAGACAGAGATGTCTCAGATGCCAGCAGCCTTTCTTCTGAGAAGGTATCCTCCTGTTGATGACTTAATTTGGATATTTTCATGGCCTTAGAATTGTAACTTATAAGGTAATAAATCTCCATCGTTAAAAGCCAGTCTATTTTCTGGTGTATTGCATTTCAGCGGCTTTAGTAAACCGAAACAGTGACCAATACTCAAGATAAGTCAGTTGTTTCCCCAACTCCAAGATGATACAGATGTTGCAATAAGAAAGTAGAGATTAAAGCAGCTATTGTGAATATGCCCAAGGAAATAAAGTAAGCTATATCCATAATAAACAGTTGGGGTATATAATCGAGAAAAATATTTATACAGAGGAATGAAATAGAAATTCTAGAGCTGAACTGGAAAATTCACTGAATGGCTTTAATAACAGATTGGAGATGGCAGAAGAAAGAGTCAAGGAACACAAAGATGATCAATAGAAATTACGCAATCTGAGAAATGGAGAGAATGATATTTGAAAAAAAAATCACAATGCTTCATAGACATGAATAGTAATATTATCAGTCTAAAATATTCCTAACTGGAGATCCAAAAGAAGAAGAGATAGAGAATAGACAGAAAAAAAATTGAAGGTATATTATGAAAATTTCCAACACAGAACACAGAATTCAAAAATACACCCACGTTTATACAATCAACTAATTTTTAGCAAAGACACCAAAGCAGTTCAATGGATAAAGGAGTCTTTTCAACAGCTGTGATGACAGCTGAATATTAACATGGGGAAAAAATGAACTGCAAACCCTTACCTCACACCATATACAATAGCTTCTCCAAAGGGCCCATGTCTCTTCTGGTTTTCACACCATAACATTTAAAGCTGCCAATTCCCAGCATCATGGGAAAGCTCTACTCCTTCCTTCAGAGTCACAATGAAGGCAACAGCCTGCAAACCATACTTTTTCTTTTCCCCACCACTCCACTGACCCTCATGGGAGCCTAAATTAGGTAATCCCTGGGTCCTTTTGCCACTCTCATTTTCTCCTCTCCCCTGTAAGGCTTTTGATCTAATAAACCTGTCCTTTCATGCATTTTCAGCTGGCTGGCTATCTGTGTTTGTATCTCTTCACCTAAAGAACCTCCTCTTAACATTCAAAATAGAGGTCTGCATTTTTCCCTCAATGTGGAAGGAGTTCATTCTTTCCCAACCTCTCTGAAATGCTAGCTGACTTGTAAATTAAGTTTATCCTGTGTGTGGGTTTGTTTTAAGCTCTATATTTTGTTTTCCTGGGCTATTTGTCTATGAATGTCATAATACATTTCCCAATATATATTATTGGATTTGCATATCCATTTACCTAACAACTTATTTTGATGACCATAGGTTTTTAATTTTGACATCGATTTACTTTCTTTTATAATTGTTTTTTCAGTGTCTTGTCTTAGAAATTTTCAAAACCCCAGACCACAAAGCCATCCTACTATAATTTTACTAAAAGTTTGTTCTAAAAGTTGTAGTTTTAGCTTTTGATTTTAGATCTATGATCCACTTTATCATCCAAGCCACATAGAGATACATAACTTGCTAGTATCTTGTATGGCACAAAAAGGGCATAATTGCCCATGGCCATTTGTAGAAGATGAGGGCAGCTGTTATCATCCAAATTGTACGGAGGTACAGGCCCTGATAGCTGCAGGTATACCCAGGACAGGGCTAACTGCGATGGGTGCTTAAATGGGGGACTTATAACCAAGCTAGTCCAGATGATGAGGCACCAAATATAATTTCATGCCACCACAACCCTTATCTCAGGCCACACAGAAAAATAAATTCCAGGAACATTAAAATCTAACATATGAAAGTCAATATTTTAAAACTATAAAAAATCAATATAAGAAAATGTCTGCATCACTTTGGGAAGGCAGGCACTTCTCAGCAAAGCAAAAAACAAAATCTTGAAGGGGAATATTAATTCAAATAAATTAAAATTAAGAAACTGTTCTTAAAAGGGCAACATAAAGAAAATTAAGAGGACAAATTATAAACTAAGTAAAGGTATTTGTAACAAATTATTATCAAAGGATTAGTTCATAATATATAAAGAACATCTTAAGAACAACACAAATGGATAGACAAAGATAAAACAGTAAATAATCTTATGGGAAAAGGGCAGTCTCTTCTCAGAGGAACTGAGAGGCAGAAAGCTAGAGCCTGGCATGTAGGCATGGAGCTGTGGAGCCTGCAGGAGTGCTCTGATGGGGGCCCGGGACTTGGAAGTAAGCCAGGCCACATTCCTTGGATGTGCTACCCTCACCAGTGCAGCCCCATGACTAGCAACTCACCCCACAACCCATGCAACTGAACCCCCATCATCTGCTCCCATTCCCTGTGCCCCAGGTGCCCCCACCCCACCAGCCCCCAGTGCACGTAAGTGCCCCACCGCCACCCCAAGTGCAGCCCAACCAATCTCTCCTGCATCCCTCCTGAACACTACCTCCTCCTCCCTGTTCCCTGCAGGCTGTTGCCCGTGCATAAAGGCTGCGGGCACTAACCTCCATATCCAGGTTACCCCTGCCTGCCCCCAACCATCCATAATGTTGTACAGCCTCACTCCACCACACCTGAGTTCTGCATGTCCATTTAAGGCACTCTTAGGCCCACACATGGGTGCGCAAACTCCCAAGCACATCAGTCAGCTCTGGGAACCACACTTTTCAGCACTCCTAGAACAGCACATGTGCACGTCCCTCAGCCACACTTCCCAGCTCTGAGAAAGTGCTTGCACAGCCAGATTACATCTGCCCCCAATCCACAAAGTCACAATACTGCAGCTCTACACATGCGCACAAAGGTCCCCATGCCTTAGACCAGCGCACACCAGGGTTATGCTCCTAAGACTGGTACACCCACACAGTTACATACTCCCTGGCTGCGGGGTGCCCATGTTCACAAGCATCAGTGTAACATCCCCAACCTGTGCCTATACCTGCCCTAGAACAAATCACTGTGCTGATGGTCCATGCCGTGCCCTGCTCCCTGCTGTACAACCATCCCGCAAACGCAAGACTTTAAACTACTGAAGAAATCAACTCCCAAAATAAATCAATCAAGATATTTACATGCCATGAAGACAGCAGAAGATCATTAAGCATGTCACACTGCAGGCACATATAGCCCTGCCTAATGACCAAATTGAAACATCAGAGGAGACACAGACATTGGAACAACTAATCAAAGATGTTCATACAACTCTACTTAATAAAATAAGTGGAATAGCAAATGATATAAAAGAGATCAAGAAGACAGTAGAAGAGCATAAAGAGGAATTTGAAAGAATAAATAGAAAAGTAGAAAATATCACAGAGATTAAAGACCCTGATGACCAAGTAAAAAATATACTAGAGACACATAACACCAGATTTGAAGAGACAAAAGAAAGATTAAGTGGTATAGAGGGCAGGATAATTGACTTCAAAGACTCAAAACAGCAAAAGACGAGAAAGATGGAAAAATTGAATGGGAACTCAGGGAAATGATACACAAAACAAAGCACACAAATATAAGAATCATTGGTGTCCCAGAAGGAGAAGAGAGGAGTAAAGGGCTCGGAAGAGTAGTTGAGGATATAATGGGTGAAAACTTCTCAACCCTCATAAAGGACATAGACATACAAGTCAAAGAAGCCCAAAGAACCCCAAACAGAATAAATCCAAATAGGCCTTCCCCCAGGCACATTCTAATCAGTCTGTCAAATGTTGAAGAGAAGCAGAAAATCCTGAAAGTGCCCAGAGAAAAACAATCTACTATACACAAGGGAAATCAAATAAGACTGAGTTCAGACTACTCAACTAGCACCCTGGAGGTGAGAAGGCAGTGGTATGATACACTCAAGATCTTGAAAGAGAAAGACTTACAGTCAAGAATTCTGTATCCAGCCAAACTGTCCTTCAAAATTGAGAGAGAGGTTAAAGTTTTCAAAGACAAAGAAGTCCTGAAAGAATTTGTCAACAAGAGATTAGACCTACATTTCCTAATATAACTTATATGAACAGTTTAATTGAACACCGTAAGTACATGGAACCTTGAGTAGGGTGTGAGATTTTGTATATCCAGAGTGATGGCCTGATAAACTCCAGAGTAATGTGAACAGTGAATAAAAAAGTATTTTCAAAGTCCCCTTGGGGGAATGGCGAGAAAGGGGAAAAAATTCAACTTCCTCATGTGGAGAATTCCTGATATGCTCATAAGCAGTGGGGACAACCAAAACAATAGGCCAATCCCTCAATCTGGGGATTTGTACATATGAAACTTATCCCTGCAAAGGATAGGCTAAGCCTACTTAAAATTGGGCCTAAGATTCTCACCCAGAGAATCTCTTTTGTTGCTCAGATGTGGCCTCTCTCTCTCTCAGCCAACATGACAAGCAAACTCACTGCCCTCCCCCTCTCTATGTGGGGCATGACTACCAGGGGTGTAAACCTTTCTGGCAACATGGGACAGAAATCCTAGAATGAACTGAGACTCAGCATCAAGGGATTGAGAAAACCTTCTTTTTTTTTTTTTTTTTTTTTTTTTTTTTAAGAGAGAGGGAGGAAGGGAAGGAAAGACAGAGAGAAGGAAGGAAGGATGGAAGAAAGGGAAACATCTTTAAACATTTTCTTGTTTTATTATATTTTGTTTGTTTGTTTGTTTTTTACATGGGCTGGGGCCGGGAATCGAACCGAGGTCCTCCGGCATGGCAGGCAAGCACTCTTGCCCGCTGAGCCACCGCGGCCCGCCCGAGAAAACCTTCTTGACCAAAAGGAAGAAGAGAGTGTTGAGACACAATAAAGTGTTGATGGCTGAGAGATTTCAAACAGAGTCAAGAGGTTATCCTGGAAGTTATTCTTATGCATTATATAGATATCACCTTTATGTTGGAGAGACTGGAGGGAAGTACCTGAAATAGTAGAGCTGTGTTCCAGTAGCCATGTTTCTTGAAGATGATTGTGTAATGATAAAGTTTTCACAATGTGGCTCTGTGATTGTGAAAACCTTGTGTCTGATACCTCGTTTATTTATGGTATAGACAGATGAGTAAAACATATGGATTAAAAATAAATGAATAATAGGGGGTACAAATGTTAAAATAAATTTAGTAGATTGAAATGCTAGTGATCAATGAAACGGAGTGGTAAGGGGTATAGAAAAAAATAGAGGAAACAAAAGCTAAAATACATTGTGTAGATGGAAATACTAGCAGTCAATGAAAGGGGGGGTAAGGGGTATGATATGTATGAGTGTTTTTCTTTCTTTTTTTTATTTTGTTTTCTGAATTGATACAAATGTTCTAAGAAATGATCATGGTGATGAATATATAACTATGTGATGATATTGTGAGTTATTGATTATATACCAAGAATGGAATGATCATATGGTAAGAATGTTCATGTTTGTATGCTATGTTTAAAAACAAAATTAAAAAAGAAAAAAGAGTCTGACTCTACAAGAAATACTAAAAGGAGTTTTGCTTGCTGAAAAAAAGACAGGAGAGGGAGGTCTGGAGGAGGGCACAGAAATGAAGAGTACCACTATGGATAATTTGAAGAATACAAAGAGAAAGAGAGAAAATAATATATAGATCTGACAAATAAAAAAAGTAAGATGGTAGAATCAAGAAACACCTTTTCAGGGTGGGCCACGGTGGCTCAGCAGGTAAGAACGCTTGCCTGCCATGCCAGAGGACCCGGGTTCAATTCTTGATGCCTGCCCATGTAAAAAGAAACACCTTTTCATAATAACTTAGAATGTTACCAGACTACACTTACCAATTAAAAGATATAGATTGGCAGAATGGATTAAGAAATATAATCCAGCTATATGTTGCCTACAAAAGACTCATCTTAGATGCAAGGATACAAATAGATTGAAAGTGAAAGGATGGAAAAAGATTTTCCATGCAAGTTGTAACCAAAAGAAAGCAGGAGTAGCTATACTACTATTAGACAAAATAGACTTTAAATGTAAAAACATCATAAGAGGCAAAGAAGGACACTATCTACTGATTAAAGGATCAATTCACCAAGAAGATATAAAAATCATAAATGTTTATGCTCCCAATCAAGGAGCTCCAAAGTCCATGACACAGACTGGCAAAATTGAAGAGAGTGATAGATGTTTCAGCAATAATAGTAGGAGACTTCAATACACTGCTCTCCTCTATAGAAAGAACAAGACAGAAGATCAACAAGGAAATAGAGAAGTTAAATAACTTGATAAATGAATTAGACCTAACAGACATATATAGGTCACTGCACCACAAAGCACAAGTTTATACGTTCTTCTCTAGTGCTCATGGAACATCCTCCAGGATAGATCATATGCTGGGGCACAAAACAGGTCTTCATGAATTTAAAAATATTGAAATTATTCAAAGCACTTTCTCTGATCACAATGGGATGAAGCTGGATCTCAATAACCACCAAAGAATGAGAACACTCACAAATATATGGAGATTAAATAACACACTCTTAACCAGTGGGGCAAAGAAGAAATTGCTAGAGAAATCAGCAACTATCTGGAAACGACTGAAAATGAGAATGCAACTTATCAGAAATTATGGGATGCGGCAAAGGCTGTGCTGAGAGGAAGATTTATTGTCCTAAATGCCTATATTAAAAAACAAGAAGGACTTAACAGCACCCCTGGAGGAACTTGAGAAAGAACAGCAAACTAACCCCAAAGCAAATAGGAGAACAGAAATAACAAAGATTAAAACAGAGATAAATGAATGGGAGAATAAAAGAATAGAAAGAATCAATAAAATCAAAACTTGGTTCTTTGAGAAAATCAATAAAATTGATGGGCCACTAGCAAGACTGACAATGAAAAAAAGAGAGAGGATTCAAATAAACAAAAACAGAAATGAGAAGGGGTGTGTTACTACCCTGAAGAAATAAAATAAATCATAAGATACTATGAACAACTATACGCCAACAAACTGCACAACTTAGACGAAATGGACAAATTCCTGGAGACACACACAAAAGCTACACTGATTCAGGAAGAAATAGAAGATCTCAAGAAACCAATCTCATGTAAAGAGATGCAATCACTCATCAAAGATCTTCCTACAAAGAAAAGCCCCAGGCCAGATGGCTCCACAGGGGAATTTTATCAAACATTCCATAAAGAACTAACACCAATCCTGCTCAAACTTTTCAAAAAAAGGAACTCTACCTAACTCATCTCATGAAGCTAATATCATTTTAACACCAAAACCAGGTAAAGATGCTATAAGAAAGGAAAACTTCAGGCCAATCTCCCTAATGAATATAGATGCAAAAATTATCAATAAAATATTAGCAAATTGAATCCAACAGGTGTATAATTAAACGAATTATACACCATGACGAAGTGGGGTTTATACCAGGAATGCAAGGATGATTCAACACAAGAAAATCAATTAATGCAATACAATACAAATTTCCCTAACAAATTGAAAGGAAAAAATCACATGATCATCTTGATTGATGCTGAAAAAGCATCCAACAAAATTCAGCATTTTTTCTGATAAAAACCCTCCAAAAGTTAGGAATCAAAGATAACTACCTCAGTATGATAAAGGAAATACATGAAAAACCGATAGCCAACATCATACTCAATGGAGAGAGACTGAAATCTTTCCCCCTAAGATCAGGTACAAGACAACGATGCCCACTGTCACCACTACAATTCAACATTGTACTAGAAATTCTAGCTAGAGCAATCAGGGAGGACAAAGAAATAAAAGGCATCCAAATTGGAAAGGAAGAAGTAAAACTCTCATTATTTGCACGTCATCTGCAAGTGATACTGTCACTTGGAAGATCCTGACAAATCTACAGCAAATGTACTGTAGCTAATAAACAAATTCAGCAAGGTGGCAGGATATAAAATTAATTGTGCAAAAATCAGTAACATCTCTATGCACAAGCATGACCTAGCTGAGGAGTCAGTTAAGGAAAAAATTCCATTCAAAATAGTAACTAAAAGAATCAAATACTTAGGAATGAGCTTAATTAGGGATGTAAAGGACCTTTACACAGAAAACTATACTATTGCTAAAAGAACTCAAAGGAAATCTAAATAGGTGGAAAGACATTCCCTGCTCATGGATAGGAAGGCTAAATACAGTTAAGATGTTAATTCTCCCCAAATTGATCTACAGATTCAACACAGTACCAATCAAAATTCCCACCGCCGGGCGGGCCGCGGTGGCTCAGCGGGCAAGAGTGCTTGTCTGCCATGCCGGAGGACCCCGGTTCGATTCCCGGCCCCAGCCCATGTAAAAAACAAAAACAAACAAACAAAATATAATAAAACAAGAAAATGTTTAAAAAAAGATGTTTCCCTTTCTTCCTCCCTTCCTTCCTTCCATCCTTCCTTCCTTCTCTGTCTTTCCTTCCCTTCCTCCCTCTCTCTTTAAAAAAAAAAAAAAAAAAAAAAAAAAAATTCCCACCGCCTACTTTGAAGATTTGGAAAAGCTAACTACCAAATTCATCTGGAAAGGAAAAAGGTCCAGAATAACTAAAATATCTGAAAAAAGAAGAATGAAGTGGGAGGGTTAACACTCCCTGACTTTAAAACCTTTTATAAAGCCACAGTGTTCAAAGCAACATGGTACTGACACAAAGACAGAAGCATTGACCAATGGAATCAAATGTACTGTAGCTAATAAACAAATTCAGCAAGGCGGCAGGATATAAAATCCATGGTAAACTGATTTTTGGCAAGGCCCCCAAATCCTCTGTACTGGGACAAAATATTCTTTTCAAGAATTGGGCATGTAATAACTGGATATCAATAGTCAAGAGAATGAAAGAGGACCGCTATCTTACACTCTACACAAAAATTAACTCAAAGGGGATCAAACACCTAAATAAAAGAACTAGCACTGTAAAGCTTCTAGAAGAAAATGTAGGGAAACATCTTCAAGATTTAGTAATAGGAGGTAGCTTCCTCAACTTTACCCCCAAAGCACAAGCAACAAAAGAAAAAATAGGTAAATGGGAACTCCTCAAAATCAAATGCTTCTGCACCTCAAAAGACTTTGTCGAAAAAGTGAAGAGGCAGCCAACTTAATGGGAGCAAATATTTGGAAATCACATATCAGACAAAGGTTTGATTTCCTGTATATACAAAGAAATCATACAACTCAACAGCAAGAGAACAGACAATGCAATTATAAAATGGGCTAAAGATATGAATAGGCATTTTTCTGAAGACCAAATACAGGTGGTTGAAAAGCTCATGAAGAGATGCTTATTTTCATTGGCTATAAGGGAAATGCAGATTAAGACTACAATGAGATACCACCTCACACCTATAAGAATGGCTGCTATTAAACAAACTGGAAACTATAAATGTTGGAGAGGAAGTAGAGAAATTGGGGCACTTAGGCACTGCTGCTGGGAATGTGTAATGGTGCAGACAGTATGGAAGACTGTTTGGCGGTTCCTTAGGAAACTAGATATCAAGCTGCCCTATGACCCAGCAATAGCCTTCTTGGTATTGCTTCTTGGTATTCAGCTCTTGGAAGAGCTGAAAGCTATAGCACAAACAGACATTTGCACACTGATGTTCATTACAGCATTATTCACAATCACCGAAAGATAGAAAAAAACCAAATGCCCATCAATCAACAGATGAGTGGATCAACAAAATGTGGTATATGCATATGATGAAATATTATGCAGCAAAAAGACAAAATGATGTCCTGAAGCACAGCAAGATGGATGACCCTTGAGGACATAATGCTGAGCTAAATTAGCCAGATACAAAAGGATAGATACTGTATGATTCCACTTTTATGACCAGCATAAAGGTATAATCAGAGGCTTATAATACAGAATATAGGGAACTTCAGAGATACATAAAAGCTAGAGGTGGGTGAACCATTAGCTAATGAAGTTGAACTCCAATGTAAGGGAATAGATAGGAGTGAAGGTGATTCTCTAGTGGGTTTAAAAGTAATATTACCATATTGAAGATGAACAAGATTGAAAGGGGTTGTATAGACCTATGTCCCACTGATTCACACTAGAAATATGAATTAGTTCTCGTAAGAATTACTTCAAAGATTTGATTCTTGTATAAAGAGTGTTTAAGTCCAGGGTACAGGGGGGAAACTGCTATTGTATGCTATGAGTTATGTTCAAAAGGAAACCATCAACACTACCACAACAACAGCAGAGGTAAATAATGGGATGAGGGACAAGAGTTAAGAGGAGGTTTAGATTTCTTAGTTGGCAAGGGTATGTTTATTGGTTTTCTTTCTCTTGGGAACAATGAAACTATCTAAAATTGAGAATGTTGATGAACTGTGGACTTTGGGCCTTCTACACAATGACTAATGAATGCAGGTGGCTGAAGGATGCATGATGGAGAAGTAGAATGTTGAAATGGTGTGTATTTATGAACAAAGGTTGTGCTGCTATGAAAAAGAACAACGTCATGGGGCATGCAACGATGTGAATGAACATGTGGGACATTTGGTGAGACAAAATAAGCCAGAAACAAAAGAACAACAATGGTATGGTCAGCTTTAGAAAATGCTTATAAGAAAACAGTGGCCTAGATTGTAAGCTTTTAGAAGGAGACACATTAAGTCCAGAGTGGTGATTATTATTTCTGGATTTTGAGAGGTTGTTTTATATATGTAACCTGATATTTAGAGATAAGAACGAAGACAAACAAGTTGGGATTAAAGTAATTCAGAATATAGGGGTAAGGAAGACAGTGTCTATATTTTAGAACAATACATACTCTTTGAGACCAATGGAAGAAAGGTTTATTTGATCTGGAACTGAAATTTTCTGTAGTGTATAATCTAATTCAACCTATCCATTTAGCTCATTTGAACAATTGAAAAACAGGGAGCACAGAATAAGAAAGAGGGCCTTTAATCCTGTATAGATTATTGTAATGCCTGGAGACATCTTAGAGTATATTAAGCAGATAATCAAAAAGTATTGGCAAAGTCCCCTGAGGGAGGGGAGAAAGAATATGGAACTATTAAACTTTATCATCAGGGAATCCCTTGATTCTGTGTTAAACTTTAAGGACACCCAAATCAATGGGCCATGCTCTTGATCACGAGGCTTATTCTTTTGAAGCTTATGTAGGTAGCAGAGAATCTCAGACTACCTATAGGCATGCCTAGGAGTTACGTCTGGAGGACCTCTGTTGTTGTTCAGATGTGACCTCGGTCTCTCTAAGCCTGATTCTACAAGTGAAATCATTGCTTTCCTCCCTACATGGGACATGACATCCAGGGGTGAAAGTCTCCCTGGCGATGTGGGAGATGACTCCCACAGATGAATCCAGACCTGGCACTGTGGGATCAACAATTCCATCCTGACCAAAAGGGGGAAAAGAAGTATAATTAATAAAATATCAGTGGCAGAAAGAGTTCAAATCGAGTCAAGAGGCTACTCTGGAGGTTGCACTTATGCAAGCTTCCGTTAGACCTTGCTACCTATCATAACCTGCCAAACCCCAACCAGGACCATTCCACCCAATCCTAAAGAACACCTGGGGCAATATATAGAATTCCACAAGTGTTCCATGCACTAGAGTAACTTTCCAGAAACCTACAACCTCCAAATGGGTCCCTGGTCCAGATAAGTCCTGAAACCTAGGGCAGCTTCAGAACATCAGATAGTTCCATCTTGCTACCCCTTATTAGTGACAGACCCTTCCAATATAAAAAATTTAGAATTGTTATAGCCCAAACAACCCCAAAAAGAGGGATAGAAAGATCAAAGGTGATGGTGGAGTTATACATAGAAGAAAGGATTTAACAAATGAATATGAATGCTGAATCATTAAATTGATATCTCTTTTAGTCTCCAGTATCTTAGAGCAGCTAGAAGTAAAAACCTGAAATTGTGAAATTGTAACCAATGTCAAAGTCTGAAATACGTCTCTAGCTAATTGAGGTGCTGTACTTTGAAATTTATTGCTTTTTTTGTATATATATTGTTTTTCACAAAAAAAGAAGGAAAAAAGTTGATTGTGATGATAAAAAAACATTTAAACCCTCTAGCCTTCTGTATTCTGGAGCAACTAGAAGGAAAAATATGAGAGGATCATATGGTAGCCCATGACAAACTCTGGGATCTGTTCTGTAAGCACTTGTGGAAGAGTGCTTTGGAAACTATTGCTTTTTTATTTCTTTGCTTTGCATATATGTTATATTATACAATAAAAAAAGTTAAAAAAATAGTGACTTTAAAATGAAAATATATTGATCTGTCTGGATTGCAGAAATGTGGTAATATTTATTGAACTGACAATGCTTACCACCATTCTGGAAGTTGCAAATATAATGTCTCATGACCAGCTAGCTCATATAGCAATTTAAGCGAGATGTTTATTGGACACATTTGCTCCCAACTTGTAGCCATATTTCCTTTTCCCCCTTACAAACCCCACTCCCCCTTAACAACCATAAAATCACATCCTATGACAAAGTGCAATAATATCAAGAGAAATGATAGCAATGAACTTTAAAAAAATTAACTTACTCTTTCTTTCCAGAAATGTTTGTTTTCTGAGATATTTTCATTTTCTTTTTTTTTTTACATGGGCGGGCACTGGGAATCGAACCCAGGTCCTCTGGCATGGCAGGCAAGCATTCTTGCCTGCTGAGCCACCGTGGCCTGCCCTGTATTTTCATTTTCAATGTTCTCACTAGAGATTGGAATAGGCAGCCGGTCAGCATTTAAAAACTTGCATTGGGTTGAGGCTCCTGACCTCCTGGGCCCAGGGTATACTGCTTAGAATCATAATGGTTTTCTTTAATGCATGGCCTCAATAGATAAGGGCTACATAGTAAATATGGGGATGATAAAGAATTCAGTTATATTACTATGATTGTTCTGAGATCAAAGGAAATTCAGGTTATCACCAAATATCCCTATTTCATAGATAAGGAAATGAAAGGTATTAGAAAACTATAAAGATACTGTCCTGGATAATAAGTGGGAGGTGAATGTAGGCCAAGCTGTGCTGAAAGTAGATATCTGCCCCTTAAACAGAGTCAATATAGAACTTCCAAGTGTAAATCTTCCAAATAATTCTCTTTCTCCTTCCCTCTCTCTCTCCCACCCTTCTTCCCTCTCTCTCTCTTTCTTCAAAGTAAGCAGAGGAACAAGGACAGGGGGCGCCATTGCTCCAGCAGTGGATGGCCTGGGAATCAGCAGCGGTGCTGTGGGACGGCAGAAAGTGACAGGGAACTATTACATAGAGTGAGAAAATAGGATTGTTCAATCTGTTTTTGTTTTTTTTGACTTCTTTATCTGGGAATACAACCTTTAAGCTGAAAGGAAAGCAGCAAGCATAGCTCAGAAAGAGCTAGATTCCAAGTAGGTTATGGAGTCTATCGGAGAGAACCATGGTGTCCTAAAAGAGTCAAAGTCCTCTGCTACAAGAAACCACTGGCGTACTGAAAGAAACTGTATTGGCGCTTACCAAGCTGTTGTTCTACATTAGGTCCAAAAATACAACTGCCCAAGCCTGAGACGTGGGAGAACTGTTTGACTAGAAGTTCATAAGGAAAGATTTGGTATTATTAGTTGTCTGCAAGCTCAATATGAATTAGATATCATGAAACACCAAAACAACTAATGTTATCTTAGGTTGTGCTGATAGAAGTAAAATGTCCAAAAAAAAGAAAGTTTAGTCCCACTCTGTACCTTTCTGACATTTAAAGAGAAACATTGAAAAGTTGCGATATACTAAGGAGATTAGATAGATTGTTGGAAAGACGAGAGACAATGCCATTAGAGGAATAGGTGCTGGCTGTGTTTATAATCATGAAAAAAGACAAGATTTAGCCATGAGAAAGGAGCACAATAGTGTTTTCTGACTATTTCAATGACTGTAAAGTGCGTGAGGGATAAGACTTATTCCTCATGGCTTCAGAGTACAGCACCAAGAACAATGTTTGGATGATACAGAGATGGGAATCGCTTTCAGTGTAAGAAATTCTAACCACCTCTTAAATTTATACAGGTTGTATAATCTGCAAAATATTGTCATGTTTATCATCTCACTTTAGGAAGAATGTCCAAACAGTTGGTGATAGAATGAGCCATCAGGCACATATAAGCAGAAACTAGTGAATCATATTAGACTGGATTAACTTGAAGATTGTTTCCAACTCATACTGTAAGTAAACCTAGTGATGCCTGCAAGCCAGCTCTAAGTTGAGAGGAAAGAGGGAGCAAAAGCAATAGCATCTGTATCAATTCATCCTTGTCTATCTCAGCTTATGCCTTTCAAGGTAGAAATGAAGTGAAAAGGTAAAAGTCTGTACCCATCAAATAGGGAGCTGGTTGCATCACCATCTTGGTCCTTTAAGGTATTCATGGGGATATGGACTGCCCCTCTCTGACGATTTCTGCACTGGATAGGATAATGAAACAAATTACCCTAGAGGGCCCTTCCCTTTTTAACTAAAAGCTACATTTAACTCTTGGCTCTTGTTGATTTCTAAGCTGGCTTTGAGAAAGTTGTGCCCCTCTCTGGGGACAACTGTCTTTCCTATGAAATGAAAGTAATGGACTCTGTACTTTTTGAGGTTTCTTAGAGAATGAATATTCTACAGTTATGAGGTTTTATGAAAGATTGACAGTAGCTTTTTTTCTTCCATACCTTATTTAAAAAAAAAATGATCCTGAGTTCTGGGTCCCGGCAAAATCATGTTGGCAATTTAGTTTCTGAATCTTTCAAAATGCCTTCTGAAAAACAAAGATAGTGTATGAAAATACATGCAGATTATTTATTTTAAAATACTAGGTGATGGGGGAAAAGAAGTGTAACTCATAAAGTATCAATGACAGAGAGAGTTCAAATGGAGTCGAGAGGCAGTTACTCTGGAGGTTGCTCTTACACAAGCTTCAGTTTGATGTTGCTACCTATCATAACCTGACAGACCCCAAACAGGACCATTCCACCCAATCCTAAAGAACACCTGGGGCAATATATAAGATTCTACAAGGGTTCCATGCACTAGAGTAACTTTCCAGAAACCTACAACCTCCAAATGGATCCCTGGTCCAGATAAATCCTGAAATCTAGAGGATTCAGCCTTTCCAGGACATCTGACAGTTGCATCTCCTTACTCCATATTAGTGACAGACCCTTTCAATATGAAAAAGTTAGAATAGCCATAGTCCAAACACACCTAAAGAGAGAGATGGAAAGATCAAAGGTGATGGTGGAGTTATACAGTGAAGATTGTATTTAACAAATGAATATGAATGCTGAATCTTTAAATTGATATCTCTTTTAGTCTCCAGTATCTTAGAGCAGCTAGAAGTAAAAGCCTAAAATTGTGGAATTGTAACCCATGTCAAAGTCTGAAATATGTTCTACAACTAATTGTGGTGCTGTGCTCTGAAATTTACTGCTCTTTTGTACATATGTTGTTTTTCACAAAAAAAAAGAAGGAAAAAAATTTGATTGTGATGATAAAAAATATTTAAGCCTTCTAGCCTCCTACATTCTGGAGTAGCTAGAAGGAAAAATATGAGAGGATCATATGGTAGCCTGTGACAAACTCTGGGATCTTTCCTGTAACTACTTGCTGAAGAGTGCTTTGAAAACTATTGCTTTATTTCCTTGCTTTGTATATATGTTATACTATACAATAAGAAAGTTAAAAAAAAAAAAAAAACAACTAGGTGATAGTTTCTCCCCTAAACACTAGCATAGTGATAAGTGTGGTCAAAACCCCACATACTAGCAGTTCCTCAATGTGATTGGCAGTAGTGTGATGATGGAAAGAATGGAGTATATCCCGTACCCTAAGTTATGGAACCCCAAATCATCTATAAGTACTCACCATCAAAAGGAGAAACCCTTACCCTGAGAGAAAACCTAGGTGAACAAGGCTGACAATGCTGTGAAACTAGGCACAGTTCTTCCATACTCTAAATTGCAGGTGGAAGCAAACATCTGTGCATGATTCCACCAACGGACCCAATAGTGCTGAAGTAGTTCAAACCCTTGACAAGCTGCAAAATATCCAGCCAGTATCTCTTTTCCAGAAGAAGTAAGTCTCACCGTGAGGGGATCGCTGTCGAAGCAGCAAACTGAACAAGGCAGGAGGAACAGTGATGGTCCTGGTTGTGGGGATAAGAGTCGGGAAGAATGGATGGTGCACCCAAAAGAATCAGATCACAGGAAGTAGTGTGACAACACTATAATTCTTCTAAAAGTGAGAGCATTGCCTTGGCAAGCAAGGAGTTCTGGGAAACAGATCTAAAGGCAGAGAGTCTTCTTGACTAGACTGAGGACTGAGAGACACATGGAATGCATTTTGCGTCTTCACAACAGTAAATGGAAGAGGAGGCTTGGGTCCTAAGGCCAAAAAGGCTACCCTAGGGCATTCCTATGGCTTCCCCACCCCATCCTAGGAATCTCCTAATGGTCCATGAAAAGCCATCTCACTTAAACATGGACACACAGGAGAGAATATAGTCTAATCTCATACAAAACTATTATAAAAAAAAGATGATAATGATACAGAAAAATCTTAGAGCAGGAGTCACACCAAAGAAAATGTAGACACAAAGTAGGTGAAACTGTAATATTTAGTATTGCAATGAGAGAAAGAAATTAAGGAAGCAGTAGACACTTTGAAGAAACTGTATACAACAGAATTGGAAGAAATGGTTGAAAACAAGTGACTATACCAGAAGGAAAAACCTAAAATTGTGAAACTGAAAACTCTGAAATCTGTTCAATAACTAATTGTTGTGGTATGCTTTGAAATTTATTGCTTTTTTGTATATGTGTTATTTTTTACAACAAATTAAAAAAAAAAAAAAAAAACCCTGATGGCTATAAACTGAGAACACATAGAACCCAAGAAAGAATTATGCAAAAAAGTAAATTCAAATATACAGACTAATAAGAGGGAACACAAGGGAGAAAAGGCAGTATGGAAATGACAGCAGGAAAGAGGATAGAGAAGAAAAAAAGGAAAGATTCAAACAGAGACAAAGGAAGAGTTAAAAATGATTTGAGAATAAGTTAGAAATAAGATGGGTGAAGAAAATCTAACAAAGTCCCTGATGAAAGAAAATCATACTTAAAACTAAAAATCAGAGAAAGTTTCCTGAAATAGAGGAATTTTTAAATCTACATTTTCATTTTAACTGGGAAAGCCGTCCACAACAGTCAACACCAAGGACCTCCCAGTAAAATGATCAGAGTTTACTTGTGTCTGATACTCCTTTTATCTACCTTGACAACAGACGAGTAGAACATATGGAATAAAAATAAATAATAGGGAGAACAAAGGTTAAAATAAATTTAGTTTGAAATGCTAGTGATCAGTGAAAGTGAGGGGTGAGGGGTATGGTAGGTACAATTTTTTTTTTCTGTTTTCATTTTATTTCTTTTTCTATTGTCTTTTTATTTCTTTTTCTGAATGGATGCAAATGTTCTCAGAAATGATGAATATGAAGCTAAGTGATGATATTGTGAATTACTGATTATCTATGTTAATTTTTATTTCATTTGTTGATTTTTTTAATTAATAAATAAATTTTTTTTAAATGATCAGAGTTTAAAGATAAGAAAAAAATCGTTTGGGCCTCTGGACAAAAAGTCCAAGCCATTTTAAGGGAAAGAAAAGCAGATTGGACTCAGACTTCTCAACAGTAACCTTTTCTGCTAGAAAAAAAAAAAAGAAAGAGAAAAGAAATATTAAAAAAAGAAAACAGGACCCAAGAATTTTATAAACCAAATAAACTGTCTAAAAGTATAAAGTCCATAGTTGTGAACATGCGAGATCTCACAGAATATTACTCTCATGAGCTCTTCCTGGAAATTTACTAGGTAATGAGCTTCAGACAATCAATAAATAAATGAGTGTGGAAGATTCAGCTTTCTTTCTCCAGTTAAGTGTGAATATATTTAACTGTAGAACAACTGAAAATTGGAGATAAGAGTAAAATAGTCTACTACAGGCATATACTCTGACAGCGTCAAAGAATAAAACTAATAAAAAATGAGAGGAGAAAGGGAGAGCAAATGAAAAGAAAAATCTTAACAGATTTTCTGTTGTCTATCGGGCAGGAGCAAAATAATATCATTTGAGGCTGATAATTCAAGTAGTTGAAACTTAAGTTTTCTTGCTATTTAAAGATTATCATTAAGTTAACACTACTGACTTAAATTGAATGGTGCAAAAAAAGGGGTAAGAGTGAGAATTGAATGAGACTATTATATAAAGAATAAGTGTATTTATTAAAGATAAGCACTAGAACATAATTAAAAATCTTCCTAAATGTCAAAAGAAAGAAAAGATAAACCACAAAGTACAGGACTTTGTGTATGTATTAAATGTGTTTATGCACTTAAATAGTCATAGATATATGTTGCAAATGCACATATTTTATTGAAACATGAAATTGGCATTTTTGTAGGTCATAAACAACAGACTATCAGTATGGATCACATAGTCTAGCAAAACATTAGATCAGGTAAATCCAGCAAAGAGTAAGCATATAAAACAATGTGGCAGAACTGATAAAAATGTATAGTGTATCAATAAATGTAAATGGACCTTAATTACCTATCAAAAGAAAAAAGACTTTCTGAGCTTAAAGCCAACTCCATGCAGGTACATGAGACACACCAAGAAAAAAAAGTGAATCACAAAGGTTAACAGTAAAAATATAGCTGAAGCTACACTAGTCAATTGAAAATTTTAAAAAAGCAGAGGAATGATCTGAATGTCAGAAATGTAGATTTTGTTTGCCAACCAACATTAAATGACATAGAGGCCTCTTTGTAAGTCGAAAGAGAACAATTCACAGTAAAGATGTAATTAATGATATCTGTTCAGAAAATAATGAAATTGCAACTTTTATAAAAGGAAAATCAAAGATATGGAAGAAGGAATGGACTAACACTGACATGAGATTTTTTTTTAATTTTATTTATTTATTTATTTTAATTGAAAAGCCAAAACAACATACAAACACAAACATTCTTAACATGCAAGCATTCCAAACATGGTGTACAATCAATGGCTCACAATATGACAAGAGATTTTATCGCCTCTTTCAGATTGAGGGGATTATAAAAAAATTAGGAATATTTGTAAAACCTAAAAATAAAAAGGCCATATGGTAGTCCATATAGCTCTACATTGAACTCTGTATCCCAATAACAAAGAATATGCTTTCCTTTCAAATCCATGTGGGTCATTAACAAAACCCGCCTCTACTAAATACAGAGAAGACTTCAGTTAATTTTACCAAAGAAAAGTAATGCCGGCCTTTTCTGACCAAAGAATTCAGTTAAGTCAGAAAATAATGAACAAATGATCAAAACTCTCTCTTAAAGAACTTTTGGGTCAAAGGGAAAATACAAAGCAAAATTGCAGAATTTCTGGAAGTAACAATAATGAAGATATTGTATATTTGGCAAGTCCAAGATAGCCAATGAAAAAGACTACTACAAACAATAATAGAATTTAGTATAATAGCTGGATATTACACTGTGCTGGTTTGAAATGATGCAGAAAAACCATGTTTTAATCAAAATCCCATTTCATAAAATGGCAGAATAATCCCTATTCAAAACTATATGTTTGAATCTGTAATTAGATTATTTTCCTGGAGAAGTCTTCCAATCAAGAGTGGTTGTTACATAGGATTAGGGAAGATGTGTTTCCACCCATCTGGGTGGGTCTTAATTGGTTTACTGGAGTCCTATAAAAGAGGAAACATTTTGGAGAATGAGAGATTCGGAGAGAGCAGAGAAGAACGACATAGCCACGAGAAGCAGAGAGCCCATTAAGCAGTGAAGATGAAGAAAACGCCTCACAGGGAGCTTCATGAAACAGGAAGCCAGGAGAGAAAGCTAGCAGATGAGGCCATGTTCACCATGTGCCCTTCCAGATGAGAGAGAAGCCCTGACGGTGTTCACCATGTGCCTGCTCACTTGAGAGAGAAACCCTGAACTTCATTGGCCTTCTTGAACCAAGATATCTTTCCCTGGATGGATGCCTTTGATTGGACATTTCTATAGATGTTGTAATTGGGACATTTTCTTGGCCTTAGAACTGTAAACTAGCAGCTTATTAAATTTCTCTTTTTAAAAGCCATTCTGTTTCTGATATATTGCATTCCGGCAGCTAGCAAACTAGAACGTACACCAATTGTACACCAATAACCTTATTTTATACAGCCAACTAGTTAGAAGTATTAGAAGTAATAACAAAAGAATCAACTCCATTTTCAATAACAACAATAAAGATAAAACACCTAAGTATGAGCTTAGTGAAATGTGCAAAGTTTATACAAAGAAAGCTTTTAAACATTTCTAAAATATGTAAAAGTTGATATGGACAAATTGAAAGATATTCTGTCGGAACAGAGGAGGAAAGATAAATTTAGCCAGATTTAAGATCTTAACAATTGTTAAATCTAGGCAAAAATATATATTAAAATTCATTATACTACTCTCTCTAATTTTTTATATTTGAAAAATTTATAATAAACTAACCTTAAATAGTTGATCCTCATATTAAAAATAAATATATTTAGGTTCTCGTTTCATGCTATCAAAGCACACCTGGATAATTATATGAGTTAATTAAAATAATTCAATAAAATTTTTAAAGTCAGACTTCGTTAAGCTAAATCTCTTCACAATCTCTACTTATTAGAAAATTAATTGTACATGCATATTTTGGATACCTTAGTGTGATAGCAGTTTCTCTTCACTCATTCTCCAATTCTGGCTGTGGTGCCAAATGAGGATTCACATTTCTCTCAAGCTCAGCTTCTGAGGCTATAAAAGGTAGGGTGAAAGGGGTGCACAGGTAATTCAGCAGTCAGAATGCCCATCTTTCATGTGGGAGACCTGGGTTCAATTCCCGGACCATGTACTCCAACAAAAAAGGTAAGGTGAGAACAAAACGACAATTATTCAGACCACCAGAGTTACTGATAGAAAAGCTTCCAATTCTCAGGCTAGAAGAGGCCTTCACAGACCATCTCACCCCTACTCTGGCTTTAGATGGGGCCACATGGACCCCAGATTGGTGCCTGTAGGCTTTTGTCCATTCTCCTATGAAGTGTTGCCTCCGAAAGGTAAACCTGCTTAAATAATTTTGAAGGACAAATTCTATATTTCATACTTGTCCTCACTGAAAATTCTAGCTGAACAATTTTGCTTTTCCTTTAATGTTTACTAGTATTGCTTGCTATATTGGAAATAATGAGCATTCATGCAATTATCACCTTCAGCAAAAACTACAAAAATAAAAAAACAAAGCAAGACATGGACTGGTTTCCTATTTCCATTAGCAAAAGCTCAGCCTCCTCACTGTGGTATCTTGGCCCCAGTATCCCTGCTCTCCAGAGTGAGGTTCCCATGTACCATTTTTAAAGACGGTCTATCCCAGCCCTGCTTCCTTCTTGTGATCCAGACAAATGAAAGAGAAAAATTGTAAAACCGATATTTGTTTAGCACTTTTTAGTTTTTGGAAGCTACATTTTTCAAATGTGTTTTTCATTTAACCTAATCAAAAGTCTTAAGAACTAGGTATTATTATTATTATTTTTTTTAATGGGCAAAATGGCACTGGAGGAGCTAGGGCTTTGCCTGAGATTAAAAAGCTAATAAGTGATGAAACCAGAATTTTGGCTTTGAATTTTGTGTTCATCCTACCACTGAGCTATGCATTCATTAATCCCCAGGCACATTTTGAACTGGACTTCCTAATTCCAAACTCCCTTCTTAGGAAACCCTATTGTTTTGGTTTGTTAGACTGCTTAAAGTGGGTACAGTGAAATGGGTTGGCTTTAAACAATGGGAATTTATTAACTTACACTTTTGAGACTGAGAAAAATGTCCAAATCAAGGCATCATCAAGGCAATGCTTTCTTCCCAAACACTGACTGCTGGTGATCCTTGGCTCCTCCACCATATGTCAAGGCACATGGTAGCATCTTCTGGTCTTTCCCTTCTCCTCCAGGATTTGCTGCTTTCAGCTTCTTGATTCTGTGGCTTCTCTGTCTCTCTCTCTCTCATTTTCTCTCTGTATGATTCCTTTTCTAAAGAACTCCAGTAAAAGGATCAAGACCCATCCTAAATCAAGAGGGGTCACACCTTAACTTAACTAACCACATCAAAACATCCTATTTACAATGGATTCACACCGATATAAATGGATTTAAGTACATGATTTTCTGAGGTACATATAATTTCAAATCACCACATCCATCTTCCTCCACAACAAAGTCCCTGAAAATTCTATCTATCCTTCAAAATGCAATTATCAATTCTTGAACCCCTGAAGCTTATGCACCCTCTCTTTCCCTCTTTGGAACCAGCACAGGACTTTGTATGTCTTTTGGGGCACTTGGTATTGTCTTCTGTGTGTTACAGTATTCTATGCATATCTGTCCTACGAGTAGAGTCTATGGCTTATGTATCTTTATATCCCTTCCAAGTTGCAAGTACAGTGGCACATAGTAGGTATTATACTTAACAAATGGTTCTGAAACTACATGAAATTTTGCTTAATATAACTTAAAGATCTGCCCTCTCTCTGAAAGAGCCCTTTCCTTAAAATAGTAATTCATACAGTAAATAGAAATTATTTTTATAATGAGTAGACAGATTCATGTGAAATATAAAAATAAAATCATGTTGCTAACAGTAATAACCAAAAGCATAATCATAATGATAATCTTATAACCTTGAACTGAATCATAAGATTCTTCCCTGTCAGATTATAATAATTCATTGGAGTCTCATTTATTTTCCCAATATACTTTTAAGTCAAAGCAAAGGGTTGTCAGTTTTGTGTTAAGAATGGAAACAAGAATGGGAGCTTTGGACTTACACTTGTGCTTGAGTGCAAGTTTCTCCACCCACTTGATTGAGTTATTTAACCTCCTTAGATCTCTCTGCCTTTTACAGAATAGTAATAATGGAGTGACAAAATCTACAAGCTTATTGTGAAGAATAAATGAAATTAAGTTGGGCAAAGTTCTTGGCTCAGCCTCATGTGCATAGTAAACACTCACTAAATCAGTAGTTCATGTTACATTGTGAAAGGAATGCTACCAAAGGCCCAACAGGATTAAGTGGCCTCCTTAAGATGGTATAATGAGATCTAACTAGAAACTTGAGCTTTTCCTTCCTGCATTACCTGCTCCTCTCCCACCCCATTCCTCTGCTTTACTGCCCTCTCTTCACTTTCACAGAACCTCAATAGGAAGAGAAATGTCTTATAAGGTATGCACCTTGCAATCTCAAAGTCAGAAGTGAGAATTGTTTAAAATTTATAATATTTTTCTTGCTTGTTGGTCGTCTTGGATACAGAGTGTTGAAGTGTGATCACGTCAACCCTAACATCTGACTGTTGAGGCAACAATTGTGTTGAAGTAAAAACAAGCAAAAAATGATGCTATGTAAAATGACATATCTGGCACAAGCCTATTATATACTCTTTTCTTTCCCAAAACCCTTTTCCAGTTGCCAAGCAGATTAATTCATCTGCACAGTGAGAGGAGGAAACCAGGCAGAGACCTCCACCGTGAGGGGAAAGTTGGAGACTTCCATGAGGGCAGCTGGACTGCATGTGTGGTGGCTCTCCATATCCTGCCAGGGGGAATATCTCTCTCATCAAGAGTATGGAAATCATAATTAGTACCCTGTAGTACTCAGGGATTCAGACCCACCCAAATCTATTTGCAGCATTTCACAACTTATTGCGAGCAGTGTCTCTTATCTTTAGGTAGCTGCCTCCCTTCTGCTCTGGAAGATTTCTCCTTCCATGAGTTAGAGCCCAAGTTCATTAGAATCATACGTTCTGCTTCAAAACCTCCCTTAATCTCCTAGGTGCTTTTTGGGGCTTTTCCAGTTGTATTCACTAACCTTGGATGAGAGTATTTAGGAACAATGCTAATGTTCTTAAATTGCTTTGCAGTCTCCTCTCCTGGATTATACTGGCAGGCAAAAAAAAGAAATACCAATTAAGCCCCAAGAGCCATTTTGCAAATGCTCTTTCCCTTAAACCAGGGAATGTCTGACTGTGAACTCAAATGGAAAAGATGCAGCATGGGGCTGGGATGTGTTATGCACATTGACTCTTTTCTTTCAGAGGGATCTAATCTTTTGGAGTGGGCATTAGGTAATGCTTTCAATGTGGTATTAAGGGCCAAAAAAAAGAGACAGTTCATATGTTTTGGAAAATGACATGTTGGCGCTTTCATAATACTCATCTTAAGAGGGTATTTGTTATTCATTACGTACAGTGCATTTCAGAGTTCTGCTTTCCATTAACCCCATCTCTGAGCAGACAGTAGATAGTTTCAAACCTTTTTTTTTTAAGTAAATTCAACCTCTGCCTGCATCTTGAACTCTCTTGGATATTGGGGTGACTTGGGGATACTGCAGTGCAGCAGAAGTGAGTAGTAATATTGGCTGCTTCCAGGATAAAAAGTAGATATTCCACTGTTAAGTTTGCATTTTTTTAATACTTATGAATATATTACTAATTCCAATCGCAAATTGAAAAATATATAATTCTAAACAAAGGTTAGAAAGACCTGTGATCATCTCCCTTAGTGGCCTCATTTGCATTCTCCATTCCCATTGTTTCTGGGAAGTAACCCCCGTGGCCTGTCATACCCTCTTTTCTTCCTGAAACCCCCGCAAACCTCCAGTTCAGCACTGGCATGCTTGAGGTTTTGGGTAGGTGGATTCAGAAAAAGAGAATACTTTCCTCTCTCCTACCAAACAAATGAAGGAAACTATCTGCAAGTTTTCACCGAGTAGCTACTCAGGACCTAGGACTATGCTAGGAAAAGTGAGAGGTTGAAAATGTACATGATGAATTGTCTCACTTTAATTCACTCAGTTTTTTAAAGTATTCAATTACTACAGTGTTTCAGACACCTTGTTAGGTCCTGGAAACAGAGAGATGGAAAAGGCACAGTCTTAGCCCTCAAGGATTGACAGTTGGTGTCAGGAGACACATTTGTAGATTGATAATTAGGTTTTTGTACAAGATACTGTGTGAGCCCAGAGAGGGAACATGGCATTTCTCGGGCCAGAGTTTTTTGAACTTCTAAGGATCAAGTTCTTGCAACAACTCAAGCCAACAGATATTTGTTAAACACCTATTATGTGCCAGGCACTAAACTTGTTTCTGTCAGTGACCCAGTCAATGTGTGCATGAGACCCTGTTCTGGTCCTTGGGGAGCTCACACCTAGTCATGTGCAGAACAATTAGCAAAGACTGTAAAGAAGCGTATGATTATTTGGGACACAGTCTTACTTTTGCCAGGGATCAGAGAAAAGGGAAACCAATTAAGGCTGGAAGTATCAGGAAAAGCTTTACTGAGGAGATGAGATGGGAACTGGTCCCTAAGAAACAAGCAGATTTTTAATCAGTAAAGCAAATTTTTCAATTAGTATAATCCGGGTAGTAGGAGATGAAGGTGAGTATACCAATATATTTAGAATTAGCAGTCAGGGTAGTCAGAGTAGATATTAGGTTCATGTTTCCCAGACTAAAAGCTATAAAGCATCCCATTAGAATACGATCCTGTGTATACAGGGATCCTTGTTCATTCAACAAAGTTAACTGAGCTTCCATTATGTGCCAACTGTTGTTGTAGGCACTGAGTTCCAGCAGTGAACACACACAATCCATGCTCTCAGGGAGCTTATACTCTGGTGGGGAGACCGACTGATAAATAAAGTCCATCTCAATCCAAGTGGTAATAAGTGTTCTGGCTAAACGTAAAGCAGAGGGTGGTGGGGTGAGGTGGGGGATTGTTGGGTGGGGGGAGGTATTGAGCGCACTGTAAAGGGACAATTGCAAAGAAACTAAATTTCTAAGATGCTCCCAGTTCCAGAATTCTATGAAATTTGCCTCTTAGCCCACATGACCATTCCACCAATTTTCCTGTTGCCGTGAAAACATAAGGTGAATACGGTCTCTATAAAGCCCAGGTCCCTGTGTCTCTCGTGGACTTTTTCATGGTTTCTCTGCTTAGGAATGCTTAGCAGTTATCAATAGCTATTTAGATTTATCCAGCTAATGCTTGCACAGTGGTCATATAGTTGGCTATATTCTAATAAGGATAGAAATCAGTTTTTCCAGCTTCCAGCAAAGAGATGAGAAGAAACCATGGCCTCAGCAAAGCCATGCTTGGCAGTCAGTTAAAGATCTGTTTGCTAAAGTATAATGTAACTGTGTCTTCTGTCTCTCTAGCTGATGACCAGCCATGCGATAGGAACAGGAAGTCCCTAAATCCAGTCTTTTAAGCCCCTAGTCCTGCTGGTGAACCCTTAGATCACCTTCCCTCTGGTACCTCTTTCAGCATCAAGCAGCTGTTTAATGCAAGGTTTTCATCTGTTCTTTTCTCCTTTTCTTGGTCAGTGGATTAACCAAGATTGATTTTTCTGCATAGCTGGGAAGGCCTAAGGTTATAAGATCAAAAGGTAGAGTCCTTTTAAGTGTAATTTAGATTTTTTTTTTTATCAGTTCTGCTATCAACCACTGAATCACTTCAATGTCCCAGGAGCATCTGGGCCACAACTGCAGCTGCTGAGGTCGGGCAAACCTGCCCTCCCAACACAGCAGCAAGGGCAGACCAACAGCCATCTGCTGGCAAGCACCCTCTTTCCCTCTGTCTGTCTGTCTGTCTCTCTCTGACTCCTTTTTTTCTCTGATTCTGCTTGCAAAATGCAGCTAGACCGCAGACATGATTATTCTATTACTCTATTGCTTTCAGGTCAGTGTATATTTATCTTTTGCAAACTAAAGAGCTAAAGAGAGAACTTCTTCTGAGTCTACCAGATGACAAGAAGAACCAATCAATTCAGCGAGAAAGCCTGTCAGAACAGCGGGACATCATTGGCACAAGTGCTGTTGTGGACAAAGTAGGCACCTGAGAGACTCATTTTCCCACTTTTTGCTAAGGCTTCTCTTTGCCAGGGAATAGAACCTGTCTGAGTGCCATGCCAGGCGTGATAAATAACCATCAGTACCCCTGGGTGGATAGATAGCATTCCACTCCTCTTTTAGCATACAAAAGTGACCTTCTCTCTTTTAAATGTAAATGGGTAGCTTTATAAATGCCACCTTGTAAAGGCTGGCATTTGTATGGGCAGAGTGGAAAGGCCACGGTGAAAATGGAGGGGTTGTGATGCTGGTGTAGTGGGAGAATTAGGGAAGCATGAGGAGATGGAAGCTGGTATTTAATGAAAGGGGAAAGAATATTTGAGAAAATCAAAGTAAGAACTTGAGAACATAGTCAATTCAAGCCAAGGATGGTAGCTTAGGCAAGACTTTCTCTATTCTCCACTGACTGGCCTGGAAGGTCTTAAGCACTTGTGACCCCAGGAAGGGACGTTAGGACTCCATTTTTACACGGGATGTGAGGGCAAGAGACAGGGTCCATGACTGCTCCAACTCCCCTCCCTCCCTCCCTTCCTTCCTTCCTCTCTCTCTCTTTCTTTTTCTTTCTCACTTTCTTCATTTAACTATTGCTCAGATTAGAAAAAGAGCTTCGAATCATAGTTAAATGTCTTAGCCATACTCAGATTTAAATTCAGAGTTGAGGCGGGCCACGGTGGCTCAGCAGGCAGAATTCTAGCCTGCCATCCCAAAGACCCGGGTTCGATTCCCGGTGCCTGCCCATGCAAAAAAAAAAAAAAAAAAAAATTCAAAGAGTTGGCTTTAATCCAGGCAGGCAGTCAGCACTAAAGCCTCTGAATGCCAGGAAAAGATTTCACAAACCTGGCTGGAGGGTAACTCCCTGTCCCAAACCTTCCTCCACTCTTGGGTCGACAGATGGAAGTAAGCAGAGAGCTTGGGTAATTCACCAAGTTAACAGGACGCCACAGCAAGGGAGCAAATAGAAATCATTGTATCAGTAATCAGGAGATAAAAGCAGACACCCACAGACAACTTGGATGTAACATGAGAGAGAAGAACTGGAAAAAATGAGGAAAGAAAAAAAAATTGGGATTAGTTCAGATTCTTCTGGCTGCAGGTCATAGAAACCCATCTTGACCAGGCTTGAGTGAAAAGGAAGTTTATGGGTCCATCTAATTTAAATGTCCAAGCTATCCCAGCTTCAGGCCTAGTGAACCAAGTCCTCCAGTAACACCTGGAGCTGAGCTCTCTGTCCTCCCCTCTCCTGGCTTATCCTCATGCACACCTTTCCCTCATAGTGGCAAAAGAGTTCCCGGTCCCTCCAGACTCAAACGCTTCCATCTCTTTAGGACGAGCAAAAGCTTAGGGTGGATTCTCATTGGATTGATTTGGGCCATCTCCTTTCTATGGACGAAGCTGTGGCTGGGTGGCCGGGTTGCTCTCATGGACCACGGCTTGACTGTGCGGTCACCCCTAGAGCCAGGACGGGGGTCAGCGCTGCCCAAGGAACACAGACTGAGTGCGGGTGAGGAATGGTCCTGCTAAAGAAAATAAGGGCCTTCTTAGCAGAAGAGAAAGGATGCTGGGCAGGTGAAAACAGCAGATGTCTGCCCTGATGCCAAAAAAGAAGCCAAATCATAAAACTGAACCAAGAAAGGTTCTGCGCCAGGTTATGAATCTGCCAGGCACAGGTTAGAGGGCTCAAGACCTAAGTGACAGTTGCCAAGACCACATTCTGTGCAAGGGTTTCTTTTTGGATAAATGGTTCAGGGACTTACCGGCCTGCTCCCTTTTGCTCTTGAAAGAATTCTGTGCTTTCCAAGTCCTGACCCCAGACATCGCATCCCAGAAAGGAATCTCTTTATAGAGTTCAAGAGTGTCCTTCCATCTTTCTCTTTTTCATCATAACAAGCTCTGCTCGTATATCCTCACCCACCTTAGTCCTCTCCCCACACACATACATGTGGTTTTCTCTTGCTGCCACATCACAATCAGAATGGATCATTTCCATTGGAATTCTGGTGAATGCACCAGTTGAAACAGGACCCTCACTTACAGATGCTCATCAGGTACCAGGGGAAATGAGTGGGGGGTTAAGAAAGTGGCCCAGCGTAATATGAAAAAAAAAAAAAAAAAAGAAGGTGGAGGAGAGTAAGGGAGGGGGTAACTGCATAACAGGTTGCAGCTAACATTTAAATTTAAACAGTTTTATAAGGAAAGAAAAGAAGTCCTACTCATTAGAGGAGTGAACTTTATTTAAACAGCTCACAGAATTCATGGTCTCATCCATATGCCAAACCCTTACAAAGAAAACACACCAGCCCAAGCACAAAAAGGGAGAGCAGAGCTGCAGGCTTGGGTGCTGAGAGAGCTAATTATCAAAGCTCTGTCTCAATCCTGTTGATATCAATCCTTGGTAGGGCACAGACCCTGCTGCCAGTGGAGAGGAAAAAATTACCTAGACTGATGCCTCCAAATAATTGTTTATTTGCCTAAATGAACAAATCAAGTGAGATTTAATTGTTGGTGGGGATGGCCACCCAGGTACAGCAAAGTATGTAATTGCTTAAGCATTGCACATGGTTTTCCATGCATCCCCTTGCCCTCCCTCTTTCTTTTTTTAAACCAAATATAATTGCTTAATGACACTGATGGGGAATAGACTTGTGACATTATAAGTGACACTTATGACAGAACTGTCAGTCAGTGACAGCTCACTGACAGTCCCATCATTTTAGATGCTTTAAGATTTGCTCATTTGATGGCACAAGTAAGATCTTACAATAAAATACACTTAATCTCTTCCCTATAGGCAACCCAGCTCCCCACCCCCCCCAAAAATAGTTCGGAGTTTGTCTGTTTTCCTGCCTCTAAGAATGAAAGCTGGGCCTGGTGTGGTCTGAGGTATGTGGTTGGGAACAATTGGTGAAACTAGAAATCCCCTGGGCGAATTTGTGCTTGAGCAGAGACCAAATTCAGTTTTCTCACTTGCCACTTGTTTAAGGAAGCTTTCAAGGGGAAAGAGCTAACCTGTTGGGACTGATGCTAATAAAGACAGAAAGCTAAGGGAGCAGAGAGACTATTTTTAGCTGGCTAATAGGGAGTAAATGGGGCCACCCTGTGATATGCTAAGATACGCCTGCACTCATTTGGGGACTGGAACTCCCACACTCTCTGCTGGGCAGACATCTGTTAATTGCTTTTTGTTGGACTTTGCTTTGACATTTGGAGAAATGGAAAGAGACTACCGAACCATTTTTCCCCTAAACTACGTCTCTGTGGAGTTTTGAAACTAGGGAAAAAAGGAGGTTAGGTGAGCTTGAAGCTTGCTCTCTGCTCACATTTGTTAAAACTGCCAAGTTTGAGCGCTTCAGGCACTTTGGCCTGGATTTTATCGAAAACCCTGTGTCCAGCTCCAGACAAATCAGAATCGCTGGTTTTTTCTTCCATACTGCACCGGCTTAAGCTCCAATTAATCTGAATATGTGTTTTTTCTCTCTACTTACCTTTCATTACATGTTGCCAATTTTGCAAATGGATTGTTAAAATTAATAATAATACAAATAAACTTTCCAAATTACAACAAATATGTTCTTGGTCTCCTTGTGCATGTGATGATGCTTTTGTAATGAGGGTATTCATTTCACCAAACAGGAGGAAGCTCAGGAGGTGAGGATGGTAGTTTCCCTGGTGCATATTTTTTCTCCTGCCTTTTTTTTCCTTTCTTTCACTTAAGCTGGCCAACATGCATAGTCAATTGCATATGAGTGGGTGACCTCTGAGATGTAATGTGACTGGTGGCCATGAGGTGGTGACAAAGGACTTCCTGGCCAGATTATTGGGCAATGACTGATACAGGAGAAATGGGCCTGCCTTCTGGTATAACAGTATCAATAACAACAATTCGACTTATCAGTATGCCAACCACACGGAAGATACCATCACCAGTAAGGTTTATACCTTAACGTTTATCCTTGCAACCATCTTGTGAGTCTTAGGTTAAGGATCTCATTTGTTGAGCTGAAATGACCCCAGCTCTGACTGATGACAAAGTCCGTATTCTGAGACAGCGCACTCTATTGTACCCTTAAGAGATGTTCTTTGGGGAAGAACATGTAACCATGTCTAAAATGAGATTCTGTGTCTATCAGTGCAGGATTTGGTGTGAGGATTTGGCACGCTGGGCACCAGTATCTGTCAGGTCTGCTGAATGGAGCTGCTGAGGTATCAGAGAAGGGAGGCTAGATTTTCTAGGTTGAGAGGAGACACTCTCCTTGACAGTGAAGTAGAACTTGCCCATTGACACAAGGGTATGGAATCCTTATGGGTTCACAGGCGAGGCTGACACCTTCCCCCTCCCCCAAAGTAGTTCCAAATCTTTCCCGGTTTCTTTAAGCTTCCATGACTGGCCTTATCCCTATTAGAAGATCATGCTTCTTACTCTTCAAATGAAATAGAAGCCAACCTTGTGAACACCCTCAGTTTCCCTCTCCCCTACCTAAAATGTGTCTAATTACTAGTATTTCTGTTCTACAGCAAAAGAAAGCAAGAGACATTTTGTTTTAATTCAATCAGTGTTGGGGCCTGCCAGCCAGCATTAGGGGGAAATCCAACCTCAATGCGTCAGAGGGACAGGACCCCTTCCGTAGGTTATGCCAGAACTTCTGCAAATGACTTGGCCCAGGAATATTGGAAGGAGGTTTCTGTAGCCACGGCAGTCACCGTCATCACCACAACGCCCTTGTGAGTGCTGGGTCTTCATTGCTTGGTGCTGGGGGGAGGAGGGTAAGCTGCATTTCTTCCTTACATAAGCCTATAACTCTCCTGGTTTTCCAGGCCAGTTTGATATTTGTGACATGCAACTGAGAGTCTTGACTAATATGCAAATCCCTCAATTTTTTACATCTTCCCATGGGAACACTAACCCCAGCCACACTGAACTGCTCACCCTTTCCTGAATATTCCATGTCCTTTCACCTTTCTGCATCCTTGTACAGGCTTCCCTTTGCTGGAATGCTCTTGCATCTCTGGAAAGGTCCCACTCATCCTTGGGGGTTCTGCTCGAGAGTCCCCTATTGGTGAGGCCCCCGACTCCTGGTGTCAGACTTAGTTACTCTAATCTGACCCCCATGGCAACTGGTAGGATACTTATTATCGCACTTATTATGAAAATAATAAGCTTCTATGTACCTTCTATGTATAAGATTCTATGTATCTCGATCAGTTTGCTCTTCCTGAGCCTTTTCCCTCATAGGAAATGATAGAATAATTATCATCATTAATATTGCCATTGATTATTGTGAATACCTCACCCTCACACTCTGAAGCTCCCTTCATCACCATAAGATGAGGGAAAAGGCTCAGGAAGAGCAAATTGACCGAGGTCCATAGAATATTCACATTGACAAATTCTTGACGATCATCAGTCTAGTTTCCTTCCAACACAGGGCTCTCCCTGGCACAGCCCCGAGAGAGGAATGAGTAGTCTCTGCAGGACCATTTCTGGGACCAGGCTGCCACATGAAGGTGGCATGCATTTCATCTCTACCTTCTATGGCCACCTTCCTTTCCAAGAAAAGGAATGCAGGAGAAGAGAGGGTGGGGGGCACTAATTCACAGGCCCTATCCATCAAAGCAATTGTAGGGAGAAGTATGGGTCCACTGAAAAGAAGACTTTACATCAAAAAGCAATAAGAGCCTGGGTCCTGCCAACATAGTGCGGTGACTAAGCAAGGTGGGCTCTGGTGTCAGAATCTGCTAGCTCCTGGCTATGTGCCCTAGACAAGCCTCAGTATCCTCATCTCTGTAATGGGGGAACCAGTCAGTGACATGATGCAGATCCAATTCTTAGCACAGTGCCTGGCAATTAGTAAGTGTCTAGTACTTTCATCAGACATGAATTGCTGCATATAAATGAGTTACCATGCCATCTTGGTAAAAATAACTTATACCTTTTTCACAAATAAAAATACCTGGAGGGGAAAAAGGAGTAACTACCCTTCTTGTAAGGTCAATACAAGTCCGATAATAAGTGTCTTATTAATACTAATATATTAATTAGTATATTATTAATCTTAATATTAATAAGCATATTATCGAGTAACTATGCATTTTGAAAGGACGAAATGAAATAAAAAGATAATGCCATTATCTTTTTATAATGGCACAAGTGCCATAATGGGTACAAGTGCCCATTAATGCACGAGGAGGTTATTATCATTGGCTCGTTAACAAGGCTGAGTCAGTGAAAGCAACCAGATAGCTGACCAATGCCAAGATTCAGTGATTTAGTTGTAAAGGTTTCTGGGGGAGAGGACAGGAGCCTTCCCAAGAGAAGTCTTGCCTGTGGAAACAGCAGTTAGTTCTCGGTCACAGCTCTCAGTTTATTCAAAGAGGAGAGCAGAGTGGAATGCAGATCACCACGGGAAAGACATTTTTAGGATAGAACGGACATAGCTTTGCTTTCTCGACTCATAGGCAAGACTTTGGAGCCTCTCCTGCTTTTAAAAATAATTTTGCTAAAAAGAATGTGGTATCTCTGGTAAGGATGCAATATTCTCTTAGAGACATTTGTACCCGGTAGATATCACCTGGTGGATAGGATTCTAATGTGAAAGTTGTGCTTCCAGGCAAGTGGGTGCTTTCCGCTCCAGCACCTGCTCCCTCCACTCCAAGCCTTGACGGTCTGTCTGTCCTTCCTGTTCTGTACTCACTTCACTAGGGAGGTCATACAGTCTCGCGGCTTTGGCTGCTGTTTCTCAGAAGGAAACTGGGATATCATACTCAGGCATTCACCTCACAAATAAGGCACTTCCATTTAGGTGTCCAATCATCATCTAGAATCCAGATTTAAAAATTGAACTCTTTTATTTTAATCATAAAAATGACTGCCTGCCTCGAAACCATGTTTCTATTTGAGATATCACTCCCTATCCTTCCAGGCTCCTAGGTCAGGCTTAGTATGAAATTATCTTTAACTTATCCCTTCCTTTTATCAACCCCCATCATGGTTTTCTTTGAAAAGTCTCTCAGACTTGTCCTTTTTTCTCCATTTCCACTGTTCAGATGTTTAATATCTTACATCTGGATGCCTTCACCAGCCTTCTGGGAGAGGTGGGGGTTCTTGTTTCTTACCTATCTTTTGTGAAACACTTCTTTTAAAATGCTTCCTGGATCCTACCCTTCTTTTGCGCCAGACCTCATATATACTTCTTACTGCCTCCTTCCTCAGTTACAAACTCCGCTGCCTGGTTCCCATATCATGCTCCCTTTAATCCTTTCGATCACACCTACGCTCCTTGGTTTTGGGCTCCACTTCCTGCTGTCCTCCTCTGCTGCTATGGTCACTGCAGCCTCCACACGTTTGCCTGTCCATTCATCAAGCTCGTGATGAGCACCTGGGATGCTGGGCGCAGGAGGCAGTGTGTTTTCTTCTCCTTTCCCCCTCCCTGCTGGCATGGCTTTCTACTCATCTGGCTTAGTTTCCCAGGGCTGCTGTAGTAAAGTACCACAGACTAGTTTGCTTAAAAACAGAAAGGTACTGTCTCATGGTTCTGAAGGCTAGAACTCTGAACTAAGGAGTTTACAGGGCTGTTCTTCCTCTGAGGTTTGTAGGGTCCTGTTGGAACCCACGATGTTCCTTGACTGGTGGCATGAATCGATCTCTGCCTCCATCAGATGGCCATCTCTCTCTCTCTCTCTCTCTCTGTCTCCTCCTCAGTCTGTCCAAATTTCCTCTCCTTATCAAAGTGCTTGTCATATTGGATTAGACCCACCCCAAAATCTCTTAACTAATCTTACCTAAATGGCCTCATCTTAACTAATAATATCTTTGAAGATCTTGTTTCTAAATAGGTCATATCCACAAGATGCATGTTAGGACTTGAGCATGTCTTTTTGGGGACACAATTCAGTGCATAACACTGTCCCTCATAGCCCACCAAATTACTCTAATGCCTTATCTGTGTTCTGATTATATTTCTTTTTTATAGTGTAAATTTTAATTCAGCAATGTGCACATCCATTAAAAATAAAACTTTATGGTCAAGTCTAAGGTTACCTTTATCTCACGGGCTGCAACCCTGGTTCTTTCCTCTTTGCTCAGAGGTAGCGTAATTAGGTATTTGAGGTGTATAGTTTCAGATATCTTCTGATATATTGTTTTCATATGCATGTATACATTCCCACGGAGGATATGTAGTATTTATAGTGTATGTGACTCTTTTAATGCAGATGGCATCATGCATTTATATTTTATAAAGCTGCTGGAAATCTGCCCATGTTAGCCCATCTGGATGAGCTTCACTTTTGTACATACTATTCTATTATATGAATTTGACCATTGCCTGTGTGATGGGCATTAGATTGTTCTAGTAGTTAGGTTTACAAACAATTCTTCAATTGTGAGCTGTCTCGCGGATTGCATTTTCTTCTTGGAATCACAGAATAAGATTAGAATGATGCAGATAGTTATTGAATGATATCTAAACACTGGACACTGAGATAGGTATTTCTACAACAAACCTTGATCAAGGGATTAATATTTCCCATTTTGTAGATGAGAAGACTGAGGTTTAAAGTGGTAAAGTGAGACAGGATTTGAAAATGCAGTCAAGTTCCTGTTCCTACCACTTCACTGTGCTGGATCCTTTCCCCCAAACTTTGCTGTGAGTCTCCTGAAGGCAGGAACTACATGGTATACCGCTTTCCATTCTCTAACATGTCCTTGTTACACAATAAATCTCAATAAAACTTGATTGATTATTTGGGAGACAAATTAGCACTATCATCTTAACTAGCAGGATATTTTATTTAGACATTTTAGCAACAATAAGAAGACACTAGCACATAGAGTAGCTGGTTAAAATATTATTAGAAGTTAATTCATATCTCAGCAGATAATTCCTAATTAATTTGCTGTAGTTATCTTGTTAAATGTCAATTAAATCTCTTCACATCCCTTACAGGTTTCTGCTATTCATAAAATGTAATTATACAGCTATTGCTCATGTACTCTTTATTGCTTATATAATCTACCAGTTAAATACAAGTCAAAAAGATTTATTTCCCAAGTTCTTAATAACATCACTAAATGTTCTAATTAATAATCAATAACCCATTTGCATAATTAGTTGGAAAAAAGAATCTTAATGGGATGGTGCTTCATAGCTAACCAAGCTGACGCTGAAACTTTTATCTCCTATAGGAATCCCAGCTCAGAGTGGAAGAGTTTATTTGAGTTTATTTGAGCAACTCAAATTCCTTTAGGGCTCAGGAAAGTGCTAGGCTTAGCACAAATGGTGGGGAGCCAAGTGCTTCTGCTGGAACGTACTTATTTACATTGTTTCTCCACAATAGGCAGCGTGAGCATCTCTGTGTACTGCAACTTGTTTGATAATGAATTTTCACAGACCCAGGCTCAATTGAACAACAATAAGGTTCTTCACTTTCCTAAAAGGCAGTTTAATTTTCTAATTCGAACTCTCATTCTGCCTATTGGAGAAACTTAATTAGTCTCTTTCAGGTAAACTTAGTCTTATCTAGTGGTATCTCAGGCAAATAAGGTTATAATTCAGTTACATTCTAGATTTTAAAAAAAACCTACCCTTTCAGTTTAGTTTCCCCTTACAACCTTTCCTTTCTTGGAGTGGATTTTTAATTAGGAGGAGGATGGTTTTGCAATTGCCCCCCACCCAGTTTTATCTGGGCAGAGGCTGTCCATTTCCTAGGTCCCATCTGTTTTTGAGATAGAGCATGGATGTCTGGTTCTCAAGGAAACCCCTTTAACACTGACATGCATTACAAGGTATTCATTCAGTCCCATTTCTACATCAGTCTCTAGTCAACTGAATTCATTGATTTTTCGATCAGCTATAGCCCCCAAGATCCAGACTCAACGGTAAGTCTTCATTTTCTGGATTTAGACTCCAGATTCCTGGACATCCATCAGCCCTTTCTCAGCTCTATGTGCCCTTCTCATGAGCTTGGGAATCACTTGGTCCCTAGGCTTTCTAGGGACCTAGAAAGTCTAAGGGACTGTCAGATGTCCTCATAGCTTTTATGCTTACTTATTCACATGTCCAAAGGCACAGGGGTAACTGAAAAGAACATTTAACATCCTAATTCTATGTGTGACCAGTAAGACACAGGTCTTCTCTCTCTGAGCTCTGAAAATCAGTAATGAAAGAAATTCTAACCTGTTCTGTCTTTTTCCAAATTATCTTGGGCGTAGGGGGACATAGCACAAAGACAGGCCTGCATCTCAGCTTCCTGGATTCCCTTCCACTTCTTTTCTCCCACTTCCTTATAAATGGGGGAGTAGGGTGATGGGGCAGAAAGTAATTCTACTTAGGAGCATTTCTTTTCTTACCCTTTTTGCCATGCACCAGAACTCTCAATAATTTAGAGGCTGAGGAGATGGCATTTTTGTTCTCCGGCTCTTGGGTTAAGGGTGACCCCTGTCAACAGTTGGAACAGGCTGGTCACTAAGAAGTAAAGAAAATAACATTCCAGGAGGCATTGCGAATTATTGTTCTGCTATACCTGTTATACCAGAGGTAGGTATGGGAAGGTGAAATATATGGAATCAACCAGGATTCACTCCAGAGAGGAGCAGCTTAAATTGAAGATGCAAAGCAGGGAGGGAAAGTAAAGATACTGAGGATTTCCAAGAGGTGGGCTTCAGCCAGCCCCCGAATTAGTTTGTCTTACCTAACGTTAGGGGAATGGATGAGTGGGACCCTGAGAGGGACCGTCATTCTCAGACAAATATCAAAGCAGAGAGAAAGTGCTTCTCTGATATTTGTTTTATTCCACATTTTTAGCTTCACTTTAAAAGTAAATCTATATACTTGGGGGTGATAGCTGTGCATTCTAAGAGTTTTCAAAGGAGCAAAAAGCAAAATTGAAGGATTTGAAATAAAATCACATCATTGCTCATCGAACTACAAATTGCAATCGGTGAGGGAAAATAATATTTTGATTTAGAAGAAGAAAACTTCTCTACCTGAGCAAATCCTCTTGATGCAGTTGCCTCTCTTCAGACAACACTGCCAGCTGCACATCAGATCCACCAGAAGTATTATCAGCCCATGGAAAAGAGGATTGCTCGTTATTTCTTTATGAAGCATCTTCCTCTTTCAGTTATCAACAACAAGGAGCCTTACCCTCCTTTCCTACTTATTCTTTCTCCTGACTCTTATCACAGGGGAATTGCTTCTCCACAGAGACCCTTCTCACAGAGAAGAGCTGCTTCTTCTGTCTATAACAATAGGAATAAGCTGAAACAGGATGAGTCTATCTCACAAAGCTCTGCATGGACTGTTAATCAGTTTGGCAACAGCACATTGAACACCATAAGGAAGCCCTCTTTGAGGCTGGTTGTCCATCCTCTCTCTGTCTTCTGGCAAAATGTTCTTCGACTAAACCAAAAGTTTGTTAACAGGGAAGGATACTCCACAGCTTCCTGCTCACCAACCATGCCAAGGTCTTATGTTTAGGAATGTTTAAGTCTAATTGGAATCTACTCTTCATTTTTGCTTTTCTTCCTCCTCACAAGGCTTGAACATTGCAAAACTCTGAAGTAGGTAAAGGTTGGTGTTGGTGCTTTTTCTTTTTGCTCCATTTCTGCCTCCTCTGCTTCTCTGCCTCCCAGAGCTTTCTAAGTTTTCACTGTCATAGCTGAAAGTGGGCTTATACATTTTTTTCCCTAAGACGTTAGTCCCTTGCAACGTGAGCCCCATAAAAAGAGATCAGTGTTTTATGCAACATGTTTAATTATTGATGCCACCTCTGAAAAAGAGATTGGGTTTAGGGTGAACTTAGACCACGTCCCTCAAAGAATGTCATGTGTGTCAAAGATGACCACTCAGCCAAGACAGATAGCATGAACTTTGGCAAAGCTGCATCCTGCTGTCCTTAAAAGCAGTGCCACTTTGGCAAACTTTTTTAATCTCCGTGAGCCTTATTTCCCCTATCGGCAAAATGGGGGTCATCAGCCTACCTCACACTTTGTTATGAGGATTAAATGTGCTGATGTAGATAAAGTGCTTTCCATAATGCCTGCAGGTATATTGTGCTTCATACAAACCGGCTATTATTTTTATAATCCATGGTGACTTTTTATGAATAAAATAAAAAAGACTCTCCAACAGGCTAGTGGAATACTAAGAAGGGCCAATGGGGAACAGTTGCTCTTTCTACTGATGTATCTGATAAATATTCCTATATAACTAACAAACATCTTTCTTTCTCCCCAGGATGATGTAGCCCAGTAAGTATTTTGAAGCAACAGAGACAGAGGGAAATGAGGGGCTCTGCAGAACATGATAGGAATGGATGGAGAGGGGTGAGTGAGGACAGCTCCTTTGTCCTCTACCTGCCCTGAACATTTTATGATTCCCGTTAACTAGTGTGAATGTCAACACAAGCTGAGAGTTGTGTTGAACCTGTGCACACTTCACATCTCCATATTTTATATTCTCCAGAACTGACCTGTATGAGGCCTCTTTCATTCTAACATCGAGGTGTGCTTTGCATGCAGCGAAGTGGACAGACAAGTTGTGATTTGGTGAAACCTGAAGAATTATGAACTGTAGCAAAAATAGCCAACTAAGGGATAGCTAAGGCATATTTTCCTTTCCCCTTGATATCTGTAGAAATGTGCATCTTCAAGCACGGCAGAAATAATCACCCACTCTGTATATTACCCTTCTTTTATGTCTTTTTTTTATTGGTATAGCAACATTATTCAAGCTAAGCTCTTCCATCTCCCAAGCCAATTTCTTCTGCAGCAAACAATGCAAACATTCAAACGATGATCCTCCACTTCCCTTGTCAGTTTTCATTGTGCATTTCACGTATTATGAACTTATTTAAACAAAAATCATCCTCTCTGGGTACATTTTTTCCCCATCTCTTTCCCTCCTGTCCCCTACTACCAATTCTCATTTCAAAGCAATATTGTAACATCATTTATTGTTATTCTCTCCTACTTCTCTAAGATGCTTCTATAGCATTCAGAATCGGAGAGATGATGGTGAGGAAATATACAGTTGTATTGATTTATAGTCAATAAGGTGTTTCTTCCTCAGAATGCTTCTAAAAAAGATTCATATCAATTTTTAAGAGCAATGAGACTTCAATAATGACAGCACTTTGTATTTGTAGAGTGCTTTACAGTTAGTTTATAATGTACTTTTACTAAATGTCATTTTGGGGAGTTTGGAAGAAGAATAAAGGAAAGACACAGCCAGTTATTCAGATCACTGTAAACATCTAGCAAATTGTAGACAGACTGTCCAGATGCTTGACTGAATAGTTCATTTATGTAGAGCCTTGACACCATGGAGTCACAGCTAGTTGTCTATTAAACCACCATGAGGTGTGGGGTAAGAGTGGTGGGTACAAGAGAATTGCTCATATTTTATGAAATAAATTTAAATCTGGAGAGGCACATCTGTCCCTAAATGCATTTTTAGATTAATAATTTGCTTTTTTTTCCCTTCAGATAATGTTCTGCTCCCAAGACCCTGGAAGACCTGTGATAAGTACCCTACTCCTTTCTAAATCAGATGTTTTAGTGACCTATTCCCACATAGATAAGTGCAACCATGAGAGAAAACATTTATTCTCATAATCTCCTGGCAAAGCATCAGCTTTCTACTTCCTGCACCAGCCTTGCCCAGGTGAAAGGTGCAGAGCTTCCTGCGTGCTCCCAAGGCTAGCTGTGGGAGGCCAGCTGAGGTTTTTGAAGAGAAATAAGCCTTTTCAGAATTTGAATTAGTATCTGTGGAACCCAGACTTCTAAAGGCAAGTTCCAGAGGTCATTGGATCCTGCATGGAATTTTAACTTAAAATTTATAAATGAACCACATTTCTTTCTCTGAAAAGACAGATTAGGAAAATTAATATTATCTCAAAGAACACTTATCCGTACAATGAAAGACACTTTAGTGACATGAAGTTCTTTTTGTGTTCATGGGTTACATTAGAACCTTTCTCATGCAGAACATGGGTTAGGCATTCCCCCTGTCTAATTTCAATTCTTCTCACTCCTAGGAAGCCCAACCCTCCCAAAGTGGACTTCAAAGCCTTCCCCATATTGGAAATTCTATGCTCCACTTTCTCCAGGTAAAAGAAAGCAATATACTTCCGAATGCTTTTCAATTGTGATGGTTTTATAAGTGGGGAAGAGCCTGTAAGTCTCTTTTATGGTTCGTTACAACGGAGGAACTTCATTTAGTCAAAGGAAATTATCCTCTGGGGAATGGCTAGAATTAGAAAGGAGTAGAATATTTGGGAGTGGAAAACACTTTGCATGCTACAGAAACCAAAACCAAAACCCTCAAACCTGTTCCATGATATGATTTCCCATTAGTAAACAAAATGGCCTTTTTCTTTTCCCAACTCTCCCCCTGTGAGTTATATCGCTTTGTTCTCTGCTTTCCTGTCTTTATTTTCTGTTTTCCTCGAGTGGATCAGGTATGGTTCCAGTTCCACAAAGGGATAAACTTTCCAAAAGTTGAAAGTTCCCAAAGGTAAAATGTATCACCTTCAGAAGCAGTCACTTGAAGTTCCTCTTGGATAAGATGGGTTAGGTGATTGAGCCTCAGAAGAGAAGCTAGGACAAGTGTTTTTAAGGCATCCCTTCTTATTAGGAGAGACTACCAATTTGACATTTATAGGTAATTCATCCCCATCAGAAGTCATCACAACCATAGCCTTTGTTGGCATCATGGCCAGATCTTTGTTTCCAAAATCTTTCTCTATTCCTCGAGTTCTTATTGGCCTCTTCTGGCTTGAAGGGGTCTTTTCCAAGACCTCTGAGATCCATAATCTTTTACTTATTTACCTAGATAGCGTATGCCACTGTTTCCCAGTATTGATTATGTTCTATCAACTACCTTCCACTGCCATGACCAAATCCTCTTACCTAGTGGAAGGTAAAAGCATCTCCAAAATCAAGAGGCTCAGAGAGTTAACCCAAGTGTGATGTGCAGAGAGAATAAGAGCAGGAGATGGAGGGATTTTGTAGGGATCTGTCAACATTGGGTGGAAAGCTAGAATTTCTGCCTGAGTCTCCAACTCACATCTAATGAATCTTTTCCTGAGCGCTGGGACATGTACTGAATTATAATTTGAAGAGTGTCCAGAAGGCCCAGGAGATGTTGGTCTATATTTAGGCAGTTTTGAGGCACTTCACTGTGAGTAAGTTCTTGGTTTATATCATTCTCTCCAAAACTCAGTCTGAGGTGCAGGGAGTCGATCAGGTCCTGGTTGTGGAGTCAGGATGCTTGTGTTCGAATGCTCTCTTTATGTCAATCAATCTGTGCACTCTGATAAGTCATGCAGTGGCTCTGAATCTTTGATCCCACAACTGGAAAATGTGGAAGTATAATTGGGTGATATAAGGAAGTTTCAAGTTCTGACCTTCTGGGCTACTGTTATTTCATATACTCTGTCCTGGAAAAAGAGAACAGAGTTGAGCAAGCACAGAATTTTAAGTTGATCACCCTAAGAAGGGAAGTTCATAATACTCTGCTGGGTTTCAGGATAATCTGGGACGCTTTATTAAAGGAGAGATTGTTGGGCTCTTACCCCATCTCCCAGTAGCTTTAAAAGTTACTGAGTAACATCTGCTCAGTAGCTTTTAAAGGAAGAAGCAGCCAACAGACAGCATGTTCAATCAGAGCATCGGATGTTTCTCATGCTCATGATCTCCAGACCATGCTTTGAGAAACACTACTCCACGGTATAATTCAGAGTCACAGAGAACTTGTCCTTCCCATCTTATCACTGACACTTGAAAGATTCTTAATTGGGGCACAAAGGGTAGACTTCTCAATGGATTTAAAGCCCAAATGTCTGAAGTAGGAACACAATCACAGGAAAGTTTAAGGATCAAGTGTGAGCCCTTTCTAAAAGCAGATTTTGATGGAACAGAGGAGGAAGCTTGGAGGGCCTTAAATGACTTGAGTGCCCCAAGAATGGGGAAATCACAGGAGTGACAGGCAGGACAATTCAAAGATGAACTTTGATGACAAAAATGTTGCTACATTTTACCTTTAGAGATGTAGAAAAAGGGTTGGTGAGATTTGGGGTATGTAGAAAGGAGTTGATGAGAGTGACTAGAACAACGCATCAAGAAAAGAAATTCCAGGGTTATTTTCCAAAGGACATGCAGGTGCAAAGTAAATGACTAAAAAATAACTTTTTCTAGTAAGTAACCTATTAATGCCTGGCTGTGCCCTGAAAACACAGGCTGAGTTATTGGATACTATGACATCGATGGGGCGATGGTAACCATTACCTTTAAGTAGAGTTGTATGCTGGGGCAGGTGTGTTTGCATGTGGAGGGAAGGTGAGTAGAGAGAGGAAGAGTATATAATAAGTCCTGGGAGAGAGGGAAGACAGCTAAGGAATTTAATATCTCTGTCCTACACTTTTAGCTCCACTGATGGAAAGGCAAGGCATTGAGACTAAGCCTTCAATCCAATTTACTTGTTGTGATCTAAATTCCAGTATATTTATTTTTGTCAAGTTGGTCCATTTGCATGCAAGATGCCTAGCTCTAATCTACTTTGCTAATGACTTGGGTAAGCAGGTTGAAAATTCCTTACTCCTCCCTAAGGGCTCTCAACGTGGAAAGGAAGCATAGTAACACAGCCTTTCCATGATTAAACAAAGAAGAAAAAATTACATCTTGTTTTTGTCTTTTTTTTTTCTTTCTTCTCTCACCACTTCAGATATGAACTGGGTTTGGCAGGGCCAGGCTGGAGGACATGGGTGTCTTGTTCCTTGGAATTCATACTTCTCTTCCTCATGAAACCTGCAAATCTGAGAAACTACCCAGGCAATTTCTGCATTAAACAAATGCAAATTGAATGAGAAGAGCACTATTTTATCTCCATATGGCCAGCATCCATCAATAACCTAGATCTTTCTGTACTTAAATCTTATAGACAGCTTGCTCATCTTTTTTTTTTCCTTAAATGTTTGTTTGAGTCATCTCTACAATTGATTCTCAAACAGAGCTACTTAATTCTTTCAGCTAACTGATGAGGTACCATGCCAGTGAATGAAATTATACATTCCCCTTGCAAAAATCCAACAACAGCTCTTTCAATTCTAATCCATTTCTCTTGGTTCTGTTCCATTCTCTCTCATTTCATTTGGCAAATCACTAGAGTCAGATCTGGAATTTAACTCTCTCTGTGAATGCCTCGATCAGTTACCAAGACTCCATTTCTGTAGTCTGGTTAAATCCCTGCAAGGGCATAATTCCTTTATCTACCTCATTATCAACCCCTTTCCCCAATCCCACCAGACACAGAACATAGAGTCACATGGGTTGTGTTAGCTTAACAGGCCAAGATCAGGGCGAATGGCCAGATAATGCTGTGCATCACCAAAATGCAATTAATAGAAAGGAGAGCCAGGTCAAGGGAAAATTTAAAACAGGTGAAGTTTATTTAGCCTGTCATTTCTTTGTCTCTCAGTATTTTCATTCTTTGACATGGCTCCTTATTAACATCCCTTTTCTCCTGCTTAGTGCCCAGAGCACCCACTGCGCACTCCTGCTCCCCTAACCACCCCTCTAGAGCATCTTAATGGATGTCCGACCCTCTCCTTGTCCTCTAAACGTAGTCACAGACCCCAGCTCTCCACTTTCCTAGATAAACACTAGTAACTGATAAGCTAGACTGCTGAAGAGTGAATAAAGGGCTAGCTGATATGTTATTTTCTTCTGTGAACTTTTGAATTTTAAAAGGAGACTCCCCAAATAATTTAATGAAATGAATGAATGATTTTTTTTGCTAGAATTCTATACCTTGGTTAAACATTTTTGAGCTGAGTGTTCAAACACTGCCATGTACATGATTTTCTATTTTGCCTATCATTCAGTCAGGTCTGCCAGCTGGGACTGTAACAAAGAACTTGTAAATAGCAATGCTACCTGAGTGAATCACTTCACTTATTTATGTAGCTACACAGCCATTCATTTTTTCATTTAATGGGTATTTACTGAGCACCTATTATATTTCAGGCTGTGTGAGGTACAAATGATGAATAAGGCAGTATTTCAGGTAGTGGAGGAGCTCATTTGAACCACTAGAGCTCACTTCCTGATTTCTACTAGGCTAGGAATATTTGCCAAAGCCAGCCCATCCATCAGAAAAAAAAAATTTAAAAAGGAGGATGGGGAAGATATGATCCACACTTAAATTTAATTCTTACAGCTCTCTTAGTGTGGTTCAAGAAGAAAGGGTTTGGAAAAGCAAGACAAATACCTCAGTCAGAACAAACTGGCAGCTGAAGCATATTTAAATATCAAATTACCATTTTAATAATATGCATCATTTCTATATCAAATGATGACATTATTGGCAAAGTCTAGAAGGTGACACGATTTTGAGTGCTTAAACCGTCTTAACAATAGATGAAGCTATCTTAAACGGACTACAGTGCCATTCTGTCATCTGGCACTGCCTCTCCCAGTCCTGGTGGAGGTGGGAAAAGAAGTGAAATGAAATTGGCTCCCACCTCGAGCATGCACACTGACGAGGGCCTGTTCAGCCATCTGACATTCTTCTCACTGTGGCCACACAAGGGGATGATTTTCTAAGCAACAGTCTCATAGACATATCACTTTTATTACTACGAATATAAGACATGATTGCTGGAAAGAACACAGCAGAACACAAAGCAAAAAGTAGAAATCATTCATAAAGCCTAGAGATAACTCCTATTGATATTTCAGTGTGTGTTCCTCCAGTCTATTCCTGCACCTATTTGTGTGTGTGTGTGTGTGTGCTTTCAAAGCAAAACTGATATCAAACTGTAATTATTTTTCTCCTAATGTAGGGCTGGCTTCGTGAGCCTATAGCTCATGCTTTGTTTAATATTCTGCTGTTGTCATCTTGAGATTTTTAATAATTTTATCTTTGAACTTGTATATTGTAAGTGAAGTCTGAAAGGACAATGAAGCTTGCACATGGGCAGAGGTGAGACATGCCATACGGGTGACCCCTGGTCCTTGCTGCTCCTTTTGCATATAGTGTCTACAGTGCTCCAATGAGTACAGAATTCTGGTGGACCTACAAGGTGTAGGAGTTTTGTGAGACTGAAAGAGGGTACCAGGTGAGCATGTTAGGAGTAAGAAGCATCACTGCCCACAAGGCTGTGCTTTCCATTTTAACTAGAGCTTGCTTCTAAGGCAGGAAGAAGGCAATGGCATTCTGTGAAGTAGGAACAACCAAGGAACCCTATCATATCTATTCTTGCTTGCGTTACTTCTCTGTATTAGCTAATCCCTTATGCTGAAGATGATGACATAGAAGGTAAAGAAAAGATAGGGCAGCCCATATTCCTTTTCCTTTCAATCCTTCCTTGCTCATCAGTAAGTCAAAAGTAGAGAATGTTGGTAGAATGTGCATGTATCCAGAAATGAAATAATAACTGTTTAATTCATTTTGTGCAGTGCTTCTAATGTTCTGGCAAGAAAGAAATACATATGCATGTACAAAATATGAAATATGGACTGTGTAATTTCAGTTAAATGATTTTATTATTTGCATTTTAAACTGACTGCTCAATATAAAGATGAATGGCAAAATTCATACTACTAATTTAAATTTAAATTTTTTCTTTACTTAAAAAAAGCAGTGAATAAAAAACACCATGTCAGCAGAGAGGCCATGGAAGAAAGAAAAAACGTTTATATTTTAGTACCTTTAAGACATGGCTTTCCTGCTTAGGGACCCCACATTTCCATTTTAAACTTGGCTCTGAAAATTACATAGTTAGACCTGACTGAACAACATACAGTAGTAATTTTTTCTGAAGCCATTAAATATAATTTTATAACATGATTTCTAATGATTGCAGGGTAAACAGCTCCAGCTGATGAATTTATTTAACTTATCACATAATTTTTTTTATTTACATGGTTTGCCATTTTTTTGCAGTTTAGTTGGTTTTTATGGTTTGATGAATATCTTTGCACATAAATCTTTATAGACATCTGTGTTTATTTCCATAGGTAAATCCCAAGAATTAGGATTGCTAAATCAATGCATATACATGTTTTAATCTGAGATGCAATGATGGATTGCTCTTCAGAAAATTTGCATCAATTTACACCCCATCTCGCTGCAACGACCTGAGTCAGTCCTTCATCTGTCCGTGCAATTATTGCTCCTATCTATGCATTCTTATCCTTGGCATTAGTTCAATAATTTACTCATTTATGAACAACACCTGCTATGCACGAAGCACTGTATTCAGAAAGTACTGTGGTCAAATCGTGAGCAAGACAGAGCTTTGCCTTCATGGAGAGGTCAGATGTTAAACAGTCACACAAACACATATGTATTTACAGACTGGGATGAGAGCTGTGAAGGAAAAGAACAGAAAGTTTTGAGAGTATGTTGCTGGGGACTTGACTTGGCTGGAGAGTTAGGGAAGGCTCCCCTGGAGGACTGATACCTAGGTGACATTTGAAGGAAAGAGTAAGAATAACGTTGGCAAAGAAGGAAAAGTGAAAGACTAGAAAGCCTTGCAGCAGAGGAGGACCAGCCTGAGCCAAAACAGAAGGGAACCTGGCAACGACTTGGTAGTGGAGGGTCAGTGTGGTGGAGGACAGAGAGCAGAAGGCAGAGTAGAGAGAGATGCTGTGAGAGAGATCGTGGAAACCTGGGTCATGGGTCAATAAAGTATGGCCCTCAGGCCAAATCCAGCCTGCTGCCTGCTTTTGTAAATGTGTTTTACTGGCACCCAGACATACTCATTTGCTTTTCATATTGTCTATACTTCCTTCCGTGCTACAAGGGCAGAGCTGAGAAGTTGCCACAGAGACTACATGACCTGTAAAGCCCAAAATATTTACTATTATGTCCTTTTCAGAAGAAGTTTGCTGGCCACTGGAGAAGACTATTCAAGCTCTTGAAGTCTATGGAGAGAATTTTTAAAAAAATATTTTTATTGGGCGGGCCACAGTAGCTCAGCAGACAGAGTTCTCGCCTACCATGCTGGAGACTTGGGTTCGATTCCTGGTGCCTGCCCATGCAAAAAAAAAAAATTACTGTAAACAACAAACAAACATACAAACATTCTTGACATGGTTACAATCAGTGGCTCACAATATTGTCACATAGTTGTGTGTTCATCACCATAATCATTTTTTGAACATTTGCATCTCTCCAGCAAAAGAAATAAAATAGAAAAAACTCATACACGACATACCCCTTACCCCTCCTTCTCATTGACCACAAATATTTCAATCTACTCAATTGATTTTAACTTTAGTTCTCCCTATTACTTATTGCTTATTTATATTTTTCACTCATCTGTACATATTGTAGATAAAAGGAGCATCAGACACAAGGTTCTCAAAATCACACAGTCACATTACGAAAGTCATACCATTATGCAAACATCTTCAAGAAACATGGCTACTGGAACACAGCTCTACAGTTTCAGGTACTTCCCTCTAGCCTCTCTAATACACCATAAACTAAAAAAAGGATACCTATATAATGTGTACGAATAAACTTTCGACTCTGTTTGAAATCTCTCAGTCACTGACACTTTATTTTGTCTCATTTCTCTCTTCCCCCTTTTAATCAAGAAGCTTTTCTCAATCCCTTCATGCTGAATTATGAAGAGATTTTAGTCTGTACCTGTAGAGCAATTCACTAGTGGTTGAATGGGTGAAAGGAGAGGGTTGGTGTATTAGTTAGGGTTCTCTAGAAAAACAAAATCAACAGGAAGTATCTGTAAATATAAAATTTATAAAAATGTCTCATGTAACCCTGCGAACATAGTGTCCAAAATCTGTAGAGTAGGCTGTAAAGCCGAGGATTCCGATGGAGGGTGTGGATGAACTCCACAAGAGAGGCTCACCAGCCAAAGCAGGAAGAGAGCCTGTCTCTTCTGAATCCTCCTTAAAAGCCGTCCAGTGATTAGATTAAACATCACTTACTGCAGAAGACACTCCCCTTGCCTGATTACAAATGGAATCAGCTGTGGATGCAGCCAATATGATCATGATTTAATTCTATGAAATGTCCTCATCGCAACAGACAGGCCAGCACTTGCCCAACCAGACAAATGGGTACAACCACCTGGCCAAGTCAACACATGAGCCTGACCATGACAGTTGCATGAGGAGACTTGTACTTTACCATGGATTGGAGGGAAGAAGAAGAAATTCAGGGAGCCTGCTACAGGGTATCCCAGCATTCTAGATGTAAACAATGGCCCTGTAGGACAAAGTAGTGGCTTTCACCATGGAGACAATCAAAAGAATGCAGCATGATGGGTGAAGGAGACAGATAAAAAAAATTACTCCTTGTTTTCCTTCTAGAAGAATTTCACGGGCTATGGTGTCCAACCCAGAAATAAGAAAGATAGGAAGAGGACCATGGTGGAGTGTAGTGAGGAATATTAATGAGTTTGGGGTGAGGTAACTTTGAGATATCCAAGAAGATTTTGAGCAATTGAATAAAGGTTCCTATAGCTGAGAATAGTGGCATATACTACGCATGATAATTTGACCAAAAAAATAAATAATTTTACCAAAACTTACTAATATTACCTGATTTTCTACAGGATTTCTATTTTATTTTTTCAATACAAAGCACATTTACTCAGTGTCTATGATGTGCCAAGCACTTGTGAATTATTACAAGGATACAAATATGAATGATTAATTTCCTATTCTCAAGGACATATATATATATACTGTAATACAGTGCTATTAGAGTTAGGCTAAAACATGCAATGGGAGCAAGCAACAAAAACAAAAGCAATGGTGATATGGGAAAAACAATCAATTCTGTAACAGTGAGGAATCCACATAAATAGTGGCACTGGAGCTTTGAAATATAAATGGGGTTTGGATGGTAAATAGGAGGAAGGCCAAGGGAATGGCATGAGTTAAGGCTTGGAGCTGAGAAAGGATGGTAGTTATTTTCAGGCAGTGGTTTTTTTCTTCTATTCTTTTATATTCCTGCTCCCAAACACCCCTAAGCTTAGAACAATGCTTGACACCCTAATTCTGCTTTGGTTGACTCTAATCTTTATTTCCTATGAGCATATAGTGTTTTGCCACCCATATTGTAGATAAGAGGTGCTATCTGGCTGATCCCTTACTCCCATAGCAGAAATAATTAATTGCTTTCTCCTCAGCACTCATATATTGCTTTATCTTTTATGCTAAAATTGCCCTTGTCAGACACAATTGGGGTTAAATGTGCGTGAGTCTCTCTACCTACTGAGACTTCTTCGGGGTTGCCACCCTGTCTTCCACATCTTTGGACCCCAGTGCCCAGAACGTGCAAAGTAAAAACTACAGAAACTACAGCAACTACAATTGGATCACACTGAACAGAAGCCAATAACTTCTGGCTCTGGGGCTGGCAGTTTGAGTGATCTGATGAAAAGTCCCAGGCTACATGCTGGTGAGGACTGGGAGCAAGAGAAGAAATTGAATCTGAATAATTGAATTTTAAGAAGCAGGCATATGCTTCTGCTATAACCTCCCCACCCCAGATAGCACAGCCCAGATGCAAGTCAAAATGCATTATGTATTTAATGTGTCTCATGGGGTTGGCGTCTGAGATAATAGGAGGAGAAGGCAGGGATTATAATCAAAGTGGCAACATCTGAAGACATTTAGCTGGTGGTGAAAGGTCAGGGCATATCTTTAGATATTTAGTCAACCTTGTGCCAGAAAAGAGTGAATTTGATTGAGGGCTGAGAGCAGGGGGATGGGGGCAGTAGGGATTGGACAGTTCTGAAAGAGAAGAAATTGAGTAGCAGGGTCTTTAGGACAGACGACACGAGTTGGATGTCAATTTTGATTGTTGATATTTATGCATGGAATTTGAATCTGGGGAGAATAAATTATTTTGCCTGGAACACGTGTTGTTTCTCAGTTTCTTCTAAAGTTAGGGGAAGAGGAGGTAGGCTTCTATGGAACCAAGAGGGAATTAAACTATAAGGAAAAGAGAAGGTATCTAACACTTGCTATGCACCAAATACTTCAACCCCCAACAAAGTTATCAGTGATGCATTTATACTTTAAGAAAGAGAAAATGGAATCTCAGAGAGAGTGAATAACCTGTTTAATATCACATGGTTCAGAAGAGGCAGGATTGGGATTCAAACCTAGGTTTGGTCAATTGCAAGTGCTATGATTTCATCATTGCACTCTCCTGCCTTCTTAGGTTCCGTGACCTGAACAGAGCTGTAGAACTTTTGTAAGATACACTCCTGCATATCTGTTTGAGTGATGGAAGGGGAGGAAATATGGATTCCTTATTAGAAAAGAGCAAACAAATAGATAGATCCAGGGTGTTGTTATAAGCAGGCCCCAGTTTTCCTTGTGATGCCCACTGTTCTAGAGCAGCTGTGATTGTGATCTAGAGGACTTCGTACTATCCTTCAGGCTCTGGTCAGAGGGGCGACAAGAAGAGAGGAGTAAAGGGATTGAGGGAACTCCCAGGAGTAAGAGGGAAAGTTGAAATAATAACATAGGAGCCTCAGGATCATTCAGTGCCACACTTTCATTTTAGAGACTGGCCCCAGAAAAATTACTTTAAAAAGAGAAGTTTATCCTTTTGGTCCTCCTAGAACAACTTTCAGCATCTTCTCAGCTCTCTGGATATTTCCACTTCCCCAAGATTATGTCATCTTTATCCTATATTATAGGGGCTTTCTCTGATAGCTCTTAAATCCAAGACATTTGCTAAGGTCTTAATATATTTCTTTTCCTTTTTGTTTTTGGTAAGTTTTTAAAATCTTCGTATTCCTTATCAAAAAGAAAATAGAACAAGCCAACAGTTAAAAGAAGAGAGAGACAGTCATTCTTAACATCTTAGACTTTGTTTCCAGTCTTTCTTTGAATACATTCTTGTTAATGTTTTGCATTTTAGAGATATTTGAATAGAAGAGTTTGGAACTGAATTTCATGCATGTGGGACAGGCCCTGTGAATATGTAAAGTGTGTGTGTGTAGAGATGGGAGAGGCAGAGGAAAATGTGATTTGGGGGAATAGTAGCATGCTCCATTCTGCACACTTCAACTCCCACAGTGTGGGTGGTTGCCCATAGCTCTCTGAGACCTGAGGCTGGGTGCTGGGCCCAATCGCCCCCTCACACTTAGCATAACCCCTCAGCCTTAGCATAAACCACGTACTTGGGTGTTGTTTAGATGTAAATGGTGAAAGAATGGTGGCTGGATAATTGTGCTGCTCCCTTCTATTGTTCCCACTCAAGAAACACCATCCAGGAAAGACGAAGGGAGAACCAAGGGAAAAATCACCCAGAAGGAGCTGGGCCCCTTTGGGAGCTCATCAATGCCATCTTGTCATTGGTCAAAAAGGGAGCGATTGAGACGTCTGGGACTGAGCTACTGCTCCGTCCACTCCCATAGTCCAGAAAGAAGGAAACTGGCTCAGGTATCAAATCGGAATCCTTTAGGTGTCAGGGCACAGCAAAAGCAGCATGCTTCCCCAGATCACACTGAGCGCCTCAGCATTTCCCTCTCTGCGCTGTGTTTTTCCGTTGACAACTCTGAAGCCTTGCCACAGCAGCCAGATGTCTGTCAACTCTTTCTGTCTCTCACACTCTCAATCTCTTTCCGTCACACAAAAGAGTTCTGTTAACTAGAAGCCTTTACAGTGAGGGAGGGAGGTCGTGGTGGTTAAAACCCCCATTGGCCAAAGCTGCCGGTGGCTGTCTGGGGCTCCAGACATTTTTAAGATCAAAATCAGGGTAAAAAATCAAACCGCTCTTTGAAGTTGCTGCTCCAGCTTTCTTTGGAGTGCCGGGTCTCCTCCCCACCCACAGCCCCAGGCTCTGTCTGACCCAGCCTTTTCTGCACTTACACTCCAGAACATTTCCAAAAATATACATGCACTTTAACAAAAAGTCATCTTTGCCGGTGTTCTCTTAGCAGAAAGGGGCTGTATATGAGCTCCAGGTCCTCCTGCTTTGAGGAGAGGACAGTGGCAGGGATATGGAGAAGCCACGGGTTGCAGGGGCTGCTGGCAGCTTGTGACTTCTAGCTCCCTCACACTCTCTGGGTAGAATGGCTCCATCTGGAATTTTCTCCTGCCCAAGGTCCATAAGCATGACACTCTTGTGGCCATAAAACATGAGGAAGGGCCCAGGATTAACAGGCAGACAGGCCAGTCACAATCCTCATGCTCCCACTCACTGCAGAGGTGACCTTGAACAAGTTTCTTTATCTTTCTGAGCCTCAGTTTTCTTATCTATAAATTGGACCAATGCCAGTTCTTTATTGGGCTTTAGAGAATTCAGTTAGCAACACACACTTAAAGCCCAATACGATAATGAACACATGACCGGTACACATCACACTGGTTGTTGTTACCGAGATGAAGGTTTTTCATTTCTGGTACTCTATCCTAGCTGGGCATTCTAGGTGACTCTTCCAGCTTTGTGCATGGGAATCCATGGACTTACATGGCTATGCAGAGGAATGAAAGCATCTAGGCACAGGCAGATCTGAGCCCAGGAATTGCCTAGTCCCACCAGTCAGAGTCAGTCTTGCCACCCAGCAAGGAAGAAGGTCACCAGAGGTATAGGGCCCTTAGAAGCTGATGCCTCCAACGTTCCTCCTCCTTCTAACTGGCACATTCCTGCACCCTCAGTGCTCCTTTAACACAGGCATGTGACACATTAGCAGGCACTTGACCCTGACTGAGCTTGTGAGGGCTGCTGTGAGAGCCATGACTCGTTGTTGGAAGGTCAGGGACTCAGAGATTCAGAGTCAGACCTGGGAGGGACTTTCTTTGAGATCATCTACAAGGTTTCCTTTGATGAGGAGGAATCTGAACCCCAGAGACTGGTAAAGGAGCTGCAACGCTGCTTCCAAGTGGGGAAAGAGGCACTCAAAGCAGAAGCAGGAGTTCTTGAAGACCAGCACCACTGAATCTTATAAAGGTGGCTTGGGGCCATCCTCACCCATATCCTCGCCCCCAGTTCAGGAGGGAATTTTTATATTAACCTTCACCCTCTGGAATTATGAAAAATCCAAATATCAGGGGTATACATGGCATTTCAGTCATATGTTAGGAATGTTCTTTGGTCATTTTCATGTGGGAAAGTTTTGCTCCCACTAGCCAGGGCTGGGCTCTTTCTTTCACATCTGGGCCCCATCCTCCACACATTGCTGTCCTAGGTGCTTGGTATGGTGCAGGCCTGAGCTGCCCTGAGTGACCACCTTTCCAACTCAACTCTCACTTCGATCCATGCATGTTGGTGAGACAATGCCTGAAAAGGAGCCTTGCAGGAAGTAAACCCCAGTCGCCTATCTGTCTCAATGTGAAAATCCCCAACAAGCCCTCTTTCCCTTCCCTCCCGCCCACACCCCATCATCTCCTCACCCTGCCCCCAACACTTTCCCTGCTGGAAACTGGTGGATAACCCATTTAGCTTAGAGGAGAAGAGTCTTTCTAAAAGGCTTTTCAAACTTAGCCCAGTGCCTGTCCACAGTCCCCATATGCCCTGAACCTGGTGCATAAAGTAGTCAAGGTATTTGGAAAACTCCCCTGAAGTTGCCGTAAGGAGTGCAAAAGACAGAGCAATTCAACAATGTATTTGAGCACTTGTCATGAGCCTGGAGCAGTGCTAGTTATTAGGTGCAAGGACAGGCATGGCTGCCATGTCATGTGCAATGATTTAAAAACAAGATTAAAAAGAGGCTAAAACAGTCACTGTCTTCAGGAAACTTCCACTAAAGTTGGGGCGACATGATTTGAGCAGCACTTGAAATGGGAGAGAAAGATGCCTGCAGTCTACGGGAAGTGCAGTTTATCGGAGGCAGACAGGAGCGAGTCCAAGAGTGGCGCAGCCAGCGGCTTCTCGTAAGAAGTGGGGCAGGACTGCTCAGCATGGTCAGTCGTTTAGTGCTCCTTCAAGTCAGTGGAAGGAGGGGATAAAGAAAGGGGACATCGGGGATGCCAGGATAAGGGAGTCCCCCACATAAGGTCAGAATCTTCCTGGCATGGGTGGACAGCAGTGAGGTATCTGGTACTGTGGATTAGAAGTGGTGGCTGTAAAGCCAGGGCAGTGGAGACTGCATAAGGGACAAGAGGGGGGCTCAGAGCAGAGCCTGATTGGATTCCAGGTGGGGGGATTTAGATCTGACAAGATAAAGGGTAAACTGTGCCCACTTATTCAATAATATTTATTATGCACTCACTTGGGGCTGGGCACTGTTCTAGCCATTGGGATGAAAGCAGTGATTAGGAATATAAGTGAATGGAGAGAGCACCCATTGGGTGGGGGATGACGTCTAGACAGGAGGTTGAGGATGAGTGAGAGACACTTCAGAAGGTGAAGGCCTGGACCTACGTGGTGCTAACCAAAATAAAGAGGAAGAAGAGAAACTAAGAGATTGTTTTCTCCTCCAAAGAATGACAAAAGTCTTAGTGGTGGCCCAGTGCGGAGTCATGGAGAATGCCCTTCTGTTTATCATTCCTCTGGGCTGAGAAGCAAAAACTTCTGGCCAAAAGTTAGAGATTCTGAGCCAATGAACCCATTATTTTATCCTATATTCTCCGTTTTATCTCTGTCCCTCTCTCTCTGTCTTCTTCTCATCATCCCTGGATCCTCTGCAAAATAACCTCCTTCTACCATACAGCAGAGTGTTGAATGGCTTAGCTGTCAGGGGCTAATGGGTTGTTTTCTCCAGACTAGGGGAGAAGTCCATGAGCTGGGACTTCTAGGCTTAATCCCACTAGACTAAAAAGGGACATAAAGAAATGTAGATAATCATATCTCAATACAATCACTTCACTTGTCTGGATGCAAATTTCTGTTTTGAATGAAAAAAAAAAACTGACTCTTCACTCTTTCTTTCTTTGCATTCCTTCTATTAACAATTCTCATCTTTCCATGGGAAGGTGAATACCGAGAAAAGTTAAAGGAAAAAGAAAGAAAGAAAGAATGGCATATTTAAAGACATTACAGGTGTGTCACAAGTTCTGGTCTTCAGACTAGCTCTGTGCTCTTTTGCGGAAGATGAAACCAAGGCACAGCAAGTGCAGAGGTTGCTCAAGGTTGCATAGTTAATAGGGACAGACCATAACTTAGATCCATGCCTTCATTCCTAGATGTCCGATTTTCTCCTCTATTTCACAATACATGTGTAAAATGCAGACTTTGCAATAGGGAGCCTAGGGAAACAAATTGAGATGGGGAGAGCAGGGCTGAAATCTAGGCAGAAAAATTGAGAGTTGATGAGGTCCGACTCATAGGAGGGGCAAGAGTCTATGGAAGAGTTTTGGAAAAAAGGAAGGGCAGGATAGAAGGCTTGCTTAAGGGTAATCAGCTAGGGAGCAGACTGCAGGAAGTTTCTTCCCATCACACCCAGGGAAACTGCATGTTGGACAATTTTTCCTCCCAGTAGGTGCATCTTTTGAGATGCACCTCCTGGGCTGGTCCAATTTCAGGGAATCCAGTGTTCTAAAGTCCCCCAGGTCGCTTCCTCACAGAGGCTGGAAGTTGAGGTATGGCTGAGCTCTTGGGGGGCTGGGAGGGAGCCTTATGCTCGTTCATCCTCAGGATCCCTCTTGCTAAGGGTCCCATGCTGTTCCTCTGCCTCCCCAGGGCGGCCGATTCTGACCATGTGTTTCTCACTCACACTTGCTGGTGCCAGAGACAAGTACTATATAAATGCTAAACAGACGAGGCCATGCCTGTCCCTGGAATAAATAGACCATCAGCTCTCACTGTCAGTCTGCACCTTTCATGAACACAGAAAACATCTTTGAAAGGAGGGGGGAAAATGTTGGTGTCGCTTTTCCATTTATTTCTGCGATTTACTCTCAATCTTAGAAGCAGAATGTTGGGCTTTTTTGTTTGTTCATTTTCTTTCTTTGGGGTATTATTGATTTCTGTTTTCCAGAAGGACTTTATGGTTTATTGTTTTAATTTCCTATATTCATATTCATAAAATGGAGTGCTTTCCTTCTGACTGCTCTTCCAAAATAATAACAACAATGACTGTCATTTGTCCAGTCATCTCATATGCATTAGTTCATAAAAATTCATTGGGCCTGGAGTCAGATAAAACAGATGCGTGTCTTGATTCCACAACCTCCTCACTGTGTAACCTTGGGCTTGTGACTTGCCCTCTCTGAGTCCTGGTTGTCCCATTTGTACAGTGGGCATAATTGCACACCTGTTCTTCCCAATACAAAGGCTTGTGAGTAGTAAATAGGATAATTTATAGGAAAACTTGAGGTAGTATTGATTTTTAGATGAGAAATTTGAGGCACAGAGAAGCTAAGTGGTTTGCTCCAAGTGCTATAGCTTATAAGTGGCAGTGGCAATTTACAAACACAGGTCTTCTGAGAAGTGATCCATCCACAACACCACAGCTCTGAGTGACGGCTAAGATTCAGACAGAAGGACACGAAATCCCATGTTACAAGATATAATAAAAATAATATTTATGAGCACTTACTATCTGCCTGGACTTCTTCTAAGAACTTTACTGTATTAACTCATTTAATCCTTACAATAGCCTTATGAGTTATTTCATAGAGATTATGTCATTTACCCAAAGTCACAGAGCTAAGTAAGTGGAAGAACCGGAATGTGAGAGCAGACAGATGTCAGGACTGGTGCTACCCACCGCTACCCTCCCCTACCTCTCTCAGATCACCTGTGTCCGAGGTCTACTGCAGGCCAGAGCAGACCTTCTTCCAAACAAGGTGGGGTTGGGACTTCTTGTCCTCTAGGAGCCTTTAAAAGGAGGGAGAGAAGGAAGGTCTGGGGCTTGGGGTATTAGGCCATTTATACTGGTCAATGTACTCCCGAGAGCAATGGTTCTCAAACTTGGGAAAGCATCAGAATCATGGGGGAGGGCATGTTCAAACACAGATGGCTGGACCCCCACCTCCTGAATTTCCATTCTGGAGGTCTCAGGAGGGGCCTGAGAATTTGCATTTCTCACATGTCCTGAGGTGATGCGGCTGCCGCTGCCCTAGAAAGAAGGACATGATAAGCCTAGCATATCTGGGTCCCAGGTCCAGTTGTTCTATGAACTCATGCTGGGAACCTTCTCAGAGTCTCAGTGTTCTCGTCTGAATAAGGGAGGCATTGGCCTGGACTCTAGAAGATCCGGAAGGTCCATTTTTGGATCTCTATGAAAATGCTTAATGCGGAAGAGGTCTGGACAAGCGGTGCTCCCGGCAGGCGCTTGTGGTCCTGGCTGGGGGCTGAGGGCTGCGGGCATTGGCTCCTGCATTATGGACAAGTGAGCTCGAAAGCCCTGCTGCAGAGAAGTAAACAGCCACTGCAGCTGCGGGAAGTGCTGCGACCAGCCACCTAGCCTTCCCAGACCAAATCGTTCCTTCGGCTGCTGTTGTTTTGTTCTGTTGCTGCCTTCTCATCGCCTTGTACTGACAATAGTCGTAAATAACCACAGGGCTGTAGAGAAATCATTTTAACAGCAGAGAGTCAAATAAATACATTAGACCTGACAGCTTAACTATGCCGAGTCCATTTGTATGTGGTAGCCAGCTGCTTCCTGAGACTGGCGGTGAACACTGAGGCCACAAGAGGTCGCGCTGGGCTTACTATGAGCAGAGACCACAGCGGCGTCCCCCCAATTCTCTGCCTGCTGTGGCTTTAGGTCTCCTCTAAAACAAAGCTTTTAGACTCTCATTAGTGTGGGAAAATAATGACAAACCCCTGCTTCCATTTCCCACCCGTTCATAGAGTAAAGATTTAGTTTTTACTGGACTGAAAGTTTAGTGTTAGGGCTGGGTTGGAGCCACCAGAGCAAGGCAGAAGCATCAAATACTCATGTATGTGCCACCCGCATACACCCTAGTCCCACCCAGACTCTCAGGCCATCTCTTTCTTGGCCCTGGTTTTGTGATAGTTGTAGCTTTGGCACAGCTCAGCTGATGTGACCTGTCAGAGATGTTCTGAGCCTGGTTCCCTAATTTCCCGGGATATATGTCAGTCCCATTCCCTTCCTGTGGCTGGGGCCCAAGATCTCCTGGTGTCCAGCTGCCCACCCTTTCTGGAGGTGCTGAGAGTCGGTCCCCACGGAGGGCAACACACACTCAAAATGCCAGTTCCCTCTGAGCAAAGGAACTGCATATCCTCAGAGTCTGGTGGACTCTGCTCTATTTGAAGCTCTCTGCAGCCCTCTTGTCAGGGTTCAGCAACATAGAACAAAAGGCAGTGGGAGCCTCCTACGTGGGACATGACTCCCAGGGGGTGTAAATCTCCCTGGCAATGTGGGACCTGACTTCTGGGATGAGCTGGGCATTATGAGACTGAGAAAACTTTCTTGACCAAAAAAGGGGAGGAGAGAAATGAGGCAAAATGGAGTTTCAGTGCCTGAGAGACTTCAGATTTGAGAGGTTATCCTGGAGGTTATTCCTATGCATATATATAGATGTCCCTTTTTAGTTTATGGCGTATTGGAGTAGCTGGTGGGAAGTACCTGAACTGTAGAGCTGTGTTCCTGTGGCCTTGATTCTTGAAGATGATTGTATAAAGATATAACTTTTACAATGTGACTGTGTGATTGTGAAAACCTTGTGTCCGGTGCTCCTTTATCCAGGATATGGACAAATGAGTAAAAAAAAAAAAAAATAGATAAAAAATAAATATTAGAGGGTATATAAGGGGTAAAATAAATTGGGTAGATGAAAATACTGGTGGTCAGTGAGAGGGAGATGTAAAGTGTATGGTATGGAGAGTTTTTCTTTTTTCTTTTTATTTCTTTTTCTGGAGTGATGCAGATGTTTTAAAAAATAATCATGGCAATAAATGCACAACTATGTGATGACATTGTGAGCCATTGATTGTATGCCACTTACGGAATGTATGTGTGTGAAGATTTGCATCTTTTGAAAAAACATGCAAAAACTTGGCCATCTAACAACAACAACAAAAGTGAGTGGGAGGAGGGCTCCTCAATTCTGGGGCTGACTATCTTTGGCTCAAATGCTCACCCAACATGTGAACTGCTGGAGATTAGAGGAGGGATGGGAGTTGGCAGTGTGGGCTTCTCATCCCGAGTTCCTCCCCCAGAGACTGGTGTTCAGCAGGAGAACAGATAAACACACCACACGTTCTTATGCTAATTGATGGAGGTTTCATTTTCTTTGCTCTCTTCCTAGATACCAGACTTCAAACTCCTTGTCAGCAAAGACTGTATCTTACTCACCATTAAACACCTAGAACCTAGCAGGACGTTTGGGATGCGGCAGTCATTTAGTGAGTGCCCTGATTATAGAGGACAGATTTAAGAATACTTTAGTACCTGTCTTTGAGTCTGTGGTCCTGAGATGAATATTCATGTTCTCCAATGGGACTTACACTGCAGCAAGTTAGATACCAAGAAACTCTTCCTGACAATAAAGTTTTATGATGCTGCAAGGAATTCCAAGCAGAGTTGTTGTGTATCACTTGGGAGCAGATTGGTTCAGTCCATGTCATTGCTTCCTTGAAGTTGGCGATATTTCTCTCCTGCTTGAAAATGGAGTGTGTGGTGGAGAGGAAACCTCTGGAACTACCCTCTTTCCTCCACAGGCTGTCACAGAAGCAGCCAGGTTAAAACATTCCTCCTCTCTCCTATGTGCCAGTTATATATGTTGGCTGAGGAATTGGCATCTGACCCAACCCGGTTCCAATGTTGTGATCCCCCATGGCCATTGCAGATTGTTCCATGGTAGATGCCTGACACAGCTGGGGTCAATCAAAATTCTTCCTTGGGAATTTTGGCACTGAAATTTGGAAAAAGTAGTCAGTCTCTCTTTGGGTACCTGAATTCTTAAATGGAAAGCCAGGGTGTTCTTGGCAGCCATATTTCTCATCTTATGGACAAGAAAAGCAGAGGGGAATGTCCTTTAAACCACAAAGAGAGAGAAGGTGGGAGTGGGGCATGTAAAGAGAGGAGCTGAAACTTGAGATGAGGAGATTACTGATAGATATGCAAGATCCTGTTTCCAGCTGTTCCTGGGATCTAGCCACATTCTTGTTTTTGGTTTCCCTGAGATACCTTTATACTTCTGTAATAATTTTTCTTAAACATAAAAGCAAACCCCTCTGAAAAATTCTACATCTGGCTAGGTTATCATTACTTGCAATCAAAATCACTTGGCTAATTGTGGCATATAAGCAAATTTACAGTAACACCCCTCTACCAATGTCATAACTATAATTGTGACATTCCAATATTGATCATCACCTGCTCAGTTTTCTGATTTTGTATGATCCATCTATCTTTCTCTCTGCCCAGCATTCTATAGAATCCTTTTATATCTTGGCAGCTTCTTTGAAGAAGTCACCTCTTCTCTGAAGCAGTCCCTGAGAATCCAGGCAAATTCATTTGCTTCTATAGCCCTTTGCTCCATCTTCTTTCTCAGAACATATTCGTCTGTAATAGCATTTCAGATCTGTCTTCTGTGCACACTACATATACCTCCTGAACAGTGGGAACAGGCCTAGGCACCCCTGTTTCCATAATGTCTGACACCTTCTTAACCCAGAATGAGTGTTTGTGTAATGAGTCTGAAGCTTGCAGTCCTGCTCAGAAGCAGGGAGGTAGATCCTGGAAGAGTCCTTGCGGCCAGTAATTCTGCTTCCCAAAGGATTTGGTTATGTGAGTGCCAATGTGGCAGTAGAGAGGAAGGATAGCTGACACCAGCAAAGTGAATACAGAAGCACAGTGAAGATCTCCCTCCATTTTCCTTCTCTTTCTTGTCTCCCATTTAACTACCACCCTTCCTTCAACAGGTGCGTGTGTGCCCACGCGCGTATGCACACACACACACACACACACACACACAGAGCCTTGCAGCATTACCCTGGCTTTCCCAGTCCCCACCAGTATTTAGAATGACCTCATATCTTCATATCTTCCAAGCTATTGTATTCAGAGCCTCCTCCAAGCTTTTAATCGCCAGAGGCCCCCCTTCAACTCAAAGGCAAAAGTGAAAAAAAAAGAAATAAAAAAAGTGGAAGAGAAGGAGAGACAGGTGAGAGAGAAAGTAATATCCAATTTCAACATTTTGCTCTTTGCCATTTAAACTTCCAGAGGCAGCAACCGTACAATTTGTATGTTTTGTATCATGTCGGATTCCTTGTGGGAGTTTCATAAATTGATGATGATAACACAGCACATTTCTTTTAAGTCCTTAGACATTCAGTCTTTATTGCTTTATAAAGTCTGCTTGGGGCGCAGATGAAATGAAACTGGTGAGATTTTGCTCTGTCCATTCTGCAAATTCCATCACAGAATTTGTACCTGCGATGCAACTTGCATTTGGAAGTAGCAAGGCACATTGCAAAAGGTACCTGGGGCTGGGCAGGGATGCACAGACAGTGGGTGACCCAAGGAGATTAAACAGGGTCATCTTAGTGGCAGGCTGGAAGAGGAAAGACTCGATTAAGATTCAATCTAGGGGAGCAGCCATGGCTTTCCATAACCTCTAAACACAATTAATTTTTTTGAAAATTATGCAAAATTCATTTTCCTCCAGGCCTATAATAAAATATATGCAAGCTATAAATAGCAGAGCCTCTAATGTAAAAACCATAGCAGTCACCTGCTGTATTTAATTATTGGAATACAAGCATTTTTTCCCATAGCTAAATAGTTTCACTAATAGGACTATTACAGGACAAATGGACAAATTTGCTCCTTAAGCCAATACATTTTTGGCTTTTATGCTGATTTCATAAAATAGCAACTTGTGTCATTTGTAGTTCACATCGGAAAACAGTGTGTTCTGCCTAAGCAGAGTCAATGCGACTTTCAACTTCAGACTTGGGGAAAAAACCTTCATTTGTTAATAAAAGACTTTTTGAGATCAAGTTATAAAACTGAGTAGGATGAAAATGATCTGAGACAAATAGATGATTTTCAGCTATCTTACCCACCCTCAACCCCTCTTAATAGCACCCACCTGCCCATATATACATGATTTGTTCTCTTTTTGAATGAACTAATTTATTACTGAAATGCAAGGGTGACTTAATTCATGCTAGCTATATGAAAATGAGAAGATGTAGCTGGTTCCTTTTTTGCGAGGAAAGGACAGACCAGCCCCCCGTGGTGTCCTGCCTGCCGAGCCCAGCTCTGCAGCCCTGGACTCTCAGCTGCCAGCAGAATGGCTGGGCTAAAGCGGAGGCTATCCCTGGTTGGGTACCTTAACATACTCCCATTAGTTCCAAGACCTTGTATAGCAACTGTTTTCACATAAAATGGATCAGCAGGACATTGTTTATGCATTGTTCATCGATATAATGAAGTTGCGTTATGGCTGGGCTTGGTGTGTGTGTACATTCACTTTTCAAATAAGGTTCTGCATGCAAAAAAGCTTTATAAACCCTACAGTGCTTTGTAAACTATAAAACGCTACAGACACACAGATTTGTTATTATCAGGGTTGTGATTATGAATCCCTGAAGGGCAAAGCATTACAGCAGGCAGACCCTGGGTGCTCTCAGATGGAGCAAGTTGGGCTTGAAATCAGAAATGAGCTTGAGATTTACTGATTTTATTATGGGGAATAAATGCTTAGAGGCTGAAGGGGATGGTTTATGACTGCCGTTAATATCTTACTTGGAAAATGCACATCGTGTTGCCTGCCATCTAGTGGCTGGAGAATAAATTCGCAATTCCCTTATGTCTCCAGGAAATGACTTACGGGTTGTCCCTGAGAAAGGCTGGCAGTGGAAGGAGCCGATATTGGAGTGAGGAAAAGAGGATGAGTGAAGTCGCTGCCCAGAGGGCTGACCTCAGGCACCGCCACAACTTTAACCAGTGTCTCCACTGTATAAACCTTTAGAGCCCTGTGGGCCGTTTAGACATTAAGTAAGAATAACAACAGAAATGATCCGCATGATGATGATAATATTAGGAAGCATAAACAATTATAATCATAATGCCAGATTGCTTCCACTGTTTCTTCCTGGGCTTTGATTAGTAAACACACAAATAACCGAAGAGAGAAATGGAGTATGCCCCGAGGTTGCAACTAGAATATAAAATCTCCCCCTCCCTCCCACTCCTCACTCTAGGAGAGTTTGCTGGATTACACTTCTGCCTCTGGAGCTCTTGAAAACAGAGGCAACAACTTCAGCGATCTGTTTATTCAGGCAAATGTTTGGCTTCAGGGTCCCCTCACTGTTGGTCACTACTGGTCACTGCTGACCAGGTCCTACCTTCTCTCTCCCTTGCTGTGTCCTCTGCAAATGCCACTCATAGGAGCTTACAAAGAAAAGTCCAGGTCAACATTAAAAGAAAGATATGTCACTTGCTTCAATTTTTTTTAAAAGTCCCTTTAAATTAGAAATTTAAATAATACATACATTTGCAGTCACTGATAAGAATGAACACTTATTGAGTACTCACTGGGTGGTACTTTCAATTCCCTATCTCAGGCAAATCTCGAAACGATCCTATGACTTGGGTACCATTAATGACCCTGCTTTACACATGGAGATAGAGACTTAGGGAGGTTAACTGAAGGTCACGTACTAAGTGATGGTGCCAAGATTCAAACTAAGGCTGCACAGACTGAGGCATTGCACATACCTCACTCCTTGCATTTTACGGACCTTGGTTATTTTGTACTGACCACCAAATATCAGAAACTTCAGTGCAGAAAATACCTTTAAAGGTCACCTCATTCAATTGCTCATCCCAGGATGCGTTTCTGCTATAATAGTGGTTCCCAGACTCCAGCCTTTTTTTTTTTTTTGACTGGCTATATTAAAGTCATTTAAACAAAAAACCAAAACAAGTTCCTGAGACCACTGCACCATCGCTACTATCTTCTGTCCTAATTTCTGATTTGGTGCTTTGCACAGAGGTCTGGAAATTCATATTCAAAAGCTTCCCAAATGTTTCCCCAGCCCAGCCAGGTTGGACACCTGCACACAACAGCCCCATAGCACTATGAAGGACGGAGCCGCACCAAAGGTTTGGGGCAGGGGAAAGAAGGAGTTGGGCTTGGGTCCTCTAGAGACATGGACACAGAAAGGTAAGAGAGCACAAGGTTGCATGAGAAACTGACTTTCAGAAACTGTCAGCTTATATATTTTTTAAGTGAGTGCGGCATATTAGCATCAGTTTTTTAAAAAATGAAAAAATAAAGTAGACTTGATCCAAGAGCCAGTCCCTTACTTCTCTTCAGCATGCTACCTAAGCAAATGGGCTTGTTTCTCGGGCCCAAGTTAGTAAAATCCTTAGCTGGTCTGATTTTTGTGCTTCAATTTTTAATTTCACTGGAGACCTGATGGCAGGGAGCAGTTGCAGCAGCAGTGGCTCGCCATGGGACCCTGTGCTTACTTGCTAATCTTCCGGGTCCAGTGAACTGCTGCTGCTTCTGGGAGACTTGGCAGTGTGTTTGAATTACACAGGCAGCTGGGGGAAATGCCCATGTTGGGATGATTCTCAGATGCAGATGGGAAACCACGCGCTTGCTATCCTGGAAATGGGCTACCTGGGAGGGGGTGCTGAGGAGTCATTAACTCCCAAGGAATGATGATAGCTGCTGAGGCTCAGTGATCGCCAGATCACACCTTGTAGTTGGGAAATAAGACTGATTCCCTGCTTAGCCTCTGGTTTTCTAGAAGTGAATTTGTGGTTATTTGAGGACTTGGGTGTCTGTGTGTAACTAGAGTCTTTGCTTCACATTAAAGTGAAAACATTTATCTGGTCAAATGAAGCCACCCTAGGGACAACTCTAAAAGCAAATGTCCTTTAGCTATCTTGTGTCTGATGTTTGTCTTGCACTCTTATTTGGGGACTTTGTGGATTTCCTAAAAATCAATATAAGAAGCTGAAAGGAAGTTAGCAGAGACTACCCATAAAAGTAACATTTAAAAAAAGAAGAAATAAAGGAAAACAGTCCATCAATCAGTGAAAATCTATGTGCCTAGTGCTATGTTAGCTACTATGAGAATACAGAAAATAAAGGGCAAGCTGAGCCCTCACGGACCTCATGTGTTTTTGAGGAGGTAATATAATAGGGGAGCTAAAAACATGGATTCTAATCCAGGTTCGATATCCCTGAAAATTGAGGGAAATATCAAATGAGAAGGAGGCGATGTAACTGAGAAATTAGGATTTAACAAATGACTGTGACTACTAACTCATTGTATAGGTACTTATTTTTAGTGTCTAGTGTTTTAGAATAGCCAGAAGGAAATACCTGAAGTTGTTGAAACTTAATCCAGTAACCCTGATCTTTAACAATAATTGTATAACTGTATTGCGCACACACACACACACACACACACACACACACACAAAGTCAGTTACCAGTGTTTGTTTGGCTCTACTTCTGGATGTTTTTGTTGTTGTTGTTGTTATTTTATTATTTTATTATTTTTTATTTTTTACATGGGCAGGCACCGGGAATTGAACCCGGGTCCTCTGGCATGGCAGACAAGCGTCCTTGCCTGCTAAGCCAACATGGCCCACCCTACTTCTGGATGTTTTGTTTTGCTTCACTGATCTATCTATCTATCTCTGTCAATACTACACTCTCTTATTTAATCTACTTCTATGATAAGTTCTAAAATTGGGTAGACAATACTAGTGGTCAATAAGAGGTACTAGTGGTCAATAAGAGGGAGGGGTAAGGGGTAAGGGTAGTTTCGGGGTTTCTTTTTTCATTTTATTTCTTTTTCTGAAGTAATGATCTAAAAATGATCATGGTAATGAATGCACAACTATGTGATGATACTGTGAACTATTAATTGCACATTTTGGATGGATTGTATGGTGTGTGAATATATCTCAATAGAATTACATTTCGCAAAAAGACCTGGGTTTAAATCTGAGCTCTGACACTTATTCCTATATTAATAGTTAATGTATCCACTCTGAACCTCAGTTTTCTCATTTATGAGCTTGGTATAATAAAAATGCTTTCTTCATGAGGGTGTGGTGAAGTTACGTGAGATATACTAGTGCATCCAACATGCTCAGATAAGCAGTATAGCAAAATGTGGACTCAATTTGATTTCATGAAATTGCAACAGCTCCATTGAAAATAGGAAAAATACCCAATTTTATCTGTAATAAGATAACCCCAAGTAAAACTAAATTAATATCTGTTTGAAATATCAGTTTGGTAAAGGTTCTAGGATTTGAGGGTACACTGTCTTGGTAAAGGTGTGAGAGGGGCTCCATCATACAGTGTACATATCCTTGACTGACAATTCTACTTCTGAAGTTATTCTACAGCAATATTCAGACATGTGCTAAATGATATATCAATGTTGCCAACACTGTTTACATCACAAGACTGGGGAAAATCTGAATAGCCTTTAGTGGTTGACTCCTGAATAAATTCTTCTACATCTGGATAATGTGATACCATGTCACCATGTATAGATTGTCAGTGCTCTTTATATACTCATCTGGAACTGACTCCAAGATATGTATTTATATGTCCTATCCATGTACCATTTGTAAAAGGGGAAGAATATTATATTGCTTGTTTCTGTATAGAATATTTAAAATATACTTAAGAAACTGGTAGCAATGGCTGTACGCAAGGAGAGGTAAGGGGTAGCTAGCAGAAAGTGTTGGAAAAAGAAATATCCATTGTATACATCTTGATTTGTAAAAGCACAGTTTCTGAAGTCAAATGACACAATGTCAAATACACATTGTATTTTTCTTTTAGAAAGATTTTCGTGAATGTTGTGGCATATGTATTCATTAATTTAACACATATTTATGGAGTCTTTACTCTGTGCCAGACATTATGTGAGTGTTGGGCAATAAGCTGTGAAATCTAAGTACTTTCAGTGTACCAGATGCTGACTGTCAAAGTGTTCTACTTATATTAACCCACTTTTTTTCCAAGAGCCCTATGAATATGACTGTCATTGTCATACCCATTTAATAGATGAGGAAACTGAGGGTCAAAGTGGTAAAAGCAACCTGCCCAAAGCAAGTTACATACTTAATAGTATCAAAGTGGGGGTCTTAAACTTTGAAGTAAGGCTACCTGTCTCTAGAGTCTGTGCTTTTGATTAGCATCAGGGTCAGTTAAATAATTTATGTAAAACGTAAAAAGTTGAAAAATGAAAATCTAGGGTCCCTTCTTTAAAAATCATTAACAATTTCAAGATGACAATGACAGAGTATTAAACCGAGTGTGGGGTGCTTCTCCGCACAGGTCACATGCCCAGAAAGCCCCCTCTGGTCAACACTCTGCTGCCTTTCAAGACAAACAAAAAGCCTGCTCTCATGGAGCTTACATTCTTATTAGAGGGAATAGGTGGGTGATACATAATAAATAAATAAGTAGGATACCGGCATACACTAGGAAGACAATAACTCAGTGTGATGTGATAAAGAGTATCCAGAGGACTGAGAGGTTCTACAGCAAAAAAAAAAAACACCTATCTTACTTTGCTTAACCCAAATTTATTTGGCTGTAAAATATCTTAATTCAATTTAACTTTTTTTTTTTTGCCTTATGCTATCACCATCCTGTGGAGCTAATGTTCTGGTAATCTCATTTTGGGCAATGCTCAGCTAGATGAATTCCTGTACTCTATATAGGGAAGCAAAGGCCCAGAGAGGGTGGGAGGCTTGGTCAATATCACATAAGACTGGTTGGTACAGAGACCGGAGTCCTTGTTCCTTTTTAGCCTAATTCATTGTTCTTTATAATATGCCAGGGGGTAATGGAGGCATTGGTAACTTATTCCAAACTCATTTACACATTTCAGCTGTCAGAGACCTCACAAAGAAACAGTGTTTGGCTGTGCTTTGTAGTTGGTATGGCATTTATTTCTTATTCTTCTCAAAATACTCTTCTCATGGTCAGGCAAGATCTTTTCCTTTTAAAGCAGTCTTCTTCTCTTTCTCTCTTTGCTTCTTTTTAATTCTAGGCCACATGTGTAGTCATATTTTCTGAAATGCAAGTCAATGCTATACTTAATACCATCTAAGAACTAAAGGATTTGCTTCCAAAATAATGGGTTCCATTAAATGGTGGATGTATCTGTTAAGGAAAGAGGGCAATCTTTGCATCTTAAAAATGTAGCTTTTGTCTTGTTTTGTGTTTGTGTACGTGTGTGTGTGTTGGCGTGGGGAAGAGAAATACTGGAAATTATTTACAGAATGCTTACATTCATTCATTGTTAAAAGGGCACACATTTAAATTGTGCTATGGGCTCTTTACGTTGTTGAGATAGTGACGTTTCCTAAACGTTTGTCTTTATCTGAAAGTCTAGCTTTGATGAGATACCTTTGAACTGCGTTCTCTTGAAAGGCCTTTGCTTTTCTTTAAAGCAGTAAAATTTTAAGCTCTTATTGCATTCTATCAACTTTTTGACTGAAATAATGATTTTCTTGCTTTATTTTTGTTTGTTTTTTACAAATTTGTATTGACCAGCTCAACCAGTTGCTTCACATTCATGTGAACTCAGGATCAAAGTAGTGATGCAGCTGAAGAATTGTAGAAATTAATTCCGAAAATGGTGGCAAAAGGAATCAGAACCTAAGCCTGAATCCGAGCTTGGTAGGCTAAAACTGATCAATTTCCTGGTCCTAATTAAACAAGCCACCAAACAACAGCAGCATAAAATCCAGGGCTTTTCCTGATGATAAATGTGATCAGCCTGCAAATTTCTCCTTGTTGAGAACAAATATTTCATGTGCAACAGCAGTTCAACAGAAAGCTCTCTGGCAATGTATGTGTGTAATATGTATGGAACCGCTTGCTGCCTGGCTCTACCCACACCTCCTTTCCATCCCCAGCACCAAGCCCACTGAAGTTAAACCAATAAAACTGAAGAGGAAGTTTCCTTTTTTCACACGTGGATCTTTGAAGGGGTCCAATTCTGGATTTTGAAGGGGTAAACAAATACGGCAAGATATCTAATCTTTTATATTACTTGTGCTGTGAAAATCTGCATGTAAACCATCTGCTTTTAAATTGAAACCTAGCTTCCCCTCAATTAGCACTATAATTTCGGAAGTAATGTAGGTTAACTTCTGATTGATCTTCTATTAACACTGGTTCTTAACCATTTACTTTAATTTCAAATTCATTTTCCCCTCCCTCAAATATAGGAAAGGTGCAGAAGGAACTTCCAGCCTTTGAAATGTTGATAGATCTTTAGGATGAAAGAACCCACCTTCCATCTACCCTCACTTTGACCCTGAGTTAATCAGTGCTCAGGGAGCGCAAACTCAACGTAATTTTATTTTCCAAAAGAAACTGTGGTAGCTGCTGGGAAGACCATATCAAATGCAAATGTGGTTCTTCTTGCTTTACTTATTTGGAATTGGCAATTTTCATAAAATATGTCTTAGTATTCCCCCTGCCCCCCCCCCCCCCAAAAAAAAAAGCACAGGTAAAACTTAAAGGAATTTGAGCGTAGAGCAATATCTTTTGCTCCTTGCCTAGGACACAAACTCCCAGGATTTAACAGGACCTCAGATATCCTCTAGTTCACGCCCACGAAGGGCAGCCACGCCCACCCAGGGCAGCCACGCCCACCCAGGGCAGCCACGCCCCTGAACTTCCCGAACAGATGATCAGCCAGCTTTTCTTTGTTGCTTCTATTGAACAAGAGTCCAAAATCTCCTTAATGAGGCTGTTACAGTGAAATTCTGGCAGTCGAATAATATTTCTCCATTGATATAATTCAGTTACGTCTGTAGTCTGGGAAGATGCACAATGTCACTGATAATTTCTATATTGTTTATGATAGTATGAGTATCATTGTGATGCTATTCAGCTTTCCTGCAAAAAGTTTGATTCATGAAAGATTTGTTATATCCTTAAGCATGTAATTTTATTGTGGGGAGGGCAACTTTTCCTCATAAAAACGTTTATCAGGTTGTACAGTGCTGATTGTTAAGGAAATAGGGTTTGCCTAACAATTATTTCTGGCATGGTCAGCTTGCTAGAAGCTTTTTGTATGATTAAACAAGAAAATTTTTAATGGAAATATATATGACTTTTTTCTTCTTATTTTCTCTTTTTATTATATGCGTCACTGCTTTTCTTATTAGCATGCTGTGTGAAAGTAGAATGAAAATTCTTGTACTCGTTAGACCAAGTACTAGCAGAAAGCTCTGCTGTAACAAACAAATCCAAAATCTCAGTGGCTTTATATAATAAGACTTTATTTCTCTCATGTTGCAGTCCAATGTATGCATCCCTCCCTGGATGGTATCTTATATTATAGTCTTATATTATAGTTCTACTGTCTTCTAGGGACTTGAACTCTTTTCCATTCAGTTAGCAGATAGGGAAAGTAAAAGGATGGAAGAATCTTTTTTATGGGTCAGGATTAAAAGTGTCATATATCATTTCTCCAAACATCACATGGGCTAAAACTAGTCCAGAAAGGCTAACTGGAAATATAGTCATAAGCCTGGAAAATGCAATCATAAGCTTGGGGAGAAGAAACAGGATTGGCGAGCCATGGCTAGTTACTGCCACAGTTGCTAATAGCATTTAGTTTGCCTCTCTACCCTGGGGATCTATATGGCCAGGCCAGAATAGTTTCTATAATTTCTATTGCATGGGTGTTCCTGGACCTCACCAGAAAGTAGATGAAGAGAATATGAGGCTTTTGTTAAATGCCCTGAATTCCTGGGTATCTACATTGCTGAGGGCATCAGAAGCTCCACATTGCATCGACTCTTGTGGGAGCTCTCTCTGAATCGATGAGTCTAACAACAAACCTGCAGGAGGTTACACCTCAAATGGTGTTAGATTTATTTCCCTTTCCTTCAAAGGAACTGCACAGGACCATAACTTCTGCTAGAAGTCACAGCAGGCAACTTGCAGAGAATCACCTTCAACAAGTGTCAGTGACAAAGTAGCAGTTAGTTGTGCTATGAGCGGCAGCAAAGACGTGAAGTCTCTGGCAGGCTTGGCATTCCTGGAGAGACTGGTCTTACTGAAAAGAGACACATAGACTTTGAGTGGGAGCCCTGCTCAGCCTCAACCATAGAGTGGAGAATGTCGCCCCTGAAACTGCATCCCACAGTGAAGGCTTATCTCAATTGAATAGATTACTAACATTTTATTGGCAGAGTTGGTTTTATCTCCTTGGCCACCTTGCTAAATTGTGGAGATATCTTCTTTCCTGATTGTTAATTTTCCATTCCCAATACATGTAAGGGACTCTAATAATCTGAATACCATTTGAAGTTGGACAAATGGATAGGCCAGCTTTCTTTTCTTCAAGTCACTACCTCTTTCATCTTCTCATTGTGGGCAGGGGTATTGCTGCAATATTATATGCTCTGGGCTAAAGATGAGAAATTCTTGCATTAGAACTAAAAAAACATGGACATAGAGAGTTAGTTACAGTTTAGTCATTTCTATGTCCACTATAGGACCATGCACCAGTTGGGTTGTCCGCTGTGACAAATGTCACCACTACTTTCCCTTACATAGATCACGTGTCTGCACACCATCTACGGAGATATTCAGTGAAGTAAAATGGAAAGCACACTTTCACAGGACTAGAGAATCTCATCATCTAGTCTCTGCTACTCTAGTATCCTGCACAACCATTTTAACCATCATTAATCTGAGAATAATACATTAACCTTTTTATTATTGACATATAACATTGTAGATAATCTTGCAATTTAATTCCTTGGCTTACTTCTACTTATTGTCAAGAATATTATTCTGGTCTCTGAGACCTTTACCTGACTTTCCCAGTTACCCACTCAGCATGCTTTCACTGGGAATGTGAATTAGTATATCTTTAAGCCAAAGTCGAACAGAATCAGGAGAGCAACCTGCTAAAAGAAGAGAAAATGTCGTAGATACAATATTGCCTCACTTAATTATGTATTGAGTGTACATAATATGCATGGTTATGCATTGATAAGGCTCCCCTAGAAAAGTCCTTTTTTGGTGATTTCGGCTCTGAAATGACTCTCCATTTAGATATTGGCCTCTCCCTTGGATAAGTCGAAGCTTGTTCTTCTAAATGATAACACCCACCATGGCAATAATACTAGACACCTTTAATGAGTCCTTACCATGTGCCAAGCTCTACTTTAAGGGTTTCACTAAATAATCACATTAAGTCATCACAATAACCTGAAGAGATTGGTACTACTCTTGTCAATACTTTAAATGAAAAAACTGAGGCAAAAGAGATTCAACTTTATTTAGTGATGCTTCTTAAAATTTAGGTACAATTGCTATGTTTGATTTGGAAAGATGTGGTTGGCTTAAAGGGATATAATTCGAAAGTATTTGTACAATTCTTGATATGGATTCCCAGCACATGAATTTCTGGCTGCAGTTCATAAGGGCTATGGCCACTTCCAGATAACCACTTCTCTCTGGGGCATCTGATGACCCTCCCCAACTAGAGGAAGATACGGTGCTTTTTCAGAATTTACAGGTTGTCAGGACAATGTCCATTCATCTCCAGTATCTCACAGTTCTCACTATCAGCTGTGGGAGACCATGGACTCTCTTGTTTCCTCCCCACTGGGGCTAGGAAGATTAGGAGATGGCATTAAGCCTTTCTTCTGTGGAATTTATATCTACTGAATCTATGTTTCCTGTGAAATGGCCCATTTGGTTAAAAGGAAATCCCTGCTCTTTGTTCATATTCAACATTAGGATAATCGTCTTTAATGGGAATAAAGCAAAGTGTCACTTGCTCAATGACCTCAGCTCACTAAAATACAGCCAGGAATGAGGAAGCCAGTACACTCCTCCATATGAAAAGAAGTTAACCAGGCAAAGCACCAATTTCTCCAGAAAAGCCTTGAAATTTCAAGAAGTTAGAGGGAATTGATAGGCTGCAGTCCTTTGGCAAGAGTAGTTGAGAAGTGAGGTATAGGGTGCAGGGAGGCAAGGGAGAAATGCTGGCTTTCATGTTCATTTACCAAAATCCATTCCTTTAATACTCAGTTTAAAATTGTCTATTGTCTTTCAGATCCTCTGCTTGAGAAGTCAATGTTAGAGAAACCTGCAGTATTTTTCTCTTCCCGCAACAAATGTCTATTACACTACCTCTCTCTCTCTCCCTCTCTCTCTCTCTCTCTGTCTCTCTTTCCCTCTCTCTCCCTCTCCTGTGAATGGAGATCTTTTCATTTTCCCTTTTTTTTTCTGGCTAATACATTTTAGATTCTTGCATATGAGTATCTGCCTGCTTACTTCCCAGTTTGACTTGAACGTGTTCACCTTATTTCCTCTTTTCCATGAGACAACCCAAGAATTCATAAGAAGTGAATTCACTTGTATTCAGTCTTGAAATTTGCTGGGGGGTGGGTAGGAAATCTAAATTTAAACACTCCCTAATGAGTACTTTTAAATTGCATAATTCTCTGACAGGGCAGTTATTTCCTGGAAGACATAGGTAAATCAGGTGGGGTTGCTCTGGGCCAAAAGCCTCATGGGCTGTGCAGAGGGTTTGAGTTTTTACAATATGAATGCACATCATTGATCTCTAAGATATAGGAGTGTAAGACCCAGAGGGCAACTTATCTCATATGTCCATTGCCATGACTTAAACATGATGGGTACCTAATACGCAATTATTTTGAGTGAATTGATGAAAGCTAGCCTTTAGGTGTGAGGGCAAGAGAAAAGGGAAATTATGTAGTAGGCACTGAGGACAGGGGTGGGGGATAATGGTTTTGCAATTCTAAGACACAATGAAATGCTTGAGGGGCAAAAGTCAGTGCATTCTGATTTCTGGAGAGATGAAACACCTTGATTTGGATAAGAAAGGATGACCCCCAGAAAAGTCTATTTAACTTCTGAGTTTATAAAAGACTTTGCAAGATGGAGGGTAAGAAGCGCAGAAGTTGTCTCTCCTTTAAATCCCATTAGGAGAGAAAGAGCATTTTCATAGTCATGTTTTTAAAAAGTGAATGGCAAGAAACAAGATTTTTCTTCCCCTCTACCCTCCCTCCCCTGCAAGGGCTGAGTGAGGGGCCTTGAGCAGGTACATTCAGAATAATGGTTCAAGAGCAATAATGAGACTTTCTCCTCCGCCTGATTTGTCTGCAGAAAGGGAGGTTGTCAGGTATCCATTATGAGAAGACCCGTCTTCTCTTAACAATGGCTCTGATGAAGCTGCTAGAAGGTTCTTATCAGGAAGAAAAGCCTCTCAGCAGCAGGAGAGGGGGGGCGGTGGAAATAAAAGGCTACAAACCCCCCAAATCATCCTCCAGGCTCAGTGCCACGGAGAGGTTGAGGGGGGAGGCATGCGCTACCTGAATGCCAAGTGATGCTGGTTGGTCAGTTAAAATGAACCTCTAAGGAGAGATATTTAAAAAGATGAGAGAGAGGGCTTGCTTTCCTGCAGGCAGGCTTTTAGCAAGGAGAATGAGGCTGGCTGGGGTTTAAGTTGCAGAATTTTAATTTTCTCAGGCTGAAGCAAATAGCTAGAGTTCAAAAAAGCTCATCCCTTGGCTCTACCTAAAGATTTTCCAGGTCTTTGTTACAGAGTAACCCCTTCTTTAGCTGGACACCAGGAAGGAAGAAGAGATTCAGAACCAGCAGAGTCTTGACAAAATTCTAGGCCCATTTTGCAGGTTACACATGCCTAGATTCTGAAACCATAGATTTTCTGGGTGCTGGAGAAGGGAGAAGAGAATTAGAATTACTTTTGCATTGATTATCTTTAGATAGATCCTTTACTGATTTGAATTCATTTAATCTTCATCACCTCCCAAGAGGTGAGTATTCTTGTTTGCCAGGTGATTAACAGAGCCTGATCAAGTGTCCCCATTTCCAGCATTAAAGCCTCCATAATATGTCAGCAACCCAAGTTTCATGCTTTTTCTCCCGTTACTTATACATATGTCTCTCTAACAATAAGATTAGGTGAAGTTGAATTCTTGACATTCTCCTATCAAGACCTCGTTGCAATGGGTAATTGGAGCTGAAGGAATACAGACTGTGCAACAGGACTAGATACAAAAACTCAAAAATGGACAGCACAATAATACCTAATTGTAAAGTAATCATGTTAAAACACTGAATGAAGCTGCATCTGAGCTATAGGGTTGTTTTTTTTTTTTTTTTTGGTCTGTCTGTTTGTTTGTTTGTCTTTTTTTTCTTTTTCTTTTTTTAAATTTTTTTCTCTATATTAACATTCTATATCTTTTTCTGTTGTTTTGCTAGTTCTTTTCCTAAATCAATGCAAATGTACTAAGAAATGATGATCATGCATCTATGTGATAATGTTAAGAATTACTGATTGCATATGTAGAATGGAATGATTTCTAAATGTTGTGTTAATTTCTTTTTTTTCTTTAATTAATAATAAAAAAAAAAAGACTTCGTTGCTCCACCTCCCTGTCTTGATTTGATGGTTCTCCCTTCACCTAAAATCTTCTCTTAGTATCTCCTCCTTCTCTGTCCCCTTCATTTGTTGAAATCCTTCCCAGCTTTCAAAGTCAAGTATGAATGCTCCTTCTCTATGAAGTCTTTACAAAAATGGAGGTGACGTCTCCCTCTCTGGAACTCTCAGAACACTTTTCTTCTGTCTTGCAAGGCTTCTACTATTGCACCTTATATTATGGCTATTTATGGTCTTATACAACCAACTTTAATGAGACATGAGTCCCTTAAGGACAGGGACTGTTGTTGTTTATCTCTCTTTATTTCCAGTAACTAGCACATAGAGGTGATCATTAAACAGTGATTGAATTGGATTTCCATTAGCATCTGGATTTCCAATTTTGATGGTCTGATCTTTTGCCATCTCTAAGTTGATCTGGAAAAAATTTCATCAGATACATAGAGATCTGGTAGAGGCAACCAGATCCTCCATCCAGCTGCTGGATAGAAGTTCTCGTAGGAAGAACTGACACTGACTGGCATCCTTATCAGGGTCAGAATGTTCAAACGGATTTGGATTTTGGCTTCTTGCACCTTTCTTCTTTTCCTTCTTAAAAAGGGGATAGGGAGTGGATAGAACGAAATTAAATACAATTTATTACACCCTTGCCCTGGGCCTAGCACTATAGTTATTCTACATCATTGCCTTGTTGAATCTGTAACAGGCCTTTGAAGGAGGCATTCCCATAGCATACTTGAGCAAACAAAGGTATAGCAAAGTTGAGGAGTTGCTTAAGGTCACACAGCTACCCAAGATTCCAGCTGTTATGTGTGGCTCCAAATTTGTGCACTTGCCCACTAAACTACATTGCCTCCTGACCTGAGTCAAAGTATTCTCTCGGAAAGGAATGGCCAAGGAAATCATGCAAGATACAATGAGTAAAAATTAAATGCAAAAGTTCCATAAAGAATAGAATAAATGGACGTTTTCTAACACTGTTTAGATATGAGAGCTGTATGCGTTGATTCTTCTTAACACCTGAGGCAATTTTAATTATCATAAGATCTGGGAGCAGCTGGCCTGGTTGACAGAACATGGGTTATAATTGGAAGACTATGGTTCAAAGTCTATCTTTGCCATTGACTAGTTAAGTGAAGTTTTAGTAAGCTATGTAAACTTTGTAGCCACAGTTTTCTCATCTGTAGAATAAACAGCATAATGCCATCTCCAATGTTCAATTTAATTTAAAAAAGGAAAGGATTATTTACATTTAAATGATCACAGAAGAGGTAAAATTACCAGAATGGTGGCTGAAACACAATCGATTAGAATATCTTTAAGAATGTTTTCTACACACGTGTTATCTTACGTTACTTAAAAGTGGCCAACTTCAAAGTGACCAACTGCATGTGATTACGATTTTGCTTTAATCTACTTCTATATCTGCAGGAAACTTTCTTGACTTAACTCTAGACTCACTTACTGCCCATTTGGGGATGTTTCTGGAGGACCCTGTGCACATCTGTGTCATCACACTGCTCTATTCTGCAGTAATTATCTGTATAAGAGCCTTGTCATGATAGCACTTGGAACAAGCAGCAAAGGTGACTGCATCCCTATTTTTAATAGCAAGATGTTTAATAACCTTCCCAAGACCATGTGATTAGTTAGCAGTAGTACTAGTGATCAGATCTCATTGTGCCAGACTCCAGACCTTGGTTCCTTCTACTGCATCAAGAAACAGGAACTTAGAAGGGGGAGCTTATCTTGGCCCAGGAAAGAAGATGACAGTTCCAGAGGTAGATGAGACTGGTTTTCCTCTCATCTCGATTTTCCTGTGATTTCCGAACTCTGGGTACACTGTTAATAGCTTGGCAGAAACTTCAAAATTAAACTTGTGAGAGCCATCACTGTTATTGGACCTCTAGGCAATTGCAGTATCTGTCAAAGGTTTTAGAGCCAACATCCAATCTGACCCTTTCTAAATGACTCAAAAGTGGCATTTTAATGAGAAATGAAAGCAGAAAATGTTGTTTTCTTTTTTTAACAAGATATTTTTATGGAGAAACTGGGACAGAATTTTACTGCCTATCTAGAGAGTATGGGTGACATCATGGAGCAGAGCTCAGGGCTGTTGCTTCTGTTTGTTAACTGCTGTTCACTTAGTTTCTCAACCATTAGATCCTCTCATGAAAATTTACACAGAAAGGCACTGAAGAATTACCTCTCTCATAAGGCTTTATTCTCATGAGTACATTTGGAATAGCTGAACTACTAGCCCCCTTCAATTCATTTTTCTTCCTCATCTCTGGTCTTGGTCAAGGGAAACCTACTGGGTACCAACACTGACCTATTCTTCTAAACACATACCACAAAATTCACCGTTTTACAGTGTACAATTTAGTGGGCTTTATAAACTCACAAAGTTGTGCAGCTATCACTATTATCTAATACCAGAGCATTTTCATCCAAAAAGAAACCCCTGGTTCATTAGCATTTAGTCTCATTTTCTCCACTCCCCACCCCTGCCCCCAAGGGCAACCACTAATCTACTTTTTGTCTCTATGAATTTGCCTGTTCTCAACATTTCATATAAATGGAAAAAAACAGGACTGCCCTTTTGAATTCAGCTTCTTTCACTTGGTATGTTTTAAAGATTGTGAAGTTAGAGGGAACTGTCCATAAGACCACACTTCCTCCTGACGCTAATTTCAAATTTGGAGTCCAAAAGACATCTCTTAGGTTCAATAATTCACTAGCAGGAATCACAGAGCTCATGGAAGGCTATTATGCTCACTGTTATGGATTATTATAGCTAAAGGGTACAGATTAAAATTAACCTGTGAAAGAGACACATGAGACAGAATTCAGGGAAGTACCAAATGTGAAGTTTCCAGTTGTTCTCCCCCCACAGGTCATAGTCAGTTACTTCCCTGGAAGCTGTGTGTGACAATATACACAGAGCATTGCCACCCAGGTGAGATAACCTGAGACTTTGTGTGTAGAGTGTTTATTTGGACTTGATAAATAAACCTGGTAAGTTATCCTGTGACTGTCCTCAGTCTCTAACCTCTCCAGAGAGCAACAGACACTTCAACTGAAACCGTGGAACCCAAATTCCCACCCTAAATCACATTGTTGATATTGTGATGAAGGTTTACACCTATGTTTTCTTCTAAGAGTTTTGTAATTTTAGTTCTTACATTCAGGTCTTCGATGCATTTTGAGTTAATTTTTGTATATGTGTGAGGTAGGGATCCAACTTCTGTCTTTTGCATGTGAATATCCAGTTGTCTTATCACTATTTGCGAAAATAACATTTTTCTCCATTGAATTGTCTTGGTACTGTTGTCAAAAATCACTTAACCATAAATTTAAGGGTTTATTTCTGAACTCTTAATTCCACTCTATTGATCTATACATCTTTCCTTCTGCCAGTTCCTCACTGTCTTGGTTAATGTAGATTTGTGGTAAGTTTAGAAATCAGGAAGTGAGCCCTCCTCTGTCTTTCTTTTTTTTAAGACTGTTTTAACTATACCCCATCTCTTGCATTTCCATTCAATTTTTAGGGTTAATTTGTCAATTTCTGCAAAAATATGAGCTGAGATTTTGATAGGGGTTGCTTTGAGTCTGTAGGTTAACTGGGGTCTATTGACATCTTAATCCTAGCTAGTCTTATAATCCATGAAAATGGACTATCTTTCCATTCTTTTCCTCATCCAATGATATTTTGTAGTTTTTAGTATATAAATTTTTCACTTTTTTGTTACTTTCTTCCTAAGAATTTTTATTATTTTTGCTGCTATAAGAAATGGAATTGTTTTCTTAATTTCATTTTTTTGATTGTTCACTGTCAGTATTTAGAAATACAATTGCTTTTTGTATATTATTCCTGTACCTTGCAATCTTGCTAATTTTTTACAAATTCTAACAGGTGTGTATATGTGTGTGTGTATTCCTTAGGATTTTTGCATAACGATGTTCAGTGTACAAGAAATTGTTTACCTCTTCCTTCCCAATATGGAAAAACTTTTACTGCTTTGCCTTGCCTAATCTCTTTGGCCAGAAATTCAGTATAATGTTAAATAGAAGTAGCAAGATTATTTTTCACACACACAAAAAAATGATTGTGATGATAAATGCACAGTTAGATGATACTATGAACCACTGATTGTACACTTTGGATGATTACATGGTATGTGAATATATAATATATGTCAATAAAAAAAGAAGTAGCAAGACTGGACATTCTTATATTTCTTCCTTATCTTATATTGCCAGTCTTTTGCTAGTAAGTGTGATGTTACTTGTGGAGTTTTTCTTAGATGCTCCTTATTGAGGAAATTCTCTTCTATTACTACTTTGTTGAGTGCTTTTATTATGAAAGAGTGATGAGTTTTGTCAAATATGTTTTAAGTATCTATTGTGATGTTTATATGTTTTCCCCCCTTTATCATATTAATATAGTGTACCACATTGATTGATATTGTATGTTGAACACCCTTGCATTCCTGGGATAAATCCCACTTGGCTATATGCATAATCACCAAGCTAGTCTTAAGATTTCTCCAATACCCTGGGCTCCAGGCTTTTTCAATCAAAGATCTCTTAGTCACCAAAGCTATCAGTTTTACCTTGTTTTTGAGTATTAAAATTGTCTGACTTTACTGCCATTCAGTGTTCCTATTAACCTCCATTTGAGCCCTTTGAAAGCAATGATTTTGTACTTTCATCTCTGGGCCCCAGAACTAAGCACAGTCTGACACATAGTAGGCATGCAACAAATGACTTGTGAATTAATTAATCCACACACAAATGAATAAAAAATATAAACTCTGTCCCTTTGGAGGATGTCTTCTGTAGTTCTGAGATAGTTGTGAAGAAGTAAATACACCACAAATAGGAGGTAATGGTGATGAGTCTCCAGCTTGTGACCATTCTGGTTGATTTGAGAGGTGATCAAAGCAATTGAATACAGATATCAGGTGTTTTTTTTTTTTTTTTTGAGTCTTATATACCTAATGGCTCCTTTGTGTATAGCTGGCTGTTAGATGCTAAAATTAACAGTCCTTCTTCTCCTATGCAGTTTTGGTGTGCAGGCTCTCAACTCAATGTTTATGAAAAGGATACCAGCCTTGTTCACTGTTTCTTCCTCAATGCTTTGCACTGGCCATGGAGGATAGGAGGAGCATAAGAGATATTTGTTGAATGAATGAATAAACTAAATACATAGGTTTAATAAAGGATACATGAATGAAGGAAGGAGTCGATGGCACAGGCTCTTCCTCAGAGATCTGAAATAGTCTTCTACATTTTATGTTTAGGTCAATGCCATCTCCTATCCCTATTATTACCCAGGGAATTATTGAGAATTGATCCCATCTGGACTTTCTCTCACTCAAAGTTCTTTCCTCACCCCATAGACCCTTGCTATTCATGGTATAAACCATGTTTCAGCAACATAGGTGTCATCTTCCAGCAGAATCTCAAGCCCCTCCCCAGACCTCCTAATTTAAAATCTGCATTTTAGCAAGATTCCCAGGTGATTCCTATGCATAGTAAAATCTTAGAAGCCATGAAAGGTCAGAGGCTTGTTCCAGTGTTGTTTCACTTTCAAATGAATCTTGGTATTCACAGGTACAGTTCAACTTGATGTCGTGGAGATGCTCATCTCCTATAAATAAAATAAAATCAGCAAATAGCTATGGAATTTCTATTGGATGATGGAGTAGGCATTTAAGTGCAGTGAAGAAATGAATCATAATAGTTGTTCCTTCCAAAAAATATTTACCTTAGTGACCCACCAGGACCTCACAATTCTGTCAGAGTCAATCTTTATATTTTAATTGCTTTGTCACAGCAGGCAGATAACCTTTTGTTATGTGAGTTGCTCTACCATATTTTTAAAAAATGTACATTGGATAGAGGAAAGTCCAATTTTGATGGGAAGGAAACAAGAATTTAAATCCTAGAAGAAAGAGACAATGAAAAGAATGAGGGCTGCTTGTGGGGGCATGTGGAAACAGTACGAGCTACCAGGGTTGTTAGAGTAGGAAGGGGTGTCCTGCAAGAGGAGGTGTGAAAGAACCCAAGTTATGTCTCATATACATCACCGTGCTATATTTGTATATGCTCTGATACCAAAATAATGCAATTTTACTTGTCTAATTCAGGGTTGATTTTCCCTTAATGAGAATCACCCAAAGGGTAGTCTTGTTATGGGAAAATAGCAATAATGGAATAAGATGCACCTTCTTAGCCAGTGCTTTGGATAGAGAGATTGATGGAAAACAATGTAAATTTCTTCCTGGTACAGATGGGCAATGCATTTTACCGGGTGAGAGAATGGAATGTGAGATGCAAGATGAAAGGGAGAAAAATAAAAAGCACAGAGCTGAACGGAGCCATAAACCTTACTGGCTGTGGCCCTGACATTTGAGAACTGCTCAGCTTTCAAAAAGGAAGTAGGAGGTTGAGGACGGTTATTTATGTGGAACACCCCTGGAGATTGGTCCTGAAGAAAGAGCCCCCCTGTTCTGTTACTCCATGGAAACGGCTGTAAACATTTACGAATCCTGAACATTTCGAGCACATGGCAGGCAGGGTTTACAGAGCAGATTGTTCACTTGCCCAGCAGACCGCAAGCCGCTCGTAAACACTGTCTCCTTGGAAAATGCACTGACTTCTATTTCATTTCTCTCCCATCTCCCTTTGACTTTAAGAACTAGAGTTTCAACCATCACCTACTCCTCATTCCAGGGGAGGTAGGACTGCATGAGGTTCAAGGCTGTCTTTGCATAATTGGCTTTTGCACAAGCAACCCCATTTTATGAAGAGATTCTCCATTTTGTGTGCAGGGAAGTATTCATGGCCTCGTGAAAGTGAGCCGACTAATAACGAGGTAACCAAACTGCTCTGGAGTAGAAAATATGAAGCGGAATGACACGCATCCAGCCACAGAAGTACTAATTTAATTTCATGCCCCAACATCAGCGGCCCTTTTCCACTTAAAAGGAACATTTGCATCCATCTGTCATCATCTCTTTCATTTTAAAATCTCTTTGCTCTCTTTTCTTTCCCCTCACTCCTCCCCCACCCAACCAACCTGATGAAATAATAGAAGACATTTAAAATCTAAACTCAGGCAATTCAAATTCTGAACTGATGTGATTTTGTTCCATTCTATGTCAACCTCAAAGGGTGTCTGGGGAGTAGAAATCAAGGGGCCAAACAAAAAGCAAGTGAGGGAGAGAAGATTTCGAATGCAAATCAACCTCTTCTACCCATTTGGAACAACCTGCTGTGAACTGGGCTAGAACGTATGGCCCATTAGCACCTTGTTAGGCTGTCAGAACTGGAGAGGCTTAACAGGGTGATAATGGGGAGGAAATGGCTGAGACCTTTTTGAGCTCAGCTCCAGCTTTTTGGTATTCTGTTCTACCCACTTCTGGGACCTGAGGGCCTGGACTGGTAAGAGTTGCTCAAGGGAAAAAGGAAGGTGGAGGAGAACGGCTTAATTAAACTTTTTAAATTAAAAAAAAAAAAAAAAAAAAAAAAAGAGCACTTTTGCTGGGAAAAGGAAAATAGAGGTTAATTCAAGTTAATTTTAGTTGTTCTTTTTTGGGGGGGAAGGAGGAGTAGATGATTGATTTGTGTGTGTGTATGGTGATCTCTTTGTGTTTGCTTGCTCTTCCTTCATTATATATTAATTTGAGATTTAATTTAAAAAACTGCATGGTAAAATCTCAGTGACTATGAGATAATCCTCCTAAAGCAAATCCTGAAATATAAAATACATGGTTAACATACACATCAGTAAACAGTTGTTTGCAAATGCTCTTAAGAGTGAGAGACTTGCTTTAGGATTCACAGAGGAAAAGTCTTACCGGAACATCCTTGGTCCCCTTCTTTCCCCAAAGCTTTGGTAAATAGTGGGGTTAGTGACCTCATTTCTAATACAATGACATGTAGATTGTACAAAGGCTGCTTCTCTAGCTGATGGAAATATTTATTTCCCAATATTAACGATACTGGATATTCCATCACCAGGCAATGGTGATGGAATGAAAGTATTTTCATTCTTTACATCCTGTAAATGCACAATTTATTTGGCTTGGTATGAAATAAACCAAGAGTCTTACTGAGTTTAATGACCCATTAGAGATGGCAGTGGGGAAAAGAAAATTTGTACAGGGGTTTTGCAAAAAGGTTTAAATGAAATGGCAGTGACTTTAACGCCAGGGATAATGAGCTTGGTCTAACTTGGGGTCAATGACCTCACAAACTTAGGACATGGGCACAGAGGGAAAAAAGAAAAATAATAAACACATGAATTAGTGTAGAGAAGGTTGAGAAATGACAGTAGCAAATCCGTGGTTTCCCAAATGAACTCTGCCATTTTCAAGCCAACCATCTTTGAAAGAAATTGTAAATTATTCTTTCATCGTTACCAGGCTGGCTTTTGTGTAAAGCATGCTTGGAGGTAAGGAGATAGAATCCATGACCTCTTAAGGTCACCTGAATGCTTCTGTGTTCTTGGGCTATGCTTAAATACCAATAAGAGACAAATAACTCAAGGGCATCTGTTTTAGTATTTATTTCAGACTGGGGTTAGAGATTAGGATTCACAATATTAGGGGGATTCTTTTGTCTCTCAAGATAAAAAATGAGTAATAAATAACCATATTATACTTAATTTTATAAAAGTGCAAAGTAAGTGTGAAATTTTGCATATTTTAAATAGTGCAATGTAAGTGCTAAATGCTAACAGTCCTTTGCTTTCATTCTTTAGGGAGCTTTCTCCCACTTTTTTTCTATAGGCAGCCTCCCTGAGCGCTAACTCGACATCCTGCTTTTCTTAAGGGATATGGAAATTTCCCAGGGACAGCTGTGCTCTGCTGGCTGAGGAGCCTACAAGGTTAATGAACACCCACAAAGACTGAGGAAGAGAGGGAGCATTTCCTGCTGGGTGGCTGGGTGATTAGCATACGAGCATTCTTTCCTCGGTGGTAATGATGGCCAAGAAGGTGCCTGGCGATAGAGGGGAGAATGGAAGGTTTCTGCTTCTTCTGCCTCAAACGCTTATTAAAATTCATTTCTATTCAAATAGCCGTTCTCTGATTCTCATCATCAAATAAGCACACACTGTACATATTTAACAGGCAGGAGACTTGTGCCGAGTTCATGTCTTTTTGAAGTGAAGGCCTGTTCTCTTAATGAGTGTCCATGCTTATCTCTGTATGTAAATTTCTCCCCCCTCCTCTTTCTTACCCCTTCCACTTTACTGCTACCCCAGTTCTGGGGTCTTTGATGGGCAGCCTAGATGTCTATTATAATGATAATTCATTTGGAGTGGAATGGAATCTCCTCTTCTAAGTCTATCTCATTATAAAGGTGAAGCCCTTGGGAGGGCAGGCTGGGAATGAACAGGTTTAGAGTTAGTTTTCCTCTATGAGAGGCAGAGGTAGGATGTTGAGCAGGTTTCCTTACTTCTCTGGGCTTTGGGTTTATCTCCCTTTGGAACAGGCAGACCAGGTGGTTGTCCGCCGGCACTTCTGGGAACCACCCTCAGCTGGAAGGCATTTCAGCTCGGGCAGTTCCTACTGAACAGCTGCCTGGAGCAGCTGGGCCTGCCCTATTGTTGTCAGTGAGAAACTAGTGGCAACTGTGAGCGTGTTGGGCTTCCTTAATGGGTTTGTGACCTCATAATTCAGGACAACACAAAGATGTTGGCCTCTCTCGCGCTGTGCCCTCCTTCTGTCAGGTGGTCTCTGGTAAGGCTTATTATAATATTTTTAAACAGAAGATACATTAAAAAAAATCTCTTTGAGGGCTTTGGAATCTCAAGCCACATGATCAAGAATGATCTAAACAAAGCAACTGCATTATTGGTGAGGCACGACAGGATGGCATTTTTGTAGCACAATTCAATTTATAAATTATCTCATTATAATGAAAGACCAATCAAGGCAGGAAAATAAACAACTGCCTTTCATTCTCTTTTTGTTTTTCTCTCACTTGCTTTTAAAAAAAACAACCTTTTAAATCTAAAATAACCTTACTCAGTCTCAAGGGTTGAAAAATCATCTCCACATCTGCAAAGAGTCCCTGATGGTGGAGTGCAGGGGAAAAAATTAATCTTACAAAGCATTCACTGAAACAAAATATAAAATAAGTGAGATTTGGGGTAAAGCAAAGAAGAATGTTGCTCAGGGTCTGATCCTTGTGACTTCTTTCTTCCGTTGACGCATATTGTGTCTTCTAATTTTAGAAGCTTGATTATTCATAGGAAGTTTATGCCGATGAAGCAGTGCCCCCTGTTTTTCAAAAGAGAAAATGCACGAGTTCAGAAAGTTTATCTAATCCCCTGTATCTGATTGCCTGGAGAGAATAGCCACTGCTGGTATTCCTCAGCGATTGCCAGGAATTCATTTCTAACCCTCAGGAGCAAACAGGAGATGCCTGGCCCAGCATAACTTATACACCAAATGACCTGACAATATCTGATTCTTTATTGCTTTGGCCACATTGTTTTTCACTTAGGGAATGCCACTCACTGTTCGTCGAACAATAAGAATAAAGTTGTGTAGATGTAGAATTATTAGAGCAGCTGTTTCAGTCTCATCAATATCACGGTTGGCAAACATTCCCCTTTCTTATCTGTAACAAAAACGAACCAAGGCGATGTGAAGGATTCCAAGAGAGGTGATATGGATGGAACCATTTATTAGATTTATAAGAGCTGAAGGAAAGGTCTAAAGCTATCCATCTTCTATACTTTATTGAGAACAGGACCAATGACTCAGACTATCAGGACAGTATCTCCAAGGCAGAAGTGAAATCCTTAAAGTAAGCAGAGAATAAAAGCATACATTTTAGGAGAAGAGGGATCAAAGGCAGGAATAAAAATGCATGTAAACCTCCAAATACATTGAATACAAATCTGTCTGGAACAGTTATGCAGCAACATAACTTTATAAATAAAGATCTTATTTCAAGAGGGTTTCAAGATTGTTTTCCTTCATCCTTTCCTTTCTTCCGTTGCAAATCGTATCTCCAAACTTCAGGTGACAGGAGGCAAATTATAATTTTTGGCTATTCGAGATGTGTCCGTGGATAAATAATACAGAAAAATAATATAAAGAACAAACATTGCCATTGAATTGGAACACTGCTCATGGAGCTCTTCTGTTTCTGCATGATGAAATAATCAGAATAAGTCAAATTGGCTGAAAAAAATCCTTTTGTATTTAGAAGTATCCTGAGCATATGTGAGTTTGGAAACAAAGCAAGTCTAAAGATGTTTGCTTTAAAACCTTGACAATTTAAAGTTCTAATTTTTCATCTGAGGACGTGATTTTTATTTTTTAGTTTAGACACTGATTTCAAAATATTTTTATTTTTTGTCCCATGTTCCAACAGACAGACCTGGTTTCAAATCCATGCTGGGGTATTTACAATCTACATGATCTTGGACAAGTTTTATTTATCTTTTCCTAGGCTCAGTTTTGTCAGATGTAAAATGGGGATAATTATAGTACTTAGTGCAAGGATGAAACTTGATCATAAAATTAAAGCAGCCAGTAGGGTGCTCAGTAATAAATGTTGGTCATTACTATTATTATTATTATATTAATCAGTCAGTGACAGAGCCCCAGTTCATCCCAGAAGAGAGCTATCAGGAGGTGAGAAGAGGGCTGTGAACCAGAAATTCTCTGGATTGTCTTGTCATTGCAGATAATTGGAGCTGAAATTGTAATTCCATTGAAAAATACTTACTGAGCACTTACCAGTTTCAAGTTATATACTCCCTGCTCTCTTTATGTAGGGGAAATAAGACACCTCTAAAACTTTGTTTCAAGACAGAATAGTGTAAGTGCTACAAGGGAGCTATCCACAGGGACCTGTAGGTATCCAGAGGAGAGACATGTCACCTTTCTGGGGGCGGGGGTGGTCAGAGAAGACCTAGTAAAAGAGCCTGATAAGATGGATCCTTTACAAATGAATATAAATTTGAAAAGCTGAGGTCAGAAATGTTCATTTTTGAACAAATATGTATTGAGTATCTGCCAGATACTCTTTTATGTACTAGAGATTCAGTAGTGAGCAAAGCAGCAAATTTATTTACTTGGTGGAACCAAGAAGGAACATTTGAATGAATATTCTTTGGTTTTTGGAAGAAAAAAAAATCTTGATGAAAAGAAACGGTGATTTCTGAATATATATCTTAAAATCACAATGCTTCACCTTCCTCTATCCAACAAGCACAAAATTGTGATTCATGTCTCAAAATTAAAAGAACATTAGAGGCAAGATTTTTAGATGGACAAAAAGGATAAAATCTTAAAGAAAAAGTATGCTCTTCCCTCTGTTTCCTTAACTCGTCCTCATATCCACTAAGTTCCTCTATTTGACATAAAGATAACTTTCTCACTCTATACTTAAATACTTTAAAATACTTTTTAAAAAGTATCTCTGTCTATACTTAAATCTTTCTCTCCATCTGTGAATATAAATTTCCTCAAGAGCAGCACATCCTACCTAAGTTCTTTCAGAACTGAGTGTCTATGTCTTGTCTTCTAGCTAGCCCACTTGGCACATTTCAGCTCTTATACTTAAAGTGTAATTTTTAATGTACACTTAAAGCATACTCCGCTATCTCTACTGCTAGTCTAAAGCACACGGGCACCTGTATACATTCTTGCCACTGTACTCAGAACAGTTTACATGAAAGTAACTAATCTAATTGTAGAATAACACCTGATGATGCTGGCCTGAGCTCTGTCGATCTCCCTGAGGAAATAAAGATGGGAAAATAATGTTGATGGATGCTGACACACTGCTTCTAAAATGCAAAATTATTAAATTAAAGACGACATAATTATTAGCAAACCTTTTGTTTGCCATCATGATTTTAAAAATTGTATTATGTCCTTGCCCTTGGCCTGCTTAAAGGCTTCAAGCCTCCTGGGCAGTATCGATCTTCATTGAGTTTTTAAATACCAGCTGCACGTACAAAGCAGATGCCCCCTCCCCACCCCTCAAATTAAGATGAATGCATACAGTTGTCATTCAAAACTCTCAGCATTCAATTTTGCCATATGCACTGAGGGTTCAGTTGCTTCCCGTGTAAGATGAGAATTAACGTGTGTGTCCCTGTCCATGGTTCTAAAAAGCTTTCCGTGTGTTCAGATGTGGAAGAACCATTAATGAAGACAGTAGTAAATATTAGATTGTGAATGTTAGCAATTTTTGAAACTAGGGTTCTGACTTAGCACTGTTTCTCCAAGATTCATGTGGTTCATTTATAACTGTTTTCACAGTACTGATTTAATAACAGTCACTTTCAATTACCAATCTTTTTCTCTCAGATTGATTGACCTTGGATCATGGGAGGGAAAAGTCAGGGTTTGCAGGGGGAAAGGAATATGTATTTATTAAAGGCAGATGGTGGAACTGCAGCTAGGATTTGTCTCTTCTTATTATAAAATCCTATTTTTAAGGGTTTTACCACTCAACCATAAAAAATTATAAAGTCAGATAAAGCTTAGGTATGAAATGACTTTTTCGCAGGCTAACTAATTAGGGAAGAGCCCTGTAGCCTATATGTTGTACTCATGAAAAAGAAAGGAATACTGAACTATAAGTCCCTAACTATCCACCCTCCACTGTGTGGAACCCCTATCACTTAAAAATCCATAGCTAGGTGTACTTAAGACTTCTAAACCCCTGAACTGTGCAATGCTAACCAATTAGGGTTGGTATTTGGGGAAAAGCATTGATAGTAGTGCCAAGATATTGCTGGGATGTTGAAGTTCATGAACCAGCTGTTATGCACCTGTTGTACTTTTTATCAATATCATTATGAGAGGAAGAGGGTTAGTGAGTTGGCAAGAAAATCTAGTGCTTGATGCATTTGAAATCATTTAATAATGTGGCATTACTTAGTCTTATATCAGAACCACCTGAGCCCTTTTAGAAGTTAAGGACAAGAATTTCTCTAAATAATGGATTTAAAGGTAGAGGTAGGGCAGATCCAAATCCAAGATTTCTGGTCTTGGACTATGAAGTGATTCACATATGTCTAGCTCAACAGAAAATAAACTGATTTTCCTGGGATGGCCAAAACAGTAAAACCTTTAATTCTAATTTGAAAAAAAAAAGTTTGAAACTTGCTTTTCAGCTACCCACAGCCATTAGTATGTTTGTTCTAAGAATTAAATTACTGATATTTGACTGTATGGTAAATTTCTCACAGCTGTGACTATCGAGATAAAAGAAAAGAATATAGAAAAGTTGATTGATGAGAGAGCTTCACTAATTCTTGTGACTGAGTTAATTTATTAAATGATATACATTAAGCACTTAGAGATATTCCTGGCACTAGCACCCTTCTGTAATATAAATGTGTTTTTTTGTTGCTGATGTTGTTTTCTTTATTGTTGTCATTATAACAGATAGAGTCAAAAAGCTTGTCCTCTTGGCAATGAACCCAACTTATCAATTTAATCACTGCAGGTTCTTGGGCAACTGTCTTCCTTCCTCTTCCTTCCCTTTATCCCCATCCCATTACCTATGTATCAGTATGTGGTTTCTTGTACTGATAGTCTGGGGTTAAATGACTATAGCTTAAAAATAGGTTAATTTTGAAAAGGGAAAAAATGCCTCTGTGGATGATTAATTGTGACAAAATTATCTTTGTTTCAAATTATTAAAATACGTCATAAGTATAATCAGACTTGTCCTTAGAAATACAAAGGAGATAATATGATAATACTATAATAATAACAATAATAATGGCAATGGCAATAAGCACCATCTCCAGTTCTTCCAAATCTGCCAGAGACCGTGCCACAAACATGATACTTATTCTCACAATAGTTCTGAGTAGCAGAGGATGATGAGAGAAAGAATATAAGCACCATAAAGCACATTGGCATGCATTTCCAGTAGGATTTGGACCTCAAAGGATATAAGTTGCTAAGAGAATGCAGACTTAAAGTCGTAGTTCCACCAAGCTTCATTTATAAATTTGAACTCAGGATAATTATTTAATTTCTCTAAGCCTCAGTTTCCTCATATGGAAAATGGGCATAATAAAACCCGATCTCAGAGAATGTCTTGATTAAATATCTTCCAAGTAGTTAGCACCATGCTTGGTGCTTAGAGTGTTTAAGTAATTTTTAAAATTTTTATTCTTATTTTTGTTCTTATTTTTAACATTGAGACCAGAATGTACATGGAAATCTTGGAGAGTTCAAGATTGATATGAAAACAGTAGCCAGAGAATAAAGCATGGTTTCAACCCACTATTGTATCTGGATGACAAAATGAATTCAGTCTCCAAGGACCAAAGAGCTTTCTTGTAAGGTCCACTTTGTCTATGTATAAACTTTCTGCTATAGATGTCTCTGCTGCCTTCCTCCTAAATAGAGAATACACTTAAAACATGCTTGGTCAACCGTGGGGCATATGAAGCTACTTTCCTCATCTCAAGGCAGAAATTCATATATGATAGTGATTTATAAACCTAATCCAGGATGACTGATGAAGATAATGTTCAGGATTTCAGGGTAACCTCTGGGTTTTGACTTTTCATTCTTTCATGACTTACACCTCTGCTCCACACTAAAGTCCCCTCCTCATTTATGAGGGTAGAGGAAATGGAGATGTCTGGTTTCTAGCTAGATTCTACCAGAATTACATGTAATCCATGCAGCCCTCAACATTTGGCATGTCCCTGCTCCCTAGATATTCCATTGTTAACCATCTTCTTGAACTTGTTTTTTCTAAGTCCTAAATTCTACAAACATTTTTTTGGTTCAGGTCTTTCCAGGTGGGTATTTCCCTATAAATCAGTGGCCTGATTTATACATTTTCCACCTGTCCAACCCTTTACTAGCAACTGTTTTGTCCTTCCTTTTTGCTTTGTTTTTCTTCTCGCTTTTGTTCTATTTAGGTATACAGAAGTGACTGAGCTCAGACAAAACATGGTTAACTCCATGTTTATATTATAATTACTTCTGCCAAAGCCTGGCAGATGTGCAACATTTGGAGTGTTTGTACCACAACCCAAGGGAACTGATGGAACCATTCATAAATCAGGCCACTTGAACTAATCTTTTGATCTAGATAAAGCTTAAATCTGTGCTTGCTGCAACCATTTTCCCCCAGTAAACATATATTAAGAACTAATCATGCTCTGGGCATTATTCAAGATTTGGGCACATTTGTTCCATAGTCTATAGTTGCATGTCAGAAAATAATGTGCAAATTCATATCTCTTCACCACCCGAAATACAAACTTTGTTTTAGTAAGTTAATTTCTTATTAGCTAGGGCAATTTGATCTGTTGCTGAATTCAGGGTGGCATGGTAGAGAAGTAAAAGAGGAAAAATCCATTTTCCTAGGAAACAGTCACAAGAATGGAACCCAAACTCTCCAGGGGTAGCAAGATGGTGAGGAGTCTCCTGAGCTCTCACATCTTGTGGGTTGAGTACCCTTGTTACCCATGTTTACACAGCTAAGAAATCATCTTTTATACTTCTGAGCATTATCCAGAACTTGCTTGTAGTGAGGGGAGGATGCAAGCCTTGCTTGTTTTAATAACTCAGAAATTCATTTGTATTGCTAAGTTATTTTGAATAGTCAACTGTTGAATCTTGGGCTACCCCTGTGTGTTGAGTAAGGAGATAATTGCTCTGATCCCAGAGTAAACCAGCTGCTAGTACAAATTGCTCTGCTATCTGCTTCATTGAAATGCTTGTATTCGTTATATTATGTTGAAATGCTTATGAAACATGGTTTATACTAAGCCGTGTTCCTGGAAAATTTGATTCTATAAATGGGCAGAATATTCTTAATTGCAAAGGCTCTTCTCTGTCTTTAGACTTCTAAATGCTGTACTGATTCCATCTGGGGCCCTGGAGAGCCAACATCCTGTATAGCTGCTGATTATCGATGCTTAGGAGGATAGAGCAGTTACAATCTACATTTTCAAGATGCATAACAGGTTCTGAAAGCTCTTTTGAAAATGGATGTTCCTGAGTCCTGGAATCTGAAAAAAAGTCTTGTTATTATGATACAACCCTAATGGCCCTCGTTGATGCTCTTATTTGAAAGTTCAGTCAGGACCTCATCTATCAGCTTTATGTTGGTGTTGCAATACCAGTCAGGGGAAACTATGATGGGATAAATGCCCACTCTCAAATATTTTACTTTGGTGTGTTAATGTAAGATTAATGACCATCATAGCTTGAGATGGGATCTTTTGATTCGTTGTTTTCTTTGTGTGTTTCAATATTACACAGATCTGTAAAAATTTATCTATGGTACAAGGATGGAAAGTAATGATTTAAGGAGAGAATATAGGTAGGGCTTTCAATTAACAAGACATTCTAAATTTGTAGGTGCATTTCATAATTCTTCAGGAATGTCTGGTAGAAAATTTACAACTAACAGTGGGAAAAGAGAGACGATCTTGGGACATTAAAAATTTCCTTCTGCCCTAATCTTTCTTACTTCACAGTGAATAAATATGATGCTAATTTATTTACCATCTCTTCTTTTAACTGCAGTTGAAAAAGCCATAAAACAAAGATTTAAGAAGGACGGCAGTTGGGTCAGTTGGAATATTCCAGTGACTATCACACATGTGAGGTGTGTTGACATCATGTGGTTATCAGGGAACCTGGAATCATCAGCATGGGCCTCTCCTGTTGTTAGCTTCAAGATCCATGATGATCTCCACAGACCAAACCTTTCTGGGGTGGAATGATTTACAGGCAGTATGTGGAGATTCTAGATACAAAGCCGAGTGTCCAGAGATCCAGCCTCAAACAAAAGGTTATGTTATGTGGCCCGTGAGAGACTTCTTTCACTTTCTCGTAGGCTAGACTGTACAGAAAGGAATGTGAGTCCCTGTATGGTAAAGTTACTTTAAAAAATCCTCCTTTGTCTTTTCCACCTTGAACACCCAGAAAGAAGAGGAGAGCTATTTATTTGAAACATCTCTGCTCTCTCTTTCTCCCATCTTTCATCAATTTGATTCCCTTTTTATTATCATTATTTATGTTTTGTATAACTAGAAAAAATAATTTGTCATGGATTGTATCTCCTTTGAAAGGGACTCTAGTAAAGATGGCAACAAGGTATGCACAATATATCATAATTTAGCAGCTTCTCCTGTAACTATACCGAAGTAATGGCGGGAAAAATATATATAAACAACTCTGAGGACAGATTTTGAATGATCCAGTAATTTTGATTTATACTTAGCATTTGATGGAGCTGTATTAGCAGTTAAAGTCAATGGATAAATGATTCCCAGCACAAAATAGCCAGAAGTACAAAAGAAGCTTTACAATGTGCCATTGAGAGCTCTGAGCCTCCCAGCATAAATTTCCAAAGTGCAGCGTAAATTACAGGCTTGGTTGTCACTTTTAACTAACAGTTCTACCCAATATGGTCTCGCTATGCAATTTGTCCACTATTCCTTTATGAAGCAGTAAACACCAGCTTAATTCCATTGGCTTCTCTAAAGCAAGCAGCCTCATCTCTCATATCTCCTGCAGAGGAATGGCTACTCTCTGATGAAAATAAAGCTCCTCTCAATAAACAACATGTGGAATGTGGGATTGGATAAAAATGCTTTCCATTAATAGGACTGGCTGCTTATTGTCTTGAAAAGATCTGAACCTCTCCAGCTTCTCTCAGTGGTAGGACTCTTTTCCCCCCTTGACTTACCCTATCTTCTTTTGTTTCCTAGCACCCCAGACAATCATCTCTTTTAATTTATTTCCCCTATGGCTTTCCCATCACAAAGAAGAAATGAATGAATGCTTTGAAAATCAAAATTCATCACTCTAACTACAAGTATTAATGGAAAGAGAACAACATTCCAAATATTAATAAAAATATCAAGTCCGACCAGGGAAATTATGCAATTAGGCAGTCAGATGCTGCTTGGCAGCCACTGATGTAGGCTGATATCTATTACTTCATTAATTTCACTTACCTACTCTGGGCAATTTCATCACACTCTCACAGCAGATTTCCAAGCCAGAAATAAGATTCCCAAAGATTACAGATGCTATGAGAGCAAGAGGACCCAAACATGAGATCACTGATCCTTCCAGGCCAGTGGGAAAGCTAACAGATTTGTATAGATGATCTCCAGGGCATCTGTATCATAGCAGTGATGTGGCAAGTTTAATTTTGAAAGTTTAGACGTGGATTGCCAAATCTTCTTTCCTTAACGTAACCCTAGCATTCATATATAAGGCACAGGTAATAGTTCTATATACTTACTGAGTTTATTATTGTGCTGTTTTGAATTGAAATAATAACAGTCCCTGATACTTTCATTCATTTAAAAAGAATCACGGGACTCATGCAACCAGTTATTCTCTCCCTAAATATTTACCAAGTTCTTACCTTTTGCTAAGCATTGCAATGGGCATCAGGGAGGTAACTTGAACAATGCTTAGTCATTGTCCTTGCAGAGCTCAAGGTCTGGTTGGAAAGCTTGATAGGTAAACCGACTATTATAATCACAATAATATATGCAAATAAAAAAGTAAGGATCAAACACTCTAAGAGACAGAAGAAGGAGCAACTAACTGGGACAGCTGTGAAAAGGTTACGAGAAAAAGTTGTATTTGAGCTGTTTTGGCAGAGGGTTGTTGTGACAGTGGCAACCTGGGAATGTGTAGCCACAACTCGATCAGAAAGATGCTATTGAGTACTTTCTGTGTTCCTTTTTGTGGTAGGTGAGTTCATTATGCCAACACAACTCCATTATTTACCACCTGATCTTCCCATGAGACATCTCTAGGCTGAAAAAGAAGGAGGTGGAGTTGCAGGTGTGAAGGAAGAAACTTTCACGTTTATTATCTAAAGGTCATTTGGAGAACAAGACCAACGTTATGCAGCCTCTCTTTGAAAGTGCATCTTCTCTGAGCTGACAAAATGCCCGCCATTAAGGAAGACACTAGCAGAGTTTTACTCTTTACTTTCTATGCTCGTTAAGCCTTCACGTTTGAGGTGTGAAAATGACTCCAGGTTGGTAATAAACTGCCAGAGAAGTCATTATTTTAAAAATGATCTTGTGGCGGGCCGCGGTGGCTCAGCGGGCAAAGTGCTTGCCTGCTATGCCGGAGGACCTCGGTTCGATTCCCGGCCCCAGCCCATGTAACAAAAACGGAGAAACAGAATACAATAAAACAAGAAAATGTTTAAAAAATGTTTCCCTTTCTTCCTTCCTTCCTTCCTTCTATCCTTCCTTCCTTCTCTCTGTCTTTAAAAAAAAAAAAAAAAAAAAAAAAAAAATGATCTTGCTCCCAAAGGGGATAGAGTGGTACAAAGCACAATTCCTCCAAGATCAGCTCCTCCGTGGGACAAAGATTGTTCAAATGTTTCCGTTATTATAAGAATAAAAAAGGGCTGTCTAGTTACAGCAAGAACAGATGAAGCATGAAGTGCCCAGACCTACTCAGTAATCACACAAGTCTATTTTAGGGGGAGGGAAGGGGGCACATTTCAATGGGGGAAAATTATAGTATTGTTAGACTGTGTATTATAATGCAAAGGAAATGGAGAGGGTACAGAAAGCCTGAAGTCACTTTTAGGGAGTTTTGTAATGTTAAAGAAGGGACCCAGAATAAGTTGGAATAAAAATAATGGTATTAATAATAGTATCAAAAGCCTCCTGGAGCAATAAATGTCACTCACCTTCACTCTGTAGGGAACTTAGTCCTGTACAGAAAGACCTGTTCAGTTTTGCTTTTACACATGGCTCTCATTTTCTCTCCAAATTAGTGAGGGACTGAAAAGTTTTTTTTGACCAATACTTTTCTAGGCAGTGATTTGAGACCTTTGGGAAACTAACTTTCTGTGTCCTCCCCCCACCCGTAGCTCTTTCTCTCTTTCTCTCTCTTTTGGGGGTAGAGGCATGGTGTATGGTCCAGGAATCAATCTCTCTCTGTTTCTCAATCTTTTAGTTGTTTGTCCAGTGATTGTGGTTGCATTTCTCTCCTCTACACTATCATGTGAAATGCAAATTTTGCACTTCTTTTTAGATAAGAGTGAAGGCAAATTTGATTTTGAGAACTCTGTGCGTACCGTAGAATACAGTGAGAAAATCAGAGGGTCACTATGTAGTTGCCTAAGTGGGGAATGTGGGAAGATGTAGTGTGAAGAATGATTGAAGCATAAAAAGTTATTCCAAGGACTCCATTTTTCATCCATTCCAAAACTTTTGAGCAATCCTCCCCCTCTGTTTGGAACAACTAAAGGACTGATTAAGAGGGAAATTGAAGCTTCAGACTGGTGATGCAAGGATAATGTTTCTCTTTTGGAGAAACACTCTTCTCTGGGGATGGGAAATGCACTCAGACACCTCACCTCTGAATTAGAGTCAATGGATTTCTGAAGAGTGAAAGAATAGTAGAGTTGCTGTGGCCTATACAATGTTCTTTGCTTCTCTCCTGAGGCTACTAATGATTTCTTCCAAGACAATTTGGTCATTGTGCTGGTTTGAAAGGATTATGTATCCTAGAAAAACCATGTAATTCTGATCCATTCTGTTGAGGCAGCCCTTTCTTTTAATCCCTATTTGGCCCTGTAGGCTAGGAACTTGATTAGATTATGTCCACAGAGATGTGACACACCCAATTGTAGGTATTGACCTTTGATTAGAGGGATATGTGGAGTCTCCAGGTGGGTCTTGATTAGTTTACTGGAATCCTTTAAAAGAGGAAACATTTTGTAGGGAGTCAGCAGAGCCAGGAGAACTAAAAACGCCCATGCAGCCGGAGACCTTTGGAGATGAAGAAGGAAAATGCCCCTGGGGGAGCTTCATGAAACAAAAAACCAGGAGAGAAAGAGGGCAGACTTTGCCACATGCCTTTCCAGTTGAAAGAGAAACCCTGAACTTCGTTGGTCTTCTTGAACCAAGGTATCTTTCCCTGGATGCCTTAACTTGGACTGCTTTATAGCCTTGATTTAATTGGACATTTTCATGGCCTTAGAAATGTAAACTAACAATTTAATAAATTCCCCATTTTAAAAGCCATTCCATTTCTGGTATATCATATTCCAGCAGCTTTCAAGCTAGAACAATCATCATGTCCTCTGTGCAGAGCGGTCCCGGGATTTGCCTTTCATCTTCATAGTCTCAATTTTAAGTTTTCTTCAGCTAAAAAGTCCAAAACACACTGCAGATATTTCATAAGGCACAAAATGACTAACCACCTTTTTGGTAACTGCTCTGGGATTCTATGATTCGGATAAAAAACACAAGAAATATCTTATAGTTCAACTATTCTCAGGGCCCTTAAATTGTATAAACAGATCCCAGCTGATTAGTTAGTTATTCTTCAGTCCTTTCATAGTCAATATAGGTCCAGCTGGGAACCAATGGGGAGACTGAATTTTGTGGATTTAAATATAAAACAAGGAAAGAAAGAAGAAAACATATAAACATTGCCACCTTAACTGGAATTATGTGGCAGAATGTTTTCATACTTTTTGGCCCATCTTGTTGAATAACACTTGTCTGTTGCCCAGGGTGTTTGGCAAATAAAACCCATGCTTGCTGGAGCAGTTCCAAGAGTTTTATCCACGTAACAGTTGCCACCACCATCACTGCCGCCAACTTCATATCCATTACCTCCACACCACGGCCACCACCACCATTGCTATTACACATCTACATCCACCTCTGCTGTACCTCCACTACCACCATCACCTCCATTACCACTTCCAATCACCTCCATTACCACCACCTCCATCACCATCATCAACACCATCACCAACTTCACCACCTCCATCATCATCACCTCTATTCCCATCACCACTACTATTAGCACCCTCTTAAGATGAGTAAATGGTTAGATAACGGCCTCTTCCTTTTATTACAATGGGGCATTTAGTGGTCTGCCTTCCCTTTCATATATTTTCTTTTATCACCCTTAGCTGATCTTTTAACTTAATTTAAAAAATATACATAACTTGGAGTGCAAGGGTAGTTCAGTAGTGGAATTATTACCTGCCATATGGGAGATCTTGGTTTGATTCCTGGTCCATGCACTTCCCAAAAAACAAACAAGCAAAACAAACAAAAAAACTCAACAAACGGTGCTGCAATAATGGGATACTCACATGGAAAAACAATGAAATGTGACCCTGCCGTACAGCATACAAAGAAAGCCAAAAAATGTAACTTTCATTTGGTTTAAACTCAGCAGTTGCAAAAGGATATGAGCAATGAAAATTCTCCCACACAGTTGTCCCCTATCCATCCTAGTTGCACCTACTCCTCCTCACCGAGAAAGGTACTTATAAACCTACAGAGGCAGTCTAAGCATATAAGGACATTCATTTCTAGTTTTCTCTTTCTCTCTCTCTCCACCTTACATAAATGTCAGAAAGTTACATAAACAATTCTGTGCCATTGTTTTTAATCCCTTCTTAGCAACATACCATGGATATCATTCCAAAAGAGTACATAGAGTACATAAAGAACTTCATTTTTTTGTAACTTAAATTTTAGTTCTTACTTTTATTAATTCTTTCCTTCTATGTTATTTGGGTTTATTTTTGTATTCTTATTCTAACTTCTTCTGAAGTATGTGTTAGTTCATTGATTTTCAATCTTTCTAATAGGAGCAATTATGGCTATAAAGATCTATGTATTCCATTAGTTTTAACCTGGGTCAAAAAATGTAGATTAGATTGCTTTTTTCAATTTAAAATATTTAAAAATTTCAATTGTGCTTTTCTTTCACCTATTTAGAAGTGCATTTCTTAATTTCTATAAACATAAGACTTTTCAAGCTATCTTTTTATATTATTGATGCTTAGTGTAATTGCATTGTGGTCAGAGAACATACACTGTAAAATTTATTTATTAAAAATGTTAATATTTGCTTTATGCCCCAGTGTATGGTTATTTGTTAATGTTCTATGTATACTTGAAAAGAATATATATTGTGTTGCCATTGGATGGTTATTCTACATATATGTGGGGGTTAATTTTGTTAATTTTGTTGTTTAATTCTTCTATATCTTTACTGATTTTTTTCTTGTCTTGTCACTTCTCTTTGTTATGAATTTTTACTTCACATATTTTGAAGCTGTGTTATTAGGTGGATGCAAATGTAAAATTGTTTGATTTTTATGCTGGATTTTAACTTTTTATCAATATGAAGCATCTTTCCTTATCTTTAACAATTTTTTTAATCTAAAAGTCCATTTTTATTAATATTAATGTGTCTATACCAGCTTTTTTTTTCAAGTTTTCATCCATTTTTAAAAAAACCTTTTTGTATGCTTAAGTTTTAGATATGTCTTTTCTAAATAACATACACTGAATTTATTTTAAAAGTCAAACTTTTATCCGAACATTTTGTCCATTTATAGCTAATATAATTCTTGGCATGTTTGTTTTTAAATCCAGATTCTTGTTTTGTGTTTTCTATACCTGTTCTAGGTTAATTTTTTTTCTTTCTGGCCTACTTTTGCATTGATTTTTTTAAATCATTGTATTTTATCCTCTACAAGATTAAATGTAAAAAGCATAGTTTCTAACTTTTTAAACTAGGAAACTTAGAATTTGCAACATGCATATTACTGAGCTAAAATTAATCAATATCTTTACTTATCTCCTAGATAACTTCTAAAAGGTCTTAGCTCATTGATTTTTAAAATATTTTATTAAAAAATATGACACAAAAGAAACAAACATTCTAAACATATGATCATTCCATTCTATATATAATCACAATATCATCACATAGTTGCATATTCATTATCATGATCATTTCTTAGAACATTTGCATCAATTCAGAAAAAGAAATAAAAAGACAACAGAAAAATAAAAAGAAAACAGAAAAAAAAATTATACATATCATACCCCTTACCCCTCCCTTTCATTGATCACTAGCATTTCAAACTAAATTTATTTTAACATTTGTTCCCCCTATTATTTATTTTTTTATTTTTTTATTTTTTTAAAGGAAAGACAGAGAGAAGGAAGGAAGGATAGAAGGAAGGAAGGAAGGAAGGAAGGGAAACATCTTTTTTTAAACATTTTCTTGTTTTATTGTATTCTGTTTCTCCGTTTTTGTTACATGGGCTGGGGTCGGGAATCGAACCGAGGTCCTCCGGCATAGCAGGCAAGCACTTTGCCCGCTGAGCCACCGCGGCCCGTCCCCTATTATTTATTTTTATTCCATATGTTCTACTCATCTGTTGACAAGGTAGATAAAAGGAGCACCAGACACAAGGTTTCCACAATCACAGAGTCACATTGTGAAAACTGTATCATTATACAATCATCATCAAGAAACATGGCTACTGGAACACAGCTCTACATTTTCAGGCAGTTCCCTCCAGCCTCTCCATTGCATCTTGGATAACAAAGTGATATCTACTTAATGCGTAAGAATAACCTCCAGGATAACCTCTCGACTCTGTTTGGAATCTCTCAGCCATTGACCCTTTGTCTCATTTTGCTCTTCCCCCTTTTGGTTGAGAAGTTTTTCTCAATCCCTTGATGCTGAGTCTCAGCTCATTCTAAGGTTTTTCTCAATCCCTTGATGCTGAGTCTCAGCTCATTCTAGGATTTCTGTCCCACATTGCCAGAAAGGTCTACACTCCCAGGAGTCATGTCCCACGTAGACAGGGGGAAGGTGGTGAGTTTGCTTGTTATGTTGGCTTGTTATGTTGGCTGAGCAACAAAAGAGGTTCTCTTGGGGGTGACTCTTAGGTCTAATTTTAAGTAGGCTTGACCTATCCTTTCTGGGGTTAAGTTTCATATGAACAAACCCCAAGATGGGGGCTCTAGCTCACTGATTTTTAATGAACAGTTAAAAAATTAATTGAATAATTTTCAATGATAATTTTCATGCCATTTGAATTTCTTATGAATTGCTTTTTTGTTGTTGTTGCTATCTTGTATTTTAATACTATCTTTTTCTTATTACCCTACAAGGCATTGTTATTACTGTTTTATACAGATCATATTCATAACTTTAGTTCTTTCTTGTCATTCCTTCTTATATAACAGATCTTCTGTATAGGTTCCTTTTTTCTGCATTCCTTATCAAACATCTAGAATCACAAATCACTTCCTTTAAAGAAATCTTGGTGCTTCAATATTCCTGAAGATATCTTTATTTTTCCCTGATACTTTTGGAAGATATTTTTGATAGGTGTAGAAGTCTGGATTGGTAGTTGTTTTATTTGACACATTGTAGAATTTATTCCACTACTTCTGTCTTCCTTTGTTGCTGCTGAGAAACTCATCTATTAGTTTTACTCCTTCTGTTTGGAAGGCATGTTGTTAAAGATAGTCTTTATCTCTCTGGTTGCCTTTTGTTTTTAAGTTTTATCGTGGAATATTTCAAATATATATGAGATCAGAAAGAGTGGCATAATAAAACCTACATGTACCAATCATCCAGGTTCAATCCTTACCAACTCATAGTCAGACATGCTTCATCCATAATACTACCTATTCCCCACTCATCCCCAATAGAACGATTATGATCCAATCCTAAACATTATTCTTTATATATCTTTTTAAAATGAGTCTTTAAATGATATACACAAACCATAAACACATGTACATTTTTTATAGTAATTGCTTACTATCATTAAATATCCAGCCAGTAATCAAATTTCTCTGTTTCAGAATATTAAAAATAATATTGACTTGTTTAAATTAAGAGCCTAACAAGCTCCATATTACACACAGTCAATATGTCCCTTAGTTCTCTTTAAATCTGTGGGTTCCTCTTCTTCTTTTTATTATTTTTTTCTTATAATCTATTTGTTGAAAGAATGGATAGTTTGCCCTGTGAAATTTCTCACATTTTGTATTTTGTTAGTTCCATTGTTGTTCTGTAATTTAATATGTTACTGTACCTTGCATTTCTTGGAAATTTGTCTGAATGTTTTTTAAGCTCTTCTCTTTGTCTATGGTTTTCTGCATTTCACAATAACACATGTAAGTCTAAATTTCTTCGTACAAATCATATGTTGTATTTGTATGGCTTCTATGGATTGGTGTCTTTACTCAATTATGTATGATTCTCAACCCTTATAATTTTAAATACTGCCTTATCTCCATTTTATTTTTATATTCTGGAACTTGCTGCTTGAAATTTTCACTCTATTCTGTACATCTCTCTACTTATCTCCTTTATTCCCCCCCCTCTTTTACCTCTTTATGATGTATTCTGCATTTTCTTCTATTATAACTTGTCTGGCATAGATGAGACAGAGGTCACATGCTCGCTGCAGAGATATAGCAAAGCTGTCTCTGTGGGAAAAGGCACCTGATGTCCTGAAAAGACTAAAATGTTGCAAAGCTGCTCCAGTCTGGGGTGGAGGGAGGCCTTGAGAAACATGTAACTTTTTGACTCATCTGGTCACAAGGAAGCAGATGGCTCAGTTTATGCTCCCTCCTACTATGTTCTTTAGTTACACTTTTGACTTTCTTTACCTCGCAGACCTATAAAATAAACCATGCTGAACCTCTTGTGGTCTTTGAGTCTCCATCTGAGCTCAGAGTCCCACTTGGTCCCAGCTTTAACTATATCTCTGTCTCTTGTGTTTCTTTCTCAATTCCCTGTCGACTCCCTTCAGTCCAACACTGAGCTGTACTGGTCGTGGCAATAACTTCTAATTTACTAATTCTTTCTTCAGCTGTGTTGATTCGGTGTCCAACTTAGATATTTTTAAATGTTGGTTATTATATTTCTCACTTTAGGTAGTCTATTTGTTTCTTTTCTGAAATCTGCTGTCATTTTAATTAATCTTTTTATTTGAGATCATTGTAATTACATGCAGTTGTAAGAAGTAAGACAGAGAGCTCCTATCTGTGCTCTATCAAATTCCCCCCGTAATAAAGTTTGCAAAACCTGATAGTATAATATTGCAGGGATATTGACATTGATACACTCAACATACAGAAAAGTCCCATACCATAAAGATCTGTTATGTATATTGCCCCTTTATAGCCACTATCTTCCTCTATTCTCCTCATCCCTTCCTGACCCATTACAACCACTAATCTCTTCCCCATTTCTATAAATTTGCCATTTCAAGAAAGTTATATAAGTGAAATCATACAGTATGTAATATTTAAGAATGTTTCTTCCACTTACATTTTCCCTGCAAATGCAGCCAGGTTGCTGTGTGAATCAATAGTTGTTCCTTTCTATTTCTGTGTAGTATTCCATGTATTTTAGTTTTGATAGGCTGCTGTGATAACTATCACAGAAACCAGTTTTGTCTGAAACAAAGAGAATTTATTGGCTTATGGTTTGGAGGCTAAGAAAAGTCCAAATTTGAGGTATCAACAACGCAATGCTTTCCCTTTAAAGTCTGTAATATTCCGGGGCAGGCTTTTGGTGACCTTTGGTGTTCTTTGACTTGCATCTCTATCACATCATATGGTGTTATCTTCACCTTTCTCTTCCAGGTTCTGTTGACTTCTGGCTTCTCTCCATGGCTTTCACTTACTGTGTCTGAATTTCCTCTCTTTATGAAGGACTCCAATAATACAGATTAAGACCCAACCTCATTCAGTTTGGCCACATGTTAACTAAAATAACATCTTCATGGGATCCTGTTTACTCTGGGTTCACACAAACAAGAATGCATATTAAGATTAAGAACATGTGTATATTGGGGTATATAATTCACTGTACACAATGCCATGGATCTACCAGTATATTTAACCATTCACCCATTAAAGGATTGTTTCTAGTTTTGGTTTGCTGGGAGTCTTATGACAAATTCCACACAATGGATTGGAGGCAATAAGTCAAGCATGAAGGTATTGACAGACCATTCTTTCTCCCAGATTCTATAGTGTTCTGGTGCTCTCTTGCAGAGATCCTTGGGGTTTCTTGGCTTGCATCTTTGTCTCCATCTCATGGTGATCTTATTCATTTTTGGCTTTTGCTGATTTTTGCTTTCTATTTCTGCCTAGTCATCTGTGTCTTTGTCTAGATATCCTCTCCTTATAAAGTCTCCAGTTGTTTGGATTAAGAACCATGTTGATTCAGTTTGGTCTCATCTAAATAGTGTCTTCAAAGATCCTGTTCACAAATGAGTCTGTACCTTAACTAATAATAGCATCTTCAAAGGTCCTATATACAAATGGGACTAGGGGTTAGAACCTGAATATATCTTTCATGAGGTACATGATTCAAACTTTAAGACTAGTTTTTTACTATTATGAGTGAAGTTGTTGTAAGCATTTATGTATAAGCTTTTGCGTAAATATAATTTTTCATTCTCCAGAAGAAATGCCCAGGAGTGCAATTGCTGACTCATATTTTAGTTTTATTAAGAAACTGCTGATCTGTCTTCCAGAGTGACTGCACTTATTTTACATTCCCACCAGTTTCTCTGCATCCATGCTAGCTTTGGGTATTGTCACTATTTTTATTTTGTCTATACTGATAGATGTGTAATGGTATTTCATTTTGGTTTTAATTTGTATTTCCCTAATGGTTAAAGATGTTAATTCATTATACCACTTATTTGGTATCTGCATATCCTATTAGGTGAAATGTCTATTCATGTCTTTTTCCTATTTTGTATTTGGATTGTCTGTTAGCTGTTGAATTTTGAGAGTTCTCTGTACATTCTAGATAATAATCCTCTGTTGGCTATGTGGTTTCCAAATATTTTCTCCGAGGCTGTAACTTGTCTTTTCATCCTCTTAACAGGGTTGTTAAGAGAGCAAAGCTTGATAATTTGGGTAGTTTCAAATGTTTCCTCCCAGGCTGTAGCTTGTCTTTTCATCTTTTTAACAGGTCGTTAACACAGCAGAAGTTTATAATTTTGGTGCATTCCAATTTATTGGGGTTTTGTTCCTCTAAAAAAGTGTTTTATGTATCAAGCTTTTTATGTGAAGTCCAAGAACTCTTTGCTAGCTCCAGATGCCAAAATTTTCTCCTAGGTTTTTTTCTAAATGCTTTATGGTTTTGCATTTACTTCCATGATCCATTTTGACTTAATTTTTGCATGAAATGTGAAGTTTAGGTTGAGATTCAGTTTTTTGCCTGTAGATGTCCAATTTCACCAGCACCATTTGTTCCTGCATTTTGGGAAATATGTTTGTCATATTTATGCAGGTTTATTTCTGAGTTTCTATTCTGTTACCTTTATCTTTGTGTCTATCCCACCACCAATACTACACAGCCTTGACTATTATAACTATATGGTAGGTTTTATTATGAGATAGGGTGATACCCGTCATGCTTTTTCACATAAATTTTATTTTATCTTATATTTTTATATGCTTTATGGCAGGGGTCACATTTCATTCTTTTCCCATGTGAATATCACCTTTTGCAACACCATTTGTTGAATTTTTGTTTGGCTGGTTTTTGTTTGTTTGTTTGCTTGTTTGTTTGGGAAGTACATGGGGTGGGAATTGAACCCAGACTCACATAAATTTTAGAATAATCCTGTTTGTATGTGCAAATACCCTTGTTAGAATTTTTATAAGAATTTAGGGAGAATTGATGATTTTGTTTGCTATTTCAAGTCATACAATTCATGAACATAGTATGTATCTCCGTTTATTTAGATTTTCTTCTTTTTTATCAGTGTTTTGCAGTTTCTTTCATTAGTGTTTTGTATATGTACAATATAAGTCTTGTACATGTTTTGTTAGTTTTATGTCTTAGTATTTAAATTTTTAAGTAACTATAGGTGGAATTGTATTTTTAATTTTAATGCTTGCATTTTCATCACTATATATAGGAAAATAATTGAATTTTGGATATTGATCTTGTATCCTCAGCCTGGTTGTATTCACCTATTAGTTCTGGGAGATTTTTTTTTTCTATTTCTTGGCATTTTCTACATAGTTAGTATACAAGGTTGAATGTGTCCCCAAAAAAGAAAAGTTCAAGTTTGACTCCCAGTATCTGTGATTGTCACCTTATTTGGAAACACAACTTTAGAAATGTAATCAAGTTAAGATGCAGTCATACTAAATTTAGTGGGCCCTAAATCCAATGAATGCTGTTTTTATAAATGAAAGGGAGATTTTGATACAGACACACAGAGAGAAGAATGTCATGTGAAGGTGGAGGCAATGATTGGAGTGATGAATCTACAAGCCAAAGAACACTAAGGATTGCTTACAACTGCTAAAAACCGACAGAGAGGCACAGAACAGATTCTCCCTTGGAGTCTCCAGAAGGAACAAATACTGCCAACATCTTGGTTTCAGACTTCTGCTTTCCAGAACTGTGGGAGAATAAATTTGTGTTGTTTTAAGCTACCCCATTTGTGGTAATTTGTGGCAAATGTGCTAGCCCAAGGAAACTGATATGGTCATGCCATCTGCAAGTAGGGAAATTTTTATTTTCCTCTCCAATCTGTATGCCTTTTTTCCTTTTTCTTGCCTTATTGGAATGGCTACAAATTCTAGTACTATGTTAAATAAGATGTTTAGAAGAACATCTTTGCCTTGTTCTTGATCTTACAGGAAAGCATTCAGTTTTCACCATTATGTATAATGTTGACTGTAGGAAGTATGTAGCTGGTCTTATCAAGTTAGGGAGCTTACCCTTCTTCTAGTTTGACGAGAATTTTTTTCTTTAATGAGTGTTGGAGTCATCAAATGTTTTCCTGCATCAATTGAAGTGACTGTATGATTCATTAGCTTATTGATATGGTCAACTGTATTAGTTTTAAAATTTTGAACCAATCTTGCATACATGGAATAAATCCCACATGGTCATGGTATATAATCTACTTTATGTATTGTTGGATTCCATCTGCTAATATTTTGTCAAGGAAAATATATCTAAGTTCATGAGAGATATTAGTCTTCAGTTTTCCTTTTTTTTATTTTTATACTATCTTTATCCTGTTTTGTCAGGGTAATTCTAGCCTCATCAACATTGGTGTTAATTTTTTAAATGTCTGGTTGTTTGGTACAATTCTCTAGTGAAGTTATCTGGGCCTGGAGATTTCTTTTTTGGGAGCTTTTTTCATTACAAATTTGATTTATTTGATAGTTATAGAACTATTCAGTTTATTTATTTAATCTTGGTTGGGTTTTGGCAGTTCATAGTTTTTCAAATGCTAAGTGAAAGCAAATATTTTAACTTTTGTTCATTTTAAATAGTGGGCACATTTATTTAAAATATATTTCTAATGGTTTCCATATCTGAAGTCTTTAAGGATCAGTTTCTGTTCCTCATTGTTTCTGTGGGTTCTCATTTCTTTTATCTTATGTCCTTATATAATTGAATAACTTTTTCTCTGTGACACCATGATCCTTGAAAAATAATTTTTTTTCAGGCTTTCAAAGGCCTAGTTGAAGATGCCATCCTTCAGAGTTGATTTGAGCTTGTTTTTCAGGTACCTGGGAGTGCTACAATCAGATCTGATATTTGTTTGGATCATCCTGATCATGTAAGTATGAGCAATTTGCACTTTAACATCAGAACTTGGTTTACAGTACTTAAAGATGGGTCTTTTTATTTGTCTCCCATCAGCATTCTATCTTCTTCTTCATTTTCTCCTGTAGGAAGTGGGGAGATTTATTTCTAAGTGGCTCTACCCTGAATTGAACAGGATTGACTTCCTGGCTTATTATATATTTGTGCAGATGTTGGGGGTATGCTCCATAAGAGTCCTCACCTGGGTTAGGATTTGGGTTTTCAGGTTGTTTCTTTTCACCTAGAGAGTCCCTAAAAAATTTAGCCCTGTTTTCCAGCCATTCCCTGTAAGTTATTTAAGCTGCTTGGAGTACCAACTTACTCCTCTGGGTTTTCACCTTTTCCTCTGTTTTAAGTCTGGTAATACCTCAATATCATTTCAGCGCTGATAATTCTAAGAAAATATTTAAAAAATATTTTATACAGCATTTATTTGCCTTCAGCAGGAGAGTACATCCAAATGTCTGTGCCTGTCATTACCAGAAACAAATTGTGCCTTGATTTTCTTTTTGGACTTTGATCCAAAATCTGCTAGATCTGGCAAAGGGTGAGGGGATCCCAACCTCACATGGCATGTCTGACATAGGTGTATAATCCTGCAGGTGTGGGATTTCTAGTGGTTCATCCATACACCTAAATAAACACTTTTTCCTCAGGTTTTACTCTGTTGAGGTTTGTCTCTTCTTGCCAATGTTGACTTTCAAATTCTCTTTCTCAGACATAAATTGTCTCTTGTAGAATGTTAGGTCTTTTATTTTTTTCTTATTTTCCTTTGGACTATTTACTAGTTCGCTACTCTTTTTCCCTGCGCTGCACTAGGAGTCTAGAAGGTCTAGATCCAAAATTAAGTTTCTCTATTCTCTAAACTAAATCAGATGGCCAAATCACAAACAATGACATGTGTAATGTATAAGTACACATCGAGTGCTTCCTATGTGTACTGTGTTTTACTCATTATCTTGGTGAAACTTTACTCACCTGTTGTACATGATTATTTTGAAGATTAATATTAGATGTGAAAAACTCTTACTAATTTTGTGCACTTCAGTTATCATTTTCTCATCTTTGTTTATGTTTCTTCTCTCTTTAAACTACTTTGGATCCTTGGAGATCATTTGAGCCAAAGGTTTCTTTTCACAGGTGAAGAAACTGGGACTTAAAGAGGTTAATTTAACTTTTTAAGGTCACACAGGTAGCTTGTGACAGAGTTCGTTTAGATGTAGAGAGTTGCAAAAATAGTACAGAAAGTTCCTGCATACATTTAATCCACATTCCTGATGTGAGCATCTCATATAACCATATTATAATTATCAAAGCTAAGAAATAAACATTGGCATAATAATATTAACTAAGCTTTAGAGTTCATGCAGGTTCTACCAGTTTTCCCACTGATTACCTTTTCCTATAAAGGTAGAAGGAACCAGTTTTAGTCTGCCAAAGATACCAGAATGCAATACACCAGAGATCGATTGATTTTTATATAAAAGAGGATTTATTTAGTTAAAAACACATAGTTCTTCAGAGAAAAGGCAGCTAACTTTCAACTGAGGTTCTTTCTTACATGGGAAGGTAGAGAGTAATCTCTGCTGGCCTTCTCTCCAGGCCTCTGTGTTCCAACAACTTTCCCCGGGGTGATTTCTTTCTGCATCTCCAAAGGCCTGGGCTGAGCTGCAAGTGCTGAGATGAGGTATACTAAGCTGTTTGGGCTGTGCTACGTTGAGCTCTTATTTAAGCACCAGCCAATTAAATCAAACATCATTCATTGCAGCAGGCACGCCTTCTAGCCTACTGCAGATGTTATCAGTGACAGATGAGCTTCACATGCCATTGGCTAATGTCCACAGCAACAGAACTAGGCACCTTCACCTGGCCAAGTTGACACCTGAACATAACTACCACAGCACCTTTATAGGAAATGCTATGTCATGTCTGCATAATGTCCTCCAATCTGTGACAATGCCTCAGTTTTCCTGATCTTTTGTGACATTAACCCTTTTGAAGAAGGTTGATCTTTTGAAGGGGATTGATGTTGTAGAATGTTCCTCAATTTGAGTTTTTCCAATGATTTATCCTGATTAGGATGAGATTATGTATTTGGGGGGAAAAATTCCACATACGTAATATGCCCTTTTCAGTGCACAACATACATTGTTATATGATGTTAATATAATCTTAATACTGGTGATGTTGACCTTGAACGCCTGGTTTGTTGGCATCTGTTAGGTTCCTCCACTGTGAAGATGCGGGTTTCTCTTTATAATTAATATATATTTGGGGGGAGATACTTTGAGACTATGCAAATATCCCATTTCTCCATGAACTTTTAGACACTAATTTTATTATCCACTGGTTATTTCCTATATATTTTACCTTTTATAAAAGCATACCTTGCTAGAAGAAAAAATGAAAAATCATGGAATTGTAACCCATACCAAACTTTACAATCTGTTCCATAACTACTTGTTAAAATGCACTTGGAAATTTATTGCTTTTTTGTATATATGTTAGATTTCACAATTAAAAAAGCATGCATCATGGAAAGAGAATGGTGTCGGATTTTCACATTCTCTATAAGAGTCCAAAGTGACAATAGGGTACTTTAAGTTGAAATCAGAAGGGAGATTTGAAATATGAGCTTGAAATAATGTAGAAAAGTGAAGTGTCAGAGTAGGATGTAATATGGAAATATAGATAAAAAATGTAGATGAAACCCGGATGCAACAGGCATCCAGAGTTAAGGCCAGTTTGTCTCATTAGCAGTGAAATAGAGGAAACTCAGATAAGACATATGACCTAAAAGTATGTGAAGTGATAAAAAGAACCATTTGAATATATGGGTAGAAAGTGAAATGTCAAAGAGAAGAATGGCTGGAGCTACCTAAGTGCTATGAAGGGCTTGCTGAAGAGGGAAAGGAGAAGGAGAAGTGAGAAAGTTAGAAGAAGAAGGATTATACAAGGGTCTTGGCAGTGGTACATTTTAACCAATGAACATGAGGTTTAGTAATACCAGAGAAACAGTCCATTGAAACAGATATTATAATTATTGGAGAATGGCTATTATTTTGTATCCATTAAAAGATGAATAATTGGAACCTAATTGCCATTGTTCTTGTTTTGCTTGTATTGGCCACATCCATTATTCCTCCTCGGCCCACTTCTCCCTCATTTCTAAGCTCAGAGAGGGATTTTGTTAAGGTTCATGAACAAAATGACCCAAAAGGGACAGCAGAATAACATGCCACCTCCAATTCCTTCTCTGGATAGCAGATCCTCTGCTGGGAGATATAAAGAGATTGTAATAGCATTTCTATATGCTTCCTCATTTTCCTTTTCGTCTTCTATGTTAGAATGGATGTTGGGGCAGGCCCCATTATCTGTTGAAGAAGTGCCCTGCAGGGTTTAATGGAGTTAGAGAGGGAATCAGAAGAAAGGAAGTCAGAGTCAGGCCTTCTCTCCACTGTCTTCTCTCCATTTTTAATAATTTAAAAGAATTAAAGAATAGGAAAGGGGAGACTGCAAATCTGGCCAGTTATCCTGTCTTTTGAGATGAGAATTGTGAGGGATTCTTAGAATAAGGGTGTTCAATTGGCTATGGCACATTTCTCAGGATTCTAAATGAAGGGGTAGCATATAGGGGGCTAGTCAAAAAGATGTTATCCCTACAGTCTGGGAATCCATCCACAATTTTGCTCTTTACCTCTGCAGTGACAATACTAATCCCATGGCTTTAAGTTTGACAGTGGAGAGAAGGCCTCCTTCAGATGGGGACCCATGTCTCATTACCTTCTTTTTCAGTTTACTAAAGCTGCTGGAATGCCATATACCAGAAATGGGGTTGGCTCTTACAATGGGGATTTATTAGTTTACAAATTTACAGTTCGAAGCCCATGAAAATGTCCCAATTAAGGTATCAATAGGACAATACCTTGTCTGAAGAAAGGCTGCCGACATCTGGGGTTCCTCTGTCATATGGGAAGACACATGGCTGGCATCTGCTCGTCCTTCACTCCCAGGTTTCATTACTTTCCAATTATGGCTCTTCCAGCTTCTGTGGGTCCTTGCTTCCTTATCTCAGGGCTTTACTCCCTCTGTGTGCTCACTCCCTGGTGTTTCCCTCTGAGCTCTCTCTCCTAAAGGATTCCTGTAAAAATAATTAAGACACACCTTTAATTGGGTTGGCTACATCTCAGTTGAAGTTACCTAATCAACAGGTCCCACCTAAAATAGGTCTGCACCCACAAGAATGGATTAAAAGAACATGGCTGGGTAGTGCAATTGTGGCTCAGTGACAAGAATTCTCACCTGCTGAGCTGGAGACCCAGGTTCTATTCCTGGAGTCCTTCTATGCCAAAACAACAACAACAACAACAACAAAAAAAAAAACAATGTGGCTTTTTCGGGGGTATGTAACATCTTCAAACCAGCACACTTTCCATTTTCCATACTGCCCCCAATTTTGAAAATGCAGCTTCTACTGAGAAGGATAATGCAGTCAGCCCAAAGCCCTTTAAAATAAAACAGCTTATCAGAGATAAACGAAGTCATTTTTTAAAGTTAATTTTTGAAACACTTAGGACTCTGTATTAGCTTCCTATTGTTGCTGTAATAAATTACCACAAATTTAGCTGCTTAAAATAGCATGCATTTGCCACCTCATGGTATCTAGTTCAGAAGTCTGAAATAGATCTCACTGGGTTAAAATCTAGGTGCCAACAGATTTGCGTTCCTTATTGGGGGCTCTGGGAAAGAATCTCCTTCCAGGCATATTCAGTTTGTTGGAAGAGTTCAGTTCCTTGCTGTTTGTGGGGTGGAGGTCTCAGCTTCCTTGCTGATTCTTGTCCAACCATCATTTCCAGTTTTAAAGATGGCCTGCATTCTTGGTTTCATGGCCCCACTAATCTTCAAAGCCAACAATGGTGGGTCAATTCCTTCACAAACTTAAATCTCTCTCATCTCCAATTCTGACTTATTTTTTCTACCTTCTCTTCTGACTCCAGCTGAAGAAATTTCTCAGCCTTTATGGACTCAAGGAATTAGAGTAAGCCTTCCTGGATAATCCAGGGTAATCTCCTTATTTTAAGATCCATAGCTTAATTACATCTATAAAATCCCTTTTGCCATGTAACAAAATATATTCATAGATTCCAGGGTTTAAGGCATGGATCTCTTTAGGGAGACATTATTTGGATGACCATAGGCTCAAACCACTCAAGAGGAGATTTTTAAAGGGAATAGGAGGATAAGATGTGATGCAAGCCAAGTCCTGAAGGGTTGCCTGTACTAAGGCAAAGGACCACTAGGAGGACATCATAGCGAAAGGCGTGAATGAGAGAGGAATGGGAAGATGCAGTCTCCTAAGTGGATAGGAGGATTTAAGACTAGAGGGTCCCAGTTGGAGACAGAGGTGATGCAGGACAACACTGCTTTCTTAAATTTGCCAAGTTCACTTTGCCAAGGAAAGCCAGTTAGGAAATGGGATAAGGTTGATCTTTGGAGCACTCCATTTCCCAAGGAAACTGTGAATCTGTGTACAGCTCTAGACAGGTTCAGACTATACACAGGTCAAAGCAGAGACAAAGCAAGAATTGCAGAAGCTGGAGTGAGTGACCTGCTTGTTACAAGGCTTGGCTTTCCAGCCATCTGTCTGCTTTGCCTGGCAATTTTGTAACAGCCTTTCTAACCCTCCAACTCTGCCTGGCACTGGCTCTGGCTCTGATGGTGCTGGCTTCTGAGAAGCTCTTACCCACTCTACGTATACACTGACTCTTCCTAAAAGTCAGTGAACCCTGGTGAACCCTGGATGTAGTTGCAGACCTGAAACCAAGACATCAGCTTTAGACATGTGGAATGTTGGCCACCTCATATGCATTGTCTCACATCCTCTCAGCCCACCCCCAGCCACTGTCATGACAGCCAACTTTGCACGCATGTAACCTGACACCTCCTTGCTTACTTTCTACCTCAAGATCTTCTGTCAAAGTGGTGACTCAGTATCCATATGTACAATTTAGAAGGGAGCAGGGAGTTAATACTCTGTGAGAAAGTTTTTGGCCAAGGACAAATAGGAGCTGGTAATAAAAGCTTCCCAATTACTTCTCTGAGGTGCATTCTATGCAGCTCCTTATAAGGTCTCAAAGAAATTGATGTACAAATGCCCAAGGGGTGAGCAGCTTGATAACACAACTCAGTATTGGCTTTCTACTCTTCTCAGTTTTATCCTCCTTGCTTCCTGACTCTTGTTTCCTGGAATCACTTCCCAGAATTAATTAACTGAGTGCAAGCTCTGTCTCTGGCCTGCTAAGACATGTGCCAACTATATTAATTGGTGAAGCTGAGACAGACCCTAGTAAGGCTCAAACATATTTAAAAAGAAAAGATTCAGTCTCTCTTTATGACACCCATCTATGAGACAGAGGCTGGGCCTGGAAGAAAACAGCCTAGAGCATGTCTCAGCATGACACCTGGCTTTTGGGGAGATACATGGCTCTATAGTGCCCTTTTAAGAGCAAGCCAAGTTGTAGATAACTTGCTTCTGTAAATAAAAGAGGCAGAGAAACATAGAGGTGGTATTGTACTGGCATTGTAAATACCTTATATGGATATCAGGAGGAAACAAAGTAGAGAGCTGATGATATATCAATTAGTGAAATGAATTCATTGCTGTAATTTAAGCCTGTTCTTTGGAAGGAATTGGGGGTAGGCAGAAGAGTACAAGTAGAGTCCTCATAAATTTTTTATCCAATACTGTACTATAGGAGCTTGTAGATAGAAATATCTTTAGGGATGCTTGAAAAACCAGACAAGATAAGGTTAGAAAGAAAGCAAACATCCCAGAAAAGAGAGGAAGGCTAGGCTATGAGTAAAATATATAACTTTAGAGTGCTAGCTCCATCTCCTTCTTAACTTTGAGACATTATTCTGATGATTGAACATATCTGTACTTATTTTCTTATCTGGAATATGGGTGTGATAACAATTTTGTTCTGATGATATGTTGCAAGAATCAAATGAGATAATGTATATAAACAAAAATTAACATAAAACAAATATTTGATGAGAATCTACCGTGTAGTAAGATTGCCCTGCACACCACGGAATACAGAGATGAACATGACATGGGCCTTGCCTTTGAGGATCTTCCATGTAATGAAGACTGACAGGTATGTGCATGAGCATGTAGAACGCAATGCTATGAATGGCAGAAAGAAGAATCTGAGGAATCCAGAGAAGAAGGAATCATTCTTCTGAATGTGAGTAATGAGAAGTTAGCATTTCTGCTATAAGGTTATAAGTTTTTTCAGGCACAGAAAGAAATGAAGTGGGAAGGGAAAGGCAAGGAGTCACTCCAAGAAGATAGAAAAGCAGAACTGAAGGCATATTTGTCTAGAGAAATAGAATCAAGGAAATAATAAGTTTGTTTTGGGACCCTTTAAATTAAAGTTCCTGGGAGAACTGAAGTATTGATACTCAGTAAGTAATTTAGATTAAGAATCAGAGACTCAGGTAAGAGGATGAAATTGGACTTAAGGATTTGGAAGTAATTTGCATGAACATAATTGCTGCCACAAGAATGGAAAAAGTGTTCAGAGAAAGCCAGTGTGTTCAGTGAAGCAATCTTTGGTTTAGGGACAGAAACCTGTGGAATACCAATGTATAATGGGTTAGAAAAGGAAGATGAAGCAAAATGTTAACTTACAAGTTTTCACTGAGGCATCAAGACACAATAGATACAAAACTTACAACATGAGATATCAGATCACAAGGCTAAAATCTTAAAGTAGGTATCTGGGAACTTTTGCTGGCTTTCAAGTCAACAAGGAAACTAGCAGAATTCATGGTTTGTTGGCACATACCTAAAATTTTTCTTTGGGCAAATGGTCAACAATCTCTATGACCCTATGCTTTCTATCATTAACTAAGAGTTTGCTTTGGACCCAGAATTTTACAAACTTTTATGGTTTGGGGAGGTTTCAATGGTTTGGGGAGGTTTGGGGGCTTTAGGGGAATTTTTGTCCCAGGAGGTCTGAAGCTCTGTATTCCTTTGGAGCTATCTAAGAAACAAGGGATTGGAAGTTGTCTGTTAACTCTTTCAGTGCTGAATAGGAAACCAGGGACTTACAGTTGTCCTATTTTGTCTTGCTCCAATATGATCCAGCAATTCCATTATTAGGTATATATTTGAGGAAAATGAAGGCAAGGACAGAAGTGGACGCTTGCACACCAATGTTTATAGCAGTATTATTCATGATGTCAAAAGATGGAAACAGCCCAAAGGTCCATCAATGGACAAGTGGCTAAACAAAATGTGGTATATACATATGATGGAGTATTGTGCAGTTGTAAGACAAATAAAGGCATGAAATATGAAATGATGTGGATGAACCTTGAGGACATTTGGCTGAGTGAAATCAGGCAGAAACAAAAGGACAAAATACTACATGCTCTCACTTATATGAGCTAACATTAATGAGTGTACTTTGAAAGTTAAATTTGAGAACACAGGTTACCAGGACATAGAAAAAGTGTAGAGATTGGGCACGTGATGCTGAAAAAGTACAGAATATTCGACAAGACTCCTTGTAAAGAGCCAGAAATGGATAGCACAATAGTATCTGATGGTAGCACAATATTGTAAGTACACTGAATGAAGCTGAGTGTGAGTGTGGTTGTGGGAGGAGGGCTGGGGGCATGTATGACACCAGAAGGAAAGACAGAAGGTGGAGACTGGGATGGTATAACTTAGCGATGCCTAGAATGAACAGTGATGGTGATTAAAAGTAGAAATATAAGAACGTTTTTGCATGGGATAGAACAAATGAATGTCAACATTGTGTGGTGTTTAAAATGGAATGGCATATGGGGAAAAATATAATCAATGCATACTAAGGACTATACTTAACAGTAACAGTGCAATGTACTTTAATTCAATGTAAGAAAGGCAATATGCCAAAGCTAAATGTCAATAAGCGGGAAATATGAGATGGGACTCTGTCCTGTGGAAATGCAGATTGTGGTGGTGAAGACATGTCTCTGTGATTGTACCCAGGAACCATTGATTTTTTACTTAGGTTGGATTGTATGATGTTTGACTAAAACTGTTTAAAAAAAAACAGAGAGATACAAGTGCAGAAGAAAATGTGGAGAGTGAGATGTACCTATTCACTGTTGGGAGGAAAGTAGACAGGTGCAGCCTCTCTGTAGGGCAGTGTGGTGGCTCCACAAGAGACTAGGGGTGGGGTTGCCACATGATCCTGCAACCTAGTGTTAGGTGTATACTTGGAGGAAATGAGAGTGGGAGACATGAATAGACATTTGCACACTGGTGTTTATGGCAACTATTTGCAATGGATGGAAGTGACCTAAGTGTACATTGGTCACCTTCAGTACATTGACGGAAGAATGGAAGGGGCAACTGTGGTGTGTACATATAATGAACTATTGATCAGCTACAAGAAAATATTAAGTCGTGAGGCATGCAACTAGGTGAATGAAACTTGAGGGCAGTTATGTTGAATGAAATAAAACAGAACAGAAAAGGCAAACATTGTTATGCCTCAATAATATGGACTAACTATAACATGTAAACTTTGATAATTGAATTTAAGAGCCTAAGTTTTCAGGTGAAGGCCTGTTGTAAAGGTTCTTAGATTGCAAGCTCTTACAGCAGTCACATCTATTCTGGAGTAGTAACTATTATTTCTAAATTCTGACATGCTGTGCTCTTTCTGTATACTGAATGGTCATTCGGGTATTTGTGTGACACCTGAGACTCAGAGCTAGAGTTCTGAAGCTGTGAAAGTTAGCAACTGTAAAAGCACTGAAAAATTTATCAGACTTCAATTAGAGATGTAGATGAAGTTGATCCGGGTAGGACTAAGGTGAAGCAGACTAAAGAGTAAAGAATGGTATTGACTGTATTTTAGAATTTCAACTTCTGTTGAAGGAGGAGATGTTTATTTGGTGCAAAATTTATATTTTCATAGTACACTATCTAATTTAACTCATATGGTCAGCTTACTCAAGCACAATAATTACATGGAACCTTGAATAGGGAGTGAGATTCTGTTGGTATGATGCCCTGATACATCCCAGAGTGATATGAACAGAAGATTTAAAAGTATTTACAAAGTCCCTTTAAGGGACTGGATAAAAAGGTAGAAATATTAAACCTGCTCACCTGGGGAAGACTTGATATTCTTGCAGTCATTGGGGACTGCCAATTTGATAGGTCAGGCCTTCAATCTTTGGGCTTACCCTTATAAAACTTATTCCTGCAAAGGAAAAGCTAAGCCTGCTTATGATTATGCCTAAGAGTCACCCCTAGAGAACTTCGTTTTTTGCTTATATGTGGCCTCTCTCTCTAGGCCAACTTTGTAGGTGAACTAACTGCCCTCCCCACTACATGAGACATGATTCCCAGGGATGTAAATCTCCTGACAAGGCGGGGAGGCGATGGCCCTGGCCCTGACATCATTGGGGTGAGAAGGACTTCTTGACCAAAAGGGGAAGGAAAATGAAACAAAATAAAGTTTCAGTGGCTGAGAGAGATTTCAAATAGAGATAAGAGGTCATTCTGAAAGTTATTCTTATACAGTATATAAATACCCCCTCTCAGTTTTTGGTGTATTGGAGTAGCTAGAGGGAAATACCTGACACCATTGAACTGTAATTCAATAGCCTTGGTTCTTGAAGATGATTGAATAACTATAGAGCTTTCAAGGTGTGTTCATATGATTGTGAAAATCTTTGTGTCTGACACTCCTTATATCAACACATCAGTAAGAAAATAAAAGAGACAAAAAGGGTTGGGATTTAAGGGATGTTTTGGTTGTTCTTTTTACTTTTTTTTTGAAACAAGACAAATATTCAAAGATCGATTGTGATGTTGAATACACAGGTATATGATGATACTGTGAACCACTAATTGTACAATTTGGATGACTGTGTGATATGTGAATATGCAACTTATCTCAATAAAATTGCATTTAAAAAACATTGTGATTCCTATTGTTTCTTCCTAAATCCGGTGGGAGGAGCATCAAAGATTATTGGGTTAGCTTGCTATGCAAACTGTATATTTAGGGTAGGGGAATAAACACCTGCAATCTATCACACACCTCTGGAACCACAAATTAAAAAACAGGCCAGCTGATCTGGCCTATGATAGCAAGGTAGAAGAAAATAATTGCATTTCTCTCTGATATTATATCTAAGCTGAATGACTTTGGAGGAAAGGATGTGGAACTTATGGTAAGAATTTTAGTATGGTGTTACTTAAACTGATCTTGACCAAGAGACCTTATGCTGGAGAGGGTTCTGGATGGAGGCTTCAGCAGGAGAGCATCTGAAATACCAGAAATGCGTCCATGAGAGAAAAAGTCAGCTTTTAACTTTTGCCAGTTTCAGAGACAGCAAAACCACCTCAAGACAAACTGGTCAAGGGAGAAATTTCTCATTCTTCTCCCCTCTGTCCTCTGTCCTCCCCACAATTCAACCCTGGTTGGTTTAAGAATCAGCCATCTAAAAATAAAGAAAAAGGGGACTAAACCACTTTTCTTGATGGTAGTCAATCTAGTTTTAATTTTTCTTTGGGGGGTGTGTGTGTGGTGGAATAAAAACTGTTAAACTTTGAGTGAAGATTGAAGTGCTGATTAACATTTTGAACTAGAAATTCCTAATATTTGAATTGATGCTTTATGTTTATGAATTAAATGTTCTTTGGTTTTCTTTATTTCCCAAGAGTATTTGTCCACATTTTTTAACCAGGGGCAAGGGAAAACATCTCCTAATGAAAAAAAATTGTAAATGGGCAGTGAAAATGTAAAACAAATTTGCATTTTGAATTCATCCTATGGGTTGCTTTTCCAAGTTTTGTTACAAAAGGATTCAAAAAGAGAAAGAGACTAAAAAGCCAAGAAGAAGAAGTCAATGAGATTAAAGTTGTAGAAACCAAGGGAAAAAAGGTATCAAAAATAGGGCCAGTCACCTTCCAGCTAACCAGGATGGTGGTTAAAGGCACATCAGGATGATATTCCCCCACAGAACCTTTGAGCACCAAGTGAAAACAGGCATAACCAGCATCCCAGAACTCTGGGAAACAGTAAAATTGTTGCAGCAACCAAGTTAGTGCCAAGTTGAAAACACACAGCTTTAAAAAAATGGTAGGAGAAGCTCCTGGCGCATTGCTGGCCCCTCCACCTCCACCTCCCTGGGAGACATTGAGCCAGCCTGCACTTCCATTGTGGGTCCCTTGCCCTGCCCAGGGGAACAGAATAACCCCCTATATACATAATACACTAGGGTGTCTTTATGTTAGTACTAATCTATCAGGTTGCAGACTGAGCCAGTAAACTCATCTTGCACTCACCATCCCAGAACTTGGCCTCCAGGGAGAGAAGCAGCTTGTGGGAAGCTAAACCAGTATAAAAACCAATTAACCATCTACAAGAGGACAAATACTGTATGATATCACTGATATGGAATAATTAGAATAAGCAATCTCACAAAGTCAGAATCTAGAGTATAGTTTAAGAGAGGATGGAGGCTGAGGTAGGGAATAGGAATTAAGATTTGAAAGGTTTCTACTTGGGACAATAGAAAAGTTTTGGTGATCGATAGTGGTGATGGTAGCACACCATTGTGAATGTAATTAACAGCACTGAATAATGTATTTGAATGTGGTTGAGGGGAAATTTTAGCTATATGTATGTTACTAAAATAAAAACAAAAAAAATCCATGAAATGTCACAACAGTGCACAAAGAGTGAATTCTAAATTAAATCATGGAATATTGTTAACAGTACAATAATAAAATGTTATTATCAATTGTAACAAATGTACTGTAGCAATGCAAGGTGTTAATAATAGGGTGGTATATGGGAATCCTGTATTTTATGCATGCTTGCTTTGTAAACCCACAGTTTTGCTAATAAAAAAAAGAAAGAATTAAGTCAAAGAGTCTTGGGACAAAGGATTAGGATTAGTGCTTTAAGTCATGCAACAGAGCACCTCAAGAGCACCTCAGAGCAGGAGAAAGCCTATTTCAGTGGAGAATGTAGTAGAGGGGGCTTTGAATTCCTGTAAGTAGAGGGCTCCTCAGGACATGAGCAAGCACAGGCCTGGAATAATTGGAGAGGACACTGCACTTCATATTTGCTAGGTTGATTTTGATAAGAGGGCTAAAATCTGAAGGACAGAATTGCCACATGCAGAGCCAATTTGCAAAGAAGATGAAAGGTGCTTTTTGCCTCTGTTTGCTGGTTTTTTATTGTGAGCTCCTGGCACTCAAGGAAATCTCTGTCATTTCACCAGCCAGATACAAATTTAAGGAACAGAGATCTCAGGGATTAATCCTAGAATTAATACTTAAAAATATTAAAATGTAGGGTGTGCAACAAAATATTACAAGACAAAGAAACAGGAAATTGATGGCCCACCCAAAGGAAAGAGAGAAAAATCCAGAAACCATCAAAAAAAGACTAGACTTTGGATACAACAAAGAAAGAGTAAAAAAATAATGACATTCATTGTGCTCAAGGAGATAAAGGAAAACATGGAGAAAGAACTATAGGGCATCAGGAAGACATATAAGAATCTCAATAAAGAGAAAGACATTTTTTAAAAGAAGCAAACAAAAATACTGAAATTGAAGACCTCAATAACTGAAATGAAAAATTCCCTGGCGGGGCAGGTGGTAGTGATGGTGGTGGTGGTAGTTCAGCAGCAGATTGGAACTGAAAGAAAAAAGAACAAATGAACTCAAAGATAAGACAATTGAAATGATTCAGGCTGAGATTCAGAATAAAACAAGAATGAGAAAAAGTGCAAAGAGTATAAGATACGTTTAGGTCACCATCTAACATACTAATGTATGCATTGTGGATATATCAGAAGAAGAAAAAAAGAAAGGAGCAGAAAGAATATTCAAGTAAGTAATGGCAGAAAACTTCCCAAATATAATGGAAGGCATGAATTTACATATTCAAGAAATCCAATGTGCTGGTTTGAAGCTATTATGTACCCCAGAAAAGCCATGTCCTTTAATGTCATTCCAAATTGCTGAGTGGAATCTTTTTTGTTGTTTCCATGGAGATGTGACCCACCCAATTATGGGTGGTAACTTTTGGTTAGATGGAGACTTGTCTTCACCTGTGGGTGGGATTGCTTACTGAAGCCCTTTAAGAGGGAATATTTTGGAAAAAAGTTTTAGAGCCACCAGAGCCAACAGAACCAACAAAGTCCACACAGCCAGAGAACTCTGGAGATGAAGAAGGAAAATGTCCCAAGGGGAGCTTCATGAAACGAGAGGCCTGGAGAGAAAGCTAACAAACATTGCCATGTGTCCTTCTAGCTGAGAGGAAACCCAAAACTTCATTGGCTTTTCTTGAGTGATGGTAACCTCTTGTTGGTGCCTTAATTTGGACATTTTCATGGACTGAGAACTGTAAACTTGGCCTAATAAATTCTCCTTTTAAAAAGCCATTCTGTTTCTGGTATATCATATTCTGGCAGCTTTCAAACTAGAACACCCAACAAACACCAAACAGGAAAGATATGAAGAGAACCAAGTGCAGACACACAGTGGTCAAAGTACCCAATGCCAAGGACAAGGAAAAATTCAAAAGCTGCAAGAGAAAAGAAAAGTGTTATGTACAAGGGAGTCATAATGTTATGGGCAGATTTCTTACCAGAAAAGATGGACACAGAGATCAGTGGAACAAAAAAATTTAAATTACTGAAAGACAGCAATGCCAATCAAGATTTTAATATTCAACAAGATTGTCTTAAAAATGAGGATGGGATTAAGATTTTCCCAGATACACAAAAGCTGAGGGAGTTCATCACTATTAGATATGCTCTACAAATAATACTAGAGGGAGTTCTTCAGACTGAAAAGAAAGGACAGTAGACAGTGGATCAAAGCAGTATAAAGAAATAATGAAATTTGTAAAGGTAGCTATGTGGTTATTTATAAATGCCACTACTATTTTACTATATTTTTAAAGTTTGTAAGTCCACTTTTTACTTCATACAGGTTCTAAAATGCAAATGCATAAAAAGACAAGATAAATCTATGATTTTGAATTTACAATGTATAAAAAGTATAATTTGAGTGAGCTACGGGGGCTCAGCATGGCAGGCCACAGTGGCTCAGCAGGTATAGCTGCCATGCCAGAGACCCAGGTTCGATTCCTGATGCCTGCCCATGCAAAAAAAAAAAAAAAGTACAATTTGTAACAAGTATGACATAAAGGTGGGGAGATGGAGAAGTAGAGGAACAGTATTTGTGTATGCTATTAAAGTTAAGTTGATATCAAGTCAAACAAAATTGTTATAGATTTAGGATGTTGAATTTATGCCCCACGGTAATCAGAAAGAAAATATCTGAAAAATATTTATAGAAGGAGATGAGAAGAGATAAGAAATGGTACACTACAAAAAAAAATCAAGTATATATTAATGTAGGCATTAATGGAGGAATAGAGGAACAAAAGGTATAAGAGTTACAATGACCAGATCACAAAATATCTGATGAAACTCCCGCATTATCAATTGTTACTTTAAATGTAGAGGGGTTACACTATCCAGTCAAAGGCAGGGTGTATTGGTTTGTTAATGCTGCTGGAAATGCAATATACCAGAGATGGAATAGCTTTTTTAAAGGGAACTTACTATGTTGGAAGTTTACAGTTCCAAGCCCACAAAAATGTCCAAATTAAGGCATCCAGGGAAAGGTACCTTGACTCAAGGAAGGCCAATGGGTCTGGAACACCTCAGTCAGGTGGGAAGAAAGGTGATTGGCATCTGTTGGTCATTTCGCTTTTGATTTCAAACAGCTTTCTTGGGGGCATTTTCTTTCTGCATCTCCAAACATGGGGGTCTCATGTTGGCTCTGTTGGCTCTGAAGCTTTTTCCAAAATGGTTCCCTCTTAAAGGACTCTAGTAAGTGACCCCACCTTGAATAGATGAAGACACATCTCCATGGGAACCACCTACTCAAAAGGTCCCACCCACAGTTGGGTGGGTCATATCTCCATGAAAACAACTTAATCAAAAACATCCCATCCAAGAATATTGAATCAGAATTAAAGAACATGACTTTTCTGAGGTACACAACAGTTTCAAACCAGCACACAGAGATTGGCAGAATGAATTAAAATATGACTCAATTGTATGCTGTTTACAAGAGACTTACCTTAAGTTTAAACACAAGATAGCTGAAAGTGAAATGATGGAAACTATCTTTCATGCAAATAACCAAGAGAGAGCCATACACATATCAGGAGAATTAGACTTTAATTCAAAAACAGTTATGAGAGACAAAGAAGGTCACTATATACTGATAAAGAGATCAACACAACATGAAGACATAACAATTATAAATATGTCTGCATCTAACAGCAAACTCAAAATATATGCAACATATATTGACAGATTTGAGGGGTAAAGTAGAACAGTTCAATAGTCTATACCTCAATAGTAGCAGACTTTACAACTTTTGATAAATGGATAGAACATTTAGAAAGAAGACCAATAAGGAAATAAAAGACCTGAATTATACTACAAACCAATTAGACCTAATAGACCTATATAGAACCTTTCACTCAAGAGCAGCAAAACACACATTCTTTAGTGCACATAGGTCATTAACCAGGACAGACAATATTTTAGGTAACAAAACAAGTCTCAATAAATAAAAAAAAATTGGATCATTTGATGTACCTTTTCCAACCACAATGAAATGAAACTAGAAATGAACAAATAAAGGAAGAACTGGAAAATTCACAAATATGTGGAAATTACCCACCATACTCTTTAACAACCAATGTGTCAAAGAAGAAATCACAAGAGAAATTAGGAAATATTTTGAGATGAATGTAAATGAGGCACAATATACCAAAACTTATGGAATACAATGAAGGGAGGGTTGAGAGGAAAATTTATAACCCGAAGTACTTGCATTAAAAAAAAAAGAAGAAACATCTCAAATTAAAAACCAAAAACATCACAACCAGAGGATTCAGAAAAGGGAGAGCAAAAGAAACACAAAGTGAGAAGTAAGGAAATACAAAGATTAAAGTGGTGATAAATGAAATAGAGATTTTTTTTTAAATAGGGAAAATCAATAAAACCAAGAGTTGGTTCTTTGAAATGATCTATATAATCAACAAGCTTCAGGTAGACTGAGAAAGAACAAAAGAGAGAGGATGCAAATAACTAAAACTGGAAATGAATGGGGAGGGACATTATTATCGACCCCAAAGAAGTAGGATTTCACGAACGTTATAGAAGGAGATGAGAAGGGACTAAAAATTAGATAACCAAGAGGAAATGGACAAATTACTGGAAACACACCAACTACCTACACAGACTCAATAAGAAATAGAAGTTCTTAAGAGACCAATAACAAGAGATTGAATTAGAATTCAAATACGTCCAAACAAAGAAAAGCCCAAGATCAGACAGCTTCATTGGTAAATTTAATAAACATTCCAAGAAGTATTACCACAAATCTTGTTAAAATTCTGCCAAAAAATTGAAGAGAAGAAAACATTTCCAAATTCATTCTGTGAGGCCAACATTAACCTACTGCCAGAGTCACAGAAAGATACCAAAAGGAAACAAAATACAGACCAATAATCTTTATGAATATGATGAAAACATCCTCAACAAAATATTAGCAAACCAAATCCAGCACACATTATAAGAATTATGCATCATATGATCAAGTGGAATTTATCCCTGACAGAGAAGGGTGGTTCAACAAAAGAAAATCAATTAATGTAATAGACCACCTTAATAGAATGAAGTATAAAAAAAAGCATGATAATCACAACTGACATGGAGAAGGCATTTGATAAAATCCAGCACCTTGATAAGAATGCTTCACACAGTACGAATAGAAAGAAACTTCCTCAACATGATAAAGGGATATATGAAAAGCCTACAGCTAACTTCATATTATATGGTGAAAGACTGAAAGCTTCCCCTCTATGATCAGGAACAAGACAAGGAATCCCATTGACACCACTGTTTTTCAAAATTGTACTGGAAGTTCTAGTCAGAGCAATTAAACAAGAAAAATAAGAAAAGGCATCTTAATTGGGAAAAAAGTAAAAAAAACCTTTCTCTATTTGCAGATGATATTACACTATATAGAAAATCCTAAAAACTCCATTATGATGCTATAGGAACTAATAAACAGATTCAGCAAGGTGGTGTATTACAAGATTCACATGCAAAATCAATAGTGCTTCTGTACACTAATAATGAACAATCAGAAGAGGAAATGAAGAAAAATTCCATTTACATTATAACTAAAAGAATAAAATATCTAGGTGTAAATCTAACCAATGATGTAATGGATTTGTACATGGAAAACTGCAAAACACTATGGAAAGAAATCATAAGAGACCTAAGTAAAGGAAAGGAAAATCTGCATTCATGAATTGGAAGATTAAATCTCATTACAATGCCAATTTAAAGATTCATTTCAATCCCAACTATAATTCCAAAAGTCTTCTTTGCAGAAATGGAAAAGCCAATCATCATCAAATTCATACAGTAGAATAAAATGCCTGAATAGTCAAACCCCCCTTGGAAAAGAAGAATGAAGTTGGAGGAGTCATGCTTCCTGATTTCAAAACTTATTACAAAGCTACAATAATCAAAACAGCATGGTAGTGTCGAAAGGACATTCTTACAGACCATTGAAAGGTAATTGAAAGTTCAGAAATAAACCCTCACATCTATGGCCTATTGATTTTTGACAAATGGTGCCAAATTAACTTAATGGGTAAAGAATAGTCTCTTCAACCAATGGTGCTGAGAAAGCTGGATATCCAAATGTAAAGAATGAACATGTACCCCTACTTCACACCATATATAAAAATTAAATACAAATAGATGAAGACCTAAATATAAGCTTCAAAATGATAAAAGTCCTATAAGAAAACATAGGGAAGCATCTTCAGGACCTTATATTGGGCAGTGGTTTCTTAGACTTTACAAAAAAAGGAGGGACAAGAAAAGAAAAAATAGATGAATGGGACTTCATCAAAATGAAAAACTTTTGTGCATCAAAGGACTTCATCATTAAAGTGATAAGATGATCTATAGAATGGGAGAATATATTTGGGCATCACATATCCAATAAAGGTTTAATATCCAGCATGCATGAAGAAATTATGCAACTTAACAACAAAAAGACAAACAACCTAATTTTAAAAATGGTCAAATGATCCATTTGACATTTCTCCAAAGAAGGTATGCAATAGCAAAAAGCACACGCAATGATGTGCATCATCCTCCATCATTAGGGAAATACAAATTGAAACCACAGAAGATATCATTTCACATCTATCAGAATGTCTACTTTAGAAACAATGAAAAATAACTCTGTTAGAGAAGATTGGAGAAATAGGAACTTTCAATCCTTCTAGGTGGGCATGTAAAGTGGGTGCAGCTGCTGTGGAAAACAGTCTGTCACTTCTCAGAAAGTTGAATTACTACCTGACCCAATAATCCTACTTGTTGGAATACACCCCAAAGAATTGAAAGTAGGGACTTAGACAGTAATTTACACACCAACATTCATGGCAGCGTTGTTCACAACTGTCAAAAGATGGATGCAACCCAGGTGTCCATCAACACATGGAGGGATAAACAAAATGCAGTATATATATACATATATCAAGGAATATTATTCAGATGTAAAAAGGCATGAAGTTTTTATACATGTACCAACATGGATCAATATTGAAGACATTATATTGGTTGAAATAAGCCAAACAGAAAAGGATAAATATTGTATGATCTCACTGAAATGAAATAATTAGAATGAGAAAACTCATGCAGTCATTAATCAGGATATAGGTTATTATTTACCAGGGGCAGGAGTGGGGATAGCAAATGGGAAGTTGGCCCTTAATCGGTATAGAGTTTTTGTTTGAGGTCATAGAAAACTTTTAGTAATGGATGGTTGTGATGGTGGCACCATATTGTGAATGTAATTAACACACTGAATTATTTATTTGAATATGTTACTAAGAAGAAAATTTTTTTAAACTGTACAAACAAGCAGTGAACCTTAATGTAAACTATGGATTATACTTAATAGTGCAATTATATTAATCTTATTTCATGAATTGTAGCAAAAGTACCACACTAATGCAAATTGTCAATAACAGGGAAAACTGTGTGAGGGGGTATAAAGGACCTCTGTATTTTTTGCATGATTTTTCTGTAAATCTACTATTTTTATAATAAAAACTTAATCAATTGAAAAAATACCCATATACCCACATACCCAGCTTAAGAAATAAAATACAGGAGACAATTTTTACCAAACTATCAATGAGGACAACCTGGAAAAACTACAAAATTAGAGTGATTTTCTTATGTTAAAGTCATCAATTATCTGAGGATTCAAAGAATTCTTAATAAACTAAATCTGGAAAGAGATTTGCCCTGCCTTAGAGAGAAGGATTGTATAACTGCTTTGTGCTCTAAGGGAACGGTACAAAAAGGAGTGAACCTACCTTAGAAGGGGCAATGAGAAACCAACCCCACTCTTAATGTACTTTTCATGGTTGCATATGGACTGACATGGGCCAGGATTTTTTTTTTTTTTATTAATTAAAAAAAGAATTAACAAAACAGAAATCATTCCAATCTACATGTACATTCAGTAATTCTTAATAACATCACATAGTTGCATATTCATCATTTCTTAGTACATTTGCATCAATTTAGAAAAAGAAATAAAAAGACAACAGAATAAGAATTAAAACAATAATAGAAAGAAAAAAAAACAAAAAAAACAAAAACAAAAAACCTATACCTCACATGCAGCTTCATTCAGTGTTTTAACATAATTGCATTACAATTGGGTAGTATTGTGCTATCCATTTCTGAGTTTTTATATCCAGTCCCGTTGTACAGTCTGTATCCCTTCATCTCCAATTATCCCTTCTCTTTTTTTTTTTTTAATTAACGGAAAAAAAGAAATTAACCCAACATTTAGAGATCATACCATTCTACACATGCAATCATTAATTCTTAACATCATCACATAGATGCATGATCATCATTTCTTAGTACATTTGCATTGGTTTAGAAGAACTAGCAACATAACCGAAAAAGATATAGAATGTTAATATAGAGAAAAAAATAAAAGTAATAATAGTAAAATCAAAACAAAACAAAACAAAACAAAACAAAAACCTATAGCTCAGATGCAGCTTCATTCAGTGTGTTAACATGATTACTTTACAATTAGGTATTATTGTGCTGTCCATTTTTGAGTTTTTGTATCTAGTCCTGTTGCACAGTCTGTATCCCTTCAGCTCCAATTACCCATTATCTTACCCTGTTTCTAACTCCTGTTGGTCTCTGTTACCAATGACATATTCCAAGTTTATTCTCGAATGTCCGTTCACATCAGTGGGACCATACAGTATTTGTCCTTTAGTTTTTGGCTGGATTCACTCAGCATAATATTCTCTAGGTCCATCCATGTTATTACATGGTTCATAAGTTTATCTTGTCTTAAAGCTGCATAATATTCCATCGTATGTATATACCACAGTTTGTTTAGCCACTCTTCTGTTGATGGAGATTTTGGCTGTTTCCATCTCTTTACAATTGTAAATAATGCTGCTATAAACATTGGTGTGCAAATGTCCGTTTGTGTCTTTGCCCTTAAGTCCTTTGAGTAGATACCTAGCAATGGTATTGCTGGGTCGTATGGCAATTCTATATTCAGCTTTTTGAGGAACCGCCAAACTGCCTTCCACAGTGGTTGCACCCTTTGACATTCCCACCAACAGTGGATAAGTGTGCCTCTTTCTCCGCATCCTCTCCAGCACTTGTCATTTTCTGTTTTGTTGATAATGGCCATTCTGGTGGGTGTGAGATGATATCTCATTGTGGTTTTGATTTGCATTTCTCTAATGGCCAGGGACATTGAGCATCTCTTCATGTGCCTCTTGGCCATCCGTATTTCCTCTTCTGAGAGGTGTCTGTTCAAGTCTTTTTCCCATTTTGTAATTGGGTTGGCTGTCTTTTTGTTGTTGAGATGAACAATCTCTTTATAAATTCTGGATACTAGACCTTTATCTGATATATCATTTCCAAATATTGTCTCCCATTGTGAAGGCTGTCTTTCTACTTTCTTGATGAAGTTCTTTGATGCACAAAAGTGTTTAATTTTGAGGAGTTCCCATTTATTTATTTCCTTCTTCAGTGCTCTTGCTTTAGGTTTAAGGTCCATAAAACCGCCTCCAGTTGTAAGATCCATAAGATATCTCCCAACATTTTCCTCTAACTGTTTTATGGTCTTAGACCTAATGTTTAGATCTTTGATCCATTTTGAGTTAACCTTTGTATAGGGTGTGAGAGATGGGTCTTCTTTCATTCTTTTGCATATGGATATCCAGTTCTCTAGGCACCATTTATTGAAGAGACTGCTCTGTCCCAGGTGAGTTGGCTTGACTGCCTTATCAAAGATCAAATGTCCATAGATGAGAGGGTCTATATCTGAGCACTCTATTCGATTCCATTGGTCGATATATCTATCTTTATGCCAATACCATGCTGTTTTGACCACTGTGGCTTCATAATATGCCTTAAAGTCAGGCAGCGTGAGACCTCCAGCTTCGTTTTTTTTCCTCAAGATGTTTTTAGCAATTCGGGGCACCCTGCCCTTCCAGATAAATTTGCTTATTGGTTTTTCTATTTCTGAAAAATACGTTGTTGGGATTTTGATTGGTATTGCATTGAATCTGTAAATCAATTTAGGTAGGATTGACATCTTAACTATATTTAGTCTTCCAATCCATGAACACGGTATGCCCTTCCATCTGTTTAGGTCTTCTGTGATTTCTTTTAGCAGTTTTTTGTAGTTTTCTTTATATAGGTTTTTTGTCTCTTTAGTTAAATTTATTCCTAGGTATTTTATTCTTTTAGTTGCAATTGTAAATGGGATTCGTTTCTTGATTTCCCCCTCAGCTTGTTCATTACTAGTGTATAGAAATGCTACAGATTTTTGAATGTTGATCTTGTAACCTGCTACTTTGCTGTACTCATTATTAGCTCTAGTAGTTTTGTTGTGGATTTTTCCGGGTTTTCGACGTATAGTATCATATCGTCTGCAAACAGTGATAGTTTTACTTCTTCCTTTCCAATTTTGATGCCTTGTATTTCTTTTTCTTGTCTAATTGCTCTGGCTAGAACCTCCAACACAATATTGAATAATAGTGGTGATAGTGGACATCCTTGTCTTGTTCCTGATCTTAGGGGGAAAGTTTTCAATTTTTCCCCATTGAGGATGATATTAGCTGTGGGTTTTTCATATATTCCCTCTATCATTTTAAGGAAGTTCCCTTGTATTCCTATCTTTTGAAGTGTTTTCAACAGGAAAGGATGTTGAATCTTGTCGAATGCCTTCTCTGCATCAATTGAGATGATCATGTGATTTTTCTGCTTTGATTTGTTGATATGGTGTATTACATTAATTGATTTTCTTATGTTGAACCATCCTTGCATACCTGGGATGAATCCTACTTGGTCATGATGTATAATTCTTTTAATGTGCTGTTGGATACGATTTGCTAGAATTTTATTGAGGATTTTTGCATCTGTATTCATTAGAGAGATTGGTCTGTAGTTTTCTTTTTTTGTAATATCTTTGCCTGGTTTTGGTATGAGGGTGATGTTGGCTTCATAGAATGAATTAGGTAGTTTTCCCTCCACTTCGATTTTTTTGAAGAGTTTGAAGAGAATTGGTACTAATTCTTTCTGGAACGTTTGGTAGAATTCACATGTGAAGCCATCTGGTCCTGGACTTTTCTTTTTAGGAAGCTTTTGAATGACTAATTCAATTTCTTTACTTGTGATTGGTTTGTTGAGGTCATCTATGTCTTCTTGAGTCAAAGTTGGTTGTTCATGTCTTTCCAGGAACCCGTCCATTTCCTCTAAATTGTTGTATTTATTAGCGTAAAGTTGTTCATAGTATCCTGTTATTACCTCCTTTATTTCTGTGAGGTCAGTAGTTATGTCTCCTCTTCCATTTCTGATCTTATTTATTTGCATCCTCTCTCTTCTTCTTTTTGTCAATCTTGCTAAGGGCCCATCAATCTTATTGATTTTCTCATAGCACCAACTTCTGGCCTTATTGATTTTCTCTATTGTTTTCATGTTTTCAATTTCATTTATTTGTGCTCTAATCTTTGTTATTTCTTTCCTTTTGCTTGCTTTGGGGTTAGCTTGCTGTTCTTTCTCCAGTTCTTCCAAATGGATAGTTAATTCCTGAATTTTTGCCTTTTCTTCTTTTCTGATATAGGCATTTAGAGCAATAAATTTCCCTCTTAGCACTGCCTTTGCTGCGTCCCATAAGTTTTGATATGTTGTGTTTTCATTTTCATTCGCCTCGAGGTATTTGCTAATTTCTCTTGCAATTTCTTCTTTGACCCAGTCGTTGTTTAGGAGTGTGTTGTTGAGCCTCCACGTATTTGTGAATTTTCTGGCACTCTGCCTATTATTGATTTCCAACATCATTCCTTTATGGTCCGAGAAAGTGTTGTGTAAGATTTCAATCTTTTTAAATTTGTTAAGACTTGCTTTGTGACCCAGCATATGGTCTATCTTTGAGAATGATCCATGAGCACTTGAGAAAAAGGTGTATCCTGCTGTTGTGGGATGTAATGTCCTATAAATGTCTATTAAGTCTAGTTCATTTATAGTAATATTCAGATTCTCTATTTCTTTGTTGATCCTCTGTCTAGATGTTCTGTCCCTTGATGAGAGTGGTGAGTTGAAGTCTCCAACTATTATGGTATATGAGTCTATTTCCCTTTTCAATGTTTGCAGTATATTCCTCACGTATTTTGGGGCATTCTGATTCGGTGCATAAATATTTATGATTGTTATGTCTTCTTGTTTAATTGTTCCTTTTATTAGTATATAGTGTCCTTCTTTGTCTCTTTTAACTGTTTTACATTTGAAGTCTAATTTGTTGGATATTAGTATAGCCACTCCTGCTCTTTTCTGGTTGTTATTTGCATGAAATATCTTTTCCCAACCTTTCACTTTCAACCTATGTTTATCTTTGGGTCTAAGATGTGTTTCCTGTAGACAGCATATCAAAGGATCCTGTTTTTTAATCCATTCTGCCAATCTATGTCTTTTGATTGGGGAATTCAGTCCATTGACATTTAGTGTTATTACTGTTTGGATAATATTTTCCTCCAGCATTTTGCCTTTTGTATTATATATATCATATCTGATTTTCCTTCTTTCTACACTCTTTTCCATATCTCTCTCTTCTGTCTTTTTGTATCTGACTCTAGTGCTCCCTTTAGTATTTCTTGCAGAGCTGGTCTCTTGGTCACAAATTCTTTCAGTGACTTTTTGTCTGAGAATGTTTTAATTTCTCCCTCATTTTTGAAGGATAATTTTGCTGGATATAGGAGTCTTGGTTGGCAGTTTTTCTCTTTTAGTATTTTAAATATATCATCCCACTGTCTTCTAGCTTCCATGGTTTCTGCTGAGAAATCTACACAAAGTCTTATTGGGTTTCCCTTGTATGTAATGGATTGTTTTTCTCTTGCTGCTTTCAAGATCTTCTCTTTCTCTTTGACCTCTGACATTCTAACTAGTAAGTGTCTTGGAGAACGCCTATTTGGGTCTAATCTCTTTGGGGTGCGCTGCACTTCTTGGATCTGTAATTTTAGGTCTTTCATAAGAGTTGGGAAATTTTCAGTGATAATTTCTTCCATTAGTTTTTCTCCTCCTTTTCCCTTCTCTTCTCCTTCTGGGACACCCACAACACGTATATTTGTGCGGTTCATATTGTCCTTGAGTTCCCTGATACCCTGTTCAAATTTTTCCATTCTTTTCCCTATAGTTTCTGTTTCTTTTTGGAATTCAGATGTTCCATCCTCCAAATCACTAATTCTATCTTCTGTCTCTTTAAATCTATCATTGTAGCTATCCATTATTTTTTCTATGTTTGCTACTTTATCCTTCACTTCCATAAGTTCTGCGATTTGTTTTTTCAGTTTTTCTATTTCTTCTTTATGTTCAGCCCATGTCCTCTTCATGTCCCCCCTCAATTTATCGATTTCATTTTTGAAGAGGTTTTCCATTTCTGTTCGTATATTCAGCATTAGTTGTCTCAGCTCTTGTGTCTCATTTGAGCTATTGGTTTGTTCCTTTGACTGAGCCATATTCTCAATCTTTTGAGCGTGGACAGTTATCTTCTGCTGCTGGCGTCTGGGCATTTATTCAGATTTCTCTTGGTGTTGGACCCAGCAAGGTTGTAATATTTTTCTGTGAAATCTCTGGGTTCTGTTTTTCTTATCCTGACCAGTAGGTGGCGCTCGTGGCACACGTTTGTCTGCGGGTCCCACCAGTAAAAGGTGCTGTGGGACCTTAAACTTTGGAAAACTCTCGCCGTCCTGGGGATTCGCTAGCCGAAGCGGCTTGAGCCGGCCCGGGGTCCGAACGCAGGGAGGGTTGCTGGTCGCCGCAGCCAGGGAAAGAGCCCGTCCGAATTTCCTAGTCGGCCCTGGGCAACAAGCGTGGCGGGAGGGCGCCAGCGGCAGCGGCCCGCCCGAGAGAGTGCATGTTCCCCGGGAGTCACGGGGTCACCGTTCTCCGCGGCCTGGGGGTTTCTGATCCAATTCTCTCAGTTGGTCCGGGGGCTGCGCGTGGTGTGGGCGCCAGTCGCCTTGGTTTCAGGGGACCACCTCTCCAATTCTCCCAGCCGGCCCGGGAAGGGGGAAGGGAGTAACTCCGGCCGCTTGCCACCCCGCCCGGTAAGGCCCGCGCGCCCCCGCGATCTCACCCGAGCTGCTTCTCTCAGCCAGCCAGCCGTTCCAGGATGGGGTACGCTGTCTTTTTTTATCTCTGTTGTGGCTTTGGGCGCTTTCTGTATCGTTTCTACTCCCCTAGTAGGTGTCCTGGAGAAGAAACTAAGATCCGCGCGTCTTACTAAGCCGCCATCTTCTGGAGAACCTCTGGGCCAGGATTTTGAAGAGCCCCAGACACAATATAGTCTACACCCTTCCACCAACTCCTTTCCATGGAACTTTCACTGAGTACATTAAGTCAATGTGCTGAAAGCTGGGGAAGGGGCAGAAGGGTTGAGGAATACTCCCCCCTTGGGTATCAGGGTTCTTCTCTAAGAGCACGGCAGGCACTCAGCTGGGGAGAAGGCAAAATAAATCAAAGAAATGTCTTTCAGTTCCACTATAGTGGAATTACTATTCTAATTACACGTGTAATGGCCCAATGAAGTCAGGGGCCAGGAGAGCAGAATGGGTAGTTCTCCCATGATATAGAGAGCAGCATCAGGGTGGGGGAGCAAAGAGAACTCCCCAGTGACACCCCAAAAATGACAGCCATGCTACAAAGGAGAAGTATTCCACAATTTGTATAGTGTCTAGAGAGATTGTCAGATAATCACTGGTGCACAGATTCCAAGCCTTACTGAAGGGAAAGCCCTAATCCCACCCTTAGCATTATTGAAAACTTTGTTAAATTTTTCAAATATGGCAAATTTGATTTGAATATAACTAAAATTTCAATGAGGCGCAGAACTAGATCAAGTACAAATTTTACTCTATCCCCTAACACTCATCACCTGACATAGAAAGAAATAAGACTTTTTTCTGGGAACTGATACTATTATTTCAGTCTTTACTTCTCTTTTACACATGATGTCTGATGTACAATAAAATTGTAAAACATAGGAAGAAGAAAGAACATATGAGCTATAATAAAGAGTCAGTAGAAGCAGACCCACAGACAGTCCAGGTGTTACAACCAGCTGACAAGGGCTTTAAATTAATTATGATAATCATGATAAATGTATGAAATACTTCAGTAGAAAAATGAAAAGTATAAGAAAGAACTATATGGAAATGTAATAAATGAGAAATGTAATACAGAAGTAAGGGGTTTATTCAACAGACTGAGTAGCAATCTGGATATAGCAGAAGAATGCATCAATGAACTGGAGTATAAATTGATGTAATTATACAAACTAAAAATCAAAGTGAAAAAAGAATAGAGCAAAACAAGAAAAATGAGAATTGTGAGACAATATCAAGTGATCAAGAATACGCATCATCAGAGAATACATGTAATAAAGAACATATATAATTTATTATACATATAATAAAGAGTAAATATAATTGAATACATGCATACATATAATCAGAGTCTCAGAAGAAAAGTATCTATTGGTCATCTGTTTATCAATATTCATATGGATAAAGAATAGAAATAAAGATAGATGTGTGTGTGTATATTAATACGTTTCCTAGTTTTGCCCACCGAGAGGACCTAGAAGCGATGACACTCCAAGAACAATGAAAACACCTAGTTCCTAGAAGTTGCTTTCTACAAAGCATTCTCCACTAAAATAAAACAGGGCTCCTTGTAGACATAACAGATTTCGGGACTGGATCAAGGAAGGTGCATGATGAATCTAAAACATCTTCATGCATCAGAAAGTAAAGGAAGTGCTGATAGAGGTATGATAGAAGGATGAAAGAACCTGTTTGTGTGAACTTCTACTTACCAAGTCTGGGATGATTGAATATCAAGATAAGTAATGCTATTAACGGGTTATTTACTGAATAAAATAGGAATCCATATAAGTGAGTGAATGAATGATGGAAAAGCTCTATCTTATGGTAGAATGCAAACTAATAAATGTAGAGTAACAGGAATTAGAAAAATGACCATTTCACAACCATAAGATCATCGATAGATGTTAAAGCTAGTGGATGAAAGTTTGAATAGGAGCAAGATATTCATGTACTCTCAAAGCATCTCTCCACAAATTAATTAATAATCAATAAGTATAAAATACTTATTAGTTAACTTTACAGTGGAGACACCAGGTAAACTCCATTTAAGCAAATGATAAAAGTTAACTTCAACCGTAAATAGGACAAAGAGACATTGTGTGCTTCCTGGTATGTTTCACTGAGAATGTGGTATCACTTTTGTGGTGTTCTTACAAACATACATACCCTAAATATAATTAGGTGGAAACATTAAATAGATCCAATTTGAGGGTTATTTTACTAAGTAACCGACTTCTACATGACAATGATTTTTTACAGAAGCAGCCAGATGAGCTGCCAGCTTCCATCTCACTTTAATGTATACGTGGGAAGCATTCAATAGGGATAAACCAAAGGTAAGAAGGTTTGGGGAATACCCCTTTTTTTCTCCATACATTTTTAGCATCAATTAAGGACTTGCTTTGTGGTTAATGACTTTCTTCTATGAAATAAAAAATAGTCTTAAGAAAGTTAAACTTCATATTCTCCCTCCCTTAGTATACATTTCTCTAATCAGAATTAGACTTTTCTTTTGAATATTTATCTTGGAGTTAAGAACTGAGAGAACATTTTTTTTCTTTTGAATTAACTTTTTTTTGGATAATGCTGTTAATATGGAGCACATGGCATTTAGGAGGAAGAGGGAATCTAATCAGAGAGTAAGAAGTTTTGGGTCATGGAAGGGTAGCCATAAGATACCTCATCCTCCAATAGTTACAGATGGAGGGAATATTGAAGATTGGGTGGAGAGAAGCCCTAACCAAAATTTTTGCCTTGTTTCAGTTTTTTTGTGGACTCAGCTATCTGCCTTCATGCCCTGGAGAATGAGCTAAATGGCCGGCATCTATAGGGAGAGGTAATGGCTGGTTCCTTATAAAGAACTAGTGGCGGTCAAGATAGTTTCCAAGGGCATAAATGGTGAGGCTGCAGCAGTCACCCATCCGATCAGCATGCTACAGAAAATCATTCTCATCTATGAGTGGTTGCTGCCCTATGAGATACATGCAGCTGGAAAAGTCATCTGGGTCTCAGGAAGACTTTCCCCAAAGCCACAGATGCTGGTTGTTCTATTGCCTCAGAAATCTGGCCTCTCTATGCTATCTGATCTCCCAGAGGCCAGGCCCTGAAAGGAAAACTCTCTCAGAATGGACTGGGACTTTGAAGTCTCATATAGTTCAAACAAAACAGAAAATATTTGCGCTGCAATCACTTAATAATATTTCCTAAAGAAATTGTTCTCAGCAAAGCCTAGGGAGAGAAAAGAAAACATTTTTAGAATGCTTTGCTGTGTGGATATAGCTTTTAATTCCATTGTCCTCTCAGATCCAAGGAGAGAGGACCATGTAGGAATGGCTTTGGGTAGTTGTGTGTATTGCATGGTGGGGCCTCAGGGCAGAATAAAGACCCACAATTACAGATTATGGTTCCAGCAAAACGATTTACTAAATGAGAATGTTGTCCATGCCCTAGAACTGAAACGATTCATGTTTAGGAAGTTGGGGCTCGCAAAATACATTTAAGCATCATTTGGGGATGGGTTAGAGTGATTGTCATCTAAGTTTGGCTGAGACTGGCCCAGTTTCAAAATGGAAAGTCCCATGGTGTGGGGACCCCCTGAGTCCAAGGCAAGCCCACATAGTTGGCCACCCACCCAGTGGGTCAGCCTACATGATTTATAAGGCTTTTTTCCATCTCTAATATTCTTGTATGCTGTTGCTTGTAGATGTGAGTCCAGTGTTGCCTTCATAAGCTCTGGGCCTGGTATAATTGAAACAATAATAGTAGTACTAGTGTGGTCTAGAGGGCAGAGTATTGGACTGGGAATCGGTGGTTCTACCAATAAATGAACTGTGTGACTTTGGGAAAAATCTCTTTTCTGAGTTTTTTTTTAAACCCGAACAAAGGAGCACGCATGGATATCTCATAAGATTCTTTCCAACTCTACCATTCTATGGCTTTTTTTCTATGAATTTAAACTATCTCATGTGAGTCGTGAGAAGATACTCTTGCATTCCAGTCTTGCGCTTATTTGTTTGTACGTGAAGGGGGAGTGGTCTGTGGAGAAAGAAGTGGGGAGAATAAGTGTGTAGAGAAAGAAATAGAGTGCAGAAAGAATAGAAATGAAATGAGAAATTCTGAATGTTTCTTCCAAGGATTTCAGAGGACATATTCTAAATCTATTCACTTATCACAGTGTTCCTTCTAGGACATGGCAACCAAGTTTCCACCATCCTCACCCCACCTCCAACTTCCCGTCGCCAATTTAGTCCCAGAGGAAAATAAGTTTGTTTAAGGTGTGTCTTCCAGGCTGTTCTGTTTTTGTGCCAGGCTGTGCTGTGTATAGTGCATCCTTAGTTAGAGTAACTGCAACTTTCTCCTTTCAATTTGAACCAAAGAGAGGAGCATTATACCGTACAAAGGAAAACACCATAGATAAGGAATAATTTTCAGGCTCCTGCCCGTCTTCCAACTCATTGTCCAACCTTTAGCATTGTTGACGATCTCAGATACGGGTTCAATACAGCAAGGGGAAGTCAATGCTACACCTTAAAAATTAATTGTTCAAGTACTAGGTCATTTCAGAGTAATGCACCGTGAAATTATGTTATTCTCCAGAAGAATTTCCATAAAGTTTAACATGCCATGACACATTCTTTTTCCGTTGGAGATAGATTTTATTTTTAAGTACATAAAGAGAGTCTTTTGAGTCCAGGGGTGTGTGTAAACCTTGCTGCGGACAAAGCAGAACTTGCTAGCCACAGCTTTCAGAGCGGCCGAGGCCTGCGATGGCTGCCAAAGAAGACCCCATTATCGAGGCAGCGCCCATACAAGTGCAGCATGGCGGGTGTCTGCCGAACAGAGCGCGGCAGAAGTCATTAGTCTTGGAGCTTTTTTACTGTTATTCACAGTGGGATAATGAGATTATTGGAGTATTTTTTTTTCCTAATGAGAATGAGACAGAATACCTTGGTCTCTAAATGATTTAGTCACAGAGGGAACACATCGCTCTTCTCTTGATTGCTGTCAAATGCTGGAAAATTGGAATATTATACTGATATTTATCGTGATGGGCAATCTTTTTCCTGCCTTCTCAGTGTCAAATGAGATGGGAAAAATATTTGTCTGAAAAGCAAACTCCTTTACAAGGTTTATAGAAAAGAAGACAGATGAAGATGTAGGATAGGAAACCGGGGGCGGAGGCTAGAAGGAGGGTAATTGGAGGATGGTTTTTTACTAGCTGTTCTTTTCTTTTCCTTTTTTTCCCCCCTCCCCCATCGGTAAAGCTATCACCCTATTTTAATTTCCCACAGACTTCTCTTCTAGCTAGCTCGCCAGCGCTTGGGGCTAATTAGAAATTGTTTAGATTCAGAATAGAAGGTTAATTTCAAGGGGAAATGGGTTTGTGTTGGTCTGGAGGTCATTAGTGGCAGCTAGTTAATTTGTACTTGGGAAGAAGATGCAGAATTCTTTGTAGGGGGAAAGAGGTTTTTGCGGTATTATTCTCAAGAACTTTTCACCTGAGACATGTCCGTCCAAAATCTATGAGGCCAGTCAATATTAATTGGGTGACCTTGTGTACTGATACAAGCCAGGTCATAGGAGGTTTCGCCTCCAAACAGGGCAAAGAAATGTGCAGTTCTCACTCTGGGTGGTACCCCACCCCCAAACCCATCCTCCGAGAAGATCTGAAAAGCCTGGAAAATCAAAAGAATTCACATATGAATCACACCCTGCCATCATCATGTCCCCGTTTCAGAAGGGATATTTCACCGTGTTTCTACATTATAATCAGGAAATTGTCGGGTTCTTGGTATTACAGGTGGAAGAGACCTTGAAGTGTGAGCACTGGTCCCACAATGTGCAGATATGACTGCTCACTTGATTGATTCAGGGATCCTGTAACAAATACAGAATTGCAGGCTCATTGCCTGTGGTCCTGATCCAGTTAGTTGGGGCACGGGCTATTAGTCTCTATTTTAACAGGCTTCCAGGAGATTTTGTTCCAGTCAGTCCTCTGAATTTGGGAACTAATGAAATCCAAAGTCTTCATTATTATACAGAGGGAAGAGGTTTCTTTGGAAGTAAATTGATTTGCCTAAGACAACACAGCTAGCGAGTGACAGAATTAGCACTTGATCCCACATCCAAGTGCCACGGTATTTGCTTGATGCACGTTGGATATGTGTTCTCTTAACTCCTCAGGGACTTGAACTGTGCCTTGCCCATTTCCTACCTTAAAGAGGTCGCATGGGCGTTGCAAGTAATTGACAGCCTTTCAGTATTTTACTCCCTACTCTGTGCCTAAATCTGCAAGGCCTGAGGAGTAATCCTTACTCTCAGAAAACAACCAAGTTTGTTGCAGAGATGAAGTATTTAGGGAAGGACGTAAACCGTGGCTCTTACAGGGAGAGAGGATGCTCTACATGGTTAGAAAAACTGAGGAGGAGGCCAGAAATAGACATTAAAAAACAATAGGAATGAACGAGCCCATGCTTGTTGATGCATTATGCGAGTAAATTTTACACCTGGAAATTTCTAGAAGTAGTTTTACTTTTCATTATCATTTCTTCTGTCATTCTGCATCAAAATGTCCCCTGAGATCAAGACCGTATCTTCTTACCGTAAATTCCAGGAAAGAAAACATTTCTTAGTGCCACGAATGAGGACATACATTCAGTTTAGATATGCTCAAATTCCCTGGCTGAAAATTTCTCCTTTGAAACTCCAAATTGTTACTGTAAGATAAACTTAATAATGTCCTACTTGCAGTATTGATATTTGTCCAAATATTATCACCAAATATGCAGTTTAAGGAAAGAAACCGTATCTCTTGTTCATGTATCCTACCTCAGAAGATTTCTAGATGACCTGGCTTATAATTGGTACCAAATCTGTTTGTACTGAATTAAGTAAGTGAACAAAAAGTACGACAGAGAAGGACTACCTGAGACAGCAAATTGTCTTCTAGTGCATTCTGTAATTTACCCACTTTTTGTCACTTACCGCTTCTTTTGCTACTCTGATGCTCCCCCAGAATTACTCCTGGTTCCCAGATAATGCCTTGTCCTTATCTTTTTTTTTAAATCTGTTTCTCCCTTTTGTATTTTCTTTTTCCTTGCTCACAGTCACCAGTAGGAATATTTCTTAGCTCATTAGCGGGCCAGTGGTCCCTATGGCTGCTGAGGAAGATGGTGCATCAGAATGCAAATTACTTCCTGGTAGGTGAGGCATGGTGTATTCCAGCCATGTTTGATTAGCTTTAAGATAGCCTTCATCAGTAAAACTTCTTATTTATAACCTATCGATGTATCAACAAGGTCAGAGAGCAGGACTGTCCTGAAGTGAGATGCAAATTCCGAAGGGTGAGCACTAATTGTTGCAGTGATTGTTTATTTGTAACGACATAACTACTGTGTTTGTGGCCACACACTCCAGGTTGCTGTGTGGCTAGCCTCCTGGGATCAGGTCAGAGCAAAGTGTGTTTATCAAAACCTAAACTGCCAACAATTGGCAAGAACTTCCTAGAGACTGTGGGGGGACTTGTACCCCAGGGATGCTGAGGGGCACAGGGAAGAGCTGGATTCTGAGTCTGCTCAGGGGGCCCTGTTGGTCTCCTTGGGGTAGTGAAAATACTATATAAGACCCAGTGGTATGGCCCAAATGATCCCAGAGGTAAATGGGATGGGTGTAGCAGATACATAGGAGCCTGGTCCTAGAAAATTAGCATGGAGACTTGTGACTTGATTGTGTGTCTATAGCGGGAAAACCAGGAACAAGGCCGCAGGCCTCCAGGAACATTCCGCGAAGTTAGAACAGGCTGAGACTAAGGATCCGCAGTTTTGGGAAGCAGGTTTTATTAGCTCGTGCGCAGGAGGGCCCAGCTGAGTCACCTCAAAAGTCTGAGCCCCGAACAAAAGGCAACCTAAGCTTTTATAGACTGTACAATATGTTAAAGACAAGGTACACAATTGGCTGATTTAAATTGAGAATGGCCCAGAGCTGAACCGTTGAGGGCCCCCCACCCCAGGAATGTCTTCTTTTGCCTATGTGCATTTTTAGCAGTTCCTGAAGGCTAGGGGAGGGGGTTTCTGTACCAGGAAATGTGCCTTATCTCGCTTGCCTGCAAGGAGAGGGGGTTTGGGGATTTTCCACAGAGAGCACAGCTAAACCAGAAAGAGGGGGAGGCCTGCCTGCTACATGTCCCCTATATTTTGTAAGGACCTGGGACTCTACAGTTGCATAGTTAGTGGTAAACACCTGGCGGGTAATCAATAGCTACTTTTAAAGCAGGCTCTTTTGATTTCCTTAGATGGAGCTGCCAAGAATAGACTACAGTCTCTGTTGCTGACTGGGAAGCAGTGACTTCCTGGCAGCCTGGCTGAGATTACTCCAGAACCCTAAAGGGACCCGGTGCCATCCTTGTCTTGTCTGGAGGATCCTCTCTGTGACACAGGATCAAGGAAGATGAGAGATCCGGGGTTTGTCTGCCATAGCCTCCCCTGGGTACCTCAACATGGAGACACATAGGTCTGTGATTTTCTAGTTGAAACACACTTGGAAGGATCAGCACAAACCGGAATGGTAGTCTGCTCGCCAACCGCAGCAGCTGCACCTCCCCACCCCCACGCCCCGCAGTGGTGACCTACAAGAGTCTGAGCCCCATAGCAGGCCTGTGTTTGGACTTGGGGTGAGTTTTGTTGGCATCACTGGCAGTTCTCCCTGGGAAGGGGAAAGCTGATGCAGGGAAATAATTGAATGTGGGAGAAATGGGTTTCCACCAAAACAATTTGCTCATTTTTTTGAACAATTTCTGTATACATTTTTTAAGCAGATTTATGGCTAGTAAAAGTGCTGGCTGGACAAAGCTCCCTAATGCTGTGTGTTTACTTTTTCTCCTCTTAAGTTTTCAAACCTCTCTAGGCATTTAGTCTGTTTGACGTAGACGGGTGGAGAAGTGTAGGTAGCTGGATTCCCAGTTAACTGCAGTAAAGGCTTTGCTGGCTGCAGCCTGCCCCTCCTGGCCAGTTCCAGCCCCTCGGGGCCCATGCTGCGGGCATAGCACCAGATGGAGGGAGGGAAGGCAGAGCCGAGAACATCCTCACAAAGAGGAGCCAAGGCCCAGGGAAAAGAAAGATTCTGCTGGACCAGTTGGACAAGAGCCCAGCTCAGAGTAATTCCCCACATTTGGGGAAAATAAAATCACAAACGAGAACAGCAGGGGCCAAGAACCAGCTGGAGACAAAGGGGTGTTAGCTTTGGGGTAGGGGCTGTGAGAAGAGGAAGGCTCTGACGAGATGTTCAAAAGTCTGGCCTGCCCTGAACAGCTGCCACCGAGCTCAGGTCCCAGAACGTTGTCACGGGTTCAGAGAGCCATGCGCATGCCTCAGCCCAGAACCTGGGAAGACAGATGAGACAAGAAAGGCCCCAGGCTTCCTCCAGCTGTCCCCATCTTTTAGCCTTTCCTACCTATCCCAGGTGGATTAAGAATTAAGGCCCAAATCGCTAACCTTAAGCAAGGGATAGTAAGAGGAGGAGAGAGAGGAGGGGATATGACCCTGGGGTTTTGAGACCAAAGTGTTTCAGAGCCAAGGATGCTCCTCACCTCCCCCCCATCCCCTGCACAGTCTCTCCGCCAGCAGCTGAAATGGCTTTTCTGGAGGTTTGGTTGTTCACTAAACTTCCCAATGGCAATAGACATAGAAATCAAGAGCAGGGGCATGGTCTTCGGTTTGGCCACCTGTGTCCTGGTGTGTATGCTACTTGCTGTTTCCTGTTTCTGATTAGCAAACCATCACTGCTTGCATTCTGACAGATCTTTCACCCTGTGAGATCACATGGCGTGCTCCAAGTCAGAGAGTGTCTCCCTGCTGCCTATTACCCCACAGCTCAGAAGATTAAAGACTTCTTCCTCCTCCACCCCCTTCCAGAAACAAGAGGAACAGGAAGTGCCATTTAGTCATTTCTTTGCATTTACTGGTTTTCATCTCTTGATCTGACTTGGAGCATCAGAGGTATTTTCCTCCCTGGATAAAGACGGGCAGGGCTTAAAAAAAGCAGAGAGTCTCAATGTGTGGAAAAATGTTAGTCTCTTAAAGCATATTATGCAAAAAATAAATACACATACATAAATACATATCTATAAATGAAATATTCATACAGTATTTGAAATATTTGTATAACGCTTTGTATTCTAAAAGCGTTTCTGTATCTATTATCACACTTGATGTGATTCACATGATAATCTGGTAAGATATATAACATTAGAATCCTCATTTTACAGAAAAAGTTAAAGTTCAGAGAAGTTGTGACTTGTGTAAGGTCACATAGCTCCTGGGTGGCCTAATTGGAATTCAAGTCTAGTTTTCTTTTCTAACACAAAAGTTCATGTTCTTTCTACCATGCTGTTCTCTTTTTCAGACATGAGGTGGAGGAAAGAGAGTGGGATAGGGTACTAATAAAAGTGATTGCCTCATATTTACCACGTTATGCACTGGGGGTTATTTCATCTAATTTAATTCTCAAATAGTCATTCAAAGATTATTATTCTTCAGTATGGAAGTGATAGAGCCAGGATTTGAGGCAAGATTTATCTGACTCCACAGTTATATTCCTTCCATCACCCCAGGAAATGGACAAGGTGTCACTGCAGTTTAAGGGCAGAGCAGACCAATGAAAAGACGTGACCTTTGCCATCATACAGACCTGGATTTGAACTTGGGTCTGTTATTTACTAGCTATGGGAACTTGGGCAAGTTCCTTATTTACTTTGAACCTCAGTTTCCTCATTTATGACAATGGGAATGACAAAATCTCTCCTACTGTGTGCTATAAGGATCATATGAGATAGAGTGCTCAACAAATGACACCTATGGACATTTTCTCAGACTTAAGATGCTGATTTGTATGTACTTCCGTAGTCTTCCCTCAGACCAAACAATCTTTATAATCAAGAAGTGTTGCCTAAGTAAAAAGAGGATATTAAGACACAGAGGACAATTTTTGAGGCTCTAAGAAAAGGAGGAGATCCTGCGGGAGGAGGAACATCCTGAGTATTTTCATGCTCAGTTCTCCTTGCTCCATTTTATCCAAATTTCTTGCAACATGGAAAAGCAAGCACATGCACAAAGCTCCAGTACTTTTGCACTTCTAACCAGTGCCATGGAGACTGTCATTCTTTTATTTATTTATTTATTTATTTATTAAACATACCAATGTACAAACACAAACATTCTTACTATATGATTATTCCATTCTACATGTATAATCAGTAACTCACAATATCATCACATAGTTGTATATTCATCATGATCATTTCTTAGAACACTTGCAACAATTTAGGAAAAGAAATAAAAAAACAACAGAAAAAAATTCGTACATACCGTACCCCTTACCTCTCCCTTTCATTGATCACTAGCGTTTCAATCTACTAAATTTATTTTAATATTTGTTCCCCCTATTATTTATTTATTTTTAATCCATATATTTTACTCATCTGTCCGTAAGGTAGATAAAAGGAGCATCAGACACAAGGTTTTCACAATCACACAGACACATTGTGAAAGCTATATCATTATACAATCATCATCAAGAAACATGGCCACTGGAACACAGCTTACATTTTCATGCACTTTCCTCCAGCCTCTCCATTACACCTTAACTGAAAAGATGATATCTATATTATGCGTAAGAATAACCTCCAGGATAACCTCTTGACTCTGTTTAAAATCTTTCAGCCATTAATACTTTGTTTCATTTCTCCCTGCCCCCTTTTGGTCAAGAAGGTTTTCTCAATCCCTTGATCCTGAGTCCCAGTTCATTCTAGGATTTCTGTCCCACATTGCCAGGAAGGTCCTCATCCCTGGGAGTCATGCCCCACGTAGACAGGGGGAGGGCAGTGAGTTTGCTTGCTGTGTCAGCTGAGAGAGAGAGAGGCCACATCTGAGCAACCAGAGAAGTTCTCTTGGGGATGACTCTGAGGCCTAATTTTAAGTAGGCTTGGCCTATCCTTTGTGGGGTTAAGTTTCATATGAACAAACCCCAAGACTGGGGGTTCAACCTAGTGCTTTGGTTGTCCCCACTGCTTGTGAGAATATCAAGAATTCTCCAGTTGGGGAAATTGAATTTTCCCCCTTTCTCACCATTCCCCCAAGGGGACACTGCAAATACTTTTTGATTCAATGTTCAAATCACTCTGGGATTTATCGAGGCATCACTCTGGACAAATCTACAAAATCTCATGCCCTACTCAAGGTTCCCTGTACTATGGTGTGCAATTAAGCTGAGACTGTAATTCTTACCTGCACCTCCCCTAGCCTCACCATACAAGTCTGATGGGTCATTTTTTTGGCTTTACCTTCCTGAATTAAAAGAGAAGAATAGTTAGCCACAGCAGCAATAGATATTGGGGAGGGGGATTGGCTGGAAAATTCCAATATTACCTCTCTTCTCCTTATAACCCAGCATGGTCCCAGACCCATCCTGACTTTCTGCTTGCAGGTAGAGTCATCACAACCTGCTTGCAGTGATGCAGACAGAGTAACAGGCAGCTTCTCACATTCTGTGCAGATGCTTTGTGCCTTGGTATCTTCAGGTTAACAAGGGGTTCTATCTTTTTTTGTTTTTCTGTTTTGAAATTATTTTTCCTACTCCATTAACAAGGAAATAAAATATCAGATTTCTAATCCCTTCTCTCCTCAGACACATTGCATTTCTAGGTTCCTAGTACTGTTTTTTTTCCCTTCTCTCCCTCTGATGCATTTGACATCTTAATAATTCTAACACTAGGGGTGGAGAGATTAAAAAAAAAAGAAATAGCATGACAAAATGCTTCTGGGCCATTTTGGAATTAGTGATATTTTTCAGGAGCAATCAATTACATTACTTAACTAGAGAGCCCAGATTATAAAGAGAAATATAATTAGTGCCAAATGTGTGAGATATATAAAGACAGATAGGCGGGCTATGAAAAGGGAGCTCATCAATTTTTCTAGGTTCCATCATGAGGGCGGATGTTTATTGCAAGACTTCATCCAAGTGACTTGAAAGCAAAAGCAATCACACATCTCTAAGCTTTGCCAGGGTTTGCACTGAAGAGTGGCAGCAGGTCTGCATTCTGGTCCTGCCTCTGCTATTGATTATCAGGAAATTCACTTATCTTGCCTCTGCCTCAATTTCCTCCTCTGTAAAATGGGGCTAATAATTCCTATCCTTTTGCCCTCTCTTGGAGCTGTTGTAATGCTTAAATAAACAATATGAATGGGGATTTTCTTTGAAAATTAGAAGTGCTACCCAGATCCAAAAATGAATTAGGATCATTTGACCTAGATCCTTCATTTTTATAAAAATAATAGAATACTATACAACAATTTACCATTTACAACTGCAGATAACAATAAAGATAAATCTCACACACACAATGCCAAGTAAAAGAAGCCAAACACATTGAGTTTATACCGCTTGATTCCATTTATAGTAAAAGTGTAAAACAGGAATAAGTACTCTATACTATTAGAAGTCGGGATAAGAGCTTCTCTTGAGAGGACAGTTCCTGGAATTTTGCAGCAGAGGGTTTTCTGGGTGCTGGTTGCAGAGCCATATTCAGTTGTGAGCATTTATCAAGGTGTACACATGTGATGTGTACTTATATGGATATATATTCAACCATAACAAAAAGCTGAAAAGAAACTGAACTCTTGTCTCATGATGAGAATGGGGTTATCTGCCCTTGCCTGAGCATTCACTGGCATGGGGCATGGAATCATATACTTAGGAAAACCACAGTGTCCCTAGAGCTGAAAGCATGGGTCTTCAAGAGAGAAGGAGCTGAGAGCTGAACCAAATTGGGGTTGTGTTAGGAAGCAAGATATAGCGTATGGATGCTGAGTAGGGAAACATCTGTGCCCACTGCATGAATGATAAAGGGATTATGCAGGTTTGAAATTATGATATACCCAAGAAAAGCTATGCTCTTCTTGTTTTTTATTGAGAAATTTTCACATATGCACTTTCTCTACATAGTGCACAATCAACATCTTAGAATACCATCACTTATGTGTGTATTCATCCCCATGAAGATTTTTTTGAACATTTGCATCACTCCAGGGAAAGACATAAAAAGAAAAAAAAAAAAAACTCGTACACACCATGCACCTTACCCCACCCTCTCATTGACCACTAGTGTTTCCATCTGCCCAATTTATTTTACCCTTTGTTCCCCCTATTATTTATTTATTTATATCTATATTTTTTACTCATCTGTCCATATCCTGGATATAAGGAACATAAGACACAAAGTTTTCACAATCACGCAGTCACATTATAAACGTTATATCTTTACATAATCTTGAAGAATGAATAGGACTTGACTTTCTGGAAGTAGACATAAGAGATCGTTTAAAGGGTACAGTACAACCAAGGCACTGAGCCTGTGATTGAGCCATCCCCCAAACATATGTTTGGCTGTAGCATAAATTTTGAAATGGAAGAGGACAATATTATAATCAGAATGATGACTGGAGCAAGAACGTGAGAACTTGGGAGTTTGGACTCTTCGAAAACAGGAGGAACCATTGAATAGTTTAAGTAGGGAGCAAGGTGATCCAGGCAGTTCTTCAGAAAGCTAATCCGAGGAGCAGTAATCCAGCTTTCAGGGGGAACAAGTCAGGAAAACATGGTCAGAAATAAGGGATGCCTTCAATGGGGCATGAGGTATGGGAAAAGCATTGTGGAAGAAATACTGGAGCATAAGTACCAGGCCTGGGGAGAGGAATGTGGGTGGTGGTCGGGATAAGAGAAAGAGGAAGGAAACAAAGATTACCTCCTGGGTTGAAGGCTGGGTCACTACTAGGAGGATAGTCACACCATTGACAGAAACCTAGAATGCAGGTTGAGGAGCGCTTTGAGTTGGGGGCATGATGACTTTGATGCTGCCAATGTTGACTTTAGGTGATGATTCCTACAGCTAAAGCTGCCCTTTAAAGGGTCAGACATGCCAGGCTAGAGCTCAGGACATGTGTCAGGCTTCACTGAAATCAACAGGCAAGAGGAAAAGCCATAAGAATTGGGGGACTCGACGGAGAGAAGAAGAGACAAGAGAGTTGAGCAAGATGTTAAGGGAGTTTGTTAGAAGGTAAGATGGTTGCTTATACTTAATTTGCTCGTTGAATTTTCTGCTTCCCTTCTAAAGCTTCTTTTCTTTCTCCCAAGGACAATCAGGGGGTTGAGGGGTGTGAGGCAATATCATTTCCTTCTAAGAAGAAGCAGCCTACCGTGCCACAAGGTTGTGAAAAATTTTACAGTCTAGTCTAGTCACTAGTCCAAGAGAAGGAGCCAGTGCTTTAAATCCTGTAAGCCAGGATGGACAGTCACTTTGGCCTCAAGGAAAGCCGGGAGCTTACTCTGTAGCTAATTATGAATTATCCTTGAGAATCAATGTAATAGTTTTCATTCTTTGAGTCTAGAGCCAGAAATTTAGTTCTTCCCTGAGAATACAGATTGTCTGGGCAACCGCTTGTTAATAGAAAGCTACCCTTTTCTTGACTGGAGTGTTTTTCTCCAGCTTCTAGATTTTCAGGGACTACCAGATCCCTTGCCTGAAACACAGTCACAGGCTCAATACTTAATTGTAATTGTTTTCAATTGTTACCAACAGATTGGAAGCTGCAGCCACACAACTTTTCATTTTCGCAGCTAAAAACTCCACCCCTACTTTGCAATGCCAAAAATGGCATTTTGCAGCAGTGTCTCCCATTCCCAGAGTATTATTTTTATTACTTTGTTTATGTGTGTGCATGTGCATGAGTGTTTATTTTTGAAATCTCAGACATGCGTTTTACAGGGAGAACATTGGCATTTCAGAAGTCATTGATGTTTTGGGTTACTTTATACCAGGAATGTGGGTCATTGCTGAACAACCTGACATACCATTATCAGGCTTGCAAAACTCTGTTTTCAAGTAAGATGTTCTAAAGCAATATTTATAGCAAAATTATGACTTCGAAGCATCTAAATGTAATCCATTTTTAAATTTCATTTTTTCCCTCTGAATCCTTCAATCTAATTAGGCTCACATCAGTATATTATTACGGAGAGTAATCATTCCTTTCTTCTAATAACATTCATGGATAATTTTATTTCTCATTTCCAGCCTCCTACTCCTGTGGTGTAATTAGTGTCTTTGGCACTTCGTGATGCTCAGAATGAGTTGCAGCTGCTAATTGCTAATTGAAAAATTAGAAACTCAGTTAGAAAAAGGATCTAATTAAAATGAAATTAGATAAAAATCCCTTCAAACCAGCTCTTCTTTCTCTCACTTTCTTTGTTTTTCTTTTCCCCCTTCTGCCTTCTTTTCCCACAACAGAACTATTAGCACTTGCAAAATATGTGTAATTGCTGAAAGCCAAATACCTTTCCGTAGTGGGCTATACAATGGCCTTTATGAGGGAGCTTGGGAGAAGTTTACAACAATTGAATTAAACTTCAGAAGCTCTGCTTTTCTCTATTTGTCATCCACCCGTGACTATGAGTTCCACTTTATAAATATGATTTCCATGCTCTTTTTTCCCATGTGTTTTTCCTGTGTGTTTGGAAGGGACATCTGAATTCCATCCTAGGGAGGGTGGGCCTCATGAAGACCCTCCTGACAGCAACCCAGTGTCATGACTATGAGCTGTAAAGACCCACTGCAAATTCATCCCCACCTGGTTCTCTATTGCATTGTCCCACCAGACAAACGATTATCTATGAATGCTCTGCCCTGTAGGAGATATAAGAGTAAACCAAGGTCCCTTTTGCCTCCAAAGTACTTACAATCTGTTGAGAAGTCTAGGCAGTTAAGCATAACAACAAAATAAGAGAACATATAACTAAATAAAAAATAGCATTTCAGACTGTATGGAATATTCAGTTGAGCTCTTCAGGTTTTTTGAGTACCTTTATACTACATGCCAGGCACTGAGCTAGATACTGGACATGTACATATATACCACATATTTCCTACTTTTGGGATTCATAATTGCAGAGCCACACATGAATAAGTGAATTATAATCTCATAAGGGTAGTAATAACAAATGCACACGTTGTAAAATTAATGCAGAAACAAGGGTGATGAATTCTGGTGGAACAGAGGGAGAAGACATCATCAGGGAGTACTACAGGGGAAGCAATTCCACAACAGGACTCTGAAGGATGAGTAGAAGTTCACCAGGTGAAGAAGCATTATAGACAAAGAAACATAGTCCTCAGGACAGACATATAAAACAGTATGCTGACTTCTGGAACTGTAAGTAACCTGGCATTTCTGAAGCCTAAGCTGGGAGGTTCATAGAAGCAGGTGAGTATGGAATTGCATAGGAGCTAGGTCACATAGAATCTTCTGTGTTTTTGAAGTTTAAGGGAGTAAGAGGTGGGCATGAGTATTTGAGAAGAAAGATTCTTAGGTAGGCTAGGATTTAAATGATAGTGGAATCAAAATAAATCTTTTGAAGGGAATTTTGGGGGGATGGGAGGAATATTCTAGATAAAGAGAAAAGAAGAGAACTTGGGCAGTTCAGCTGGACTACAAAAGGGAGTGGTTGAGAAATACATATGAAAAAATAAAGCGAGTTTAGATTATGGTTAAAAATCAGGCAAGGGTTCCAGTCAAGCAAGATGGAAGTTTAAGATACTCCAGAGTGCTGTCGCCCCACAGAATCATGGAACAACTGGCAAAGACCAGCATAGCCATAGTCCCCCAATCCAAAAATAGTAACTGAACAAATGCTGAGTCAAGAAAATTCCTTGATTTTTCTCTCCTACCAAAATGTAAACTGTGGACTATAGTAATAGTACAATTACAGTAATATTTCTTTCTTTAATTATAATAAAGATACCACACTTAATGCAAAGTCTAATAATAGGGAAAACTGTGCATGTGAAGGAGGTATATGGGAACTCTGCATTTTTTGCATATTTATTTAAACCTGTAACTTCTTTAATATAAAAAAAGGCAGGAAAATTTATTTAAAAAACAATAATAATAGCCACTTTTATTGCCTACCTTCCTTTGTAACTATGAATTAGCTTCCTTTTTAAGGTAGGAAATTAAAGTCTGGGGAGCTTAATTATTTTATGCAAGGTCACAGAGCCAGTTTCCAATTTAGGGGATAGCAAACTCAAGTCCGTCTGACTCCCAAAGCTTTTCCCTCCATACCCTGGCAACTTACTGCTGTGAGGCCCCCAGCTCTCAGTTCATTGTTCACTGAACCAATTTCTGCTGTCTACATATTCTGAAGGAGGCATCTTATACTCTGCACAGTGGGCAGCTATATTCCTTCTCAGTCTGGGGAAGATATAGGGAATGGATCTTGGCATGTTTTGCTGTTGGGCTGAGATGTGACCTGCCAGTCCTTCTTGGTCCAGCAATACAGGCAGTCACTAGCAATTGATCCATGTGTTGGCACTTAGGAGATGCCATTCCAGCTTTTAAGGATTCTCAGTCAACCAAAAGCAAGGAGATGAGTGAAAAAGAATGACGGACTAATGGGCCAAGGGAGGACTTCCCTGCATGTGCTATGAAAGGAGAAAGCCGGAAATGGTCAATACCAGGAATTCATTCACCAATAATTTAATGTGATTGAAAAGCCCTGCCATGGGTAATCTATTTCTTCCCTACACCCTGAAAACATGTATATAAATGTTCTGTTCCTCACAACATACTGTGATAAAAAGATTATGGAATGACAATATTTAATAAACCTTGCTTCCAAGAAGTCCTTCTTTATAGCTAACTCATATGTTTCATGCTGCATTTAGGCTTTTATCTACATCTTCTAGAATAATTGAAACTGTGATTTGCTCATGATTCAACATGCTGAACAGAGCTAAGGCCAATGGCTGTGGGAGAGATATGGAGTGGTGGTTAAGAGTGTGAATTTTGGAGTGGTGTTACCTGGATTCATATCCTAACTCCTCTCTTAGTTAAGCAAGTAATAAAACTTCTCAGTGATGACGGTGATGGTGACGAAGATGATGATGAAAATCACAGTAATCACTTAAATGAGATAATTCATTAACTGCTCAGGATATGTTTGACTCACACACTGTGTCCCATAAATACCAGCTATTATTAATTTATTGAGACAAGAGATTAAGAAGAAAAAATGGGAGATAAGGCAGGAGGAAGGGAGGAGAGGGCTGGCTGGCCCTATATATAGCACTTAACTCAGTGCTTGGCTGAGACTGAGCCCTGATTGCATATAAAATGTTTAGGAAACAGTTGCCTGAAGATCACCAATTCTTCGCCTGACCTGCAATGCATTGTTTTTAGTCGTCTGAGCTGCATTGGCCCCATGCTGTTTAGATGGAGTGAAATGTTCTAAAGTGAGGTAGGAAATGACACACTGACTCTCTCCTGTTTGTCACTTCTGGATGGAAACTGAGCAAGTAAAAAGAAAGTGTTAGGAACTGGTTAAGAGAATCAGCTTATTTTTACTTTTAGGGAAGGACACCAGTGGTGGCCACTTTGGTGGCCTTAGCTGCTTTAGCTTCTCCATCCTTATTGTCCTCCTGATCTCTTTTCAAAGGCCACCCTGGGAAGTTTTTTTCCCCTTTATCTTGTAACTCACCCACTTTTGGGGAGGAGCCTGATAACTCAGTAATACGTAAATAACAATTCTGGGAAAGTTAAGTGAAGTTACTAATTTCTTGGGTAGGAAGGTTAAAGAAGAGTTTCTTATACTGGCCCTACTACTTTGAGACACATCTTTGTTAAAAGCTCCTGAAGTTCTTCTAGGGAAGCGTTTTTGGATTATAAATTACAATATCATTGAAATTCAGTAGCCATTAGTCCTAGTCTCATGAAATAGATTGGGAAATTTCTCTCTCTGCTAAGCCTTTCACTTGTTCACCACCGTTTTCTTTTTCCTCTTAAACCATCAGCACATATCAACACGAAACAATATTTCAGCATTACAACTGGGAGAGAAGCATTTTACTCACTTTGCCCTAAACTTCCTCTCCCTCAAATGGGCATCTGGAGAATGCTCCACACTCTATGCTTTAAAGGGGAAAATGAGAATTTGCACATCATCAGAGACCGAATGTAAGGCACATTCATATTCAAAGCATGATCCTGTTGAACAGGTCCGTTCTTCTGAGGTTCAACTCACTTTCACCTTAACATACCTCAGGAACCACAGCCAAGATGACAAAGCTATTGCTATTCTGCAACACAGTGAAAGGATTTTCAAAGAAAGGTGACTTTGAAGGAATCAAGGCGAGTGTTACTGTCAACTGGCAGTGCTGGCTGTTTGCAGAGAAGGAATTCACTAGGGGATATTAGAAGGGCTGGGGGCTTTAAGTCCTTGATAGGGCTAAGCTTCCCATCTCAGAGAAATAGGTCACCCTGCTAATTATCTGTCATGTCACCCTGCCTCTTCATGGAGACAGATAATTTTCTTCTCTGGGTTTTTCAAAGCCATTTATTGTTGTGGAAAAACCCTTTCTACACCATCTTTCAGAGATTCTAGGAGTAAGAATAAAGGTCATGACTACTGCAAAAATTTTCTTCAAGGACTTTTGAATATGCTAATATCTTTGCAGGAAGGCAAATATTCTAACTCAGTCCAAACAGTACCTTTTAGTGAATAGCTGCTGTATTATGGTTTCTAGTTGCCCCACCTTGGTGGTGGTGGTGGGGAATAAAAATAATGACAAGGGCAAACATACTCAAGGGGAATAATAAAGTCTGTTATGAGATCTGGAAAAACATTGCACATAGACCTGAGCAACAGATGCCAACATTAAATATTCTAATAAAGCTAGATTCCATCATGTGCAAACATCTTGAATCCTATCATAGTATAGAAGGTATAAGAATGAAATCTTAGTAGAAGTAAATACAGAGCAATACCACCAAGGGGAACCCAGTTTCTATAGACTACCTCTCAGTTTTGTAAGTTCAGAGACTCAATTTTTTCAGTTTCTTAGAATTTATCAGAAACCCAAAACTCACCATCAATAATAACATCAGAGTATTCCGTATGACCATACCTGTTGTATATCTGTTCTAGTTTGCTAGCTGCCGGCATGCAATATACCAGAAACGGAATGGCTTTTAAAAGGGGTGATTTAATGAGTTGCTAGTTTACAGTTCTAAGGCCGAGAAAATGTCCCAATTACAACAAGGCTATAGTAATGTCCAATCAAAGGCATCCAGGGAAAGATACCTTGGTTCAAGTAGGCCGATGAAGTTCAGGGTTTCTCTCTCAAGTGAGATGGCACATGGGGAACACAGTCAGGGCTTCTCTCTCAGCTGGAAGGGCACATGACAAATACGGCATCATCTGCTAGCTTTCTCTCTTGGCTTCCTATTTCATGAAGCTCCCTGGGAGGCATTTTCCTTCATCTCCAAAGGTCACTGACTGGTGGACCCTCTGCTTCATGGTGCTGCAGCATTCTCTGCCTTCTCTGAGTCTCTCATTCTCCAAAATGTTTCCTCTTTTATAGGAATTCAGAAACTAATCAAGACCCACTCAAATGGGTGGAGACATGTCATCCCCTAATCCAGTTTAACAACCGTTCTTAACTAAATCACATCAACCAGGGAGATGATCTCATTACAGTTTCAAACATACAGTATTGAAGAGAGATTATTCTACCTTTATGAAATGGAATTTATATTAAAACATGGCTTTCGTAGGGGGCATATATCCTTTTAAACCAGCACAATATCCTTCACAATGCAAGGGGATGACAGAATCCAATGCTGGGCAAAGAGTGAACCCATTTGGAGAAGATCTGGGTACTATTTATCTTTTCTTAATTATTAATCTTTTTTTATTAGAGACGTTTAGTTTTACAGTAAGATCATGCAGAAAATAGAGGTCACATATACCCACCTCCATTTTTTTTAACCTTTTTTTTAAATTTATTTTTTATTATCAAACCGAAACAACATGCAAACATGAACATTCTTAACATACAAACGTTCTGTGCATGGTGAACAATCAATGGCTCACAATATCATCACATAGGAGTATATTCATCACTAGAACATTTTAGAACATTTACATCACTTCAGAAAAAAAGATAAAAAGAAAAATGAAAAAAATCATACATCCCATACCCCTTACCCCTCCCTCTCTATGACCATTAGTATTTCCATCTACTCACTATATTTTAACCTTTGTTCCCCCTTACCACTCCCTTTCATTGTCCACCAGTATTTCAATCTACTCAATTTATTTTAACATTTGTTCCCCCCATATTATTTATTTTTAGTCCATATTTTTTTACTCATCTGTCAATATCGTAGATAAAAGGAGCATCAGACACAAGGTTTCACATTCACATGGTCACATTGTGAAAGCTCTATCATTATACAATCATCTTCAAGAAACATGGCTACTGGAACACAGCTCTACAATTTCAGGCACTTTCCTCTAGCCTCTCTAATACACCTTAAATTAAAAAGGGGACACCTATAAAATGCATAAGAATAACCTCCAGGATAACCTCTCGACTCTATTTGAAATCTCACAGCCACTGACATTTTATTTTGTCTCATTTCTCCCTTCCACCTTTTGGCCAATAAGGTTTTCTCAATCCCTTGATGCTAAATCCCAGCTCATTCTAGGATTTCTGTCCCATGTTGTCAGGGAGGTTTACATCCCCAGGAGTTATGTCCCACATAGAGATGGGGAGGGCAGTGAGTTTGCTTGCTGTATTGGCTGAGAGAGAGAGGTCACATCTGAGCAACAGAAGAGTTTCTCTTGGGGGTGACTCTTAGGCCTAATTTTAAGTAGGTGTAGTCTATCCTTTGTTGGGATAAGTTTCATATGAACAAACCCCAAGATTGAGGGCTCGGCCTATTGATTTGCTTGTCTCCGCTGCTTGTGAAAATATCAGGAATTCTCCAAATGGGGAAGTTGAATTTTCTCCCTTTCTCACCATTCCCCTAAGGGGACTTTACAAATACTGTTTTATTCACTGTTCAAATCAATCGTTATCTTTCCTTCTGGTTTCATTTGTGCCCCCAGCCCTCCCACCTCCATTTTTAACATTTTGCATTAGTATGGTTCCTTTTTTACAATCAATGAAAGAATGCTATTATAATTGTAGTAGTAACTGTAGTTCATGGTTTACATTAGAGTTCACTGTTTGTATTATATAGCTGTATGTTGTTTTTTAAAAGTTTCTATTCTAGCAACATATATACCACCTAAAATTTTCCCTTTTAACCACATTCAGATATATAATTCAGTTCAGTGTCATTACTTACATTCACAGTGTTGTGTTACCACCCCTGTGATAAAGTACTATTTATCTTTGTTGCTTTTCCTCCCAGCCCAGTGCCCTGCACCTAATATACATTTTGCTGATTGATCAGCTGGCTGGCTGGGTGTGGGGACAGATGGGTGGGTAGATGAGAAGCAGGCAGAAGAGATAATGCATAAAAGAAGAGAACATAATAATAGTAATAGCTTGCATTTATTGAACATTCTTTATGTGTCCATAACTGTTCTAAGTGCTTTTACATAATTGAATCACTAACCCCTTGCAAGTCTAGGAGATGGTGACATTGTATTTTCTGTTTTACAGATGAGGAAACTGAGGTTTAGGGGAAAGTAACGTGCCCAAAGATATCTGGCTAGTAAGTGGTAGAGTCATAATGAATTCACAAGAGACTAAGGCATAAAAGTAGAATTTTAGAAACATAGAATGAAAATCAGAACTGCCAAGGTGACCGTGAATCTGCATTCTTTAGCAAGCATAGTTTCTCCCTCTGGACAAGTTACATGGGAAGCCGGCTTATAATTAGAAATATTCTTGTAGCGCTTAGCCTCCAGCTAAGGAAGTATCTATGTGGTTTAAAAGTTTAATGTTATCTAGTGCCTCCCTGTGTGTCCGCAATAGGGGTACACCTGCCAGATGGACCAAGCCTTCACTTAGATGTTCAGAGTACCTTTTTCTCTGGTCAATACTCACATGTACTGCACTGTCTCTCTATTTTCTATGTTGCAATTGCCTGTCTTTAAAATTAATACTATTCAGGAAATCAGTTTTTCTAAGACCACTTAAAATATTCCTTCCCTGATATACTTTACATGGAATTTATAGTCGTCCACAGTTTCTCGTTTCCCTTATTTTTCAATTCCTGGGGCACACCTCTGTGTCATGCAAAGTTAGCACTTGTAGTGGTGGGCAGTGGGGAAGGACAAAGACTTGCTAAGCTGGATGAGGTGGAGTCTCTTGATCCCAGAGGGGTGCTTTCCCCTCTGGTTGAGAGGATTAATATCATTTCACAAAATCTTGTGTCTATCAAAATAAAGTTGTTTTTAATGAGATGTGTCATGATTTTTAAATGCTCCATGAGTTCAGTGGAACATGGGATTTCTCAACTGTAAAGTCTTTTATGCCTGCCTTCCCTGTTCTGCTCTAATCCCAGGCTTCCAGCACTGGCCCACAGAATCTCATACAGTCTTTGATATGTGGCTTAAGTACTTTGGAAATCCAATTTTAAATTATATAATGGATGCCTCACATGAAATAAACAGGCAGTGTGTGGATGTATCTCTTAAATCCACATACCTGTTTCCAATAAGTCTGTTTTTCACAATACAATGTCAAGAGTACTTGGTGCTCTGGACACCTGCCAACCCCACAGTTAATCATGAACGTTTCCCTGCTGTAGCAATACTCTTGCACAGTCCTTTGTAAACCTCACTTTGAGGGCACGTTGATAGCCCTAGAAGTCCTACAGAGGGTGGAAGGCAGAGAGTGTCTTCTGAGATTGTGTTTCCATCAAGGAAACTAGATGAAAATATGACTACTAGTAATGTGATGATGGGTCAGGTCACTTTCTGGAAAACACTAGCAGCTGTTACAAATGACAGGGACTTTTCCCCCTTAGGGAGGAACAGAGTTCACTTCTATGATAGGTAATAAAAAGGAAGCCTTCCTCCTATTGTCTCCTCTTCCATCGCTTACATATGCAAGCGCGCACACATGTACACACACACAGCTCCAGTGGAAAGAGAGAGAACTAAACAACTCTGGCCTTGCACAGTTAGGTAGGCTTTGCTTTCACATAGTTTTTCATATTTTTATATTTCTAGGTAATGTTATCTTGTGAGGTCTCTAAGTATTTAATTATCTGATTATTTTCTGTGTGATTTGCCTCCTTCCCTGGCCAGTAATTTCACTGACGCAGCTCAAAATTACCTTTAATAGTTTCTTTTAACTCACTTCAAAATGTCTTCCTTCCTCATGTCTTCATGCTGGACTTGGCTTTCTCCTAAACTAAACTCTGTGGTAGCAAATTAAAGTCCATATATATTAAATACACTACCAATCAGATTTCCTAGTGAGAATCTTTCCATTTATTATTTTTGTTTCAAATTAAGTGGAATAATAAGTGGGAGGAAGTCAGGGCATTGAAGAGCATTGCCTAAATTCTCCCAGCCAAGAGCAGGGAGGGAATTAGTTCCACTGAGATGGTGCCCCTTCAGACATTTTTATCTTAGCACAGACTAAGGTAAGTTGCCTTAAAGTGAATTAACACTCCTCAACCCCTGACTATGGGTTCTGGACAGGCGCACCCTTACTGTTTACAGAGCCTTTGGGCAATGGAAAGAAATGCAGGCTCACATAGCATATGTCAACACATTTAAATGTTCTAAATCTAGCTAACAAAACTGTTAAATAAAATAGGTCCTAAACTACTACATTGACAAGTATATCTTAGTAACAACATGGCAGACTAGGTTTACATTTAGAAGTTGTTTTTTTTTTCTTTTAAAAATATCTTTACTGAGAAATCTTCACACATGTATAGTGCATACATCGTGTACAATCAAGGGCTCACAATATCATCACATAGTTGTGTGTTCATCACCATGATCATTTGTTAGAACATTTGTATCACTCCAGAAAACGGTATAAAAAGAAAAAAGGAAATACACATACATCCCATACTCCTTACCCCTCCCTCTCACTGACCACCAGTATTTCAATCTACCCAATGTTTTACCCTTTATCCCCCCCATTTTCTTTTTTTTTTTTCACTCATCTGTCCATACCCTGGATAAAAGAAGCATCAGGCACAAGGTTTTCACAATCACACAGTCACATTGTAAAAGCTATATCATTATTCAATCATCTTCAGGAATCAAGGTCATGAAAACTCAACTCAACACCTTCAGTTATTTCACTCCAGCCACTCCAAAACACCATAAACTAAAAAGGGATATCTATATAATGCATAAGAATAACCTCCAGGATAACTTCTCAATTCTTTTTGAAATCTCTTAGCCACTGAAATTTTATTTTGTCTCATTTCTCTTTTTTTTAATAATTAAAAAAAATTACAAGAAAGAAACGCAAACATCTTTAATATATGTTCATTCCATTCTACATATATAATCAGTAATTCACAATATCATCACTTAGTTGCATATTCATCATGATCATTTCTTAGAACATTTGTATCAATTCAGAAAAAGAAATAAAAAGACAACAGAAAAATAAAACAAAAACAGAAAAAGAAAAAAAAATTGCATACCATACCCCTTACCCCTCCCTTTCATTGATCACTAGCATTTCAAATTAAATTAATTTATTTTTATTCCATATGTTCTACTCGTCTTCTGACAAGGTAGGTAAAAGGAGCATCAGACACATGTTTTCACAATCACACAGTCACATTGTGAAAGCTCTATCATTATGCAGTCATCCTCAAGAAACATGGCTACTGGAACACAGCTCTACATTTTCAGGCAGTTCCCTCCAGCCTCTCCATTACATCTTGGATAACAAGGTGATATCTTTTTAATGCGTAAGAATAACCTCCAGGATAACCTCTCGACTCTGTTTGGAATCTCTCAGCCATTGACACTTTGTCCCATTTCACTCTTCTCCCTTTTGGTAGAGAAGGTTTTCTCAATCCCTTGATGCTGAGTTTCAGCTCATTCTAGGGTTTTTCTCAATCCCCTGATGCTGAGTCTCAGCTCCTTCTAGGCCTTCTGTCCCACATAGCCAGGAAGGTCCACACCCCTACGAGTTGTCTCATTTCTCTTTTTCCACCTTTGATCAAGAAGTCTTTCTCGATCCCACGATGTTGGGTCCCAGTTCATCTTGGGAGTTCTTTCCCATGTTGCCAGTGAGATTTACACTACTGGGAGTCATGTCCCATGTAGGAGGGGAGGACAATGAATTCACCTGTCAAGTTGGCTTAGAAAGAGAGGCCACATTTGAGCAACAAAAAAAGGTTTTCTGGGGATGACCCTTAGGCATAATTATCAGTAGACTTACTTTCTCTTTTGCAGGAATAACTTTCATATGGGAGAACCCCAAGATTGAGGGCTTAGCCTATTGATATTCTGCTTGCAAGAATATCAGGAATTCCCCAAATGGGGAAGTTGAATATGTCCTCCTTTCTCCCCAACCCCTGAAGGAGACTTTGTGAATACTTCTTCATTTCCTGCCAAAATTACTCTAGGATTTATCAGGTCACCACACTAACCTGTACAAACCAACAAGATCTCACACCCTATTGAAGATTCCACGTACTTATGGTGTTCAACTAAACAGATCATAGAAGTTAAATTAGGTAATGCAGTAACCAAACTATAAACTTTGGACCAAATAAACATCTCTCCCTTTGGTCTCACACAGAGGTTGAAATTTTAAAATATAGAAAATATCATCCATGACCCTGTATTCTGATCTACCGCAGTCCTATCTAGATCAGCTTCATTCCTATCTCTAATCAAAGTCTGATCATTTTTTCAACTTTTTAAACAGTTCCTTTATGGAGTACTGCTGGCTTTCATAGCTTCAGAGCTATAATTCTCAGTCTCAGGTGTCACATAAGTACCAAAGTTAGAAGTTGGTTTTGTTCCTGGCAGGGTTTATTGGGGCATAGGGAGGCCTGGTAAATGGCTCGAGGCTTTCCTTCTTTGTCTTTCCCCTCCTGGTTCTGACTTGCCCTGCAAGGCCCTGGTAGCATTCATGTGAATGCCCTAGACTGCACATCTAAGAGCTGGCCTACTTTTACCACCAAACTTCTCCCCTCCCCTAAACTTGAAGCAAGGGCACTGGAAGTGAAGTCCAAGCTGACCAGGCAAGGAATTGTGGGATTCTAAGTACTCCAAGTGTGGACTTTGGATGGACATGCCTTCTCAGCCCCATGAACTTATTCTGTGGGGAGGGAAATAGTTGGAGGACAGGAGCAGAAAGGAACTCTCTAAAATGTGGTGCTTGGGCAGAAGCCCCTATTGTGTATGTGAGGTGGGGGGCGGGAAGAGAAGGGGAGGGTTAGTTTGCCAGGCTGCTGAAAACAATATACCATGAAAGGATTCAGTTTGAACAAAGGGAAATTATTGACTTCAGCCAGAGTGTGGGAAACTATCCAAATCAAGGCACCATCAAGGCAATGCTTTCTACCTAAAGACTGGCTGCCAGGGATCCTTTATTCTTCTGCCACATGGCAAGGCACATGGCGGTGTTTGCTAATCTCTCCCTTTTCTCCCACGTTTCATTGCTTTCAGCTTCTGACTTTGAATGGCTTTCTCTCTCTTTGTCTGAATTTCATTCTCTTATAAAGAACCACAATAAGAGGGATAAGACCATGCTGAATGAGATGGGTCACTTCTTAACTGAAGTAGCTTCACCAAAAGATCGTACTTACAATGGGGCCACACCACAGGAATAAATCAACTTTAAAAAACATGTGTTTCTAGGGTGCATACATTTCCAAACCATAAGGGGTCAAAGGGATATACTGGTGTTAGAAACTCTGTGGAGTTTTTGGCATCAGAGTTGACGTGAGAAGAATCAGAACTGACACCTAATTATTACTTCAAGAATATTTCCATCTTATTTTTACAAGGTAGATTTCATTATTATATGCAAGAAGCATTTGTATTAAATTAAGGAGCATCATATACTTTCAAGAATTTCCACAGATCATTCAAACTGCTGCTGTTTTAGCAAGATAAAATAATCTGCCGACAGATTTACCCCCCTCCCGTACCTGTTCAACCCAACTCCTGTCACAAACAACACATATGGTGCACATAAATACCCACACACAAACACATCCTGAGTATCGGAAGCAAGATTTAACCTAAATTGAACCTTGGAAATATAATTTGGATAGTAAATATATTTGAGCTGAAAGTGTCCTGAAAAATCAATATCCACGCTCCCTTTTTTTTTTTTAATCTATAAATAACTGAGGTCAAGAGAAGAACAGTGACTTGCTAATGTTTTGTTTGCTGACTCTCAGAGCCAGCATGGTGCGCATCAAGAAAACAAGAATATCAGGGCCACTGGGGAGAGAAAAGTCGTAAGGTGTCCCTTGACCAGTGGCTAATTCCTAGCTAATTATTTGCTAAATATTAATGACTCACTGAGAAATCCACTTTATCCCTACTGTCCTAGCAAACTTCTATTTACTCTTGGGGGAGGATAACTAATAAGAAAGAATGGAAATATTTATATTCAACTCCAGAAAGAGGAAATAATGCTAAGGTGTTCCTAAGAACTGAACCATTCTTTTCCTAATAGGAGAGTAAATTTTTTTAAAATCAGGATTTTAGAGGTAAAATTTGTATACAGTAAAATTCACCAATTTTAAGAGTACGATTTTATGAGTTTTGACAAATGTTTATGATCATAGCTACAGTCATAATTATGATATAGACCATTTTCATACCCCCTAGAATTTCCTTCCTACCCTCTGTCCTTTTGTTGTCTATTCTTGCATCTACCCCAAATGATCAGTTTTTGTCACTATTGTTTTGTCTTTTCTAGAATTTCATATAAATGGACTCATACAGTATATAAACTTTTGTGTCTGGCTTCTTTCACTTGGCAAAATGCTTCAAGATTTGTTGATCTTGCTGCACATAATAGAATTTATTCTTTAAAATTTGAGTTATATTTAATTGTATGGATACACCACAATTTATTTATTCATTCACCAGTTATGGGACATTTGAGTTGTTCCCGGTTTTTGACAGAGAGATGGAAAGAAAAAAATAGCAGTCCCTGACATTTAGCGCTGGCCTGGTACTCACACCTAGAATGTGCTATTCTCTTGTGGCACATAAACAATCTCACAGAATATCAACCTCAAATAAGGCTAATCTGGGTCTGTGATAAAATGAGAAAAAAAATAAAGCCACTTCTAAATTTTTTGTCTAAGCACAGACAAAAACAAAGTGATTATGTCACTTACAAAATACTAAATAGCCCCTCTTCTTGGCTATGTTCACTAACTACAGCTATAAGCCCCATCTCTACCCTCCGTACAGAAAATATCTGAGATACCCATTCATAGAATTAACCGCACTTTCTGGAAGTACTCAATCCAGAGTGAACCTTAAACCATCCTCCAAATCACCCAACCAAAGTCCAAATTCTTTATTTTCTTTCTACCATCTTCTTATTAAAATACTCCATGATTCCCCATGGTGTGTTCTCCTTCACTGCAATGAATATTAAACCCAAATTATTCAACCACAAATGTATCCTGGTGATTTTTGGTTGGAGAGTTGTTCTTTTAAACATTCATGTGTAAGTCTTTAAATGCACATTTGTTTTCCTTTCTTTTGGCTTAATCTAGGAGTGAATGGTTGATTGTGTTAGTAAGTGTATGCTTAACTTTGTAAGAAACTGACTAGGACCTTTAGTACAAGGTAAAATAGAAATGATGAGAGCAGACTTTCTTGTTTTGTTCCTGATCCAAGGGATAACATGTTCAGTCTTTCATCATTAATGAAAATGTTAACTGTAGGCTTTCTGTAAATACCCTTTATCAGATTGATGAAGTTCTCTTTTATTCCCAGTTTGTTGAGAATTTTTATCATGAATGGGTTTGAATTTTTACATTTTTTCCCCTGCTTTTCTTGAGATGAGTATATTTTTAATAATTGCTTTTGTTTTTTGTTTGTATCCTTCATGGTGTTGGTATGTTTAACAGAACTGAGTTCCAGAGAAAACCCCACTTGATCATTATGTATTACACATTTAATATATTTTTGGATTATATTTGCTGAATTAAAAAAAATTTTTGCGTCTATTTTCATGAAGGCTATTGTTCTGTTGTTTTCTTATATCTGTGTATACTTTGAGCATCAGCATAAAACTGGTCTCACAAAATAAGGTGAGAACTGTTCCAACTTCTTCTGTTTCCTGGAAGGGTTTGTACAGAATGGTTATTTCTTCATAAAATGGTAGAATTTATCTGCGAACCCATCTAGACCTTCTCTTTGTGGGCATGTTGAAAATTAAAGTTCTTTAATAGACATAGATCTCTTCAGATCATTTACTTCTTCTTTAGTGAACTTTGATCATTTGTATCTTTCAAGATTTTTATTCCATTTCATCTACATTTGTAAATTTATTGCCGTAAAGTGGTTAATAATATTACTTTATGTTTTTATTTTTTAAGGATCATTAGTGATATACTTCTTTCATTTATGATATCAGCATTTTGTGTTTTCTCTTTTATTCCTGTTTAATCTGACTACAGGAACACTGACTGACAGAAATATAATGCTAGCCACAAACACAAAGCATATCTACAATTTAAAATTTTCTGGTAGCCACATGAAGAAATAAAATGAAACAGATGAGATTAATGTAAAAAATATAATTTATTCAATTCAATATCATTTCAATAGGTAGTCAATATGAAATGTTTGACTTCCTATTGAAATTTCCAACAGTAATTGTGAATTTGTCTATTTCTTCTTTCAATTCTTTCAGTTTTGTTTTATGCATTTTAAGTTCTGTTGTTTTGTGCATATGTATTTAGAAAAATTATGTTTCTGTGATGAACTCACTCCTTTATCATTATGAACTATTACTCTTTATTCCTGGTTATTTGTGGTTCTGAAGTCTGCTTTGCATATGCTAATATAGTTGGTCCAACTTTATATTAGTGGGTATATGGTATAGCACTTTTCATCCTTTCACTTTTAACCTATGCATCTCTATATAAAATTGGTAGCTTGTGGACAGCTTATATCTGGATCTTGTTTTTTTTTTTTTAACCCTTTTTACAATTTCTGCTTTTAGTTGGATAGTTTAAACCATATACATTTAATGCAATTCTCAATATAGCTGGGTTAAAATCTGCCATTTTGCTATTTGTTTACCATTTGTCACAGCTGTTCTTAATTCCAGTTTTTCATGTTTCCTGTCTTCTTTTGAATTAATTGATATTTTTTACCATTTCATTTTATGTCTACTGTAGACTCATTATATACAATTCTTCATTTTATCTTTTTAGTGGTTGTATTAGGATTTGCACATGCATCTTTAACTTGTTACAGTCTTTATTTAAGTAACATCAAATAACTTCATGTATAATGAAAGAATCTTACAATGTTTAATTCCCTTTCCTGTGTTTTCTGCTATTCAGTCATTCATTTTACCTTTACATATGCTAGAGCATCACATTAGATAGTCATTATATTTGCTTTAAATTGTCATTTATCAATTAAATACATTAGAAAATGAGATAAAACAACTTTTATATTTAACCCCATATTTACCATAAACTTTGCTGTTCTGTTCCTTTTTGTAGATCCAAATATGCATTTGATATCATTTTTCTTCTACCAAAAGAACCTCTTTTAGCATTTCTTGTATACTGACAATAAATTATGCCAGCACTTGCTTTTCTGGAAAAAATCTTTATTACACTTTCATTTTTTAAAAAAAACATTTAATGAGTTCTTTATTAAATTCCAACCTTGTGCTATGCCTTTTTTTTTTACCAGTCTTACATTTTTATAAATAACATGAACATATTCATATTTCCCTGTGATTGGCCCTTTTTTCATTTCCAGGAGGTTCTTTTTTATGCAATTTAATTGCCGTATATTATATATTCACATACCATATACTCATCCAAAGTGGACAATCAGTGGTTCACAGTATCATCATATAGCTGTGCATTCATCATCATAATTGATTTTTGAACATTTTCATTACTCTGAAAGAATAAAAATAAAAAATAAACATAAAAATGAACACCCAAAACATTCTATGCCCCCATCCTCCCTATTATTTATTTATTTGTTTGTCTTTTTTTTCTTACTCATCTGATCCTACACTGGATAAAGGGAGTGTCAGTCACAAGACTTTCACAATCACATGGTCACACCTTAAAAGTTAAAGAACTATACAATTATCTTCAAGAATCAAGGCTATTAGATTGCAGTTCAACAGTATCTCTAGTTGATACTAGAGCTACTCCAATACACCAAAACTGAAAACGGATATCTATATACTAAATAAGAAAAACCTCGAGAATGACCTCTCAACTCTATTTGAAATTTCTCAGCCATTGAAACTATTTTGTTTCATTTATCTTCCCCCTTGTGCTGTACCTTTGTTTTTTTGTCTTTTAACAACTTTTCTTTTTATTCATCTGTATTTGTTACCATTTTTTAAAGCAGAACAGGAGTTGGGCATACATTTCCACTCACAAGCCCCACTGAGTCTTTTCCCTGCTTTACAACAATGTAGGCAGTCTTAGAACTGTGCTACTCTAAACAGTACTTTTCTTTAGAAAACAAGCCCTGTGGATATTTGTTCCCATTGAGCTGGTTGTTTAACTTACTAATCTCTAGAGACCTAGTACAAGCAGAATTGTTAACTACAAGGAATGGAAAGTTTAAAAAACAGATCTTCAAAGATGAAACCCAAGTCATTAAAGACTTCTTTTAAAACATGAGGTACACAACTCAGAGCACACACTTCAGTGACAGATTTGGTCTACTAAGGAACCCACTTACCAAGTAAACACTTGAGACTACAAAGATAGCACTAGGTTACCTACATCTTACAACTAACCTTACCTCAATCAGTTAAAATAAGACAACATGAACAGTATAGATGAAGTATGTTAAATTTAAGGCTCATAGTAATCATAAAGAAAATATCAGAGAAAATGCAAACTCACCGAGACATAATGTAGAGGAAGGATACAGAATTAATGCAGGTTTTCTATTTGGGATGAAGGTAAAGTTCTAGTAATGGATGGTGGTGAGGGTTCTGCAATAGACTGAATGTGAATAATCCCACTAAATGGTATGGTTGGGGGAGGGTTGGGATGGGAAGATTTATGTTGTATAAATGTTTCCACAATTAAAAAAAAGAGATAATGACAATTAAATACAATACATGATATGAATGGGATCTAAGAACAGAGGTGAAAAGGCTCAAAAGGATAGTATAGGGACATAAGAAAAATTAGAATATAGAATGTAGCTTTTACATCAATGTTAAATTTCTTGAACTTGACAACAGCACTTAAGGTGATTACATAAGTGAATATCCTTTCTCTTAGGAAACGTGCATGGTGGTATTATGTGTTAAAGGAGTATGATGTATTCAACCTGCTCTCAAATGTTTCAGAAAAGAAATAGATAAACAGATGATAGATAGACAGACAGACAGATAGAATGATAAGGCAATGGTAGCAAAATGTTAAATTTTTTGTGTCTGGGTGTCTGGAATTGAGGGTGAGGATATAATAGACTAAAATAAACCAACATGATAAGAGAAAAGAACTACTACCTCTGCTTTAGTGCCTAAAATGTCACAGACTCACACTTAGGAGTGGAAAAAAAATATTATCTTCTCCTTAAGTAGTGTCATGCCAAGCAGATTTTTATAATGTTAACGAAAATAGATGAAAAAAATCCTTATGAATATATTATGGGTAGGAATGAAGAGTAACTGTAGGACATGTATACACGTATTCTGCAGGACAGAGCTCAATTCAGTTCTCCAGATTCAAGATGTCATCATCTCCCTCATGAGATGGCATTTCTTGAGTTACAGCAGCACTGCTATCATCATTAGTGCTATGACTTTTTAAAAAACTTTTTATTTTGAAATAATTCAATCTTTTGCAAAAATACTTGCAAAAATAATACAAACCCTAAACAGAGAACTGCAACATACACTCACCTCTTCAGATACCCAGATCCACCAATTTTTAAAATTTTGCACCTTTGCTTGATGTATGTATATATATGTATATGTATGAATGCATGTATGCATGTATGTGTGTATGTATGTATCCATCTATCCATCTATCCAGCACATTGTATACATCATACTCCTTGAACACAAAGTACTTTCATGTAAATTTCCTATGAGGAAGGATAGTCACATACGTAATCACCTTATGTGTTGTTTTCAGTATGAAGAAATTTAACATTGCTATAAACTTACATTCTATATTCCATTTTTTTCTTATGTTGCAGTCATGTCCTTTTGAGCTTCCCCCCTCTATTCTTAGATGTAAAGCAGTTTAATGTATTGCATTTAATTGTCATTATCTTTTTAATTTCTCTTTTTTCTTTCTTTAATTGTGGAAATGTAAATGTGATGTAAATCTTCCCATTCCACAAAGGTTAAAATAAATTGAGTAGATTGAAATACTAATAGTCAATGAAAGGGTGGGGAAAGGGGTATGGCGTGTATGAGTTTTTTCTTTTTTGTTTCTTTTGCTGGAGAGATGCAAATGTTCGAAAAAATGATCATGGTGATGAATACACAACTATGATGATATTGTGAGCCATTGATTGTACACCATGTATAGAATGTTTGTATGTCATGAATGTTTGTATGTTTGTTTGTTGTTTACAATAAAAATATTAAAAAAAAAAATCTTCCCATTCCAGCCTCACTCAAGTGTACAATTCAGTGGGATTAGTCATAGTCATAAAGTTGCTGTACCCTCACCATCATCCATTAGAACTGTCCCTTCACCCTGAACAGAAACTCTATACTCATTTTGCATTAACTATCAACTGTCCCTGCCTCCCACCCCAGTAACCTGTCATCTACTTTCTTCTCTTTGAGTTTCCATATTTTCTGATATTTTCCTTGTAGTTAACCTGAGGCTTAAATTCAGCATCTTAAATCTATAACTTGTTTTGCCTTGATAGCAATTTAATTTCAATGACATATACAAATTATGTTCCTATATCCCTCATCCCCTCCCCGCCCCAATTTGTACAGCTCTTGTCACAAATTAAATATTTATATATTATGAGCCCAGGACCATTGATTTATCACTTAATTTTATGCATTTGCTTTTCAAATACTGTAGGAGATAAAAAGTACAGTTACAGATGAAAAATACAACAGTATTGGTATTTATATTTACCTATGTAGTTATCTTTACTGGAGAGTTTTATTTTTTCACGTGGTCCAGAATCCTTTCCTTTCAACTTTCATAACTCCCTTTAGCATTTTTTATAAGGATGGTCTAGTGGTGACCAACTCCCTCAGCTTTTGTTTATCTGGGAATGCCTTAATCTCTCCTTTGTATTTGAAAGACAGTTCTGCCAGATATGGAACTCGTGGTTGATGATTTTTTTGCTTTCAGCACTTTAAATATGTCTTCCTACTGCCTCCTTTCTCCATGGTTTCTGATAAGAAATTAGCACAGTCTTATTGAGCGTCTCTTATATGTGATATTTTGCTTCTCTCTTGGAGTTTTCAAAATTCTTTATCTTTAGTATTCAACAGTTTGTTTATAACATAGTCCAGTTTGGGTCTTTTTGGATTTAGCCTGTTTTGAGTTGGTTGAGCATCTTGAATATGTATATTCATATCTTTGTTATATTTGGGAAGTTTTTAGCCATTATTTCTTTTTTTTTTTTATTTTTTTTTTATTTTTTTTATTTTTTTTATTAACGGAAAGAAAAAAAAAAAAAGAAAGAAATTAACACAACATTTAGAAATCATACCATTCTACATATGCACTCAGTAATTCTTAACATCATCACATAGATGCATGATCATTGTTTCTTAGTACATTTGCATCGGTTTAGAGGAACTAGCAACACAACAGAAAAAGATATAAAATGTTAATATAAAGAAAAGAAATAAAAGTAGTAGTAATAGTAAAAAACAACAACAACAAACAAACCAACAAGCAAACAAAAACAATAAAAAACCCTATAGCTCAGATGCAGCTTCATTCAGTATTTTAACATGATTACTTTACAATTAGGTATTATTGTGCTGTCCATTTTTGAGTTTTTGTATCTAGTCCTGTTGCACAGTCTGTATCCCTTCAGCTTCAATTACCCATTGTCTTACCCTGTTTCTAACTCCTGCTGAACTCTGTTACCAATGACATATTTCAAGTTTATTCTCGAATGTCCGTTCACATCAGTGGGACCATACAGTATTTGTCCTTTAGTTTTTGGCTAGATTCACTCAGCATAATATTCTCTAGGTCCATCCATGTTATTACATGGTTCATAAGTTTATCTTGTCTTAAAGCTGCATAATATTCCATCGTATGTATATACCACAGTTTGTTTAGCCACTCTTCTGTTGATGGAGATTTTGGCTGTTTCCATCTCTTTGCAATTGTAAATAACGCTGCTATAAACATTGGTGTGCAAATGTCCGTTTGTGTCTTTGCCCTTAAGTCCTTTGAGTAGATACCCAGCAATGGTATTGCTGGGTCGTATGGCAATTCTATATTCAGCTTTTTGAGGAACCGCCAAACTGCCTTCCACAGTGGTTGCACCCTTTGACATTCCCACCAACAGTGGATAAGTGTGCCTCTTTCTCCGCATCCTCTCCAGCACTTGTCATTTTCTGTTTTGTTGATAATGGCCATTCTGGTGGGTGTGAGATGATATCTCATTGTGGTTTTGATTTGCATTTCTCTAATGGCCAGGGACATTGAGCATCTCTTCATGTGCCTCTTGGCCATCCGTATTTCTTCTTCTGGTAGGTGTCTGTTTAAGTCTTTTTCCCATTTTGTAATTGGGTTGGCTGTCTTTTTGTTGTTGAGTTGAATAATCTCTTTATAAATTCTGGATACTAGACCTTTATCTGATATGTCGTTTCCAAATATTGTCTCCCATTGTGTAGGCTGTCTTTCTACTTTCTTGATGAAGTTCTCTGATGCACAAAAGTGTTTAATTTTGAGGAGCTCCCATTTATTTATTTCCTTCTTCAGTGCTCTTGCTTTAGGTTTAAGGTCCATAAAACCACCTCCAGTTGTAAGATCCATAAGATATCTCCCAACATTTTCCTCTATCTGTTTTATGGTCTTAGACCTAATGTTTAGATCTTTGATCCATTTTGAGTTAACTTTTGTGTAGGGTGTGAGAGATGGGTCTTTTTTCATTCTTTTGCATATGGATATCCAGTTCTCTAGGCACCATTTATTGAAGAGACTGCTCTGTCCCAGGTGAGTTGGCTTGACTGCCTTATCAAAGATCAAATGTCCATAGATGAGAGGGTCTATATCTGAGCACTCTATTCGATTCCATTGGTCGATATATCTATCTTTATGCCAATACCATGCTGTTTTGACCACTGTGGCTTCATAGTATGCCTTAAAGTCAGGCAGCGCGAGACCTCCAGCTTCGTTTTTTTTCCTCAAGATGTTTTTAGCAATTCGGGGCACCCTACCCTTCCAGATAAATTTGCTTATTGGTTTTTCTATTTCTGAAAAATAAGTTGTTGGGATTTTGATTGGTATTGCATTGAATCTGTAAATCAATTTAGGTAGGATTGACATCTTAACTATATTTAGTCTTCCAATCCATGAACACGGTATGCCCTTCCATCTATTTAGGTCTTCTGTGATTTCTTTTAACAGTTTTTTGTAGTTTTCTTTATATAGGTTTTTTGTCTCTCTGGTTAAATTTATTCCTAGGTATTTTATTCTTTTAGTTGCGATTGTAAATGGGATTCGTTTCTTGATTTCCGCCTCAGCTTGTTCATTACTAGTGTATAGAAAAGCTACAGATTTTTGAATGTTGATCTTGTAGCCTGCTACTTTGCTGTACTCATTTATTAGCTCTAGTAATTTTGTTGTGGATTTTTCTGGGTTTTCTACATATATTATCATATCGTCTGCAAACAGTGATAGTTTTACTTCTTCCTTTCCAATTTTGATGCCTTGTATTTCTTTTTCTTGCCTAATTGCTCTGGCTAGAACTTCCAACACAATGTTGAATAATAGTGGTGATAGTGGACATCCTTGTCTTGTTCCTGATCTTAGGGGGAAAGTTTTCAATTTTTCCCCATTGAGGATGATATTAGCTGTGGGTTTTTCATATATTCCCTCTATCATTTTAAGGAAGTTCCCTTGTATCCCTATCTTTTGAAGTGTTTTCAGCAGGAAAGGATGTTGAATCTTGTCAAATGCCTTCTCTGCATCAATTGAGATGATCATGTGATTTTTCTGCTTTGATTTGTTGATATGGTGTATTACATTAATTGATTTTCTTATGTTGAACCATCCTTGCATACCTGGGATGAATCCTACTTGGTCATGATGTATAATTCTTTTAATGTGTTTTTGGATACGATTTGCTAGAATTTTATTGAGGATTTTTGCATCTGTATTCATTAGAGAGATTGGTCTGTAGTTTTCTTTTTTTGTATTATCTTTGCCTGGTTTTGGTATGAGGGTGATGTTGGCTTCATAGAATGAATTAGGTAGTTTTCCCTCCACTTCGATTATGTTGAAGAGTTTGAGGAGAGTAGGTACTAATTCTTTCTGGAATGTTTGATAGAATTCACATGTGAAGCCGTCTGGTCCTGGACTTTTCTTTTTAGGGAGCTTTTGAATAACTAATTCAATCTCTTTACTTGTGATTGGTTTGTTGAGGTCGTCTATTTCTTCTTGAGTCAAAGTTGGTTGTTCATGTCTTTCCAGGAACCTGTCCATTTCTTCTAAATTGTTGTATTTATTAGCGTAAAGTTGTTCATAGTATCCTGTTATTACCTCCTTTATTTCTGTGAGGTCAGTAGTTATGTCTCCTCTTTCATTTCTAATCTTATTTATTTGCATCCTCTCTCTTCTTCTTTTTGTCAATCTTGCTAAGGGCCCATCAATCTTGTTGATTTTCTCATAGAACCAACTTCTGGTCTTATTGATTTTCTCTATTGTTTTCATGTTTTCAATTTCATTTATTTCTGCTCTAATCTTTGTTATTTCTTTCCTTTTGCTTGCTTTGGGATTAGTTTGCTGTTCTTTCTCCAGTTCTGCCAAGTGGGCAGTTAATTCCTGCATTTTTGCCTTTTCTTCTTTTCTGATAAAGGCATTTAGGGCAATAAATTTCCCTCTTAGCACTGCCTTTGCTGCGTCACATAAGTTTTGATATGTTGTGTCTTCATTTTCATTTGCCTCTAGGTATTTACTAATTTCTCTTGCAATTTCTTCTTTGACCCACTTGTTGTTTAAGAGTGTGTTGTTGAGCCTCCATGTATTTATGAATTTTCTGGCCCTCCGCCTATTATTGATTTCCAACTTCATTGCTTTATGATCCGAGAAAGTGTTGTGTATGATTTCAATATTTTTAAATTTGTTAAGACTTGCTTTGTGACCCAGCATATGGTCTATCTTTGAGAATGATCCATGAGCACTTGAAAAAAAGGTGTATCCTGCTGTTGTGGGATGTAATGTCCTATAAATGTCTGTTAAGTCAAGTTCATTTATAGTAATATTCAGGTTCTCTATTTCTTTATTGATCCTCTGTGTAGATGTTCTGTCCATTGATGAGAGTGGTGAATTGAAGTCTCCAACTATTATGGTATATGTGTCTATTTCCCTCTTCAGTTTTTGCAGTGTATTCCTCACGTATTTTGGGGCATTCTGGTTCGGTGCGTAAATATTTATGATTGTTATGTCTTCTTGTTTAATTGTTCCTTTTAATAGTATATAGTGTCCTTCTTTGTCTCTTTTAACTGTTTTACATTTGAAGTCTAATTTATTGGATATTAGTATAGCCACTCCTGCTCTTTTCTGGTTGTTGTTTGCATGAAATATCTTTTCCCAACCTTTCACTTTCAACCTATATTTATCTTTGGGTCTAAGATGTGTTTCCTGTAGACAGCATATAGAAGGATCCTGTTTTTTAATCCATTCTGCCAGTCTATGTCTTTTAATTGGGGAATTCAGTCCATTGACATTTAGAGTTATTACTGTTTGGATAATATTTTCCTCTACCATTTTGCCTTTTGTATTATATATATCATATCTGACTTTCCTTCTTTCTACACTTTTCTCCATGTCTCTCTCTTCTGTCTTTTTGTATCTGACTCTAGTGCTTCCTTTAGTATTTCTTGCAGAGCTGGTCTCTTGGTCACATATTCTTTCAGTGACTTTTTGTCTGAGAATGTTTTAATTTCTCCCTCATTTTTGAAGGATAATTTTGCTGGGTATAGGAGTCTTGGCTGGCAGTTTTTCTCTTTTAGTAACTTAAATATATCATCCCACTGTCTTCTAGCTTCCATGGTTTCTGCTGAGAAATCTACACATAGTCTTATTGGGTTTCCCTTGTATGTGACGGATTGTTTTTCTCTCGCTGCCTTCAAGATCCTCTCTTTCTCTTTGACCTCTGACATTCTAACTAGTAAGTGTCTTGGGGAACGCCTATTTGTGTCTAATCTCTTTGGGGTGCGCTGCACTTCTTGGATCTGTAATTTTAGGTCTTTCATAAGAGTTGGGAAATTTTCAGTGATAATTTCTTCCATTAGTTTTTCTCCTCCTTTTCCCTTCTCTTCTCCTTCTGGGATACCCACTACACGTATATTTGTACGGTTCACATTGTCCTTGAGTTCCCTGATACCTTGTTCAAATTTTTCCATTCTTTTCCGGATAGTTTCTGTTTCTTTTTGGAATTCAGATGTTTCATCCTCCAAATCACTAATTCTATCTTCTGTTTCTTTAAATCTGTCATTGTAGGTATCCATTGTTTTTTCCATCTTTTCTACTTTATCTTTCACTTCCATAAGTTCTGTGATTTGTTTTTTCAGTTTTTCTATTTCTTCTTTATGTTCAGCCCATGTCTTCTTCATGTCCTCCCTCAATTTATCGATTTCGTTTTTGAAGAGGTTTTCCATTTCTGTTCGTATATTCAGCATTAGTTGTTTCAGCTCCTGTATCTCATTTGAACTATTGGTTTCTTCGTTTGACTGGGCCATGTGTTCAATTTTCTGAGCGTGATCCGTTATCTTCTGCTGGCGTCTGGGCATTTAGTCAGATTTCCCCGGGTGTTCGATCCCACAGGTTGAAAGATTTTTCTGTGCAATCTCTGGGTTCTGTTCTTCCTATCCTGCCCAGTAGGTGGCGCTCGTGGCACACGCCTGTCTGTGGGTTCCACCAGCGAAAGTTGCTGTGGGTCCCTCAACTCTGGAAACCTCTCGCCGTAGGGGAGGTTCGGTAATCTAAGCGTCTTGGAAGAATGCCAGCCGGCCCGGGGTTCCAAACGCGGGGAGGGTCGCCGGCCGTCGCAGCACAGGAGAGCGTCTGGCCAAATTAGCCAGTCGGCCCGGGGCACCAAGCGTGGCGGGAGGGCGCCAGCTGTCACAGCCCGGGAGAGTATACTGTTCCCAGCCGACGGGGGAGTCACGTGTTTGGAAGGGATCCCCCGGTCACTGTTCTCCGCAGTCTGGGGATTTCCGGCCCAACTATCTCAGTTGTTCCGGGGGGCCTCGTGTGGTGGGGGCACCAGCCGCTGCGGCCTAAGGGGACCGCCTGTCCAATTCTACCAGCTGGCCCAGGAAGGTGGAAGGGAGGGACTCCGGTCGCTTGCCGACCCACCCAGGAAAGCCCGTGCCCCTTGGTGATCTCACCGGAGCTGGTTCTCCCAGATAGTCAGCCATTCCAGGATGGGGTACGCTGTCCCTTTGATCTCCCTCGTGGTTCTGGGAGCTGCTCTGTATTATCTCCACTCCCCCAGTAGCTGTTCTGGAGGAGGAAAGGTGAGGGCGGCAAGGCTGTCGAGGCTGGTGGCGGAGGAGCATGGTGAAGGCAGGGGAAGAAGGCACCGTGGTGGTTGGAGAGCAGCCGGAGCAGGAGGGGGAGGAGAGGGGAGGAGGAGGAGGGCGGGCGGCTCGGCTCGGCTCGGCGGGCCGGCGGAGAAAGAGAGGGGAGGAGGAGGAGGGCGGGCGGCGCGGCTCGGCTCGGCTCGGCGGGCCGGCGGAGAAAGAGAGGGGAGGAGGAGGAGGGCGGGCGGCTTGGCTCGGCTCGGCGGGCCGGCGGAGAAAGAGAGGGGAGGAGGAGGAGGGCGGGCGGCTCGGCTCGGCTCGGCGGGCCGGCGGAGAAAGAGAGGGGAGGAGGAGGAGGGCGGGCGGCTCGGCTCGGCTCGGCGGGCCGGCGGAGAAAGAGAGGGGAGGAGGAGGAGGGCGGGCGGCTCGGCTCGGCTCGGCGGGCCGGCGGAGAAAGAGAGGGGAGGAGGAGGAGGGCGGGCGGCTCGGCTCGGCTCGGCGGGCCGGCGGAGAAAGAGAGGGGAGGAGGAGGAGGGCGGGCGGCTCGGCTCGGCTCCTAGCCATTATTTCTTTACATATTTTCTCTGCCCCTCTCCATGTTCCTTCTCCTTCTCCTTTTCCTTCTAAGACTCTCACAGTGTATATATGGGCAATACTTAATGGTGTTTCACAGCTTCCTGAGGCTCTGTTAACTTCCCTTCTTTCTCTCTTTTTTTCTGCTCCTCAAACTGAATAATTTCAATTTTTATCTTCAACTTTACTGATTCTTTCTTCTGTCAGCTCCAATCCACTGTTGAACACCTCCAGAGAATTTTCCATTTCTGCTGCTGTGGTCTTCAGCTGTTTGATTCTTTTTCATGATTTCCATCTTGCTATTGATATTTGTATTCATCTGTCATTTTCATTTTCATGGTCATTCTTTGTCCATGTTTTCCTTAAGATCTTTGAGGATATTTAGGAAATTTTTTCAAAGTTTTTGCATGCTATGTCCTATGTCTGACCCTCTTTATTGATGTTTCTAATGCTTTAATCTTTTCTTTTGCTTGGGCTATCACTTCCTGTGTCTTTGTATGTTTTAAAATCTTTTCTTGAAATCTGGACATTTTGATATTTTAAGGTATCACTGGAGTTAAACTCTGAGGTATCTATTCTTTAAGCTTGGATCTAGCTAGTGTTATGATAAAGCTTTCCTTGAATCCAAGAAGCTAACAAAAAATTTAAAAAGGAATAAAAGAAAACACCTTTCCCAGTCTCTGTATATTGACCTGTGTGAGTGCTCTCCTTTAGGCCAAAGTGTAGAGATCTCCCTGGTCCTTTCTGCTGATGCTTCTTGTCTTAAGGATGCATGTATGGCTTTAGGAACTCCCCCATTTACCTGGTTCTGAATGCCTCCTCTTCCCTAGTGAATGCCAAAATATATAAAGAGAGAGGAAAATATGAATAAACAGGGGAAAATTCAATTAAATGAAGCAGACCAAAATTTCAGTTGACCAAATTAACAACAAACATCTTTAAACAGCCATTGTAAATATGCCCAGGAATATTTATCTACTTGTTCAAGAAAGTAGAGAGCAATGTAAGCATATAGAGAAGAGAAATGGAAGATATCACAAATAACCAAATGGAACTTCTGGAGACGAAAAATACAGTATCTTGAATGAAAACAACATTGGTGGTTTTTTGTTGTTTTTTTTTTTTGTTTTTTGGCAAATTAGATACAGCAAAAGAAAAGATTAGTAAACTTGAAGACATAGCAATTCAAATTATTCAAAATGAAGTGTAAAGCAAAAAAAAAAACTTTAAAATAAGGAAACAGAGTATCAGTGTCTTGTAGAATAGTAGTAACTGAATGTAATAGTAGTCCCAGATGGATAATGGGTGGAGGAGAAAAATATTTGAAGAAATAATGGCTGAAATTTCCTAAATTAGGAGAAAATTATAAACACAAATAACTAACAAACTCAAGGAAACTCAAATGGGATAAACTTAAAGAAAACCAAATCAAGGTATGGCATGATCAATTTCCTGGAAGCTTGTGTTAAAAAGACAGTCTTAAAAGCAGCTAGAGAAATAAATGAATTATGTTCAAGTTAAAAGAGATAAGAATGACAGCAGACTCTCCATCAAAAACTTTGCAAGTATAAATCAATGAAGTGACATATTTTTTCCCATTCTACATATATAATCAGTAATTCACAATATCATCACATAGTTGCATATTCATCATCATGATCATTTCTTAGAATATTAACATCAATTCAGAAAAAGAAATAAAAAGACAACAGAAAAAAATTCATACATACCATACCCCTTACCCCTCTCCTTCACTGGTCACCAGCATTTCAATCTACTAAATTTATTTTAACATTGGTTCCCCCTATTATTTATTTAGTTTTAATCCATATGTTTTACTTGTCTGTCCATAAGGTAGACAAAAGGAGCATCAGACACAAGGCTCTCACAACCACACAGTCACACTGTGGTAGCCATATCATCATACAGTTATCTTCAAGAAACATGGCCACCTGAGCACAGCTCCACATTTTCAGACAGTTCCCTCCAGCCTCTCCATTACATCTTGACTAACAAGGTGCTATCTGTTTAATGCACAAGAATACCCTCCAGGATAACCTCTCAACTCTGTTTGGAATCTCTCAGTCACTGACATTTTATCCTGTCTCATTTTACTCTTCCCCCTTTTGGTCAAGAAGATCCTCTCAATCCTTTGATGCTGAGTTCCAGCTCATTCTCGGATTTCTGTCCCACATCGCCAGGAAGGTCCACACCCCTGGGAATCATGTCCCACATAGAGAAGGAGATGGCAGTGAGTTTGCTTGTTGTGTCAGATGAGAGAGAGAGGCCACATCTGAGCAACAGAAGAGGTTCTCTTGGAGGTGACTCTTAGGCCTAATTTTAAGCAGGCTTAGCCTATTCTTTGTGAGATTAAGTTTCAAATGAACAAACCCCAAGATTGGGGGTTCAGCCTATTGCTTTGGCTGTCCCCACTGCCTGTGAGAATATCAAGAATTCTCCACTTGGGGAAGTTGAATTTTCCCCCTTTCTCACCATTCCCCCAAGGGAACTCTGCAAATACTTCCTTATTCACTCTTCAAATCTCTCTGAGATTTATCTCGGCTTCACTCTGGACAAACCTACAAAATCTCACACCCTACACAAGTACTATGGTGTTCGATTAAGCTGTCCACATAAGTTATATTAGGAAATGCACTAGTCAAAATGTAAATTTTGTACTAAATAAACATTTTTTGCTTTAGTCTCACATATACGTTAAAGTTTTAAAATATTAATTACCATCTATTTTCAACACCCTGCATTATTGACATCCCTTTGTTCTCCCTTATTCAGAAACATTTTTAAATTTTCACATTTAGTCACTATCATTATACACTCTAGGAATTCCTAGATTATGCCATCTCAGTCTTTATTGTCTATCTTTCTGAAGGGATATCTCTGAAGCATTGAAAGAAACAAACTATTAACTTAGAATTCTCTATCCAGGAAAAATATATTTCAAAAATGAATGTAAAATGGATCAAGATGGTGAAATGAGAAGCTTCTGGGCTCCACCCCCTTATGGAAGCTTTGAACAACCAGTAAGAACTAGCAGAAACATCTTTCTCAAAGCTCCAGAACAGAGTTAAAGGACAACAATATCAAAGCAAGTACAGATTCAAGAAAAAGGCAACTTAAAAGTGGTAGAATCTCACGGTGCTGTGGCTGGCCCTTTTTCCATCCCCTCACTGGCATGGCACAAAGCCACCACGTGCTTTCATTGTATGTCTTTGGTCCTGGTTCCAGAAGGAGTAGATTAACCCTTGTGCCCATATGGGAACAGGCATGTCTGGCCAAATCTGTCTGGTGGTGGCTTCAGGGGCACACAACAGCAGAACTTGGCTGTATGAAGAAGAGAGTTACAGAATGCTGTGGGGCAGCAGTCCAAGGAGCCAGATGAAAGGAATTGCTGGCTAGTAGTAATATTATGGGAATACAAAATTATGTTTGTAGTCAGGCCTTGGGCAATCGTAGGGCTCACTGCCCATCCCCCACCTCAGGATTCACAAACCTGAACTACCAGTGCTCCAATATTTGCAAAAAATTTTTCATATATTTTGTTTGGTTTTCTGTTTGTTTAAAGCCTGGCTCAATTTTTCCATTGTAGGTAGAAATAAGTTATAGGTAAAGTTTTTGAGTGACCAATTTTTCCATTAGACAATCAATCTTTTTTCTGATTGCCAGTCAAGACTTTTCATTGAAGTGAAAGACAGGAAATGGGTAAGAGCCTTGGATACAAGTAGTGAAAGGACTCTGAATTTTGGGTTTTAAGCAAATGCTTCCAGAGTCTTTCAGTGATCTAAAAATGGCTAAGGCTGGTGAACTTCGTGTGATGCCCTTAATGAAGGCTCAGGAACTGTGTAGATGTAGTAAAAGTTATCAGGAAAGATGACATTATATGAGTGGGAATATGCCATCTTTTCTTGTGATGAGATCTGAGAGCCCTGTAGAATTTTCACCTCTAAACATATCAGTCTTTGATTTGGAGAAATGACAGGACAGCAATTGTGATGGGCTAGGGTACTCCTTCCCCAGCTTGCCCTCAGAAGCATGACAAGGCCATGAAATACACTCATTCAAGAAAGAAGGATATTTAGGGTTGAATTTAGTCTGTTAACTTTTTATTTTAAAGTATTTCAATACCTTTGTATTTACTTTTTTATATAACTTTTTTACTGCAATGTATAAACATATACAAAGCAAAGGAATAAAAAAGCAATAGCTTTCAAAGCACTCTTCAAAAAGTGTTTACAGGATAGATCCAAGAGTTTGTTATGGGCTACCACATGATCCTCCCCTATTTTTCCTTCTAGCTGCTCCAGAATATAAGAGGCTAGAGGGCATAAATACTTTTTTATCATCACAATTGACTTTTTCCCCCTTCTTTTTATTGTAAACAATAACATATACACAAAAAAGCTATAAATTTCGAAGCATAGCTCCACAATTAGTTGCAGAACATATTTCAGACTTTGACATGGGTTACAATTTCACAGTTTTAGGTTTTTACTTCTAGCTGCTCTAAAATACTGGAGACTAAAAGATATATCAACTTAGTGATTCAGCATTCATTTTCATTTGTTAAGTCCTATCTTCTATGTATAATTCCACCATCACCTTTGATCTTTCCATACCTCTCTTTGGGGTTGTTTGGGCTATGACAATTCTAAATTTTTGATATGGGAAGGATCTGTCACTAATATGGGGTAGGGAGATGGAACTATCTGATGTTCTGGAAAGGCTTGGTTAGGTTTCAGGACTTATCTGGACCAGGGACCCATCTGGAGGTTGCAGATTTCTGGCAAGTTACTCTAGTGCATGGAACCCCTGTGGAATCTTATATAATGCCCTAGGTGTTCTTTAGGATCAGCTGGAGTGGGTCCTGGTTGGGTGTTGGCAGGTTATGATAGCTAGCAAGGTCTAGCTGAAGCTTGCATAAGAGAAACCTCCAGAGTAGCCTCTCAACTCTATTTGAACTTTCTCTGCCACTGATACTTTATTAATTACACTTCTTTCCCCCTTTTTGGTCAGGATGAAATTGTTGATCCCACAGTACCAGGTCTGGATTTATCCCTCAGAGTCCTCTCCCACATTGCCAGGAAGACTTTCACCCCTGAATGTCATGTCCCATGTAGGGAGGAGTGCAATGATTTCACTTGCAGAGTTGGGTTTAGAGAGACTGAGGCCACATCTGACCAACAACAAGAGGTCCTCCAGAAGTAACTCTTTGGCATGCCTACAGGTAGTTTAAGGTTCTCTGCTACCTACATAAGCTTCACAAGAGTAAGCCTCATGATTGAGGACATGGCCTGTTGATTTCAGTGTCCCAAAGATTTGACACAGTATCAGGGGATTCCCTGATGGTAAGGTTTAATAGTTCCATAGTCTTTCTCCCCTCCCTCAAGTGATTTTGCCAATACTTTTTGATTATCTGCTTAATATACTCTAGGATGTTTCCAGGCATTACAATAATCTATACAGTATAAAAGGACCTCTTTTTTATTCTGTGCTTCCTGTGTTTCAGTTGTTCAAATGAGCTATACAGATAGGTTGAATTAGATTATGCACTACAGAAAATTTCAGTTCCAGATCAAAACATTTCTTACATTGGTCTCAAAGAGTATGTGTGGTTCTAAAATATAGACACTGTCTTCCATAGCCCTATGTTGTGAATTACTTTCACCCCAATGTTTGGCTTCATTCTTATCTCTAAATATCAGGTTATATAAATAAAACAGCCTCTCAAAATCCAGAAATAATAATCACCACCCTGGACTTAATGTGTCTGCTCTAAGAGCTTATAATCTAGGCCCCTATTTTCTTATAAGCATTTTCTAAATGTGACCGTACTATTGTTGTTTTTTTGTTTCTGGCTTATTTTGTATCACCAAATGTACAACATGTTAATTCTAATTGTTGCATGCCTCATGACATTGTTCCTTTTTGTAGCAGCACAACCTTTGTTCATACGTATACACCATCATTCATCAATCTACTTCTCCATCAGTGCATCTTTCAGCCACCTGCATTCATTGGGCATCATGTAGAGGGCCCAAAGTCCATAGTCCATCAACATTCTCAATTTTAGATAATTTCATTTTTCCCAAGAGCCAGAAAACCAATTAACACACCCACAGCAAATAGGAAATCTAAATCTCCTCTTAACTCTTGTTCCTCACCCCATTATTTACCTCTGTTGTTGCTGTGGCAGTGCTGATGGTTTCCTTTTGAATATAGCTCATAGCATGGAATAGTAGTTTTCCCTCTGTACCCTGTACTAAAACATTCTATATACAAGAATCATATCTTTGAAGTAATTCTTAAGAGAACTCATTCATATTTTTAGTGTGAGTCAGTGGGACACATACGTCTATACAATCCCTTTCAATCATGCAGTCACATTGCGAAAGCTATACATTACACAATCATCTCCAAGAAACATGGCTATGGAACACAGCTCTACATTATCAGGCACTTCCCTCCTGCCTCTCCATTACACCCAGCTTATGTGAACACCATAGTACATGGAACCTTGAGTAGGGCATGAGATTTTGTAGGTTTGTCCAGAACGATGTTCAGATAAATTCCAGAATGTTTAAACACTGAATAAAAAAGAATTTGTAAAGCCCCCTTGGTGGAATGGTGAGAAGGGGAAAAATTCAACTTCCCCAAGTGGAGAATTCTTGATATTCTCACAAGCAGTGGGGACAACCAAAGCTATAGGCTGAACCCCCAATCTTGGGGTTTGTTCATATGAAACTTAACCCCACAGAGGATGGGCTAAGCCTACTTAAAATTAGGCCTGAGTCACCCCCAGAGAACCTCTTCTGTTGCTCAGATGTGGCCTCTCTCTCTCAGCCAACACGACAACCCAACTTACTGCCCTCCCCCTCTCTGTGTAGGACATGATTCCCAGGGGTGTGGACCTTTTTGGCAACGTGGGACAGAAATCCTAGAATGAGCTGGGACTCAGCATCAAAGATTGAGAAGCTTTCTCGACCAAAAGGGTGAAGAACAAAATGAGACAAATACAGTGTCAATGACTGACAGACTCCAGAGTCGAGAGGTTATCCTGGAGGTTATTATTTACCTTTTTGACAAAGGCTTTTGAGGTGCAGAAGAATTTGATTTTGAAGAGTTCCCATTTATTTATTTTTTCTTTTGTTACCTGTGCTTTGGGTGTAAAGTTGAGGAGACTACCTCCTATTACTAGGTCTTAAAGATGTTTCCCTACATCTTTTTCTAGAAGCTTTATGGGGCTTGTTCTTATATTTAGGTGTTTGATCCACTTTGAGTTCATTTTTGTGTAGGGTGCAAGATAGGAGTCCTCTTTCATTCTCTTGGCTATTGATATCCAGTTCTTCCATGCCCAATTATTGAAAAGAATATTTTTTCCCAGTTCAGAGGATTTGGGGGCCTTGTCAAAAATCAGTTGACCATAGATTTGGTGGCCTACTTCTGCACTCTTGATTCAATTCCATTGGTCAATGCTTCTGTCTTTGTGCCTGTATCATGCTGTTTTGAGCACTGTGGCTTTATAAAATGTTTTAAAGTCAGGGAGTGTTAATCCTCCCACTCTGTTCTTCTTTTTTAGGATGCTTTTAGCTATTTTGGGTCTCTTTCCCTTCTGGATGACTTTGGTAGTTAGCTTTTCCAAATCTTCAATGTAGGCTGTTGGAATTTTGATTGGTACTGTGTGAATCTGTAGATCAGTTTGGCTAGAATTGACATCTTAACTGTATTTAGCCTTCCTATCCATGAACTGAGAACGTCTTTCCACCTGTTTAGATCACCTTTGATTTCTTTTAGCAATATTATGTAGTTTTATGTGTAGAAGCCCTTTACGTCCCTAGTTAAGTTCATTCCTAAGTATTTGATTCTTTTAGTTGCTATTTTGAATGGAATTTTTTCCTTACCTGACCCCTCAGCTAGGCCATTGCTTGTGCATAGAAATGTTACTGAGTTTTGCACATTAATTTTATATCCTACCACCTTGCTGAATTTGTTTTTTAGCTCCAATAACTCTGCTGCAGATTTCTCAGGATCTTTCAAGTATAGTACCATATCATCTGCAAATAATGAGAATTTTACTTCTCTGTTTCCAATTTGGATGCCTTTTATTTCTTTGTACTCCCTGATTGCTCTAGCTAGAACTACAGCATGTTGAAGAATAGTGGTGATGGTGGCATCCTTGCCTTGTACCTGATCTTAAAGGGAAGACTTTCAGTCTCTCTCCATTGAGTATGATGCTGGCTATCACTTTTTCATATGTTCCCTTTATCATATTGAAGTAGTACCTTTGATTCCTTTCTTTTGGAAGGTTTTTATCTGAAAAGGATGTTGAATTTTGTTGAATGCTTTTTCAGCATCAATCAAGATGATCATGTGATTTTTCCCTTTTGATTTGTTAATGTGCTGTATTACATTAATTGATTTTCTTATGTTGAACCATCCTTGCATTCCTGGTATTAACCCCACTTGGTCATGGTGTATAATTCTTTTAATGTGCTGTTGGATTCGATTTGCTAATATTTTATTGAGAGTTTTTGCATTTATGTTCATTAGGGAGATTGGCCCGTAGTTTGCCTTTCTTATAGCATCTTTACCTGTTTTTTGTATTAAAATGATATTAGCTTCATAAAATGAGTTAGGTAGAGTTCCTTTTTCCTCAACTTTTTTGAAAAGTTTGAGCAGGATTGGTGTCAGTTCTTTATGGAATGTTTGATAAAATTCCCCCGGAATCCATCTGGCCCTGGGCTTTTCTTAGTAGGAAGATTTTTGATGACTGATTGAATTTCTATACTTGTGATTGGTGTGTTGAGATCTTCTATTTCTTCCTGAATCAGTGTAGCTTGTTTGTGTGTCTCCAGGAATTTATCCATTTCATCTAAATTGTCTAGTTTGTTGGTGTACAGTTGTTCATAGTATCCTCTAATGATTTCTTTTGTTTCTTCAGGGTCTGTGGTAACACACCCCTTCTCATTTCTGATTTTGTTTATTTGCATCCTCTCTCTTTTTTTCTCTGTGAGTCTTGCTAGTGGCCCAGCAAATAGTTTTATTTATTTTTTCAAGAAACCGTCTTTTGGTTTTATTGATTCTTTCCATTGTTACTTTATTCTCCCATTCACTTATCTCTGCTTTAATTTTTGTTATTTTTCTTCTTCTATTTGCTTTAGGGTTAGTTTGCTGTTCTTTCTCAATTTCCTCCAGGGTTGCTGTTAAGTACTCGATTTTTGCTCTTTCTTGTTTTTTAATATAGGCATTTAAGGCAGTAAATTTCCCTCTCAGGACAGTGTTTGCAACATCCCATAAGCTCTGATAAATTGTATCCTTATTTTCATTCATCTCCAGATAGCTGCTGATTTCTCTAGCAGTTTCTTCTTTGACCCACTGGTTGTTTAAGAGTGTATTATTTAATCTCCATGTATTTGTGAATGTTCTCATTCTTTGGTGTTTATTGAGATCCAGCTTCATCCCATTGTGATCAGAGAAAGTGCTTTGGATAATTTCAATATTTTTAAATTTATAAAGACCTCTTTTGTGCCACAGCATATGATCTTTTCTCAGAATGTTCCATGAGCACTAGAGAAGAATGTATATATTTGTTCTTTGGGGTTCAATGACCTATATATGTGTGTTAGGTCTAATTCATTTATCAAGTCATTTAACTTGTTGATCTATTTCCTTGTTGATCTTCTGTATGGGTGTTCTATCTATGGAAGAGCGTGGTGTATCAAAGTCTCCTACTATTGTTGAAACATCTATCATACCCTTCAGTTTTGCCAATATCTGTCTTATGTCCTTTGGAGCCCCTTGATTGGGATTATAAACATTTATGATTGTTATATCTTCTTGGTGAAGTGACCCTTTAATTAGTATATAGTGTCCTTCTTTGTCTTTTATGATGTCTTTACATTTAAAGTCTATTCTGTCTGATAGTAGTATAGCTACTCCTGCTTTCTTTTGGTTACAACTTGCATGGAAAATCATTTTGCAACCTTTCATTTTCAATCTATTTGTATCCTTGTGTGTAAGATGAGTCTCTTGTAACAAGCATATAACTGGATTATGTTTCTTAATCCATTCTGCCAATCTTTATCTTTTACTTGGTAAGTTTAGTCCATTAACATTCAAAGTTTTTACTGAAAAGATGTTTCTTGATTCCACCATCTTATCTTTTTAATTTTATTTGTCAGATCTATATATGCTTTTCCCTCTTTCTCTTTGTATTATTTAAGTTACTCTTAATGGTACTCTTCAATTTTATGCCCTTCTCCAGACCATCCTTTCCTGTTTTTTTTTTTTTTTTTCAACTGGAAAATGTTCTTTTAGCATTTCTTGTAGAGCTGGTCTCTTGTTGATAAATTCTTTCCGGACTTCTTTGTCTGTGAAAACTTTAATCTCTCCCTCAATTTTGAAGGACAATTTGGTTGAGTACAGAATTCTTGGCTGGAAGTCTTTCTCTCTTAGGATCTTGAATATATCATACCACTGCCTTCTTGCCTTCAGGGTGCTAGTTGAGTAGTCTGAACTCAGATCAGTCTTATGTGATTTCCCTTGTATGTAGTAGATTGTTTTTCTCTTGGTGCTTTCAGGATTTTCTGCTTCTCTTCAACATTTGACAGACAGATTAGTATGTGCTTTGGGGAAGGCCAATTTGGATTTATTTTGTTTGAAGTTCTTTGGGCTTTTTTGACTTGTATATTTATGTCCTTTATAAGGGTTGGGAAGTTTTCCCCCATTATATCCTCAACTGCTCTTCCTAGTCCTTTACTCCTCTCTTCTTCTTCTGGGACACCAATGATTCTTATATTTGTACTTTGTTTTGTCTATCATTTCCCTGAGTTCCCATTCAATTTTTTCCTTTTTTTTTGTTGCCATTTGCTGTTTTGAGTCTTTGAAGTGAATTATCCTGTCCTCTATATCACTTATTCTTTCTTCTGTCTCTTCAAATCTGGTGCTGTGTGCCTCTAGTATGTTTTTTATTTGGTCAACAGAGTCTTTAATCTCTGTGATTTCCACTATTTTTCTATTTATTCTTTCAAATTCCTTTTTGTGCTCTTCTACTGTCTTCTTGATTTCCTTTATGTCATTTGCTATCCCACTTATTTTATTAAGTAGAGTTGTCTGTGTCTCCTGTGGTGTTTTAATGTGGTCATTAGGCAGAGTTATATCTGTCTTTATTGTGATATGCTTAATGATCTTCTGCTGTCTTCATCACATGCAAATATCTTGATTGATTTACTTTGGGAGTTGATTTCTTTCACTAGCCTAAGGACTTGTGTTTGTGGGATGGTTGTACAACAGGTTGCAGGGCACAGGGTGGAGCACTCAGTACAGTGATTTGTTTCAGGGCAGCTATGGGTGCAGGTTGGGGATGTTATGCTGAAGCTTTGGTGAACATGGGTGCCCAGTGGCCAGGGAGGATATAGCTATGTGGGTGCACCAACCTTGGGGCCGTAACCCTCGTGTGCACTTTTCTAAGGTATGGGGCCTTTTGTGCACATTTGTAGAGCTGTGGCAGCAGGCCCAAACTAAACCTTCATGGATTGGGGGCAGATGTGACCTGGCTGCACAGGTTGGCACTTTGTCAGAGCTGGGAAGTGAGGCTGAGGGCTATGTGCATGCACAATTCTAGAACTGCTGTAACGTGTAGTTCCCAGAGCTGAATGACATGAGTGGGAACCTATGTACATGTGTGGGTCTGGGAGTGCCTTAAAAGGATGCACTGAGCTCAGGGAGGGCGGGCTGAGGCTGTGTGACACTATGGGTGGGGGGGCGGGGGTAGCCTAGGTCTGGAGGTTAGCGCCCGCAACATTTATGCACTGGCAACAGCCTGCAAGGAACAGGGAGGGAGAAGTAGTGCTCGGGAGAGGTGCAGGAGAGGTGGGTTGGGCTACACTTGGTGTGGGGTTGTGGGAGAGGTACATGCACTGGGGGCTGTTGGGATGGGGGTGCTTGGAGCACACGGGTAATGGGAATGGATGATGGGGTTCATGTGCATTGGGTGTGGGGTGAATCACTGGTCACCAGGCTGTGCTGGTGAGGGTAGCCAGCCCAGGGAATGCAGCTGACTTACTTCCTAGTCCTGTGTTTCCGGCTGTACACTCCCACAGACTCCATGGCTCCACGTCTCTGCACCAGACTCCTCTGCTTCTCAGTTCCTCCGCCTCTGCAACCAGGGCTGCTGCATGTGGTGCAGAAGGCTCTCCCAGGTCAGCTGCACTCCTGAATTGCCACCTCAGTCACCCTCCTGTCCCTTTTCTAATTTTTCCACGGAGCAGGGCTAATCTCAAGCTACTCTAGTGGGCCATTTGCAGTATTTACTTTTGAAAAGTATATCAATACTGTAAAAGTATGTCAAGTGCTTCCTAAATTGCAGAACTGGGTGGAAGTAGAGGAATAAGTTAGTGTATTAGGCTCAGGCTTAGGATATTCTTCCTTTTGTCCAGGATTAAACGAAAGATGGGCTAAGAGGTTCATTTTTCCTAATAAGAGTTTCATCGATTCTTTTTGAAGAATTTAAATAATTATCACTCTCACAAAAGTAAAAAAACCCAAGCAAACTTGAATCATCTAACTTTGTTTCTATTTCTAATTGTTCTTTAAAAGATTTGAGCTTGCTTAACAATGAATATATTTTTGACCTAACTTATTAGAGAGTGAATTACTTTAAGATAGGTTTATGTCTTATTTATAAAGGTGCTTTATATAGTTCCTTATAAATTAAAGATTATGCTATTTTAACTCATTTTGATTATAAGAAAAACAGACCTTTGTTACTTCAAATTGCCCTAATTTACAGGATTTTTTGTCTTGGTACTAAGAAAGTTAGGAAGACAAGAAACCTCAGGAACCACTCAGTTAAACACTTAGGAGAATGAGACCGTCTTCAGGGTAGACTGGAGTTATGACTACCAGGTATTATATTTTTGGCAGCCCCTCTAATCATCTACTACTCTGCCTGCAGCTGCTCTGCCATTATGGTCATAATGTAGCTCAGTCTCTCTCTGCCTTGGTTTCTCTCTCTCTTTTTTTTTTCTTTTTTTCTCTCTGACTCATGGCTTCTGCTTATATATATGACTTCACTGCATCACCACTTTACATTCTGCCTTGTTTCTATCAGCTCTTTTGTCCTTCCTTATTGTTTGTTTAATATTCCTATATTCTAATTGGGCTCCACTCTCATTCTGACCAGATGGCTATTTTGGAAAAAATAACCACTGTTCGGCCAATCACTTGGAACCATGCTGCAGGAATTTGTATTTTCCGGCTGAGGGCCCATCCATAAAGAAATCTTTAAAAGGAGTTGAGGTTAAGTCAAGTGCTATGAGATGTTCTAGAATGTGGAAGTGTAGCTGGCAGATGTTTGGTATGTATGGATTGTCCAAAATATCAATATCAACTAAATGCTTTTTGAATGAGTGAATTTATTTCATAATAGATCAATTTTTCTGATAAATCAAACATAATAATTTGACTGGTTGAAAAAAAAAATTAGCTGAATTACCCTCGAATTTGCCATCCTATTCCTTCCCTGTCTCTCTTCTACTTCCCCTTGTCCTTTCCCATTTTGTAACTCCGTTTGGAATTGGGCACCTCCAGGCAGAGCAGATCCATTAGTGTGCAAAGAAATAAAGTTTCATTTTCTGTAGCATCTTATCTTCTGGCTGCCAAGTGCCTCATTCCTCATTTGTTTCATAGGGTGGCTGTGAGGCTGAAATAAGGTACTTTTTTGGAAATTATGAAACTCAGTGTCTGTCCCATAGGAAGTACATAATATCTGTTCAGTATTATTTTCCTATGCTCCTCTATGATTGGTTCCTTATTTAAGCATCTCCCAAATTCCAAAATTACTTTTTTTATTTTCCTCTTTCATATCAGAAAATCTTCCTTGTTTCTGCATCATCAGTGGTGTTTCAGGGAAGCAGTAAATTGAGTAAAGTGATCATACTAATGGGTTAGTGATTTATGTCCTCTGCTTTGAAACATTTTTGTTTTTTAAAAAAGAGCGTGTTATCGCCAAGGAATTAAACTCTAAATGAATATGCCTTTAGCAAGGATGGGTTTGGTAAAGGGCATCTCTTTCATGAATGTTCAGAATTAGGAAAATGTAGAGGGGAATACTTATTCTGGCTAATTTATCTTTTTCATTTCAAGCACTAAATAGTTCTAACCAATCATGATAAGGTCAGACTTAATCCCTACAACTCTTAGAAGTCAAGGATCAGGTCTATGTATTATCTTTGTTTAAAATGATCAGCAATAAGATACTTAAAAAAAGATTTATGATGTTTTAAAAGAAAGATGTATAAATTTATAGCATTGCAGTGAAGGATGCTTTCCTGTTTTAGAGAGGGGTAATAAATGAAGGCCTGGAGATTTTTATTCATACAGAATGAAAATATGAATGCCTATTCTTAGACTACTTTTGTTGGCCCTAGTGCCCTTCCTTGATGTGTTATCAATCTTGTTTGGAGCATGATGAGAAGGTGGGCACTGACTTGCCAAGTGCAGGGAGGTTGTGGCTCATTACCATTTCTTAGAAAGTAGTCACACTGTCTTCCTTGCTTGAGGGGGATAAGTCATAGGCAAGCGTCTTCTTCTCCAAACTTCATAAGCAATTCTTACTTTTGGGACATCTTCCTCACTAGTTATTTTAGCAGTGTTTCAGCAAGCTGTGCAGTCAAGCAAAAATACTGCACTCTTCGTGAAAACCCGAGGTCAGCACAATTTCTTCCCTGGGAAATTGTAACCTTTTGTGCTGAGATTGGGATGTCTGAGATGGAGAAGGGGAGAGAAGAAAAAAGTAGTATCTGCGATCCCTAAAGCCCTTATTTCTTTCCAGAGCACAGGAGCTAAGATCACAAGTTCATGTCTGGCAGAAAGGCACTCTTCCATCTCTCAGGGTTGCTAAGAGAATGCAGGGCTTTTTGCAAGTCACCCTGCCTGGAACATTTATGTCTAAGTGGTATGTGATTTTGCTTTCTTGAAAGTGCCGTCTTGCTCTTGCCTCTGTGCCTTTCTATGAGCTCATCTCTTTGTATAGAATACCCCACTTCCTTTGGAATACTTCCTTTCCACCCTTAAAGCCTCAGCCCTTCAAAAAAGTCTTTCCTAAACTTCTCACTATACTTGTACATGCACACACACACACACACACACACACACACTCAAATGTTCCTCCAGCTCTGATTCAATTTTAGGTACTTGAACTTCTTATTTGCTCTAACTTCCTGGGCTTGCCTTTAATGTATAGAACACATAAAATCCTGAATCATAATCTTTCATTTACATGCTTATCTTTTCCATTGATTCATGAACAACTTGAGAGCAAGGGCCAATTTCATTCATTCCTGTGGCTTGAGAGTCAGAGTTTAGTTCCCAAAGCTTTTGAGTCAGAGAGACCTGGATTCAAATCTACTTAATCTCTTGCTATCTTCATGAACTTCATTTCCACATCCATACAATGAAGATAAAAATGCTTTGAAGGTTGTTGTAGTTTTAAAAAATATGTAAGTGCCTTGACTTGTTATAGGGGCTTATTGTTATTATTTGTAGAATGGAATGTTTGTTTATCTTTGAAGGAGAAAAGAGTCATGGAAGAGCTATATGCAGAGTGTGTGAAAAAAAGGAGGGGAAAAGTAAGCGCAATCAAACAGCCAATCTTAAAAAAAAAAGTTATTTTTAAATTTATATTTATTTCTATTTTTTAGCAGCCAGCCTTTTGGTGACATGGGTACAAGATGTAGTAGAGGGCTGTAATGGACTGATTCTGGGTATCTGACTATGCCAGATCATTTGTGGTGTGAACTGACCGTGTGACCATTCTGTTGAATCTAAGGTTTCCTTACTGCTATCCCCATCCCATATACCCTCCATTGCATGGCCTTTTATAATTAGCTGGATTTCCCAGATTTTATAGACTGTGGTGGTGTCAGAATAAGATTCTAGGTAAAAAAGGCTTTTTTTTTTCAGTTCAAAGTTTAGGGCATATTAACTGAACTCTACCTGTTTTTTTAGAAGACATGGAATGGCTCTGTCAGTTCTTATGGTTTTCTAGGTGTGCAAAAACATGTTAAACATAGATGCATATTTCATGTTTCACTTTCCAGGAGAAAAATAACTGTCAAGATTTTATCATACCTGTAGAAGTATCAATTTAAAGAGAAGATTTCTAGAATGGAAGATGAGAAAGGGATCTCACTGTTTTGTTTCCTCAGATACACATTATATACTCATCCTTTGTATGTTCTGATATGCAAGCCAAATTGTTTTCGCATGCATTATTCCCCTTAATCTTCATAGTAACTTGTGAGATAGGTATTATGATTTCCACTTTATAAATGAAGAAATAGTATCAAAGAGGCAAATGGACTCACCCAAAGTCATACAGGTTGTAAGTAGAAGAGTAAGGATTTGAACCCAAGTCAGTCTAACTGTTGAGCTCAGCTTCTTTTTGTAACCTCAGCAGTTTCCCCATTGTTGAAACCTATTTTATTTCAAAGAAACAGAAACATTGAGATTTAGTACAACCCTCAATTACAAAAGTTTAGGGGACCATGGACTTGTGAATTTTATGAAAGGTGTGGTTCTTCCTCTTAGGAAAAATGGACATATGTATATCAAAGTTTTCATCAAAGTTTAAGGACTTAATGAAATCTGAATCGTATCTATGGGTCATAGGCTAAGAATCCTAGTCTGATCCAAATCTTCAGTTCACTTGCAGAAATATTTAGTCAGTGACCTGGGGCTGGGACCCTTGTCTTCCATATTTCAGTTCCATTTATTTGACTACCAAATAAAAGCTCCCACATTCAATCAGGCAGTAAGAAAATCATGCTCAGGGAAAGAATTAAAGTCAAGGTAAGAGAGGAAAGAGGATTTAATTAAATAAAGACCAATTTCTAGGCTCAAATTACTGCCGGCTGTGAGGGCACTGGCATACAGAATGGAGATACAGCGTTAACTCCCTTGGGTGTTTATCATTCTAGGCAGCCTGAATTCCAAAGGCACTTCATTTACTAAGGAGCAGCTTACATCCAGAGAGAATCTGAAACATCAATATTCCAAATTTCCCTCATGTCCTATAGATCAATGCTAGTGCTCATTTAATGGCATCCACTGACATATTTTCCTGGGATTGGAAAAAGAAGGGAAGAAATTATATGTAGGATTTGCAGCTGTCGGGCATAGCCTGTTTTTATTGAAAGGTTTTACTGTCCTCACATTGGCTGGATCCTCAAAATCCATGCAGTCAAAAGTCACGGCATACATGGGAAAGTAATAGGAATGCCCTACCAGCAAGCTTACAGTATTCCACATCATTTGGCTCCTTACCATACTGGAATAACATCGTTAAGGGTTATGTGCCTTATCTTGGTGGCTCTGTATTTTTGTTAGAGGATAAGTAAAGAAAGCCCATGCTATGTATCTGTACAGATCCATATGTAGACTTGCACAGAGTACTCCTTAGGGTGGACTATATGCACTTCTATATTCAAGATCCACAGAGGAAAAAACATGCCTGAAGGTACAGTGCAATTTTGATTAATTGTGAAAAAGTACCTCTTAGGTAACTATTTCATAAACTATTATGGAATATGTGTCAGAGGCTATGTTAGGTTTTGAGTCTGTAAGATGAGTAAGAGTCAAGGCTTTCATCCTTCCACTTCTTACGGTACAAATTGTGCTAGGAACTCTACAGAAGCACAGAAGAAATAAGTGTAAATCAAATGAAAGGATCATGTAGGACTTCTTGGAGGAATTGGCCTGTAAGCTGAATTTTGAAACTAGGTCAGGGTATTCTGGATAAATTGGAAATTGTGGCAAGATGAGACAGGCATTCATTTCATGTAGAGAGGGCAGCATGTGTACTGGCATGGAAACATTAACTAGCACGATGGGTCAGAGAAGTGCATGTAGCTCAATATTGCTCAAGTAAAAGATGTGCATGGTTAAGTATGGGGGAAGAAAAGGGAAGAAGCTAAGAGTTATCCAGAGTCAAGATCACAAAGAGCATTATATACTAATCTTAGAATACTAAGCTTTATCTTGAGAATTATATACTAATCTAAGAATACTAAGCTTTATCTTGAGAATTAAGGTAGACTGTTGAAAGATTTTAATAGGGGAGAGTGACAGGATCAGATTTACATTTTGGATAGATTATTCTGTCTACAGGGAGGAGGATACATTGGAAAGGGGCCAGATTTGAGATTGGAAAATGAGGTAGGAGGTCATTGCTATAAACCAATGGGAAATCCAGAATAAAACAGCCACAGTATCTAAAGAGAAGGAGGGATATATATTTTAAAAAGATATTATTAAGATATAAAGATATTAAAGTACACATACATTAAAAATATCAAGATTATATATAAGACTTGAACAGATCGTATACAGGAATGAATGGGCAATTATTTGTATGATGATGCCATTCACCAAGATAGTGTATATGAACAGCATATGACAAGAGTGCCTACAAAGACAAAATAAATAATTCTTTCTTAGCTGGTTTGAATGTCAGATGGGAAAAATATTCAAGTGGAGATACCAGTACAGCAGTTGGTGCTATGAGTCTTAGGGAAGACACTTAGGCTGAAAATACAAATTTTGGATTCATCATTGATGGCTATGGATAAGATCACTCAGTGAGAGTGTCAAGATTGAGAGGACCCAAGGATAAGGATGAGAGTCCATGAAGACCAAGAAGTGATGAGAATGTTAGAGGGAAAACTGTAGAAAAAGTGATTTCAACAGAAGCTAAAAGAGGAGAAAGTTTTAATAAGGAAAATTTATGTAGGATAGTGCCTCAGAAAACAAAGAAAGAGAAGGGTTCAGAGGGCTAGCAATATGGAGGGCTTTGATGCCCTAAAGCAATTTCAGCAGAGAAGTATAATTGGAAGTCATCTTATAAGGAGATGAATTGTGAATGGGAGGCAAAAAATTAGAAACAATCAATGTAGATGATGCTTTCTACAGGGTGGTAACGGGAAAGTAGAAGATAAGAAAGTTGATGGTGGGAAACATTTGGGTAAAATGTTTTATATGTTATTGTTTTGTTGTTGTATTAATGAGAGTGACTTGAGGGTATTTATTTGTTGAGTCTGAAGAATCAATATAAAGGGAAAGTTGAATAAACAAGAGAGATAATTGATGGTGCGACACCTATGGGGAGGTAAAGGGGAATGAGGTTCAAAACACTGATAGAGCAATCATATTTAGACAGAAGGAAGAAGGAAAGAGTGATACAAAAAGAAGGTGGGTTGCACAGGTGGTATGGGACGAAGCTGGGGTCTTATATTTTTTCACTGTGGTGAAGAAAGCAAGGTCACTACTGAGGGAATAACTGAAGGTTATCTAATTACCTGAAAATAAGTAGGGACTATTACAGGATTGCTGTGGGTCCAGCTGATAGCAGGCCTAGCGGTTGTAGCGGTACCAATGTGGGCCCCAGAGTAACCAACTGTAGAATGCCCTGAGTACTGACCACTCATCAGACAATGTCCTGGAATGTGATCCCAGACTTCCATAGCTGTGGCATGGCAGATGAGAGACTGAGCAGGGACACGGGAAAAACAGGGTCTTACTCTGACTAGATCATTTCCTGGTTATATCACCATGGCTGATATCTTCATTCTCTAAATCACATTTTGTCTCATCCATAAAAGGGTTAAGATTGCTTATCTGAGATTGTAGTTACTATGTATGAGGATTCACTCTGTCAATTATTTAGTAATATTTAAAATGATGGCTGTGTTTTGAATATGAAAAATGAATATGGAGCTTTTGACACAGAAGAAGCACAAATACAAGTTGACGTAGTGCAGTCAGGCATGTGTAGGTGAAAAGGTGATGAACAGAAAGGGCTTTTGAGACTAAAGACAAGACTACATGGAAGATTTTTTCTCTCTCATTCTTAAAAGCAAAATTTCAAAGTTATAAGGTAAGTTGCAGTGACAAAGATACACAAAACATCTATACTGCAAGAATCACATCTAAGAACATGGACTAAGGAAACCCTTGATTATTGACTAACTTGGAGACAAGTATGGGGAATGTCTTGGTTTGTCAAGGCTGCCGTGACAAATGTGAGATTTGTTGGCTTGAACAAGAAGAATTTGTTGTCTCACAGTTTTGGAGGCTAGAAGTTGAAAGTGAAGGTGTCAGCAGGCTGTATTTTCTCCAAAATCTCTAGCGTTCTGGTGGTGGCTTGTCTGCAATCCATAATTCAATCTCTGTTTCTGTCACATGGCCATCTGTCTCCTGTTTCCTCTTCATTCTTACTACTCCACTAGATTACCTCTACTTATAAGGATTGCAGCCATATTGCATTAAGCCCCACCCAGATTCAGTTTGGCCTCATCTTAATATGATATTTGAAGATTATATTTACAAATCAGTTCACATCCACAGGGCCAGGAATTAGGATTTGAGGTTGTCTTTGTGGGAGACGTAATTCAATTCGCAACAGGGAATAAGGAGGTAAAATGGAGGAAGATGCTAGGACAGGGTGCTAAAGCAGCTTCCTCATGACACCAACATCCAGAACCTTCAGGTCTTGTGCAGCAACAAAGAGGGGAGGGATCTGCCATTTTGAGAAAACCTCAAAACCTTTTACTGAGGCAACTGCAGCTAAACACCCTCTCTCACAACCAGAGAACCTGGTAATATCCATCCTAGACTTCCCTCCAGAGCAATTGATCAGATGATGAGAGAGAGAGTGTGTGTGCACATGCATGCATATAAAAATACAAAGCTGATATATAGCTAATCTTTTATTTATAAAGTTGATCCAATTTCTGAAAAACGATGTATGTTCTGAAATGCCATTTTGTGCAACACATTTTTTTTTGTTTTTTTTTAGTTCAACATAACAGCTTACAAACACAAATTCTTACCATATGATCATTCCATTCTTGATATATAATCAATAACTCACAATATCATCACATAGTTGTATGATCACTTTTAGAACATTTGCATCAATTCAGAGAAAGAAATAAGAAAACAGAAAAAAATTCATACATACCATACCCCTTACCCCTCCCTTTCATTGATTGCCAGCATTTCAATCTACTAAATTTATTTTAACATTTGTTCCCCCTATTATTTATTTATTTTTAGTCCATATGTTTTACTTGTCTATTGACAAGGTAGATAAAAAGAGCATCAGACACAAGGTTTTCACCATCACACAGTCACATTGTGAAAATTATATCATTATACAATCATCTTCAAGAAACTTGGCTACTGGAACACAGCTCTACATTTTCAAGCACTTCTCTTCAGCCTCTCCATTATACCTTAACTAAAAGGTGATATCTATATAATGCATAAGAATAACCTCCAGGATAACCTCTTGACTCTGTTTGGAATCTCTCAGCCACTGACACTTTATTTTGCCTCATTTTGCTCTTTTCCCCCTTTTGGTCAAGAAGGTTTTCTCAATCCCTTGATGCTGGGTCCCAGCTCATTTTCAGATTCTGTCCCACGTTGCCAGGAAGGTCTACACCCCTAGGAGTCATGCCCCACATAGAGAGGGGGAGGACAGTGAGTTTGTTTGTAGTGTTGACTGAGAGAGAGAGGCTACATCTGAGCAACAAAAGAGGTTCTCTTGGGGGTGACCCTTAGGCCTAATTTTAAGTAGGAATTAGTTTACCCTTTGTGGGGTTAAGTTTCATATGAACAAACCCCCAGATTGAGTGCTCTGCCTATTGTGCAACACATTTTGAGGAGTAAACAACAGGAAGCAATTATAGAACAATACAAAGTTGATGTAACCTGGAATGAAATTGTGAGAGACAGGTAATAAGAGTTACAGAAATCTATGAAATGGATTGGGCATTATTGGCTGGAAAATTAGAGTTGAAAATATATCAAAATTGGAAGGACTCTGCCAATAATGTAGTTCAAAATATTGCTTCTTTCCAAGCTTTCCTATTTTACAGGTGAAGAGACTGAGGCCCAGAGAGGTGAAGTTACTTGCTTGGGGTTACAGAGTGAATTAATGACAGAGCTGAACAGAACGAGCCAAAAAATGGCAGAGGCAGCCCAGAGGTGATTAGGCAAATCAAGAAAGATGGAGTGAGTTTAGCAACTATTATCTTAAAAACCATTTCCACTGATTGAACAAATACTATGCCTCAGACATAGTAGCAATCATTATATGTGCATTATTCTTTTTCAATGCATACAATGGTGTATGTGAGGTAGGTTGCAAGTTGAAATAGCATTTGCCTTTTTAAATTTTACTTTGAGCATCCAGCATATATTTCTTAATTTGGAGAATCTGCTGCCTTTTAAGGTTAAACATGACCTTCACTGTACAAGTTGAACTTGCCAGGTAAAGAGCAGAAAAGAATATTCCCAAAGACAACAGGCTATGAAGCCAGACAACTGGGGTTTGATTTCGAGTTCTATACATCCCAGATGGGTATCTTTGCATAGGGACTTGGCTTTTCTGTGCCTCAGTTTCCTCATCAGTGAAAATAGGAATACCAGTAACCATGTCAGAGATTTCTTGTGAAGATGAACTGATTTAATATTTGGAAATGCAGAAAAGTACCTGGTACATGGTGAATACTCAATAAATGAAAGCGACCATTATCGTATTTACTTTCCCAGTTCATCCTAGCAACTAGCTCCACCTATCCGATGTAGGTTCCACCGATCAGACACGCTCACTCCACACACTTAACAGAAGAAACAGAAGCTCAAAAATGAAGGGAAAGAAAGACAGAAAGAGAGAGAAAGGAAGTGAGGGAGAAGAGAGGAGAGGAAAGCAAGCAAACAAGAAAAGTACCTTCTAGTATCAAGAGGTCACCAGCCCAACAGGTGAGTTTCTAGAGACATCAATGGCAGCATTGGATCACGAGTGCATCCTGGGGCATCCAGTGTGGTTTTTCTAACCGTTTTGTGTTGTGATGTTGAGTTTTTCTGGCTTTCTATCCCCAGGCTTGGCTTTTTGGATCCCTTAGAAATTCTGTGAACTACTCAACATCTTTTTGACAAATTTCATTTTTTATAAAAATTATCAAGCAGTAGTGGTATCTATTGCTTACATCTAAGAATGTGACTTAGTAAAAAGGCAATATTACTTTTTGGCTCTTGTCATTAGTAATTTGTTCAAGACTAAGCAGCTAGCATATAGTGAAGCCAGAATTCCAGTTCAGCCTTTTCTGATTCAAAATTTTAAGCATGGCATTTTGCCGCCACAGATTCAAGGACTCCCAGTGCTTATGAGCACTAGAATCTCCTGTATGATATCCTAACTGGTCGTGTCATCATCCAGCCTCTGCTTCAACCCTACCCATAACAGGGAGTGTCTTGTCCATTGCCAGCCACCATTTTGGCTGTCTTTCTTTTCAAAGAGTGGCTGGGGGACCCAAGAACACAGCTTTTGTTGAACACTATTTTATACCAATTTAAAATGCAAAAAATATTTCTGCTAAAAAATGTCGAGTTCAGCCATAAAGAAGACACAGCTGTCTAATGTCAGGAAGAGGCATCTAGGAACGTGAAAGGGCAGGAGGTTTGCAGGAAGATCTATCTGCTACCCATGGATCCTGCTGCTTCCACTGTAAATGCAAGAGGTCTTGGAAAAGGGTCAGGCACTGAGAGACATGTATAGATTAAAACATTAACATTAACCTCCCAGGTCCCTCCCTTTACAAGAGGTAACCAGGACAAAGGATTTATTTTTTCAAAACTGTTTAAAAAATAGATTTTCTCTATTTTTATGTATCTGTAGGTTTTAAAAAATATGGATTCATGCTGTTTCACGTATATGTTTATTTTTATTGTTTTCCATCTTGCTTTTTTTCTAAGTTCGTCTCATATCAATTTAAATAGGTCTACTCTATTCTTGATCACTCAATTTTTGATCTGCATTTAGTGCTTCCAATTTTTCACCATTACAAGCAAACTTCAGTTAACAAACGTATAGAAAAAGAACTCTTTGTGCACATATAAAAGTGCTTCTTTAGAATAGATTCTGAGACATGGTATTTTTATGTCAATGACAATGCATTTAAAAATTTGTATTAGATTATTACTGTCTTCTGGAAATTACCAACTCATTCTTTTGCAAACAGTACACAGGAGTGCCCATTTTTGTCTGACCTTGTCCATGTTATTATCTTTTCAATTTTTGTTAATCTGATAGGAAAATGCATCTTTTATTTTTCGGGCTTCCTCTCATTACTGGTGAAGTTAAGCAACTTTTCTTATTTTTGTAGACTATTTGTGTATCTTTTGTGAATTGTCAGTTCATATTTTTACATTTATATTGATCTATTTATCTTTTTCTTCTTCATTTGTAGTATCATTTACAAATTGGATATTAGTCCTTTGTTTTATATGATCATTACAATGTTTCTTCCCAGATTTTCCTTGTATTTTATCATTACTTATGATCTTTTGAATATAGACGTTTTAAAATTTTATTTAGTAAAATCTATGAATTTGTTTTCATGGCTTTTACATTTTTTTCTGGTACTTTTACAATTTTAGCTCTTTGATTTAAATAGATTTTATTTTGGGGCATTGTGTGAGGGTCTAGGCTTATTTTTTCCCTAAGAAACAGACACTTAATCAAACTTCATTTATTGAATAGTTTATACAAGAGATTGGCAAACTGTGGCTTGCAGACCAAATTCTGCTTTGTACTTGTTTTTGTAAATAAAGTTTTATTGGAACATAGCTACACTCATTCATTATGTATTAACTTTGGCTGTTTTTGCCCTGCAGAGGCAAAGCAGTTGCAAGAAATACCTTATGTCTCATAAAGCCTAAAATATTTACAGTCTTGTCCTTTACAGAAAAAGTTTTATGCCTCCTAGCTATAATTTTCCCACTGATCTGAAATATCTTCTTTTATAGACTAAATGTCTATGCACACTTTCCAAACTGCCTCCTGCTCCACCGATCTATGTTTCTTTTCTGTTTATTTTAGACTTCTTGTACTTTCCTAAAGAAAGTTTTTTATTATTCTATAGGTTTTGCACATTTCTGGTTAGACTGGCTCACACAAATTTAATGGATTTTACTGCTATTGCACAGTGGACATTTGCTATTTTGCCATCCATATTTCTTTTCTATTTAGGGGGGATTCCAAGGTAGGAGAGAGACAGTACTTTGTTTCCTACCAGCCTCTTTTGACACAAGATAAAGTAGGATAGTTATTTTCTTTTCCCACTCCTAGTAGCTAGGGAATGGACATATCGCCTAAGCTTAGTCAATGAAATGCTACTATCAGAGAATTTAACCACTAAGACAACAATGCAAAGGGTCAGTTAGGGACTTCTTTTTGGTAGCAGCTACTGTGCAAGCAAGAGTTCAGTTGAGTGGCATGGGGTGAGTGTGGGGGATGGGGCCAGCCAGCCACACAGCAGTGAGTGAGGACGTCAGTGGAAACATGCAACGCAGATGGCCTTAGGTTTTATCTGGGCTATACCTTGCCCGTCTTGGGTTCTCCCGGAGCCTTTCCTCAAGTCTCCCAATCAATTCTGTGTGCTAATTGTTAACCCTTCCAATGAGCTTCATTTCTTCCTAAGGTAACTAGAATCAGTTTCTGTTGTTTGCAACCAAAACCCCTGATAAGGGATCATCTTACTATTACAATTGCCAGCTGGCCATTGTTGCTGCATACAAAAGGTATCAGCTTTTGCAATAGTCTCAGAACTCAAAGTAAAATGGATTATTTTACCTTCATGTCACTCATGTTTAGAAGATTTTGAAGCTGTAATAGTCGTGAGCTCTCCAGGCCACTGAATACCCACTATATCACAGATATTCTGTGTATATTCTCTATTGTATTCAGTACTTATAATTATATTGGAAAACTGGCATTATTATCTCCTTTTTTACAAATAAGGAAATGGAATTTTGGAGAGGTCAAATAACGTATCCATGGTTATGTAATTAATTGGGACTGGAGCCAGGCTTTGAACATGTGCTTCTCTTATTATCAAGACTGTGTCTTTTTTGCTTCATAAAGCTGATTTTCTAAACAAGAACATTCCTTTAAATATTTATTTCCCAGATGTCCATATGCAATATTTATCATTTTTTTTCTATAATAACACCGATCTGGTCCTAGATCTTTACTTTAGACCTCTGAGCTTTTTTCATATCATCCTCTTTGCCCTCTACTGTACCTTGAACCAGACAATTTTTGCTTCACTGTCACAAACAACCTCTCTTTTCCTTCCTTTCTCCACTTTATATATCTGAGTTCTGCAGAAGTTTTCCTTGAGTTCTCTGGTCTATGATATCCTCCCTCCCTTTTCTGAACTTATGCAACATATCCAGTTCCACTCATTGGGCGCTTAGTCTTACAGAGATTTGCAGTTTTATGGCCTTCTAGGCACGGCTGCACCATCCTTCATACAAAACTTCTCAGATTGTAGGGGCAAGAATTTACCCTTACTCATTGACGGGAGCCTCATGGCATCCATGTTAAATAGCGTTAAATGGCATGTCCACGGTAAGTAACTCTGAAGGCATCAAAAATCTTCAAGGCTTAAGGGTCTTAAAAAACAATTGAACTTTGAATGCCACAGTTCAACCTGCAGGGCTCTGTCTGGAAAGCTTTTATCTCTGAGGAAGTGGGTTTCTGATTCTGTCTTTAAATTACATCTGATTTGGGGGATTTTATTACGAAGGCCTAAGGTATAGATTGTGACTGTCTCCAACGTCACTGAGTCCCGTCCAGGCGGATGTGGGCAGGGCCTCAGCGCATGCTTGTACGGGGGCCCTGAGATGAGAGGTACGGTGGCTCTGAATACAGCCTGCACGTGGCAAGCCTGGAGCCTTGGCACGGGGCCGTGCCACCAGAGAAAGAGACCTTTATCTACTTGGCACGAAAACCTCCCTTGCAGAGGGTCTGGGTTTTTCTTAAATCAGGAACGCTGGTAGGAGACAGTTACAAGCACTTTCTTAATCAGAAAACAAGATCTTGACATTGGTGGTGGTTTTTCATCTCATAGAAATTTAATGATGACAGCAAAAATCACCATTTACCCCAAGGAAGTTTAGTTTTATATTTGCCTAAAGACAGAGGGAATGGATGTGCCCAAGGATTGCTGTGTTTAGTAAATCACTTACCTTCACTATGATGGTATAGGGCTTTAGGAGTCATTGCTGTGAGGAGCAAAGTGGGAGGGCAGGGGTGAAGGCTGAATTCCCACGTCTACCTCAGACTGGAGGGGACTGGTATCCCCAATGTCCCTGGCCCTTTCCCACATGTACCTTGTGCTCCTCTCAACGAGATGCACGCATACCCCTCCCCACCACATCTGATCCATCTCAGCTCTGTTGCATCATCCTCCAAGTCCCTGTATTTATCAAACTCACTGCCACTGCACAGACATTTTTTCATAGGAACCCAAGCCTCTATGATGACCAAGATAAAGGAAAATACAATCTTGTCTTTTTCAGCCAAAATAGGGTTTGGATTTTTAAAAAGAGACATTAGTTTGAAAAATATAACAAAACCAGACTCTACAAACAAGCTCAGAGGTATTTCAACAGAGCTCAGATGTCTGAGCATAATCTTATATATAGTTTGGTTGAAAACTGACAGCATATTTTTCCGAATGCCTAGACACCAGTTTCTTTATTTCTATTCACCCCTCTCTGGGATGGATACTAAATCATGATGCGCTGATTTCTGCCCTGAGATAGGTTTGAGTTAGTCCAGCTATGCACTCTAATGGAGCCCTTGGTTTCCCTCCCCAAACCTGTATCTAAAGCCAATTGCCTTGCCCTGTCCTGTACCATCCCCACCTCCACCCCCACCCCCAGTCATTTTCTCTGCCTGGGGCCACACTCTCAATCTGAACCCCCCTCCCTCAGTGGCTTCCCCTGCCCTATCTACATAATAACAGCATCCTACCTTATCTGATTTTACAACTGCCTTTTAGGGCAGCAGAAACCTCTCCACTGACTTTAGAATCATTTCCTTCCTTTTTCCTAGAGATCTCTGTGGCTTCAGTTTATAAGTTCTAATCCTGCCTCTGAGAGAAGATTTATCCATCTGAAACATATTCATTGATACCATTAAGGATGGTTTTAGCCCCTAAGTTAATATATTGGTTTGCTGTCCTGAAGATTTGGTGGCCACATTTTCCAAACACAAAATTGGGATATATGGTCTGACAAGGTGATAGAATGAATGTTTGGAATTGGGACTGACCTAGAAAATTCAGGACCCAAGGCTGTCATACATAATGGCTCTGCGGCCTCGATAATGTGCACGACTTTCTCTGAAGCCTGTCTGCACTGACAACTCCATTTGATGGTCTGAGATAGCCTGTCTCTTTCTGTGTTGGGTCACCCCGTTAGGAAATCCCGATTTCCTCTCTGAGAGATGAATCCTGCTTTCAGCTTATTTGCAGCACAGCCATGACTGACAAGCTGCCTCCTTACCTCCACCTATGTCTGCATGTCTGCTGAAGCGGCTCGGTTGTGCATGGAGGAGGCATCTTGCAGAATCTCTCGTGGCTGAGGGAAGCAGCCTACTCACAGTGAAACTTGGAGTATGGTGGGCTAGCATTCTCCTGCTACCTGTTTACTTTAGCATATAGGTAATGGTTGCCTCAGGCAGGATAAGCTCTCTAATTTGGAAGATAAAAGAAAGGAAATAGTTTTCTGCCTGGGCATCTGGTGAAAGACAGGGAAAATAAGGAGAATAGAAAGGGAAGATGTAGAGAGCTTTTCTGCGTTAGAGTGAGGTGAGAGCCTGGAATTGATCTTTAGAGAGTGCTGCAGGACTAGTTTTCTTGAGGAAGTTGGTGGAAATCTTGGCACAGGTAATTGTGGCTTAGGAAGCCATTAGTAAAGGACAGAATTTAGGAGAGGGGCCCTTTTTCCATTCCTGGAGCTCAGGCATCGCTAGGGTTTTTGGTTTGGGGAACACCAGAAGAAAGCACCCTTATCGCAGATATTGTTTTGAGAAGAGGACACTGGCAACAGGGGTTGCACCAGGGTAGAGAGTGCAGAGGTTCAGCAGATAGGCTCTGGAACCAGAAAGAGTGAATCTCCATCCCCTTCTACTCGCTACCTGTGCAAACTTGGGTAAGTTACTTTACCTCTCTGTGCCTTGATTTCCTGATCTGAAAAATTGGGTCTAACATTTGAAGATTAAATCAATGAATACATGCAAGGTGCTTAGAATACTGATTAGCCTGTAGAAATTTTTCAACAAATATTATTGGTAATATTTTTGTTGTTGTGATGAGGAAGTCAGAGTAGGATAACATCATTAGATATCTTGCTGGAACTTCCACAAACAACCTGCATAAAGCTTTTGTAGGGTGCACTGAGGACCTTCAGTCAATCAGGTGACAAGTCATTGCAAATGTGGACATAAATATTAATGTAATCTCATTTGTATCAATAGGCTGATGAGTTCTGTGAGCATCAGTGTATCATATAATTTCAGTTTTATAATGCTCCTGCAGCAGATTGCTAACTTCACGCTGAAGTCCAGACTCTTCTCTCTTTGTAGACAGTCTGTGGTGCCAGCCTCTATGGCAGGAGGGTGTATCTGTGTGATGGGGATAGAGGGCCAGCCAGGGGCACGTGACATGGAAACAATTTGGGCCACTCCCATGGGCATTCATTCTCCTTGTGCATTTCTTCTTCTCAGTGGCAGGAATGATGATGGCAGAGCCTCTGTTAGCCTGGGGCCTTGAATAATTAATTGCCAATGGTATACCCCACTGCAAGAAATAAACTTATATTGCATTTGTGTCATAAGTTTTTGGAGTGTTATTTGCTAGAGCAGTTAGCCTGTTAAACTTTAAATACCTGAAACCTATTGTATGTATGAAATACCTCTTCCACATTTCTTCAAAAGGGTCGTTTACTCACAGCATTGCAGATCTGTTATAATGTTATAACAGAGCTGTTTTAATGAATAAACAGGACTTGTGGGATTTGATGAGAAAGCACTTTTACTTTTATCTTCCGCTGTTTCTTTATACCTACTTAGTGATTGTGCTCTTCCTCTCTCCCTGAATAGAAATCTATGACTTTTCTGGCCGTTTCTAGGAATTACAAAATCCTGTGTTTACTTAAAATTGTGAACTCAGGCTCAATTTGGTAATTAAAAATGCCCATTCCTATACAATAGCCAAAGCTTCCAACTTCATCAGAAGATCGCATTTCATCCTTTATCTCCTCCCTTGCTAAAGGCATGTCTCAGATGAATCTTTTACTTTGGGGAAAGATGAAATGGTTGGTGTTTTATCTTTTTCTATCTGATCCTCAGGAGATTAAAATGAAGTTTGGAATATAGAAAAGGAAGAGCCATGAGAAGATGTAAGAGAAGCAGAAAAGTTCTGACTGTCGAGGAGTTATTGGGCCTGAGAAATGTTTTTACGTCTCTTTTTTTCATAAGGCTTGCTTATTAAGTTCTTTGGAGGCTTCCCATCCCTACTGGTTTCACACCTTCAGCTTCCTTAATCTCAGCATATGCTTCTCTAGTCCAGATTTGTTCCTCCTCAATCATTAAAAATCTTTGATCCACTTTCAGGTTCTCTCCACTGAGGTCTCATCACCCTTCCATGTGGGCCATTTAAACCTCCAATTCTGACTCTCACTTTGGAATCCTGTGGTCCAACAAGCTTGAAGCATGTCAACACAGTTGCAACCCTCCTTTGTTCTACCACTGGAGCAGCTACCCAGTTTATCTTTCGTCCCTTAGACTTCCGGAATGGGAGTAAGACATCGGTCCACTGTGCTGACCTCCTCACTACCCACCCCCCCAACTTCAGCAACAGATATCAAGCCCCTGGAATGTTACCTTTTACTTCATCTTCTTTGAAGTTAGGTGAAGGTCAAGAGAGGATGCTTGTACAGTTCTCCCCAAAGAGATCATTACCACAAATTCTTTCTTTATCTCTGTTTTCTTGACCCTTGTATATTTTTATTGTAGGTAAAGGATCCAAGAATTATGACACTGATTCTTTCCATTTCCTCTGAAAGTTTATGTTTTGATCTTGTACCTGAATCTGGTGTTTGATATAATTGTAACTCAGGTAAAACTTCCAATTTAACTTCCTGCTGCAGAGGGGTTAAATAAGTTAGGGTATCAAAAACTAGAACAGAAGTTTTTGAGCCTTAGCAAGTGAAGCTAATGAAACATCGAACAGAAATTAGGATCTGCTAGGTCATTCAAAAAATATTTAGTGAGTAATTATTATAGAATAGCTTCTGAAAAAGGCATCAGAGACAGAGGGAATTAGAAAACATAGACACTGACTTTATGGAGCTTATAATCTAGACAGGGAGACAAATATCAATTAAACAATCAAACAAAACAAAATAAAATTTAAAAATATGATAATTGTATGAAAAGACATTCTAGGGTATTATAAGAAATAAGAGCAACCTTTGATTCAGATTAGATAGTTTGCAAGGAAAAGTCATTAGGAAGTGGGTAAGTGAAAATCTGTAGGAAGTATGTTTCAGGGAGAGGAAAGATCATTTTCAAAGTCTTTAAGGCTATACATAGCACGGCAAGTTTGAAGTATTAAAACAAGATCAAATGATTTCTTAAAAAGTTAAACTTAAAATTGTCATATGACCCAGCAATCCACTTCTAAGTATCCCGAAGAATTGAAAGCAGGGTCTTGACCAGATTTTCACACTGATATTCATTACACCATTATTCACAATAGACAAAAGGTGGATGTAACTCAAGTGTCTATCAACAGATGAAAGGATAAACAAAATGTGGTATATCCATACAATGGGATATCATTTAACCATAAAAAGAAATGGCATCATGATACACACTACAACATGGATAAACTTTAAAGCCATGTTGAGTGAAACAAACTAAAGATAAAAGAACAGATGTTGTTTGATTTCACTGATATAAACTAATTGGAATATGGAGATACATAGGAACAGAAACAAAAAGTAGACTACATGTTACCAAGGTCAGAGGGGATGAGAATGGAGAATCAATTCTTAATTGGTACAGAGTTTCTATTTGGGACAATGGAAAAAATTTTAAGAAATGACAGTGGTGATGGTGGCACAATATTGTGAATTAATTAATGCTGCTGAATTGTATGTTTGAAGGTGGCTAAAATGAGAAATGTTCTGTTGTCTGTATGTTACCACAATTAAATAAATAAAAGAAGAGACCAGTGTTCCCAAATGAGATCAATCATGCAGTACCTTGGAACCATGTAGAAGGTTTTAGATTTTATTCCTTAGAGCAATGGAAACTCACTAAAGAGGAGAGTCAGGGGATCAGATTTGTGCTTAAAAATTATCTCATTAACTGTGGCAGAAAGAATGAATGTTGACAGTCCAAGCATGGAGGTTGGGACACCTTTGTTGTGATCAAAAAGAGGAGACGTACTTGGATGCAGGGGTGGTGATAGAGAGCGATGGAAAGAAGAAGTTTAATTTGGGATATACCTTGAAGATATAAATAATGGAACTTGGAATTGAATTGGAGGAGAGGGAGGGGTTAAGGTAAGGTTGCTTCCCTGTTCTGTTATGGGCCATTTACTGATAAGACATACTCTGAATAGAAGCAGATTTTAGGAGGGAGAAAGATAAAGATTTAGTTCAAGACACACTAAAATTGGGTAGTCTGTGGGACATCTACACAGAGATGCTGAATAGACAATTGTATATATAAGTCTAAAAGACAAGTATAATCTGGAGGTATAAGTGTGGGGATTTTTGGTATATAGATGTTATTTAGAGTTTGCATAGAAGATGAGTCACCAGGGCAGTGGTAATTAAACCAAGACAATTGGCATCATTAAAGCAACTATATCAAGAAAGAAAGGGTGGCCAGCTCCATTGTATGCTCTTAAGATATCAAGTAAGGGAAGAAACTAAAATGTGTCCATTGGATTTCTCAATATGGAAGCCACTGGTGACCTTAGTAAGAACATTTAAAGGCCTTGGTAGTGTAGCAGTGACAGGGAAGAGCTTGGATGAGAAGATATCGAATGGGTAGCAATCATTCCAGAATCAAATACTGGAATTATGGAATTCATGAAAACATAGAAAATGAGATTCAGAAAGAAGGATATAGTCACGATAGGTAAGGAATCAGGCATCCAGAGTGAACCAGGGCAAAATACATCAAAATAAGAAAACATAAAAAGAGTCATAGTGATCATCTAATCAAATCTTAACTGTAGAGAGGACTAAACCTAGGCCTAGAAATGACTTTGTCATAGTGATACCATGAACTAACAGCAGAGCCATAATTAGAACCCTGTTCAGACTCTCAGTCCGTCCCTCTTTCTACTATTTATGTTTCCTCCGATGGTCTGCTTATTCTCGACAAAAGATTCAGGAAGAGGAATATGGCTCAGTTGTCAGGCAGCATCTGACACTCTCGTCTGGAAGAAACTCATTGGAACAGACTTAAGTGACCTATAATTCACAACAGGCAAGCCAGGGTCAGAAATAATCAAGCCTCAGCCTTGCAATTTATCAACACTTGAAAGGACGTTTCTGTGGCTGCCGGTCTCTTGGAGTGGCTCACTCGTGGGCCACACAGCTCAGTTCTCTGGTAGCTGGAGGACTTCATAAATGACATTTGATTATGCTCAACACAGCAGCCAGGGGCTGTACACCAACTTCAAGAAAGAAAGCAAACACTAGCGATCTCCATAAAACACAGGAGCCTGGGGGATTGGGATTGGAATCTTAATGTAGAGATCCACAGCCACTAAAGCAAATGACAGCAAAACGTGAACAAATCGCAAAACCAATAATAATAAAATTTCTGCTTGTGCTGTCTGCAAGGTGTCAGTTCTCCAGTATCATCCCCAGGGAGCAAAGTCAACTCTCCACGGGGTCAGAGAAGGTATTAGAAGCTTAATTGCAGGGTTTCTCAGATGGAACCCATGGTTGCTGAAATAGCTTTGTGTTCAGTTGAGTTCTAACCCCTTAATCCTGCCCTTCTGCCTGCAAATTTAGCCTTATTCCCAAGCCAGGAATATTCCTTGAGATACATAAATCTTAATAGTTTTTATTTAATTATGATGAAGTCTTCAATGACGTTTTAGAAATTTGCATGCAAGAAGAAGTCTTAGTCCTACCTCCAACCTCTATTTGCATCAACTAAGACCCAAAGTAATGGGAAATTTGTCCCAAATCACACTACCTATGACAGCACTTAAATTGGAATCTGGGGTCTTGAACACACACTATACCACTCCCAGGCATATACAGAGAAGGAGAACTTACTATTAAATAAGAAACTAAGTAAAATGCACTTTTTTTCTCTTTTTGTATTCTAGGGGAGTCATAGAATTTACCCCATGGGAAAATTTATTCTTTTGTTTAGGAACACGCTTTCATGGGATTTTGGGTCATACAAGGCATAGCCTTGGGTATAGTCTAACATGAGGAAGTTCAGTCAAATGTATAAAACTGCATAGTAAAGGAATGGCACATTTTCCCTGGAGTTGGAGAGTGTTCTGATGTGTTCAGACCAGGGATAGTGATGGAGTAGAATCCTCTGGAGTAGAGTTCTTTTAAGTTCTTTATTAGTGAAGCCAAGGATGAATGGACTAGCTTGAGTCAGAATTGGCTGTGGGTTCTACAGATCGAGAGTGGGAGGAGAGCAATTTTGTGGTGGAGGTGGCTCTGAATCTTCACTAGGCAGAATAACTCCTTGCTCTGTCGTTAGCCTCATTATCCTTCAGTAAAAGGTATGTTCTAGGCATAGCATAGAGCTAATGGCATTGGGTAGAATGAAAAGCTGAGTTTGACGGGCCTTTGTGTACTGAAGAGGATGCAGACTTCCTAGTACCCTCCTTGGAGACTTGTAAAACTAGTATTAGAAGTATGAGAAGCTCACAGACAGAGACCTGTATTCCAGTTTTTGGAGACTTGACAAGCAAGCGGAGGCCTGAGGAAAGGTGGACAATGATGGTGAAGAGCTATGCTGCAGCAGAGGAGCAGCTTGTGACGCAGGCGGGACATAGACAGATCTGAAACCACACTAAGTCTGCCGGAGAAAGGGGTAGTGGATATGGGGTGAAAAGTGAGAAAAACCAGATTCTGCTTTATGGAATAGAAACTGTCCAGGTAGTAAATATCAGAAGTGACCTTGACTCTGGGTATTTGGGTTAATCATTTAACTTTGGTGAACTTCACTCTCCTCAAGTTAGAATAGGTTCAGTTCTTTTTTATTAGCGCTATTGCTCTGATTCAATATTATAATATATTAAATTGTGATAGGAAATTTGTTATTATTTATTTCGCAATATTTCTGCTACAGGGGCAATCTCAAGCCCAACTCTCTTTCGTAGCATCTCTTGATGCTGATCTCTGCTAGCATAAGTTTAACAACTTTCTCACCTTAGACCATATATCCATCTCTGGGCCTCAAGATCATTAAAATGAGCAGATAAACAAAGGGGTTGTGGTGGAGAAGATACTCCAGCTTTTGTCCTCTCAATTCTCCATTATTTGGGTTTGCAGAAAGCAACCTGAGCAGAAATCTCACTGCTTCCACATTTTGTGGTGAAGAGACCCCAGAAATCTGCAGTGTGAAGAAACTGCAGAGAAAAATAAAATCTTTTTAAAACACTGGATACATACCTGTGGCCAAAAGCAGTAGAGAATCAGAGAGTGTCCAAGCCACTCTTATTGGGAGTTCTCCAGGGCTTATGGGAAAACACCAATATGTACTTTGAGCTGTGTACATCTCATTTCACTGTTTAAAGGAAAATAACAGGCCCAGGCCATGGGAGACCCAAACAGAGAGCGGGGGCCTTCGAGTACAGACACACTCAATACTGTGACCTTCTCAAATATAAACATTAGAGAGATGAATAGTTTATGACTTCTGCTGCTGCCGGAGATGGATTCATAAATGAATGAATTAGGTTTGGCCACAGTAAATAGCAAGTGTAGGAAATCTGCAAGGCAGAAAAACGTGAGAGGAAGAAGCTTCTATTTGTCATTATAAGAAATGTGATTATTTCTAATTCATAACCTAAGTAATATATATTAATTTTCATGCTGTATTTGGTTCCGAAGAAAATAAAACAAAAAACAGAGTTGTTTGCTTTTTGTGGCCAATACTGCAGGTTATCTATCCACTATCCTTTCTCTACTTTTTCCTTAAAAATAAAACTCTGACTTTCTTTAGGGTAGTGGCAACCCAGACATTTCCCAGCCCCTCTTTTTTCAAGCTCATGGAACAGTGCTGGCCAATGAGACAGGAATGAAAGTCACTGGTGGTGGAACTTCTGGGAAACGTCTTTGGTAGGGTGGATTCTCACTCTAGTACTTTTCTCCTTGCCCATTCCCCTTCTACCTTCTTATAGGACATGAAGCCAGGAATTAGGGGTTTTCTTGTGAGCCCAAGGATGACAGATAATCGCTGAGGTTGTGGAGCTAGAACCCAAAAGCTTGCTCCCTCTTGGCATCTTATAGCTACTGCACTGTTCTCAACAGCCTTTCTCTGGACATCTTTTTGCACGAGGAAAATTAAGCCCTTTCTTTCCTTGATAATTTGTCTGATGTGGGTGGGGGTGGCGGGTGGAAGTGGAGGTTGGGTTGTTACATTGTTTGACACCAAAAGCAATTCTAGCTAATAGAGTGACTATTTTCTTTTAACTTTTTTATTGTATAGTATAACATATATACAAAGCAAAGGTATAAAAAAAGCAATAGTTTTCAAAGCATAGAGTGGTTATTTTTAATTTCAAGATACATATGGACAGAAATTAACAGACATATCCAATAAAGCAGGATCCCCATGACTCCTTCCGAGGGGACACACTGGTGGAATAAAACTTGGTGATAGGAATTCCACTGGGTCTCAGTACCCTAAGTCCAAGTCTGGCTTACCAAGAAGGAAATACTGAGTTCTACTGAACCTTTAATTCAGGTCTTTTCTGGAATTAGTGAAGTAAGTTGCCTTTAGATCTTTCAGTTTACCTCTAGGATGATATGGTCTGTAAAACACAAGAGAGAATCTAAGTTCATAATTGGTGGGCTAAAACTCCAAGTTGAACGCTTACCCTTTATCTATAGAGAAAACTCTAGAGTGATAGTCACACCCATCTGATGACAGCTTCATAAAGCATTATTAGATAATTTCAGGGTAAGCATGCAATAGTCACTAGAATGAAATTCATAGTCTCTGTGAGATTGTCCAGATGTATCGTCAAATCTTGGTTATATGGATGATAGAGAACAGGATTTGAAGGCTCAAGGATACATAATTCTTGAAAAAACATAAGTCCAAACTCTATTTCAACAAGATCAAATGCTGCACCTATGTTGACATTGACTGTTCTTCCTTCAGGCCAAAGTTGCCATTAGACAGATGAAGGTTATGTGATATCTCTTCCTTCATGCAGCAGAGGATCCCCTCCAGTGACCCATGTTTAATTTGTTTAAATTAAGTTAAACTTGAAATGACAAAATATTAGCATGCCGGATACATAAAAAAATATTTTATAAAGTTAACCAAAGCCCTGGCCCCTTCATTTAATCTTTACTCTCTACCCCACAAGTTATGTATCTGTTTTGTGAATTTTAACTCTTCCTGTTCAGGTTTCCTTATAATGGGCATGCTATTGATATTTACTTTTATCTGTCTATTTCAGGCAGACCAGCCCCATAGAGCTCCAACGAGAAGTTAAGGGAGGTATTTGCTAGTAAAGGAAATAAAAGCAATTGTGGGAACTTTTATGAGTTTTTTTTAAGGTCTAGAAAGCGATGTTCCTTCTGGCTACTAAGCTCAGCCTGAATGGCAAAGACAAGGTAAATACACTAGAAATTTGTCCTCCAAACGTGGCTGCAAGGTGACTTTTTCCAAAGGAAGCATATTAGAGATAAAATGAGGTGACCTTTTAAAGTTCTGCCCCCAGTCAAGTTATTATGAGTTGCTTTATAACAAACAATACCAAGTATATGTCCCCAGGATACTTCCCTAATGTTGCCTCCAGAAATCTAATTTGTAGATCTGATGGATACCTACCGGAAAGGGCAGCCACTATCTGAACAATCCCTATTCTCAAAGACCTTCACATACATACACACACACAACACACACACAGAGGAATTAAAATTGATTTTCAATGTTTTTGTCAGCCACAGGAGCCTCGAGTACTCCAACAGCATTTCCCATAGAAGCCATTACGTATCAAAGTGCGTCAGTATCAGCATTCTCTGAGATAAATAATTTATACGGGAACTAATAAAATAATAGAATACTTCAGGAGATTGTAATAAGCGGGCAGAATCGGGGGCCTCCTGGGAACCCTCTCAAGCAAAGGCATGCCTGCACAGCTTGGGTGCACTGCTTCTCTTTAAGTCCCTTCTTTTCTTGCCCTCGCCCATGGAATGTTATCCCTTGACTGTACTTTCTTGGACACATCCTCCCAAAACTTCAGTGCCCAGCTAAACCCTCTTATTTTGATGGCACCTTCTCTGCCCCTTCAAACCTAATCTCTCTCTCCTCCATAGCACTTATGTTTATATAAATTGTGTGAGACCTCTTTTTTTTGTATGCTCTATGGCAGGGTCACATTTCATTATTTTTCCATGTAAGTATCCCATTATTTCCAAACAATTTGTTGAGTTTTTGTTTGTTTGTTTTTTGGGAAGTACATGGGATGGGAATCAAAGCCAGGTTTCCTGCACAGCAGGCAAGAATCCTACCATGGAGTCACCTTGAAACCCCCGGTACCTCTTTTATATAGCTATGTGCTACCCTTTTTATTTCAATTAACTCTTTTGACTATCACTAGATCATAAACTTTTTGAAGACAGGGACATATCGAATATTCTCTGAATTCCCAGCAGTGTATAGCACATTGCTGCCTATCTACCAGCAGTCTACATTTAACTCACCTCCAGGCCGAGAATCCTCTCAGAATAATTTCTTTTATTGTGTGAGTCTAACAGACAAGGAATAATGTTGCATTTTGGTTGTGATTTTAAAGACACAGATTATCTTATTTTTGAGGTATTATACAAAGCAGACCCCAAAACCCTCTGTTCCCAAACAGATTATTATGGAGGGAATCAGTAGAGACTAAGAGAGACACTGGTCAGTCTTAAATTTAAAAACAAAAACAAAAATAACCGAAATTATCCTTTCAAAAAAGAAATCGTTCTATTCTAGCTTGCCGCTAGGCCAATGGAATGGCATCAAAGAAGAGGATTTAAAATCAGAAGGAAATACCAAGGAGAGCTGACCTTTGTGTGATGTCTGCAAAGACTAGAGGCTCTCTGAATCCTGGCTTCCTACCTAGGAGTCTTCTTTGCACAGCAGAGATCTTTCACCAAATTCTTACTCTTAGAGGATGGCCTACCTCGTGCATTTTCCCCACTTCCTGTGCCTGTTCAGGAAATCCCAAGGTAAAAACAGGTTCTCTGAAGCCTCAAGCCCTTTCAGATTCTCCCTTCCTGTGGCACACCAGAGAGTCAGCAGTTCCCACCACACTTGGTGTTCCTTTGGATACTTGCAGGTTATATGATTTCATATGTAAATATATTGATATCCAGCACCAGAAAAACAATAACAACATCCATGAACACATGTTGAATAGGAAGAACTGTAGTAGATTCTTACTTAGGATCTTGAAGTGTTTGGTAAAGAGGAAAGAAATAATCTCTGCCAATGAAGAGAAGGAAACATTTGGGGGGGGGGGAATTCTGCAGCTTCTACCTCCAGAAATTTTGAAATAAGGGCCAATGACTACTGGTCTAGACCCACTCAAAGAAAATCTTCCCTGGAAGCAAGAAGATGGAATTTGTACATTCTCACAATTCCTTTGTTTTGTTTTTGAGCTGGGAAAAGAGAAGCATGGTTATTTCCATTTGGAGAAATTACACTTTTGGACAATGGAGGCTGGTTCATTTCTTTGATTTATTAACAACAAAACAAGAGCCCAAACTTCTCACCATGTTTTTAAGATACCAAAACATGTGGTCAGAAAAATACTGCATGGAGGTCTTTCATAAGCTGGGTTCAAGGAGATTAGCTCTATTATTTACAAGTTCTGTTTAAAGGGTCTTCAAAACCTTGACTCACTCTACATGACTTGCAAACAGACCCCGAAGCTGATACCACAGGAGCAGTAACGGGAGCAGGTTGGGAACGAGCATTTAAAATCAATGGGTGTATTCATAGTTGGTATTTTCTGGGCAGAGCCCCTAACCTTAATCGTGCTTGGAAAGTACATCCTTAATGGCAAGTGGGTCGAGGAGAGACTATTTGGTGGTGAGGTAGCACCAGCCATGGCCCTGACTTAAGTATGGTCCATCATTTCCACAGTGATAAAATGACTCAGATATACTTCAGTTGGAATGTGAGTCATGAGGGCTGAGATCTGTATCACAAGCATTTTGGGGCTTTCCCTCTTAATTGCCCAAAGAGTCTGACACATTTGCAATTTAGTCATTAACTCAGCAAATTTTATTAAGACCCCTCTATGTATAGACATTAGACCAGGCACTGAGGATACAACTTCAGTTGAATGGGACAAATGTGGTCTCTTCCTCACCAAACTGACCATTTAGTTGGAGAGAAAGGCTTAAAAATAATGAAGTAATTATATCTTGTATCAAGTGCTATGAAATGAATATGTGATAGTGAGTAACTAGGAAGAGACTTCTTTGAACAGGGTAGTCATGGATGGGTTGTCTAGGTACCTGGCATTTATACTGAAGCTTAATGGATAAGAAGTATCCAGCTAGGCAATGAGTATCAGGCTTGCTGGAGTAGCTAGGCGACAACACACTTTTCCTTACTATAGGTTAACAAGGGTGTGTTTAGAGTGCGGGGATTGGTGGTATTGGATTCTCTACCATGTAGAGCTTACAGCATTAGAAGCAATGAGAATATTAGCTGGGTTGTTATTATGAATAATGATGGTGATTTGAAAGGTTTTAGGGATGTGTGGGGATTCTTGAGGAGAACCAAGGTCTTCCGTGGTTCTGATGAAGGTCTGCCAAAAAGGCCAGCTGAAAGGTGGGAAATGCAAAGACCAGTTACAAATGGCCTAGCAAAAGATTTCCGAATGTGCAGGTGCAAGTCTCATTCCATCTTCTGTGACAAACTGAATGCCTATAGGAATGGGAGGGGAGTAATATATAAGAGTAAAGCAGAGGGTGGCTCATTGGCAGAGTTCTCACCTGCCATGCTGGAGACCGGTCCAATTCCTGGTAAAAAAAAAAGAGTAAAGCAGAGTGGGCAGGCAGGGGCAGGCACTGCAGCATGCGTGATCAATTTAAAGGGAAAGTCACTGCTGCGCTTCAGAGGATGGTTGACAATCAGGAATACTGCCAGTGTTGTCATGCGTGCTGATTTTTCAAGGTACGCAAGATATCTGGATTTTCAAGGGAAATGTACTCTTTTCCAAACCCTAGCATCTAATTTAAAAAATATGCTGTGAACTAAAAAAAAATGCTCTCTTGTGGACTCCATGGGCCACCTGTTTCAATTTCAACTCAGGAAAGCATGCAAGGTGAAGGCAGAGAAAGGGTCTCTTTTGTGCACAATTACTCCCCAGCTCCACGTGGTGCCTGGCCCTGGTCGTCTCTAATGTGTGTAGGTGAACGGATGCACTCCTTCCTCCAACCCCTGTCATGCCGGTTCACCCAAACATACTCAGTCTTCTGTTTTCTGAAGTCTTATAAAACATCAGTTTTCAAAACGAAAGTGAGTGCAATTAATCTGTTCCCTTTCTTGGAGGAAGAAACCCCAATGTCTAATTTTTCTCAAATTCAATTACATACCCACCTACTTCCTCTCTGTGTCAGACTAAGCTTTCTAAAACATTCCAGCCTTTTCTTTCAGGCAGCTATTAAGAAATAGTTATTTTCCCTCCCAGTCTGGCATCTCAGAATTTTTTTTTTTTACCAAATGTCTAATTAATTAACCCTAATTAATTGGAATTTAAAATCGCTTTCCAAATCCACAGTACTGTAAAGTTGCCCTCCTGCCCATAGGAAGATTCAGTAAAAAGTCTTGCATTACTATTAAGAACATAATATTCTCAAAGCATGCCTCTCATGAAGCTATGAAATTGTTCAAAGAGAAAATCAGGAGAAATTGTCTCTATCAAGTGGCACAAAGCTATTTAGAAAGAATTACTTTGTCAAGCAAGCTTTGAGCTAAGTTGAATGTGAGATTTCTTTTTTTTTTTTTTTTTGCTTTGAGCAGTTTTTTCAACCCCACCCCTATTCTTGTAAAAAAGAAAATCAATGTTTTCTGGAAGAACAGAGATGAGAGCCTTTGGAGAACTCCACCTCCTGTTTGCTACAAAAAAAAACCATTAATACATGTCACCAGCAATGTTGGGTACCAGGGGAAACTGGACGACCTCATGAATATATTTTCTAAAGAGCTTAAAATGTCCATCTTGTATATTATTCATCTTTTAAAGAGTCTAAGAGCTATTGATCCCTTTGACTGCTGGAAAAAGCAATTTAAATGCAGCAAAAGCTCTAAGTATGTATGTATGGACAGAGCAGTGCCTGTCCAAAATGGCTTCTAAATGACTCTTTTCCCCATGTGGAGAACTGTACTGCAGCAAAGGATGACCTTTGGTAGAGGAGATGGTATCACAAGGTCTATTAAAGCAAAATAAAAGGAAATTAGTGCTGCCTTTGCTTAAAATGGCATTATTTTAATAGCCTTGTTAAAACTCATCTGTTGATAAAAGTGTTTTTTTTTTCCACAGACAATCATTGCAGGGCTGGCCCACGGTCTTCTAAAGGGCCCCTCCATCTACATGCGCTCAATAACAAGTACAGTGTTCCAAAAACAGTGCGTACCGTAAGAAGTGACATAGGTGAAAAGCTCTGGGCAGGGATCCACTTGTTATGAGATGCTGACATAATGTTATCTCTGCCAAAGATCTGCTAAGTGATGAGACTTCACCTGTTTGCTGCAGTTTCCTCACTGATAAAATGCTCTTTTCATGTCCATAGGTGTAGTGGGAGGTGACTAGTGAATATATTCTGGGGCTAATAATGTACTTTGTCAAAGTGAGGGGACTGTAGGTTTAAACCCTCTAAAATTTTCAGGACGAAGAAAGAATGCGTCTATCCATCAGAATTCCCGCGTTCTCTGAAGCTGCTGGCTCTGGCTTTTTGTTGCCATCTGAGAGTCTTTACTGGCCCTCTATCAACTCTTCGCCCAAGAAATAAGAGGCCCCTTCTTTTACTCTACCCTAAATCATATGAGACATCATAACCACGATACACATCTGGACTTGTCTTCTTGAGTCCCCAGTAGTCTGAAGAATCAGAGGTATCTCATAACAGTGATGTAGTACAGAGGGATGAGTACAGAGTCTACCAGCTCTAGCACTAACTACTTGTGTAAACGTGGCTGAAGCGTTGATTCTTTTTAGACTCTAGTTTCCTTATCTGTAAAATGGGATTATGATAAAACAGTGAAGATGAAATTAACTACGTGAAAACATTTCGCACTGTGCTATATAAAAATTCTATTTACACGTTATATTAGGCACATAAGGATATTTTACCTTTGGAAGGAGTTTCTTACTGGTTTCTTTATTAGATCTGGATCTTATACACAATAATCAATCATTGAACTTGGCTCAGCCTCCTTATGTAAAGTTTTCTTATAAACTCTCTCAGATCCATCACTACTTCCTTGACCCAATTTGGGTCTGAAAACTTTTAAAGGATAATCTCTTCTTCACCAGGGCAAAAACCTTTGATTTGCTCTAGTTTTCCTTTTGCCCAAGCCAGAGACCCTACCTATGCCTATGAACATGAGCAAAAATAGACCTAGGATCTTTTTTCCATCTTAAATATGTGGATGTGTTACATCAGAAACTTCATAAGCTTTTCCACATTTTATAAAAGGTCTGGAATTGGTAGCCAGATGGCTATTCTCTGTGCCCCCTTGAGCCAGCCTCTTCATGACATGGTAGATTCTCTCATGGACCACGACTTTGCTGCCTTGGTACTCACTCAGCTTTGACAGTGTTTGATCATCAGCTGCGAATCCACGTGAAATCTCACAGGTGATGCTGTCAGGCAGAGCAAAGGGCACCCAGATTAGTTTAATGCCAGCAAAGGGCAAGGCTTCCCCTTTGAAATAGGGCTTCTAGTTTTCTGGTATACTCATGGAAACACCAAGCTCACACATCCTTTACTTTTGTTGATCAAGTGGTTTTGAAAACTGAACACATTCATAACTGCTTGAGCCTTAACTGGCGCTTGGCTTGAATAAAGTCATGACATACGTTATTCTGTCCTAGCATTCTCTTGAGGTCAACTTCAAATGATTTGGGATCTCCCACGAATTTTTCTAATTTTATATTATTTGTTAATTCATCAAAGTGTTTTTGAACTCATGTATTTCCTTTTTAGACTGCTTTACTCCAATATGATGACAAATACTGAACTATGTTTCTAAAATCCAAGTTTGATCATGCCATTTCCCAGCTTAAAAACTTCAGTGGCTCTGTTATCCCAGAACTTTCTGGTGTGCTTCCAAAAGCTCTTCCCACTGGGACTGGAGCCTAACTTTCAGCTCCACCTTCACTCTTTCGCATATCCCTTAACAAACACCTATTTTTATATCCCCATGTGCTTTCTTATGCTCTTTTGCTGTGTTTGAAATGTTTTTTTCCCACCTTCATCTGATGACATAATCGTACTCATTCTTCAAAGCCTGGACCAAATGTTACCTCAGCTGTAAAGTCCAGTGAACCCTTTCTCTTATTACCACATACTTAGAATAATTGAATCATGCCTGTTTTTCTATAACTTTATTTTCTATTAGACGTCCCCTCAAGGGCAGAACCACATCTTATTCTCTTGGTATTCTGAGAGCATAGTTGAGTGCTTGTAACACAGTAGATGATCAATCAATCAATCTTTACGGAAAGAAATAATAAAGCATCAAATATTGACAAATACTGGCTCTTTTAATGGTTCCAATTTTACTATTTTAAAATTCAAGTTAGCTCCTATTTCATATATCTACACATTAGATTCAATGGACACTTTATAATACACACCACTTTTCATACACTGAAGTCTTTTAAAGGATGCTAAACACATCCCCTCTCAACTTTTTTCTTCCAGATGGTTCTAATCTTTCTGATTCATTTTCATATATTGCATCCTGTTGATAATTTTAGCTGTGTTCTCCGGAGCCTTGCAGTGTTATTTTGTTGTTTATAAAATGAGGACAGGTTAGGCAGCTATAGCTGAATCCAGGATTCCAAAAGTGGAAGATTTATGGTTTGAACCAGGGTGCAGCAGTATTCTCTGTCTCATTACAATATGTTCTCGCCCCATAAAGGCCAAAGGCCCTCATCGGGAATGGGTACCTTGTCTCCTGAATCCCTTTATCAAATTCTAACGATCACTCAGAGTTCAGTATCCTTTGAGCATAGATGGATTTTTTTCTAAAAGCCATTGCCTTGTTTCTGTTCATGTGGAAATGTACCTCTATCTTTTGACCTCCGCTTGGTTTCTCTTGGCGTTTATAAGAAGTACCACACAGGAGTTTTCTTTTCCCCATTTAGAAGAATTCTCTGTTATCTGTAAACTTGGGGATTTCAATGGATAATCTCTCTTGTACTTCACTGGATAAAACTTTAAATAAACGTGATCAAGAGACTACTGTCGTGGTGATTTTACCATTTTGTCACAGAATGTCCAATTTACTTCATTCCTTTTATTCCTGGATCTATGCCAATTCCATATCTATGAGGAAAAAAGATCCCTTTAGTTCTACTATGTTTTTAGAAAAAAAAATCACTCAGCATATAATTAAATCAAAGCGTTTTTGAAAGTAGAGATAATTGCATTTCTTAATTCCATTTTACAAAGTACTAATTTATTCTTTCAGAAGCTCCACAAAAATTGGGCAGTTGGTCCTAGCTAGATGAAGAGTAGTTGCTAGCTGCTGGTGGTAACCAGAAATACATTGACCAGTGGAAAGGCCAGAGGTAAAGAGAATGAGAAGAGAAAACGTCAAAGCAGTGGGACCTCGAGTTTGTATAGAATAGAGAAAGGGAGCGAACTTGGTCAGGAGACAGACAATGTAAACCAAAATGTAAGAATGACAAGTGCTCGTGCCACCAAGGCTGATGGAAATAAGCAAACAGCCAAAGGATAAGTAGGCATAAGTGAATGGAGGTTCTGTAGATAGTTATTTTTAGGAGATGGAACCTCATTTCCTTAGGGTCTTGTGTCTGTTTTAAGCACATGGATCTCTATGGTGGAGTTCTAAGTATAGATTTCCTAATTACAATTTTTTTCCTGCTAAAACTGTGCTATCATATTTTAATTTTGCTTCATTCACTGTTCAATGATCTTACCCTTTATTGTCCAGCAACTGATATTTACCAGATCCCTGTAATTTGTAAGTCATTGTGAAAAACAAAGGAAATAGAGAGAATGAAGTTCTTCCTTGTCCTTAAGGATCTCATAAACTAGTAAGGAGGATATGCCAAATAATCAAATAAGTAAAATATATGATAGACTAGAATAAGCGGGAAAAGAGAGAACAAAATGCTCTGTGTGTCAGTGTCTCTGTTTAGAAAGCCCTTCCCACAATTACCAGGCTCTGATTGTCATTTTATGGCTTACCTTTCCAAGCCAACTCAAATGCCACCAGTCCCTTGAAGACGTCTCTGATTATGCCCGTCCTTAGCCTTGTGTTTATTTCTTCCTTACGGCATAGTATCTGCCCAGGGAATAACAAGTATTTCACTTTCCAGTATGAACATGATGACCATTCATTCTGGACTTTTCTGGGCAGTCTGTGTTTTATATATTTATATTTATTTATTAATAGAAGAAATTCTTTTATGTGATTTAATCTTTAGACCTTGCCACATGTTCTAACACTAAAGTCTTTGTTTTGGACAATATGGTCAGAGCAGTTGGAGTAGAGGCAGAGGCCGTGTTCACTTGGTTTGACTGATATACCAGCTATATATGATTGACCTTCATTCTGATCAATTGGGCAAAATCTATTCTTACTGGTCAATGGCCATTCCATATGAGTTGTTAATTATTTTGAGCATCACTCTAGGTATAAGGAAATCATGGAAATGTAGGTTGGATTCAGAAAAATAGAAACTTATATGCTAGGTTAGGGAAAAAGGGCCTTCAAGGGCACTGTGATACCATCAATGGTTTTATATCTGTCTGCCTAGGTGAAATGATTCACTGGTCAGCAAACTAAAAAGAAAAAAACTTCTCCTTATCAACCAAGCCATTCTTTGACATTTGTATTTGTTTATTTACATGGGTTTTCAAAAACACTTATTGAACACCTCTTTGGCAGAGACTGATAACTATTTACCAAAATCTATTTTTTCTTCCTGGACATGTCTATACATCTGCCTGCCTCCCTTGCAGTTACGTGTGGCCATGTGACTAGATTCCAGTTAATAGAATATGACTAGGAGGAGACTCCCCCTGAGCCTGAGTGATCTTGAAAACCACGTGTTTGATATGGCAGAGCAGTCATCATCTTGGGTCTTGAATAACCGTTGAACAGAGAGCCCTCTACTTCCATCTCACCAACCTGGCACATTGTGTGAGTAAAAACTGAACTTCTATTTTTATTAAGCCATTAAGTGTTTGGATCTAATTATTATTGTAGCCTAGCTATACCAATTAAGATAAGCTGGGTTATGTTGTGATTTGAAAAATTCTCAGTCATTTAAGCCACAAGGATTTATTTCTCACACATGCTACTTTTCCACGGAGGGTTGGCTAGGAGCTCTTTTCCCATGTTTTGTTTCTCACTTTTTCACCCTCTCTTGCCTAATGGTACAGCCACTGTCTGGAATACTTCTGGTTACCTTGGCGGAGGGAAAAGTACTGAAGAGACTTATATTGGCCGTTAAACCATCAACCAGGGGCCCTTCATTGTTCCAACTCACAATTCATTGTGAGTCAGACTTGGTCCTATGGCTCCAATCTAAGTCAGGAAATACGCTTCTTCCATGTTCCTGGAAGCCAGATGGGTAGAAGAATTCAACAGCATTAAAGATCAGCACACCCGCCTAAGTGATCTAAAACAGCCTATCATGCTAGGCTCTGCTAGATTCTGACTTTTAAAGATTAATATTAATCATGGTCCTAGTTTTGCAATATCACAATGGATTTTTCTTCTAAACTCATGGGTGGATGCCATCTGATTTTGGTGATTTTCTTCAATATTTTTGAATCAGATGGTAAATGTATTATAAAATAACCCACTCATTCATTTATTCCATAAACAATATGTATCCAGTGTGTATTTATACAGTACCTTTCCTGGGTGCTGTGGGGATACAATGATGAAGTTGACGTTGATCCAGCTCTCAAAGAACTCAGAATGTAGGAAATGGTTTGTTCTAATATCTCCAAGCTGTAGCCATTAAATATGTCCCTCGTTATTTTCTCAGCAAAACTAAGGCTGTCTTGATTTTTCACTTTGTTCTTAGGGAGGTGAATGTTAACTCAGAAGCATGACTGCTCTGCTGCACAAGACTCAAGGTGAGGTCCCTTTGTGGTTTTCTAACATTTGGTTCTTGAGTCTTTGGCTCATTTTGAGGTGCTGTGAACCATAGCCTATGTATGAGGTGCCTCCACTGATACACCCAAGAGACAAGAGTGGAGACATGGACCGAAATCATTGGACTCTGTTCTAGCTCATCCTTCTTTCGGTGTCCCAGCCTATGTTTATTTTTGGAAGTTTCATTCCATTTTACAATTCTATTTGAAAAGTAATAGAGCAGTTCTTTTCAAATTGAGTTTCTTAGTGCCTGAGGATTAAGAGGAAGCAGCAGCAAAGAGGATTAAGAGGAAGCTCCAGGTTCCCTGTCTCTACTCTAACCAGAGCCGTTTTTGACTGTTTTATGCATTGGAATTCTATATACCACTCTATTATTAGAAATGTCCAAGTCTTTAAAGAAAGTATACAAACAATTATCTAATGGGTTGCTATTTTAAAACATTACCAGGAGACCAAGAGAATTAATAAAGATGCTGCTTTGACATACCACAGACCATGAGATCTTGAAAGTATTTAGAATCATTCAGTTTCTTCTGAGAAAATAGTTTCCTTCAGTCTATAGCTCACTATGCCATTTAGAAAGTGCAGAATCTCATAGAATGGACCTTATTCCCTTTAGGCCATGCGTTCCATAAAGAAAGCATTTAGCTGATGATTTGCATATAGCAGACCATCAAAAAGTGTCTATTGAATGAACAAAGGAAAGAAGCAGGGTTAGTCTTCACATGGTAGGCAGGCAAAACAAAGCTCAGAGCGGGGAAGGGTTTGGCCCAAGGTCACACAGTAAAAGAGAGGCAAAGGTGGTATAAAATTGTAGGACTTCTTAAACTGGATATGTAACGTTGATCCTTAAACATTGATTAAAAAAAAGAAATGAAACAGTCAAACTCAACCTATTGCCTGCCATCCTTTGCCCTCTCTCTCCATATCCACCCTAATGATGCAATACAGAGACAATTCAAGTTCTAATTCGCATGATCAATGGTCTTGTCTGTCTGCTCTTTCTGTTAGTACAGGATGCCAAGGAAGCTGTTCTGTCCTCCATGATATAGAATGTGTCTCTTCCTTCCCTTACACCTCCCCCCATCTGCAGAACTCCAGGGCATAGCAGAGGGAGGTTTTGTGTCCAGCAGCAGTAATCTGTGGGTGGTGCTGAGCAGAAGACAGTTTAAGAAGGACAAGCTGTGCTAAGGTTAGGTTGTTCCATTTTCTCCTTCCTTTGCATCACCAATGATGTTATTTATGGAATGCCAGTATGTTTCCTTTTTTAACTATAAGGAGGAAAAATAGAGTCTTGTATAAGAACAAGATTGATGACTCAACAGGGCTGTTCAATGCCAAATTACATCCTGTATTCTCATTTGTAACATTGTTTCTTACAGTAGCATGCTTCTGGGTGCATGGTGAGACTGAACCCCAAGATGTTCACCTGCCTAAGGGGCTTATTCCTATCATAGCAGCCCAGGTGGACTGATGGGTCCATTGTCATGAACTCTGGCCTGGTGAACCTAGTATGACCAAATCTTGCTGATCTATGAGCAGGGAGTGAGGCAAAACCTTACAGGGATAGTGTAATTTTTGGTTGAGTTTTCTTTCAGGTGGTCTAAATATTAAGCTTTTCTGGCATTATAACATATCAGAGGATCGTTATTTTTAGTAGTGTTAAATACCATGACTCTTATCTGTTTTAAGTTCTTCCTGTTACAAATAAGTAACTTAGTCATAAATACATTTGCAAGTACTGATTAACCAGAGATGTGTAGCTCTCTGGACCAATGGGCTCTTTTTTTTTTTTGTATGGTTGTGCAAGCTATTGGAGACAAAATTAAAGGCTAAATTTCTTCACTGCTTTGCAAGTCTTCCTTCAATCATACAAATTTGAAGTTTTGGTTATTGTCTTGGCTGTTTTGCTACTCTAAAATTCTGGACAGCTATGTGCTGAGTGTGTGGGTGTATGTGTGTGTCTTTGTGTATATGTCTTTTAACTGTATGTATGTAGCAAGGCGAGCTATCGTGCAACCCAAACTGGAAACAGAAAACATCGGAGGCAGCAATGTGTTAGAAAAGCATTCTCTTTGGATTTATGCTGACCTTGCTGTCAATGCTGGTTTTCTTATTTACTGTGTGATCATGGACCAGTTTCATAATCATTTTGAGCCTTACTTTCTTCTATAAAAATGTAAAGTTTACTTTAAAAGATATATGTAGAGTGTTTGACAAAGCGCCTCATACATAAAGGTTCATGATACATTCCTTCACGTAACATGATGTATTAATGATCTGCTATATGTGAAGTCCCTGATTACACACAATAATGCCTGCTTCCTTCTTTCAAGAAGCGTCATTAGAGTGTAAAACATAGCAACCTATCAGAAGTGGGGGTGGGGCTGTAGAGCAGCTTTTCTGACTCTTGGAGATACAGCATGACAGCAGAGAGCTGAAATGACCTGCTCCAGGTCACAGCATAATGGGGCAAAGAAGGACTCAAATTCAAGTTCATCTGATCCCCACCCAAGATTTTGCTTTCAGTGGGACCCATGGCTTCTTAGAGGGAGTAAAAGACTTTTCCCTGTGATCTTTGGCCTGTATGTAGCCAGAGGAAACAGAGCACACCTGGTCGACCCTGAAATGGCCCCATCTACCTTCTTCTGCCACTGTGGGGGTTTGTTTATATGGTACAGAGGACGAAATATTCATTTTTTTAAAACTCTGGCCTCTATTCTGCATTCTATATTCATTTATTTTCAATAACAGTTTCAGATTTCTCATTTTTCCCCTGAAACCTTACAAATATTTTTTTCTGTCCTGCCTTTCTTACAATATTTACATAAAAGCCAAGTTGAAAAATTTATAGCAGTAATGAAGACCTTGGGGAAAACAAAATGCTCCAAGAACTAATGCTGCCTTTAACCCTTTGCTGAGGACCAATGCCAGAACTGCAGTCCACACAGCGGACAGTTACATGAAACATGCTGGAAGACACCCATTTCACCTAAGAAATGCTAATAGTGGGATCAATATGGGGATTCTCCTGACCTCACTCATCACATACTTTTAGTCCACAGAGGATACCATGGAAATAAAAGTGAATTTAATAGCTAAAGTTTGAAGCAGTCATGTAAATTCTATAAAGTTTACTATTTGAAAATATTGGAAGGGTGGAATGCAACTTAGAGTAAACTGTGACTTCATGAAAAATCTGAAAGGCAACACATTAAAGGACTACAATTTTACCCCTATTAAGTATATTTCATATAAAAGACAAACTCTTTCTTCCTTTCAACCAGTGAATATTTAATGAACATCTACAACCTGTCAGTCACTCAGTATCCAAAGAATTCCATGCATTCCTTGTCCCCATAGAGCACTCAGCCTAGTGTTCATTAATAGAAGTTTGATACTATCACCAATGCTGTCTTTTCTCTTCCGTTTTTTAGATACTTTCTGATTCTACCTGGGGGCCTTGGCTGAAGATATGCTTCATCAACTACGGGGTGGACTAAGGGGTTGGCTAGCGGGGCGGCTGCTAAGGCAACCACTGCCTAAGGGGCTCTGAAACGCCCCTGAAAATGGCACCAAATGGATAAATGGTTTTTAATTCTGAGATAGTATCATATGTGGTTGGAAGGAAGATCACTAAGATGGGATGATCCTGGGCAAGACAACGGAGATTTGACACTTGATTTCTAAAGAAGAGATTCACTTGACTATAAGACTTACCTTTACCTTGGTGGGTTATGCACATTTGGAACCCAGAGCTGAGCTGTCCTGGATGATGGAAAGGTTGAGTGATGCTGTCTTCAGTCCTACCCCTCCCCTCTCCACCTCAAAATGCTCAGATTCTCCTCTAAGTAAATGTTGATCACATATTTTAAACATTAGCCCCTATGTTTCAATCTACCCCTGACCATAAATGGAACATTTGGGGCAAGTGAGCATTTCAGCATGTCTCAAGCTACATGAATTTAATATTAAAAAAATAATAATGGTAGCAACAACAATTGGTATTTGCCAACCTTCTTGGGTCTCATATGATGCAATCTGGAGGGTGGTTTCTGGATTCAAATTTCTGGGTACAAATCCCAGTTCAGTCATTTCCTGGTTGTGCAACTTAAGGTAAATGATTTTTAATCTTCCAGTACCTTAATTTCCTCATCTTTAAAATGGAGATAATAATTATTCATTACCTCATGAGCATGAGGTAAAGATTAAATAAGTTAGCGCAGGTAGAATGCTCTGAAGTATGCAATATGACTACAATATTTTATTTGCTATTATTATTATTTTACATATTCCTCACAATAATCTTGAAAGGTAGATTTTATCTCCATTACATTGTTAAGAAAATAAGGCTCATGGTAGTTTAACAATTGGTTAAAGGTCAAATTGCTAATAAGCGGCAAGGCCAGGACTTGAACCCTTGATCTATCTGATGCCAAAACCTGGTATTCCTTTAATAGCACACTGTGCTATTACACACTAGATAATAGACACTATCTCTGTGTCAGGGCCATGTAACACCTGAATACAGAAGCTCTGAAGTTAAACTGCCTGAGTTCAAATATCAGCACCACCCCTTTTAGCTGTGTGACTTTGGGTGAGTTACTTCTCCTCTCTGTGCCTGAGTTGTCTATTCATGGGAACAATATCAGTCCCCAACTCGAGGGTTGTTATGATGACTGAATAGCAAACATGTATAAGGTAGTTAGCAGAGTGCTTTACACATAGCAAGTGTTCAAGAAAGGTTTAGTATTTTCACCATCATCACCAAAGTCATTTACATATTGGGAGTTTTAGAGCGCAGAGTGCTAATCCCTATGCTATTTGCTTATTCTATATATTTTAAATGAGCCTACCCTGATTAGTAAACTTTTGCTGGGAGCCTGTAAAAGCTGGGCTTGTGATATTCTCTGCTGCTTTGGCTTATTCTCTCTCGAAATGTGTTCCGACTTCCTTCTACTTTGTTCCTTGTGACTTACTCCTCTTCCTCCTGTTCAATTTGCCAATCCACATGATCTCTATTTCTCGGTTTCTCACGTCTTGCCCAGAATCCCTGAAATCTCACCTGCTGTATTTCAGACCTTCTTCCCCAGCTCAGTCTCAGCCTCATTCAGACCATGTTCAGATATTCAGCCTGAGTGTGAGTCTCCTCCCCCACCCCTCTACCCCCACCATCCCTTCCCTTGGTAGGTCTCAGGACCCAAGTTACCTAGTGCTTCCTCCTTCTTCCCAGCCCGGGGGTGGGGGCTATTGGGTTTGGAACACCATTTTATGAGTCTCCCTTCCGTAGTGTTGTAATAATGCAGAATTTGATTAATACCAAAAAGGATTATGGTCAGCCCTCCCAGTAATATATAATTTAAAATAAAAACAATATGAAACTATAAAATAAATGTTAGCAAGTTTAACATAGTGTTTATTTTTCCCCAGGTGATTATTTTGATGTTGTTTTCTTTTTATTAAACAGCAAATAGCAAACTCTTTCCCACCTCCCTGCCAACTTCAATTTATTTTATTGTTTGTTTCCTGACATTGCTGGTGTCGGAACACAAGCATATACTGCCTTTTCTAGCAATAAAAATGTGTAATAAGAGAACTTCTAGCATTGTTGTGGTCTCACCAGGCCTGGCACCCTTGACCTGCTTCTCAGCCTTCCTTCTCAGCTTGGGCCCAGGGTCTGCTTGACCTCCAGCCTCTGCTCCCATCCTGACTCCTGGCTCCAGCTTCAGTTCTCCCTTCCAGTTTACAGCCAAGTTGAAACCCCGCTGCCTGATGGAAAAGTCCATGGTCACAGGCACACAGCTATTCTGGACCTTCGCCATAAGACTCTGCTTCTCCAGGCACCATTTTCCATTTTGCCCTATAGAAACTTTTAACCAGTTTAGCATTGTTGTGAAATGGCATGTTATGGGGAAAGAAGGGACTTTGGAAGTTGATCGTGTTAGATTCGAATACATATTTCAGCACTGTGACCTTGGACAATGAATTCATTTCCTGGGGTTGCTTAACAAATCACCACAATATTCGTGGTTTAAAACAGCAGAAATTTATTCTCCCACAGTTCTGGAGGCCAGAGGTCCAAAATCAAGGTGTTAGCAGGCTGCACTCTCTACTAAGACTCCTGGGGAGAGATCTGTTCCTTGCTTGTTCCAGCTGCTGGTGGCTGCCCAGATTTCCTTGCCTTGTGGCCACATCATTCCAATCGGTGCCTCTGTAGTCATATTGCTCCCTCTTCTTCTCTGGTGGCTTTTTCTTTCCAAATGATGCATGTGATTGCATTTAGAGTCCACCCAGAAAAACCAGGATAAGCGCTTCCTCTTAGGATCCTTAATTTAATCACAGCTTTTACCACCTAAAGTAATACTCTTCTGCCACATAAAGTAATAGTCAGATTTCAGGAATTAGGGTATGGACATACCTTTTTGGAGAACACCAGTCTATCCAGTATAGGCAGGTTACAGGGCCACCCTTTCCAGAGCAAAGACAATAACTCACACATATCCTTGCTGTGAGGATTAAGTAAGAGAGGTTCAGTAAATGGTAGCTGTGACTATTAGTGAGTCAGCAACAACATTATCTACTACAGCCTACAAGCACTGCTGGAATACAAATTATATCAGTCCCCATCTGCTCCAAGCCAATGATGGTTACCTTTCAAGAAGTCTGCCACCTGCAATCTCAGTCTTACCCATTCCTGGGCCATGTTCCAGGAAGCATCCCCAAAGAGTAGCCTTCAGGAACAACTGGGTATTTCTAGGCCCAATGTCTCATTATCTTGGAATAGATTTACTTTTCCCATTAGCTGCATAGCAATTGCAAAATCTTCTTTATATAACTAACTGATTCTTATCTAAATGACCTTTGGCCTTGGTCCCTGCCTCATGTTTTAGTGCCTAGAGTGAATTTTGACCAGTCCTTGTTGCTGCGGGTCTCTTTCCCTGAGGTATGAGTCTGCTTCTGTCTGGCCCACAACCTGTCTTGCAGGAATCCACTTTCACCATCCTTCTCTGTCTCACTTGCCCACTCCCTTCGCAAGTGAGTGCAACCATTCTCTACCTCATCTGTCCACTCCCTCTACGCCTGAGCAATTTCCTGCTTCTGCCTCACTCTCTCTACATGTGACCTGAGCCACACTGAATAGCATGCTCACTTTGAAGCACTGTTGTCTTTCATCACCATCCTTCTGCATATCCAGTTCATTTCTCTGGAATACCTTCTCCTCCTTTTCTTTCTTACTCCTTCATATCCTAGGAGATGATCAAAATTTATCTCTTTTAGGAAGCCTTCTCATATTGGGTTAGATGTTCCTCCCCTGTGCTTATCTCTACCATGGCTTTGCTAATATAATGTGCTTTTTTGGTACCATACCTATCACCTCCAATAAGCTATGAGCTTCTTGAGGTTGAGATTGGGTCTTTTGCTACAGTTGGTCTCTAGCACAGTGACTCATGATATTCATTACTCAGAGGACTATTGAATGGTCTTTAAACTAAAAATCATCATCTCCCTGAAGCCTTAAGGCTGCACCTTTGAATTAGACCCTCTTAACAAACAATTGGCCCCAAGGAGACTTTACAGTAGTAATTGTAGTTGGTAGAGATCTCCAGGATCCTGTTAAAGACCACCTCTGCCACTGCAGTCATTATTCATTCTTTGACCCAATACCAACAGGCTCCATATTTATTCATCACGCCTCTGAGGATGTGCCGAAGTAGTCTGTGATGCATTTGACAAACCATGACCTTTAGGGAATGAAACTCATTGGTCTAGCTGGATGTACTAAGCTAGCAGTGAACTAATTCACTGTGCTTTTCTAAAGCTGGAGATGGCTCTTATTATTGTTTTCATTTCTAGCAAAAACATAATACTTCATAGTTTACAGGTGGGGCGGTGGTGGTGCAGTGGCAGGGTTCTCACCTGCCATGCTGGAGACCTGGGTTTGATTCCTGGTGCCTGCCCAAGCAAAAAAAAAAATGAATTATATATGTATTTTTTTCTCAAATAATATGTCGTTAAACTCATTGTTCACCTGGATAGGTAGGAATTGTATTTTCACTTCTTTCCTGGAAAAGGGCCATGGCACCAGAATTAGATGGACTTGGATTGGAATCTCACATGTGCTAATTATTTGTTGTATGTTCTTGAAAAATCAGTTAACCACCCTGAGACTCAGGGTTCTTAAGGAGAAGGATATTTTGACCAAATTGAAACTGCCATTTTGACTTCATCTTTTAAACTTCAGAAATGATTCAATCTTGCATTAAAATTGAAATGAAAAAGAAATAATGCTAAGGAAAATGGGAAAAAATTATAAATGATTAAATTGTGCAATATGGAACATTGATCAAGAAATTAAATTGGCTTAATGGAGTTCACTGGAAAAATATTTTCTCTACAAAAAAATGTATTGATGCTCGCATAATTCTGACTGAGATATTTCTGTTTGAAATATACTTGAGGGTCAATGTGGGGTCAAAGTGGTGAGCACAAATAGCCTGTGCCTTAATGATCATAATAGTAACTATAAAAACTCTTTCTGAGCACTGTTTCAAGGGCTTTTGCATGCAAAATCTCATGTACTCATCATTGAAGTCCCAGAGGTGGTGTTGTTACACGGCCCATCTTAGAAAGAGAGAACATGGCCTGACACATTTGGAACATTATATCAAGTTGACCCTCATCCTTATCATTGTCATTTCACTACCTCCTATGCCGGAATCTCATGGCTTCTCAACATTCTCAGGATGAAATCCCAACTTTTTGTCATGGCTTGTAAGACCTTTTCCTAGCTTCTTCTATACCATTTCTTCTCACGCTTCCTTGTGCTCATCCACGCTTGTTTCTTGCAGATCCTGAACACAACAAGCATATTTTTCCCTTAGGCTCTTACTAATAGGAAGCTTCCTTCCAGGGAAGCTCTTTCTCTAGGCAAGTACATGCCTCCCTCCGTCCCTGTATTGATGACAGAGGTGTTACGTCCCAGAGCAATTTTCTGACAATCCTTTCTCAAGTAAGCATCCCCACCTTGCCATTCTCTACTTCCTTACTCTTCTTTCTCCTCCTTCACAAGAGAAACATGATACTGTATTTTTATATTTTACATATTTTTATTTACTATCTTCTATTAGACTAACAGGATGGTGGTTATTTACATTCTGTTGCTTCTTTTTTTAATTTTAATTTTTTTTTAGCTGTGAAATATATGTACAAAAAAGCAGTAAATTCCCAAGTATGTTTTTTATGAATATTTATAGAACAGATTTTAAAGTTTAGTATGGGTTACAATTCCACAAATTTTTTGTTTTTTCTTCTAGCTGCTCCAAGTAACTGTCGACCAACAGAAATACCAATATAGTGATTCTGCAGTCATACTCATTTGTTGATTCCTATGTTCTGTATTATACTCTTCCTTTTCTTTAAACAACATATATACATAGAAGCAATAAATTTCAAAGTACATCGCAACACTTAGTTGTACAACAGATTTCAGAGTTTGATATGGGTTGCAATTCCATAATTTTAGGTTTTTATTTCTAGCTCTCTAAAATACTGGGGGTTTAAAGAAATACCCATATAATGATTCAACACTCATACTCATTTGTTAAACCCAACCTTCTTTGTATGACTCCACCATCACCTTTGATCTTTCTCCCACTCTTTAGGGGTATTGGGCTATGGCCATTCAAACTTTCTCATGTTGGAAAGGGCTGTCAATAATATGGGATAGGGGATGGAACTAGTTGATGTTCTGGAAAGGCTGGCCCCTCCGCATTTCAGGACTTATCTGGTCCAGGAGCCCATGTGGAAGTTGGAGGTTTTGGAGAGTTACCCAGTGCATGGAACTTTTGTAGAATCTTATGCGATGCCCTAGATATTCTTTAGGATTGGCAGGAATGGTTTTGGCTGGAGTTTGGCAAGTTATGATAGTAGCAATGTCTAACTGGAACTTGTGTAAGAGTGACCTTGAGTGTAGTCTCTTGACTCTATTTGAACTCTCTCAGCCACTGATACCTAATTTGTTACACTTCTTTCCCCCCTTTTGGTCAGGATGGTATTGTTAATCTGATGGTACCTGGGCCAGGCCCATCCCTGGGGGTCATCTCCCATGCTGCCAGGGAGATTTTCATCCCTGGATGTCATGTCCCAAGTAGTGGGAAGGGTGATGGATTCACTTGAAGAATTGGGTTTAGAGAGAGAGAGGCCACATCTGAGCAACAAAAAAAGGTCCTCGGGAGGTGACTTTTAGTCATGCCTATAGGTAGGCTAAGTTTCTACATTACATGCATAAGCTTAATATGAGCAAGCCTCAAGACTATTAACTGTTCTTTCACTAATATCCAGGACAGTGTCTGCCACATAGTAGGTACTCAATAATTTTCAAATGAATAAATAGATAAGTGAATGTGAAATGTTTGTGCACAAAGGTACAAGTTTGTAAAAGTGTTCTTTGCTTCCCATTGCAGTGACTTACCTAAGAGTTCCAGCCATGAGGTTCCCAAGGGGCACATAGCAGAAGAAAAGTCTGCCTGACTACCTGGCTTTATTTTCCTTTGGCACTGCCCAGACTTTCTATTCTCCATGAAGAGATTCTTGACTGAAGCCTTGTCCTAGCACCCGCGATCTTCTTTGCTTTAACTGCAATCTGCCATCCTGGGAGTAAGAACAGCTTAGTGTATAGGACAAAACATGAAGTCATTCCTATGAAAATCCTTTCCCAAATGAGGCCAATGTCCTTTATTGATTTCATGGATTTTTATGTTTGGACGATAGAAGTAATTTCTGGGGTCTGTAACGCATGTAAACAGTCTGTGCCTCCAGAAGGAAGCCTGGGGAAGCAGGAGCTAAGGCCTGGCTTCTCAAAGGACTTGTCGGCAGTGTTGGTCCCTGTGCTGGCAGTTTGCCGTGTCACAGATTGCTGATCTCGTTCCTATTGGCAGACACTGTGCACCTCATAGATGCAGCATGTTCAGTCTCCCAGGTGGAAATTGATCTCGATTGAATGACCAGAAAGTTAGATTTACACTGTTTGCAGAAACAGCCACCTTTTCTCTTCAGATAAAATAAATAGGAGATAATGAACAGGATATGTCAATGTGGCAGGAGAGTTGAAGGTCAGTGAGATGAAAAAAAAAATTAACTATTGATGAAAATGAAAAAAAAATATTGGAAACAACCAAAGACCCTTTATTCTTCTGAGCAGGGCAAGAAATCAGAATTTTAAAAAATAGGTGGTAGTCTTGAGTTAGAGGGGAAGAGGCATGGTGGAATCGAAAAATGGCCTAGTGAACTTTGGATTTTATTTTTTTACTTTGGATTTTGAAATATTTTATTTGTGTAAGTGAAATTCTAAAAGAGAGAATGGAAAGAGGAGCAAAGCAAAGATCCCTGCAATCAACACAAGATACGGAATATCGGCCCTGAGTCTATTTTTTAAAATCATAGTGGCAATCAGCACCTTGAAATAGGTCCCCTTTGACCTGGCCCAAAGTTATATTTTAAATGTGAATTGGAGCAATTGTCTTCACATGCATAGGAACCCATCTCAGTTTGTCAAGCACCCACCAATACTTTGTATCACAAACCAGCCACTGGGTGGGGCAAAGTGCAGGAAAACTGAAATCAAAGGAACAGAGGGAAAATTCTAAAATTCTAAGGCAGACCAGGAGACAGGAGTGGATATGAGGGAATAACACCACAGTTAACTACTGGGCATCTGTAAAGGAGGGACCAAAAATGCACTAGACCACATTTCACAATTAAAGACATGGACAAAGATTAAGAGCAGGAAGCTACAAGGAAAACAAGTTGAGGAGCAGAAGTGAAAGTGAATTGACCAGTAGCTACAATTTTGAATTCCAGCTGAATTGACCAGTAGTTACATATTTAGATTTCTTTTGGTCCTTTGAATTTCTTTTTACAATAGACTGTGGAATGAGTTTTTAAATAAATAGTGAAATAAATTTAATTAAATGTCTTTTGCAGAGATTTTTGTAAGAGTTTGGAAGTCTTTCTTATAGGCATGATATAGTTCTGTTATTTAAAAGCTAATCCAACATGGGACCGTTACCTCATCATATAGCTATCTTACTTGTTTTACATGTCTTTCCTTCAAGCTAGGATATGAGTATTAAGGTATGTTTTGGTGGCTTAACATATAAAATATTAGTTTTTGGAAAGACAACTTGAAACCAGATGTTCTCGACTGTTGTTGGTAATATTGTTATTTGGCTGATTATTTTTGTTTGTTTGCTTTTACTACGCTATATGGTCTAATAAGTGTCTAATATCGGCCATTGGGGTCATGTTTATTGGGCTATGAGGTCCGGGACATTTGCTAACATGTTCCTGGTTCATAGAAAATATTCCCTATATGCCTCCATTTTATAAAGAGTCTATACATGGTAACATGCCACCCTTAAAGTAATAAGAAATCACAAAAGTATAACATTCAACTTTGGTTACTATGGCTGTTTGAGTGTGTGGCAGGAAAAGCAAAGCCTCATCTGCTTTGAGGTTTGTATTAGACTTGTTAGCATGGTTTCTGCCCCTCCATATAAAATGAGCCATTGGGCTTTATTAGCTTATAGCAACAAGTACCCGTCCTCTCATGTCTTATCACCATGGGGCACAGCTGCTTGGATCACGAGTAGAATCTAACCGAAGGGCATTCACTATCCAGATAGTCAAAGACCTGTGATATCGCTTGGCAAAGAGAGAGGTCCTGTGCTAATCAGATGCACTCCCTTCAGAATACGAATTGAGAAATACAATGGGATCCAACAGAGCTGGGACTACAGGAGTCGGGTGGAGCCTAAACTATGAGGAAACAGAAAATGATAAGTACGGAGAAGCTGTGAAGCAAGAAAACATATAATGAGATGCATGAAAGAGTAAACAAGTGAGTAGAAGGACAATAGAGGAACTAGATATATAAGAAAAAGACATCATAAGTGGGTGTTCATGTGGGCCTTGAAGAAAGAGAGCAATTGGTTAAGAGAACTTCATGTCTTCAAACAGAATCATAGAACCAGTTTTAGTGGCAGTCTCTCTCTCTGTATATATCATATATATATATATTTATAGCTAGCACTCTTCTTTTTTGATCTTGAGGTGGTCTGAGTATACCTCTGTTCCTTACAATGCAAAAAGAAACTAAATAAAACAAGAGTTATAAGTTGTCAATTCTTGTAAAGCAGGAAATTTAGGCCCCAAGTTTCAAGCATGTTTTTGATCAAAAACTGTGATTTCTAAGGCAGTAAATACCCAATTATGATTCACTGAGTCATGACCTGTTAGGAGTTGTGTCAGCTAGTGTTCAAACAGGAAGACAGAAATCATTCTAGGTATTTCAAGGGGAATTTAATTCAGGACCTTGATTACAAAATTGTTGGGAGTGTTAAATAAGCAAAAAGGGTGAAAAAACAGATAACCTAGAGATGTGTCATCATAAGCAGCCATTATCACACCCTGAGCTGGAGAAGAAGAATGGAAGATGTGTTCTCCAGAGCCCAGGCATGCTTGTTGTTGAAGCTGCTGGAGCATGCCCTGCTGCTGCTACTGGTAGATCTCCAGCACCATTTTTGCAGGGCTCCTAAAGCATGGCCATTACCCCAACTTGTATTAACCTAAGAAGCTATCTGTTTGTAGAATTTACCTTCCAAAACATGTTTTTCAGTAAAACAGTCAGCACTTGGAATCCTGATGCTGACAACATGGGCTGACTAATTCAGAGTAGTAACTAAAGTTCTTGGGGCCATATTTGTCCTTAATGATTAAATCATTTCAATAATTTTGTGACTAATCCTTTGTATTGAATTTCCTCTGTTTGAAATGCATAAACTGGTTTCTGTTTTCCTGACTGTATACTGGCTTTTATACCTCCCAACTGGTTATGATTCAGCAGAGTTACAACTAGAGATTCACTGCCATTGGAGTAAAGATCTTCCTGCTATCAAGAAGAATGCATATGGAAGCCTTTATAGTAACAAGTGTGATTATTAATTGAGACAGAGAAGACCTCTTTTGCAAATTAGGACTTCTTTGGAAGACCCTTAAGTTCGGTGATGGATCTTTTCCCCTAGTAATATGACTATTAAGCATGGAGTAATGTAGCAGACATAAACAGAATAGACAATATCTCAATTGTCCTTCCCTCCATAACCTTTATTCGGAATCTATAAAGGGACAAAGCCACATGAGCTGGCCAATCTGATGCATATAAGTACTGTATTACTCAGGCTGCAGAGGCACACACTACTGACACTGGTGTTGGAATACTTTTAGCTGAGCAAAAACCCAGGAGCTCACACTCACCCATATCTGACACTTTTTTAGAGAACAGACAGAAGCTGGAAAATAATGGCTTCTGTCTTCCTCCTTCCCCCCCAGTCTTCCTCCAATTCCTTCTGCTAGCAACCTCTAACTGTAAGCCAGATGACAAGGAAGTCTGGGAAATGTGGTCATCTACAGGCTTATGCTCCCCTTTGGGTTACAAAGGAGTGCAAAGCAAGGTGCAAACAGAGTTGAGAGTCAACAGAAAAATGATCAATACATGAGATATTCCAAGAAATTTGTCACTAGTTACAAAGCAATGAACATTGTGAATACTTTGCTTTTTATTACAATTACAACTGTTGTAATGCTGTTTGCCTACCTCCTACTTAAAAAAATCAGTTTATGGATAAGTATGCAACCCTCTTCTATTCAGTGACACTGGAGGGAAAAGTTGTTGGAGAAAGTTCCTCCTAGTCCTTTGAGAGAATGATGGTATTTCTCCTCCAGTCAGACATGTTCAAGGAAGCAAATAACAATGATATTGTGCAAACATGAAGGGAATCAGAACTGAAGTTGACAGTTTATATGACCAGAAATAGTGCAAGAATTATGCTGGCATTGGACCAAGAAATCCACCAATTCGGAAGCCCTACTTCACTCCTATACTTTTTCATATCTTTGAAGAAGGCAGAAAATTTATTAGATACACATATGAGAAGACATGGGCACTCTTGCAAGTAAAAAAAGATGAAAGGGAAGAGGCAATGGACAATGTGGGGACAATTGTTTTTATAGATTACTTTTACTTACTCCCACCCCCCTTCCCTGCGTCAGGCTTTTATTGTTTACCCTCTCTTCTTTCCAGGTGGTGCCTATCGGTAGATAGTACATTTGGGTGGGTTGGTTGGCTTTATTCTTCTCTGTAAATGACTCACTCAGGTAGGGGTTGCTTGGGTCCAGAGGGACCTCCTGCCACCAGTGTTTCCTGTAAGTGGGTAGCCCCGGGCCAGTTGTCTGACCAGGAAATAGGCCCTTTTGACCTTGATTAGCCTTCCTGTTCAAAGGCTCCTTCATGGTTTTTTTCTCTCCTTGTTCTAACCTGCTTCAAATCCCTCCTCAGAGAGTTTTTGCTCCTTGATCTTAAGGGTTGCTGAGGGTCTGTTTCTGTCTGCTTCTGGCTTGTCAGATGGTGTAGGCCCTACCTGACAGGGAGGAGTCTGGAGGGGTGGTTAGAATGGCTGAAAATCTTTGCATCAGCATTGGTTTGTCATTGAAGGCTTCTAGTCTGGAAGAAATAAACTTGGTGAGAAGTTTAAAAATACAAGGGCCAATCAATAGCAAAAGGAAGATAGAAGTGAACGCGCCTAGGAGATGCATTAGCCAAGAGAGACTGGGGAAGAGGGAATGAAATGATCTTAAGTCAGATTCAAGAGTGAATTCTAGCTGGGTGGCTCATTCCTGCTTAATTGGGGAATAAGAGGGTGCATGTGGCAAGTAAGGAATGCAGGAGTAAGGTTTAGAGGGGCTTGATTGGACTGTGGCTTTGGGTGCCATGCGGTCAGTTTCCTTAAGAGATCATAGCATTATTTTCTGATGGCCAGGGCAATGAATTACAGTTACTTCTCTGTTAAGATCATAGCGTTTTTGTTTGTTTGTTTGTTTGTTTTTTTGTCGTGTGTGTGTTTAATTCGAGAAAAACTTACTCTTCTATACTGTATGAGCATGCAGGACTACGAAGCCATACCTTTTCCCCTATTTTTAGTTCTAGAGCCCAGGTAAGGGCAGTTAGTTTTGCTTTCTGAGCTAAAGTCCGTGGGGGCAGGACTTTGTCTTTACTCTAGTTTGAATAACTATTGCATACTTTGCCGTTTTTTTTTTGTTCTTGTTTGTGGTTAATGAAGCTACTTTTAGAAATAAAAATATTTGACAAATTACAGAAGAAGTTTTGCCCTGTTTTGAGTTTACACATTTACTAGGGTTCTGTTAATTAACAGGTAGAACATAATTTATATACTCCCTTGTTGCTCTTTTAAAGTCCTTTTCGTTGAAGACATAGTTTTGACTTATAGCTGACCACCTGTATTTTTTAGAGACGCTTTAAAGTAGTATAACTGCAAATTTGATTGTTTCCATAATTTGTAATTTTTAACACTATACAGAAAAATATTAGGCTAGAACATTAAGTTTTTACCTATACCTATGTGGTCTATGAACAGTTTCTTTAAACCAGTTTGAGTTAGATGTTTTGTTACTTGCAGCTAAAATCACCATGATAGGTACAAATATATTCAAGGTTATCTCTACAATAATGTCACCTTTTTTCTTTTCAATAAACTTCCTAGTTGTATCTTGTACATTTAATGATGCATGTAATACCAGGCACACCAAATGACTGCAAGCTACTATGTCCACTGCAGTGGTTATTAAGTATTATTCTAATTTACTGAGAGAGTATACAAAATCACACTCAGCTAAGAAAATGTTTAACCAAGAATGAACAGATTGATGAAGTTGTTTAAATTTTCATTGCAATATGGGAGGAGTCTTCCATGTGATTCTGGGGGTTGTAGCTAGGACAAAACTAGCAAAGGTACTCGGAGGCAAGTTCAGTGAATTGAAAAATAAAATCAGAGTTTCAGGGCTGTCCAAAAATGGAAGGGGCTTCTTGTAGACCAGGAAGTAAAATCCTTGTCATTGGAGGTATTTAAGCCTAGATTGAATGGCCAGTCTGGGAATGTCAGAGAAAAGCGTCATGCTGTGGGAAGGGGTTAAGCAAGATGACAGCTGTGAACTTCCCAGCTCTAAGACTGCATGATTTAACTCTGGGCTTTATCACCAGTGAGCCTATGACAGAGCACAGTATCTAGTCAGTTCCCGGAAAGTGGACTGCCGGTTGATAGCTCATCGTCTTCATTATCTCAATTTTAGAGCCGCCATTGCTTTGCATGCTTTGGAACAATTTGCCTTGGGGGAAAAGTTGAACCCAGAAGCTAAAATGAGATTTTTAGATTCTCTATGGGCTTCCCTTATACCCAACATCACTGATCTATCCCTGGAGTAGCTAAAAGTTGGCACAGACCACACAACAAACATTTGCAAATACATGCAAAGTCCACACACCTCAACCCCCCTCCCCGAGGCATACCTGGACGTCAGCACATGAGCAACAATTAAAATATCATAAGATGAGCTATAGACTCTTGTAGGTAGAGCTCCTTTGTCTAATGACCTTTCTTGTAGTGTGATAGCAAATACAATAGGCTGGCCTCATAAATCATACCTCGAGAAAACATCCACAGGGCATACTTTGACACTGTTTGCATATTCAAATGTCACCGTGTTCATAAGACGAAAGACAAAATGCTTTTTTTCTCTCAAAAATGTCAGCATGACTGTATTAGAAAAGATAATTCGGAAGTACTTCTAGACAATAATTACCTCTGGCACCTATCTGCAATGTACTTAATGAATGGGAAGAGGAATTTTTTTAATTTTTTAAAATTATGATTATTGCAGTAATTAATCAGCAGTTTAGTGACAGTTTCCTTGAGGGGGGAAAAGTGCCTCAAAGGCCATCTTGCTTCTGTAGGGCACTGTTGATTTCACATCTTGTATGCAAAACATATCCTATTACTATTAGTCACAAAAATGCTTGTGGAAGTAGAATTAGCTTCAATTTCCTAAATAGGCAAGAAACTCTCACATTTCATGAGTGAGAAAAAAAAAATCCTAATCCCAAATGCTAGTCAGAAAAAAAATGTTTCAGACTTGCTCAGCTGGGCTTGTTAAAACCAATCTCTTACTCTTAATTACTTGCTAAAGGTTCCTGGTTCTAATTATGGACCGTGGGGAAATAGCCGATCTCCCCAAACCAATAATGCCTCATGTTAGTTTCAGCTCTTTTGTGTTTAACATCTTACCACTAGATTTTAGCTTGCCTAGATAATCTGTAAATTTGGCTTTTTCCACTTCATTTTTCACTATGCTGCTCAGAGCAGGGACTAGGAGACCTCACCTTCCCCAGTGATTCTTTTAGAACATTTCTTGCTACTTGAGTAGAAAATGCTTTAACGTAAGATATTCACATCAGAGGCAAATTCCTTCCCGAAATTCTTTCCTCCATTGTGTTCCTACCTCTCCTTCCATAGCTCAAGGCCCTTCAGTTCCTGCATCAAAGGTTGTTGGGTTGATCTGAATTCAACATGCTTGTGGGACTCATTATCACAGAAGTGGAGGGGGAAGGTGTTTCTAGAGGTCAACTTGCCCAGGTGCCTGCCCATAAGAGGGCCTCTCCGAACGTTCTAATCAGCAGAGAAGAAAGCAGGAGCTGGCTGGGGACTTAGAAGCGGAGTGTCAGCACTCAAAGGGTGTTAACAGAATATCCAGTCCAAACCTTTCATTTTTTCAGATGAAGAAGCTGAGATTTAGAGAAGGAAAGGAGCCTGTGGACCTTACGGAGATGGTGAATGACTGTGATGCCTTAGAGTTATATACCCCAGAAAAACCGTTCTGAAGTTTTATCCATTTTTGTGGGTGTGAACCCATCGGATAGAAGAGCTTTTGATGAGCTTACTTCACTTAAAGTGTGGCCCAACTGAATCAGGATGGATCTTAACCCTATGACTGAAGACTTTTTAGGGAAGGCCACAGAAGAAGAGAAAGCCAGAGCAAACAGCCCAAATTGGAAGTCAGGGAAAACCACAGAAGCCAGGGAAGGTGCCACTTTCTCTCTTTTCCCACGTGACAGAAAAGTCACAGACTAAGGATCAATGGCGACAAGCCCCAGAATGTCGTGGTCTTCTGGGAAAAGCATACCTTGATGAAGCCTTTATGGTGGACTTCTCCTAGTCTCCAAACCATGAGCCAATACATTGCCAATGCTTAAGCCAATCCTTTGCATGGTATATGATTTAGGAGTTAGGAGCTGCTCAACAAAATTCAATTTAGTAAAATAAGGAATGACCCACTGTCTGCCTGCTTCCCTTTTTCACTGACCCCTCAAATCCCACCCATTCCTCTAGCATCAACTCATGTCTCACTGTATGACTTCATCAGTCATTGATTTCTCCCTTCTTTGAAATAATAATCAGTGTTCCTAAAGCTGTGGAACATGCCACAGGCTATCAAAATGAACCATAGTCAGTCGGCAGCCATTAACTCTAAGCAAGGCAGTCGTGTACTCCAGCCAGCTAACATTTTAACTTTGAGCGAGATGGTCACATATGCAAGCTGGAAGGTCCCTCACACATACGCAGCATAAGGGTCAATGAGTCAGTAAAAACATGTCTGTCTAGCCCAAATATGGTTATAACTCCGAACTTGCCTGATGATTGGTCCACAATGCCTTACCCGAACATTTCTGCATCTTTCTATGTATAAAACCTGTAGCTGCTTGTACCTCCTCTGTCCCAACTTGCAACAAAGGTAATACCCTGAAATTTAGAAAATGGCTCTTGTTTATAGACACTCTTCTTTTACAATTATTCTTATGCATTTCAAAATGGTTGTATAACAAAAAGCATCATAAACAGGAGAAAATATTCACAACTTATATGACAGACAAATAGCTAATCTCCCAGACAATTCTCAAACAAAACCAAATATATGAAAAAAATGTTCAAACTTACTTGTAGCTAGTGAGATACAAATTAAAACACTGAGATGCTATTTATCACTTGATAGGCTGGCAAAAATGTAAAAATATGACAATATGTTCTGCTGTTCAGGCTGTGGGAAAATGGGCACTTTCATTTCCTTTAGAGGAAAATTTGTCAGTATCTAACACAACCACATATGCACTTACGTTTTGGCCCAGCAAAACTATAGCTAGGAATCAACTTGGAAGATTTGCCTCCAGAAATAGCAAAAAAAACACTTGCACAAGATTATTCATTGAAGTATTGTTTGTAATTGCAAAATATTGAAAAACAACCTAAATGCACATTCATAAAAGAGTAGCAACCACACAGTGGAGAACTGTTCAACCATAAAAAATAAAGAGGATGATATCTATGAGCTGATATAGACTGATATCCAGGACATAAAGTTAAGTGAACAAGTAAAGTGCAAATGGGTATCTATAGTATGTGTTTTAGTTTGCTAATGTTGTTGGAATGCAATATACCAGAAATGGGTTGGTTTTTATGAAGGGAGTTTATTAAGTTACAAGTTTACAGTTCTAAGGCCATAAAATATCCAAACTAAGACCTCCAGAGAAAGATACCTTGAAAGGCCAATGTCTGTCACACAAGAAGACACATGGCTGGCATCTGCTGGTTCTTGTTCCCGGTTCTGTTCTTTCCAGCTTCTGATTCCAGTGGCTTCCTCTGTAAGCATCTGTGCATCGACACTTAGCTGCTGTGGGCAAAACCCCAGGTTTCCTCTCTTAGCTTAGCATCTCCCAGACCCACAGATTTCCTCTTTTCAAGTTCTGGATATTTCTGTGAGTCCTTACTTAGTACCCAGGCTATTTCTGTCTCAATCTCCAAACATCTGCATCTGCGTCACTTCTGAACTTTCTCCAAAATGTTTTTGCTTTTAAAGAACTCCAGTAAACTTTTATCAAGACCCACCTTGAATGGGCAGAGTCACATCTCCATCTAATCAAGAAGTCACACCTATAATTGGGTGTGTCAGATCTCTATGGACACAACCTAATCTGAAGATTCCACCCTGTAATAATGAATCAGGATTATCAAACATGGCTGTCCCACAAGATTGGATCAGGATTGAAAGAACATGGCTTTTCTTATGTGCACAACTATTTCAAACCAGCACAGCGTGCTATCCTTCACACAAGAAAGAATGAGACATAAGCAAATTCACATGTATCTACTGATTGATGCAAGAAGTTATAGGTAAGGTAAATCAGAACAGAAGAAGATTGATTATCTATGAGAGAGTGGTAGTGAAGCAGGGGTAAAAAGGAGGGGAGAACGGAAAATGGTAACAGGATAAAGAAGGAGGTCATTTCTCTAAGTATAACTTTTTATATAGCTCTGGCTCCTAAAATCACAGGAATGTTTCACATAGTCTTCAAATTTTCCCAAAATAAATAAACCCGCCATAATGAGGGTGGTGATAGTAGTTGGAAAGTGAACACAAATAGTAGCAAATGAACATATAGCATACATATATATATATATATATATATATATATATAACAAATGAATTAACATAGTCACACTGAAAGGGAAAGAGAAGAAAAGAACTAATCTAAGTAACTTTGGCACACAGTATTTTGTCTGGATACTTTAAAGCTATAGGCAAGAAGAACTGTATGCGAATGCTGAATCTAGTCATAAATGTATTTTTCATTGGGGTTATGGATTAACAATTCTACAACTACTTTATATATATACATACATATATATATTTATATATTTATGAATTTATATATATACATATATTTATATATACATATGTATATTTTTATATAAATACATATATATTTATAATTTATATATATACATACATACATATTTTTTGCATGGACAGGCATTGGGAATTGAACCTGGATCTCCAGCATGGCAAGTGAGAAATCTGCCACTGAGTTACCATTGCACCACCCTACAACTCCTTTATATTTATATCAGAATCAACTAAATGAGCAAATATATTATACAAAATGAAAGCCAGTTTTCTTGCTATTGGAGAAAGAAGGTACAAATAAAGAAAGGGGTAAAGCTAAAATAACTCTGTGTGATGGACTAGAATCAGAGGTATATGCATAAAACCATGGTTTTAATATATATACAGGTGAGTGGATACAGAAATATAAATGCATGTGTATGTGGGCTAGGTTATATACGTATATTTTCTTGCATTGTTCACTAAGAAGCCCTAGAAGCAATGATATTCCAAATGCAGTGAGCACACCTAGTGCACAAATTTTGGTTTCTAAACATCTTTCTCCAAGAAATGGTTGATACCAGGAAACATAAAAGATGAGCTTGAAGCATCTTGTGCAAAAAAGTAGGGACACTCCCTTCAAAAGATAGAGCCTAATTCTACCTTGAGTGTGGAAGGACTCAGTATCTCACTTCTAATGAACAGAATAAAAATGGAAATATTGATATGTGACTTCAGAGATGAACTGATAAGCGCATTTCAGCTTCCTTTTTCAGGGTAAGCCCTTGCTTGGATAACTCATTCTGGGGGAAGCTACCTGCCATGTGTCCTGATGGAGAGGCCCACCTGGTGAGGAATTGAGACCTCCAGCCAACAGCCAGATAAGTCAGTTTGGAAGTGGAATCGCCAGTCCCAGTCAAATCTTCTGATGGATGTTGTTCTAGCCAACTTCTTGAAGGGAACCTCATGAGATACCCTTAGCCAGATTCAACCAGCTAAGTCATTTCCAAATTCCTGATCCTCAGAAACTGGAATGATAAATGTTTGTGGTTAAAGCCACTAAGTTTGGGGCAATGTCTTATGTAATAACAACTGGGCCATCTTTTGGAGCTTCCTCTTGTGGTGAATTACTCACTATCCATCCATGATGTGAACCAGAAAAAGAGGCATCACTCTTAATCATAGTCATCTCTTACTCATTTCCCCACTTGAAATGTATTAAGACCTATCAATTTAAGCCTCCTGAATAGCTCTCAAATACATCTATTTCTCTCCTCTTCATTGCCTCCATATTAGTCCGAACTACCATTATTTTCTTACCTGTATATCCTTATAATAGCCTTCTGACTCTGGCACACCTCGACAGCCCTCTTCACATTGCTATCAGGTGTTCTTTTCAAAAACATTCACTAATCTCCAATTCGAAACTAGATGGACTGCCATGGTTCCCCAGACAGCCAGACCCTTCTAAGGGCAGGAGCAACAGAGAAAATGTACTGTTAAGACAGTGTCTTGCCCCAAGCTGCTTGTTGCCTCTGTCCTTGAACAATCTCAAAAGTCACCATTTTTGGATGGGATAATCTCCCTTGATCCAATTGACTACATTGTTGGATTAGGTTTGGCCTTTTTAAAAAAGTTTCATACTGTCACATGACTTTTTATTGTGAAAAATAACATACACAAAAACCAATACACTTCAAAACACAATGCAACAGCTGGTTGTAGAACAGACTTCAGATTTTGGTATGGGTTACAATTCCACAATTTTAGGTTTTTCCTTCTGGCTGCTCCAAGACACTGGAGACTAAAAGAAATATCAATGTAATGATTTAGTCATATTCATTTGTTAAATCCTATCTTCTCTGTGATAACTCCTCCTTCTCCTTTGAGCCTTCTCCCAATCCTTAGGGAGTATTTGGGCTATGCCCATTCTAATTTTTTCATGTTAGAAAGGGATGTTGATAATCCAAGATAGAGGAATGGAACTAGTTGATGTTCTGGAGAAGCTGGTCCTTCTGGGTTTCAGGACTTATCTGGCCTAGAAACCCATATAGATGTTGTAGGTTTTTACAAAGTAATCATAGTGCATCTCACATGTATGCTTATGTTTTAAAAATCTGGAAAATGAACACATTTTAAAAGAACAAGAACAATATTCTCTAATTCAACCATCCTGAATTTTGCGTATTTCTTCTAACCTTTTCCCCAATGCTTTTAAAACCTTAATAAGAGCATTCAATATATTAATGTAATTTTCTATTCCACTTTTTGTGCTTAAGGTTATAAGATTTTTTCCATATCATTAAAAACTCTATGTAAATATCATTTTAATAGCTGCTTAACATTCTATGATACTAGAAATTTCATTTTAAAATTTGTCTTTTTGCTCAATATCGAAATAAATTATTTTCTTATGGGGACAGTGGAGGAATAGGTAGAGTGAGAAGGCGGGGGGGGCAGGGGTTGGGTCTTCAAGTATCATCATGGCTTGGTGATACTTGAAGCTTGTTGTTTAAATATGCTAAAAACAATTGCATTTCTCTTTATTTATGACCTCAGTCCAAAAGGTAGAGGCTAATCCTCTTGGTGATTCCAGCACTTCCCAGCAATATTTACTGCTTCAGGCGTCTTAAACTAATGTGCATTGCTTTTTTAGTGGATAAGCCAATAATGCCAGATCACTCAGGTCAGACACCCCTGAGATAAGTGAAGAGGGTAAAGGCAAGAAACCCCAGAGGAAGTTGTGCTAAAAGATGCAAGCACACATTTGGCCCCTTACAAAATCCAAACATAGCGGCATATCTTTTCTTTACAATGTGCAGTGATTAATAATCCATAATTTATGGCTTTAATTAATTCTTCCATTCATAATGGAGAGAGGCTCACCCATGCATGCCATTCTGACAAAGCTCAGATATCCTGCTCCACTCAACCCTTGGATATCTTTGTCGGGAACTAATTCAGAATATCCAGTAAGCTGGCAAAATTTCCAGAGTGCTGGAAAGGAAGGCACCCCTTGGCCCTTATTCTACCTTATTCTATGAAGATGCAGACTAAAGGAAAACAAAACTGATTGTACTGTTTAACTGTGGCCCCATATCCTTCAGGAGACCCCAGTCTGAACCTGTGAGTAAATATGTAGCATTTGCAGCCAGGGTTTTTTCACCCAGAGCAGGTATCCTGGACTCCTCAGAGGTTGAGACAAGCCCTAGAAGGATGAATGTGCGTGTGTGTATGTGTGTGTGTGTGTGTGTGTATGTGTGTCAGAAAATCAGTTTAGAAGGTACAACTGTACCTGAAGGAGAACAAGCACTCATCTGATTTGGAGGAGAAAAGAATTTATTCACGATCTTGCAATAAGGGGCGTCTAGCCGAATGCAAAATGGTGGCTGGCATGACAAACAATAAAATGCCAAGATGGTTATACCTGTGCCTGACCGGTAGACCCTCCCCTGTTTCTCAGCTGACTGGATACTCCAGAGGTTACAGTCTATCCGGGAAATCTAATTAATTTGAACTTCCCGCCGAAGGTTCCCCCTTTGATTATGTTTTATATTTTTAATGGCCCTGGCCATTAAGGATTTGGCACCAGTTCTGAGCTTGCATCAGAGGTCCTCCCCTTTCCCTGCCTGCATCACCTCTGTGAAAGCTAAACTTAGTTTCATTCTTACACTCTGCACTGCATGCTCTTCTCTCCTGGTCACCACTCGGTTGTCTACATCAGATCTCAAACATTGTTCTCTCTTAGAGTCTGCTGACCAAATCCAAGGAGATCCAAGTCTTTTGGAGCTTCAAATGGGGTCTTTTCCATTTTATTTTTATTTTGGCTGAAGCTCTGTATAATGGGAGACTTAGCATTGTTCAGTGATGGGAGCCTGAGTTGAGGAGGCTGCCTTTTTGTGTGGCTTTACATGAAATTAATTCACATTCATTGAGAATTTACTATATACCAGGAACTTAAATGCATTAATTCATTTAATCCTCACCTCAGCTCGCTGAAGTAGGTATTGTTAGTGTTAGCTCCTGAGGGCAGGGGCTGTATTTTGTTCCCTACTGTATCCTCATGTTCTAGAACTTGCCTAGAATATAGCAATTAATCAATATTTGTTAAATTGATGACGACCCATTTTACATGTGAGAAAACTGAGGCACAGAGCTAATAAGTGGTAAAGAAAAATTAAATCCTTGCTGTCTTAACATCAGCAGAAGTTTGATTTTGTTTCCTTCCTTGCAAAAGGATAAGCATAACAAAGATGATCAAAATACTTTAGAATTCAAGATGTGCTATAGACACCAGGTGCTTGTTATCGCTGGGACAGAAGAGGGAGTGAGGCAGGAGTAGCTGGGGATTGATGACGGCATTGCCACCATTATTATTAAAATTATTGCGGCCTGCCTCTGGAGGGGCCCTTTATTTTTCTCCACCCTGAGCAATCCCCAAACATTCTAAGTCCTCTTGTTACGTTAGGCTTTCTCAAGCCTTTAAAACTTCCAGTTGCAGGTCAGAGAAAATGACCATCTCCATAACCATAAGGACAGGTGCCATTTCTTACCATCTCACCTTTACCCTCCTGCTCTCTTGGATTTGATTTAATTTCGTTTCTTTCTGATCTGCAGGTTGATGAAAATTTCTCATCTTTTCCAAGGCTATGTGAGCCCTAGACTGTGGCCCTGGTGGCATGTGAGAGCAGAGCCTGCAGCCACTGCCAAGAGATGTGTTATTTACATATTTATTAGAAATTCTGTCCTGCTGGCAAGAGACGCTCACTTCTGACTTTAATTCCGATAAGTAAACAACCCCATTGGCAAAGAAGAGAGGGGAAAACAAACCAGAGTCGTTTGCACAGGATAATACAGTAAAGCAGAAAAATATCCTTAATGCAAAACCATTTGCAATGCAATGCAAAAGAGAGAGAGAGAAAAAATCCATCTCCAAAGCCTGGCTTAGGTTAAATACTCCAAAAGAAATAATTACAAAGTGATTCAATTATATTTGGTATCTGTTGCCTCACAGGCCAGTGGAATGACAATTAATCCCAGGGCATCTTTTTTTTTTTTTTTTTTTAAATATTTTGTGGTTTGTTCAGAATTGCCCTGAAGCAGTTACCCACACTTCTGCATCCTCTCCTTGATTATGACTCTCTTCCTCATTCGTTATGGCCTGATAACGCCCCACACCAGGGAGCCATTCTGCTGAGTTCAACCTTTTCTGACCCCCTCTCTCAAACTGTCCAGCATCCTAACATTTTGCTTAGGTGCCCTCCTGCTTCCCCTTAATTATATTGCATTGTGAGAATTGCAACAGTGGGAGAGTTTAGCATCCTATGGCTCTCTCCTAACATACAAAATTGAGCCAATATCATCATCCCTGTGACAACATGATGAATTAAATCCTCAGCATCACATGTCTAGCTATCCCTGGGGAAGATATTACATTTTAGGAGCATTAAAATGGACTGACTTTAATCCACAATAGCAAAGGAAGCAAGAGATATGGCTTAAACCGTGCCTGATGTTCTGACCTGAACTTACTCTGCAGGTAAGAATAGAAGAATAGAAATTTTTTGCATTTCTATAGCTTCTTTCAGTCAGGATTGCAAGATTCACTTTATACACAGTAAAAAGCTCCGCAACTTTCTTTTGATGCTGCTCCTGAGCTCCAGGATGGATTTATGCACCAGAAAACTGAGGACTAAGGACTGCCCAGGAAACCAATCCAGCTGGCCCTGATAGAGAAAAGGGAGCTTGAGCACTGGGGCTGCAGCTCTCAACATTGGCAAACAGGAAAATCAGAAATGCTTCTAAAATGCAAATATACTTCTAATTATCAAAATAAAAATCTGTAGTACAATCAGGGTTGTGCTTTGTTCTTCAGTTTTCCAGCTGACCAAAGAGTTTGTGAACACACAAATCATATCTATTATTAAATGCACATACCTTCACAGCGATTCTTCTGTTCGTGAAAATGATACAATCCACCAAGGTGATGTTGTCAAAATCTTATCACTGGACACAGAAATCTGAAAAAAGTGTGTTACAAGCTAGACAAGCATGTTTATAGACCAAAATAAAAAATGCCATTGAATACAAACTAAATATGGGTCCAGTAACAAAAATTGAAGGTTATTAAGTGCTTATTCTGGGCCGGAAATGTGCTAAGCACTTTATTCCCAACTTCACAACACAGCTATTAATCCAGTTTTCCATACAGGTAACTGAGGCACAGAGAATTTGAGTTGCTTCCCAAGTTCATAACAGCCAGTAAGAGATATAGCTAGGATTCTGATCCAGGCGGTTTGGCCCCAGAAAATATGCTGATATTCTCTAATATGACAAAGATCATACAGTACACATCTGGGGGTGCATAGTGACACAGAGGAAGGTGAGTTAAGATGGGATGGAGTGGTTGGAAAGGTGGGTAATGAACTTTCTGTGTGTGTGTGTGTGTGTGTGTGTGTGTGTGTCTAGTTAGAGCAAAGATTTTATTATCAACCACATTGCTTTTCACTCTTTTTTTTTCTACTTCATATATGGACCCAGGGCCTGGGCCCTACCCCTTATCTATTTTGAGAGCAAATCACACAGCTGCCTACATGACCAGAAAAGACATTAAAGGTCAAAGAATGTAAATCTCCCCTCCTCTAATCAAGTCCCATGGGACTCTGAACCTTATAATCTAGCCCCTTTGGAACTCCCCCACCCATTTGTTTCTGGGTGGAGTGCAGAGTTTCATTTCCCAACCAGCTGCCATTGAGAAGAATTATTCCCCTGAACATAAGCCCCTAATTAAAACTCATGGCTAATCTTCTGTCTGATGTGTTCTTTGGCCTTGGGTTTGTTCTGGGCTGGAACATTTGGTGAGCCAGCCAGGAAACCCAAAAAGCCACTGGCAATAGAGGGCATGAGACAAGGAAAAGGAGACACCATGGGGGAAATCCTGGGGTGGCTTGCTTCCTTGATGTGGGGAGGGGCTACCCACTTACTTAACTGTTCTGCAGTTAGTTAGCTGTTGTTGTGTGCAGTGTGGCCAAATACAACAGATAGTCTCAAAAAGACAAATAGATCAGCAAAAAGTCCCTTTGGGGGAATGGGGAGAAAGGAGGGAACATCCAACTTCCCTGTTTAGAGAATTTCTGATATTCTCACAAGCAGTGAGGACAACCAAATCAACAGGACAATCCGTTGATCTTGGGGTTTGCCCCTATGAAACTTATTCTTGCAAAGGATAGGCTAATCCTACTTAAAAGTGGGCCTAAGAGTCACCCCCCCTCTTTTGTTGCTCAGATATGGCTTCTCTCTCTAAGCCAACTCAGCAGGTGAACTCACTGTCCTCTGTCCTACATGGGATATGGCTCTCAGGGATGTAAATCTCTCAGGCAACGTGGGACAGAAATACTGGGATGAGCCAGGACCTAGCATCAAGGGACTGAGAAAGTCTTCTTGACCAAAAAGGAGAAAAGAGATATGACACAAATAAAGTTTCAGTGGCTGAGAGATTTCAAACAGAGTTGAGAGGTTATCCTGGAGGTTATTCTTATGCATTATATAGATATCCCTTTTTAGTTTATGGTGTATTAGAGTGGCTGGAGGGAAGTCCCTGAAACAGTTGAACTGTGTTCCAGTAGCCTTGATTCTTTTTTTCTTTTCTTTTTGTAAATTAATTTTTAAAATTAAAAAAAATTTAACAACAGACACATTTTTAACATATGATCATTCCATTCTACATATATAATCAGTAATTCACAATATCATCACATAGTTGCATATTCATCATTATGATCATTTCTTAGAAAAATTGCATCAATTCAGAAGAAGAAATAAAAAGACAACAGAAAAAAATTCATACACACTGTACTCCTTATCCCTCCCTTTCACTGATCACTAGCATTTCAATCTACTAAATTTATTTCAACATTTGTTCCCCCTATTATTTATTTTTATTCCATATGTTTTACTCATCTGTCGATAAGGTAGATAAAAAAGGAGCATCAGACACAAGGTTTTCACAATCACACAGTCACATTGTGAAAGCTGTATCATTATAACCAGTAGCCTTGATTCTTGAACACGATTGTATAGAGCTATAATGTTTACAATGTGACTGTGTGATTGTGAAAACCTTGTGTCTGATGCTTTGTTTTATCCAGGGTATGGAAAAATGAACAAAAAATATGAATGAAAAATAAATAAAAAGCAGGGGGGACAAAGGGTAAAATAAATTGGGTAGATGGAAATACTAGTGGTTAATGAGAGGGAGGATAAAGGGTATGGTATGTATGAGATTTTTCTTTTTATTTCTTTTTCTGGAGTGATGTAAATATTCTAAAAAATTATTGTGGTGATGATTACACAACTATGTGATGATATTGTGAGCCACTGATTACACACCATATATGGAATGTATGTGTATGGAGATTTCTCAATAAAAATATTAAAAAGAAAAGATGAACAGATTTGAAGGATGCATTGAATGAAAGGCTACCCCATGTAGATAAGAGTTTGGAAATATTGGCATGCTGTTATGGTTTCCTGGAATAAGAGGGCGTAGACTGCCAAGGGGCATGTGAGGCATATCCTGACTTCCCCTGACTGGGATCCAAAGGCTTGGGATCTGTAGATTCTGTATCTGATGATGAAAGGTAGAAAAAAGAAGATGTTCACAAGTCAAAGGGTGGAGTGATGCCGCCTTTGTAAGCCATGGTTCCAAAGGTCACCTCTTTACTACAATGAATTAACTCTCAATTCTTTAGTATTCCCTTAAATAGGACCAGTCAACTTTTTTTGCCCTCACCTGTGAAGAACAAAGGATTTTCATTATGCTCTCACAAAGCTATTACATAGCCTGATCATCTACCATAGACTTGTAGCAAAGGATTTGGCTAAGCAGGAAAGTGTAACTCTTTCATTATATTAATAATGTCATGTTAACCGGTAACTCTTTCCCAAACTCATCACTATTTTATCTTAACAGCCAGGGATGGGCAACTGATGGTTGTGGACTGTAAAATTCCTTGGTTTTCCTGTCAAATTCTTGGGTACTGTATAGTTGGAAAAGGCAAAAATTATTCCTTTTGTGGTGACTGAGAAGGTACAATGTTTTCAGGTGCTGCATATGCCAAAACAACTAATGGCTTTCTTGGGAATAGGATACCTCCCAACAGGCTGCTTTTGCAAAAGCCAGAAAGGCCATCATACTGGATCAGGCTTTATGGGGCATAGACCCAGATATGCCTTGTGAATTAGATATTGCCAGTACAAATACTGGGTTTGGGTGGGGCTTGTGGTAAAGACAACAGGCAAAGAGAGTTAAGAGAGCTGAACTGTGGCATAGTCCCTTAGGAAAACAACTGAAACAACTGTATGCTGACTATGATGCCTTACTGAAAGCTGAAGGACTAGTTCAGAAATGCCCTGTGAAATTAAGAATAGCTATCCCCATACAGGAGTGGATATGGGAGAGCGACATTAAATCTCACTCTAACCGTGCACAATTGAGCACATTTACAAAATGGAAAGCTTATTTGTTACAGCACAGCATTTTCAACAAACAGTTCCTTAAGTGCAGAAACGCATGATATACTGAGACCAATTTCTTTTTGGAAAAACAATACTTGCCCCTCCATGCTGATCCTCCCGAGGTGGTGGTCTGTGCCCACCATTGATAAATTTGGCACTATACCTAAGCCTGCCTGGTGTCATGATGGATCAGCACATAAGCAGCCTACCACTTGGACAGCAGTAGCCATGCAACCTAGTATGGACACTATATAGTGGGACACTGGTACTATGCAAAGCAGCTAATGAGTTAAATTAAGGGCATATGGATGATCATTGTTCATGAGCCAGGAGATGCATTAACTATTTGTGCTGACAATTGGGCAGTGTGTACTGGGAACTGGCAGTGTGGATGGCCATGTGGAAGCAAAAGCAATGGAATGTGCTCTGCCACCCTTTATAGGGAAAAGAAAAGAAATGTGGAAAGATAGCTGGACTATGTGTTACAAGTGAAAGATAACCATGTTTTATGTCTCTGCCCATAACACTGTCTTTGTAAAAGAGTGAAAGGTAACCATGTTTTATGTCTCTGCCCATAACACAGACTCTGTACCTGGCAATATTGAAGCAGATATTTTAGCAAAAATTCATAGTCTAAAGCCAACATTACATGAGGCTGCTGAATGGTTGCATAGAAAGACAAGACACCCAGGGTACCACACTCTGTGGAGATTGGCACAACAATTCCAGCTTCCCATCACCAGACAACAACTGAAAGAAGTCACGGACAACTGCTCTTCTGTTTGCTATGATGCCCAGGGATGCTTCCTCATCCACTTACTCACATTGGCCACAAGCAGATTCCGGTCACCCATATCTGAAGGTACAAAATATGCCTTTATGATTGTAGATATGGTTTCTGGACTATTGCTGGCCTTTCCAGTAGGCAAAGCTAACTAAAGACTACAATACACAGCTTAGAAATGCTCAGTACATCTTTCAGGGTCCCCACACATGTCAACACTGATGGGGGACCCTCTGTACCAGACAACTAACTCAAGCCTGGGCTACTGAACATGATATCTTATGGACATTTGATTTGCCTTACAACTGTACAGCAGTGGGGTTCATTGAAAGGATGAATGGATTTTTAAAAGATGATAAACAATCTCTGCAGCAGTGCACATGCTGGTTGTATCCAGCCCTCACTAGCCTCAATTCATGGACCTGAGCAGCTGCTCTCACCCCTGCTGAACTGGTAATGGTGAGGCCCATGCAGGTACTGAGAATTCAGGTAAAAAGACCAGCAACACTACAACCACAATGAGGTAATGAAAATACCTTGCTCTTGCTTATGCCACAAGCATTAGGGATTGGAGAAAATAAAGTTGATTAGCTATGAATTCTGGCCAATGCAGCCGCACTGGCTGGGAATCCTAAACCCATGGAGTATTAGGGTCACCCAAAATTTAAGTATTAGGCCACAGTTTATATACAAAATGACAAGAGTTGTATGTTTAACCAAACTGGGACCCCTGCATAACTTAAAGCAGTATGTTATGCCTCTGTGTACACTTAACGTCCAGGCTAACTGTGACTCCAGAAAGCTTCCTGCAAAAAAAAAAAAAAAAAAAAAAAGTGTGGTTTCTGTCTACTAATGGAAATTCAGCTTGTATTCTTTTTACCCTTAGCATCACAGCAAATGCCTTTCTGCAGTAGGCTTTGGTGGTAACCTACATGCACAACAGATCTCAATGCTGAGTGTGCATTGAACGGCCACAGTCAGGGGCCTGCAGCCTACCTTGGACTATGACCCTTGTGAATTGGGCTATGCAGAATACCCTGCTGACCGGGCGAAATTCAGCACATCAGGAAAATCTGGGCAAGAATCTCCTCATGTAAGACTAAAATCACAGGTTTTGTCAATTATCAGTAGAAGGGTTTAATTCCCTTCCTTGGCTATAAAGGCATCACTCTGTGGTGTTGTTATCACCGTGTGAGGGAACTCCTAGCGTTCTGTTATCTGTTACACTATTAATGAATGAAGTGTCTGTCCTATGGTCAACGCAGTCAGCTGGTGGAGGCGGATTGTAAGGACACCGGCCCGGGCCCCGCCCCCTCCTACATTTTGAGAGCAAGTCAAGTCTGACCAGGACAGATGTTAAAAAATCCCTTCCCTTAATCATGTCTTGCAGGACTGTAAACCTTATAGGCTGCTCCCCGCCCAGGACTCTTTCCCCTCCCTTGGTTCTGGGGGGGGTGCAGAGTTCCATTTCCTGGCCAGATGGAATAATTCCTGGCCCAGGATTATTCTCCCTGTAAGCCCCTAATTAAAAGTTATGGCTAATCTTCTGACTGGTGTGTTTTTTGGTTTTAGGTTGTGCTAGGCTGGAACATTTCACCACAAGCATATTTTATTACAGAATCATAATGCAATTATCCAATTCAGGGGGAAACATTTATACAATATTATTATCTAATATGCAGTTCATTGTCAATTTTAATGAATTGCTCCTATATGGTCTTTTATGCTTTTTTTTGCTGAACGAGGAGCAAATCTAGAGAAACATCATGTTACATTTTGTTGTCAGGTTGCTCATTCTCTTTATCTCTCCATCCCTCACTTTCATTCCTTGTTTAGTTTCCTACTCAGCTTTAAAAAATATATATATTTATTAGAGAAGTTTTACGTGTATAGAAAAATCATATAGAAAATACGGAATACTCATATATACCCCACCTCTGCAAGGTTTTCACTATGATTAACTTTGCATGAATGTGTTACATTTGTTACAATTGATGAAATAATGTTATTTTAATTGTACCATTAGCCATAGTCCATAGCTTACATTAAAGTTCACTGTTTGCTTTGTACTGACATGTTGTGTTTTTAAATTTATTTTAGGAATATATATACATCTAAAATTTGCCCCTTTAACCACGTTAAAATATAAAATTCAGTGCTGTTATTTACATTCACAATGTTGTGCTACCATCATCACAATCCATTACCAAAGCATTTCCATCCCCCAAACAGAAACTCTGCACCAATTAAGCATTAACTCCCCACACTCGACTCCTTCCTCAGTATCTGTTAACTTGGTCTCTGAATTTACTTATTCTAATAATTTCATATCAGTGAGATCATGCAATATTTTTCCTTTTATGCCTGGCTTATTTCACTTAACACAATATCTTTAAGGTTCATCCATAGTGTTGCAAGTAGCAGAACTCTTTTTACAACTGAATGATGTTGGGGACAATTAAGGTAGCATGTATAAAATCCACCCTCAGCGATGCCAGAAACGTGCAACATGGCCACCAGGGCTGAAACAAAGAACAGCCTCAACTATAATCAGCCTTCTTCACGGAAGTAATAGTAGTTCGCGCCTAAAGTCGCGCCAAAAGTACTAACCTACATCTGCCCTCTGCCCTAGCAACAGCAGTCACCAATCCCAAGTCATCCCTTTGTCCTTATTCACCCAATCAGAGATCGTCACCTATTCCTACTAGCTACCCCCTCTCCTAGAGTATATATATACCTAGCCTTTTCAATAAACTTTTGCAGCTTGATCCGAATATTTGTCTTGCTGTCGTTCTTCACGTCTCTTTGTCCCATTTCATTCTTTGCTCACAGGAGTTGGAGCCTCGGTTGATCGTCCTGCGGGCCGGGACAGAATAATATTCCATTGGATGTATATACCACATTTTGTTTATTCATCCTTCCATCTCTTGGCAATTAGGAATAATGCCACTATGAACATCAGTTTGAAAATATCTGTTTGAGTCCTTGGTTTCAATTGTTTTGGGTATATACTTAGATGAAGGGATTGCCAGGTCATATGGTAATTCTATACATCTCTTTCTGAGGATCCATCAAACTGTTTCCATAGAGGCTGAACCGTTTTATATTCTCATCAACAATGAATGAGTGTTCCTGTTTCTCCAAATCCTCCTCAATACTGTTTATCCACCATTTTCTTAATAGTAGTTACTCTAATGAATGCAAACTGGCATCTCATAGTGTTTTTGATTTGCATCTCCCTAGTGGCTAATGATGTTGAATATCTTTTCATGTACTTTTTGGCCATGTCTGTATCTTCTTTGGAGAAATGTCTATGTAAGTTTTTTGTTCACTTCTAAATTGGTCTTTTTGTCTTTTTGCATTGTGTTGTGAGCTTTCTTCTGGACAATAAACCCTTATCTGATAGGTAGTTTCCAAATATTTTCTCCATTCTGTAGATTGTTATTTTATTTTTATGATGAAACACTTTGATGCACAAAAGTTTATAATTTTGATGAAGTCCCATTTATCATTTTTTTCTTTTTTGAACACTCTTTTGATGTAAAGTCTAAGAAATCATTGCCTAAGAAAAGGTCCTGAAGATGCTTCTGTATATTTTCTTCTAGGACTTTTATAGTTTTGGTTCTTATATTTAGGTTTTAAGATATAGAACTGACATCTTAATGATGTTTAGACTACCAATCCATAAACAAGAAATGTCCTTCTATTTATCTAGGTGTTCTTTGATTTCTCTCAGTAATGTTTTGGACAAGTCCTTTACATGCTTAGTCAAATTTATTTCCAGATATTTGGTTCTATTAGTTGCTATTATAAATGGAATTTTTACTGATTTCTTCTTCCAATTGCTTATTACTCATATTACTGATTTTTGCATGTTGACCTCTCAGCCTACCATTTTGATGAATTTGTTTATTAGCTCTAGTAGCTTTGTTTTGGATTTCCCAGGATTTTCTATGTGTAAAATCATGTAATCTGAAAATAGGGAAAGTTTTACTTCTTTTACAATTTTGATGACTTTTTCCTTGTCTAATTCCTCTAACTAGAACTTCCAGTGATGTTGAATAACAATAGTGACAGTGGGCAGCCTTCTCTTGTTCCTGCTTTTAGAAGGAAAGATTTCAGTATTTTAGCATCGAGTGTGATATTAGCTGTGGGTTTTTCACACATGTTCTTTACCATATTGAGAGGAATTTTCCTTCTATTCCTAGTTTTATAAGTGTTTTTATCAAGAAGGTGCACTGTGTGTTTTCAAATGCATTTTCTGCATCGAGATGGACCATGTGAGGTTTTTCTCTTTGTCTATTAATGTGGTATGTTACGTTACCACATTAATTACACCTATTGACTTTCTTATGTTGAACCACCCTTGTATACCTGGGATATATATATTCCCCTTGATCATGGTGTATAATTCTTCTAATGTGCTATTGGATTTGGTTGGCTAGCAATTTGTTGAGGTTTCTCATAACAAATTGAAATATTTATAAGGATATTAATCCATAATTGTCTTTTCTTGTGCTATCTTTATTTGGCTTTGATATTAATGTGATATGGGCTTCATGAAACGAGTTAGAAGTGTTTTCTCCTCTTCAATTATTTGGAAGAATTAGAGTAGGATTGGTGTTATTTCACCTTGCAATACTTGGTAAAATTCGTGGGTGAAGCCATTTAGTCTCAGAGTTTTCTTTCTTAGGTTTCTGATGACTAATTCTTTCTCTTTAGTTGCTGTTGTTCTATTGAATATTCCCTTTCTTCTTGAGTCAGAATAGATTGTGTTTTTTTTGGAATTTGTTCATTTCTTCTAAATTAGTTAATTCGATGGTATACAATTGTCTAGAGTACTTTCTCAATCCTTTTTATTTCTATGGGATCAGTAGTAATGTCCTTGCTTTCATTCTGAATAAATTAGTTGTGTCCTCTCTAGTTTTTCCTTGTCAGTCTAGGTAAAGTTTTGTTGATTTCCTTGATCTTTTCAAGGAGTCAAATTTTTATTTTGTTGAGTTTCTCTCTTTTAAGTTCTCTAATTCATTCGTCTGCACTGTAATCTTTGTTATTTCCTTACTTCTGCTTATTTGGAGTCTAGTTTGTTCTTTTTCTAGATCCTCCAGTTATGAAGTTAGGTCTCTGATTTGAGCACTTCTTATTTAATGTAATTATTTAGAGCTATAGATTTCCTTCTCAGCACTGCCTTTGCTGCACTGCATATGTTTACATGTGATATCTTTTTGTTTTCACTTGCCTCAAGGTATTTCCTAATTTCTGTTGTGATGTTTTTCTTTGACCCATTAGTTCTTTAAGGGTGCTTTGTTTAATTTCCACATATTTGTGAATTTTCTATTTCTCCTTCTGTTATTGATTTCTAGCACATTCCATTTTTGTAGAGATGATAAATTGTATAAATGAAATATTTTTGCATTTATTAAGGTGTTTTCTGAGCGGACATATCATCTATCCTGGAAAATGACCCAGGTGTAGTAGAGAAGAATGTAATTTTGCTGCAATTGGGTGTCTTTTCCTTTATATGTCTGTTAGGTCTAATTGGTTTAGAGTAATTCATGACTTCTATTACTTTTTTATCTTCTGCTTAAATGTTCTAGCCAGTTTTGAAAGTGGTTTAACGAAGTCTACTCTTAATGTAGAATCATCTATTTCTCCCTTCAAATTAGTCAATATTTGCTTCATAAATTATGGGGCTCTGTCATAAGGTACACATAAATTTGTAATGATGTCTTGTTAAAGTGACACTTTTATCAGTATATAGTGACCTTCTATGTTCCTTGTAACAATTTGTGACTTAAAGCCTATTTTATCTGATAGTATAGCTGACCCAGCTCTCTTTTGGTTACTATTTGCATGGAATATTTTTCCATTCTTTCACTTTCTACCTACTTGTGTCTTAGAATTTAAGGTGTTCTTGGAAACAACATATAGTTGGATTGTGCTTTTAAAATCCATTCTGCCAGTCTCTGTGTTTTGACTGGTGAGCTTAATACATTTTCATTTAAAGTGGCTACTGTTAATGCAGACTTTTCTGCCATTTTTGTCTTTGGCCTTTGTAAGTTTATACCTATTTTGACTCTCAATTCTTCCATTATAGCCTACTTTCATTTTTCTTTGATTTTTTTGTGTTGTACAATGTTGGGTTTCTCTTCATTTCTTTCTTTACATATTTTTCATGTATTTTCTTTTGGTTTCCATGGGGCTGAATTTTAACATCATAAATCTGTATCAGTCACATTTGACTTGATGCAACTTAACATCAATAGCGTACTTCAATACTTATATCCGCTGTGCCCTTACTATTTTGCTGTATTTATTACAAATTTTTTTTGTATATTGTATATCCAAAACCATATATTTATTGTTACATTTTATCTATTTGCATTTTAGAAACTGTGAGAAGTAAAAAGTGGAGTTTTACAGCATGAGATACAAGACTACTAGCATTTATAATGACCCATATGGTCACTTTTACCAAAGGTCTTTATTTTTTTATGCTGCTTTGATCCACTGTCTAGTGACCTTTCCTTTCAATCTGAAGAACTCTCTTTAGCAGTGCTTCCAGAGCAGGTCTAGAGGTAACAAATTCCCTCAGCTTTAGTTTATCTGGAAATCTTAATCTCTCACTCATTTTTGAAAGACAGCCTTGGTGGATATAAAATTCATAGCTGGAGAAAAAAATTCATAGTTGGCAATTATTTTCTGTCAACACTTGAAATGCTTCATCCCATGCCTTCTTTTTTTTTTTTTTTTTTTCCACATGGGCAGGGACCGGGAATTGAACCTGGGTCCTCAGGCTTGGCAGGCAAGCATTCTTACCTGCTGAGCCACTGTGGCCTGCCCATCCCATGCTTTCTTGCTTCTGTGTTTTCTGATGAGGAATTGCACTTAGTCTTTTTGCATCTCCCTTGTACATAATACATTGCATTTCTCTTGCAGTTTCAGGACTCTCTCCATGTCCTTGGCATTTGTCAGTTTGACTACTATGTGTCTTGGCATAACTCTCTTTGAGTTTAAACTCTTTGGGTTTCACTGGGATTCTTGAATGTGCATATTAGTTAATTTTGGAAAGTTTGTTAAATTTGGGAAGTTTTTTGCCATTATTTATTGAATATCCTTCTGCTCCTTTCTCTATTGCTTCTTCTTCTATGACTCCCATAATGCATATATTGACACACTTGATGGTGTCCCAGAGATGTCTTTTGCTCTGTTCATTTTTAACATTTTTTTCTGCTTTGCTATCTGAATCATTTCTATTTTCTTGTCTTTTGGGTGATGAACTTTTCTTAATTCTAGACAGAGATTGCCACCAGTTCTTAGAAGAAATTTTTGCTGGACATTCAGGTTCCTTCACTTATAATAGAATAGAGACAGTGCTTCTTTCTCTCCCATCTATCTATCCATCCATCCATCATCTCTCTCTGTCTCTCCTTCCTCTAATTTTTCTATCTAATCCACCTAGTATCTAACCATCTCTCTCTTGCTATCTATCTAGATAACTATAGATATAATATTTTTCCCATTATACATTTTATTTTTAAACAAATAGTAATGCAGAAGGCCACTTTGTAAAGCAGGCAAAGATGTTGCTACAGTGGTGGGGCTGGAGAGTTGGAGATGGAAATCTGGCCCAGAGGGTTCTGTAAAACATTCTTAAAATTCCTGAATAGTTGAACTCTGGTGATAATTGGGCTTTCTTGAGAACAGAGTGTGGATGTTATGAAAGAAAAATAGCATTGACTATGTTCTCTGAAGCTCATATTTTGTCCAGTGTACAACACTGAAAAAGATAAAAACCAATTTTGACACTATCTCGGTGCCATTGTTTACACTTTTTTATCCGATTCCTTTTGTTTTCTCCCTATACAAGCCCTGCTTTCATTATACCAAGAATCGGTCTTAGCTGTATTCTTAACATCTTCTTAAAGTGCTTGAAGTTTCAGAATTACCTCATTTATCCCCTTCAATGCTGACAAACCATTTTAAACTCACCTTTCAAGTTTCACCCATTTCTTGAGAGCCAAAGAATCATTGGCATGTGATGGAGCAGAGCATATAATTGAACAAAGTTACATTAAGAGTAGAAATGCTGACTGAATTTCACCATGCTTGATTTATGAATAAGTGTAAGTTATGCAATGTCAGTGTGTATAACTAATAGAAGTAGTGTTTTTCAGGTTGTTCATAAGAATGTTTTGGGTTTAGTACCACATATGAGGTTTGTCATAGGATCATTTTCCTTAAGTTGTTATTATTGACATTTTACTTCTGAACCTGAGAATTATCTAAGCCATTATACTTTAACCCTACTTGTACCCCTCAAATTTTGAGGACAGCAATATCAGAGGCTTCAATTATTGTATCAAGAAAAATAAACAATGGCTGCCTTCTGATCCCATTTCTCACTCCTTGGAATATCGGATGTGAGAAAAATAAATTCTTATACTGTATACCTTCTACTTAAAAGTATTTAGAAACACTCTAAGAATGCACCACACATAAAGTACAGGAAAAGGTAAATTCAAATTTTTTACTGGAAAGTCACCAGGAAAGGCGTCACTGGGTAACTTGAAAAAGGCTTGTGAATGGGGCCTCTTATTTTCCCAAAAACTTGGGGGTGAGCTTTAAAGTGGAAAATAAAAAAATTGCACAGGAGTTGTGGTTACTGAATGGCAGTTGTGGGTGGGGATTGTTCAAGGGACAAATGGCATTATTCTGCTTAATATAATTTAAAATACAATCCTCAGTTAGTCAGGGATCTGTGTAAATTAGGTTGTCTTTATGGTAATGATATCCAGGGAGAGCTAGCTTCATCTTTTCACAAGTTTAATCTAGATTTAGGGGTTATATTGTTAGAAGTTACCCTGACTAAAGACAGAATGAGAGAAATCTTGGTGTCAGTAATTTTCCCAAGGGTTGATCTTAGAAGAAAGGTGGGGATTTGCCCTGTGGATGTTTGAAAAGGGAGGCATTTTTTAAAAGAAAGAAAACTTGAGGATAAGGGAAGCAAGGCTGTAACCAAGGATGGAGCACAAGGAGATAGCCTATTAAATGCTGTTGAGCTTTTTTCCCTTGGACTACAGAAACAGATGTTTTCCCCTCTCTTTCATTGAAATTAATTAGTTTCCTCCCATCCCAAGTCTTCTCTGAAGTTGGATACAATGCAATAGCTCTCTATATGGTACTGTGTTAAAAAGAAGACACAGAGAACTTTTACTTGCCCCACATCCACCTTTCTACTGAGACCTGTAGAGACTGGAATGCCTTTGTGAGAAGGACCATAATATGGGAGTCACACACAGTGCTTAGCAGAGGATAGAGTGGGGACCAACAGTGGAATCAATTTAGGAAGGAGGAACAGGTGAATCTGAGAAGCACCTGCCAGATGGACCATTCCAGAGCAGCTTTATTTTACCTGTGTATTAGTTGGATTTCAACCAGAAAAACAGAACCCGTAGTGTGTGTATGTGTGTGTGTGTGTGTGAACAGCTTTTTACACTAATGTCCTTTCCCTATCACAGGATACTTTGCATTTACGTCTCCTTCATCTCTTCCAATTTTGCTGCAGCTCTTCAGTCCATCCTTGCCTTTCATAGCCTTGACAACTTTGAAAAGCACTGGTGAATCTTTTTATACACAAGCCTTCAGTTTGGCTTTGTTCGATGTTTTCTCATGGTTGAGTGGAAGTTATGCATTATTAGAAAAAATATCAAAGAGGTGATGTGCCCTTAGTGTACCATACAGGGGAAAACAATGTCAATGTGTCTTAATATGAATGATGCTAACCTTGATCACTTTGTTAAGGTAGTGTCTGCTAGGACTCTCCATGGTAAAGTTTCTATTTTTCCCTTTCAATACACTAAATGTTTGTGATGACACTGACACTATGCAAATATTCTGTTGCTTCATAAATTTTACTTGCTAATTTTAGCTTCTAGATGGATCTTGCCAGCAGCAGTTATTATTTTGGTGTCCTAATTGTGATTTTCTACACCTCATTTAAAAAATTATTTTGAAGCAATTCCTTACTTCTGGCACCACAAGATATTAGAAGTTCATCTTGTGTTTTCCCTGACCCAGACCTAGATCAACCAATTTTCCAAGGAGCTCTCATTCCCTTAATTAGAGAATGGTATTTAGAAACTATGATCTGGATGTTGGATGTGTTCATTGCCGTTGGGTTTCATTGTTTCTAGTCTCACATAGTGGAAATAGCTAGGAAATATCTGTATGGATACTAATTAATGAATACATGCATCTATTTTAATTTATGCATCCATTTCTAAATACTTCTATATTTTTATCCATTTTCATCATCTAACATTAATCATTTATCTATGTTTTAAAAATGTATGAGTTCATATTGAAACCTTTAACTCCAATTCAAGACCACAAGTTTCATTCTAAACTTTCCCCCTCCTTATTTGTGACTTCTTCCTTCAACAGTGAGAAATCTAGCTCTATCTACACTAGATTTACTTATTTGTTCAATCCCACCTATGAATAAAATATTTTCAGAGCTATTAATCTATATTCTTTTGAGAAAAAAAATTTACCAACTAGAGTATAACTGTAAGGTTTCTTCATAGTTCTTTTGTCTTTTGCCTTTCAACATCCAGTCAAAACACTGTTATCCAAAGTTAGCTAGGTCAGCTCATTTCTTCCCTATTCCCTTCAGTGTTATTGTGGGTCAGATGATTCACTGGAAAAATAGTAAAATTCCTTTGTCACAATCTGCAATCTGTCTCTCCCTGCCCCATCTTGAAAGATTTTTAAAATTTTAATATGGCAAAACTCACTCTTTGTGGTGAAAAGTTCTATGGGTCTTGACAAATGTATAGATACATGGCATTCACCACCACGTTTGTATACAGAATAGCCCCTAAACTTCCTCATGCTGTTCTTTTTATAGACAACTCCTTCTCCCTCCTAGCAACTCCTGCCAACCAGTGATCTGATTCCCTTTTTATAGTTTTGCTTTTCCCCAAGTATGGTATAAATGGAATCAAACAACATATAGCATTTTGAATCTAGCTTCTTTCATTTAGCAAAATGCATTTATGATTCAATAAAGTTGTGGCATGAATCAATAGTTTTGTTTTGCTTTGTTTTACCAATTATTGCTGTGTGGTATTCCATTGAATGAACATACCACAGCTTGTTTCTCCATTTGCTGTTTGAGGACCATCTGGGTTGTTTTCACTTTTTCGGTGAATATGAATAAAGCTGCTAGAAATGTTCTTTTCCATGTTTTTATGGGAACATAAGTTTTCATTTCTTTTGAGTTGATGTCTAAAAGTAGGATTGTAGCCTTGTATGGTAAGTGCATGTTTAACTTTATAAGAATTGCCAAATGCTTTTCCAAAAAGGCTGTAATATTTTGCATTTCCACCAGCAATATATTAGAATTTCAGTTGCTTTGCATCCTTGTCAGGGTTTAGTATTGTCTTGTTTAGAAAAATTTTTAAACATTCTAATATATATGTGTATTTTTTTGTAAGCTCACTTGCCCTTCATATATCTTCTTTGGTGAAGTGTCTGTTTGGATCTTTTATCCATTTTTTTTAAATGGGTTGTTTGATGATTTCTTATTGTTGACCTTTCAGGAGTTCTTTATATATTCAGTTTAGAATTTCTTTATCAGAAATATGATTTGTAGCTCTATCTTCCAGTATATAGCTCTATCTGTTGTAGAGGAAAGGTTTTAAATTTTGATGAAGTAAATTTATCAAGTTTTTTTCACTTAAGGATTATGATTTTGATGATATATCTAAAATTCTTTGCATAATCCAAGTTCACAGATTTTCTCCTAAAAATTTTGTTATACATTTATGTCTATGATCCATTTACATATATTTATTTATTTTTGTATATGGTATAAGGTATAGGGAGAGAGTTTTTTTGTTGTTGTTTCGTTTTGTTTTGCATAGAGACCTCCAACTGTTCAGCACTATTTGTTGAAGAGAGAATACTTTCTGATGAAATCCTTTACACTTTTTAAAAGTATCAGTTGATTATATTTGTAGGGGTCTATTCCAGTCTCTTTCTGTTCTGTTCCATGGAATTATGTATCTATGCTTTCACCAATGCTACACTGTCTTGATTATTGTGGCTTTTTAATAAGTCTTAAAATTAAGTAAAGTGAGTCCTCTGACTTCGTGCTTCTCTTTAATAATTGTTTTGCTTCCTTTGTTTTTTCCATATAAATTTTAGTATTAGCTTGTCGATATTTACAGAAAGTCTGCTGGGATTTTGATTGGGATTTTGTTGATTTTATAGATCAAATGAGGGAAAATTGACATTTAACACTATTGAGTCTTAAAATCCATTAACAGTATGTCTTTAAATTTATTTACGCCTTCTTTAATTTCTTTCATCAGTGGTCTATGTTGTCAGCATACAGATCCTAAGCAAAATTTGTTATATTTACGTCTGCTTTTGCGGTTGTTACGGCAACTTTGAATTTGAATTGCTAACTTCATATCCTATGACCTTGCTAACTCTTTGCTAGTTCTAGGAGCATTTCTGTTCATTTTGTGTGTGGGGGGGGGGGATTTTCTACATAAATAATCATGTCCTTTGTAAATACAGAGTTAGTTCTTCTTTTGATATATAAGCTTTTTATGTATTTTTCCTGCCTTATTGCACTGGTTAGACCTTTCAGTCTGATGACAGAGAAGACCTCCTTGACTTATTCTTAATAATATGTAGAAATAATTCAGGTTTTCATCATGAAGTATGATGTAGCTATAGCATTTTTTGCCCTAAATGGAGGTTGAACCTTGTTATCTATTGAGATGATTATATGATTTTTCTTCTTTACAGTTTCATTGATTTCTGGTCTTATTTTCATTATTTAATTTCTTCTGCTTGTTTTGGTATTAGTTTATTCTTCTTTTTCTAGTTTCTTAAGTTAAATGCTTAAATTATTGATTAGAGAACTTTCTTTTTAAATTTAACCACTTATGCTGTACATTTCTATCTAATCACCGTTTTAGTTACATCACACAAATTTTGAGCTGCGTTTTTACTTTCATTCACTCGAAAATATTTTTAAATTTTCCTTCAGATCTCATGTCTGACCCACAGATTATAGAATTATGTTATTTAATGTCCAAATATTTGGATATTTTCTAAATGGCTTTATATTTATTTATAGTTTAGTTCTATTATGGTCCGAGAACATATGCTGTGTGATATCTGTTCTTTTAAATATATTGAGGTTCATTTTGTGAGCCTGAATATGGTCTATCTTGGTGACTATTCCTTGTGTACTTGAAAAAGAAAGTGTATGTGCTATTGTTGGGTAGAGTGTTCCATTAATGTCAGTCAGCTCTAAATTGGTTGGTAATGTTGTTCATTTCTAAGCCTCTCTATGTGTACTAGCAACTACTGAGAGAGGAGTGATGAGGTCTCCATCTACCAACTATAATTATGGATTTGTCTTATATCTCCCCTCATTTCTATCTGGTTGTGTCTCATGTATGTGGAAGCTTTGATGTTATGTACTTGCATGTTAGATTGCTATATCTTCTTGCAAAACCGATTCCTGTATCATCCCTCTATCCCTGATAATAGTCTTTTTTTTCCTAAAGTCTATTTTCTTTGACATCAAAATAGCTACTTGAACTTTCTTTTTGGTTATGTATGCATGGTGTATTTTCTTCATTTTACTTTTACTTTATATATGCCTTTACATTTAAATTTGGTTTCTTGAGGAAAAAATATACTTGGGACTTGCTTTCCAATCCAATCTGACAGTCTTTCTTATATAACTGGTGCATATGATTATTGATATGGTTGGATTAAAATCTGCCATCTTGCTAACTTGTTTTTATTTGTTCCATCTGTTCACCATTTCATTTCCCTCATTTTTCTGCCTTCTCTTGGGTTAATTGAGCATTTTTATGATTCCATTTTAGTTCTTCGGTTTCCTTATAATTTATACCACTGTTAAAAATGTTTTTAGTGGTTGCCCCAGGGTTTACAATGTACATCTTTAATTGTTTAAGCTATTTTTTTGTAGGAAGTAGCCTACTTCTATAAAAACATAAAGAACTACTAAGCTTAATTAGCAGTTAATATAACTCTTATTTATGGAATGCTTACTATATGCCCAGTAAAATTTTAAATATTTTCTGTGTATTAACTAATTCATTGTTCTGAGAATCATTAAAAAGCAATCCCATTGTTATCCCCATTTTACAGATGAAGAAATTGATACACAGAATTAAGTTATTTTTCCACGACCATAATAAAACTAGTCTGTCTGCAGAACTTATGGTCAAAAGCAGTGTTCTGTAGTGTTATGAGTTAGCCTAGAAACTGTTCTGTAGAATTTTGAGTTCCATGCTCTCAACTTATAAAACACCTATTGAGAGCCTTTTCCCCAAAGACAGTGGAGCAAGCTGACATTTGTTGGGGATGGGGTTGGGGGGATGAAACTGATATTTAGCTTGTATTTTTATCTGCTGAGTTTTGTAAATCAAATATTTGTAAGTCAATGATATCATAAAATGATTGCATTTTTAATCAATATTTTAAAACCGAGAGCTTACTTGGGTATCATCCAATATTCTCATCTTGCTGATTAGGGGAAATGAGGTCTCAAGAAATTACATTTCAAGTGCAAAGTCATAGAATGAATAATTAATGATTGAGTCAGAACTTGAACCCATTATTGAGCTCCTTTCCCAGAACTCTGCAGTCTCTTTTCTCTGTGTTCCTGCATTAGTTTGCTAAACTGCCAGAATGCAATATACCAGAAATGGAATGGCTTTTATACAAGGAATTTAATAAGTTACAAGTTTACAGTTCCAAGCCTATGAAAATGTCCAAACTAAGACATCCAGGAAAAGATTCCTTAATTTAAGAAAGGCCGAATGGTCTGAACCACTTCTGTCAGCTGAGAAGGTACATGGTTGGCATCTGCTGGTCTCTTTCTTCTGGGCTCCATTGCTTTCAGCCTCTGTTCTTGTGGGGTTCCTCATTTGGCTTTCCCAGAGCTGGCTGTCATCCCTTGGTTTCCCTTGGCTCTCTCCAGGTTCTGGCTTGCTTAACATCTTATGGGAGGGCACACAGCAATATCTTCTGGGCTCCAAACATCCCCAAACACTTGTGTCTACTCTCTGAAGCAACTGTTCTCCAAGCATCTGGATCTGCTCTCTCTGTCAACTCTGTCTGTTCTGCACTCTCTCCAAAATGTTTCCCCTTTTAAAGGACTCCAGCAAACTAATCAAGACATACCTGGAATGGGTGGAGTCACATCTCCATCTAATCAAAAGTACATACCGACAATTGGGTCTGTCACATTCCCGTGGAGATAATATCATAAAATGTTTCCATCCTACAGTATTGAATCAAGATTAAAACATGGCTTTTCTGAGGTATATACTTTCAAAATAGCACAGTTCCTATGTTTATTTGTTATCCTTGAACATAGCACACTATGAACTATTTGATCTTTCACATATTTGGATTCCCTATTAGTCTTTAAACTGCTTGAGTGGTAGCTTACATTCTTTTTGACTTGATAGCCTTAGTCACAGACTACTTTTGAAGGAAAATTACCAGTTTGGAAATCTGCCTTTAATATCATTGTGTGTCCTATTAAAGTACAAGGAACTATCAAGAATCTCCAACCTCTAGAAGGATAATACACAATCTCGGAGTGAGTCTTTCAACCTCTCTGCCATGGAAAGAGCAATTTCAGGAATAGCAGAAGCATATCAGGACTTAATTACATTCACCCCAGAATTGTCTATAGACCTTTCTTCTAATGGACACAAAGTAGGATGACCATTACACCTTGATTACATTGAAAGTCTCTCAAAGGAAGACCAATATTGCAAGTCAGGACCTTCATGGCATTGCTATTCTTTGCTCTTCCAAATATCCTACCACTTCTGCCTCACACTAGACACTGAATCTGTAGTAGCTCCCAGAATACTCTCTAATAGTTTATTTTTCTCATGTTGGCTTATTGAGCCCCTTCTACCAGGAATACTTTGACAATTTTTGCTTGATTAACTTATTCTTTTGAGACTCAATGATCTGTGGTCTGAACTCCTTGACAGCAGTGATGGCGTCTTTCTAATTGTGGTGACTCTGGACTGAAATGGTGCCTGATCTAAATAAATATTTGCTGAATATTCAGAAGGTAGCATAATATGGTGGTTACAAATCCAGTCTTTGGGCTTCAAATTCCAACTACACTACTTACTTGCTGCCTGACATTTGGTAAGATAATTTACCTAAGTCTCATTTTCCCCATTAACAAAAAAGCAATATCAGTAGCAATTACATCAATGAGGGTTGTGATGATATACTTAGGTTATGCATGTGAAATATTGAACAAGTATCTGGCACACACAAAGTTAATATTTAAAAAATTAGCTAGTATTATAATATCATTATATCATCAACATTATTATTATCAGTCATAATAGAAATTAATTAAATTATGGAAGGAGAGTTACAATGGCATTTCATTTTATTTTATCTCTTTAAATCTACAGCCTTTTTACAAAGAAACTTGAACAAGGGAGTAATTAAGTTGGTAAACCTAAAGCTCTCATAGCCACCTGGGCCCAGGTCACTTTGCACAAAGACCAGAAGTAAAATTAGATGAGTGTTTACACCTTTCTTGGGTGTGACTAAGGAATAGTTCAGCCACACTATGTTTTATGAAAGAACATCTTGGTAGAGTAAGTAGGGTAGTGTTTATAGTTTGGGACTCAGGGTGCCCCAACAACTGGGTCTCTGTGAAGGAAGGCAGAAGGGTCAAAGTTCTGATGTAAAACAAGACTCTAGAGGCTGTCAACGAAACCCATTTAAAATGAAGCAGAGCTCTAATGAGACTCATAGGGAGCCTCATAGGGAGCCTCATAGGAGACTCATAGGAGACTCATAGGAGCCTCATAGGAGCCTCATAGGAGACTCATAGGGAGACTCATAGGGAGCCTCAAGAGAGCCAGAGGACCATCTGCGGGAGGCTGATGGGGATCCAGAGCTTCTGGAGGAAGGATGGAGAGAGAAAAACTTGGGAGAATGTCTCTCCTTGGCTTTCTATTGCCTTGCTACCCCTCCCAAAGAAACTTAGGATGTTACTCAAGACACAATGATTTCTTGCATGTTCTTATTCAGTAGTGATTAAAGGCCTCTGGGAAGGAGAGACAAGCACTGTGAACAGTGAAAAAAATAAAATGAAAGTAAGCCACACCTGAGTTGGCTTTACACCAGCTTGAGCACAGATCCCTGAGTCTGTGGGGTGATAAGAAAAGCAGAAAGGGATGGTTTCTGATCAGCCAGCTTCATGTGAACTATCCAGAGCTCAGAGCTTCTCCAATCCTGCTAATTAACCATTTCTCTATTCACTTGAGAGAGAGAACCCTACTGAAAGACTTGGTGAGTTGGAGCATCAGGGAAAGAAGAGTGTGGATGAAGAGTGAGGTGAAATCTCTTGGCTGAGTTAAGCATTCAGCTTCTTGGTTAATTCTAATTACACAGTCTTTCCCTGAGATTTGCTACTTAAGAGAATCAAAATTCGACCGTCATTCCTATCAGAGTGGAAATTCTTAGCCAGTCAACCTTACTTTAGGAGAGCATTTGCCCCCAGGAATGTTTAACTAAGAGATGATTTTCTCTCGGAAAAAGGAATGAGCTTTTTTACCACAGAATCAACACTTTTCAGACATACCAAAGTGAGTTTACCCAACTCCAAAATTTAGCATCAGCTCTCTGTCAATGTTCAGTAAATAACTACTGAATGAATGAATGCATTTATGATCCTCTAGTGTTGGATAGCTTTCAAGATCAAAATGCAGTGAAATTGAATAAGACCAAATTTCTAGAAAAAGCAGAAACAGGAACGTTCTCATCTTGCTTCAAACATCTAGAAATGCTGAATAAGACAGAACATAATTTTTCTTTTAAAGTACATAGGAGAACTTGAAAACAAGAAGGAGGAAAACCAGAAAGGCTCAGAAATTAAAAGGAAACTCAAAGCCAAAGTGGTAGAATGACATATATATGTGAGGATGATGAAGCGAAAATGCATCAAAAGGTAGGGTCTTAATGCCTGTGTGGATGTGAGTCAAAGATCAATGTTTCATGTATTTATGAACTGAACATGAACTTCCTATTTAAAATTGAAAGGCGGGGTAAACTAACTGGGAGTAAAACTCTACACACAGGAGTGGATTAAGTCTTAGAATATAGTAGGAAAAGAATTACCCCAAAGACTCTTCTTTTATGGGTGTGGAGTCTGACTTTGTATTATTTTTATATTCTGGGAAACCAGAGCCAAGAAAAGCTACTTAAAGAACTTGTCTGAAATAAATAAAAGTCCACATGCCCTGCCTGAGGTAAATATGAGTGCCCCACTAGGAATCATCCTCATTCCAGGGAAAAAAGACTCTTCAGATAAACACATTTCTCTGCAGATGAGCCCAAAATGTAAAGTTAAAAATCATGGAAGAAGAATCTAAAGAGATATGACAAATGGAATTCACAATCAATGAAGAGAAGCTAATGAACCAACTAACAGACTTTGAAGTTTGTTAAAAAATAAAAGTTATAAAAAAGGAATAGAAATGATAAGACAAGAGTAAGATATTGTAAATAAGTTATGTCATTTCAAAAAGAATCAAATTGAAGTCCTAGAAATTAAAACTGGCAGTAACAAAATTATAAAGAAAAATGTATGAGACAGGCTAAAAACACCACTGATAAAAGAACTAGTAAATTGGTAAATAGGTGTGAGAGAATAGTCTGTAAAGTAACATAGACAGATAAAGAGGTAGAAAATATGAAAGAAAAGTTAAGAGCCATGGAAGACAGAACAAGAAACTCCAATAGCAGTCTTCTAAGTGGAGGATAGAGTGAACAGAGGAAAGACAATATTCATAAAGAAAATGCCCGGGATGTTTTGAGAATTATAGAAAGGAATGAGATCCTAGATTTTAAAAACACTCCAAATGTTAGCAATTTAAACAAAATAATTTCACACAAACACATTTTAGTAAAACTGCCAAATATCAGAGACATTATGTGAACTATAAGTAAAATAATAAACACTAAAAAAATATTATTTTATAAGTAAAATAATAAGCACTATTATTAAATTATATTTTGCTTAAATGGAGCAAAATTTGTGTACAAGCCACAGTTTAATGCTCTTTTGTCTACAGCTTATTTGGTCCTCAAAACAGGTCTATTAGGTAATGTTTTAGTTTCCTAGCTGCTTAGAATTTATCGACTCATAGTTTCAGAGGCCTGAAGGTTTGCTTCTTCCTGGGGTTGGTATCTTCTGGCTGGCCAGAAATCTTTGGGGTTTCTTGGCATTTCTGTCACATGGCAATATACATGCCAACATCATCTTCTTTCTTATCTGGATTCTGTTGGCTTCCAGCTTCTGACTGCTGTCTGTGGTTTCTATTCTCCATAACCAATTCATTTGGGGCACATTCTTAACTAATAATAACTTCACAGTTTCTATTTTCAAATGGGTTCACACTTACGGGACCAGGAGTTGGGACCTGAACATACCTTTTGTGAGGGGCATGAGTCACTTCCCAATAGGTACTTACTTTTATTTTCCCTACTTGAAGGTGAAATTGAGGCACAAAGAGGCTAACAAGATCTCAGGGCAAGAGTGGTGGAAGCAGGCTTTGAAAAGACAGCTACTAACTAAGGTTGGCCATCAGGTTAGCAGCAGCCTTCCCCAGTGCAACTATAGATGACAGAAGACAGTACAATAATTGCTGAGAAAAAATATCTATCAACATAGTCCCATCTTCAAATTTATTATTTGTTATTCACAGATCTTCCCCCCAAATTACTTCAAAAGCAAATGTTTATATTAACTTATTAAATGGCAGATTCAAAACAAAATAACTCCTACTATATTCAGGTATTCCTAAAACATAATGACATTTTAAAAAGACATGTAAAGGACAGGAAAACATGTAGCAGGCAAATACTAACCAAAAGAAGTAATAATTTTGGATGTATTAGCTGGTGGTATATATCAAGTTTTGAAAAAGTAAAGGAGAGATTGTAATTATAATGAGAAAGGATTTGATGGCTATTGCTATGCTTCATTGATTGCTCTGCAAAAAGATAACAAAAAGCTGAGTGATTAATTGTCAATTGAAAATTAAGTGGGAAAGCTACAGGGCCTCATTGATAGTCTTCAGATTGTCTCATCTCTGCAGTGGAATGGCAGAAAAAATTGTCAAGCTCTAAAGAAAGTTAAACTCCTAAACCAAACACATCTGCTATAATAAGCTCAGGGTCCTTATTGAAGTGTATGGCGTGGAGCCTTCTGGATTGATATATCTAGAAATGTTGAATCCCTAGGCTTCCCTGAACTCTGGGAGCTTTCAGAAGTGACCTCTTTATCCATATTAAGAGCTGACATACTCCCTTGCTTTGAAGATGATACAAAGAGAACATGTGCAACACTTCCATCCCACCTCTAGGTTCTGCCCCCCCACCTCCCATCCTAGTCCCTAGGCCAATAACTAGCGTTACGTCAGAACAACCTAACCGTAGAGGTCCTGGACCTACTCAGATGGGGAAAGGGACTAGACTCCTGAAGGAGCTTGAATTAGGTACCCCGATATAGAAATGCTTTTAATTTTGATCTGCATTCCTGTGGGTGTGAATCCATTGTAAATAGGACTTCTTAAAGATAATTTAGTTGAGGTGAGGCACAAATGAATGAGGGTGTGTCTTAATCCAGACTATTAGAAGTTTTATAAAGAGAGAGAAACATAAAAGGATCCAGAAGGCAGTGGAAAACCTAAAAAAGCAGATGAAAGGTAGGGATAATGTTATGTGGCAGGAAGCAGAGACACAAGCAAAGGCGCCCTAAGGAATGATGGCAGCTGGCACTGGAATACCACAGTCTGAGAAGAGAGCAGACCTTGCTGATACCTTGATGTTAGACTTCTTCCAGCCTCAAAATCATGAGTCCATAAATTACTGTTGTTTAAGCCAACCCACCGTGTGTTTTTTTCATAGCAGACTGGCAAACTAAGACAGGAACTGCAGGACGTACCAGCGTCAGGGAGAAGTTCAGTGTTGGTTCTCGTCTGCAGGACAAAGTGGATGGTAGAGGAAGGCATTACAGAGGCTCATGAATACACAGCAAAGGGGGTACTAGGACACCTTAACATCCAACAAGAGAAGCCAGGTGGCAGCTTTTAACACTCCAAAGCCAGGTAGACACAATTATTATAAAACATTCCTAAAAAGACCAGTAATTCATTTTGATGGGCACAGACACATATTCCAGGGATAGAGTTGCCTTTCCAACCCAAGGGCCTTATATATAGACCCACCGTTCAACTGTGAAAAGAATATTTGGTCCATCAGCATGGGATCATTTCACATAACATTGCATCACATCAAGAAAACCACTTTATAGCAAAGAAGGTGTGAAAACCTTCTTTGATCATGTGCTCCACTGGTCATAGGATCACTGCTGTGTCATCCAGGACCTGAGTTGGCCCGAGAGAGAATTGTTAAGGACATAGTAGATGTGTTGGCTTGGAAGCAATACTTTACAAGGTGAGCCAGCATTTTCTAGGACCCAGTATAACCATAAAATGAAAGACCTTTATGCGGTGCTGTGTCCATAATAGACAGAATATATGGGTTTGGAAATAAAAGGGAAAATCTAGAGGTGACCCTGCTCACCATCACTCCTAGTGTTCAACTTGGAGAATTTGTGCTTCCTGTGTTTACCATTCTGGTTTTTGACGTCCTGGTTCTCTAGGAGGAGTACACTCTCAGGGGACAGAGCAAGAGTCTCATTGAATCATAAGGTATGGCTGCTTCCGGGACACTTTAGACAGCTCATGCCAGAGGACCAGCAGGTAAGAAAATGAATCATCATCTTAGCAGAGGTAGGTCTGGATGCTGTTACACGATGAAGGCAGGGGAAATACATTTTGTAGCCAGATGATACACTTGGATTTTTAATACTTCCATGCCGAATTTTGACAGTAAATAGACAAGTGCACTAACTCTGATCTGAGAAGCTCATGGTTACCAGGGAGCAGACAAACTCCTCAGGGATAAATATCTGGTTCACACCACCAGGCAAGTCTCTAAGACTACCTAAGGCACTAGCTAAGGTTGGACAGTGAATTTATAATGGATAGTAGTGAAGGGAGATAATGAGGGTCAGTGTAACACTGAGATCAGCTGCAAAGGTTGAGACTATAGTTTATCCATCAAATTTTTACCTTTTAAGTTTTTCCCAGGAAAAGAGGCTTACTGAAATGCCAGAAGAGCTGTTCTCAGAATGTCCGTGAAGTAGAAATCAACAGCATAAGAGGTGAATGCTGGGAGGGCCACGGTGGCTCAGCAGGCAAGAACGCTTGCCTGCCGTGCCAGAGGACCCAGCTTCGATTCCCGGTGCCTGCCCATGTTAAAAAAAAAAAAAAAAAAACAAAAAAAAAACAAGAGGTGAATGCTCATGGATGCTGTAATACACTGCCCAGATCCCCTTTCTGTAATGAAGGTCTTAATCTCCAAGCTTCTGGAAATGCTGTTGGAAGAACAGCTGTGAGCTGTAAGCTCTCTTTGGGGATTGCCTCTGCTGCTCAACTGCTTCTCCCAGTCACACTTCTTTCTAGGACCTTCGTGGGGACTGCGTCACAGTTCAACTTCTTCTGCCCAATTCTGAGTCTTTCCTCTCCCTTTCCTAGGTTTTATCCCAAGAGCCTCTCCCTAACATCTTAGTGTCTGCTTCCCAGAGAATCTATGCTGTGTCAGACATCACATATTAATAATATAACTAAAAATGTAAATGTGATGAATTTTGATTTACACAAATTTATAAAATACATGCTGGAAAAATATAAGAAGATATCTAGAAATTTATAATAATTGTGTAAAGACTTTAAAAGATATTTTAAAATGTGGCAAATCAAAAGGAAACCAGTATTAGTAAGGATGCAGAAGGTTAGAATGATACAGTTGTTCTCTCTTACGATGCTATGTAATACAATATAAAGCAACTACTTTCTCATATCCAAGGAGTATGAAATTCATATGATTTTTAAGGAGACATGTTTAATTTTTAAAAATTAGTTACTTACTAGCTTATAAAAGGTCTCAAAAATTTCCAAGTAGTTGATATCATACAGAACATTTCTTCCTTACCACAATGTAATGAAACTAACACAATTAAACCTTCCCAAACATATGTTAGAAAAACAATGATCTGTAATACAACTCATTGAATCAGTGATTGGAAATTTCTTCCAGATGGCACAATGGAGGCTCTGTGGCAGAATTTTTGCCTGCCATGCCGGAGACCCGGGTTTGTTTCCCGGAGTCTGCCCATGCCAAAAACAAAACAAAACAACAACAAAAAAAACATTCTTCTCACAGGACAATGAGACTACAGAATTTTGTTGAGAAATTTTACCAAAAATTATGAACAAGTAATTCCTAGCTGATTCAATTTGCTTTGATTGAATCAATAAAAAGAGTAAATAACAAGTAGATAAAGGAGTAAACAACTTAGTCACATGACATCAAAATTAGGCACAGAGAGTATAAAAAAATTTATTGCCTTATGTCAGTTATAGCATACTTGAATAAATCAGAAATAACATATTTATATATCCAGAATTCTCCTTAAAAGTACATTGTGACCAGCTTATCCCAAGAATACCAAGATGTAATAACATTAGAAATTCTATCCATTATTATTCAACATGTTAACAGAAAAAATGCAAAAAACATATGAGCATCTCAACATATACAGAAAGTTTTGCAGAAGTTAGCATCCATTCACCCACTGTAAATTAAGAGAAAAAAGTTGGTACATTAGCAATAGGAAGGAATTTTTTAATGTGATAAAAAATATTTACTCCAATTCCACAGTAAAGTATTTACAGTCACAGTTTAGAAACACCCAGATTAAATTCAAGACAAGAAACTGTCCACTGAACCCATTTTTATATTTTAATTTTTGGAAGTTCTAACCAATTAAAAAAAGCAATAAAAAGAAATAAGTAATATAGTTATTGGAAAGGTAAGGGTATATTATTATTTGCAGAATTTTTTTTTGCATAGAAGTGCAAAAAAATTCAGACAAACCATCTAGAAAAAAAAGCTTGAAGAGGTTTAATGGAAATAATATTAATAAACAGAAATGATCAGTGAGGTTTCACTTAACAGCAATTAGAAAATAGAAAATGTTATTTTAGAAAGGTCCAGTTCACAATTGATTTCAAATTCACATGGTATCTAGGAAAAAAATCTAACAAAGGCTACTTAATGCTTTTATGCTAGAAAATTATAAAACTATATAATGCTCAAAAAGATTACATGTATGAATATACAGGCTCAAAGTCATGAAGATGTAATGTAAATAATTTCCCTAATCAGTAAACAAATTCAATAGAATTCCAATAAAAATACCAATGGAAATTTTTCATGGAATTTAATGAGCTTATTTGAAAATTTCCACATATTAGTGAATGCTCAAGAATAGGTAAGACAATGATGGAAGGAACTAGGAATGGAAACTTGTTCTTCTGAATTATTCATGAATTGTTTTAAAGTAATAGTAATTAAAACAGTGTGGTATTGTACAGAGTTAAAAATAGATTAACTACAAAATAAAGACATGTATGAAAAAAATAACATGTTGAGAATATGGGAAAAATACCCCTACGTAAACTATGGACAATAGTTATGGTATTACTTTAATAATCTTTCATCAGTTGTAACAAATGTACCTACTGTTAAAAAAAATAATAGAATCACAAAAAATGTATTATCAATTATAACAAATATTCCACACCAATATAAGTGTTGGTGGTGGGAACCCTTTACTTTTTGCATGATTGTTCTGTAAACCCACAACTGATCTAATTTTAAAAAAAATTAAAAGTAGATAAACTGAACATACTTGTGAACTTAGAAATAGAACCCAGCTTGTATGGGAATGGGATTTATGATAAAAGCAGTTTTAAAAATCAGAATTTATGGGAAAAATTGACTATCCCTATGGGAAGCAAGAAAAATAAGGTTACCTCTTTTATAGAAAAATAAATACAAGATATATTAATGACCTAAAGGCCTAAATCTTTTAAAAACATTAAAATATAATACAGAAAGACAATATTAGGATATTAGGAAGAGGTGTATTCTTAAATAAAGGGAAAAAGCATAAATCATAATGGAGAAAATTGATAAATTTTCATTAAAATGTGATACATTTGCATGACTAAAGTTAAACAGTCAAGTGACAAAAGAAATCTTTGCAATGTATGTAATAGAATACATAAACATTTTACCATCTATAATAGCTACTCTATGTCAGGCTCTATTCTAAGTGTTATATATGTATTAATTCTCTTAACTACCATAATAATAATCACATGAGATACTCACTATTTTTTTTTTTTTTTTTTTTTTTTTTTTTAAAGAGAGAGGGAGGAAGGGAAGGAAAGACAGAGAGAAGGAAGGAAGGATAGAAGGAAGGAAAGGAAACATCTTTAAACATTTTCTTGTTTTATTGTATTTTGTTTGTTTGTTTGTTTTTTACATGGGCTGGGGCCGGGAATCGAACCGAGGTCCTCCGGCATGGCAGGCAAGCACTTTGCCCGCTGAGCCACCGCGGCCCGCCCTCACTATTTTTATCTCCATTTTACAGATGAGACACAGAGGGAGCATCTAACACACCCAGGTACACACAACTGTTAAGTGATGGAGTTGGAACTGGGACTCACGCAGACTGCTTGCTCCTGACAACTCTGCTGAAGTGTGGCCTAAGACAAACTCCAAATAACCCAATTGGAAAATTGGGAAAAGATTTGAACAGGTTATTCATAGAAGGGGAAGCCAAAATGCCTGAAAAGAAAATAGGTCTCACTAATCAAAGTATTACAATTTAAAACCTCAACGATGTTTCTCACTCATCAGATTGGCAAAGTTCTAAATGTCTGAGAAATACCATATGTTGACCAGGTTTGGCAATATAGGAACTCAGATATCCCCCTGAAGAGAGCATAAATTGGTTAACACACTTTGGAGAGCAAGTTGATAATGCCTAGTAAAATTGACACTCTATGTAGCCTGACAAGTCAGCAGTTGCATGGACTTTTGGTTTTTTAATCTCTGTACCTTTATGTATATTTTTAATACTACAAGCGTAAAAAATGAACAAGAAATATAGTTAAGATACAGCCCTTGCTTGCAAAAGCTCATCTCTATTCATTCTTGCACAGAGTTCTATAAGTAAGCATTATCCTGTTGCACAGCAACATAAGAATAACACTTCCTGCCCACTGAGCTTATATTCTATCCTACTGGGTTTCTGCTTCTGCCTGCAGTTGGAAATAAATCACAGCTAAAAGGGGACATGGAGATGATCTATGCCCCTAGTGGAACTCATGAGGAAATTGAGCTCAGCAACAGAGAGGACTGACCCAAGATCAGATATTGTATAGAACTATAGTGGTGGTTCTTAGACCAGAGTCCACACCTCAGAATATTTAAAACAGAAGGCCCGGAGGGAAACTAACATGTCAAAAAGTCCAAAGACACATTTTGTTTGACCCATGTGTGATTAAATTTTCTTTAAAAAATGAGCATATCATATTCTGGGGATAGTTAGCCACAGTCCCTCCCACTATCTGTTTTCTTATTTGGGCATTTTATTCATTGATATTACTATATGGTTCTTAAATATATTTAATCTTTGACTTGGAAGGAACTTGGAAGGAAGTCACCTCTGTTCCAATCAGTCCCCAATGTAATAATTTCTCAATCACATCCCTGACAAGTGGGATGCAGCTCTGCTTCAGTACTTCAGCTATAGAAAGCTTACCAACTCTCAACATAGCCCACCTATGAATAGCTCTGACCGTTGGAAAGTTCTTCCATTTATGGAGACTGAATATACTTGCTTGGAACTTTCCACTTATTATTCTTAGCTCAGCCCTCTAAAGGTGCACGAAATAAGTCTAATTTGTCTTTTGCAAATATTTGAGAACAGCTATCACTGCTCAACTAAATAATTTATTCTTCAGGACAGAAAGTGTCCATGCTTCCAACTCTTCTAGAATAGCTTGGTTTTCATAGTCTTTGCTAACCTGGTTGACCTCTAGAGCCACCCTATTGGATGTGTTCCAGCTTGTCAGTTTTGGAAGGCAAGGGAGAGAGTGATGTTCACGGTGATCAGTGTCAACACTCTTTCGTCCACTGCTTAAATCCTCCAACTATTTACAACTGGAAGAATGGCATGACTTTCTTCCTACCCTCTTCTCCTGCCTTTCCCCACTCTGTCTTCCCTTCTCCTGTCTTTCCTTACATCTACCCTTTGTCATGTTAGCATATTGTTTTCACTCCCTAAGTGCAGTTCCCTGAGCAAAGCATGGATTATACTATATCACTCTATCATTTTTTTATCCTGTTCCCTCCACATGGAATGCTTCTTAATGATTTCCCCTAGTAACCCCTTTTGATTCTTCAAGACCCAGCTTCAATGCCACTGTCTGCATCTTTCAACACTTGAGTTTTTTTCTTTGAGATTCCAATCTAAGTTACTGCTTCTTGCACTGTATTCACACTTCTATTCTTGCACATCTCTACTGAATTACAGTTACTTGTTTGCATTTCTATCTCCCTCTTTTATACTACACACTCCTAAAGGGAAGACATCGTGTCTTTCTCCTTTTGGTAATCTCCACACTGAGTACAATGACTGGTGCACAGCAGGCTCCTAATAATATATATTGAGTTGAGTGCAATTCTGAGACCACTGGATATATTGCACAGATGCAGTTTGCATTAAGGACAGCCCTAAGGTTTTTTTTTTTTTCATCTTCCAATCGGAATGTGAGCTACTTGAGAACTGTGAGTGTTTTTTATTTTTCTTGCTCTCTTAGCACCAAACAAATGACACCCATCAGCCATTCAGATGACTGTTAAATGAATGAAGATGATTCAGAGGTATTTGGTTTGCTGTGACTATTCACTGAAATACATATTTTTTGTCTCTTCATCATAAAGAAAGAAAGAACATATGTATGTATAAATATTACACTTTTATTCATTCTTATATGCATGCAAACATCGGTATACAGGCACTACTGTATATATGCATAAATAAAACACTATTGCCTTCACACATCCAAGCCCATATAGATCTTTTGAATTGCAAAGTGCACTCCAGCTTATTTGAAATCTTGTACAATATGTCTAACCTCCCAGGCAAAGTTTCCTGTTAATTTCCTCTGCCTCCACAAATGTATGATTTATTTAAAAAACTTCGATGCAGCAAATTAAACAACATTTGTCCTACCTAGTTCCCTAACATCACAGAGTTGACAGTCCTCATATAAAGGTATATGTAAGAACAGTGGTCCAATTTGGAATCCCCATTCTCAGTCACTGTACTCCAGTGTCAATTAGCCCAGGGGAAATGAGGACAAAGTACAAATTTAAACAAAACTATATAGTACTAACAATGCTGTGAGTGTTGAATTTTTTCTTTTTATTTTTCTCTTTTAACCGGAATCCCCATCATTCCATAGGGATCTAGTCAGAAACTAATATATGTAACTGGATCTCTTTCTTTCTTCCTTACACCCTTCCTCCCCTCATCACTTCTTCCTTTCTCTGTCTCTCTCTCTCTCTGTTGCTCACTCTTTCTCTTTCTTCTTCTCCCTCTCTCTTTCTCATTTTCTTTCTAGAAAACCCATATTGTTGTTCTTTAACCAGTGAACACCAAGTGTTTAGCCATCTGTTTCCAGATTTTTCTCATAGGAAAAAAAAAAGCTTGTACCATTTCAATATGAACCTCCAGGAACCTATCCAAGAGAGATGAGAAATACCTGATCTTCCCTCTGCTCTTTGCAATTCCAACCCAAATTAAAGAAATCATAAAGTAAGCTGCAAAGGAATCATAAATTATTTAAGTATTGACAATTAGCATTCTTCTCAACTTACAAATCCATATCATCCTAAAGCAAGTCTCATTTCTGGCCAGCAAATTTGTTTGATAAATTCTGAAAAGATTTAAGCTTTTATTCCCAGTTTTCCTAGGGCGCAGCCTTCTAGGAGAAGGTGTTTTGTGTAGGGAAATTTATTCTTGGCACATATCACATCTTGATCTATGATTTAATTCGCCTTTTCAAAAAAACCCATATGTATTCATTCATACAATCAGCATTTATTGAATATTTACTTTGAGAATACAAATAAAAGCTGTATAGTTCCTACCCTTAAGTAATGCTCCAATTAACTAGTGCTTCCTAATGAACCACCCCAAAGCTTAGTGGTAAAAAATAATACTTTGATTATGCTCACAGATTCTGTGGATCAGGGATTCTGAGGGCATGGTGGGGTAGCTTGACTCTATTATGCAATATTTAGGGTCTCTGTTGACAATGCTCAAGGCTGGGGGTGATGAGGTAGCTGAGGGCTGACATTTGAAGGTATATATTTTTTTTTTTTTTTTTTTTTTTTTTTTTTTTAAGAGAGAAGGAGGAAAGGAAGGAAAGACAGAGAAGGAAGGAAGGGAGGAAGAAAGGGAAACATTTTTAAACATTTTCTTGTTTTATTATATTTTGTTTGTTTGTTTGTTTGTTACATGGGCTGGGGCCGGGAATCGAACCGGGGTCCTCCGGCACGGCAGGCAAGCACTCTTGCCCGCTGAGCCACCGCGGCCCGCCCTGAAGGTATATTTGACAGTCATGTGTCTGGCAGTAAATGCTATCTGTTAGCTGGGACTTCAGTTGGGCTATTGGCTTGTGTTCACATGTCTACTTGATGTGCCTTGATTTCTTCACAGCGTGGTGGTATGATGGTAGTTGGACTTCTTATATGACTCCAAAGGCAGGTATCCTAGCTTTAAGGCAGACGATCTGTTGTTCTGCTCTATTTTCAAAAGTCAGGCAGCAGCATCTATACTGTCCCTATTGATATAGTCAGTCACAAGTCCAACTAGATTCTAGGGAAAAAGGACGTAGATCCCACCTCTTTATGGAAGGAATGTCAAGGTCATATTGTAGGACATGTATGATGGGGGATGTTGTTGTGGCCATCTTTGGAAAATTCAACTTGCTACCACTGGCTTATAGTTCCGTAGGAAAATTATACATATAAACAAGTCAGTGGAAGAAAGAGTTGCAGGTGCACTAATAGAAATTTTTATTGGGTACAACACAGTACCTGGTCAATCAGATCTGGGGCATATGAAAAGATCAATAAATATTTCAAAGAGGAAATAACTCTTAAAGTGGGTGAGTTAGACATACTGTGGTACATAATTTCATGAAAAGTGTTGGACTCTGGGTTTTAGAGTCATAACTTATACAAAACACTCTTTTACTGGTAACATATATATATTTATTGGTAACATATATTTTAACATATGCGTTATGTTAAAAAGAGTGGAGAACCAAAAAGCCACTGTACTCTACAGTGCTGTTCAAAATTCTTTTGCTAGTTGGAGAATGAAACTGAGATGGGGTAAAAGCACCAGCAGAGTGGTGACTGCCTCAGGGCTGCAGCAATCAAAGGCCAAGATGCGAACTTACAGTGAACCTGGCCACATAATCAATGCAACCGGCGACCTGTGTAGAGACTCCAGAGCTGTGGAAGGCCAGTGGGAGAACACATGTTCTTTCTAAGGCATATCTTTATTCTCACATCACATGTGTTATATCGGGGGGGGGTCATCTAATCCAAGTTGCCATAATCTTGATGTGTTGTCTACCTTACACAGGCCTTGGGACTTGATGAAACTGGATTTTTGGAGGCTTCTGGGGTTGATTTCCAAGAGATTCAACCACATCGTGGCTTTATTTAGAGGTAATGACACCCTTGCAGCTTTGAGGTAGCACAGAGACAATAACAGAGGGTCCAATATTCTGAGATATTAGATATTAAATAGGAAAGAGACAGGACATATGTGCATATATGTCCCTCAAAGCAAACAGGAACATCTTCTCTGTGCTTTGTTTACTTTGTGTTATTAAAGGACCATCACTGCGCCATCATGCCGAGCCAGAACTTCTAATTCAGTGGAAATGAAAGTCCAACCCAGTGTGGGCTTAACTTCCCCTATACAGTAAATCTATTTCTCTCTTTGTTTCTGTTTCATCTTCTTCTTTGTAGTGAGGAGATGTACAGTGCAGTGGTGCAGGTCTGACAGTGGGAAACCACTTTGGCAATTTCTGAGTAATGTCTGAAGAAATAAATTGAGTGAGCTGGCCTGGGGTGGACACACTGACCAACCTACTACATTGTAGGTGCTCAAACAAAATGATGAATTAATAAGATAAGGAGATATAGACCAGAACTTACAGGAACTATATGGTTAAACCCAAAGGATGGGTCAAAGGATGAAAAAGGGAATGAGGTTTTATACCAATCAGATTTGAAAAAAGAAATACAGGGTCAGTAATGGAGAGACCTGAGTAAAATTGTTGCATATATTCTAATGACAGTGATATTGCATTAATGGAATATTTTTGGAAAGAAAAATGAGAATGTGAATCAAAAACACAAAAATATTTGTATCAAGTTGGAGCTGCAATCCAACTTATGGGACTATTACATAAGGAAATAATCTTAAAGAGTGAAAAAATGTATACATAAAAATAATCCATTGTAGCATTATTCACAATAATGAGCAATTGGAAACAACTGGAACAGTATAGGAATGGTTAAATAAAGTGTAATATCATACAATATATTGCTAAATTATTAAGCATTATAAAGATAAATGAGGCTTATTTTGCAACATAGAAAATATTTATTGTAAAATTTTAGTTAGACAATGAAATTGTACCTATACTATGGTTCAAATTATATGAAATTGTTTTTGAATAGACAGATTCTGAATTGGAACAAATGAAAATAACTGTATTCACTGGAATGGGAGGATTTTGTGTGATTTTAGCTTCTCTTTTTATAAAGCTCCTTTATAAAAATGCGACATGTGTGACTTTAAAGTGATTTTTTTTTAAGAAAGATCTTGAGGATGCTATTGAAAACTGAATCATAAAACTAGCGGGCTCTTCCTTCAAAGCATCTACCTGGGATTTGTTTCAAATAATCTTGGCTAACGGATACAAGATCTCATTTTTCTCTACCCAACTTGTAAACTCCAAGAGTCAATCAGAAAGAGCCAGTGTCTGGATGTTCGGATTATTTTGCTTCAGTCTTCACCTTTTAGTTCATTCCCCAGTTGTCAAAGAACCATTTGTACAAATACAGGAATCTGCAAGTTTCCAAAGGCAATTGTTACATGGTCAGCCATGGTTTGGATTCCCAAACCCCATTGTATTTCATTCTATTTGTTCATGAGGATATTTTTAAGCACAGACCTGCACATTTTCTAAACCTTCATTAAAGAATGCAGCAGAGTCACTTTATCTACATTCATTTGGATGCAGAATCATCTGACCAAGAGTCTGGAGGCAACTTGGGGTGGTGAAAAGATGGTTTTGAAGGTAAACAAACCCAGGTTTACATCCCAGCTTGTTTAGTAATGAGCCAATGGGCTTCCTGGGTCTTGATCTCATGTGAAAAATTTGGAGACTGACACATCCCTCACGAAATTCCTATGAAGATTCTCCAAGATTATTTGTGCAAGGCACTCTGCCCAATACTTTCCACACAAGGTACTCTTCTTCAGTTCATCATTTGTTGAACACTTACCATATTCCAGGCAACTGAGAAATGTGCAGTATTTAGCCAGCCAGGCCAATGAGCCAACTGACTATCTCACACAGAGAGCCTGTGGCTCATGAGAGAGTGAGATCTTGATTTAGGGCTAAATGGCAGCCAAAAAGGCAAGTGAGTGCAATGTTGTGACCAATGGGGCCTCTGAGAGGACTGCTGTGTTGCAGTGGGTAAAGACTGTATGACCTATCAGGGAATAGAGATTCAAATGCTCTATCCCTTAATCCAACGAGCAATTCACAGGAGAAAGCACTGTATCCTGTAAATGAGGAAACTACTAGCATTTGCACAGGCACAATGAGCAATTAACAAAATACAGACAATCAAAGCCACAGCTCATTGATTTAGTTTTGTCCCCATTCTGGGACCGTTCTCTTTGAAGCACTCACTCTAGTTCTGACCAAATGCATTTTATACAAAACAGAAATGAACCAAAAGAACACTTCAAATGTGTGGATAATAAAGATATTTTGCTGATTGCCAAGCAGCAGCATCTTGTGAAAGAGAATAATGAAAGGTCAAGGAACTTGAATTGTAGACTATTTCCCCCATAGACTCCCTGTGTGATTTGGGGCAAATAGCTGAAGTTCCTGGATCTCTGGATCTTTATGTTTTAAATTGATTTAATAATTCTACCAGATTCCCATCCACAAGAGCATGAAGAAGAAATGAGGGAGGAAAAATCCTACCATTGGAAGCTTGGTGAACTGGATGAAAGGAGGATGCTGCTCAATCTGTCATCCTGCATTTCTGGGAACCGAGGTAGCCTGAACCTGTTTGGAGTTCACCACTCCAGACTCCATCAATCCATACTAAATATATTGACTGTATTTAATTAAATTTGGTTTTTGGCCATCAACCTGCACTTCACTTGTCCAGTCCTCTCCTCCCGCCAAAAAAATTAGCTCCATATCCAATTTCTTGTTTGTTGAGGGCACTTAAATCCGTGACATCATTGTCTACTAGTTTTCCTCCTTGAAAGCCACCTCCTACAGCATCTCACATTATTTTTAACTTTTGAAATTGTATAATATAACTTATATATAAAGCAAAGAAATAAAAAAACAATAGTTTTCAAAACATTTTTCAACAAGTAGTTACAGGACAGATCCAAGAGTTTGTCATGGGCTACCAATTCAATCCTCTCATATTTTTCCTTCTAGTAGCTCCAGAATATAGGAGGCTAGAAGGCTTAAATATTTTTTTATTATCACAATCGACTTTTTTCCTTCTTTTTATTTTTTGTGAAAAATAACATATATACAAAAAGCTATAAATTTCAAAGCCTAGCACCACAATCTCAGACTTTGACATGGGTTACAATTCCACAATTTTAGGTTTTTACTTCCAGCTGTTCTAATATACTGGAGACTGAAAGAGATATCAATGTAATGATTCAGCAATTTTATTCATTTGTTAAATTCTTTCTTCTCTGTATAACTCCACCATCACCTTTTGATCTTTCTATCCCTCTCTTTAGAGGTGTTTGGGCTATGGCCATTCTAATGTTTTCATGTTGGAAGGGTCTGTCACTAATATGGGGTAGGGAGATGGAGCTATTTGATGTTCTGGAGAGGCTGGGCCCTCTAGATTTCAAAAAGCATGTGGTCCAGGGACCCTTCTAGAGATTGTAGGTTTCTAGAAAGTTACTTTAGTGCATAGAACCCTTGTGGAATCTTATATATTGGCCTAGGTGTTTTTTAGAATTGGCTGGAATGGTCCTGGTTGGGGGTTGGCAGGTTATGATAGGTAGAAAGGTCTACCTGGAGCTTGTGCAAGAACAACCTCCAGAGTGGCCTCTCGACTCTATTTGAACTCTCTTTTTCACTGATACTTAATTAATTGCACTTCTTTTTCCCCTTTTGGTCAGGATGGAATTGTTGATCCCATGGTGCCAGGGCCGGAGTCATCTCCCACACTGCCGGGAAGACTTTCACTCCTGGATGTCATGCCCCATGTATAGGGGAGGGAAATGATTTCACTTGCAGAATTCAGCTTATAAAGAATGAAACCACATCTATGCAACAAAAGAAGTCCTCCAGAAGTAACTCTTAGCATAGGTAGACTAAGCTTCTCAGCTACTTACATAAGCTTCACAAAAGTAAGCCTCAAGATCAAGGGCTTAGCCTATTGATTTGGATGTCCCTAAAGTTTGACACAGTATCAGCGGATTCCCTGGTGGTAAAATTTAAGTTTCGTATTTTTTCTCCCATCCCTCAAGGGAATTTGTCAATAGTTTTTCAACATGATTATTATTATTTTATTTTATTACTTTTTTTGCATGGGCAGGCACCGAGAATCAAACCCAGGTCTCTGGCATTGCAGGTGAGAACTTTACCTGTTGAGCCACTTGGCCCACCCACCAATACTTTTTGATTATCTGCTTAATATACTCTAGGATGTATCCAGGCATTACATTAAGCTCTACAGGATTAAAGGTCCTCTTCTCATTCTGGGTCTCACTCACCCTTTACTGAGATTATTTCTTTGTTATAATTTCTGAAAGTGATGTGCACAAAAGTCCTTCTTTGGTTGTGGTGATAGAGTCATAAAATCCAAGTCACGACAACACAGACAATTTAATCTTAGTATTTTGTCCTTAATCCCCTGTGGCTTTCCTCTCAAGCCTCCAACTTGAAAAGTAAGAAGTGAAATTAAAACTTCAGCCCATCTGACTAAAGTTGGCCTTGAAAGCTAAATTTCAAGGTCTGCGACTCCCCACCAATTAAACTTTCTACCCGGTTGATATGGCCTTGATCCTGACAGTGATAGGGCAATGTAAGGGGAAGAGTAAATAGAGTAGAGGCTCCTGCTGCCACTCTCCACCTTACCCACATGATTTGAAGTATTTGCTCATTCCAAGTCTAAACTCAAAAAACAGAAAGGTGAGAGACACATGGTCCTCTTGCCTTCCTCCATTTTCCCCCTTGCCTTCGAGTACTTAAATTCAGAGGACCAATGACTTTGCCCTCCTCTTTGATGTTTATTTATACCTTTTATGGAAGTCAAGCATTTTTTTCTATTACTTTATTGACAAATCTTTACAAACATACAGTCCATACATGGTATACAATCAATAGCTCACAATATCATCACATAGTTGTATATTCATCACTGTGATCATATTTAGAACATTTGTCTCACTCCAGAAAAATAAATAAAATAAGAAAAGAAAAAACTCATATATACCATACCCCTTACCTCTCCCCCTCATTGACCACTAGTATTTCAATCAACTTAATTTTTTTTACCCCTTATCCCCCTATTATTTATCTATTTTTTTAATCCATAGTTTTTTACTCATTTGTCCATGCCCCGGACCACAGGCGCATCAGACACAAGGTTTTCACAGTCACACAATCTTTGTAAAAGTTATATCATTATACAATCTTCAAGACAAGCTACTGGAACACAGCTCAACAGTTTCAGGCACTTCCCTCCAGCCACTCCAATATATCATAAACTAAAAAGGATTATCTGTATAATGCATAAGAACAACCTCCAGGATAACCTCTTGACTGTGTTTGAAATATCTCAGCCATGGAAATTTTATTTTGTCTCATTTATCTCTTCCCCCTTGTGGTCAAGAAAGTCTTTCTCAATCCCATGATGCTGGGTCCCAGCAAATTCTGGGAGTTCTGTCCCACTTTGCCAGACAGATTTACACCCCTGGGAGTCATGTCCCATGTGGTGGAGAGGGCAGTGATTACCTACCAAATTGGCTTAGAAAGAGAGGCCACATCTGAGGAACTATAAAGGTTCTCTGAGGGTGTCTCTGAAGCATAGTTACAAGTAGACATAGCCTATCCTTTGCAGGAATAAATTCCATAGGTGCAAACCCCAAGATTGAGGGCACAGCCTATTGATTTGGCTGTCCCAGTGTTTGTGAGAATATCAGAAATTCTCCAAATGGGGAAGTTGAATATTTCCTCCTTTCTCCCCAATACCACAAGGGGACTTTGTGAATACTTCTTTATTCATTGTCCACATCTCTCTGGGATATATTGGGTCATCACACTGACTAAGACAAACCAGTAAGATCTCACTCACTATTCAAGATTACACAAACTTATTATGTTCAACTAAAGTGACTATACAAGTTAAATTAGGTGATGTGCTACTTAAAATACAAATTTTGTACCAAATAAATATCTCCCACTTTGGTCTCACACAGAAGTTTTAAAATATGGATGATATCATTCTTTACCTTATATTTTGATCTACCCCAATCCTGTACAGATCAGCTTCATTCTTACTTCTAGTCATAGTCAGATTCCTTTTTCAACTTTTTAAAGAGTTCCTGTATGGGGTACTGCTGATGTTCATAGCTTCAGAGCTCTAACTCTGGGTCTCAGGTGTCACATTAATACTTGAAGTTTCTGGGAATGGGCAGGTTATAAACAAACAGCTCAGTATCTCACAATTTCTAAATAACAGAACTCCTGAATACATGTGACTGCTATAAGAGCTTGCAATCTAGGACCCTTTACAATAGGCTCCAATCTCTTGACTTTAGTTCGAGACATGAGTTCACCAAGTTTTTATATTATGGTTGGGCCATATGAGTGAGGTATGATAAAATTTGTCTTTTTGTTTTTGACATTTCATTCAACATGCTCTCCTCAGGTTTCATTCACCTAGTTGTATATCTCACAACTTTAGTCCTTGCAGCCACTCAGTAGTCCATGGTATGTATCCACCACAGTTTCCCTTTCCATGTTTCAGTCTTTGTATCCTTAAGCCACCTCCATCCATTGTGAATTGTAAACACTGCCGCCATAAACACCAGTGTGCAAATGTCCATTCATATCCCCATGCTCAACTCCTCCAGGTATATACTGAGCAATGGGGCTTCAGGACCATATGGCAGCCCCACACTTAGCCTCCTGTGGAACCACCACACAGCCCTCCAAGGGTGTCCAGCATTTTTGGAATAGCATTCATTTTATTCCCTTCACATTTCCCATTCTGCATCCCTGACACAGAAGCCAAATCTTGGCTTTCTAGTCTCCCCTGCACCTAGGGCATCTCCCCATTACCTAGGTGGGTGATCAGAAAGACCACTGGTGTGAGACCTGTGTGTGGAAGAGAACGGGGTGGGGAAAGAGCCATCCTCTGCATCCTGGTGAATGTGGTGAGCACAGCAGAGAGACACTGAGATCACTGAAGTCCCAGGTACTCTGTCCAAGTCCAGGACCCACACTCCATGGTGGTGGGTGCTCTCTTATGTGCATTCTGGTGGTGCGATTTATGAATTATTCCTGACAAAGCTTTTTTGAGCCTGATTTTCTTTTTTCTTTTTCTTTTTTACAGGAAATTCCATGGATTATCTAATATTCTTTAATAATTCCCCTTTAAGTGGCTAGAATTTATTCCCTCTAGTATAGTAATATACCTCCCTTATATCTTTGTGTGCACACTTACCTTCTTGCCCAGATTACCTTTTTTGATAAGTTTTGGCTTTACTTTAATCCTTGACATATGTTAACTAGTAGTTTACAAATGCTTGGATTTAAAACTTATTCTTGCTCTGGGATTCAAGGTCTCACCCTGTCTTGATATGCTTCATAAATCTGAGGGTTGTTAGGAAGCAAAAGACTGAAAAGGGAAAATATTCTGAGAATAATTGATGGTGGTGATGATACTGTGAATGTATTGAACACTACTGAATTGTATATTTGAGTAGGGCTAAGTCGGGAAAGTCTGGGTAGTGTATGTGCGTTTTTGTTTGCTAAGGTTGCTGGAATACAATATACAAAAAGTGGAACAGCTTTTCAAAAGGAAATTTAGTAAGTTGGAAGGTACAATTCTAAGGCTTTGAAAATGTCCAAATTAAGGCACCTTTCTTTACTCAAGAAAGGCGGATGTCATCCAGTACACCTCTATCACCTGGGAAGTCATATAGTTGGTGTCTGCTGGTCTTTATCCCTAGTTCTGTTGCTTTCAACTTCTGATAACAGTGGTTTACTCTCTAAGCACCTGTGGGCCTTCATTTAGCTCCTCTGGGACACCATTTTGGGTGCTGGCATGCTTAGCATCTCATGGGAAGGCACATGGCAATGTTTCCTGGGTTCTGCCTGTGTCTAGATATCTGCTCTCTCTGTCAGCACTCCAAGCATCTCCAAACATCCATGTCTCTGTCAGCTCTGAAGCAACTGTTCTCCAAGCATCTGCATCAAGGTTTCTCCAAAACATTTCCAGTAAATTAAACAAGACCCACTTTGAATTTGTGGAGTCACATCTCCAACAAATCAAAAGACCACACCCAAACTTGTGCATGCCATACCCCCATGGAAGTAACATAATCAAAAGGTCACATCCACAACTGAGTGTGTCACATCTAATCAAAAGAATTTCTGCTGTACAGTACTCAATGAGGATTAAAGAACATGGTTTTTATGGGGGGTACATAACAGTTTTAAACCTGCACAATATGTTCCCAGAATAAGATCTTTTTAGAAAAGGGATCATATTTTAAAATATATCAGCTTAATAGTAATAAAAGTATGATCCCATTAATTGCTTTTGAAGAAGGCCATGCTTAATTTCTTTCTTCTTGAAGATCCCAATCCTCTAAAAATTTCCTAAATAATTTATTGGTGCAAGTAAGTCAATTTCCCATAGACTAAAGGGCCATTGCATGTCTAAGAAATGCCAAACTGGACAAACGCCCTTCTTCCTTTGGGACATTTCTTCTTATCTACTCCTGCTTCATATTCTTCCTAATCTCTGTGTATTTGCTTCTGTTTTTCTCCTCATTAGGGAATCCCAATCATGCCCTAGTCATGTGCCCAAACCACCTGCCCTTCATTGTGGTGTTATAGTAGCACATTCCCCTTGCAGCTTCTCTTGGTGATCCTCATTCACATCCACTTCCCTCCCTTCTGCCCTCATCTAGCATTTAGAATCAGAAGTCACACAATTTACACTTAGTCATTGCGATATGTATCATGCCCTGGCAGAAACAAACTTTAAGAGAGAATAGTCTAAGAAATGCAGATTCTCCAGTTTTCTCAATATAGAATTCAGATTCCTGATTATTACAAAGTCAATTCATCCAAGTGCCATATTTAACAATAAAAGTAGCATGAAGGTGTTTGTTTTTTCATCACAAATTCTGTACTTGTTTTTGTTTATCATTTCTCTAATGGGATGTCTAGAGGTATCTTAAACACAATTCATCCATACTGAACTGCTTTTTCCTCCCAAACCAGCTCTTCCTATAGTCTACATCATCTCAATAAACAGAACCTTCATCTTTCTAGTAGCTCTGGAGAAAAACTTTGGGCATCCTTTCCTACTCTTTCTCTCCAACTGTATCCAATCCACTTTGCAAATCCTATAGGCTTAACTTTCTAGCTATATCCGAAATTCAATCACTTCTCACTCCTGCACAACTACCATCAGCTTTCTTTGGATTATTATAATAGCTTCCTAACTAGCTTTCCTTATTCTGCCGTTGCTTCTGCTTCCAACCACAGCTCATTCTCAATACAATCCTCAGAATAAATCCTATAGAATGTATGACAGATCATAGCATCTGTCTTGTTCAAAATCATCCATTGGCTTCCCATATCAAAATAAAAGCCAAAGTTCTTTCAAGAGCTAAGAAAACCTGTATGATTCAACTCGTGGTCACCTTCATAACCTCATCCCCTGTTCTTCTCCTGGTTTGACACTGTAGCTACACTGTTCCTCACAAGAAAGCCTACTACCACCTCAGCATGGGTTGTTCTTTCTGATACTTTTACTTGGAATTCTGTTTTCCCAGATTTGCAAATAACCACTTTTTCATCTCCTTCATGTTTTACTCCAATATTACCATGTCATTGAGACCTTCTGTATTAGTTAGGGTTCTCTAGAGAAACAGAATCAACAGGGAACACTCACAAATATAAAATTTATAAAAGTATTTCACGTGACCGCAGGAACGCAGAGTAGGCTGTGAAGCCGGCGATTCCAATGGATGGTCTGGATGAACTCCACAGGAGAGGCTCACCAGCCGAAACAGGAAGAGCCTGTCAGTGATCACTCATTGCAGAAGACATGCCCCTTTGACTGATTACAAATGGAATTAGCTGTGGATGCAGCTCACATGCTCATGATTTAATTCTATGAAATGTCCTCATCACAACAGACAAGCCAGTACTTGCCCAACCACCACTTGGCCAAGTTGACACATGAACCTGACCATGACACCTTCTTAAATCAAGCTCTCTCTATTCTAATTTTCTCCACAGCACTTATCGTTATCTGGCATACTATATAAATGCTGGGTTGTTTATTTGCTATCTGTCTCCTCCTGCAAGAAAATTAGCTCCATGAGATGAGAACAGAGTGCCTGGTGAATAACAGGCATTCAATTAGTGGTTCTTACATGAATGAATGAATAAAGGAAAGAAAAGAATAGGAGCAAATTAGCAATTGAGAATTGTTCAACCTGTACTCAAGCATAAAATCACCTGAAATTTTCTGTTAACTTAGACATAAGTTTAAAAATAAAAATTATAAAAGCTACAGTATGTAATTTTAAGAGTAGCTTTCAGATCTTCCTTATTACACTTGGGAATTAACTTGAAAATCCTTTGCTGTTTTGGCCAAGAGAAGAGTGTCAGCTTTGAACAATTAGGATGCCTCCCTTTGCCTTGTCTTGTGTGCGTGTTTATATGTGTGTGTGTGTTTTAATCTTTCACTCTTTGTGTTCCAATGAGGATAGTCCTAGTATATTTGGTATAGCTGTGATTGATGCTTTCCTTTGAGGACTCTTATTATAAGTCCTGTCTTTGTTAGCTTACATAAAATTTATGGAAGTTTTCTATTTCCCCAGCAAACTGTGTTTGCACAGTGCTTGCTGACTGCTTTGTGTATTCCCCTAGGAATGTGTTCGCTCTCCCTCTTTCTCACTCTGTCATCTGTGTACATTTTTTTTTAACATGGCAAGCACAGGGAAGTGAACCTGGATCTCCGGCATGGCAGACGAGAATTCTGCCTGCTGAGCCACTGTGGCCCACCCTCTGTGTACATTTTTATCTACACACTATGCTCTGCAGCCATGTCTTCAGTATCTGCTCCCTACTGTGTTCCCTGCATTTGTTTTTGGTACTCTAGGGTGAAGGTGAAGGTTTTATTTTGCTTTCTTTGGTGAGAATAGTCATTTGCTTGTTAAATTTCAAGCTGAGAAAAAAAATTCTCCCTCTACAGTGTCATTAAACATATCCCGGTCTGCTGAAATTCTAGGCCATTGCTATGGGCTAAACTTCACCACAGTCCTGTGGGTTAAAAAGATAACACTTTGAAATTTGATGTTAATCTAGTTAATCAGCTAGATTCTAGGTTCTTTAAGGAGTTGGCAGCAAATATCTCTCAGTTTTCCCAATGGCACATAGCAGAATCCTGGTTATACCTCAGGTTCTTAATAATTGTTTGTTTGATTTGTACTTCCACTTGGTCAGTTCTTTATTCCTTCAACAAGTATTTTCAGGCCTACAATGTGGCAAAAACCTTTCTATGCACCAGGGACACAGCAGTTAAAAAAAAAGAGATTCAAATCCTTGTTCTCATGGAATTGACATTGCAGTGGAAGGAGATAAACTATGAAAAGCTAAATAAGTGAAATACATAAGTCAAATGGTAATAAGTGCTAGGAAGAAAAACGAAGTGGATTACAGGAATAGGGAGTAATTGGAAAGGGAGTATCACTGTTTTAAATAGAGTACTAAAGGAAAGAATTGATGCCATATGAAGGAAGACCTGCAGTCAATGTTAATACAAGTGATAAGGATATCTGAGGGAGGAATTCCCAAGAAGGTGCAATAACGAATGTAAGGGTCCTTAGCAGATATATGCTTCTTGAGTTAAAGGAAAGTCCAGGAGGCTAATATGGCCAAAGCAGAGTGAGCAAGGTGGTTGTATGAAGAGATATGGTCAGTGAGGTTGTGGAGATATCAGACAGGAAAACTATTAAGAGAATTTTATATTTTACTCTTGTCAAAGTAGGAAGTCACTGGAAGTTTTACATAGAGGAGTGACTTGACTAATACACAATTAAAAAGAGTCTCTCCCAATGCTGTGTTGAGAAGAAATTGAACAAACAAGAGCAGGAGCAGGGAAGTTATTTAGTAAACCATTATAATAATCCAGGAGAGAGATAGAATAGCTCGGACCAGGTGGTAGCTGTGAAGGTCATGAGAAATTGTTAGATTCTGAATATACATTGAAAATAGAGCCTACAGTATTTACCAAGGGCTAGGAAGTGGAGTATAAATATAAAGTTGTAGAACTAAAGGTGACTACAAGTTTTTTTTTCAACCTCAGCTGAAAATGATTGGCAATTATAGTATGATTCTTCAATTATAGGAATTACCCAGTAATAAGAGAAAATTTGATGAGGTAAAAGGAAGATGGGAGAATTGCTGGAGACATATCTTTGAGCAAGTAAGAAAGAGTGTGATCTAGTGCATTAGTGAAGGAATTGATCATAGTAAGAACACAATTCATTTATGAAAAAAGAAGAGAAGTCCAATATTTAGCCACAGATACAAATAAGTGGTTGGGAATGGTTTTATTATTATGTTTATTATTCTATTATTTTAGTTAAATAGGAAGAAAGATCATCAGTTGAAGGAATAAATGGGCTGGGGATATTGAGAGTATGACAGCAGAAGGAAAGAGTATAAAGTGGTCCCCTGGAAAGTAAGAGAAGAAGGGACCTGAGAAATATTGTTGGACAAAACCAAGTGTTTACTTGAAGTTAATGGCATGAATTTAAATTTAAATCATTCACCAAAGTTGCATGTTTTTCTCTAGACACATTTAAATAGACTGGTTGGAATTTTGCTGGGTAATTATGGTAAAGACAAAAAAGTCAAATAAAGTCAATTAAAGAATCATGCAAGGGGATATTCACCGTCAAATTTAAACCCATGTGAAAAAGAAGTGATAGCATGAGGGAGGTGAGGGATAAAGAATAATTTTTAAGATCATGGGACTATAGAGCTTGGCTAGCTTGGTAGGAAGAATTATTGGAGTTGTGGAATAAGCTGGAAAAACAAGAGGTGGTGGTAGGGCAGTAGGGTGCTTGAAACTAATATTATGGAGGAAGTACAGTTATTGGCAGAAATAAAAGGTCTAGGGAATGAACAAGAAATTGGGTGACTTAGACATTGGAGGATAATGAGTCATGGAACTGAGAGATCAGAGTATTGAAAGGCTCAGTTTCACACATATTGAAATCCTGAAGAATTGTGATAGGAATTGCTCACTGGAAAGAGTGTCAGTAAACAGGGGCCCAAATCATTAAGGGATGAAGAGACTTAATCCATCTGAAAACCTATGGATGAAAAGTAGGGAATGGTATAATTTGATGGCATGAGCATCCAATCCCATGGAGAAAAAGGAGTTAAATAAGTGGAAGGGCTAAAGGTGTGGAAGTAGCAATAAGAAACCTGCAGGACAGGTAGCCTGCTTATAGGCAGTGTTACTTGTGGTGTGGGAGCCTCTAGTTTTCCAAGGTAAACCACTCAAAAGGCTATAGGAGAGCAATAATTTCAGGGATGAGCCAGGGGTTAGTAAAAAAAAAAAGGTGCAAAAAAAGATATTGAAGATATAGGGATTTTTACTGATGACTCCAAAGACATTTCAGAACAAGTTTAATGCCTTGGTATCTTTATTTAAATGTTGATGGTCATTGTACTAATGATATGAATACATGGTAGTTAATAGAGAGCTCTGGATAGCTAATTTTATTGTGCTATTGTTTTGACAGTTCTTGTCATCAAAGAATAAGGTACACATTAAACCCTTTCTCCCTACATAACAATGGGAATGGTCTTTGACTTTCCATTCTGCAAGCATAAGCACACTTTTCCCCAGAGCTTTAAGGCTCTGGGAACCACATGTCTTTTTGCCTGGCCTGGGGCTTCAAGTCAAGATGAAAAACAATCAACTTTCAATTTTCTGTGCCTGTTTGCTTTCTGCCCAGAATACATAGAAAAGGCATTTAAGCAAACTTTTGGGTTTTCAAAGACATCTTTCCATTTCTGCCTACAGAGGATTTGGGACCACTCATTCTGGGCCTCAGGAGCACATTTTTATTGTTTACATATGGGTGCCTTCACAGCAAAACAACCTCAAAAATCCAACCCAAGCCCCTCAACCACCACCATTTGCTAAATGAAGCAAAACACCATATTAGTCTTAATGATGTGGATTTATCTCTTAGCTGTTGTTTTGAGATCACAACAAATCATTAAAATCATTAACTCTTCTAGCTAAATTAGAGTACTGATCTTCCAGAACGCTTGGCCAACATTTTTTTTCCCTCCATAGTACACCCTTCCCTATACCCCTATAATTTCATCAGTTATGCTTCTCAGACTTTGCCCACACAGAATGAAATGGCTAAATATTCTGAGTCACACTTCTAAATAGTTTTGTTACCTCCTGCCATACTCATCCTTTTTGTATTCCAGAACCACTTCCCCAAGGTATGGAGGCAGCAGACAGCTGAGCTAAGGGGTTTGGGTCAGTGGTGACTCTGGGAGCCTGTACCATAAACAGAGGTGGAGTGGACATCTAATGAAGCTTTGCTTCTCCCAGAGTAACTGTGTGTGCAAAAGGTTTCACCACTTGCTTCTACTAGATCTACTAAAAGCAGAAGAGTTCAGAAGATGCCACTCTAGATACCTCTATCTCCCCAACCTATTCAGGCCTCTAAAATGGAGGTAAGGAAGCATGCCCTCTGTTTCTGGCCCAGTAAGTGGAGATGCCATGAAGAATATGGGTTATGTGGGCATTGAGGGAGTGAATGGGGACTCTCAGGCATACATAACTGGGGAAGTTCATGCCCTTTCTTATAGGAGATCTCTATGGAAACAGGATGATGGAGTACTCAGCAAATTTGGGCATGACCATGTAATCATCTCTCCTCTAGGTAGGAAAGGAGGGTTATATACCATGCATTGAGGAACTGCTTTAAAGCAACCAATGCAGGCAGATTGTTTAAACTCAGTTGGATGAGGTGATTCTGTTGCGCAAACCGGAAGCATGGCTGCAAGCCTCCAGACCGGGCTGAGGCGCTGAAATTTCAGGAAGTAGGTTTTTATTCATCCATGGCCATAGGGCTCAGCCCAGTAGCCTCTGAAAGTCTGAGCCCTGAACAAAAGGTTAACATCGATTTTATAGACAGGATAATACGATAAAGACAAGGCAAATGATAGGCTGGTTTAAATCAGGAAGGGTGTGAAGCTGGGTTTACAGAAGCAGATGAGTGGTGAGGAGAGGGGTTTCTTTATAGAAACTTGTCTAATCTTGCCTTTGTGCAGTTTTACCTATTCTAGGGGCGAGCCTCCTGTTTACGTGTAGTCCTGACTGCTCAGAGAAATTTGGGGAATTTTAAAAGAGGAAGTCATTTACATGTGCAAGGAAGGGTGAGGGACCCACCTGCTGCAAGGGGCCTGCTTGCTACAATTCAAGCTTACCTAATGCTAACTGTTGGACTGTTATCGTTAATAGCACATAACCCTGTGTTGTTCGGGTATGAGAGTATATCCAATTAATATTGGCTGAGTTAAAGACTATATGTGACAACCTCCTTTGGGACCCTAGGATTTTCTAAGTTAAACCCACTTTATGAGGAGTCTATTTTAAAAAAATCTGGTCACCATTGTGTCTTGTGTGTATTAGAAGCCACAAGCCTGCTACAATACTAGCTGAGACAACTTTCTCATAATGCAATAGTATGAATTCAGGGCTGCCAAAGTTATGTTTGAAACCTAAGTGCACGAATCATTCTGAGTTAAATATGCTGAAAAGTGAGTTATTTCTGCTGGGGAAGCCCTGCCCTGGACATCTGGCCACCTCTGAGGTACTGCAAGGGTCTAACTCTCAGCTCCTGGTCCCATTTAGGATGACTGGATGCTCAACCAGTAAACAACTGACCTGCTGGAGAGTGAGAAATCCTCTACATGCTTCGATGGGCTGGAAGTTTTACCCTTTTCTTCTTCATTGTTTCTCCAGAGAAAAACTGGAATGGGCATTAAAACTCCCCTATGTTTTAAATATATTCTGTGAGTCCAAATATATGTTTAAAAGTCCATTTAATCTTTCAATAGAAGAACCTGCTCTAAGCTCTATCTTTGGTACTAGAAAATTAGTCTTTTATCAGGCTAATTGAAGGCCCAAATGAAGGACTATAGAATACAAAATCAATGCTCTTTTGTAGACAGCACAGTCAGGAGGATGAGAGGTTGTGAGATGGGTAAAAGAAAACATCTCTGCTTTAAGATTGTGCTTGTAGGAAAGAGAGGCATAGGATGAACATAAAGGAAAGAGGTTTCCTGCAGCCCAGCAGTTCTATACTCAGCCTCAGGGAGAGTGATTTCTATGTTGAGAGCATGCATATGAGTTTATTTCTCTGGCCACCTGGGAATTTTTGTGGGCAAGTATAATACAACACAGTCACACTCCCAGGCTTCAGACTTTCTTGCTTGTATTTTTCTAAGTTCAGAACCATGAAAAGGAGAACAGAGAAACAGAGCAGCCACTACCAGGAAAAAGAGTCCAGAGCTGTTCTTTTGTGTGGCTGATCCAAGCCTGCTCCCTATCCCTACCCCACCCCAAATTAACATCCTGTCCCAATCCCATGACATTTTCTATGTGAGTCTGAGCAGTCTCTGTAGTCTTCTTTTCTGTGCTGGACTCTGAAGGGACCATGAATAGCTGCTGGTGGGCTCTGCTGGCAGTCCAGTTGTTTACACCCAGGGCTCTCATGTACTCAAAGTATGTTGCCCTCAGGGAGCCTAAGCAGGAATACTGAGCTGCTCTCCCCTCTGCTCCATTGGTTCCACTGTGCCAGCCTAGGATCAGGGCCATGCCTCACCCCTGCCACCCTGCTTCCTCAATCATCGATCCCCAGAATCATGATAGAGAAAAAAATCAGAGGGAGAGGAAAGGCTGATAAAAAGTCATCCAAAAAATATTCTTTACTTACTTTTCCAAAAATTCTGCGAAACATTTTCATCAGAATTTAATAAACCTAGGTAGAATGACATTAAATCACTAGTATAAGGTCAAATTGCTATTAAAAGGTAGGGTTGGAGTTTAAATCCAGACTCATCTAACTCCAAATCTAGGGCTTTGTTTCAATGATCTGTGACCTGGTAAGTCTGTTAGATATAGAGCAAATTGTCTAGGAGTCAGCAACTTTGATGGCCAAGCAGGAAAAAAAGCCTTGCCAACTGCCCCAAACTCACACACAAACACACACATTTTTTCCTGCCTCAGCTGGGTTGACTGTTACATTCATTTGGTTCCATTTTTGCCCTCAACCCAACCACCCAGGTTCACACTCACTTCCTCATTACCTGTCGGTGACTATCCTCTCCTTAGGAAGTATGGGCAACAGGCACTGCTATAATGATATGCAGCCAACAAAGGAGTTCTTCAGCTGGCAGGTATGACTTTAGTTATTATATATTTTCCTGCCTTTTTGTTTGTTTCGTGAGACAAAATCAGGACAGGCAATCAGACATGGTCCAGACTCTTTGATGTGTATTATTGCTGCAGCTGTGGTCTCACCAACTCCAGTCTAAGTCCATCTTGCATTGAGGTAATTTATTATACTTAGCAAAGTACTTGGCTTGTAGTAAAAGCTTGATAAATACAGAAGAATCTTTTTAAAATATCACGTTCATTCTATCTCTCTTTCTGATAGTAAACTTCTAATGAATGGCTCCATATTCTTTGCCTCTGCCTGATACTCAAGGCCATGTACATGGTTCCACCCTGTCCCTTCACAAACCCAGCGACATGTGACACACCTACATTCCAGCTCTTCTGGCTGGAATCCCACCCTGCTCCTCTTTCAAGACTAGAAGTTCAAGTCCCACCTCTCGTTGACAACCTTCCATCATCATTTCAATCCTCAGAGAACTAGCCAAACATCCCAAGTATTTAATCACATACTATCTTATTTTGTTACTTAATTGAGTCATTAGAGGTAAAATTTTAAAACTTGGTAGCCCATTGTACTGGTTTGACTCCGGGATGTACCCCAGAAAAGCCATGCTTTTTTAATCTTATCTTGTGGAGACAGATCTATTGTTGGGTTGATTAGGCTTTTTTGTTTAAGCTACTTCCATGGAGATGTGACCCCAACCATTCAAGGTGGGTCTTAATCCCTTACTGGAGTCCTTTAAGGGGGAGACATTTTGGAGAAAGCGCAGACGCTTGGAGACAGAAACACCCTGGGGGATGTGTCAAGCAACTATCCACGGAAGCTAAAAGACCCAGAACCTGGAGAGAGCTGAGAGGAGCTAAAAGATAAATCCAGAGTTTGCCCCAGAGAAGCTAACAGAGGACTCACAGATGCGTTGAGGGAGAAATGCCTGGGAGATGCTAAGAGAAGACCCCACAGGGTATGGAGAGAAAGCCACGGGAATCAGAAGCCAAAAACCACCAACTGGGAGCACGGACCAGCAGATGCCAACCACGTGCCTTCCCAGCTGGCAGAGGTGTTCCAGATGCTGGCAGCCTTACTTCAGAGTTCAGGTATCATCTTGGTCATGGCTTAAATTCAGAAATTTTCATGGTCTTAGAACTGTACATTCTATAAAAGCCGATCTATTTTTGGTATATTGCATTTTGGTGGCTTCAGCAAACTGAAACACCCATCAAATTCTGAGACCCTCAGGTAAATGCTTTCTGTATTACCCTTGGTGCCAGCCTAGTGTCAGGACTATAATAAGGATTTAAAAATATTTGAATTAAATCATATTAAAATTCTATTCTAGTCAGAGCTTTTATGGTATTTTATTATTTAGCAATCTGGAATGCATTAACTCCCTTTAGAGGAAAAAATATTTCTCATAAATACCTAATGTCTACTTTTTATATAAACATAAAACTAAGTATAAAAATACTAAAAGCTTAGAATCTTAAACTACTGTAAAGCCAAAACAAATTTATAAAATTAAATATACATAATAGCGTGAAAGCTGTCAAATTCAAGTTAACAGTAGATGCTTATTGAGATGTATGATGTTTGCAGCAATCAAATAACATCACTGCTATGGAAGTGCTAAAATCCAAATTCTTCTGAGTTTTTGAGCTTGGCGTGATTAATTTCTTCCTTTGGTGTCTTCTGTTCAGTACCCAGCACAGCAAAACTTCCATTCCTAGAGTGTAGAGTCAGGTTAATGGGGTCTTATTTAGTAAACCGCATCACTATCATTAAGGCTGGATTTTTTTTTTTATTATCTGAGACAAAGTCACACTGTGCTGAAATCACCTGGCAGTGTTTGGATCACCCAGAAGATCCAAATCTGGTTATGCTAATTGTAAAGATTATTACTGAAATCAAAACGCCGAGGTAAGATTCTCTATAAGAAAATCTTTGAACCCTCAAGAACATATCCATACCTGAGAAGCTATGTCAACACACTAAAAGGATAAGAATTATTTTAAGCAGAAAAAAAATGCAAATTATTTTCCTCTCCTTTCCATGAGATACTGTAGACTCGTGATGTATCTCCTTATTTTTTTCTATTGCTAAATCTGTTCTTTATTTAGTTATCACTAAAATTTACTGTTTTCTTACATGTCAGCAACCTGTTTATTACAGAAAATTTCAAAGCCATTTATAAGTCAAAAAAAGAAACTAAGGTACCCAGAATTCCACCTTCCGGAGGTAACCATGGATTATCTAACACACTAGCAATGCTGCTCCTTCTTGCTACTAATAACACCATCAACAATTCTTCCATAGTAATTACACAGGCCAGGAGGTGTTCAAAGCATTTTACATTTATCAATTAATTTACTCTTCACAACAACTTTATAGCGTGGGTACTTTTAGCATCCATATTTTACAGATGATGAACTGAGAGCTAAGGAGTTTAAGTAGCATTCAAACACATAGTAAGTTTTATACTAGAATTCTGGACTCAGTATAACAATATATAAACAAAATAAATGAAATCAACTATGGAAACACACTGAGCACAGTTTAAGGATTTGCTTATTTCCCTTAAAAATATCATAAATGTCTTTTTGTTTCGGTACCAATAATGTTCGTTGGTAGGAGCTGGGTATATCCCATTATAAAAATATATTTCATTTTTTATCCAATACCCCATTGTCAGTCTTTCAGGTAGCTTGCAATCTTTAACTGTTGCAGTGAAAGATGAGAGGAGCATTCTTGGACCTAAATCTCTGAGTATATCCTCATGTAGAAAACAGTTTTTATTTCTTATGTGTTACTAAACAATCTAAGGAGAAAACTGTAGAGAAAGATCAGCATGCTCAGTCTAACATTGCTGTAACTGTTGATTTTATTCACTGGATAAATGCTTAGTTTCACATAATGTTCAATTATATGTGTTTGTTTAGCATTCAATCACATTTTAAGCTTTCCCCAAAGCTAATAGGTGCTTTTCAGCTATAAGTACATGCAGGAATGGGCTAGTATAAAACATAACATAAAATGTTTAAATGTGCCCTAACTTTTAGAAATTAAGAAGCCTCTATTCAGTAGTTTTTAAACCAGAAAATGTTGTTCCTTGTGGGAGTGTTGCACTTTATTAGGTATTTTAAACTCTATTTTAGCCACTTAACTGGGGAGAGGTAGAAATGGAGTTTTTAGAATAACCACAAATCTTTATGCTTTTGTAAGCCTATCTCTAAATCTTAGTCAGTCTTTGGAAATTTTAACTTATTTTGTCAATGTAGTAACATACAAAGTTAAAGTTAAATATTACAGAAGGATTTTGGGATTAAAAACAAAAAATTCCCTTTACCTTCCTGTTCCGCACTCCAGAGGCAACGACTTCTAGCTCACCATGCTTTGTTTTGTTTTTAGGGTTTTCTATGTCTTTTCTTCTCCTCCTTTTCCTTTTCCTCTTCCCTCTTCTCTTCTTCCTCCTCCTCGTCCTCCTCTACCTCCTCCTCCTGTTCTGTTTTGGGAAAAGATAATACAGCATTCTTAACAATCTCTGTTACTCTTCTCCCATCTTGCCAGTATAATTATATCAGTGCTTAATTCCTCATCTTTTCTTTCTTTTTATTTGTTTTTTTTAAATTTTGACTATGCCTTCTTATAACTTCCAACTGCTTTTGATTGTAATTTTCTGCATAATCAAATTCAAATTATCAAATGATACAATTCCTTTATTATTATTTTCTAAAAATATCCCTTCTGAATTTCTTCGTACTCCTGCTGTAATTTGGATTCAGTGCCCTTCAAGCCTGCTATTCAGCCACCATCTTAGGATGGATCCTGTTTCCTTTCTTTCTGGGGCTTTCCCCTTCACCTCTGTGTCCTGTGTTATTTTCTCTATTCTATTCTATCCTATTCTGTTCTCTCCTGGCTTCTGGGCAGACTTCTGTCTTGGCTTTCTTTCTTGTTTTGAAAGGGCTACCTTCTAGAATCTTCCTGAAAAAAGGATGCATGGAAAGTAAAATTTTTGAGAATCTATATATTTACAAATGCCTTTATACCACCTTCACATTAGAATTCTCATTTAGCTACATTAAGAATTCTGAGTGGAAAATCTTTTCTTCTTCCTCAGAATTTTGAAGGCATTTCTCATTTTTGCATTGGTTTCTAGTGTTGCACTTGACATATCCATTGCTATTCAGATCCTTGAGCCTTTAAATACAACTTTTTATTCCATCTCTTGAAGTTTGTTGAGTTTTCTGTTTCCCTGATGTTGTGATGTTTCATATTTCACATGTTTCAAATGAAACATGCACTGCTCCAGTAGATTTTTCAATCTAACTAAATATTCTTTTAATTCTGAGATCTTTCTTTTATTCTGGTAAACTGAATTATGCACCCCAGGTAAAAGAACATATTTTAAAACTTAATCCCAGTCCTGTCAATGTGAACCCATTGTAAATAGGACCTTTTGAATGTCAGTTTTGAAGTTAAGAGTTAGCCAACTAAATCAAGATGGTCTTAATCCTATAAGAGACCCTACAGAGAAAAATCCATGGGGAATAGCTAGAAGCAGGAAGTCAATAGGAACCCAGAAAAGAAAGGGGAGAACATTGCCATATGATGGGAAAGCCAAGGAACCCAAAGCTTGCTGGCCACCCAGAACCCTACCGACCCCAAGAGGAAGTAAGCCTTCTGGTCTCCAAAATTGTGAGACAGTAATTCCCCATAGAAGTAAGCCTTCTGGTCTCCAAGATTGTGAGACAGTAATTCCCCATAGAAGTAAGCCTTCTGGTCTCCAAAATTGTGAGACAGTAATTCCCCATAGAAGTAAGCCTTCTGGTCTCCAAAATTGTGAGACAGTAATTCCCCATAGAAGTAAGCCTTCTGGTCTCCAAAATTGTGAGACAGTAATTCCCCATAGAAGTAAGCCTTCTGGTCTCCAAAATTGTGAGACAGTAATTCCCCATAGAAGTAAGCCTTCTGGTCTCCAAAATTGTGAGACAGTAATTCCCCATAGTAGTCAATCCATTGCATGGATATTTGTCAGCATCCTGAAAACTAAGAAAACTATATTATTAATTTCCTAATTTCTCTAGTGTTTCCTTTATTATCTCTAGAATTCCCTCTCCATAAAATATTAGACTTCACTAATTAATACTCTAATTTCATCACCTTGACCATAGTTTTGTCTTTGTTATCCTATTTGCTTGTACATCACCTCAACCCTTTCTTCCAATCTGTCTATTCTTTAATTTTTGACTGACTGATTTTTCCCCTAATATCTAGGAGCTTTTTCTTATTCTGGAAATCTTCTTTCCCTTCCTCTTTTTCTTCTTGAGCCCCCTCTTCCTTCTACTCCTTCTTCTTCATTATAGTATCTGTTCATGGACACAGTTCTTCTTTTACATCTTTGAGAATATCAATTATAGTTTATTGAAATTTTTTCTTGTTTATTGCTTTTTCTCTCTTTTCATTAAGTTCCTTTTAACCTACTTGTTTATTTCTGTGGTCATGTTTGGTGATCTTTGCCTTTCATATTTATGATTGAAGCTCTAAAAAGTCATTTAAAAGGGTAGATTTGTTTAAAGACTGCCAAAGACCTTGATGGACATTGGTGGTGACTGTCTTAGAAGGTGACCAGAGGAATAAGGAACACCAAAGCTAGCATCTGGAGGTCTTTACTCTGGGCTTGTAAGTTTACTCAAAAGAAGTTTCATGGAATCTCCTGCCATGGGTGAAGGAGAAGTAGTTGCTTGGTTGGGAGGTTCAGGGTGGTGACTTGGCCTGGAAGCAGGTTTCATTGATTCATACTCCATTCCTTATCCCACTGGTTCATCTTAATTGTTGATTCCCATTCTGAGCTTTTCTGGATTTGTGTCGGGTGAATTGCTTTGCCTCTCATTGGTATTCCTCTTTCTGTGCAAATTTATTTAAAATTTATTACTACTTAATCATACATGTCTCTTTTCACATATTTTGATCTTGAATTATAGGTGTACTGTATTTAGTGAATGTGGAATTTATGTATCTGCTTTTTGTTGTGTGTGTGTGTGTTAACAACTGACATCTTTATACACTTAAATCCTAAATGTGCCTTTAATTTTTAATATGTCTGCAAGGACAAGAAAGAAATCTGCTAAGACAGCATTAATTTTTTTTAACTCAATTTAATTTTTTTAAATTAGTATTTATTCATGTATCATATAATCATTCAAAACATGCAATCAGTGATTCACAGTATCATCATAAAGCCATACACTCATCATCACAATCAATTTTTGAACATTTTTATTACTCTAAAAACAGAATAAAAATAAAAGTAAAAATGAACACCCAAAGCATTCCATAATTCCCATCTCCCCACCACGGTTTATTTATTTTTTGTCTTTTTTTTCTCTTATTCATCTGTCCATACACTGGATAAAGGGACTGTTAGTCACAAAGATTTTCACGATCATATGAACACACCTTAGAAGTTCTATAGTTATCCAATCATCTTCAAGAATCAAGGCTAAATCCTAGTGAACACCCAGGGCAATATATAAACTACCACAACGGTTCCAACACAAGAGTAAATTTCCAGAGACCAACAACCTCCATCTCCCTACTGCATATTAGTGACAGACACCTCCAACTTGAAAAAGTTAGAATGGCCATAGCCCAAACACCCCTAAAGAGAGGAACAGAAAGATCAAAGGTGATGGTGGAGTTATACAGAGAAGATAGGATTTAACAAATGAATATGAATGCTGAGTCATTAAATTGATACCTCTTTTAGTCTCTAGTGTATTAGAGAAACTGGAAGTACAAACCTAAAATTGTGGAGTTGCCACCTGTGTCAAACTCTGAAATATGTCCTACAACCAATTACGGTGCTGTGATTTGAAGTTTATTGCCTTTTTGTTTATATGTTATTTTTCACAAAAAAAAGAAAGAAAAAAAAAGTCAGTTGCAATGATAAAAAAATATTTAAGCCTTCTAGCTTCCTATATTTTGGAGGAGCTAGAAGGAAAAATCTGATAAGATTGTATGATAGCCTATGACAAACTCTGGGATCTGTCCTGTAACTGCTTGTTGAAAGGTGCTTTGAAAACTATTGTTTTTTCGCTTTGTATATATGTTATACTATATAATAAAAAAGTTAAAAAGAAAAGAATCAAGGCTACTGGGTTGCAATTCAACAGTGTCAGATATTTCCCTCTAGCTACTCTAATACACCAAAAACTGAGAAGAGATCTCTATATACTGTATAAGAATAACCTCCAGAATGGCTTCTGACTCTATTTGAAATCTCTCAGCCACAGAAACTTTATTTTGTTTTATTTCTCTTCCCCTTTTTGGTTCAGAAGGCTTTCTCACTCCCACACTGCCAGGGCCAGGATCATTTCCTGGGAGCTCTGTCCCACGTAGGGAGGGAGGGCAGTGAGCTCGAATTGTGGAGTCGGCTTGGAGAAAGAGGTGACTGAGCCACAAAATAGGTTCTCTGGGGGTGACTCTTAGGCATAATCATAAGTAGGCTTGGCTTCTCCTCTGCAGGAATAAATTTCATAACTGCAAACCCCAAGATCGAGGGCCTGGCCCATCAAATAGGCAGTCCTCAATGCTTGCAAGAATATCAGATCTTCCCCAGGTGGGGAAGTTTAACATTTCCACCTTTTTCCCCAGTCCCTTAAGGGGACTTGCAAATACTTTTTTTTTGCATGCTGTATGGCTGGGTCACATTTCAATTATCTTTTTATGCATGAGTATCCTGTTACTGCAGCACCACTTCTTGAATTTTTTGTTTGTTTGTTTTTGTTGGTTTGTTTGTTTGGGAAGTGTATACGCTGGGACTTGAACCCAGGTCTCCCTCATGGCAGGCAAGAATTCTACCACTGAGCTATGTACCCCTGCAAATACTTTTTAAACTTCTGTCCAGATTTCTCTGAGATGTATCGGAGTATCACACTAACCTGGACAAACCAATGAGATCTCAGTCCCTATTCAAATCTCCATGTAACTACGGGGTGTGAATAAGCTGATCATACAAGAAAAATTAGTGTGCTACCAAAAGTATAAACTTAGCACCAAATAAATATCCTTTCCTTTGGTAAGACAACATTCTTGAGTCAGGAATCATGGTCCTTGATACTAGATTTTAGAAGGCTCCAGGCAGAGAACAGAGTAATTAATCACTTCATTTGGTTAAATTTCTTGCTGTTATGTCTTTGCTTATAAAACTTTCACTAGAGTATTTCACTGCACTCTGTCATAATGTGTATGACTTTTAGCTATATTTCAAATCCCTGATAAAATACCCTCTCCTCCATGCAACCATACCTGACCATTATAACTCATAATAATTTCTCTGTTCTTTCAACTACATAGCATTTGATCCATAATTTCCTTATGGTAGTTAGTCATTTTAAACCCAGAGGAGAATTGTTCTCACAAATTTATTATCTCCTCTATCCTTGAGGATTGGATTCATGGCTTATTCATCTTTGAATAGCCCATAGGTTGTAGCACAGTGCCTGGAAAAGAGTGTGCACTTATCAAATGTTGAACATGAATGTAAGCATATAGAGGTTGCAATAATTCTTGCTCCTGGGAAAATGAAAGGCACATTTTGAGGTCCCCTGTTTCACTGTCATTTTTGGAAAGTTTATGGAGAATGAAACAAGGGAATTTCGTGAACACAAGTTTTGAGTTCTTTAAGACTTGAGCAATAGCTATCGTGCTGTATTACCAATGTTCCTTTGAAGTTCCTCTCTGGGGTTGCTACCATTTTAGGAATAAGCACATGGAGGAGCAGGACAATTTTGTGTTCAAACTGCTTTTGGAACAACTTGTCTGTAGTGCCTTTCTGCTGGATTCTCTTCCTTTGCTTTTCCCAGTGATCAAGTAGATAGGACTTCCTTGTGAGCCCCAGTTGAACAATGAGAAAAAATATAAATTCTTGTATTGAAAAGACCTAGGTTTGAATGTTGGTTCCATCACTCACAGATTGGACTAGTTAGCAAATCTGTCTTCACTTAAACTTCCTCCTGTACGAAATGAAGAAAACACAAGAATGTCATTAGGGTGATAGAGATAACATTGAAGTATTAAGAAAAGAAAAAACACCAAATAGATTCTCTATGTATTTCTTCTCTCTTAAGTCATTCATTGCCTTTTTCCAGGAGTGTGGGCATTTTCAAAGGCGATCCAAAGAGAGAGCAATGTTTAACTCACAAGAAAACTCCACTAGTATAACATCTCATGATTTTTGTGCCAAGGCCTTCTGGAGACTTTAGAAAATTTCCATATGTAAGTACCACAAGTACAGAATCATGTTCCACATGTCTGATTCTCAAGGGATAAAATATTTAAGAAAATATAGTTCCAAGACTTGAAGTAAGGCAAACACACACACACACAACAACAACAACACAACAGGAAAAAACCTCTGCTTTCTACCTTGTTTGGAATTCTTTGGAAAATGTTTGGCACGAGAAGGTAAATTTTTACTTCCTGACTTTGCTCCACTTTCTCCTACCACAGGGTATAAGAAGACATGTTTCTAAGGCATCCTTTCTACATGCGACTTTTCTCTATCTTTTTACAGCTGGTAAGTCTCCCAGTGATGAAGAAGTAAAGGAAAACTTTGTACCAGAAAAATCTGAGTGTGGGTTCAGGAGTTGCAGGGCCTTGTTATTTCAAACACTCCACAGAGTGCTGGCATGTTTGGGGGAGGAGTGTTTGACATGATACATCTGGTTTCCTATTAACTCTGCCAGGCGGTTTCCCTTCTGTCCTCCAACATGTTTTCAGGCAGTTGCCAGGCATTTGTTCTATTGTGTATATATATATTTCCCTCCGTGAAGGTGGAATGGATTATTCTGATCTCATAAGTTTTGGGAAGTCTTAGGAAAATGTGTCCTGCTAGATTCCCACCAATTAATCACAATTATTAACATATTTCTCTAGATTCTTTTCTGTCTCAAAATCAACACAGACTTTTAAATGTGGTAGAAGTGAATTTTTCAAACACTTTTATTCATACATCGTAAAATCCATCCAAAGTATACGGTAAGTGGCTTTCAGGATAATCACAGAGTTTTGCATTCATCATCAAAATCGATTTGAGAACATTTTCATTGCTACAAAAAGAAAAATCCCAAACCCCTTACATCCCCCTATTATTGATACTTAGTATTGGTATGAATGATGGTTAGGTTCTGGCGTCAACTTGACCAAGTGATGATTTCCAGTTTCTGATCAGGTAAGCACTGGCCTAACCATTGCTGCAAGGATATTTCATGACTAGCTAATAAACTGGAGGGCTGGTGTGTTAAATCATCAGCCAGTTGATTGCATCTGTGGCCTATCACATCTGTGATCAACTAAGGCGCACGTCCCACCAAAGAGATAATGCAATCAATTGAAGTCTTTTCAGGGAGAAGAGAGACTCTTTCACTGCTTCTTCAGCCAGCAAGCCTCACCTGTGGCGTTTGTCCAGATCCTTCACAGAAGCCACCAACTTCACAGCTTGCCCTATGGATTTTGAACTCTTCCATTCTCACAGTTGTGTGAGGCATCTTTATAAATCTCATGTTTACAGATCTGTCTGTTGGTTCTGTTTCTCTAAAGAACCCTAAGACAGTATGATACCTTTGTAATAATTGATGAACGAATATTAAAATATTACTGTTAATTATAACACATAGCTTGCATTCATTTTATTTTCCCACATATCACCCTATGATTAGCAATAATGAAACGTTCCTTCCTAAGCATCAAATATTATCAAAACTAGGGAAAGGCTGGACATTCTTCACCCTGATAATTTAATAAAATATTCATTTTGAGAACACAGCACAAGGGAAGTGATGTGTACTAACACCTCCTATGTGCAAGGTGCTGAGTGTGACCTGTCTGACGTAATCTCACCAGTCCTCTGAGCAAGGCCTAATACTCTCATTTCCAAAATAAAGTGATTCAGAAAGATGGAAATTTGCATAAGGTCAAAGAACTCTCTGAAATCAAGTCAGGGACTCAGACTATTCTTTTTTAACTATACAGTGCTCCCTTCCAGGATGAGATGAATCACAGAAAATATTTCATTCCTGAAGCTGCCTGCCTTCCTGCAGTCTCTGAGAATGGATATCTACTTACAGCCTCTCCTCCTTTGTGAGAGAGAACTCAGTTACACTCACGAATCGCTAACCGTGTGGGAAGAGTTTTTCCCTTTCTTTTACTTCTCTTTCCTCCACAGAAGAATGTCATGTTTTCTCCCGAAGAGAAAAGACAACTTTGCCACCATATGATCCAATTCCAGACTCACCATATTGCAGGAATGAAAAGCTAGAACTCCCAAGGACTCCGTTTGCTGTCACATGTGTCTCTTATAGCCTCCGAGTGCCCAAGAGAAAAAAATAGCTGCCCTGAAAAGAATCAAGGCAGCCACTGGCTATAACTGACTTGTTTTAGCAAGTCCTACAACCACATCCACAGGAGTCTCTCCTCCGTGTTTTAAGGAGTTGAGCCTCAAAGACTTCTGGGCAGACCGATGTAAGAAATGATTTCACCATGCCATTCAGCTGTGAGTTAGAATTTCTCTCTCACAGCCTTTAGAAAATGCCAAAACCTGGTCATATCTGCCAGCCTGGCAGATGTGGTTCTTCCTGGTCCAAGCTGGGCTTCAGTAATGGATGTAGTATGTCAACTTATCTTCTCTGGTTACCTTGAGCCAGGCATTGGCACCAAGCCGTGTTACCAGCAAATGGGCATTTTTGTGCCGTTTGTGGAAATTAACTTCCCTAATTAACTTACGCATACAAATGCACTCAGGATGAAGACATTAAGATGATTACTTAGAAAATTACTACCTTGGTAGAGTCCCCTGTGTCCCCTTTGCCTCTTAAATGTGCCAAGAACAAAATTGCTCTGGTGACATTGTCATATCTCTGAGAGTAAATAACTGATGAACGAAAGGATAAGGCCACATGTTGGCAACTTTAACCCTAATTTTAGCTCATGGATTCTGCTCAGCATGGGGTGGCCAAGAAATGATTCTCTCCATTCAGAGGGGAGCACTGGTGAAGATCAGAATTACTTCTTGGTGCATATTCAAACACCTTCTCTAGCACCAGGCTACACAGCAATTATGGCTAAATGAGTTTTGCATCAATTAGGACAGCTAGGACAGTACTCTGGGGGAACCAGTAGGAGGCCGACATTTCAGAAACAAGAGGTTATAAAATTCTATTTGTTTACCCAGCCTACACACGCAGCTTTATTCATTTATTTATTTATCTTTATGAAACTGGATCTCTGTGTAGAGCCTTGGCATATGAAGCATTTCCAACCCTAAGGAATTTTACTTTCTATCTTTGAAATTCTATCTATAAGTGTTAGTCATTCTTATTCAGATCAAAGATTTCTGTAAATTTGCCATCTTTTCCATTGTTTTACTTCACTCCATTATATCATACAAATGTGTGTGCTTTTCTTGAAATAAAATAAACATGTTCTCCAAATTTCATTCTATATTTCTTGTCTGGTCAGGCATGAAAAAAAGTCAGAAGTTATGGGGTGTGGTTCAGGGTTATTGGTCCAAGCAGGTAATGTTGTGTACTCCCTGCACAAATTGGAGGTACCCTTGTATTTTGAGCGCTTAAAATTAATTAAATCAAGGGTTTTGACCTTGCCACACATTAGGTTCACCTATGATCTTTTTGAAAACTTTCAGTGTCTGGATCGGACTTCAGCCCAGTTATATGATTATCTCTGAGGCGGGGTCAATGTACTCCTAAAGCTCCCCCACACTGTTCTAATGTCAGTCAGGGTTTAGGGCCATTCATTCATTCATTGATTTCATAGATGCAAACCCTTCGCCCATTATCTGCCAGACCCTATTTTAGAGGCTAGGAATATAGCAGTGAAGAAATTAGACAAAAATTCCTGCCTTCAAGGTGCTGACCTACTACTAACCACAAACATGATAGATAAATAAATAATATTCATAGTATACAAAACAGTGTTGTGTTAAGGATTAAGGAGAAAAAATAAGAAGGAGGGATAACAGCTATAAGGGAAAAGGTATTGCAATATTTCAAGGTATCAGGAATGGCCTCGCTGAGAAGGTGATCTCTGCATACACACCTGAAGGGGAGAGGAGAGCAGAGAGTCTCCAGGTAGAGGAAACAGCAAAAGCCAAGGCCCTGTGGTGGAAGCATCCCTGTTCAAAGAAAAGCAAGGGGGTTAAAATCATAGTTAAATTGTTAGTATAAACTAACAATATCCACACACAGTGTATAAGATTCACTATTTATGGGAATAAACCAAAAGACTGAGTGTCAATGAGTAGCTAATGATTTGAGAACATTCTAAAATGGGTCAAGGTGACATGGCCATAATCTTAAGGAAACAAGCAGGGATGTGACGGTGATTTAGTAAACCAACAGAATACATTGCATTTTAGCTGGTTTAGAGAAAGGAGGTAGGAGTAGAGGCAGATAGGTCAGTCTGGAGAACAGAATGAAACATGTGAAGAGAGCGAGGCCAGCAGCATCTGTCCACACACTGATGGGGTTGGGGAGATGAGGCTGGTGACAGGCTCCAGCTACGCATTTGCAGCACATAACTGACAACCATTATTCTCATTCATTGTTCTCCAAGCTAAGTGTTTACAAATTTTGGCTTCTGATATAGCTGGTTTATAGGGAATGATTGTGTTGCTAAGCCAGTGTGAACTTCTAGGCCATCTGTGTCATTTCTTAGGTTAAAATAAGAATTTACAATTTGGATTTTAGACCAGTCAGAGTGAACTTTGTATAAGTTAGTTTCCCAGAATCAAATCAATCCATCTTTAAATACTGAGATGAGATGATCTACAATCTATGAATCGTAGACAATGATTAATCCTCCAAGGTGACTGGCCCCTTGCCAGATCTTTCAGGACCCCTGCCTGCTTCTCTGGATATTAACTTTGCACCTCACCATGACATTCACTTTTTCTACCCAAAGCTTCCACATTCAGTTCAGCCCCAGTTTTGCTGCTTAACTGCTGTTTTTCCACAGTATAAATGAGAATAAGATTTAATACCTTATCTGTCTCATACAGGAAGTGTGAGGATCAGGTGTGAGAATATATGTAAAAGCAAATTTAAATGTTAAAATGATGTGTAAAGTAAGGTATTTTTTTTAAATAATGATAAGAATAAATCTAGGTAAATGGAGAGTGAGCAATCTGTTGAAACCACATTGTCTTCACCATATATTTATATAGATTGGATTCAATGCCTCTTGAATATAAATATATTTTATTTCAAAACTGTATGTGTACAAATACAAAGAGGAGTATATCTAGATGATAGTATTGTAAATCATTCTTATTTATATAAATGCAATTACTTTTAAGTTCTGATGTTAATATCTGTGCATTCTCAACATTCAATATGAGGTAAAATAATGAAAGTTATTTATAAAAGAATCTTGCTCTACTTTTTTTGTAGTTGTTGAGTAAATGGAGTGTTTTCGTTGACATTTGGTAAGGAGCTGAGTGATCAGGGTGGTGAATCAGAGAGTTTTTAGATGTCGGTCAAGAACAGCAGCATTCATAATTTCCGAGCAGCCAGGTTCCTGTGACCTTACCTGCCCTTCGAGTGCATCCTGAACTGAGGAATCATGGACCACTCCAGAAGCTATATTTCTATCTGATCTCAGAGGTTCCAGAGACATTTTGCATACTTTGTTTTCTCCTGCAAATATCAGCTCTTCCTACAGAACAAAAAAAAATAATAAATATTAGAAATAAACATGAGATAGGCAAAATGCACCCTTCAATCAGAAAATCAAGCAGGTTGATAAAGCCCCTTGACTTCAACTAGGGAATGATTGGCAGAAGAACTTTGTTGGGTCAAAGGACTTTGGGCATGGGGACATCTCTTGCTAGGAAAAGGAGAGAAAAGGAGAAAGGTAATAGTTTGGGACCCTTCACATGTCTGGCTAAGAGTAGGTTTAAGTCAGTTTCCAGAGTAATTAGTGTTGAAATCCACCAACCAAAGAGCACAGAAACACACGTGTAGTCAAAGTCAGATTTATTAGCTTGCCGCAGCAGGGGAGAACACACAGTATCTGGGAGCTATGTGGTGTTTCAGATGGGAAGTTAGGGAAGGACTGTCATAGATTTGGGGGGACTAGAGTTAGCCATATTTTGGTCTTGGCAGCAATTGGTTAGAATTTTTAAATTAAGGAGCAGCGGTCCGTGGTCTAATGTTTAGGACATTTAAGTCTGTGCAGGGTTACTATTAGGTCACTTTTTTAATAGTTATACAGAATATTTGATTCTGAATGGTTGCTTAAAGAATTTAGCTTGGATAGTTTCCTACCATATTATGGTTTGGTATAGTTTATCTGTTTTGTGAGTAACGGTATGGTTCTGCAAGTCATGGTTTCTATTGCATTTCTAATTAAGTGAACATATTTTAGAGATGAAATAGGGGATATAAAAGTGAAGAAAGAAATGGAGGAGGAGAAACAGGCACAGGAACATCCAGTATGTGCTAAGAGATAATGCTACATAAACTGTACATATGCCTCTCTCTTTCTGCATTTCTCTCTTTCCAATTTGCAAACTGGTTTCCGTCAAGATCCAAGCAATAAACTCTAGGCAAAGTTTAAAGAAGCTAAGACAGGGCCTTCTCTATTTCCTTTCCCTTATAGAAGTCAGATGCTGGACAATTTCTCCACTTCTCTATACAACCAGCCATTCATTATGTGGACTTTGCCCCTGTTTCCCAGAGATCTTAAAATTTTAACACAGCCATCTTGCAAATGCCTGATGGTGATTCTTTACCCTAGTGCTCCTAAGGCTTCCTGGTTTTGGTCCATTTCTACCTGTAAGAGACATACACTTTATGTATAAATCACTATTTTGTATCATCAACAGCATTTTTCATTCTCCCATCAAATATTTTACCCATGGGATCAGAAAAACCATGACCCATGAAATTGATCCAGTGCATATTTTTGCTGGTGCTTTCCAAAGTTGGCATGAGATGTGTCCGGGTCTGAGCCACTCCATATTCCTCCAGGCTCTTCATTTGATGCTAAAATGAGGATACAATTGGCATTTGTACAGCTTCCTCACAGATCTTTCTTTCGCCTGAGAAATTCTCCAGGAATAGAGAGGGTAGTATGGAAGCCCATTTTGGCCTGGATAAAAAGAGGGAAAAAGATTTGTCTGAGGGCTTATATTGGAACCATAATTAGAGACTAGAACACGCACTAAATCTCTGATTCAGGGCAGCTCTCTCTGATTTCCTCGTCAAGCCTCTCAATTTGGATGTCAAACTCCAGGCCTCCATTTTGTTTTTTCAATACAGTCATTGAGAATCATCCCATACTAGGAAATAATTAAGAGACACAAATAATAACACTTTTTTCATATACCAGTAAATCTACTGCAAGAGAGGACTGGGGAGAGGATGCAGGATGAGAAAGAAAGACAAAAAACGGTTGTGTCCATTGAATTTTTGATAAGTATTTCTTCATGACCTCCCTTAATTTTTAAATTATTGAGTTATTCCTCTTACAACACATTCACTCATTGTGGTAAGATGGAAAGTTGGAGGTGGAGATGTATTCTTTATTACATTTCTTTTTACATTTCATATTTCTTTCTGAGAAAAAATAAAGCAAACTTCTTTAAATCCCCTTCATCGTGGTGGTTGTTTCACTATAAGACATAAAATAAGGAAAAACTCCATTAGCAATCTACAGTCTTGATTTCTGAGCATACTCAGAGCAACCCAAGGAACCCAGGGAGCTCAAAGGACTGCCAGGGGGCCACAAGGATTGGTTAGTGTAGGATGGGTGAAATACATTTTGGACTCACAAAACTTTTGTTTGCTTTCTTTAAATGACAGCTCCACAGAGTCACATTGCATTTGATATGAAAGGAAAGAAGCAGTACCTTGTGCAAGTGAAGCAGACTGATGTGAAAACATGATTCTGGTATTTGAGAATTGGCTCTTTCAGACTAGAATTTCCCCCATGACCCTCTTGATGGGATTTACAAGACTAAACCACAGCTTCTTCTGATGTTAGCAGCAATCTGGGCATTAGAGAAATTGAGGAATGTCCTTGGAGAAAGGAAGCCCAGGTGACTTTTTTTTTCTGCCCATATAAGGCAGATTCTTTGAGAACATCATGTGAATTTCAGGCAGTCTCAATACTTGTTCATGATTCTCCTGCTTGGAATGCCCCTTTGTCCCATGTCTCACAAACTCCTGTTCAAACATCACCTATCCTGTTCAGCCTTCTTCTGTATCTCCCGGGTTGAGCCTCTTAATCCCTCCTGAACAGTTTACCTTCTTTGGCTAAATGGATTTTGAGCTGTCACAAAGATGTTGTTTCAGGATTCTCTCTATTCACAAACTTAACATAATGCCTGGCTGATGAGCGCTCAACAAGGTTGACTGTACTTCTATTCCTCTTCAAAAGATTTCCAGATTACCCTAACAGAGTAATTTGCCCAAGGAGGTTGAACAAAGTTCATTGTCTTGGCCCTTTTGCCAACACTGGGAAGTAATTTCCTTCTCAGAAGTTCAAGTTTGAAATTTTCATATTGCCATTTATTCTTTAAAAAGTACTTGTTGGAGAGAAGAGAATTTCAAGTCACCTTTTAAAGAAAAGACATTGGCTGGGCTGGATGGTGTCTCATGGACCTCCCAAATCCCTTTCCTTGCGTAGCAGCCCCAGCTTATGAAGGGAATTTGACTAGGAGCCCTGGGAATCTGGGTTCTTTTGCCTAGTTCTGCCATTTACTGAATTATTTGGTTAAGTTGCTTCTTATTTGGGACTCAATTTCATCCGCTATGCATGAAAGGGCTGGGCTCAAAGATGTCCAAATGATACTTATAACTCCAACAACAGTCAAAATTGGGAGTCTCTATTTCTAAAATTGACAGTTCAATTCATAGCTGTTCTCATATCAGTTTAGCAGATGGAATCCCCACATCCTGTTTTTTAGAAAACTTTTCATCATTAAAATAATTGAGTAGGGTGTTGTTTTTATTCTTTTGACCTCTCTGCTCTCTACTACTTTAATGAAACTGTGCCCTGCAATTCGGAGACTAGGTATCTAGAGAGCTTTCTTATGTGCTGTTGCAACACAGAGGCGGAGTAGAAAGGGCCCTGGAACAGAAGTTAGACAATCTTAGGTCTAGCTGGGCTCTGCCACTAACTAGCTCTGCAATCTTGGGCTTGTCAATGTTCCCTCTTGGGGTCTCCATTTCCTCATCTGTTAATTGTGTCTGGTGTGGAACTGATCTTTATAGCTCTTCAACTCTTGCATTCTATAAGTTATAAGCAAGAATGTCTCTCTATAGAGTGTGGACTGACTGGAAACCTCATGTCACACTACTCCAAATGCCACACCGTTAATTATGGAATTCCAGCAATCAGTTTCCTCCCTGACTCCTTACGCCTTTCCTCTCAGCATTAATGACATTTTCAGAGCCTTCTCTTTAGAAGAACACATCAGTCCCAGACTAACCGGCATCTTTCTATCAATGTCAAAGGAAGCCAAAGGGATCTCTTTGCTTAAAACTCTCACTAATTCCCCTCTGCGAGGTGGAGCTGCAGAGACTGACACTCCCCTAGAATCTGCAACTTTGTCCTGACTGTGTTCTCCATGGTTCCTCTTTGTTCAGGATTTGTGTTCATTTGAAAAATCCCACCAAAAAATAGCTTCTACATCATGCAATATATATGGAACTTAACCGTGTGGTCTTGTGTCAATATGGTAGAAAAGATTGAAGTTCTGAAAGGAAAACAAAGGAAGAAACCCTTTCTTGCTCCAGTATCATGTAGCGTTCCAGACTCCAGAGGCTGACTGATGAAGTTGGAATCTTTATTTACTGCTTAGTCAGCCATGTGGCATAGGGAAGTCTACTTTCTGTGCCTCTGTTTTCATATCTGTAAAATGGGGCTAACAAACAGGAATATTAACTTCACAGGATTAAATGAAATAAGACAATGCTAATTCATGTAATCTTCAATACATGTTCACATATTTTAATGTTAAAATTATGATATTTAACACTACTTCAAATATCCTTCTTTAACTGGTCAAATCAATCTCTTTTCAGCAATTTGGCAGCAGCTCATCACCACTCTCCCTGAAGAGTTCTTGTCCCTCTGGCAATCAGCCCCACCTTGGATCATTTGTCAAGATTCCTATGAGATCCCATTATTTTTAAATGATTATTTAGTAGATTGCTTAATAGAACTTCCTCACCAAGCAAGGATGCTCTGGATATGACCTGAGTGACTGAGCAGCTCACACCACCCTTTATAAGAAGGAGGAGTCTTAGCCTAGAGGAGGAATATAGTTTTGTTAGATATTTCTGATGTGCACTATGTAGGCATGAGGTACACAATCTATACACAATTGAAGCAAGTTATTTTACCCAATTATAGGAGAAAAGTCCCTCATTTTTAGAACTTGCTGAATTGAGGTCTGGTTTGTGTTGATCTTTTAGCAATCAATTCTATTTCCTTCTCTCTGCATTTCCTTCTCTTAATGCCAACCGCCAGAAGCTGTGTAGCATGCAGCAAAAGAAATTGAGACTTTCTCTTGGGGGAGAAGGGGAGTAGAAGCAATTCATGTAATGTGTTTTATTGATCGTATGGCACATTTACTCCATGGGTTCAAGATACCACGTGTCCTCTCTTTTGAAGGAAAGTCCAAATCACTTACAGCAGTTTTACAGAAATTCAAAATTAAATGGAAATATGACTATGAGGTCATCAACGAAAAAGCATTGCCTCCTCATAGGGGGTTCTGCCTTTTTCCTTGCTCTCTCATCTGTGTCACTTTCACAGCAGTGTCCTTGAAGACTTCTCCGTTGGACCTGACGTACTGCAGCTCTTGGAAGGCCGTTTTGGTAAGAGGCAATACAAAATCCAAACTATATAACAGAATTTAATAAGAAACCTACTATTGGGAGCCAACTGGACTGTATATAAAAGTTGCCTTTGTTTGTTAAAGTCAAAACAAAACATGTGCTTAACAACATTTCTCTCAAATCATATAAACACAATGTGTCTGGTTCCCATTAATGAGTACAGAGTGGGCATTTTGGCAGTGACTTCTGTGGGTACCAGCCTAAACATTTCTTACGGTTATCTATAAACGGCTACCTAGTCTATTTACGCAAAAGAAAAATAAAACGTATATTCAAGATGAGGAGCCAAAATCATAAAAAATTTGGAAGTGGGTGTCATTTCTGAGAGTGACGCATAATGATATGAGCAGTTATGAGGGTGCAAAATGGAACGAAATGTAGTTTCAGAAATGTGGAATCATGTAGAAAAGACAGAGTTCCCATATACTCCCCTCACATAGCAGTTTTCCCTATTAACACTTTGCATTAGTGTGACACCTTTGCTACAAGTGATGAAATATAATTATACTACTATATATAGCCCATAGTTTACATTGGGGTTCACTGTGTTGTACAGTCTCATGTTTCATTTTTTTAAATTTATATTCAAGAAGCATACATACAGCTTAAAATTTCCCCTTTTAGCTCCATTCAAATGTATTATTATTCGGTGGTGCTAATTATATTCACAACGTTAGATTCCTACTTTCTGCTCTGTTCCTAGGATGTGATCATGATGATATGAAACATGGGCTTTGTTGAAATTTCCTCCCTGGTCCACTGTTACAGATACTGGAATTTGCCAACTGTTTCTTCCACATTTGCTTGTTTCTGGTGGACACCACACCTTATGCTTGTCACAGAAAGTAGTAATTGTGAAAGATATATATATGTATATATAAAAACCCAGTCTAATCTAAAAAAAAAAAGTAAAACAGAAGGATGAGGGTTGGAGCAAAAGTATTCAGATCTAAGATCATACATCATGATAGGTTGACAAAGGCCCCATTTTCATATAGTGCAGCTATGTGGTTTGGGGGTGGTCCTGACATGGACTCTACACTCTCTTATTCCAGGCAAGAATTCTCTTGTGGGCATCAATGGTGAATGTAGATACTTGTAAGAACTAACTCATCATGGACTGAGAGGTACTAGAGAAAAGGAGGAAGGGGCAGAACATGGGGTACTGAAAGATAATAACTTTTTAGAAACTAATTTCATTTTTCTGCCTGCTTCCAGATCTTTTTTGAAAGACCAGACAGCTGGGCCCATGCTGTATGCAGCTGAGGAATTAAGTTGTTCTAATAGGAGGAGGAAAACTGAAAGCAATTCATTTAATGCATTTTATTGATTATATGGCTCATATACTTCTTGAGTTCGAGATAGCATATGTCCATTCTCCTGACAGCAAGCCCAAATCATCCTTGGCATCTTTATAGTGTCTTTCTCTTGCATAATATTGAGGGGAAGAAAAGTTGGGGAATATGGAAGAGAGAGAGAGAGAGAGAGAGAGAGAGAGAGAGAGAGAGAGAGAGAGAGAGAGAGAGAGAGAATAAATCTGGGAGATAATTGAGAACTGAAAGGAATCAGTTATTTAAGGCAAATACAAGATCTAGAGTATAGATTGTCAATTTAATGCAGTTCTTAGGAAAGAGTGTGTAGAGATTTCAAGGATTTCAGGGTCTGGTGATCCAGGAGGAAGAGAGAATAATCCTTTGGATGGCTTTGGATATCTTGGCATACAAAGGGTCTTTTTTTCTACAGGAAAAAGGGATGCTGAGTAAAGCTTCCCTGGTTAGCTTATGGGTGACTGGCAGCAACAAGAAGAGAAAGAAGACTTTTCAGGCAAAAGGGCAGCCAGGCTGGGGAGAGGCTGAATCTTTTACATGCAGCATAGACTTGGAACCTGTTGAACTTACATTACTTGGGCTTGAGACTTTTCATGGTACAGAAGAGAAATTCCTTGTACTACAAAGGAAAGATCAAGAGGATGATTTCACAGATTAGTCCCTTCAGCAGGACAGGGGGACACTGAAGAGGATGAAAAGAAGATGAGATAGGCTCCTTTTGGTATTGACACACAGTCGGCATGGAAGGCAAAGACCATTTTGTTTAAATGGGTCCAGAATTCTGGGCCCTGAGTCAGTACTCCATTCATTTTCCCTCAACTGCAGATGTTGGTTCTGCTGACCAGTGTAAAGAGCTTCATTTTCTATTTTCCACACTTCAGTTAATAATGTCCAGGAGCAACAACCGACTTAGATCCTGCCTGACCAGAAGTCTCTGGGTACCTTAAACCAATTACAACTCTTCATTCCTGTTAATGGATTTAAAAATGTATCTGGGATAATGTCAAACAACATCGAGAAATGGCTTTGGGCCTCAAATAAAGAGGCGGTGACCTCCTTACCCTCAATTTCCGTGGATGTCAGGACACCCTTCCACAGGCTGAAGGAGTATATAAATTTAATCTGGTTGTTCATAGCAGGGTTGAATGGAGGGACCAATCAATTGTCACTCTCTGTAGTGACAGGCTGACAGCCTTGTCAAAAATGGGCAGTGAAGCAAAAGCTAGTCATGAGAGACACCTACAACACCTGAGGAAGAAGAGAAGGGGGTGGTAGAAGTGTTACAGGAGTACCATTGTTAGGATGATTTGCACGGACCTCGAGAGAGAATGAACTCCCTAAATAAATGGAAAAGCTCAGGCTTCACTCTTGAGCCAGTTGATGAATTCATATGTATCTATCCTCCTGAGGAGGTGTTGGAAACCATTTGGCAACTATGATTCTACTCTGTCTCTCTGTCTCTGTCTCTGTCTCTGTCTCTGTCTCTGTCTCTGTCTCTATCTCTTCAGGTCTCAGATCATATGTCCGCCTTTTACTTAAAGTGTGGTTCACAGATGAGCTGCCTCAGCATTACCTCAGCATTTCTACTTCGGTAGAAATGCAGAATCTCCGGTCGCCACCAGACCTTTTGAATCAGAATCTGCATTTCAGCAAGAGTTTCACATGATTTGTATGCACATTAATCACTGTTGTATATAATTCTCCAACTATCAGTTCTACTGGAAAAAGAATGTGTAGATGTTGCTACCATTTAGACAAAGAACAGCAACTTTCTTTTATATAATGCTGAATATAAACTTTTCCTCCCAAATTCAACCGAACTGGATTTCATATATGAAGAACATCAGTTCCCTATACCTCCTACTTGTAGCTTCTCGTGGAAACCAAACAAATGAAATAGAAAGGAAATGCAAGAAATATTCCATTTCTTTTAGATTTGATACTTGATTTCTTCCAGCCCCAGGGTAAGAGCTATTTTCATGGCTTAATTGAACTGCTTGTCTGTCTAAGCATATGAGGGTATGTGTGTGTGTGTGTGTGTTGCCCACATAAACCTCAGCATTCTATTTGCTATTATGCAATTTTCAGATAAAGCAACGTGCTACTTCATCTCTTTGCAGCATCTCTTCTCTTTCATTTCTTAAAAAAATTATGGTGCCCTTTGTCACAGGCACATGCTCTGTGAGAAAGCAGAACAGATAATGGATTAGGGAAAATGAGCCAAACAGTCTTCTTAAAGTTGCCTTAACCCTTCTGTGCTCATCACCACCTGTTTCTGCCTGTTCTTACCAAACTGTCCATAGCCTGTCCTTGCCTAACTCAGTGTTGGCCTTCTCCAAGACAGGTTTCAGAAGTGTTAAAGGGTGGAGTCCATGGCTTTGCACTCTCCACTTTCTTTATCCACAGCAAGCTGGTAGAGCTCGGAGGCCCTGATGACAGGTCTGAGAGAGGAGGCATTACAAAATGCGGAGGAGTGGAAAGTTTGCTTGGAGTTTATCTTTGTGTTCCTTTTTCAGTTTCCTGTCCCGGTTCCCAATCTGTTTAGCAATCAGGATCCCAAGTCTAGACTCCTTGCCCCACTTCTTCCTCTAGTCACATTCTACCTATTATCAAGATGTCATCCAAATTTCAATGCATTTATTCATTCAAATATCTACACTGAAGTCCTAGTTGCCATTATATAGCGCAGAGTATGGAGTTGATTAAGGCAGAACCCTAACCACCCACTTGCACCTCAATCTAGAATAATGAGATCAATATAGGCTTTGGAACCAACGTGGGTTAGATTTGAATTTTGACTTTGAGGTTTCCTAGCTGTTTTGCAGGTACATAAGCAAGTTTCTTAAATGTCCTGAATCTCAGTTTCCAGTTGTAAGAAGATAATTGTACTTACTTTTCATGAACTTCCTAAGTATTAGAGATGCTATATTTGAAACACTTAGCCCAGGGCCTAGAACACAGTATGTGCTAAGAAAATGAAATATGTTTCAGTCTCTTGTGTCTTTCCTGCCTGATTCTCATGAAATGAACATCGAATACCATTTAAAATATTGATGAGTCAAAATGATAGTTGGTAGTTCTCTGCTACCAACTAGCTGAGAGAATATAAGGTTTTTTTTTTAAATATGTAAGGAGAATAAATTGGAAATTTCAGAGATGCCTTCTAGAAACTCTAACGTGAATCTCTTCTAGGATTTCAAACTTTTTTTGAAACACTACACCATTCTACAACTAAGTGCTCCATTTACAAATCGCTAAAATTTGTTTGGAAATATGTATGAAATGTATGCATATAATATATAATATATCAGCAATGCATGCAGTGTTTATTTTTAGTCATTTTCTGTAAGAGGTTGAAAATTTGCAAGTTATTTCAGTAGATTAAAGACTCAAGTTGTCCTGGAATAAAGAAGTCTTCAGACTTGTTTAACCAAGACTTTCCTAAACTTATTTGGCAAACCCCTCTGTCTTTTATAAAATGCTTATTAAGAGCTTAGTTTTCCTTAGCATACTCCACAAAGCTACAACACAACAGACCCTTGGTTTTCTATATTTTTAAATCTCATTTTAAATCATTTGAAAATGGTCTTCAAGTTTCATGCCATGTAGTAATTTTTAATTTCGCTGCGCCCACAGGGCACATCAGGCCACGGACTGGAGCAGGATGGAGTCACCACAGCTAATGACCAAGCCCAGCTGAATCTCATGCCCATCACCCAGATGTGTGGTTCTCCACTAAGTGTCAGCAACAACTCCTGACACTGCTGTATTTTTCAGATTGTGGATTCACAATGATCTCCTACCATAATCTTCAAGAACATCAGGAATTAAGTGAAAATAATACTGTTTCAGATGTAGGCTCCTTTATTAGTCTGCTAATACCCACATTAAAGATGAATCATCATTCTTTTCCTCAAGGCTTTGGTCCTCTCTTAGGAAACATGTTGCAGATAATCAACAGGCTTTTTTTCAATCTCACTGGTAACATCCTAGCTTCTCTGAAATGTGAGATACATACCAATGAAATATGGAGTGATTGTAAACATGTTGGTGTTTGGCCAGCAAAGTCTGGCATATGTCCTTTCAGAGAACACCTAACCACAAGAGAGCTGTGCCTTTCATATCCCTGATACCAAACCTCATCCTGGTAACGCTATCAAGGTAAGCATGTGCAGTGCAATGGGATTGTTTCCCATGAGTTTGTGATCTCAGGCCTGAATCCTGAAGGAAAGAATATTAAAGACATTTTTGGAAACAGCCTGTTTCAGAGACTGGAGTGAGTTCATAAGTTAACATAATCAACTGATGTCTCCTCAACTAGTCCTTGTTCTTTGCTCTAACATGTTGGACTCTGAGGATGGTTCCTAGTTGATTATTAGAGAGATTCACAAAAAGAAGAAATAATTTCTCTATTCAAAAGATATGGGCCTGCCTGGAGGGGGACTGTTTATTGGCTTCCACTGTTCAGTAACTAATACAATTAATTTTTTAAGATGCATTACAAATGGAATGTTGCTGTCACTTAGCAGAATCCTAATCCACCAGATATTAAATGAGCCAGACATAGGCGTATGGACTTTCCTCAAGAGATTGTTTGTGGAGAAACCAAAGTAGATGATGCAAAGATTAAGCACTTCTCAGCAGAAACACTACAAAACTACTGTTTTTGTGTCTTTGTATTTTAGACAGGGAATATGTGGCAACAGCCTGCAACAAGCCCCTTATTTTTAACCTAGCAAATTATAGTTCTTGAATTTGAAGAGCAAATGAAATTGAGACTGGAAGATGCATTCATTGCAAATCGATTATTGATCTTTAAATGAAGAAAGAAAGTCATGGCCAGAGGGACTCAATAATTCTTGCAAACCATCCTCCAGCATGTATAGCTTCTTTGGACACCAGCAAAATAACAGAGGACTGACTGATAGTGACTTCAGTTTCCAGAGATTATTTCATCCATCATACTGGTGATTCTGGTTTCTCTTTATAATATTATTGATGGTCATTTAGGGGTATTATCCATGAGAGATGAAACCAAAAAGGGCTAGCAGAGAATTCTGTAAGCACAATTAATGTAGAGATGAGAAGTGGTTATAGGAAGATCCCAGAGTTTCTGATAGGCTACCATATGATCCTCTCATATTTCCTTCTAGCTGCTCCAGCATATAGGAGGCTAGCAAGCTTAAATACTTTTTTATCATCACAATTGACTTTTTTGGGAACAATAACATATATATAAAAAAAACTATGAATTTCCCGAGCACCACAATTAGTTGTAGGACATATTTCAGACTTTGACATGGGTTACAATTTCACAATTTTAGGTTTTTACTTCTAGCTGCTCTAAAATGCTGAAGACTAAATGAGATATTAATTTAATGATTCAACATTCATATTCATTTAAGTCCTATATTCTATGCATAATTCCACCATAACCTTTGATCTTTCCATACCTCTTATTGGGGTTGTGGGGTTGTCTGGGTTATGGCAATTCTAAATTTTTGTTATTGGAACAGTCTGTCACTAATATAGGGTGGGGAGATGGAACTATCTGATGTTTGGAGAGACTGGGCGATGTTTCAGGACTTATCTGGACCAGGGACCCATCTGGAGGTTGTAGGTTTCTGGCAATTTACTCTAGTGCCTGGAACCCTTGTGGCATCTTATAAATTGCCCTAGGTATTTACCTTGTGGCATCTTATAAATTGCCCTAGGTATTCTTTAGGATTGGCTGGAATGGTCCTGGTTGGGGGTTGGCAGGTTAAGATAGGTAGCAAGGTCTACATGAAACTTGCATAACAGCAACCTCCAGAGTAGCCTCTCAACTCTATTTGAACTCTTTCTGTCACTGATACTTTATTAATTACACTTTTTTTCCCCATTTGGTCAGGATGCAATTGATCCCATGGTGCCAGGTCCGGATTCATCCCTAGGAGTCCTCTCCCATATCACCAGGGAGACTTTCACCCCTGGATGTCATGTCCCACAAAAGGAGGAGGGCAATGATTTCACTTGCAGAGTTGGGCTTATAGAAACTGAGGGCATATCTGAGCAACAACAGAGATCCTCCAGAATTAACTCTTAGACATGCCTATAGGTAGTCTAAGATTCTATGCTACCTACATAAGCATCACAAGAGTAAGCCTCATGATCAAGGGTATGGCTATTGATTTGGGTGTCCCTAAAGTTTGACACAGTATCAGGGGATTCCCTGATGGTAAGGTTTAATAGTTCCATAGTCTTTCTCCCCTCCCTCCAGGGACTTGCCCAATACTTTTTGATTATCTGCTTAATATACTCTAGGATGCTTCCAGGCATTACAATAATCTATACAGGATTAAAGGACCTCTTTCTTATTCTGGGCTCACTGTGTTTCAGTTGTTCAAATAAGCTATACAGATAGGTTGAATTAGATTATGCACTGCAGAAAATTTCAATTCTAGACCAAAAAAAAAAAAAAAAAACCTTTCTTCCATTGGTCTCAAAGAGTATGTGTGGTAGTAAAAAGTACACACTGTCTTCCTTACCCTTATGTTCTGAATTACTTTAAATCCAACCTATTCAGCTTCAATTTTATCTCTAAATATCAGGCTACACATATGAAACAGCCTCTCAAAATCCAGAAATAATAATCACCCACTCCGGACTTAATGTGTCAGCTCTAAAAGCTTACAATCTAGGCCCTTGTTTTCTTATAAGCATTTTCTAAAGGTGACCATACCATTGTTGTTTTTTTGTTTCTGGTTTATTTTGTCTCACCAAATATCCTACATGTTCATTCACATTGTTGGATGCCTCATGATAATGCTCCTTTTTGTAGCAGTACGGCCTTCGTTCATAAGTATACACCATTGTTCACCATTCTACTTCTCCGTCAGTGCATTCTTCAGCCACCTGCATTCCTCAGGCATCATGCAGAGGGCCCAAAGTCCACAGTCCATCAACATTCTCAATTTTAGGTAATTTCATTGCTCCCAAGAGAAAGAAAACCAATAAAAAAACCCCTCACCAAATAGGAGATCTAAACCTCCTCCTAACTCTTGTCCCTCCCCCCATTATTTACCTCTGCTGTTGCTATGGTAGTGTTGATAGTTTCCTTTTGAACACAGCTCATAGCATGCAGCAGCAGTTTTCCCCCTGTACCCTGAACTTAAACACGCTTTGTACAAGAATCTTTTTTTGAAGTAATTCTTACAAGAACTCATTCATATTTCTAGTGTGAGTCAGTGGGACACGTAAGTCTACACAACCCCTTTCAATCTTGTTCATCTTCAATGTGGTAATATTACTTCTAGAACCACTAGCGAATCACCTTTGCTCCTATCTTATTACCATACATTGGAGGTCGCCCTCATTAGCTAATGGTTCGCCCATCTCTAGTTTCTATGTATCTCTAAGTCTCCTGTATTCTATAAGTCTTTGACTATACCTTTATGCCGGTCATAAAAGTGGAATCATACAGTATCTGCCCTTATGTGTCTGGCTAATTTCACTCAGCATTATGTCCTCAAGGCTCATCCATCTTGTCATGTGCTTTAGGACATCATTTTGTCTTACTGCTGTGTAATATTTCATCGTATGTATATACCTCATTTTGTTGATCCACTGTCTGTTGATGGGCATTTGGTTTGTTTCGATCTTTTGGCAATTGTGAATAATAGTGCTATGAACATTGGTGTGCAAATGTCTGTTTGTGTGCTGCTTTCCACTCTTCTGGGTATATACCAAGTAATGCTACTGCTGGGTCATAGGGCAGCCCGATATTTAGTTTCCTAAGGAGCTGTCAAACAGTCTTCCATAGTGGCCGCACCATTGTGTATTCCCACCAGCAGTGCATAAGGGTCCCAGTTTCTCCACATCCTCTCCAACATTCATAGTTTCCTGTTTGTTTAATAGCAGCCATCCTTATAGGTGTGTGGTGGTATCTCATGGTAGTCTTGATCTGCATTTCCCTTATAGCCAGTGAAAATGAGCATCTCTTCATGTGCTTTTGAGCCATCTGTATTTGCTCTTCAGAAAAATGCCTACTCATATCTTTAACCCATTTTATAATTAGGTTGTTTGTTCTTTTGTTGTTGAGTTGTATGATTTCTTTGTATATGCAGGAAATCAAACCTTTGTCTGATATGTGATTTCCAAATATTTTCTCCCACTGACTTTGCTGCCTCTTCACCTTTTTGCCACAGTCTTTGGAGGTGCAGAAGCATTTGATTTTGAGGAGTTCCCATTTATCTATTTTTACTTTTGTTGCTTGTGCTTTGGGTGTGAAGTTTAGGAAGCTACCTCCTATTACTAAGTCTTGAAGATGTTTCCCTACATTTTCTTCTAGAAGATTTATGGTGCTAGTTCTTATATTTAGGTGTTCTATCCACTTTGAGTTAATTTTGTGTAGTGTGTAAGATAGGGGTCCTCTTTCATTCTCTTGGCTATTGATATCCAATTCTTCCATGCCCAATTATTGAAAAGACTATTTTGTCCCTGTTCAGAGGATGTGGGGGCCTTGACAAAAATCAGTTGACCATAATTTTGGTGGTCTATTTCTTTACTCTCAATTCAATTCCATTGGTCAATGCTTCTGTCTTCGTGCCAGTATCATGCTGTTTTGACCACTGTCACTTTATAATACGTTTTAAAATCAAGGAGTGTTAATTCTCTCACTTCGTTCTTCTTTTTTTAGGATGCTTTTAGCTATTCAGGGTCTCTTTGGCAGTTAGCTTTTCCAAATCTTCAAAGTAGGTTGTTGGAATTTTGATTGGTACTGTGTTGAATCTGTAGATCAATTTGGGGAGAATTGACATCTTAGCCATATTTAGCCTTCCTATCCATGAGCAGGGAATGTCTTTCCATCTATTTAGGTCTCCTTTGATTTTTTTTTTTAAGCAATGTTATGTAGTTTTCTGTGTACAAGTCCTTTATGTCCCTAGTTAAGTTCATTCCTAAGTATTTGATTCTTTTAGTTGCTTTTTTTTTTTTAGATGCATGGTCCAGGAATTGAACCCAACTCTCCCACATGGAAGGGGAACATTCTACCACTGAACCACCCATGCACCCTTTAGTTGCTATTTTGAGTGGAGTTTTTTCCTTAACTGACTCCTAAGCTAGCTCATTGCTTGTGTATAGAAATGTCACTGATTTTTGCACGTTAATTTTATACCCTGCCACCTTGCTGAATTTGTTTATTAGCTCCAGTAACTTTGCTGTAGATTTCTCAGGATCTTTCAAGTATAGTATCATATCATCTGCAAATAATGAGAATTTTATGTCTTCTTTTACAATTTAGATGCCTTTTATTTCATTGTCCTGCCTGATTGCTCTAGCTAGAACTTCTAGCACAATGTTGAATTGTGGGTGACAAGACAAGGTGACAGTGTGCATCCTTGTCTTGTACTTGATCTTAGGGGGAAGGCTTTCACCTCTCTCCATTGAGTACAATGCTGGCTATCAGTTTTTCGTATATTCCCTTTATCATAATGAGGAAGTTGCCTTTGATTCCTATCTTTTGGAGAGTTTTTATCAGAAAAGGATGCTGAATTTTGTCAAATGCTTTTTCAGCATCAATCAAGATGATCATGTGATTTTTCCCTTTTGATTTGTTAATGTGCTGTATTACATTAATCGGTTTTCTTGTGTTGAACCATCCTTACATTCCTGATATAAACACCACTTGGTCATGGTATATGATTTTTTTAATGTGTCATTGATTTGATTTGCTAATATTTTATTGAGAATTTTTGCATCATGTTCATTAGGGAAATTGGCCTGTAGTTTGCCTTTCTTATAGCATCTTTACCCGGTTTTGGTATTAAAATGATATTAGCTTCATAATATGAGTTAGGTAGTGTTAATTTTTCCTCAATTTGTTGGAAAAGTTTGAGCAGGATTGGTGTTCGTTCTTTATGGAATGTTTGATAAAATTCCCCTGTGAAGCCATCTGGCCCTGGACTTTTCTTGTAGGAAGATTTTTGATGACTGATTGAATGTCATTATTTGTGGTTGGTTTGTTGAGATCTTCTATTTCTTCTTAAGTCAATGTAGCTTGTCTGTGTGTTTCCAGGAATTTGTCCATTTCATCTAAGTTGTCTGTTGGCATATAGTTGTTCACAGTATTCACTTATGATTTCTTTTATTTCTTCAGGGTGCGTGGTAATGCACCCCTTCTCATTTCTGATTTTGTTTATTTGCATACTTTCTCTTTTTTTCTTTGTCAGTCTTGCTAGTGGCCCATCAATTTTATTGATTTTTCCCAGGAAACCACCTTTTGGTTTTACTGATTCTTTCTATTGTTCTTTTGTTCTCCCGTTCATTTATCTCTACTTTAATCTTCGTTATTTTTCTTCTCCTATTTGCTTTGGGGTACATTTCCTGTACTTTCTCAATTTCCTACAGGTTTGCTGTTAAGTACTTGATTTTTGCTCTTTCTTGTTTTTTTAATATAGGCATTTAAGGCAATAAATTTCCCTCTATGCACAGCCTTTGCTGCATCCCATAAGTTCTACTAAGTTGTATTCTCATTTTCATTCATCTTCAGTAGCTACCAATTTCTCTAGCAATTTCTTCTTTGACCCACTGGTTGTTTAAGAGTGTGTTATTTAATCTCCATATATTTGTGAATGTTCTCATTCTTTGGTGCTTATTGAGATCCAGCTTCATCCCATTGTGATCAGAGAAAGTGCTTTGAATAATTTCAACATTTTTAAATTTATAAAGATGTGTTTTGTGTGCCAGCATATAATCTATCCTGGAGAATGTTCCATGAGCATCAGAGAAGAATGTATAACCTTGTACTTTGGGGTGCAATGACCTATATATATATGTCTGTTAGGTCTAATTCATTTATCAAGTTATTCAAGTTCTCTACCTACAGAGGAGAGTGGTGTATTGAAGTCTCCTACTATTACTGTTGAAACATTTATCACTCTCTTCAGTTTTGCCAATGTGTGTCTCATGTACTTTGGAGTTCCTTGATTGGGAGCATAAACATTTATGTTTGTTATAACCCTTTAATTTCTATATAGTATTCTTCTTTGTCTCTTATGATGTCTTTACATTTAAAGTCTATTTTGTCTGATATTAGTATAGCTACTCCTGCTTTCTTTTGGTTACAACTTGCGTGGAAGATCTTTTTCCATCCTTTCACTTTCAATCTATATGTTTCCTTGTGTCTAAGATGAGTCTTTTGTAAGCAGCATATAGCTGGATTATGTTTCGTAATTAATTCTGCCAATGTGTATCTTTTAAGTCTAGCTCATTTATTGTAATATTCAAATTCTCTGTTTCTTTATTGATCCTCTGTCTAGATGCTCTGTCCATTGATGAGAGTGGGAATTAAAGTCTCCAACTATTATGGTAGATGTGTTTATTTCCCTTTTCAGTATTTGCAGTGTATGCCTCATGTATTTTGGGGGCATTCTGGTTCAGTGTGTAAATATTTATGATTGTTATGTCTTCTTGTTTAATTGTTCCTTTTATTAGTAGATAGTATCCTTCTTTGTCTCTTTTAACTGTTTTACATTTGAAGTCTAATTTGTTGGATATTAGTATAGCTACTCCTGCTCTTTTCTGGTTGTTATTTGCATGAAATATCTTTTCCCAACCTTTCACTTTCAACCTATGTTTATCTTTGGGTCTAAGATGTGTTTGCTGTAGACAGCATATGGAAGGATCCTGTTTTTTAATCCATTCTGCCAGTCTATGTCTTTTGATTGGGGAGTTCAGTCCATTAACATTTAGTGTTATTACTGTTTGGGTAGTACTTTCCTCTACCATTTTGCCTTTTGTATTTTATATATCATATCTAATTTTCCTTCTTTCTACACTCTTCTCCACACCTGTCTCTTCCGTCTTTTCGTATCTGTCTCTAGTGCTCCCTTTAGTATTTCTTGCAGAGCTGGTCTCTTGGTCACAAATTCTCTCAGTGATTTTTTTGTCTGAAAATGTTTTAATTTCTCCCTCATTTTTGAAGGACAATTTTGCTTGGTATAGAATTCTTGGTTGGCAGTTTTTCTCTTTTAGTAATTTAAATATATCATCCCACTGTCTTCTTGCCTCCATGGTTTCTGCTGAGAAATCTACACATAGTCTTATTGGGTTTCCCTTGTATGTGATGGATTGCTTTTCTCTTGCTGCTTTCAAGATCCTCTCTTTCTCTTTGACCTCTGACATTCTTACTAGTAAGTGTCTTGGAGAACGCCTATTTGGGTCTATTCTCTTTGGGGTGCGCTGCGCTTCATGGATCTGTAATTTTAGGTCTTTCATAAGAGTTGGAAATTTTTCAATGATAATTTCTTCCATTAGTTTTTCTCCTTTTCCCTTCTCTTCTCCTTCTGGGACACCCAGAACACGCATATCTGTGCATTTCATATTATCATTCAATTCCCTGAGCCCCTGCTCATATTTTTCCATTCTTTTCCCTATAGTTTCTGTTTCTTTTTGGATTTCAGATGTTCCATCCTCCAGTTCACTAATTCTAACCTCTGTCTTTTGAAATCTACCATTGTAGGTTTCCATTGTTTTTTTAATCTCTTCTACTGTATCTTTCATTCCCATAAGTTCTGTGATTTGTTTTTTCAGACTTTCCATTTCTTCTTTTTGTTCATTCCTTGCCTTCTTCATGCCCTCCCTCAATTGATTGATTTGGTTTTTGAAGAGGTTTTCCATTTCTGTTCATATATTCAGAATTAGTTGTCTCAGCTCCTGTATCTCATTTGAACTATTGGTTTGTTCCTTTGACTGGGCCATATCTTCAATTTTCCTGGTGTGATTTGTTATTTTTTGCTGGTGTCTGGACATTTAATTACCTTAATTAGTTTATTCTGGAGATCGCTTTCACTTATCTTACCTAGGGTTTTATTGCTATGTGAGTTTGTTGTCTATCTGTTCATTGACCTTCAGTTCAGCTTTTTCTGGGCCTCTAGCTTAAGTTTTCTTTAACAGAGGGTAATTTTTCAGTACTTGTTTTCTTGTTTCTTGTACTTCTTGTAATGTGCCATTTCCCTCCCTACCCTTAGGTGGGTCTACATAGGTATTACAGACTCCAGCCGGGTTTTCCTGGACTAAGCTGGCCTCCTTTCAGGCAGAAGGAATCACCTGTGTCAGTTTTCCCTGACTGTGAGACCCAGCAGGTTGAAAGACTTTCCTGTGAAGTCTCTGGGCTCTGTTTTTCTTATCTTGCCCAGTATGTGGTGCTTGTCTGTCTGTGGGTCCCACCAGCAAAAGATGTTGTGGCTCCTTTAACTTTGGAAGGCTCTCCCTGCTGGGGGCGTGGTGGAGACAGAGGAAAGGTTGTAGGCTGGTTTTAATGGCTTCAAATTGTGAACCCCTGGGGTCTGAATTCCTTGAGAGAGGGATTCCACCTGAGTTGTGTTTCACCCCTCCCATGGGGAAGGTTCAGGTGGGAGACAGCCCTGAAAGCAGCCTGTTTCTGTGTTTGGGGCAGTTGCAGCTGAATCCAGAGGCAGCCAAGCCTCCATAGAAACAGCCTCAAAAGGCTCCGTTTCATCCCTTTTCCTCTTTTTAGGTTAGCCCAATAGGCGACCTCTGCCTTGACCAGTTTTGCCTGAGCTGGGGCCCTATTTTTAGTAGTCAGAATTTGTTTATTAATGCCACTATTGGTGTTTGGTTGGACTCAGTCCCTGCTACTGTTAGAGATTCTTTCCTTTCCCTCCAGGAAGCCGCCTGTGGGGAAGGGGTGCCAGGTGCTGGCTGCCGCAACTTGGGGAACTCACTGTTCTGGAGACTCGCAGCCGGTCCAGCTGGTCCAGACTGGGGTACGCTGTGTGTCCAGTCACTGTCGTGGCTCCGGGAGCTGTTCTGTACTGTTTCTGGTTATTTAGTAGTTGCTCTGGAGGACGAACTAAAAATGCATGCACATTACTAAGCTGCCATCTTGGCCCCCCAGTGTGTATCTTTTAATTGGTAAGTTTAGTCCATTAACATTCAAAGTTATTACTGAAAAGATGTTTCTTGATTCCACCATCTTATCTTTTTATTTTATTTTTCAGGTCTATATATTCTTTTCTCTCTTTTTCTTTGTATTCTTTAAATTACCCTTAGTGGTGTTCTTCAATTCTGTGCCCTCCTCCAGACCTCCCTCTTGTGTGGTTTTTTTCAGCTGGCAGAACTCCTTTTAGTATTTCTTGTAGGGCTAGTTTTTGTTGACAAATTCTTTCAGGACTTCTTTGTCTGTGAAAACTTTAATCTCTCCCTCAATTTTAAAGGACAATTTGGCTGGAAGTCTTTCTGTTTCAGGATCTTGAATGTATCGTACCACTGCCTTCTCACCTCCAGGGTGCTAGTTGAGTAGTATGAACTGTCTTATTTGATTTCCCTTGTATGTAGTGGACTGTTTTTCTCTTGCTGCTTTCAGGATTTTCTGCTTCTGTTCAACATTTGACAGACTGATTAGTATGTGCCTTAGGGAAGATCTATTTGGATTTATTCTGTTTGGGGTTCCTTTGACTTATATATTTATGTCCTTTATGAGAGTTGGGAAGTTTTCCCTCATTATATCCTCAACTACTCTTCCTAACCTCTCTTCTCCTTCTGGGACACCAACGAGTCTTGTATTTGTCCCCTTTGCTTTTTTTTTTTTTTTTTTTTTATCATTTCCCTGGGTTCACATTCAATTTTTCCAAATTTTTTTTTTTTACCATTTGCTGTTTTGAGTCTTCGAAGTCAATTATCCTGTCCTCTATATCACTTATTCTTTCTTTTCTCTTCAAATCTAGTGTTGTATGCCTCTACTATGTTTTTATTTGGTCAGCAGTCTTTAATCGCTGTGATTTCAGCTATTTTTCTATTTATTTTTTCAAATTTCTCTCTGTGCTCTTCTACTGCCTTCTTGACCTCCTTTATGTTATTTGCTATCCCACTTATTTTATTAAATAGAGTTGTATGAATATCTTTGATTAGTTGTTCCAATGTCTGTGTCTCCTCTGGTATTTTTAATTTGGTCATTAGGGAGGGTTATATCTGTCTTCATTGTGATATGCTTAGTGATCTTCTGCTGTCTTTGTGGCATGTAGATATCTTGATTGATTTACTTTGGGAGTTGATTTCTTTCAGTCGTCTAAGGCTTTGTGTTTGCAGGATGGTTGTACAGCAGGGAGAAGGACAGGGGGTGGAGCACTCAGTGTGGTGATTTGTTTCAGGATAAGTATGGATGCAGTTTGGGGATGTTATGCTGGTACTTGTGAATGTGGTTGCCCAGTGGCCAGGGAGGATGTAGCCACGCGGGTGCACCAGTCTGGGGTATGTAACCTTGGTGTGCATCTGGCATGGGGCCCTTTGTGCACATGCAGAGATGCCTTTGTGAATCAGGTGCAGATGTGACCTGGCTGTTCAGGTCAGCACTTTCTCAGAGCTAGGAAGTGAGGCTGAGGGTTGTGCACATTCATGGTTCTAGGACTGTCATAATGTGCAGTTCCCAGAGTTGAATGATGTGACTGGGGACCTGTGGTCATGTGTGGACCTGGGAGTGCCATAAACAGATGCGCTGAGGTCAGGGAGGGTGGGGTGAGGCTGTGTGACACTATGGGGGTACAGAGGTAGCCTAGGTATGGAGGTTAGTGCCTGCAGCCTTTATGTGCTGGCAACAGCCTGCAGGGAACAGGGAGGGGGAGGTAGTGCTTGGGGGAGGTAGTGCTTGGGAGAGTTGCAGGAGAGGTGGGTTGGGGTGTACTTGGGGTGGGGGTGACTGGAGTGTGGGGAGTGGAAGCAGATGAGGGGTTTCAGGTGTGTGTGTAGTGGAGTGAGTTGTTGGTCACGGGGCTGCACTGGTGAGGGCAGAGCACCCAAGGAACGTGGCCTGGCTTACTTCCTAGTCCTGTGTACCCATCTGTGCACTCCTGCAGGCTCTGCTGATCTGCACCTCCACACACGGCTCCAGCCCTCTACCTCTCAGCTCCTCAGCCTCTGCTACCAGGGCTGCCACATGTGATGCCGAAGGCTCTTCCAGGTCAACTGCACTCCTGAATTGCTGCCTCAGTTGCCCTCCTGTCCCTCCTCTAACTTTTCTGTGGAGCAGGACCAATCTCAGCTGCTCTAATTAGCTATCTTCTCAGAAGTCCCAGGGCTGGTTTTAGATAATAGTTTTTTTCCCACAGTGATAGTAAGGTCACACAACAACAAAACAAAAAGTAAATCTAAAATGATATCAAAGATTGCCATCTGATGCTGAGACAAATTTTTGGATATCTTGGATATCCAGCAAAGAATAATTCAGTCTTTTTGGACAGAGTTACCTTAGTTTATAATTCCCTTCAGGAACAAATTATTTGAAATGGATTTTAGATCTCTTTGGGTACAGAACTTTATGTTAAGCTATAGATAGAATCCAAAGCAATGGAAAAGCAAAGTTCCTAATTTGAGGGGCTTTGCATCTTTTTTCCGCAAGATTCATCCATTCAGTAGTTAATCATTAGGAATTTATGTGCCAGGTTCTCTTTCTACCTGAATATTTAGAGTTAACAAAAAGTACATCTTGTAAAATATATATAATGGTGGGAAAAGAGAGAAAAAAAGGAAAGAATCCAGTGAGATAATTTAAGCAAACCAAAAGTTCCAAGAAGACAGTACTTCACAGAGGGTGTCATGGTCAGGTTCATGTGTAAACTTGGCCAGGTGGTGGTGCTCATTTGTCTTGTTGGGCAAGTGCTGACCCATTTGTTACTATGAGGACATTTCATAGAAATAAATTATGCTCACATCGGCTGCATGCACAGCTAATTACATTTGTAATCAGCAAGGGGAGTGTCTTCTGCAATGAGCGACATTTAATCTAATCACTGGAAATTTTAAGGAGGATTCAGAAGGGACACTCTCACTTCCTGCTTCGGCCAGTGAGATTCTGCTGTGGAGTTCGTCCAGACCCTTCATCAGATTCATCAGCTTCACAGCCTGCCCTAAAGATTTTGTTCTCTACATTCCCACAGTTATATGAGGCACTTTAAAAATTTTTATATCTACAGATATTTCCTGCTGATTCTGTTTCTCTAGAGAACCCTAGCTAATACAGTTTGGTAACGGGAGTGATTTTTAAGAAACAGAATCTTAAAAAAAATTTTTTTTAATTGGTTTTCTATTCTGACTGGACACAGAGGCACTAAGGGCTCTGATTCCTGTAATCAGAATGATACTGTTAATCCATGGGTTGAGTTGGCACAAGAGACAATCAAAATATCACCATTGGATTCTTCTAATGCATCACTTGTACAAAGTCAGGCTTTGGGAGATAATGTTTTTGACACCTTTATGGAGTTTTGTGGAAAAAGGAGGTATAGAGATGTTGGCTGGCTGTTGTTAGACACACTGTATACATTAATAAGTGAAAGGGATGGACTTAGGTATTTAAATGAGAAGCTTACACCCTGTCTGATGTTAACATTTCTATGAGTGTCCGATAAAAGAAATCTTATTTCCTGTAGCCATAGACTTGAGATCTCTGAAAATCAGAGTCAAAATCTTATTGTTAGAGTAGCAACTTTACAATGTAAACTGAAATCTCAATCTTGCATGGTGTCTGCTGTTAAAGTGAGGGCATTGATTGGAAAGGAATGGGACTCTGAAAAAAGGGATGGTGACATATGGATTGATAACGATGTCAGTGGAAGGGTTGAAACCCTAGGCCATGCTGAGTCTTCTCTAGATAACTCTGCAATAGTCTTCCCTGAGGACCTAGCTGCCCCACCTCCAACCTGCCCTGAAGTGTTGGCCACCCAACCTCCACCTGAAAGGATTAGCCTTGGAGTGATTAATCCTGTTTCACCAGATGAAACTGCAAATGAATGTCTTGAAGCAAATGGCTTGGAAGATCATCTTAATTCTTTTCTTAACCCACCCCCACCACCCCTCATTTCTTCCAGACCTATAACTACACGAAAGTCCCAACATGCCCCAAAAGGTGAAGTACAAAGTATCACCCATGAGGAGGTACATTATACTCCCAAATAACAGTGTGAGTTTCCAACTTATATATGCAGAAATCTGGGGAATATGTGTGGCAATGGATTTTAAGGGTGAGGGATAATGGTGGGAGAAATATAAAGCTGATCAGAATGAATTTATTGATATGGGCCCACTAAGAAGAGATTCTATATTCAGTATTATAGCTCAAGGGGTTACAAAAGGCATTAAGAGTTTATTTGTATGGTAAGCTGAAATGTGGATCAAAAGATGGCAGACATTACCTGAGGTTGAAATGCCAGAGCTGCCCTGATGTAATGTAGATGAGGGGATCCAGAGACTTAGAGAGATTAGAATGCTAGAGTGGATTTATCATGGAAAGCCTGATCTTACACCCCAGGAATGTTGGTAGGATGCACCTTTCACCAGAAGTGTGAGAAACAAATTTGTGAGACTAGCGCCATCATTCCTGAAGCGCTCTGTAGTTGCACTTCTCTGTAGGTCAGATATTACTGTGGAACAGCTGTCACTGATCTGGGATACTTAAACACAATAGGGATGACTGGAGAAGCCAAGTGGCGGTATTAATTGCCAAAGACAAGGTGGATATGGCTATCATAACAGACAGCAGACTCAAAGGAGGAGTCAAATAATCTAACTCCTAGAACTTGTGGCATTGGCTGGTAGAGTATGGGGTACCTAGAAATACAATACATGGGCAGTCTACTGAATTCTTATTTGAGATGTATAAACAAAAGAGTTCTAAGTCAGGTAAATAGAAGTCTAACTTGAATTATAAAAACACAGAGTGATGGCCCCTTAATCAATTTCTAGACTTGAGACAGTTTACAGTCTCAGAGCCCCTTGAATGAGGGAGAGGCCAGGTCCCTTTGGGGGAGGCCTCTATTACACTGCCACAAATCTGTTAACCTTCCTCCAAGCCTTCCCCAAGAGACCGATGACCTTTAACTAGGGTAACTATGCACTGGGGAAAAGGAAATTATCAGATATTCTTGGGATTATTAGACACTGGTTCAAAAGTGACATTAATTCCAGGGGACCCAAAACATCACTCTGGTCCACAAGTCAGAGTGGGGCCTTATGGAGGTCAGGTGATTGATGGAGTTTTATCTCAGGTCCATCTCACAGTGGGCCAGTAGGCCCATGGACCCATTCTGTAGTTATTTCCTCAATTCCAGAATGCATAATTGGAATAGACATACTAAGTAACTGGCCGAATACTCACATTGGCTCTTTAACTCATGGAGTGAGAGCTGTTATGGTAGGAAAGGCCAAGTAGAATCCACTAGAACTGCCCTATCTAGCAAAATAGTAAATCAGAAGCAATACCGGATTCTTGGACAGATTACAGAGATTAGTGACACTTAATGACTTGAAGGATGCAGGGGTGGTGATTCCCACCACATCCTCATTCAACTCTCCTATTTGGCCTATGCAGAAAACATACAGGTCTTGGAGGATGACAGTGGATTATTGTAAGCTCAACCAGGTGGTAACTCTAATTGCAACTGCTGTTCCAGATGTGGCATCAATGTTTGAACAAATCAATACATCCCCTGGCACCCAGTATGCAGCTACTGATCAGGCAAATGTTTTTTTCTCAATAGCTATTAGTAAGGACCACCAGAAACAATTTGCTTTCAGCTGACAAGGTCAGCAATATACTTTTACTGTCCTACCTCAGGGGTATATCAACTCTCCAGCCCTATGTCATAATCTTGTCCACAGGGAACTTGATTGTTTCTTCCTCCCACAAGACATCACACTGGTCCGTTATATTGATGATATCCTGTTGATTTGACCTACTGGGCAAGAAGTAGCAACTACTCTAGACTTATTGGTAAAGCATTTGCATGTCAGAGGATGGGAGATAAATCCAACAAAAGTGCAGGGAACTTCCACCTCACTGAAATTTCTAGGTGTCCAGTGGTGTGAGGCATGTTGAGATATCCCTTCTAAGGTGAAGGATAAGTTGCTGCATCTGGCCCCTCCTATGACCAAAAAAGAGGCACAATGCCTAGTTGGTCTCTTTGGATTTTGGCAACAACATATTCCTCATTTAGGTTTACTACTCTGGCCCATTTATAGAGTGACCAGAAAAGCTGCCAATTTTGAGTGAGGATCTGAACAGGAGGAGGCTCTGTGACAGGTCCAGCCTGCTGTATAAGCTGTTCTGCCACTTGGACCATATGATCCAGCAGATCCAATGGTGCTGGAAGTGTCAGTGGAAAATAGAGATGCTGTCTGGGGCCTTTGGCAGGCCCCTATAGGAGAATTGCAGTACAGACCCTTAGGATTTTGGAGCAAAGTCTTAACATCTGTTACAGATAACTATTCTCCTTTTGAGAGATAGCTTTTGGCCTGCTATTGGGCCTTAGTAGAGACTGAATCCTTAACCATGAGCCACCAAGTTACCATGAAACCTGAGTTACCTATCATGAGCTGGGTAATGTCTGACCCACCAAGCCATAAAGTTGGGCATGTACAGCAGCACTCCATCATAAAATGGAAATGGTATATATGAGATAGGACCAGAGTAGGTTCTGAAGGCACAAGTAAGTTACATGAAGAAGTAGCCCAAATGCCCATGGCCTCCACTCCTGACACATTACTTTTTCTTTCCCAGACCAGAGCTATGGCCTCTTGGGAGTTCCTTACAGTGAACTGACTGAGGTAGAGAAAACTCAGGCCTGTTTTACAGATGGTTCTGCATGATACGTGGGTACCACTTCTCTAATAAAATAAATTATTAAAAAGCTTCATCTCTATATGAGATGAAAAAAAGCTACTTTCTATATAAAGCCCTTGGAATTCTAATTGTACCCAAGCAACAACCAAAATGCTAGTGGATTCATGTTAACACAAAATAAAAAGACAATCCATTGCCTTAAAAAAAAAGAAGAAAGTAAAATAAGCTTGTTCTCTGAAGTCAACCCCCCCTGAAGGCAGCCCCAATGTCACTTCTATAAAGTATAGTTTGTTTCAGTTTTCTATTATGTCTAGGTATATTAGCTTATTCTGGCTGATTTTGTTTGCTAGGAAGCTGACGATTAGGTGAGTATGGCAGTTTTGTACTTCACAGCTTGTAAAATATTCACATGGCAAACAGAATGGCTAAGCATAGGGTTAGGCTTGTCATATCCTATGGTCTATTCTACACACTAATCTATTCAGTTTATTCCCAGAGCTCTTTCAGGAAACATCCTGAACGTCAGTGGAGGTCGATATTTCCTGAATCATGGGTATTAAACTGAGTGTTGAGCTACCCTTGCATCTGACCCCTGCTCATGCCAGCAAATAAACAGAAATGTGATCCAACACCCCAATCAGTGCAATGCCATGACAAAACTTCTGCTAGAGCAGACTGAGCCCCTTTTCGCACCTCTTTTGGCGTATGTTTCAAGGGCCTGTTAATAGCTTGAATTACAAGAATCCCCAAGTTTAGAACCTTTAGAAGAAACAAGACTCTAGGAGGTGGTGGCTGACCCTGGTGCACTGATAAGACTTACAGGGCAAATGAATTAGGAGGGAGGTGGATAAATGGAGGAAGCTCTTAGGAAGCTCTGGGACTAGGGTTGGCTTTCCAGCTAAAATGTGTGAGATTTTCTTTGATTTGCTTCCATTTTTCTTTTTTTACTTCATTTCCTTTCTGTCCATTTGTGCTGGTTTGAATTTGTTATTTATCCCAGAAAGGACAATGTTCTTTTGGGTTGTTCTTGTGGGGTTAGACCTATTGTGGGTGGGATCTTTTGTTTGGGCTCTTTCAATTGAGATGTGACCCAGCCCATTCAAGGTGTGTCTTTACCCTTAGCCTTTTATGAGAGGATAAGACGGCAGGTAAAGCAGGAGAGCATAGAGAGAAGTGCCCAGAGACATTTGGAGACAGCCATTTAAACCAGAACCCTGGAGAGAAGGACCAGCAGACACCGCCATGTGCATTCCCATGTGACAGAGGAAATCTGGATGCCCAAAGCCTTTCCTCAGAGATGGTATCTTCTTCTTCATGCCTTATCTGGACAATTTCATGGCCTTGAACTACAATTGTAATCTAATAAATCTCCACTGAAAAAGCCAACCCATTTCTGATATCTTGCATTCCAGAAGCTTTAACAAACTGAAACACCACTCCAGTTAATATTGGACAACACTCCCTTCTCCAAGTCTTCCACAATATGACCCATCTCCCTAGGATTTTGCCCTCAGTTGGCCCTCCAATAACAGCAACACACAGCATTACCTAATGACCCTAAGGTGTGATGCCTCCCAAAGTCAGTGACATTTTACAGGAGTCACTTTAAGATGGGAAAAGATTTCAATATGTAAAGGAATGACTTTAATGGTAGATTTTCTGGTTAGAGCCCACATAGAATACCCTTACCCATCCCATTATATATAATTATCCACTTGCTCACTCACAGCCAAGTGCTGCCTGTTTATCTTGCTGGGCAAATAGTGAAGTTAGGTTTCTCTAACCTCAAACAACAGCCCAGCTAGAGTGAATTATAGTTTGGAGCAAAGGTAGTAGGGATGGGAGGTGGGCATTTGGATTTAATTGGAGTTGAGGCCACCAGCTTTGTACATAGCTTTTTAAAAAAAATTTTGAATCTATTCAATGGCTACAGCTGACTTTCACACATGAGTTCAGCATGGGGACTGTTAAGATTATCTTTCAATCCAGTTGTTCCAAAATCTTTGTTTCACCCTCCTTGGTTTCTGCAAGCAGATGTTGAACACGATTTGAGCAAAGGGTTAGGAGTTTTCTGCCAAGCAGCTCCAGAGGCATGAACAAACCACAATCATTGAAGACGTTTTTCAGAAGGCTTCAAGAGTACAAATCTCTTTAATTAAAATGGGAAAAGCCTTAGTGAGTGAGGTGAGAGGCGTAGCTGAGAGGCATGAGGTGGGGGGTGAAGGGAAGAAAGGAAATGAGAAAAAGTAATAAATATTTTACACATGTTTTCAAACACTGGCTGTCTAGCACCCAGTGGAAAATGCCACTTGATGGATTATATTTTGGGTTGGAAAGTGAGGCTAATTCAGTGTAATAAGAGGTGAGTGGGGCTTCAGGCCCTTATCCAACCACAAGAGATTCCTTACAAAAGAGTCTGCTCTTTCAGTCATTAATTTTTTATGAAGTTTAATAGGCCTGAGCCTAGAGACCTTCTGTGGTGTTGATTAGCTTTGTATTTCTCTCATTAATGTTAGAATCTGATTAGCTCTTATAAAAAAGCATTTCATCTCAGGCCCAGCCATGGCAACCACATTGTTCTGATATTAGGAATTGCAAGTATGAGTCACCCAAAGAAAGAAACATCCACAGGGACAAAGCCCCTGGCCTCTTGCTACCAGACAATGAAGACTGGGTGACCAGCTGTCTCTCACATTTTGCTGGGAACCTTCAACATTTGGACTGAGACAACCATATTAGAGACCAGCAGAGTTGTACCCTGCAAAGAAAGCTGATTTGAAAGAACAAACAACAGTCAGCAAGCATCGCACTCATGATTTTATCATAGAAGCAAAACTTCCATGAGTGATATACAGTAAAGGATTTATTTTTAGAGATAGAGTTTATGCAATTATAGGAACTGGCAGAGCAGTCTGCTGCACTACATGTGGTGCTGGGTCTAAAGTTAGTATTGGTCAATCAGACCAGTTGTCAGGAAGGAAAACTGGACAGGGATGAAAACAGGGATAAATGGACACCATAAGAATATATTGGAAACTGTAAGAACAAAATGGAACCCCTGTCTGTCTCTCACCACTTTTAACCTTGATATCATCTCTAACCAGCTGAGGAAGCCTGTGTTCTTCATCATGGAAGTATGTACACAATTGGCACAAGACTTTGAGAAAACAAAGTGGGAAATGTGGTAGCTTCTGGAGATGTTGCAGGTCCTACTGCTGCTCCATTCCATCAAGGAGGGCCAACCTATAAGTAACGACATGCATAAACTGCCTCAGTGCCTAATGCCCTGCACCAACCTTCTGAATAGACGCAAACAATCCTTTATTTCTACCTTCGAGATCTCATGATTCCTTTACAACAAACACTAAGCAGGAACCGTCAGGGAAGGGAATTCTGAGAAATGTTGTTTTTGCTTAGCTAATTGGACACAGTACAAAGCCATCACAGCCAGTCCCAAGTAATGCACATAAAATGAATGACATGATCAGTGGTGATCTAATGTAAAATTAGAGGATAGACTAGAGATAGCACTCGATAAGGATTCAATATATGAGAAATGCTGAGAGAATTTTGGCTGAAATAATTTTGTGTCAGCAAAAGTTTTAAACTACTCATGTCATTCCATGCCCAGTGAATTTTAACAAAAATCAAAAAGGAACTCTTCCAAAAATCCTACAGTATTTTCTAGCGATTTGCTCTTCCACTTTCTTGGATGAGGTAATGTCTTAGAGAAGTCACAGATTCTCCTACACACTTCCTCTCCATCTTCAGTCTCAGCTGAGTACTGCTTACTGCTTCGTTGAGAAAATTGAAGCATTTGAACAGCCAGATTCCCTCCACTCCATCCACTCTCCTCCCCAAATCAGTGCCCGGGTATCTGCCTTCCCTTCCATTGTTATAACTGTCCTCCTTGATAAACCAAGCCTTTCTCCAGATCCTGTCTTCTTTGGTTTATTTAAGAGGAAGTTTCCAGCAACTCTCTGCATCTCACCTGCTTCATTAGGTTTCCTCTCTCTACTGGATTACCATAATCTGCCTATATACATATTGTTATTTTGCTCATCTGAGTAAAATAAATACTTTCTTTGCATACAATGTATGTGTTGAGGAACCCAGGGCATTTGACCAGTAGTTTCCCACAGTTTGGATTTCCTTGACAAAATATTCATGGTACAGATCAGCATGTTCTTCTGTTCTTAGATTTTTCAGCACACTGTCAACTAGAACTAGAGACTTCATCAGATTTATGTCAATTAGACCATAGGGGGCAGTATTTTGTCATCAGGAGGCACATAATGTCCATGTGTTTCTTTTTTGGTGATGTTAGCATCTACTGATGCTCAGAGCCCAAATGCTAATTCACTGGAACTGGGAAGGAGAGGAAACCTGTAGATTAAAAGAGAATTAAAATACATAAATTTTTAAAATATGCAAGACTGTGGTATCAAGAAGTGCATATTTGAGTGATAAAACCATAAAAAAAAAAACATAGGGGGTAACTACTACAAAAATCAGGATACCAAGTGGATAGAGGGATTGAAATAGGGATGTGACACATGGAGAGGCTCTTGGGGTGGCTGGGAAGTCTATTTCTTGTTCTGGGATGTGGTTGAAAGGATGTCCATTGCCTAATAATGAAGTCATATATCTGTTTTATGGGGTGCTTTATTTAATTTGTTTCTGCTGTCTCTAATTCCACAATGCCCATTCTCTGTTAAACTTATTCTAGTCAGGCTTTTCCCCCCACCATGTCACTGAAACTACTCTTAAAATTATCAGTCGTCTCCAATTGCTAAACCCCATGGCCTAGCTTTAGGCCTCATCTTACTTGACCCATCTTACATGACCCAACTTTTGAAACAGTTCATCACTCCCTCCTCCTTAAAACACTTTCCTCACCAGGCTACTGCAACACTCTACTCTCATATTTTTTGAAGAAGGAGCAACCAGTATCAAAAGTCCTGAGATAGGAACCTGCTTAGTCTATTCAAGAACTGCCATGAAAGCTAAGGAGCAGGGGGGAAGAGTTGTAGTAGGTCAGGAGATCAAGAGGTAGCTAGGAGTGTCAGATCATGTGGGTCCTTTAAGCCATTGTGAGAACTTTGGCTTCTACTCTGAGTGAAATGTGAAGACATATTCTTAGTCTCCTTTTCAGATTTCTTTTCTTTTCCTTCACCTCTTAAAGTTGGATACCCAAAACCTTTGTCCATGACTGATACCCCACTTCCTTGGTGTGCTCATCTAATCTGCTGACTTTAAATAATATCTGTACAATGAAAGTTCCCAAATTTATATATCTCCAGCCTGGAATGTCAGACTAGAATATTTAAATGCCTACTCAACATCTTCTCTTGGGTATATAATAGAATCTCAGATCTGATGGATCAAAAATCAAACTTCTTATTTCTCCCCACTCCCTAAAACCAGTTGCACCAATGGCCTTTTTACTGTCTTATTAATGGCATCTCCAAGCTTCCAGTTGTTCAAGAAAAAGTTTTCAGAGTCATCATCGACTTCTCTCTTTTTCTCTTATCCCTCATTCATTCTGTCATCCAATCTTGTTGGCATTGTCTTCAAAAGGCATCCATAATCCAACCACTTCTTTCCTCTACAATAGCTACCACCTTGATACAAACTATAGCCATCTCTCACCTACATTACTGCAATTCTCTCTAGATTTGCCTCTTTGTTTTACTTCTTTTCCCTATATCCACCCCCTGCTGTAACACACACACACACACACATAGGCTTCTCTTAGGAAGGAAGGGCATCCAAGGTAAGCCTTTAAAATTAGAACTCAGTACATTACACTCCTTTGTTCAAAAGTTGCCAGTGTTTTCCCCACTCAGAATAAAAGCCAAAGTTCTTACAATGACTGAAAAGAACATATATGATCGAATTCTCCCAGTTACCTCTTGACCTCATGTTCTGTTATCACTCTTGCACTCTGTCCCTTAGTTTGATTGCACAGGTATACTTGGCAATTCTTGAACAGGCCAGATGGGCTGTTACCGCAGGGTTTCTGTTACTGGTTGTTTCCTTCTTTCTCAAGATACCTATATGGTCCATTTCCTCACCTCCTTCAAGTCTTTGATCAAATGTCATCTTCTCAATGAGGTCTCTCCTCAGAGCTGTGTTTATTTGCACCTCCCTGCACTCTCAAAACTCCTTACCCTGCTTCATTTCTTCCATGTATCTTATCAGCCTCCATTACACTGTATAATTTTTAAAAGTATTTTGTTAGGATATAATGTCTGTCTCTCCAAAATAGAATATGAGTTCCACAAAGAACAGAAATTTTGATCTATTTTGGTCACTGACATATCCCTAGCAAGTAGTGCACTCACTGATACATAATAGGGTTCAATACACATTTGTTAAATGAATGACTAAAAGTAAGCATCCTGCTCATCCTAAATCTCTATCTCTTTTTCTCCATCTGAGTGGAAACTTCTCGGAGCAATAAAAAAAAAATTAGAGCTTATCCCAGAGTTCCAAAAACTGAAGGAAAGACAGAATTTGGTCACATATAGATGTTTCCACCTACCAATGTTTGGGGTTCTCTAAAGATTTGGTCTTTTAACAAGGCAAGCACTAACCTAATAATTACAGTACCATGAGCTCCACATTAAAATGTGTCTGAAAATGATAAATTGGAGATTATGAATAGAACAGAGTGTTTTTTAAGAAGCATAATATACATGAATTAACTAAATTGAATTGCTAGTTATTTTGTCTTTCTAATTTTCCCATAAATGACTTCTGTGTTACTGTGTTACTTGATATCCTTTTCCAAGCCCATGATAGTTTTGTCCATAATGAACTCTGAATCAATATAAAATATATTGATCGATTTGTGTCAAGGGATGCTAAATTCTATGTGAGGAGAGGATGGATGAAGCTGTGTGCCCGTTGAATGAAAGACAGCATGTGATATAGAGAAGGAATTGAATACATTGCCTGGCCTCGCCCAAACCACCCCAGACCAGTCACAATCATCCCTATACCTACCTTTCTAGTCTGCCACAGATGTTTTCGTCACTTCCCACACATTGTTTACACTAAAGTTTAACCTGTGGTCTATTTGTCCTTGCTCTGCCTTCAGTTCACAGGAAGCTACCTATGCCCCACCATCCCTATCCCAACAGCCTTTCAAAGCCCTACTTATATGCAGTGGTTAATTGGGGGAAGCTATGAAGAGGGGAGTCAGGGTGCCAGCCCACTCTGAGTTGTCATTTCAAATCTAACAATTTATTTTGTCTTTATTGATTTGTTAATCCAGCTATTTAAAAAGCTGAATGAAATTGGGGAAATGATAATCACCCACGACATTTTTTTTTTCTGCATGGGCAGACACCAGGAATCGAACCCGGGTCTCCAGCACAGCAGGCAAGAACTCTGCTACTGAGCCACCATCGCCCACTCCAGCCCACCCCACCCACAACTTTTTGAAGCCCCACATAATCTGTGCTTTAACAAGAGGAAAACACAAGGTTTTTCTGTTCATTTTTCACCCTTTAGCTCTAAGAAGAAGAAGGGGCTGAGGTTCTGAATTAGGCTCTTGATGCATGGCTATTTAATCTATTCCTGATTCTGCATTTACTTTGCTCTGTCTGAAAAAGATGCAGAATTTGCCATAATGAATGACCCAAGCAATTTCAGCTAATGGCCAGAATTGAAACCTTTGATAATCCCAGGTGAATAATGTTGTCTCAACAGACTGAAGGAGTCTTTTACCTGTCTGACACAATGATAGATGTAATTAGTTAACAGGGATAGTCAGAGGTTTTAGTGGAGGCATTAGCAAAGATTGCTCAGGTCATTCTTAATTATGCAAATTCTCAGTCTTCTTCAAACGGAATACAAAAAAATAAAAAGAGTAAACACAGCTGGATGAAAAGATTTCAGGGAAATTCATCAGAGAAGTGATTGTGCATCCCTCAGGTTAGGTAAGAGGAGAGAAAATAGTCACAGACAAAAGCTCGAATTGTGGGCAGCTCTGACTTTTAGCCAAGTCAAAACATCTGGGACACCTGCTAAGAACGCTTTTCCAAAGACATTATGTCACCTTGAACAGACATGACTGAAGAGAGGAATATTACTGCTAATTTTAAGACCTCTTTAAGCAGTGTGTTTGCACTCTGGGGAGGATAGACAAATAAGTGAATTCAAGCATTCAAAAGCAGGAGCCAGAGAATGATGAGTTGGGTTTATTAGGGTTGAAAGTGAAAAGGAAGGCGAGACACACAGAAAGAAATAGAGCTCTCCACCTCTAAATTTGCAGCCATCTTTGAATCAGCTGTCCTGTGCCCTTCTCCGACATTCCAATTTGAGACTCTACATCCCTCCATTCTGCCTCCTAGCAAACAGTCAGAGCCAATGTCAGATCTGAGAGAAGGTGCATAATTCAACCTGGCACCAAAAACAAAGGACTTTTTTGCATTAGATGTGTTTATTTTTCTTGTAACGCTTGGACACGTCAATAGTTGTCGTGACATGAAATTGATTTGATGTCTGGCATCAAACAGCCTTCTCTCATGTCACTGGATAAGGCATCAGGGACTTTGCATCTTTGAGGAGAGGCAAATAAATGACCTGGGGCCAATCATTCATGCCTGACAAGTATCCAGCTGGTTCCTAAATGCAGTCAAGAGAAGTAAGCATTTAGGCAGTGACTCTTGCAGGTTGGCTAGCAACAGCTTCAGAGAATAGCTCTGGGATTCCATTGATTATCTGCTCCCTCTGCCCTGCACATGGGGGTGGGTAATTCTCATATCTCACCTTTCAACCTCTTTTCTATGGTTCTCCTATCTTTCTTTCTAGTTTGATGGAGGCAAACCAATGGAATATTTTGTATTTGAGGGAACTCACGACCAAGAATTTTTACAGCATGAAAATATAAATAAGTTCAAAAAGACAAAAATGTATGGATAACAGATCACAGTAGGTGCAGGGAGGAATGGAGGAGAGTGGAAAGAGGACTGATATTACCATTACACTAGCCTGAGTTTAAATCCCACCTGGACCACTCTTTACTGTTATGTGGCCTCTGAGAAGTCAGTTTAGTCTTCTGAAACTATGAATCCTCATCTGCAAAACAGCATATTACCTAGTTGAGGACAAATGAGTCAGAATTTAGTATACACAGAGCTTAAGGCATATTTTCACAATGAGAAAAATTCTTGAAAATTTCATCAAAGACAGATGTGTAGTATCCTGCGTTCAGTCTCTCAAAAATAGGACACAAAGTACAGCATATTTTCTATTGAAACCAATGTAGCAGTGATTATATTTTTATGCATCAAAATCAATATTGAGTTCAATTTTTCTCTTAAATTTTAGAGACTAGACCAGTTAGGTATTATTATTACCTCGACTTCATAGAGGAGATAATTCAGGAACTAAGAGTTTAAATGTGTTGAATAAGATCACACAGTCAATAAGGGCAGAGCCAGATTTCACACCCAGGAAGTCTGGCTCTAGAGTCCAGATTTTAAAATAGGGCAATGGGCTGTGCTATTGTTTTTACATCAGCACTCTTCCATGATACAGGATTTGGTTCTTAGTCTATAAAATATGAACGTCTCATGTTTCTATTTTTATTTTCATTTTCTCCAAATTTTGGAGGGAATGAATTCCCTAAAATTAATGTTATGTGTAGGGCAACATAGTTTCTTTTACACAAAGAATTTCTGAGTCAAATACATGGCATATGTCAGTTACATATGATTATGTAGCATAAATGTGACTTCAAAGCATGAGATTTTTATGGATCTATTCATTGGAGAACCTCAGGATTACAAAGGATTTTAGAAAGTAGAATTCTAGATGATAGTCTCTTTCTTCACTCCAAGTTTTCTCCAGTTAGGGTTAAACTATTAGCCTTAATGTAGTCTGTAGACCAGAAGCATCTCTAACACCAAGGAGCTTGTTAGAAACGCAAATTCTTGAGTGTCACCCCAGACCCATTGAATGAGAACATCGAAGCATGTGTTTTAATAAGGTCTCCATGCGATTCTGATGTTTTAGAAGCACTATTGTAGATTGCTGTGAAGGTTCTTCTCTATATAAAACTGTAGTAGTTTCAGAAGCTTCTCCCACCCTGATTCTTTTGAATCAAATCCCCCCCCCTTTTTTTTTTTTTTATCTATTTAGCTTTTAAGTGTTTGAAAACAACTATAATAAAGCACTTGAATATTCACTTCATCACACAATTCCTTTGGTAAAGCATGAGGTGGTGGTGGAGGGGGTTGTATGGCATAGAATGGGGTGGAAAACTTTGTTATATTCTTGATGTATCTCAAGGTCCTAGAATAGTCCTAGCACACAGTATTTTTCCTATAAATATATTTGATACTTACAAATATAATAAGTGAATGAACATCTGGTAAATTAGATTGCTATAGTCCACTGTATTGGTTAACACTTCTGGTTGAAAATAGTAGAAACACACTGAACTAGCTTAAACATAAAACATGACATTATATGGATACATGGATGTCTTAAGAAACCAAGGCACCTGACTCAGTGAATGAAACACTGGTTGGAAATTGTGATGTCTTTTTCTTTCTCTGCCACTCCTTTGTTCCCTTTTTATTCTCCTTCCCATAGATTGATCAGCTTCCATATCTTCAGAGCATAACAGTGTTCTCAATAATATTGGGTGTCTGCTATTACAATCCATCACTGAAGAATGATGTCAGATTAACTGGACACCTTTGTCTCAATTCCATATTCCCAAAGGTAAAGAATATGCTTTGTTCAGCTTGGATTAGTGCCTTCCCCGAAATCATCTTTGGATGTGGTTAGGTGTTTGTGGTTAAGGGAAGCATGGTATTGAATTAGAAGGTATTGAATAAGAAAATGAAGAGATATTGAAAAGGCAAATGATAGATGTCTTATATCTTTGCTTTTCAGTCAATACCTTGATTAGGCAAACATTCTGAGAAACTTACTCTGCTCAACGCTTTGTGGTACATGCATACACAAAGAAATATGCTATGACCCTTGCCCTAGGGAGAGACAGAGTTAGTTTAAAAGTCAAGACCTGGACACAAGAAAACATAATCTACAATTCAAGTAGCACATGTCAAGTGTCAGTAAGTGGTGCTCAAATAACATTGAATGTGTTGTATGACCTGCAGCACCAATGCCAAGAACAGCAGCCATAATTTATTATTATATCCCCCAAGTTTTTAAAACACCTTGAGCAACTAGGAAGGACATGGTTTGTGTTGTACACACTAACTCAATCCCTGATTTTAGTTATTTTTCCCTATTGTTATTTTACTGAATTTCCACATTTTTTTCAGTATAAAAAATGACATTTTTATATTGTAGAACTGGTTATATTTCCATTAGTTTTATTTATTTATTTATTTTACTTTTTTTTAATTTATTTTTTTACATGGGCAGGCACTGGAAACCAAACCCACGTCTCCGGCATGGCAGGCAAGAATTCTGCCTGCTGAGCCACCATGGCCTGCCCTCCATTGGTTCTGTCAGATCTATTTTTGAAACAGACATAAACAACAAAGAAACTAAACTCAGTCCTGTGGCATTCATAAGAGGGAAGTTTCCTTGGAAATAGAGGGTCAGAGGAGGCCTCAAAACCACATTTTGCCATGGTCTCCTCTGGATCTTTACCATCTGTATTAGGAAAGTGTGTGGAAAGAAAATTAATTGGGAATAAGTACCAGGAAACACTCTGATAACATAATTCCACCTTTTTCAGCTGTAAAATATTCCTTCTACAAAATAATTTTTGTTCTAGGCTATTCATCGTAAATGCTATTTAATAATCTGTAGTTGCCCAAATGTCTGGGTTCTTTTGGTGGCAGAAGCATGACTGTATTATTTGAGTGTAGTCATTCAGCAAAAATTTTAAGAAGGTTGCCTAGGAAATAATAGAATTTGAAAACTCTGAGGAATGCTCTTTTATTCAATCATTTTCTATAGAGAGTTAGCTCAGCTGTCCAAAGCATCTGTGTCTGGTTAGCTCAGTTAATTAGATTACGGTGGTGATGTCACCAGGGTCATGGGCTTAGTCCCTTAGTGGACTCCTTGACTTTGTTCCTGGGCCTTGACTGAAGGCTATGCTCTCCGATGACTGTCCCAAACACATGGGCTGTGTGTGTCTATGGGAGCCTAGAGGACTCTCTAAGGGCTGGTGGCCAATAGTATCTCTGGGTCAAAGTCCTCCCAAAGAATACACCCTTAGAGTGCACAGGAGGCCAAGGTTAGCACTACATTCTGTGGGCCTGTTCATTTCTACCCCCCCCCCCTTTTTTTTTTTTGACAAAACCAGTATCCCGTTTCCATACCTCAAAAATATACATTTCTTCTACTGTTAGAGGAACCACTTGAAGCACAGACTGTCTTCATGATGGGCCAGTTAAACCAACTTGCCTTCTTTGCATGCAAAGGACAGTGCTTTCATTAAAGTGAGACTCCCAGAATGTGGCTGCTTCTTCAGTTGGATACATGTACTCTGGGATCATCAATCAATTCTCATTTGATTCCACAAAGCCCCTTTCCTGAAAAATATCCAGGCCTTTCCAACCAATCTGACTCTTGGGGCCCTTCTGATTAATACCAATCGGGTTAATGGCTTAGCTATAGTTAATGGTGCTGGCTCTGTGGCTGCAACAACAAGAATTAATAACAAATCCCCCACTCGTTTTTGCAAATCAGAGGAAAGATTCTAAGGGCCTGACAAGCTCTAATCTTTAGGATTTAATGGAATCGTGTTAAAGCACAGAGACTGTGGAGATTGGGAAACTGAAAAATTCTCTGTCACATCCCTGGCTTTAAAGATGTGAGCTTTTTCTAATACTCTGTCAACAACTCACTGTCACTGGGGCTTTACAGGACAAGACAACCTCAGTGACAAACCATCTAGAAAAAAGATGCAAGAGAAAGCGGTTCATTATTGTTGCTAACACACATAAGGCTTAATCTCTGTGGAAGGGGACAAAAATTTAATAGGCATCTTATCATAAGGAGCTGGAAAGTTGGAGAGTGTGTCTTAAAGGCAAGGGGTAGATTCATTTTTGTCTCTGCTGGTGACCTTTACTGACTCAAAGTCACAGATAAACTAAATGCTGAAGCATTCTGCATTGAGCAGTCCCTGGGATAAGGAATTGAGACTTTTGGGTCTCAACTGAAAAGTGGATCAAATCACAAAATGCCAGGACTCCCCCTTAGCACAATTTCTATCAGGGTCCCAGAATCCCTGAAATACTTGTCAGTAGGGAATTATCATGCGTTGAGCAGACTTGGCTACAGGAAAGTTGGAGTCAGGGTCGGAGATGCTGGTGGGAAGAGGAGGAAGCCCTAAAAGGAGGAGGAGAAAATTTCAATCAAGTGTCACTATGGTCTGGGGTGCTTGGGGAGAGGGGTAGGTTTGGGGCAGTAGGGGAAGGAGGTGATTATTAAGTCAGGTTTTATTTTAACTGCTGAAACACTACACTCTAGGGAGTCTGCATTGGACTCATGGCTGGTAGACCATAGGAAGATTAGCCAGAGCATAGGCAAACGTTTAGTCAAATGCACGGTAACATTGTGGCTTAGTTTGGAGAAAAATTCCAGTCTTCATCTGGGAGAAAAAGAAACAAAGAACTAAGCAACGTTTATTATACCACTGACCTAAGAGTTGGGAAATCTCATAAGAAACTGGAATACTGAAGTTGGTTTATACAAAGGAGGTCAATACAGCTGGACATGGGAGAACACTGGCACAGAGAATAGTTTTCGGAGTGAATACTATGCACCCTGGATGTGGAATTTATGGCAGTAAAACTCATTAGAGACCCCACCTGCAGGTAAAGACTCTGCTTTGTTGGTGGTGATGTGGTCAGACTAGTGAGGGCAGAATCTAAGAGTAAAGAATTTTGACCCAGGACGAAGGAAGGCAATACGGAATAGCATTTGCAAAACCTGCCTTGAATGTTCTATGCATTTTTTTCCCTTAACATAGATGGCTAGTCTTTTAAAGTGGACTAGAATGTAACCATATTTTAAAATATAGTCCATGCAATAATTAGCATCATACTAAGAACAAAACATGTACTCAATCAAATCTTTTTGATGTCTTTGAATCCTGCTTTAATTCTGGACTATTTTTTTCCTAGGTTCTGGAAATGTTAAGTTGAGAATGAAATGCTTGTTGATGCCTCTAAAAAGAACATAAAAAGATTTTGAGCAGTTGGCTCTGTGCAAGGAATCCTCTTACAAAGGATGCAGGTCAAAGATCAGCAGCAGGTTTATGGACCGTTTCTATCACCATTTCAGCAAGAAATTCCTCTATGCCTACTTCTCAGATGACAACTGGCAGACACAATTTGGACAGCCATCCTAAAGACAGAGGCTGATAGACATGTCAGAACCAAGCCCAGAGAGCATCACTGACAGGTAGTTATTATTAATGGAGATCTGTTTAGTGTATTATCCATTTGGCTGGATTCGAGTATATCAAAAATGTCCCCACACTTCTCACACTCTCAGAGTCTAGCTGCATAACATCAACAGTTTTGGTAACTCTGTCAATGCCAGAAAGAGAGAGAGGATGTCAGATCCAATCATCATCTGTTACCTGTTCCAGCACTCAGAAATCCATCCCTCCAATAACAATGGACTAGAGCTGTGCTATCTAATACTGTAGCTATTAGCCATTTGTGATTATGTAAATTTAAGTTAAGTTAATTTAAGAATTCAGTTCTTCTGTCACACTAGCCACAGTTCAAGTGCCCAATAGCCATACTGGGCAGCAGAGAATAGCACATTTCCATTATCACATACATAGAACATACTTTTGGACAGTGCTGGGTTAGACTGAGTCACATATCTGTAGTCCAGCACCTAGCAACCAATGAGGGTTTGTTGGCTACCTAATATACACCTGCTTAGCTAGAACAAGATTTATGAGTGAAAACCTTTTCTACCTGCCTTCTCAATAAACTTTATTCTCTCTGAAACTAAGGCTTCCTCTCCAACTTCTCTTGGTTTGAATGCCTTCTAGAAAACCAAAAGATATGCCTCCAAGTGCAGAGTTTAGAAACCCTTAAAAACGTTGTTTTTCTTTTTTCCTTTTGACAAACTTGTTTGGCTGGGACAGGGTGTCTTTGAATTGTTACTGAGCTCTATGGGAGTACTAGGGAATGTGACTGATCTGCTTTGGTATTAAATGAGAAAAAAGAAAGCCATAGTTGGCTAAAGTGGTGGGATAACTGGTGAACATTTGCTTTGTATGTCCAATTCTGTCAACTAGAGGGGAAAGGAAGGGAGGGAGAGAAATGGAAAGACACGGGGGCAGCTAGTTGAACAAAGGGTTCACACTCACTTGGCTCTCTTTAGGCCACAAACAAGGAAGAAAACTGTTGAGAACTGTGAAGAAACGTGAGAACTGTGAAGAAATGTGAAGGAAGCCAGCATTTTATAGCATCCACATAAACCAAGCACTTTTTCACAGCAATTCTATGAGGTAGCTATCCTTTTCACATTTTAGAAAAAATCAGAAATTTATTTTCAGAAAAGGTTAAGTGATTTGTTCAAGGTCACCCAGCTGGTAAGAGGCAGAGGTGATATTTCATAACTAGTCCTTTCCCTTGTAAGAGGATATCTCTTTTAAGAGGATAAGCTCTTCCTATTACCGCAGAGGACCTTGCAAAAATCGGGTGGGCCAGAGCTGTATAAGAGGAAATGGTCCTCAACAGAGAAGCATCCCAAATCTAGCACTCTATTTCTATGCCCTTTGAGGAAGGAGATATAAGCAAAAGTTTAAAGGGGATTCCCAGCCCTAGGCTCTGCTAGTTTATGGAGTATTTCAGCAGGAGCATTAGGGGACAAAAGAAAGAGGAGATTATCCTTTACCTGTTGTGAAATATAGTTTGTAGATGTTGCTAAATGCTTTTTGTGCTACTTTGTAGCTATATACACTGCAGGCTTTTCCAGCACAAGGTGACAGGGGCCTACCTGTTACAAATTTTTTTGCTGCTGCAGGATGCTACTTTCTTTCTTGTTAGTTCACCCATAAATTAGGGTGTGGCTATTCACAGAACAGAGCTCTTTGGTTGAACGAACTAGTTTGTTAGGTTTCTGTTTGTGTGATATCCTCACAATTTGAAAATCTGGATTTCTTCATGCCACAGACATTCCTGATACTAAGCTCTATTTGTTCATGGTTTAGTGATTGTTAGTCTTTCCCCTGCATTTCACATGGTTCTCGATATTCTGTGAGTTGATATAGTCATTCCTTTTATACAGGACAGTTAAGGAAACTATGCCCAATCACAAAGTTTGTCAACCAAGCCTTACTCTCTGTACCCTTTATTTCATTTTTCCCTCACAAACAAGGAAATACAGAAAAAGATAATCCAAATCCCTCTGTGTCCACCGGATGTGTCTCTTTTCTTTCTTTCTGATTCTTTATTCTTAGTTTGGATATCTCTTGCTTCCAAGCTGTGGAAGTTTTTGGTAAAGGTTTGAGGGGTTTGTGGCACTAACTAAACCAATGTCAGGAAGTACAGAGGACATAGAACAAGCACCCAATGTCGCCGCAAAGCATTGAGGATTTGGACACAATCCTTCACAAAACTTTTAGATAAGTGAAAAAAAGCCAGTCTGTCAACTCATCAATTCATCTACAGAACAGCAAACTTCTGGCTTAACTGATTTTGTTTTTCAAAATTCGAACTCCCGTGTGCTAAGCAGGTTTAAACTGCTGAGGTTAAGAAAAGAGCAAAGCTGCGACACTGCCTGAGAAATCATACGAGAAGTCAACCAATCAAAGCCATAGTGTCTTCCACACCTGGGTAAACTAAGGCCCATTTGAGGAATGGAATTTGGACTTCTAATCCTTGTCCATTTGTCACCAAGCCAAGAGATGAGAGCACATATGAAATTTAGATGCAAACAAGAGCTATTAAGAACTGTCAACATTAGTTAATAGTTGGAATAAAAGATTCATCCATCTAACATATATTTAATGATGCTATGATGTGCCTTATACCTTTTGTATGGTTGTTTTACTGACTGAGTCACAATAATAAAACCATGTAGAATAATTTAAACCAAGAAATAAAGGTTTCCTTCTTCCTCAGTATGGATTATCCAGATAATTGCTTCCAATTCTCCACTCCAAGGCACCTTGCTGCGAAAGCTTTAATTATCTTCCCAGGCCACAGGTATAAGGAAATGCAAACCAAAGCTATACTTTCCCTAGATGTTTCCCAAGAGGGAAACCTCCACAAACTGAAAAGGAATGAAGAATCATCTCACCTCAAGAAATTTGCCTTCAGAGGAGTAGGGAAGGTGAGAAGCCCTTTTACAACATTTCCCAGGACAGCACTAGATCCATTAATTACCTAATCCTCATGTGCCTTATTAGCCCGCTTAGAACCCTTTAGATGCTTCTAATTCCCTTATCCTAAAGGCTTCAGAATTGGGGCTACTAGTCCTTTGGTCCCAATTAAGTCCACGTGTGGCATATTGTACTGCAAATCTCAGCAGCACATTTATACTAATTATGAACATTAATTATGGGGGAGCTCTGGGAGCTTAATGCCCACTCTGAAGTCATGCATGGAGCTAAGCAGAATTTACAATTGAGGAGACGCAGCCAGGCAGTCTCAGATTATATGGAAGCAAGAAGGAGAAAGAGAAATAGACATAAAAATCTGAGAAGTAAGGATTATGAAGAAATTGGGACTTTTCTACATAAGGAAAAAAAGGTAGATGCCCACTCAGTATAAATAGGCCCAAGGTTAGAGCTTAATACACAGCCAAGGGTCACACACCCCAAGGTCAGAACTAGCTTAGGACGGTCACAGAAGGATGTATCTTTAAGAGAGGGTTAAATAGCTGAGCTGTTGGGAGAACAGAGTTCAGGACTGGGGCCAAGAAAGGCAATACTGGGACATAATTAAACTGAGATATTTCTAAATACTATTTATTATTCATTCACTAACTGTACACAGCATGCCAAGCTCTGTGCTGGGTGACAGTACTAACATTTATTGTGCATTTGTAACATGCTAGGTACTATTTTAAGAACTTGAGATGAATTCTTGCTTTGTTTGTCTCAACATGTAAGTATGATTATTCTCCTTATTTTACAGATGAGAAAACTGAGGCTTGGAAATTTAATATAGAGCTTGCTCGAGAACACGGTAAGCAAATGTTTGATTCAGGTTCCAAACGTAGGCAATCTGTGTCCAGAGCCCACACTCATGAATACTGTGTCATTCTGTCTTGACTGTGAATTGACAGGTAACTGGGTCATGAGTTCAAACCACAAAGGAATTCCTCATCTGAAAGGTTTAGATATATAAATAATTAAACAATATACATGTAGTGCAGATGCGTGGATGACACTGGATCTTGTCCCTTCAGTTTTTTTTTTTTTTTTTTTTTTGCACAGGCAGGCACCAGATATTGAACCCAGGTTTCCGGCAAGGCAGATGAGAACTCTGCCTGCTCAGCCACGGTGGCCTGCCCCCCTTCATGTTTTTAAGCAAGAGTGTTGTTCCTTCCTTCTCCTGCACTTTCAAATTTTCATACTCTACTGGTATTCTCAGTAGCTTATTGATAAATTACAAAAATCTCTGTTATTAAAAAACTCAATTCCCCCACCTCCTTCTAGCTACTGCTCTGGTCTTTCTGCTTCCCCTTTTAAAAACAAAACAAATAAACATTTTAAAACACAACAGCCTGGGAAGAGTTGCCTTTACTGTCTTACTCCTCATTCCTTCTTTCTTTTGGGGGTGGGGTGTGGGGGTGTGGCAGGCATAAAAACTTATATATACAGAGTATTTTACCATTAATGAATGCAGACAGCCTGGGACAGTATGGTACTTGATGGAGGATGGGTGGCTCTTTGGAAAGTACACAGGTCGGGGTGGCTCAGAGCCTCATGCCATGCTGATTGGTGAGTCAGATAGGAGGGCACATGCCAAGCGCCCTGGGGTGTATGGGCATCACGTGATAGCTCTGTCTGCCTGCACTGCCTTCCCTGTCTGATCTGGAGCTTCAAAGGATGCCATGCCAGAAGCAAGCAACTGAAGGAAAGGGCTTCCTAAGGTGGACTAAGCTTGTCTCTGAAGTCACTGAACACCATTTTATGCAACATATTTAATTAGATGATTTCCACAAAGAATACACATAGTTTCTAACCATAAAATTCAGTGAAGTGCAAACATTAAGTTACAGGCTGTGGGAATAGAAGGCAGTACCAATAGTGCACCTTTCAAATCTGGGTGTTCTGGGGGTAGGGGGCGGGTGAAGGTCGTTCGTAAACTCGCCCTCATTTCAGTGTATAAGAGAATTACTCCAATCGATGTTAAATTGAATTGAAAACAAAATGGACTAAAAAGCAAATATATTCTATGTTGGGGTACAGGTGGAGGAAAGAACATGTCCTTCAAAGCAGGAGGGAGGCAGTCGTGGGAAAGTTCTGCGCCTCTGACCCCAGATATTCGGCCACACTGCTCCATTTTTACTTTTGGTGGTCTCAGGAAGGCCCAGTTTTTCTTCTCTTTCTTCCCCTTTGTGTTTGCTTGGAAGTTTTGCCAGCTGTCTGCACCACCATCTCAACTTTCCTCAAAGTTTTTCTAAGACTCCTTTTCTCGTTTGGCTTTTTCTTGAGCTTCAATCTCTTCTCTTTGTTGCTTCCTTTCATGCATCTCTTTGGCTTCTCTCTCTTTCCTTTTAATTTCCAGTTCAGCAAAGAGTTTCCTGGTCTGTTTGTGCACTGCCTGTTTGAACAGTTCTGGATCATCCTCTTCCACATTTGGACGTTTCCTTCCTTCTTTAATTGCTTTTTCCAATCCTTCACAGTATGTTCCACATTTTCTTTTCCTGCCTGAATTACATCCAGAGTCCTTTTCCTTTGTTCCTGATCCAGTATCAACTTGTAAGCATTGTCCATAGTTTCAAAAGCCTTTTGTCCTCTGCCAGCATCATCTTGATTTTTGTCAGGATGCACTAATGGGTAACTTCCAAAACCTCTTTTTTCATTTCCTCATCCCTCACTTCAGGATCTATATGAAGAACCTTAACTCACATTGGATTGAAATTGAAGTAGGAGGAACAGTATGGGTCACTCTTTCAATCTGGTTTTTGGTCTTTAGAACCGAACCTCTCTCCTCTATGTTTCACCCCACTGTAAAAGGTCATAAACGCTTCTTCTGTGGCCTCTACTACCCGAAGACCTACTCTCTCCTGAAGCCACCATTTCCTCTGCTTAGCCACCATGTGAACTTTCTGCACCCCATTCCCTCCTAATCCCATTTCAGTTAGGTTATTCTCTCTACCATGCCAAATAAATGAAACTTGCTAAGATCACTGAAGGTTATCATGTTTCCAATACCAGCATCAGCTCTGAGTCCTCATCTTACTCATTATCTCTGCAGGATTTGACGTACCAGACCACTCTTTCCTTCTTGAAATTCCCTCTTCCTTGTCTTCCCAGAAATTACTCTCCGCATATTTTCCTCCCACTTCATTGGCTCCTCCAACGTAACTTTCTTTGCTGGAGTGTCCCAGCTCAGACCTCATCCCTACTGTACTGGCAATCTCACTGCAAGATTTCCACTTTCTATGGTAGAAATAATTACCACATTACATCACATCTAAGACAAAAAATGTTATGCTTTTTTATGTTTTTGAATCAGAATGCGTCTTAAAATAGTTGTCATTAGGCAGTATCTTCACTTGGTCTTCATGGGTTGTACTTGAGAATTTGGCCATTGTTGCTAAGATAACCTCAACTTCAATAGAAATTTGTGGAATAATTACATGTGTTGGGTTTAATTGCTATTTAACATGTATTTAAAAATTAATAACATGATTTGGCATTAAAACAAAGTTATTATTTTGTATGTAAAAAAGCATGGAAACAGAGTAATGGGACATACATTTAATAATCGTGAAGCAATATGGAATAACAAAGCTCCTATTTGTTCTTTCTAAGCTACACCAAATGCTTTATGGATCCTAAAAGAGTAAGATACCTTCAAGTAGAAACTATTTTTTAGTTTGACACTGAGATTATCCAAAAGGGCTACCTATCCATGCTTATTAATGAAAGTGGAGGCAGGTGAATTTTTCAAATGCTTTGGAAAAAATAGTCAAAGCAACTGAGAGTATGACCAGTTGTCCTGCATGATGCAGGACAATTATTGAGGCATTGTGTTATTATTTAATTGGTAGTATTTTTTTTAATCTTTTGGAATGGAGCATAAAATGATATATCTTATAATCAATGGTGACTTAGATTTCATGAAATATGGCACATAATAATGATTCCCATATTTAAAATCTCCCAAACCAACTTGTCCTTGTATTTCAGGTGTACACATTTAGCTATCTTCTCAATACCTCTACTTGGATGTCTAATAAATCTCTTAAAATTATGCCATCCATACAGTTCCTTGAATTTCCTGCTCTCACTTCTAATCCATTTCTTCTCATATTAAAATATTGCATTATCACTTATTATACGTTCAGGTCAAATATATAGGAGTCATCCTTGATTCCTGCTTTCCTTTTGTACTCTACATCCGATTCATCAGAAAATCCTGTCACATTTACCTTTATAATACGTCTAAAGTCTTACCACTTTATACCACTTAATATTATCTCTACAGCTGTCAATCATGTCTGAACTGCTATCATTTCCTGCTTCTACTTCTCTAGTACTCACATTGCATCATTCATAGTGATCTTTTAAAAAAATCTTTATTGATAAATCTTATCATACAAACATTGCATAAATGGTGTACAATCAATGACTCACAATATCATCACACAGTTGTGTATTCACCACCATGATCATTTTTTAGAACATTTGCATCACTCCAGAAAAAGAAATAAAAAGAAAAAAGAAAAATCTCATACATACCATACCCCTCACTCCTCTCTCTCGCATTGACTACTAATATTTTCATCTACCCAATTTATTTTAACCTTTATCCCCCTATGCATTAGCTAGGGTTCTCTAGAGAAACAGAATTAGCAGGAGATATCTGTAAATTTAAAATTTTTAAAAGTGTCTCACATCCATGGGGATGTAGAGTCCAAGGTCTGTAGGTCAAATGCAATCAGCTGTGGATGCAGCCAGAAAATTTGAAGGCCAAGAAGAATTGGTGCAACACTTTTCAAACACTGAAACAAAAGAACTGGCAATCCAGAATTCTATATCCAGTGAAAATATATTTCATTATTGAAAGGAAATTCAAAACATCCTTAGAGGGAGGAATATTAAGAGAATTTGTGCCAGCAAGCTTACCCTAATAAAATGAATAAATGAAGCTCTCCAAACAGAAGGAAATGATGCAAGAAGGAATCTCGGAACATTGGGAATGAAGAAGAAACAACGGTAAGAGTAAAAATATGATTAAATGCAATACATATTCTTTTGCCTACATTTTATAATAAAATTTGGTAGCTCAAGAAAAGTGTATAAGTCTGAGCTGTTTCTAAATGTATGCAGTAGAAATATTTAAGGCAATTATAAATAGGGGTGAGTAAAGAGACATAAAGGGAAACAAAGTTCCTACACTTCATATGAATAGGTAAAATGTTAATACTATAGACTATGATAAGTTATTTATATATAATGTAACACCTGGAACAATCAATAAAAAGATATACAAAAAGATATACTCAAAAACATTATAAATAAAGATTTAATTCTAAAAAAAGTTCATGTAATACACAGAAGGTAGAGAAAAGAAAATACAAAAATGAAAGAGAGAATATGAAAATAAAACAAAGTAAAATAGCAAACTTACACCCTGTCATATCAATTATACTACACGTAAATAGCATAAAGGCACAAATTAAAAAACAGAGATTGGTTAGTGGATTAAAAAAAGTATAACAACAAATTTCTACCTACAGGAAATTAATTTCAAATGTAATGATACAGATAGTTTGAAAATAAAAAGATGGAAAATACATACCATGCTCACATTATTCAAAAGAAAGCTGGAATACATTAATATCAGATAAAGTAGACTTCAGAGCAAAGAAAATTAGAGAGAGAGACTACACAATGATAAAAGGACCACTCTACCTAGAAGACATAATAATTCTAAATATATATACACCAAATAATAAAGCCTCAAAAATGTGAAACAAAAGCTGCCAGAACTTAAAGGAAAAATAGGCAAATCCACAGTTACTGCAGGAGATGCCAATGCTGCATTCTCAGCAATTGGTAGAACAGTTAGACTGAGTATCAACAAGGGTATAGGAGAATTCAACAACACCATCAGCCAACAGAATCTAAATGACATTTATGGAATACACCATTCATCAACAATAGACCTTACATCCTTTGTAAGCACCCATGAGCTATAATAACTTAAGCTAGAACATATCCTTGGCTATAAAGCAAAATTGGAGAAATTTAAAATAAACCATACAGAATATGTTTTGTTACAACAATGGACTGAAACCAGAAATCGATAATAGAAAGATAACATGAAAATCTCCAGACACTTGGAAACTAAACAAGGAATTTTTAAATACTCCATGGTTGAAATAGGAATTCTCAAGGGAAATGAAAATATACATTGAAGTGAATGAAAATGAAAATAAAAGTACAATTTATTGAAATTTGTGGGATATGCGTAGCTAAAACAATGCTGAGTAAGAAATTTAGGGCACTAAATATTTACATTAGGAAAAAAGAAAACATTTCAAATCAATAATCTAAGATCCTACTGCAATAGCCTAGAAGTAGAAAAGCAACATAATAAAGGAAATAATACGATTGATAAGAGAATAGTTTGAACAACTCTACTCACATAAATGTGACAACTTAGATAAATGGATCAATTACTTGAAAAGTAAAAATTACCACAACTTACCCAAAAAAGGAATAGATAATATTAATGGCTTTATAACCATGGAGAAAATTCAACTTGACATATATAAATTCAAAAATAAGGAACTGTCCAGGCCCAGAGAGTTTCACTGGTAAATTCTATGACATATTTAAAGAAGTGTTGTTCCACTTCTATGTACATACACAGAGAAAATGAAGAGTTTCAGATACTTGTACCACAATGTTTATAGCAACATTATCCACATAGCCAAAAGGTAGAAACAACCAAATGTCCATAAATAAATAAATAAATAGACAAACAAAATAAGGTAAACACACCCAATAGAATATTATTCAGCCACAAAAAGAATGAAGTTCTGATAAGTGCTTCAACATAGAAGAACTTTGAAAGCATCATGATGAGTGAAATAAGCAACACACAGAAAAGATATTGTTTTATAGCCCATATAAGGAAGGGATAGATAAAACAAATTTGCAGAGAAAGAAAGTAGATTAGAGGTTTCAGATGAGAGGGGAGAGGGGGGAAGGGGAGCATTTGTTTAAAATTTTTAAAAAATGTAAAAAGGGAAGAATTATCACCAATTCTACACAGTCTCTCCCAAGAAATAGAAGGGGAGGGAAAACTTCCTAAATAATTTTATGAAGCTAGCATTACCCTTTTACCAAATCTGGAAAAGACAGAAAAAATTAAAACTAAAGATCAATTTTCCTCATCAATATAGATGAAAAATCCTCAATAAAATATTAGCAAATAGAAATCAGTAATATATAAAAATAATTATACAACAGGATCAAGTGGGATTTACTACAAGGATGCAAGCTTGTTCAATATTAGAAAACCAATCAATGTAATCCTCTGTATCAGTAGCTTAAGGAAGAAAAATTTCATTATAGTATTGATTGATGCAGAAAAAGCATATGACAAAATCCAACCTCTGTTCATGACAGAAACTCTCAGAAAAATAGCAGTAAAGGGAAACTCCTTCAATTGATAAAGAGTATCTACATAAAACCACACCTAACAATATACTTAATAATAAAAATCTGAACACTTTCCACCTAAGAATAGGAACAAGGTAAGACACTCATCACTTTCAGTCAAAATGGCATTGGAATTTATAGCCATTTCAATAAGGCAAGAAAAATAAATAAAAGGCACACAGATCAGAAAGGAAGAAATAAAATGGTTCCTACTAATTCCTATTAGTATGTGACATGATGGTCTTTATAGAAGATCTTAAAGCATCAACAACAAAAAAATCACTGTATTAATAACGAGTTCAGGAAAGTTGCAGGATACAAAATAAAAATACAAAAATCAATTACATTTTTATAGACTATCAAGGAACATTAAAATTAACACATTGTCATGTAAAATTGCTCAGAAAAATAAAAAAAAAAGAAAAGAAAAGAAGAGCTTCCTAGATGTAAATCTAACAAAGCATGCACTGGGTTGGCATGCTGAAAATTATAGAACACTGATGAAGAACTTAAAGAAAATCTAAATAAGAAAGAAATATACCATGTTCATGGACTAGAAGATTCAACATGGTAAATATGTTAATTCTCCACAAATTAATATACAGGTTGAACACAATTCCTGCCAACATTCCAGCAAATTTTTCAATACATGTAGAGAAGATTATTCTAAAATTTATAGGGAAAAACAAATAAACTAGATTCACAAAACAGTATTTTAATAGATGGATAAGTGGGAAGAATAGCTCTACCTGACTTCAAATTACAGTAACCAAGATGGCGTGGTGAAAGAATAGGTACACAGATCAATAGAACAGAATAAAGAACCCAGAAATAGAGAACCCACACAAATTTGACACAAATATGATGAACCAATTTTTTGGTAAAGTGTAAAACAGTTCAAAGGAGGAAGGACAGCCTTTTCAACAGATGGTTGTGGAGAAATTGGACATACAGAGGCAAAAAAAAAGGAACATTGACCTAAACCTCACATCTTTTACAAAAATGAACTGAGAAAAGATTACATGTTTTAAAGTAAAACATAAAGTTATAAAACTTATAGAAATAAACAGGAGAAAAATTTTTAGGTCCAGAGATAGGCAAGGAGTTTTTAGAATTGAAATCAAAAGCAAGATAAAAAAAAAGAAACATAAATTGGCACTGGGTTAATTGGGTTTCTTATATTATTTTTTGCAATTTTGTTCATTCCATATTATTCCTTAATTAAAAAAAAACGAAATTCTAGGCATAGTCTGGTTTGTGAGGAGTTTTCCTTAGACGTTAAGAAGTACTTTCTGATTTTCAGGGAACTGAAGGTTTAATTTTTGATGTGGAAATGGGTGTTAGTGGTAATGGCTTCCTGTTTGTTTTGGAGGTCCTTAAATCCACTATTGGTTCTTTCAGCTTTGCCAATGCAATTGCAACAAGTCTGTGCATTAAATTCTCTTTGGAATTTTGATTTCCTCTATGACTCTACCTGTTTTTCTATGAGGGTTTGGACAATGCAGCAGTGGTATTTTCATACATAATACAGAATGTAGGATAGAATGGCTGGAAATTCCAGCTCTTACTAAGGTAAGAGAAAGAAAGCCAGGCTGAGGAAAAGTCCTTCCTCCTATCCCATTCAGCTTGTTACTGGACAAAGGCCATGGATTCTTTTGCCTGAAGTGCTCAATAACCAATTCCTGAGATACCAAGTGTGCAGGTTTGAAAGGATTATGTACCCTAGAAAAGCCGTGTTTTAATCTGATCCACCTTGTAGGGGCAGCCATTTCTTTTAATCCCTATTCAGTACCTAATTGTAGGCATTAAACTTTGATTACAGGCAGATGTGATGCCACCCATTCCAGGTGGTATTAATTAGTTTACTGGCATCCTTTGAAAAAGGAAACAGTTTGGAAAAAGAGACCTTTGGAGATGAAGAAGAAAAACGCCCCAGGGGAGCTTCAAGAAACAAGAAGCCTGGAGAGATAGCTAGCAGACGTTGCCATGCGCACCATGTGTATTTCTAGTTGAGATAGAAACCCTGAACATCATCAGTCTTCTTGAACCAAAGTATGTGTTCCTGGATGCCTTAGTTTGGACATTTCTATAGACTTGCTTTAATTTGGACACTTTCATAGCTTTAGAACTATAAAACTTGCAACTTAATAAATTCCCCTTTTTAAAAGCCATTCTGTTTCTGGTATATTACATTCCAGCAGCTAGGAAACTAGAGCACCAGGGCTTCGAAGAGAGAGTTTATTACTAGGCACACAGTAGGAGAGTAGATGGCCTAGCAACCCAAAATCTGTCTCCCTGAACTGCAGTAATTCAGGCAGTTTTATTAGAAAATAATGGGCAGGGTTTAGGATAATGAACACAGTGCCCCCAGATGATGTGATTAGAGGTGATTTAATTATTGAGCATATGCAGAATGATTACATGCTTAATCACAGAATGTATGAAAGAAAATGGTGGAATAAGGTAGACATTACTTATAGGTTAAAGTTTAAGGTACTATGTATGTCAGATGGGCCACCTAGGTTAGATCCAGTCTCGGTCATCACGATAACTTTAAATTTGTGGTGGGTTAGTTCTGGGCTGACCCAAGACCCTTCATTGATAAGCGTTAGGGGCTATCTTTAGCAATTACAAGACTTGAAAGTTGAAACACTTGATAACTGGGTACAAATGGAGGTTAGTCCAAGTTTTTCATAATCACTTGGTGAGAAGATAAGGGCTATACAAACATTATCAGAGATCAAGGCAGCTAGATTGCAATTTAGAGATTTTAGGAGTTTTCCTCTGTCTACTTCAATATACCAGAAAGCAAAAAGGAGTATGGATATAATGATTCAGTAATCAAAATCATCCCTTAAATCCTAATTTCTCAGTTACAAGCTGATTGCTGAAAAGGAGTCATTTTCTCACATCCATAAAGCCAGAACAGAGAATCAAGTCAGCAGCTGGCTCTCCAGTCATTTAGATATAGAATCCCAACCCTGCCATTTATTAACTGTGACACCTTGGGAAATTACCTGTGCCCTGTTCCTCAGTTTCCTCATCTAGAAAACAAAGCTATTGACACTTACCTGAGAGGATTATTGTGAAAATGAAGCAAGACAAAGTATGTGCAAAGTGCCCTGAATTGCTAAACTAAGCACTTATTATGTATTATAGTCTGATTTCCCAGGAGTTGCTAGCTTCATGTAGGCTTGTGCTCTCTTGTTCCTCTTCTCTCACTAGGTTTCTCTCTCATTCTCTGATCAGCTTGATTGTTTCCTTTACACAGAGTCTCCTAAAGGAGCCAGTGCTGTAATAATAACAACAAACAAGTTAGGAAGAATTACCCTCCCATCTCTCTTATAAATGTCGACAGGTTCCATCATTATATTACATTCCCAATTAAAGGGAAATTCCCCACCAAACCATAAACCTAAAATGAAAAAAACTCTATAGGGATAAATAAGCCTCTTCCATGAACAAACCTGCGATTTATCCTTTTTTTTTGTCACAGCTTATGTGCACTCAAATCCCTGCTGAACCAATCCTGCAAGCTGATGAAGAAGTAAAGCTACAGGCATTCATTGGTGGGTCTGTCAAGACTCTACTTGTAATGAGTCTCCCATGGATTTGATTATTATTGGGTATTAATTATTAATGACATTTCCTGCAGGAGCCCTCCCTGCATGGACTTCTTTCCCCTCAACCTCTATTTTGAACTGAAATTAAAAAATAGCCAAAATTCTCCCCTAGAGGAGGGGGAAGAGAAGGAGAGAGGGATCAGGGGAATCCCTCCCATGTCTTTCACCACCGGCGACGCTTGCTATTCTGGAGGTGTTCTCAAACTCAAATGAGCGTGGGAGGGGGAGCAGATCCGTGCGGACCGTCCTCCAGCTGCCGCCCCTTTTCTTAAAACCACAAAGGAGAAACAAAGCGCCCTTCTGCCCAAGTTCCTCTCACCCAACTCAATATCCCACTCTAACTTTGTCTTATTTAGCAGCTGATTTCCTCTGATGGTTATGTTAATTTTTATGGCTTTCTAATGATCAGAAATATTTGGCAGATTAACATCATTTAACTTTCCTCTCCTGGGGGTGGGGGCGGGGTGGGCAGTGGAGGAGCCGGGAGGAGGGTAAACGGGAAGAAGGAGCTAGAATAAGCAAGAGTGAAAAATCAGAATTCCATGCTGAGCGTGGTGATGGGACAGTGAAGGATGGACACCCCAGGAAGGCCTCGGGAAATCACAACCAAATTAAAAAACAATAAGAAGGCCGAAAGATCAGAAACGAGCCCCACCCCCACCCTGGGCGGCTTTTACCCTTTATTCACTGCTGACAGTCCATATGTTGCTTCCTAGCAATGTTTTAAAGACGACTACACCTGTCAGGGTGTCTGGGAGGTAAAGACAGAGCAGATGTTGAAATTTGTGCCATGAAAGGGAAAACTGCATCTCATCTTGCAGAAAGGCGTGTTCAGGAGCATCCTGAAGGGGTCTTTTCTCCACTGTCGCTCTCCCCCTTTTCCATCAGGCAGTGGTCCCTGCATGGTGCCACAGATGGAAAGATGGAATTTAATTTTACTGGCGTTCAATCAAAACAGAATAATGTGTTTAATATCCCTGCAGTGTAAGTGAAAAGGAGAGATTCATGAACTCCTGGGAGGCAAAGGCTTCCAAGCAATGCTTTGATATCCCCTAGCATATATAAACATAGAAAGTACAGAGGAAAATATGGATAAATCCAGGCTAAGATACACCCCCTCTCCTCCTCTGTCTTGCTACTTTAAGTTCAAGTCCTTCTGGCAGGGGTATGGCCCACAGCACAAGAACAATTGATTTAGGAGTGCTTAGGAGCCCTGAGTTTATTCCAGGTGGAAGAGGATGGTTTGGCCAGCCTGTCAAGAGTGGCAGTGATGCTTTTGACTGGCAGATATAGGCAACAGAAATTCAAGGAAGTCACTAGAATTTCTCCCTTAAGTTTTATTAAAAATCCAGTAGACAGTAATCATATGGTGGCAACTCTTTTTTTTACAAAGTAATAATCCGTGTACATAAAGGGAAAAATCTGAAAGTAAATATCCCAAAATGCTATGAGTAGTTGGGTTAGGATGTAGAGTTGTAAGTAATCTTTGTCTTTATAACTATTTTCTAAATTTTCTTCTAATGCAAAGTGTATTATTTTTATAATGTATGTATGTGTGTATGTGTAAGATTCTCTACTTGTGTTGTATATCATGCTCACCCAGACAGCTTGTTAAATAGGTGAATGCCTGAAACTGTAGCAAGTGAGCTCCTGGCAGCAGAACCCTCCCCCTGGTAACTGCTCATCCACTTCTGTGAACTCAGCTTTCACAACCCTTCCTGGTTCTGGCCACCAGTGAGAGCCAATAACCTCCCTCCATATTAGGAAAATGCTACCAGCAGCCAATTACCTCCCTTGAGTGTAGCCTGCTACCATATTGGGAAGACTCTACCAGCCATTCTGTCTATAAACATCTTGGATCAGCCTCTGATCTGGGCTCAGACTTTCAGAGGTTACTCAGCTGAGCCTATGGCCATAGACTAATAAAACCTACTTCCTGAACTAGGTTCTAATTGATGTGTACCCCGTGTGTGTGTGTACACTTGCGTGTCTCTGTGTGTGTGTGTGCGTACAATCAACTGTGCCTGGTGTAGCAAAGAAACCAAGAGGATCGTTTTTTCCCATTGGATATAATTACTATTATTACTGGACTCACAGAAATTAAGACGAGAAAAACTTATTGTATGACTGTGCTCTGTCACCAGAGAATCAAAATAAGAAGGATGCCTTTTTGAAACTGCACACTAATAATATCCTCAGTATTAACTGAGTCAACTGTGTTCACTATCAGTGTATCAGCTTGCTACAGTTTCAGGCATTCACCTATTTAACAAGCTCTCTGGGTTAGCATGATATACAACACAGGTAGAGAATCTTACACATACACACATACATATATTATAAAAATAATGTACTTGCATTAGAAGAAAATTTAGAAAATAGTTATAAAGACAAAGATGACTTACAACTCTACATCCTAACCCAACTACTTATAGCATTTTGGGATATTTACTTCCAGATTTTTCACTCTAATTCTAATTCAATTGGAGCCTCGATCCTGGTTCATTCTGTTTCCACATAACATTTCTGGAGACTTGCAGCCTCGATCCTGGTTACGTGCTCCAGTCCTGTTTCCACATAACATTTCTGGAGACTTGCAGCCTCGATTCTGGTTTTGCACTACAAAACAAACAAATAAATAAAATGAAGCAAAACCTGTTCTCCCCTAACCTAACCTAGTTCTCCCAGATCTGTTTGTATGCAGTTGTGCAGAAATCTGTTCTATGTGCTCTGCATTATATTCATGCCCAGCTACCCTGAGCTTATTTCAAAAGAACACTCTGCTTTCTGTATAATCCTCCCAGAGAACAGTTTGCAGCCATACATATATCTGATTCTTTTCCTATAAATATAGTCTCTCTCATTCCTTTACTTTTTCTTCCTGGATATGATTTTCAATATTTAAATTAAAAAGCCCATTGTCTGTCAGAATCCCAACTTGTTCCTGCCTATTTCCCTTTCCTTATATACACACGTCTCTATTCTCAAAATCAAAGACACATTTACAGTACATGCATGATTCCATTACCCAACATACATTTAGCAAAAAATCCAAAGTTAATCACATTTATGGTTAATTGGATGAACCATTTGGGAAGATTAAAAAAACCCTTTATTCAATTTGTATCACTGATAGTGAACAAAGTTGACTCAGTTAATACTGAGGATATTAGTGTGCAGTTTCAAAAAGGCATCCTTCTTATTTTGATTCTCTGGTGACAGAGCACAGTCATATAACAAAGTTTTCTTGTCTTAAGTTCTGTGAGTTCAGTAATAACAATAATTATATCCAATGGAAAAAAATGATCCTCTTGGTTTCTTTGCTACGCCAGGCGCAGTTGATAGTATGCACACACACACAGACACAGAAGTGTACACACATACACGGGGTACACATCAATTAGAACCCCAGAGATTGCTAACCCATTTGCATAAAGATGTGGTAATCCTCAATACTAGGTCTTTAAAAAGCATTGTCAATGGGATGGAAGACGGCCCCCCAGCTAACTGCACAGCACTGCAAGAAAAATGCAAGACACTTCATTTTGGTTTTGTTTGAGCAGGAGCTACTGATGCAGAGGAATCCCTCATTTCCTCTGCCTTCCGTTTGTGCCACTAGATGACTGATGTTGCACTGAGTCACAGGCTATTCTGCCAGGGCTGGCAGCTGTCCACTCTCTGGACCTGGACTGGCTCCCAGAGCTGGGCCATAGGGTTCCACAACGAATCGAATATCAGCTTTTTCAAGGAGGGACCACCCATTTGTTTGGCTCGGTGTAAAACAAGCTCTCTAAACTAGCATGCTGCCTGTGTTTCCCAGCCACAGCCTTTCTAGACAGCTAGTGCTTATCAATAATGATAACACCTTACATTGACTAACCCTTTCTATTTCCCAGAGCACTTGTGCATTCATTATCTCATTTAATCTATAATTGTGGGTTGTAATGCACATACTGGTCTTTGGAACTCACAAGTAATTTCATGACATGCCAGTGACCTGGTCTCGGGAGACTCCATAACTTCTCATATACCTGACTCAAGAATCACACTGACTGCAAATGGTCCCTTGAATCTACTTGACATCCAGCTGAAAAAGGTTGCTGTTCAGTCTAGGCTGAAAGCAGCATCAGTACCATTTCTTCAGTGGCCTGTCTAGCACCCTAACTCTGACTCTCCAATCTTCAGAGCAGGGCCCACTTAAATTCACCTGTAATTTCAGCCTTACAAGACTCTGAAAAAAAAAAATCATGTCCCCAAGTAAGGTTGAACACGAAGTTTATTCACTTGCTTATCATTACAGAGCACTTACAAGGTGCCTGGAGCTTCCCATATTATTTCATCTATTATCTGCAACCTGAGTAGGTATATTGATTTCCATTTTAGAAGCATGAGAACCGAGGGCCAAGGTTACATGAGGATAAGCAGAGGAACCAGGATTCAAAGCTAGTTCTATCTGAGTCTGAAATTGGTCCTTCTAAAATTCTTGGCTGCCTCTTCCTACTAGGGGGTGCCTTCGAGGGTTGGCTGCTCCTTTCCTGTGACACAGTATAAAGATCCTTTAGCCTGACTAATAAGAACCCTATCCTACCTGTTGTTCCCTGGGGCCCATATACAGTGTCTTGTCACACAAGGTGTGCATCTCTCTCCTCTACTATGCTGTGTATGCTCTGTGGGTAGACAGGATATCTTACTCATACTTTTAGCCCCATCCCTAGCAGCGTTCTTGGAACATAGTAACTACTCAATAAATATTTAGTGGATAGAGTGCAAATGAGTTAAATACGCTCACACTGGTCTTGTGAAGGATGTGGATTTGATTTTCTCCCATTTAATTCAGGTGTGTACTTATTTAGGACAATCCAAGTCTTATATTCTCCTAGTTTGACCCTCTCACCCTCACTATTCATGACTTCCAAGCCTCCCTAGCTGTGCAATCATCTTTACACCATGGAGAGACTCATAACTAGGGTCTCTGAAAATTGTGGAAAGCCGTTCTGCATTTCCTTGTTTGCAGGGCCTCTGAAGCATGCTTCCTCTGGGAGTACATTTAGTGAACTTCTGACAGCCGCTTCTGAGATCCCTGAGTTTCTGGACCATGACAGTTTTGCTCTGACCCACGAAAACCCAGACTTGTGATAATTCTTCAGTGCTTCTCAAACTATCTGTGATGGAAAAATAAACACTTTTCCCTTGAATTTGTCAGGAACTGTTACTTAAGAAGAATAAAATACCACTCATTTGGATGTCACAACAATGAATTAAAAGTTTTTAGATACTTTGAATTGCTACGCTTTCCCCCGCATCAGCTAATGACCGACATTACTTATATACTGGGAAGAGGAGCAGGTTTGATGGATTGATTGATCAATCTATCAATCCAATTGATGGACTGATGCCAGTTCACAGACTGCACCTGGAGGAGTACCCCCATAGATCACCAAATTCTGGCTTTCCCTTTATTGAGAGTGTCTACAATAGCAGTGTCCAATATAAGAATGTATTCTTTTAGTGGCCAAGAAATATAGTCTAAGTCACATATATAATTGCGAAATTCTAGTAGTCACATTAGTAAGACTAAAAAGAAACAGGGGAGATTAATTTTAATGCTAGGCCTTCTTTGAGCTAGTATATCCAAAGTATTAACATTTCAACATGTAATCAACATAATAATAAAATATTTTATAATCTTTTTTTCATACTAGGTCTCCAAAATTTGGTGTGCATTGCATACTTTATAAGACTTCTCGATTTGGATTATACATGCATTTGGATTAAATGTATTTAGATTATACATTTCAAGCACTCAATGGTTCTGTGCAACTAGTGGCTACTATATTGGACAGTGGAGCTTCAGAGCCAATGATGCTCCCACAATTACTGGATCTCCATATCCATGAACCCCATTGAGATTTCACTGTTTCTGTACAGTAAGTACCTCAGTTATCTCCAGGCTCCAGAAACGTCCCCATTTGCCAAGACTCCTGCTTTCAGTTCTAGGCTGTCTTCTATGACTAAATAAACCCTTTAGTTCTGGTAAAAAAAAAAAAAAAAAAGACAGAAAAGGTAAAGGAGACAACTGGTAAGAGGAAAAATACTCTTACATTCAGGAGACCCAGATATGTTATTCAGAGGACAATTTTAAATCTTTGTAGAGTTACAGGCACAGCTCCAACACTAGGTGGATGATCAACCAGAATCTATACACTGTGCCACTTCATTTTGTGTAGTTGCAAGCAGCCTGTTCTTAGAGTCTAAAGATTCTAGGGCCCCTTCTAGCAGAATAGCATAAAATTTCCTAGATCTATGCACTCACAGTTCAGCCCTGAGCATATTATTGGGGTTTTCCTTTGAATTCCCAGTTCTTTATTGACTAGGTTTCATTCTCATTCTCCAGTGATATAACCTCTGCCTGGAGAATGGATTGTTGTCTCCTTCCAGTACTTGCTGCTAAACCATCCAGACACTGATCTTTTGTCTTTGTGGACCTCTATCTTTCAGTGTACTTGTTCTTGCGTAAGAACCATCCAGATTCTTGGACTCAGTTTTGAACTTTATCTGAGAACACTTGTGATGCATCCATCCTCTCCTTGCATAATAGTTTCTAGGTTTCACTCTTACTGTTGAAAATTTTCATTTGGCCTTGTGGCTTTGCTTTATTGCTTTATATGTCCTGTACGTGCATAGGTTGACCCAGCTTTCTATTGCTTAATCCTCAGTGCACAGTTATAATCATTAGGAAATATCTAGTCCCAAAAGCTAGCATAGATAGAATAACTTATGCTTTAGTGACTTGTATTTCGACTCAAAGACTGTGTTATTTAAAAAAGTCAGTTAGTATAGAGAAGCACCTTTGTTCCATGTTTCTTTCCCATTTGCAGCATGAAAGTGGTGGCTGGTTAGCATCTGGGTGTCCTCAAGACATACCGAGCATTTCATTCATCATACATGACATTTGCATATTGCAAATATCATACTTTATGCACATGCCTTCCAGGCTAGTCTAGAGACTATGATTGCCGCCTAATCTTCACATAAATCAATGCACCCGGGAGTGCCACTTCTAAACATGGGAAAAAATCAAGGGCTGCTCTGCCTTTAGACTGTTCCTGGGACCATCTCATTCTCTTCACATCCAAACTAGATTCAGTGCCTTCATTTTCTCCTCTATTTTGTAGCTATTAAAATTCTATTAGCCATTTGTGGATATTATTTTATACCATCTGCATTCTTTTAAGTTGTGATAGTGACAGCTGCAATCATTTGTATGCATTTTCTGTGCAAGATTCTTTGTGGAAGAAACTTTTCCTTTGTGTGACCACGTATCCAAATAGAAAGATGGTTTGTTTGTAAATCTATTTCTTCTCCAAACATTATTTTGTTTGCTGAGGAGAAAGAAAGAGACGATGTTGAAAGAGGGAAGACAAAACATTTGATCTCAAGTGACAGAGTGTAGGTTTGCTTTTTCTTAGCTCCTGCTTTGCTGCCTCTTAATCAAAGTTGACCTTATAACTAATGTTAGACTGTGTTCTTTGTTTTGGATCAGAGGGCCTTCAGGGTATTCTTCTCTTACCACTGCCACTTTAAAAGCCCTCTCCCCCTGAGATTCAGAGAGAGCAGAGAATGCTGCAGCACCACAAAGCAGAGAGTCCATGAACCAGTGACCCTTGGAGATGAAGAAGGAAAATGCATCCCAGGCAGCTTCATGAAACAGGAAGCCAGGAGAGAAAGTAGCAGATGATACCTTGCTTGTCATGTCCCTTCCAGCCAAGAGAGAAACTGTGACTGTGTTCCCCATGTGCCTTTCCAGATGAAAGAGAAACTTCATCGGCCTTCTTGAACCAAGGTATCTTTCCCCGGATGCCTTTGATTGGACATTTCTATAGACTTGTTGTAATTGGGACATTTTCTTGGCCTTAGAACTGTAAACTAGCAACTTATTAAATTCCCCTTGTTAAAAGCCAAAAAAAAGCCCTCTCCCTCCCCCCATATCTCAATCAGCAGAATGATGCATGTACCAGATTCCTCCCTTCTGTTTTGTACAAAACTGGTTTTTGTTCCTTTCTAGGGAATGAGTATACTAGAGTGGGAAGCCAGGGGCCCCAGCCTATAGTCTGTCAGACTGGGAAATCATCTGCCTGTCAGTATTTCACAAAGGTGAGCATGTGTTTGACAAACGACCAGGAAGCAGAAGCTGTTCTTTTTTAACTAACATCTTACATGCATACAAAAATTAAATACATGCTGGATTCTAAGTAGGGTTCAAGCTGATCTTCTCATGAAGGGTTTAAGTAACTGTTCCAAGGCAGTTGAGTCAGAGGATTGCCAATTACAATTTGATTCACCTAACCAGTTCTCTGGCACCACACTGGGGCCACACGTCAGAGGTCAGGCCTTTGGAAGTTGTTCCAGGTAAATAGAACCTACTTCTCTAACAGATCGCTCCCCAATCTTCTTCTAAGAAGCCTTTCCCAAGAATCAACAGCGATAGTCTCTGTCCAGATATTAATGGTGGGAACTGGGGATAGTTTTATCCCAGGCTCCTCCTGATGCCAAAAAAGGAGAGAGAACTTTTCGTTCTGTGGGATGAATGAGGATGATGGTGTTTTTCTCAAACTAATTTTGGTCATCTAACAGAATGGTTATGGCTAGATTTCCCCAAAATTATTTAAAGGCAAAACACATATTTTGCCACCATGAGTCTATGCTGTTTTATAAAAATTTCTTTTATGAATATGTGAGTTTAGTTTCATATAAGGGTTGTGAATTCCTTCCCTTGAAATAGTTTTACTCTTTGTAAAATTATAAACCCCATCTGTATTTTGCTAAAGTAACATACTGCCTCTTTCTTATACTAATTGCCATTTCTTATGGAACCTGTGTTAGCTAAGAATGCCTCTGCCTAAACCACCTGTGGCGAATGGCACCCTCCCAAATAGTTACTCTCTGACCGCCAGGGTCTCCCCTGATTTAGGATGAGGGTGTTGGGTAGGATGCCAGTTAATCCTGCTGCCTCCTCGTTGGTAATAATTGTAACAAACGGTAGTGGAGGTTGGGAAAAAAGAAGAGCCATAGGTGGAGATGAGAACAGAAGCAATAACTTCCCAATGCCTTAAGGCATGTAAAAAGTAGAGTCAAATAACATCAGAATCTTGAGGCTGAACTCTTGTCTGATGGAAAGCAGGAGGCTGTTTATAAATGAAACGATATTGCAGCCAGGTCATTGTGTTCTGACGGGTCCTAATATATTTTGGCATGGACTCATCTTCCGCAGAATTCATTCCACATATAACCCAGTGCAATAGGAAGAGAGGGAGGATAAAGGAATCTCCTTGGTATGCACAGAGGTTTTCTTTTTAGGTTCACTAAGCTAAACTAGATAACCTAAGTTGCCCAAAGAGTTTTCCTTAGCAATAGCTAACATGGTTTATGACTCCTGAGCTGTAAATACTTTTGGGAGTTTGAAATTAACAAACATAAGTGATTCACTCTTTGGCTTAAGCAAAGGATTAGCAAACTTTCACACAGTCTCAGGACCAGGGTGAGGCAAGAGAGGTGCCAGGGGTGCTTAAAATGAGGAGAGTGCATGATCTTGAGAATGAGTGTTTCCTTAAATTTTGCTTCCTAGGTGCCTCACTTAACGTTAACCTTGACACAGCCCCGCTTTCAGATATGGAAAAGAAACTTCCCAAGTGGGCAGGGAGGAAAGACTCCCAGTACAGATATAACTGAATGCTAAAATCAGCATATGTTTTATGTACTCAATCCCTTTGAAAAAATTATGAAAATAGCTCATTTCATATGGTGACATTAATTATGTAACACTTTAAGGTGGCAAGTTTACTATGTATTTTTCTCCCATGTAAAGGGGGCAATCAGGCCCTTGAAAAGGGGTACAGTAGAGGAAATCATCATTTGTTGACACCTGTGGTGTCAGGCACTGTTAATTGACTGGCTTAGATATCATTCCCTACTCCCTTTTTCTCTTGACATCTTCTTCCACAATGACTGAGAAATCAGATACTTTTCTAGACTTCTTTGCAGCTAATGGTTACAATACAACAGAGTCTGGTCAGTGAGGTTTCAACTGCAATCTGCCAGGAGCTCCTGGCATAGGCTTGCCAGATTTAGCAACTAACATACAGAACACCAGTTAAATTGAGTTTCAGATAAACAATGAATACATTTTTGTCTAAGTATGTTCCAAGCAAAAAAATCTGTTATTTATCTGAAATTAAAATGTACCTGGGCAGTGGCTCAGAAGGCAGAATTCTTGCCTACCATGCTGGAGACCCTTGCATGCCATGCTGCCATGTCAACTCCCGGTCCCTGACTTGAAATGAAAAAAAGAAAAAAAAAAAAAAAATATATATATATATATAACTGAACATACTGGATTTTATCTGTTAACCCTACCCAGGTACATATTTTTATTTTGCATACAGCTCACAAAGTCCCCACCCCTTTTTTCTTGTCTTAAACATGGACTATAACAGTCAAAATAATTGCAGAGATGTTGACCTAGAGCTAAGAAACTGTAAAGCCTCTGACTAAATGCTAGCAATATCCAAACTCTGGACTTCTTTGTTGTGGGAGAAAAAAAAAACCAGTTCTGTACCCGTTTAAGTCACGGTTAATACGGCTTTCTGTTTCTGGAGCCCCAAAGCATACTTAATTGAGACACTTACTTAGCCAAACATGACGTGTCTCTACACCTTACCTTATTTAAATATTTAAAACAATTATGTGAGACAAATACTATTGTGTGTATTTTCAGATGAGAAAACAAATATGAAAAGACTAAGTACTTTACTCAAGACCTCCTAATAGTGATGGTCACTATCTGTTGTGCACATAGTAGGTTCAGACACAGGTCTAAGTGTTTACATGTATGTATTCATTTAATCCTCCTGACAATTGCTGAGAAAAGTACTATAAGTATTACTTATTCTGAAGATGAAGAAGCTGAAGGGAAAAGGAACTTAAGACGCTCACCTGTGTCACAGAGCTTAGCTTTGAGTCTATATAGTTTGGTTTCAAATCCCACACTCCTAACTACTGTGCAAAGGGGCCCAGCGGTTTAGGCTCATGGGACAAAGTGTCTGCCTGGTTCCTGACCTGGGTAAACGAGGGAGTACTATACTAGCCTGTTATGTTTCCAAAACTTTTTCTCCCTAACCTTGATAGCTGTGCCTCCCCTGTAGATTCATCCTCACTCTGTAATCCGGCACCCATTCTGGCTTTAGGCAGGTGGTGCAAGGATCCTTCCTTGGTTGGTCGTGATGATGGCATTGGGCAATCTACAACATGCCAAGAATCCAGTCATTGGGTTTTCCAACTTGTTCCCAAGAAACTAGGTTCATGCTTATCTCACCAAATCACCTGGTACATCCAGCTGTCCAGGGTCACTTTCATGTCTTACTCCACCCCAGTTGGCATTGCCAGCCTGCCTGGAGTCTTGTGATTTATCTCCTCCACCCTTACAGATGGAAATAGTCTGTTGTTTCCTCTCCACTTATTCTCTCCTTCTATGCATCAGGTTAATTAAATCACCAGGGAACCTAATTTCTAGACTCCTGTCCCTGCCTTGCCAAAGATAACAGATTCTTAGCCCTGTTCCCCTGTGTGGTCTCTAGCCTGAGCTTCTGGGGTCTCCTGGTCCCAGATAACCTCAGTCAAATTCCTCTCATGACAGGCAAGGCACTCCCCTGTTTTGCCTGGAGCTTGTCCTACTCTTGAACAGAGCTTGGAGTTTACCTTAATGCCCTCTGACAACTCAGAAACAAGCACATTTAATTTTAGGGGTGTATTGATATGTTGTTTTTTTTCTAAAACAATCCCCAAAGGCAAGGAGGGGCAAGTTAGGCCTTCCATGTCATAAATGAAAGGGTTGTTTATTTAACCTTATTTCTTGGGTCACTAATCATTGAAATAACAAAGGCCTCGAGGTCTTGAAATATAAAGAAACACTATTTCCTTGCAGCAGGAGTGATATTTAATTTGCCATTTCTAAGGAAAAATGAATGTTCAAAGTGACAGGAATTAAGGCTCCTTAATCTCTTAATCATCTTTTAAAAATCATATCAAACCACTCTTATATTCAGACTCTTTTCAATTTGCATCTGAGGTCATCTCTTCTCATCATTCACTGTGCTCTCTGTGGGCTCGATTTATGGACTTCCTTTGTACAATCAGGTGCGTGGTACTCAAGTACGGACAGAGGAGCCCGAGGGTGGGAAACCATTATCTCCTTTGTTCTTGAACTGCTTTCTCTATGTGCCCCTGTTTGTAAATATACAGCACCAAGCAGAGAACAAGTCAAATTGAAGGCCTTTAGAAAATGCTTTCTCGATTTCATCTCATTTCCAACAAAACAATTGGTGGTGCCATTTTAGAAGTAAATGAGGTTTGATTGCAAAGAGATTTGTCCTAAGAACATCTTTATCCAGGCACTGTTTTCCCTTCCTAGAATGTGAAAGGTTGACTTCCCTGGTTGTCCCTGCACCCCTTTATCTAATCATAAACTTTTCTGCCTTAGTCTGCTATCACTGGGGATTTCAGAATGAAGAACTCAAGATAGGCATAGATTTTATGAAACACATTGTTTTCTCAGAGAATTATAATACATCTTTGAGAAGAGCCAGAGATTCCACCTTTCCCCCTTCTTTATAAGGCCCTCAAAAATAATTCTGATTCTAAAGTAAATCATAACACTTGTTATATTGTTACCAATAAAAGGGTAAAGCTTACTAATTTTTAATTTCTTTAGCATTTTCTCTCTAAACGAGGAACAGATTGTGGGAGGAAAAATTTGATAATCAGAGTTGGTTGCTAGCTGCTTTGTTAGCACAATCTATTCCTGAGATTTTATGAGATCTGGCTTACAAAGCGCTGGTTGATAAATGATTCAATATTTAACCATGATTTACCTGTACCATGTGGGAGAAAATTATGCTGATGGAGCTGAAATCACCAGAACAGAGATTTTTACATCCCACAGAATGTGTCAGACATAGTGTTGAGTGTGAATCACTCATTTGGGACATAAAGTGTTTCTCTTTTTAGGATCCAGGATTATATCTCAATGTAAATGGCCGATGGAAGGAAAGAAAATGAGCCCAGCACAGTGCTTGGTGACATGTGGTTATAAGAATCAGCAGTGAGGGACGGAAAGGCTCCCCTGCCATCCCTAGATGTCACAGAAGTAGATTCCAAACTCTGTGGGAGGTATAAACCTGGAAAGAAGAGGAATATTCAGATCATCTGGAAATCAATACCACTTCATGCAAGGTACGAGGAGAAGCAGCTCTGCCTCTTTAAGAGAATGACTCATCAAGGGACCATATAAGCTGGGCACCTCCTTGAGGTCTCACCACCTATATATTTATTTGAAAATGTTCTTAATCTAAATAGATGAGATTCAGTCTGTTACCACCTAGAGATTTCAGTCTAACACTCTGCCCATATGGACATTGGAAAGGTTCTGCCAATGCACAGTTGAATCAAATAAGCACATGGAATCAACTGATTAGCACAATATTTACATCACTGTATCTAACAGGCTAAAGAAAGCACTCCTAGCTCAACTAAAGACAGTAAAAGTCTTACATTCAGACATGGTGAGGATGCCACACATAGTAGATAGTTCATTGCTTCTGGAGAATTAGGAAGATGTATTTTGCTAGACAATAAACTCTGTGTGTGTATTAATCATGTCTATTTTTATCACTAGCACAACCCTGGTTCCTTCCATCATGCTTGGCCCAAGGTAGGTTTAGATAAATATTAATCTGGCTTTTTGGAGAATGTAAATTTGAGAAGCAGTATAACTCTAGGAAGAGAAGGATCCTGAGAAGGCAAGTGGTGAAATGGGGGGTGGTAATTATCTTGTTATAGGAGGTGATGGGAAGATGATCCAGGGGTCCAATTTCCCCTCTCATTATATTAATCCTCAATCTCTGAAAAGTCTGATGGGGCCACTATTCTGACTTAAGACCAGGCTACTATTCTGTGTCTTATTAACCTGATACCTGTGTGGCCCAAAAGCAAAATCTGGTTTTGTTTGATCCCTTTCCTGTAAAATCCCATCAAGTCAGCTAGATTTTTAATCATAGCCAATAAATACACCATATCTTGGCTTTTCTCAAAGCCCAAAGCATTTTACTTGTCCAAGCCATGAATTAAAACGAAATTTCAAGATCCTTAAACTGATTCTGGGTCTTGCAGCTAGGCTGACAAATGACATTATTCTTATAGAATCCAGCAGGTGCCAAAGTCTTTATCCTCAAAATCTGATAGTTTTGGAGGTAAAGAGCTAAATTTCCTAAAGATGATACAAATAATGCCACCCAAAACATCTGGCTTCTGTAATTTTGGGCTTATTCGGGACAATTATCCTTAAACTTTGTGGGGTGGCAGACAACTTGAAAATTATCGTGCTTTTTGCACAATGCTATGAAATATGGCTGTATTTAATTCCAGTGTGTGAACTAAGACAATTTTACTAGCAGAAAATAAATATATTATAGGTATGCAACATGAAATCACAACATATGTGCATGCGAAGCACAGGCTCTCAAGTGAACCACGATCTGCTGTTTCTGAGTTGTGCCATTAATATTCATTTGCTGCTTGCTCATTTGTTTCATTGCCTGCCTCACAGGTATGAGGTAGGAGCCAACAAAGGTTTAAGAAAATTTTAAGGGAAGAAAATTTTACATTGGAAGTGTACTGTCCATTAACTTATTGTTTTCTCTACTTTGGCAAGACTGCTATTATTCAATTCTGGCAGTGAAAATTCTTGGGTCAGCATGTGGGACATCTACGACCTTTGGAAAAGTTGTTTGAGAACTACAGAGGAAAATCAGAATGATGTATGTGTTAAAAAAATTGAACCTCAGACCTCGGAGTCAGACACACGTGATCTGAGTCCTGGCTCTACTGGTTACTAGCTATGTGACTCTAGGCATGTCGTTTAGCTTTTCTTTGCCACACCTTCCTCCTATATAAAATGGTTAACCTTTTAGGATTCTGTGAGTATTAAGTGAGATGGTGTACCATTAGGAATTCTTTTATTTTGAACAAAAGAAATAAATTTGGGGCAACTTAAGCAGAAAATTTATTGGAGGCATATTGGGGCTTTACAAAATCCACAAGGGCCTTAACCAAAGCAGCCCTGAGGCTTGGAAGCAGAAAAGATAGCAATAATTTTGTGTCAGATAACTCTGGTTTGATCACGCTCACTCAAATGAAGTGGAACTCCAACTAAGGTGCAACCCTTTAATTTTTTTACTGTGTCTGCAATATCAGAGAAGAACTATCCAATTTTTCTAGATTGGGTCCCAGACCCATTTCCTGTCGAGAGCAAGGAGCATCTCTGCATACAATCTTCCCACGTGACTATACTCAGTGAGGAAAACATTTTCCAATGAAGAAAAATGGGATACTATGGAAGGGGGAAATGGATGCCAAATATGTCAAAACAAAATCTTTTCTAGAGATGACGTATGTCGAGTGCTTGATACCTAGTAGATACTCAATGTACATAATTTAATTTTACTTTCCTTTCCCATTCAAGGCAATCAGATGGTTCAAACCAGGTGGAGGTGCCTCACAACTTTTATGTTTTGATATTGTCCAGTGATGTTTAAGAGTTTTAGAAGCCCAGATATCAGAAGTTTCCCATTTCTCTGGAATGAAAATGCATGATTCATTTACAAAGGAGCTTTTGATATCAACTCTTTCAACATGGGTTCAAGAGTTTCTAAAAATGCAGCTTTACAAAGCTGGGTTAGAGTAACATCGACTAGCTTAGTGACATCCAGGGACTTGTGGCTAGGTACATAATTGTTTCCAAGATATACCTGTATATCTACATTGGGAATAGTTATAAAAGAAAATTAATTATACAGTCACAATTCTGCTCCCCAAATCATGTGTCTTTGGACAAATCTTTGCAGAATAAGCATGGCCAATAAAATGTGTATCCTTTTTAATCTCTGCTGACCACGAACTAAATCTACAAATACCCCAGAGAGTTGGTAAATCAGAACTATCACAATATGATCATATGAACTGTGTCTCCTGCAGTGATGGGGAAATTCACTTTGTGGGCATATTTTCATTGCTGGCTGGACTCTAATACTTACCTTTTATACCTCTCATTTCTTGTCCAGCCTTTTAATTTTGTTTGCTAAACCATAGCCTAAATTTAATCTTGTATGTATTTGCACTTTTAAGCAGAACTTTCTACTTGGGCTCTTGTAAAACTCTTGACAATCTGCTCTTGGTGCCAACATTTTTTAATAGATTAATCCCTCATACACGCACCCCAATTATAGTCTGGGTAACAATGTAGGGGGACCTCACTGCACAGACTATCCTTCTTCCCCATTTCAGCTTTGTAACCAAAATTCACCCCCATCATCTCTGGATACTTTCATTGAATTATCAGGACTCTACTGCGTTTAGGATTGATTTGATAGGGGACTTAGAGGCTATTAGAGCCACAGGGTCTGTCTCACCAGCTTACTTTTTCTTTTTTTTTTTCCTCCTTAAATCAAAAAATGACTTTGGTTCATCCCAGCCTGACCCATCTATTCAGAAGTTTGTTCCATTAACTCTTTTAATAGTTCCTTCTCCAGGGCTCTGACGAGATTAAAGTCATTTCCCCACTAGAGGCTGGAGGGCTCCTGCCAGTCACCATAATTCACTGGCTCCAGCTCATGGGTGGGGGAAGGAGGGGTGGTGGTTATTGCGAGGCGGGAGCCTTGCTCTAGGATGACTGTGGGGTTAGTGAAGCTGAGAAGCAGTGGGTGTTCTTGCTTTCTTCCTAGATCTTTGTTAAGAAGCTTTGAGTTTTGAGCTATCAATGTCACTCCTTTCCTAGTCACAGCCTGATCCAGGAAAAGTGGCTCCTATTGGGGCTGAGAGGGATCTGATTCCTCCATATTTCCTTTCTATACCTTTGGCTGAGGCCTAAAGTCCCACAATTAGGGATTCATACTTTCAATTTAAGGTCGTAGATTTTCTAAAATATTTAGTAGAATAACATATTGAGTATTATGAGTTATTTACATCTAACAAGAAATTTATTTAACCCTTACTAGATAACAGAAGGATGAGAAGAGCCAGAGGCTGTGAGGCTGAATGGGTGGGAAAAGCTGTAGTAGAAGTGCCCAGAGGTTGACAGCATCACTAGGACAGCTTTGCCTAACTTTAAGGTATGTCACCCAGAGCTGGTGGGCCTCTGTCCCATATACCCATTGTTGGGGATTCCTAAAAGACTCGGGTACTGTTCTTCTATTTCTGGGCATTAAATATTTACTAAATTATTCTTGCCAAAATGTGTCTTATTCCCCACCCCCCTCTGTGCTTCCGATACATTATCTTCTTTCCTAGCACAATTTGGAAGGAATTACAAAGATCTCCATTAGGAGAAGTAATAGGCAGTGCCAGACAACAAATAACCTACGATTTACACAAAGGCATGGTGAGGAGTGTAAATGGCAAATATGCGAGCAAATTTTGTTTCATTTTTAAACTCCCTAAAAAAATAATTGACTGTATAAAACAAAAAATAATAAGCATGTATATAGGGCTTCTAATGTGTGCAGAAGTAGAAATCATGACAATACAGCACAATGGAGAGATGGAGGTACTCTTTAATAAATTTTGTATTTTGTATGAGAAGGGACAAAATTATTTTAAGATAGATTATGATAAGAAAAAGATTCTTATTGTAAACCTGACAGCAACCACTAAAAATGTCTTTAAAACATTTTCAAATATATATTTAGTATATTTTCTGATCACAACATTATTAAATTAGAAAGAAATGAAAATAGATTTCTGAGAAATCCCCAAATAATCAGAAAACAAACAGCAGACTCTAAATGACCCGTGTGCTAAGGAAGAAAAGATATAGGGGCAATTAGAAAATAATTAGAACTTAATAATAATAAAATCACAATATATTGGGCACTGTGACAGTGGCTCAGTGGCAGAATTCTTGCCTGCCATGCTGGAGACTTGGGTTCGATTCCTGATGCCTGCCCATGTTAAAAAAAAAAAAAATCACAATATATCAAAAATTGTGGGATATACCTAAAACAATGCTTAGAAGGGAAGTACAACCTGTCAAGTTTTATACCACAAAATGTTTAAAATCAATGCTCTCCTATATGAGGCTAAAAAATAAGAACAAATTAATTTCAAAGTCAGTATAAAAAAGGAAACAGAAATAAGTAGAAATTAATGGGATAGAAAACAGGCAAATAATGAAATAACCAGTAAAGCCAAAAGTGCTTCTTTGAAAATATCAATAAACTTCTTAAATGATTTGCAAGAATGATCAAGAAAAACTATGGAAAAAAAAAAAAGCCCATCACCAATGTCAGAAATAAATGAACATTCATCATTACAGATCCCAGAAACATTAAAAAAATAAATAATGGGGGAACAAACGTTAAAATAAATTTAGTTTGAAATGCTAGTGGTAAATGAAAGCAAGGGGTAAGGGGTATGGTATGTATAACTTTTTTTCTCTATTATCGTTTTATTTCTTTTTCTGTTGTCTTTTTATTTCTTTTTCTAAATTGATGCAAATGTTCTAAGAAATGATGAATATGCAACTATGTGATGATATTAAGAATTACTGATTATGTATGTAGAATGGAATGATATCTTATTGTTCTGTTTGTTGTTAATTTTTTTAATTAATAAAAAAATAATAATCAGGTGTAATATGTTCTTCATTTAACAATTTTCCCATGGAACAAAAAAGAATAATCAGGAAATATCAGAACAACCTATGTTAATAAATCAAAAACCTTAGATGAAATGAAAAATTTCCTTGTCAGACTTTCCCAAATCGACACAAGGAGAGTTAGAATACCTATATTTTTAAGAAAATTTAATCCATAGTTTAAAAATTTTCTACAAGGAACACCTTAGGCCTAAATTGGTGAATTCTATCAAAAATATAAGATAAAAATAATAAAATTCCAAAGTATTTCAGAAGGTAGAAGAGGGAATACCTCTCAACTCAAACATGAGGGCATTAGTATTTCTATACCAAAGTCAGACAAAGACATAACAGGAAAAGAAATTTACAAATGAATATCCATCATAAAAATAGGTGCAAATATCCTTAATATAGAAATTAACATATAAAATATGTAAACCACAACATATAAAAAGGATTATAAACCAAAGTGATATTTATGTCAATAATCAAGGCTGGTTTAACATTTAAAAAATCAATTTAATTCACCATATTAACAGAATAAGAGAAAATCTATATGAATTTTAGAAAAAAAGTCATTTAAAAAAAATCAATACCTATGCATGGTTAAACAACAAATAAACAAACAAAAAACCTTTAACAAACTTAGAAGTGAAATTTCTTAACCTGAGAAAGGAACCTATGTAAAACTTAAAGCTGGCATCAGACTTAAGGGCGAAAGACCAAATACTTTCTTCTTAAAGATCTGGTATAAGATAAGAATTTCTATTTTCACTATTTTTATTCAACATTGCAGTAGAAGTAAAAAACAAAGCAATAAAGTAAGGAAAGGAAATAAATAGAAAAGACATTGGAAAGAAAGATTTAAAACAAGAAACATGATTGTGAAAAGAAAATCCTTAAGAATTTAAAAAACCTCTACTAGTACTAATAAATAAGTTTACCAAGGTTGCAGGTTTCAAAGCCAGTATGCAAAAATCAATTGTATTCCTCTACTTTAACAATTAATAATGAAAAGACAAAACAAAACTGATTGACATACTATTTACAATATCATTAAAAACATCAAAGTCTTAAGGCTATATACAACAAAATGTATATGAGAACTCTACCCTGAAAAACCTAAAACATTATTGAGAGAAATTAAAAAGGACCCAATAAATGGAGAGATATACCATATTTATGAATCAGAAGATTCAGTATTGTTCAGATAGATGTCAGTTCTCCCAAAATCAGTCTATATATTCAATAACTGTTATTTACAATCTAATATTTATATGTATAAAAGAAAGACCTATAGTACTCATAACATTTTAGAAAAATAGTAAAGTTGTAGGACTTACAGTACCTGATTTTAAGACACACTATAAAGTTGCTGTAATCAAGACAGGGTAAGACTGATTTAAGTATAGCAATAGAGACCAATGTAATAGAATAAACAATCTAGATACAGATCTAAAGATCTATGGTCCATTTTATTTTTGACCCAGTTGCTAAGACTTATCAGTGGAGGAAGGATAATGTTTTAAATAAATGGTACAGGAGCAAATAGATACCTCTAAGGGAAAAAATGTAACTCAACCCATACCTCATACTTGACACAAAAATTAATTCAAAATTAATCACAGACCTAATTATAAATGTTAAAACTATAAAACTTCTAGGAAAAGTGCATAGGAGAAAATATTTGTAACCTTGGGGTAGGAAAATACTTTTTAAGTAAGGCGCAAACATCTTGAAGCATAAAATAAAAAATCGATAATTTGGGCTTCATCAAAATGAAAAACTTCTGCTCTTTGAAAAATACCATTTAGAAAATTTAAAGGCAAGTCTCACGTTGGAAAAATATATTTGTCTTCCGTACCTTAGACAAAGGAGTTAAATCCAACATAAAGAAATCTTTATTCAAATATTTTACAAAATATTTGAACAAATGTTTCACAAAAGAAGATACAATATGGCCAATAAGTAAATGAAAAAATGTTCAACATATAAATTTAAACCAAAAGGTGCTCTACCATACAACTACTAAGAATGACTGAAATTAAAGAGACTGACAATACCAAGTTTTGACAAAGATGTAAAGTAACTGCACTCTCATACATGATTCATGAGAGTATAAATGATACCATCATTTTGGAAACTGGCAATTACTTATAAAGGTTAATATATACTTATTATACAACTTAGTAATCTCACTATTAGACATTGATCTGAAAGAGATTTAAAAATTTGTCTGCAAAAGGTCTCATAAAAGAATGTACATACCAGCTTTATATATAAAAGCTAAACAGTGAAAACAACCCAAACGTACCTGAACTGGTAAATAGATAAACGAATCATGGCATAGTTATTCAATGGAATACTGATCAATAACAAAAATGAACAGGGAACAACATAGATGAAATCTCAAATACATACTGAATTAAAGAAGACAGATTGAAAAAAATACATATTATGTGACCCAATTTAGATGAAATTCTTGAACAGGCAAAATGAATCCATATTGACAGAAGGCATATCAGTGATTTTCTGGATTGTAAGGGAGGGAAAATTGACAGCAAAGGGGCACAAGCGAAGTTTGGGGGAGAGAAAAATATGATATATCTTGATTGGCATGGTGATTACACAGGTATATATATATATATATATATATATATCAGTAAAAATGCATTGAATGGTGCACTTTTAACTGGTGCATTTTATTATTGATAAATTACATCTTATTAAGATTGATTTTTCAATTAACAACAACAAAAAAGTGAGGTTATGGGTATTCTTAAAAAAGGATTGTTTATTCCCAAGTTGGGGGACTTGTGACAAGAGTGTAAAGAGCCTCTTAGTTTTCTAATTATTTAGAAACTATCTAGATGAATTATGGTATTAACTTTCTATCTTCACTAAAATACTTTTATTTTGACCTGGAAGCCAGATGTGAATTTAGTGTTTTTGGATTCCATCAAACATGGAACATTGTCTTACAGATTCCTACCCTTTGGTCCCCCCCCCCGCAGATTGTCTTTCTGTCTACCTAAGCCTCACATAATATATGCGTACACCCCCAACATCCATGCTCTGTCCACATCTCTAGAAATCGCTGCCTTTTGATGATCCTGTGGGTGTGTACACTGACACTGCAGTTCATCCTTAGAAAAATAGATTCAGAGAAAAGCACACACAGGCCCTGGTTGTGAGCTTGGGGCTTTTGGGTAGAAATTTCCAGTTTCTTAGTATATGGTCAGAGCGGGGTTTGTGAGTCCAGTTGGGCACATGTTCTGGCCCCATGGGCTGTTTGCGCAGTGGGGGAGGTTATGGTTGCATGAAAGACACAGAAGAACCTCTAATGCAGAATGCCTGTGTGATGTCAACTTGGCCAGGTGATGTGTCCAGTTGTCTAGTCAGGCAAGCACCAGCCTGATGGTTGCTGCAAGGATATTTTCACGGCTGGTTGATAAATAGGAAGGCTGGTTTATTAAATCATCCGTCAGTAGATGGCAGTTGTGGCTGATTACATCTGTGATCAACTAAGGGCGCACCTCCCACGATGAGATAAGCCAATCCATTGATGGCTATCAAAGAAGAAAAGAGACTCAATACTTCTTCAGCCATCGGGCCTCTCCTGTGTTGTTCATCGAGAGCCTTCATCAGAGCTGCCAGCTACACAGTCTGACTGTGGATTTTGGACTCTTCCATTCCCACAGTTGCGTGAGACACCTTATAAATCTCATATTTACAGATACTCTTCCTTGGTTCTGTTTCTCTAGAGAACCCTGTCTAATACACCTCAGCCATTGGAGGAACACTTCTCTCCTCTCAAAGAAGGAAATTTTCTCCTCTTCATTCTGAAAATAGCAGAGAGAACATACAGAGGTAGAGAAAATATGTCTCCTTTAGTCATTGTACAGTTGAAACTTCACATATCAAATTGGGAGGGGGAATGTTTAGATTCAGAAAGAATAAGTAAAACATGTTTGGGGCAACTGTGTGCTAAGGAAGGCATGTAACTGTCATGGTTAGGAACAGGTGTCAACTTGGCCAAGTTGTGGTACCTGTTCATCTGATTGGGCAAGCGCTGGCCTGTCTGTTGCAATGAGGACATTTCATAGGATTAGGTCATGATAACGTCAGCTACATCCACAGCTGATTCCATTTGTAATCAGCCAAAGGGGAGTGTCTTCTGCAATTAGTGATGCTAAATCCAATCATGGGAAGCCTTTTAAGGAGGACTCAGAGGAGACAGGTTGCATTCCTGCTTTGGCTGGTGAGCCTCTCCTGTGAAGTTCATTCAGGCCATCCATTGGAGTCGTCGGCTTCGCAGCCTGCCCTGTGGATTTTGGACTCTGCATTCCTACGGTCACATGAGACACTTTCATAAATTTTATATTTGCAAGTGTTCCCTGTTGATTCTGTTTCTCTAGAGAACCCTAACTAATACAGTAACCATTTCTATTTTTTTAGTTAAAAATCTAAAACAGCGGCTACTAAAGCAACTATATCAGGGGTTAAGAACTCAGGAAGCTCAGTTCATGGAGAGGAGTAGTCATTATTCTTCCTTCTAATCCACCTTTTATTTTCCTTCATCCCTTCCTTGTGTCCTCCCACCCTCCCTCCTTTCCTTTTTTCCAAGTATGCATTAAGTTTGTAGTTGGCACATATCTTTGTAGGTAAGCAAAGCAATATAACCCATGGCTCCTGTTCCTCAAGGAATTTCCAAACCATTGGCAAAATGAGGCATAAACATGCAAACATATTAGTACCTAGAATTCACAGCAGAGATTATTTAATTCATTCTGGAATGGGGCTTTTTTATTTGCTGCTGGATTCTTCTATCCATGGGACAGTTTAAGCTCTAGACCTTCCCCAGACTTTCCTCAACCAAAGCTACATCATCTATGTATGTTTGAGAAGACCTGGGGAAACTGCTTTGAATGGAGATATGCCCAACTCAAATTCTTTCAGGATGGAAGTGGAACATATATAATGTCAGTAAATAAAACAAAACTGAATAGGGCTTCTGTAGATAAAAGTCTTGGAATGAGTGGGACTAACGCCAGATCTGGAAATGTAAAAGGGATGCATTTTTTTCCTTCTGTCTTTGTAATATTTCCAATAACTGTGCCATTAAGCTCCTTAGATAACATTAAACATTATTTAACAGAGTGCACTAATGAACAATGAAGTGAGAGGCTCCTGTTGTTCACGTGATGTGCATACCAATCAGACATGCTGGTGTTGTCCCCAGATCTCTGCCTGGAGCACAGGGGAGAGAAACCACAAAAGCAAGAGGCTGAGAGAAAAGGGCTAAGGGGGAAAGAATTCAATATAACCTTGCTGGTGAGCTATTTTTGCCTAAGCCCCTTCAACTTCATTCTCAAACTATTCCTGCCCTTGTGTGGTTCTTATAAGTTTGGAAGCCAAGTGTGAAGGCCTGACCGTAACAGCTGTTAAAGACTCCCTGCAGATGAGACTGAAAGCCAAAATATCATGCACATGGGAAGGGGATTATCAACCAAATGTGTTGATTTCATCCCTGGATCTTTGCAGCAAAAATGTATGTTTCCTGAATAATAATGATCTCTTCCACTTCTATTACACTCTTCTGTTCAGGCCCCCGAGACATTCTCATTGGGAGTGATGGAAGAAAAAGCATAAATATTTCCTAATGTGACCTAACATCCTGGGTTGCCTGGTTTTAGCGCTGAAAGTGCCTCAGCATGTGGGGAACCCTTCAATCCCTGGCAAATGGGGATGATTGGACATGCTAGTTTCTCCCACCGCTATATGTGGGATTACTGGGTCCCAAGGTAATACAGTATGAGATCTTTCCTGGAGGGAAAAGAGACCTGTTATTGCCATTTTTAATTTGCATGACACAGAAAATGAATGCACGCTTGTTAGATAAAAATTAGAAAAAAACATGCACAGCAACACATCCATGCAAACACAAAGGCACACACACACACACACACACACACACACACACACAGAATAGTCCTATTGCCTGGATATAAGTTAGTATTTTCTAGGAACAGAATTTTATACATGCAGAATTTATATATAAACTATAATTTAGTTTTTATTAGCTGCTCAAGCAAATATTATGCAATAGGTCAGATTAAACAAGAGAAATTTATTACCTCACGATTTTAAGGTAAAAAAAAAGTCCAAATCAAAGAGTCATCAAAGCGATGCTTCCTTCTCGTAGACTGGCATTCTGGGGGCGGCAGCTAGGAATCTTTGGTCCTTAGCTTGTCACATGGTAAGGCACACAGTGGCATATCCTGCTGTCTCCCTTCTCTTCCAAGTTCTTTCGCTGTTCAGCTTCTTGCTTTCCACTGCTTTCTCTTCTGTCTGAATGTCATTCCACTTTTAAAGGTCTCCAGTAATAGGTTTAAGACCATCCTGATTGAGGTGGGCCACACCTTAACTGAAGTTACCTTATCAAAAGGTCCTCCTTACAATGGGTTCACAACCCCACGAACGGATTAGGTTTAAGCACGTGTTTTCTCTGGGACATATGCAGCTCTAAACCACCACAATAATATATATGATATATATGCATGTTATATAATATATGTATATAATATGTTTTTATTATATGTATGATATGTGGACACAGGATTTTTGCTCTTAAAAATAAAGCTGTAACCAATACTGTTAAAATATTTATATATCTGAGGATTTTGTGATTATTCTTTTTGATGATTTCAAGGTCCACATAGATGATCCATCCAAGATCCCAACTACCTTAATTTGGATTTTCCCCACAAAACACACCCAGAGACAAGGATTTGGGTGTAGCACTTGTTTGGGAAGTGAGTCTAGGAAACCCAGCAGAGAAGTGAATTAGAAAAGGTAGAAAAGCTAGTAATAGGTGGATTCATGAATGGGTTTCTGGTATGGAAACTGGGATTCAATCCCATAAAGGACTTTCTGAGATTGTAGAACATATTTCCAAATCATATGTCAGAGGAAAGAAGCTGTTGGGATATTTATCCACTAATCCTCATCCTTTATTAATTTGGGGTGGCTCTTAGGATAATAACTGCTTTCCCCTGTTTAGGCCAAGGAAACTCCTGTGGCCAAAGAACACCCTCAAGCAGAGAGGTGCAGGTATCTGTTAGTATTTATGGGAAGTTTCTAGGGTGACCTCCAGGGTGGACCAAGGAGTATAAGGGGGGACTCACAGCATCTCCTATGCTGCCCCCTCAGTTCCTTGTCTTCCTCTTCTCTGATGATTTCGTTTTTTACCCTACCATAATACCTGCTGTTACCAATATCGATAGTACCTTCATAATATCCCACTTTCCAACTTACTGCTGTCTTTCTCACTCCCTCTGGTACTCTAATACAACAGTTCTTTGACTGGCACCTGAAATACTTGACACAGCCACATTTTCTGTCATGTGGTTTCAAATCATCATTTACATCCTTAGCCATCGTTATACTCACACCCTTGTGTAATTTCTGAACTCCTTTGTCTCTTTCTGTTAAAATTATACTTTGCCTGGTGAAATCCATTCCTAAGTTAAATCCACATTTCAGCTTACTCTGTACATTCATCTACATAGTTGTCTTCTAGTCCATAACCTCCAATATCTACCCCATCTTCACACTCAGCTGATGATTGTGTTTCTTATTTCTACAAAAGAACTGAATCAGTCAGATGAGAACTTTCCCAGTACCCCACCACAAAAATATCTCCCTCCTGCATCTGTGCCCACACCCTCTGTCCTCTCTCCTGTTACAGGGTCCTTTCCCAAAGACTGAGTTGTGTACTAGATCCCATCTGATCTTACTTGAAGACATTACTCGATCAATTCTTCTCTATTTCCCCTATATCATGGATTTTAAAACTCTTATAGGATCATTCTCATCAGAACACAAAAGAAGTATCTTAAAAATATGATCTGTACTCCACATGCCTTTTGAACTTCTGCTTCATTTTTTTGTTCCCTTTTATAGCAAAACTACTCAAAATAGTTGCTTATACTTGCTGTCTCTAATTTTTTCTTTATATTCTCTTAAATCAATGATAATTAAGGTCTAAACCTACCCCTCCATGAACACTCCTCTTGTAAAAGCTGACCATGACATCCACGTTCTTAAATTCAGTGGTCAATTCTCATTTCTCACATTTAACCATCAGCTGCCTTTGAGTCAGTTGATCACTCTCTCCTTCCTAATACATGTTCCTCACTTCAGGAACACTGGTTTCTTGGTTATTCTCTTATCCCATTGATGATTCCTTCTCAGTCTCCCACCTTATCTCCACAAACTCTAGAAGTTAGAAATACTCTAGAATCATTTCATGAGTATCATTATTCTTTATTTATACTCTACCCCAACATCTATTTCTTAGTTGTACTCATGCTTTTACTTCATCTTATCTGGGGTCATGGCTTTAAATATTGTATGTCTGCTGACAAGCCCAAATTTATATCTTTAATTCCAACCTCTCTCTATATCTAGAATCATATGTCCAACTCAATGACTCTATTTAGATATCCAAAAGGCATATGAAATCAATGATGCCCAAATACAAACACCTGATTTTCCTGCCCAAACCTGTTTTTTCCTCAGTCTTCCCATCTTAATAAATGCCAACTCCATCCTTCTACTTACTCAGCCCAAAACCTTGAGGCCATCCTTCTTTCACATACTACTACAAATCCATCAGCAAATTGAATAGGCCCCTATTCTCAAACTAGACCAAGAAGTCAACTGCCCTGCTGCTCAAGCCACTATTAATTCTTGCCTGGGTTACTGTCACAGCCTCCTAACTGGTTTTCTTCTGGCTTTCCCTCTGTGCAATTTAATCTTAACACCAGAGCCCACGTGATTCTTTCAGAATTGAATTAGATCAGTTTTTCTGTGTTTAAAACCTACTAATTATTTCAGAGCTCATTCAGAGTGAAAGCCTGCAGCCCCCTGCATAGTCTGGCTCACATTATTTATCTCTATGACCCCAGTATCTTCTACTCCTTTCCATTTTGCCCATTTCACTCCAACCACACTGACTTCCTCATTATTCCCCATTTGGACCAGATAGACTCCCACTGCAGCATTTCTGTCCTTACTGATATCTTTCCCCTTTCCTGCCTTTCTTCCTCCTTTCCTTCCTTCCTTCTTTCTTTTTCTTTATTGTCTACCTGAATGACCAAGTATAGAAAAAGCAAAAGACTCAGTAGAGTTGAAAGGAACATTTGGAGGATCTTAGAATTTAATTACAAAGCTAAATTGTACATTCCTTTTAATGGTCAAATACGAGATAAAAATGTCTAAGAGTTAGTGTCATGTGTGTAGGAATGACTGTTTAGATGTTGCTCTAGTTTACTAGCTTATAGAATGCAAGATACCAGAAAAAGAACAGTTTTTAAAAAGAGGGAATTTAATAAGTTGCAAGTTTATAGTTCTAAGCCCATAAAAATATTCCAATTAAAGCAAGGCTATAAAAATGTCCAATCGAAGGCATCAGGGAAAGATATCCTGGTTCAAGAAAGCTGATGAAGTTAAGCACTTCTCTCTCAACTGGAAAGGTACCTGGCAAGCATGGCAGCATCCACGAGCTTTCTCTCCAGGCTTCTTGTTTCATGAAGCTCCCCAGGGGACATTTTATTTCTTCATCTCCAGAGGTCTCTGGCTACGTGGGCTCTCGTGGTTCTCTCATCACTCTGAAGCTTTCTCCAAAATGCCTCCTCTTTTAAAGGATTCCAGTAAAACTAATCAAGACCTACCTGGAATGGGTGGAGTCACATCTCCCTCTAATCCCAGGTTAATACCCACAATTGGGTGAGTCACATCTCCATGGAGACAACCTAATCAAGTTTGCACCATAGGGATTGAAAGAAAAGGTTGCCCCCATAAGAGTGGATCAGGATTAAAACACGACTTTTCTAGGGAACATAATCCTTTCAAAAAGAAAAGGTTGCCCCCATAAGAGTGGATCAGGATTAAAACACGACTTTTCTAGGGAACATAATCCTTTCAAACCAGCACAGATGGTAACAGACTAAGTAAAGTTTCTTTGGGAGAGGCAATACTTGGTCTGAACTTTGAAGGATGAGTAGGTATTTTGTTCAAAGTAATTAATGTTAACTTTAAGAACAAATAAAACATAAACAAATATGACAGATGACACAATTAATGTTTATTTATTGCTTAAGTACAGATGTGAGTTGAAGGGCTCTTCATGAGCAGTCCTACCCGAGCAACAATCCACATGATCTTATAGGTATGCCATCTGTAGTACTTGACTTCCAAGCTCAAAAAGGCAGGGGAAGAGAGGGCTGGAAGATTCTTTGGTAGATTTCGAGTTCAGGCCTGGAAGCAACTTACACATTTCTATCAAAATACAATGGGTCAGAACTGGAACCCAATCACATAGATGCACTGGAGCTGGATGCTTGGTACACATGAGCAAACTGTGCCACAGGTGTGTTTAGATGGATGGAGAAGGAGCCCAAAACAGAGAAGGGGATTATCAGAAGCCCAGGTAGAGAGTCCAAAGGAGCAAATGGTGTCTGGGGCAAAGGATGTATGAGGAAGTAGTTCTTATGGGAGAGAAGCCACAATAATAGAAGGAATATAATAGATTAAATAAAGCTATTTCTATAAAAATGATGCATGTTTAATGTAGACAATTTGGAAATATTAAAAAATAAATAAATAAATTGAGTAAATAAAAGAACCCATTATCCACTGGAAAAGAGAAAGATCACTATATTTGGTGTAGTTTTTCCCAGTCTTTTTTCTAGGATAGATGTTTGTGTGCACACACACACACATTTTAAATTTGGGGTAATGGTCTGTATATCATTTCATATCTAGTATTTTTTCACTAAAGACAATATATTGAGCATTTCCTTATATTGATAAATATTTTGGAAGCCTTGATCTTAATGGCTACATTTAATTATTTACTCATATTTTTAAAAATAAATGTTTATTGAACCTCTGCTCATACCAGGTACAACAGATACATTCCTTGTCCTCATGGAACTTATATTTGCATTGGAAGAATAGACAGTAAACAAATAAATGATAGATATAAATTTATACAATTATATAAAAATAGATATAAACAAATAAATTAATAGATAAATAATTTGATTGTGATAAATATGAGAAAGAATAATGGCTGTGGCACTTAATCAGGAAAGTTGCACAAAGGATGTAAACTTAAAGCTGAGCCTTGATGGACAATTATGTCAGCTGAGTGAAGGGTGGAAGGAAGACAGCTTTTTTTTTTTTTTAAACATGGGCAGGTACCGGGAATCAAACCCAGGTCCTCTAGCATGGCAGGCAAGCGTTCTTGCCTGCTGAGCCACCGTGGCCCAGGAAGACAGTTTTGAGAAGAGGAATGGGACACTCAACAGCCCTAAAGAACCTGATAGTTACTTGTCTGGATCAGAAGTCACTGAAAGTCTCTAATCAGGGCGATGACATAATCCAGACTATATTTTTAAGATTATTCAGACTGCTGAGTGAAGAATCGATTGTAACAGGGGAAAAGGGATAGCTATTAAGAAGATATCGCAATAGTCCCGGCACACATGATTTTGATGGTGGCTTAAATTGAGATGAGATAGTGAAAACGCTAATTAAAATTAGAGATTAATTCAAAGAAAACATTTTTGAAGATAACATCTCTGTGTGGATGTTTTGTAGTGTTCTAGTTTGCTAAATGCTGCTGGAATGCAATATACCAAAAATGGAATGGCTTTTAAAAAGGGAATTTATTAAGTTAAAAGTTTACAGTTCTGAGGCAATGAAAATGCCCAAACTAAGGCATCCAGAGAAAGATACCTTGACTGATGTCCGTCACATGGGAAGACACATGGCTGGTGTCTGCTGGACCTTGCTCCCGTTCTGTTGCTTCCAGCTCATGTATTTTCAAGGTATCTGTGGGCCTTTACTTAGCTCCTCTGGGACACAACTCTAGGTTCTGGCTTGCTTAGCATCCTGTGGGAAGGCACATAGCAACGTCTGCTGGGCCTCTGCATCTCCAAATGTCCATGTCTGAGCATCTGCTCTGTGTTGACATCCCATCAAGATATACCTTAAATGGGCAGAATTACATCTCCATCTAATCCAAAGGTCACACCTACTGCTGGGTGTGCCACATCTCCATGGAAACAATCCAATCAAAATGATTCCACCCTATAATATTAAATCAGGATTAAAGAATATGGCTTTTCTGGGGTACACAACAGTTTCAAAACCAGCATACACAGTTATCTCAAAGTTGTTATTTCCAAAACTGAAGCCCCAGTTTTTTTCCCACTAGAATGCCTGATTTTCCTTATCTCAATAAATGTCTCCTGTACTCACTAAGCTACACAAATAAGGATTTGGGGAGTCATCCTTTTCAAATTTTCTTCACTCTCTTCCAAATGCATCCAAGCTTTTGGAAAGAGTTGTTTTCACAATCTGTCTCCACTTCATCACCTCCTATTCACTGTTCACCCTGCTCTGATTTGGGTTTTACTTTCATCATTACTAGTTCTGGGCACATTTCAATATCCACCTTGCAACTTACGTTTTGGCAGCAATTATTAGAGCTGACCTCTCCATCTTTCTGGAAACACTCTCTTCTAGAATTCCTTTATGTGGGTATCTCTCATCTCATTTTCTTCCTACCTCTATTTCCATTTCTTCTGAATGTAGGTCTTCTTTCTCCAAGTTTCGAATTTTCTGCATCTCCAAATGTCTCCATCTAATCCAAAGGTCACCCCCACTATTGGGTGTGCCACATCTCCATGGAAATGTGGAATTTGCTTTTGCACACTTTTTTCTTCTCACTCTATAGTCTACCTTGACACAATGTACCTATCTCTTAGCGATGTCCAAATTATTTCTCCAGTCCTCACCTCTCAAACTCATAGAACATCTTACCAAAATGGTTAGCTCACCAAATTTACTAACCTCAGAATTTAGGGCCCCAGAATAAAGCAGTTTGTAGGGTTAATGCAGTGTCTTGAACAGGCAGGACTTTACTCAGAGAACCCTAGTCTCATTCTTGGGAGATTGGGGGCTGCCATGACTGGTGTATGTTTTAGAAACATTTGAAAGCAAAAGAGCATTGTGGCCAGTTCCCCAGAGAGGGTATTGCAGGTTTCAGGTGTGCAGTTGGAGAATAACGGTGAGCATAGGGAGCCATTCTCAATCTCATTACTATCAGGACAAGCAAGGAGGTTCCTGAGACGGGTATGAAAATGTATAGACCTACTGAAGAGGCAGAAACTTCTATAAATCAGGTAAACAGGTGCACTTGGGATTACAGGTTCATTAATGAAGCAACAGACCTTTGAAAGAGAGGGATTGCATTTCAGCAATTGTCATATACAGGTTTGTTTATGATGAAGACTGTGACCTTGTAGGCTAACACAATAGCTTATTGCATCTTTTGAGAAGATTACAGTGTAATTAAGACTTTAATAAGCTTCAGGTAAAGACTCTAAAGTAACCAGGAAGTTTCCATTTTTCCTCCTGAAAGGTTATGTGCAGGTGATATGTCAGGACCAGCTCACAGGTTAGGTATTGTTTTAAAATATCTCAGCAATGAAAAGAACAGAAACAAAACTTCCAGAAGGAAGGTCCTTAGGAAGGGCACTGCACACTTCAAATATATGCAACAGCTGCTTTCCCTCTACGTCTTTCTCTCTATCTCTATCTGCTCCCACCTGTACGTTTCTCTCTGATTTGTTTCTTCTTCTCTGTATTAGTTTGACCTCTCTATCTACGTGTCTTCCTGTGGGCCTGCCTTATTTCTCCGACTTTTGCCTTTACTATAAGGTGAATCTACTCTGTCTCAGAAGGCCATATAATCATCCATACTTTAATTAAATAATAATTTCTTGCCTATTTTTTCAAAACATTGTACTGCATCAATGAAAAAGAGATCCAAACCAAAGCCTTTCCTTAGTTCCATATCCTCTACAAATGGAACAGAAAGTGTCATATAAAACTAAAGATTATCCAAAATGGACATTATTTCAGTGGAATGGACATTGTGTGACCTGATTATAATTTCTATCTGTCTATACCAGACTAACCAGACCTGAATTAATTACTCATAATTAGCTTTGACTACGCAAAACAATTCTGTAATATCTCTTTGATTTTTTTACTTCAAGCAGCTGAGAATCCACTTTCTCTCAATCAAGTAAGGAATCTGAGGGACAACATCCAACATCTTGCTCTTAGAGAGGTGAGATTCTCTTTCTGTAAGATTTTCTCCAAGAAAAAAAGAGGAATTTCTATTAAAAGAACTTAATTTCATTTAATATTTATTGAACACCTAATATTTTATTTATATATATTAGAAGTCATTTAACATGTCCCATGATCCTGTGTTGCAGGTGTTATTATCAATCTCCTTCTATAGGTAAGGAAACTGAGGCTTCATTAGTAAAGTAAGTTGCCCAAGGCCCCTCAAATTTTAAGGGGGACAGAACAAAGATTCAGGACTCCAAAGCCCATGAGATCACATGGTCACTGTGGGCAGTTCTTTGCACACACTATAATCTCATTTAATCATTTGAGCAGTTCTTGAGTGTGGGCAGTATTATCTCCATTTTATGGGCAAGAAAAGTGAGGTTTAGAGTTACATATTTCCCTACTATCATACAGCTGGGAAGTGGTCATTTTGGATTTATGCACAGACTTACAGAGTGCCAGTGTATTCTACTCCTCAGAGTAGTCTCCTTCTGCCTCATCAGACCGCCTCCCAAATTCTCTACAGGTAAGCCATGCTCTTATGCCCAAACTATATTCCTCAATACTGGGGTTTATCTTCTTACTTTTCCTCAGTATCAAACACCAAATCGAAATCAAATTTGTAAGTAGTTTTTGAGGATCTACTATCTGTAAAGTCTAGTGCTCAGAACCGAAGGAGATGGAAAGATAAATAGGGACTGGTCCACAGCCTCAAGGAGTGATGGTCTTAATTGGGAAGAAGAAAGAGAAGCTTTGATAAAATTAAATGGCCTTTCAAGGCAACAAGATATGTCACCAGGCAGGATATGATGAATAACGGAAAGAATGTATGTTCTGAAGGATTTCAAATGCAAGAGAAATGGAAAGTGGGTGGTCATTGCTTTCTGTATAACAAATTTTGTATATTTAAAATAGATCACAAAACCGTCAAGTACCCATTGTTTAGATGAACTCATTTAACCTTTTCCTGGGGATATTGCTGCCTAATCCCTTCAGTGTATCCCCGTCTCTTTTCCACCTTTCCCACCTCTCAGAAATGTTGGCATCTGAAAAACATTTCAACGAGATAAATTAAGTGAGTCTTTCTTGTGAGGTTCTCTGCAACTGAACCTTTTCCCTCAGACCATGGGACAATTCATAATCAGTAATGAAAAATCATTTTGTTGTACTACCATATTCTTGGGTCAGATATCTCTGGGTTGAGGAAAATATTTCTACAGATATCTTCATAGAGCAGTTGCTGTTGAAAGGCAAAGCTAACCTTACATGTAAGTCTGTAGTAGGTTTGGGCGTGGAGGTGGGGATGGAAGGGGATGCATGAGAGAATTCCTCCAGCACCACCTTTGCACCAAGATTTATCCTTCCCATTCAGGGGGAACTCACTTCTACAGATATGTTCTTAGGCAGCTTCTTAAATATATAAATACCCTTGACTCCTTTATCATACAGTCTCTTAACCAAGTTATTAAGCCTAGGGATGTGTTTATGGGGCTGTGTAAGGGAGGGTAAGTGCGCGTGGAATATGAGATTACTGCTGGTGGGGTGAGAAAAAGAGTTGGAAAAGAAATGCAAAAGAATTGAAGGGCAAAATCTGCAAAATACAAATGGAGACTCTTGAAGTAAATCTTATCTATCTCACAATCTTGCCGGGGACCACACGCCGTGAAAAGTTCACAGCCGTGGAAAAGCGTACCCTCTTTTTTTTTTTTTTTCCCAATTTTACCCTTCAGTCAAATGTCAAAAACGAATCCTAGGAGACTAAAAGGTTGGGCCATCACAAATGTCCTCTCTCGAATCAAAGGTGACAGAGAGAAGAGAAACAGGCATGATGGCCTTGAGAGAGTGGACCCCTGGACGGTTTTCAGGATACGTGTTTCAGGGCAAGTCTTCTGTTCTTTCCCCTTCACCTGATACATCAAAGTATCCAGTTGTCAGAAGACACTTCCCTACCAAAAAAAAAACTGCAAATGATCTTTGATTCATTTGCTCTGTTAGAAGATGTTAGAAATTTTCTCAAGAGCCTTTAATTCCCCTCTGAGGATTCATATTACCCTGCAATAAGGAACAAAGCTACAAGTTCAGGTTGCTCCTTATGGACCCCCAGCTACTCAAACAAGTGATTCACTCACCTACTACTCAAACAAGTGATTCGTTCACCCAGCTGAAGAGATCCTGGATGTCCTTAGCAAAGGAGAAGCAGGCAACGGGCAAAATTTACAACCTCGATGAAAATATTGGATGATGACTCTCGTGCAGAATTCTGAAGCAAGAGACTCAGAACTTCATTTGGGAGCTGACACTCATTCACTATCAGACAGATTATTTTAGCTAATAATATGATGACATATCCCACAGGTAGGGGGGTTAAGATATTTTATATTACAGCATATTAGAAAATAGCACATTTTAAGAAATATTTGTTTGACTGAATGTTGCTCACTGTCCAAGGAAAAAGCAGTGTGGAAGGATGGGGTAGGCTAGAGAGAACAGAGAACAGAGTAGTGGCTTCAGGACAGTTACCCAGATCCATTTATTTTGGTGACTGAGGATATCAAATGTTATCTTTCATGAGACTCACTGCTCCTGATTCTTTGTTATATATTCTGTGCTGTGCCCGCAACAGTTGCTCACTAAAGGTTACAAGAGACAAGTGGATGAATGACTGACTCTAGGTATTTTCTTCAAACTAACTGCCTGATCAAACACACAAGGTTATGTTTCAGAGAACATGGAGGTGACCCCTTCCAAGCACGATGGTAGCAAACTGCTTGCAATGACATCATCCTGGAAATCAATTCCATATAAAACTCCTCAAAGCACAGAGAAATTTCATGCAGGCTGGTCCTGCCCTTTATAGCCCAAGTCCTCTCCCACCTCCGCTTATGCCCATCTGCATGCTGCCAATTTAGTGTGTATTCTTGCTGGCTGTAGGACTACCGATGACTGACAGCCATTCCCTGAGAACATCAGGTCTGCCTGTAGCCTGGTTGTGCATGGATGACTCGTGGTGACAGGATTAAGCAATGCTGTTTCTCCAGGGACATTCCATGTTCAGGATGTATGTCTGAGGTACTGTCAGATTTGGCAGGCAGGGGATTGGCTACAAGGTACTGATACCAGTCGTGAGAGAAGAGCATTGTGGAAACAAAGCACCGCGGTCCATTCACAGGCTAGCTTCCCTGAGCTGCCTGTTGCTATGAGGTGGCTCCTCCTATCAGTTTGTCTGGCAAGAAGATGGTGGTGGGAAGCAAAGGACTCCGTTTGTCCCACCTTCTTTATTTTGGGTAATTAAATGTTATATCCTTCAAACCCAGCTGGATGCCTTGTAGGCATTCAACACTCTTTCATCTAGGTCCAGGGATTAAATTCCCTGAATCAAAAATTTGACAGGAACTATGAGGAAGAAGGAAGCTGGCATCTAACGAAAATATTTCAGCTTTTGAAACTATCAAAATGCACTGGAGTTTGGCCACTGATAGAGAAGACTCGGCCCACTGAATTCATAAGTGGGATTAGTACCTAGTTTCTTAATACTTCAGTCTTAAAAATTCGATTCAGAAGAATGCTTCATTCTCAGGAACTCTTGATTTTCAGTCAGCAGACTTAGTTCATGATGAGTATTAAAGTGTCAAAGAATAATACAGGTCTGCTTTATAAATAAAAGAGCAATCCGCCCATTCCTCCATCTTGATGCATTCATAAATGGAGGTAGATTGGGGGAAATAAAACCTCTCAGATCCTTTCTGGACCCCATAATTTTTTAACCAACCTGTGCCAGTTTGAAAGAACTATGTACCCCAGAAAAGCCATGTTTTAATCTTGATTCAGTCTTGTTGGGGCAGGTCTTTCTTTTAATCCTGATTCAGTACTGCAGGTTGGAAACCTGATTAGATGATCTCCACGGAGATGCGGCATGCCCAATTGTGGGTGTGACCTTTCGGTTAGACGGAAATATGACTCCACCCATTTCAGGTGGGTCTGATTAGTTTACTGGAATCCTTTAAAAAAGGAAAAATTTTGGAAAGAGGCAGAAATGATGGAAATGACAGAAGCTTCAGAACTGAGAGAAACTTCATAGCAGAGCTGATACAATGCGGACATGTGGAGAACAGAGACACAGGTGTTTGGAGATGCTTGGAACCCAGCAGATGTCGCTATGAGATGTTAAGCAAGCTGGAACCTGGAGAGAGTCAAGGGAAGCCAAGAAATGAAAGCCAGCCTGGAGAAGTAAAGTAATGAACTTCAACAGGAACAGAGGCTGAAAACAATGGAGCCCAGGAGCAAGGGCCCAGGAGAGGCCAGCCATGTGACTCCCCAGCTGACAGAGGTGCTTCTGCCCCATCAGCCTTTCTTGAGTGAAGGTAACCTCTTGTTGGTGCCTTACTTTGGATACTTTCACTTCCTTAGAACTGTAAACTTGTAACTTATTAAATTCCCTTTTTAAAAGCCATTCAATTTCTGGTATACTGCATTCTGGAAGCTTTCAAACTAACACACAACTCAATAACCTGAAGTTAGAAGTAGCATCCAGGTTTGGAATAAGAGTAGGTCTTAATTAGCACCCCCACCCCCACCCACTCTATCCATTCCTAACCCCATGGCCTTGCAGCCCTGGGACACTCCATCAACAAGTATTCCTTTCTCATTGCCATTGAGTGATGCCATCTGATGAAAAATTCTGATCACTATTGCTAAAGCTAATAACAGGAAATAACAAGCCTGGGTGCCTGGTGACAGCCCAGGGAAACTGAGGTAACCAAGCTACAGCCTGGTTCAGATAAACCCTGGTCAGTGTACTTTAGGTTTTGGGTGAGTCCTGTCCTCCCATGTTCTCTATCACCATGCTTGGCAGGCAGAAGGTGATTCCCTTACTTTTCTTGAACAGTAATATGGATCACTCCAGAAAGAGGTTGAGATATGAAACCAGCACACCCTTTTCTGACCGGAATCTCTTCCTGTTTCTGCCATCTGATTACCCAGCATTGCCTTGCCTGCTGTTGATTATTAATGATCCTTTCCCTATGTTGGCCAACTTCCTGAAGTCTTTAGCCAACACAAGGGTTGTGTTGCTTCCAGAAATCCCAGTATTAATCCAGGCCTATTGCCAATGACTCCCCTGGACATAAGGTCATTTAGAATCATACAATGATAGAGATTATTCACATCTATCATTCTGGTTTATAAAAAAAGGACACAGAGGCCAGAGAGGTATAGTGGACTACCCAAGTTAAAACAGATAAAATTTGTGGTTGAACAACAATGAGTGTAGAGGTATTCTAACAACCAGATCTCTGAATGTTCTAGCTTTTTAGCTTTCTACCAGCTTCCTTTCAAAAATTCTACTCTGACTTCATGACTAAGCAACTGCCTTCTTATCGTCACTTGCCTGAACATCTTACAACTCATTTTTTAAATACATTTTTGTCCTCTACAATCTGTGCTTTCTTCCATTCCATCATGTATCCTTCTCCCCTGTGTACTTTCCAACTTATTTCTCCATATTGTTCAGTCCTCTTAAGGAAGACATACAGAATGGGGTGAACAGAAAATAAATGTGATGTTTCTTATCAGTGTGGCCTGAGGGAAACCAGTAAGAATCTGCTGTTCCTAGACATGTTTTTAACATGCCAAAATGTCCCCTATAATGATGGTTGAACTTTCAATATCAAAGGTTAACCTATCATGGTATTCTCTAGACACATTTTTATTTGTGATTACCTTTGAGAGGAAAGCATATCCAAGCAGTGTATGCCAGATGTAATACTTCCCAACAAGACTGCCCTTCAGGATGGTGATCCATCTACCCATACTGTTTTGCACTCTAGAAGTCAAAAAAAAAGGATGTGCAGATGGAAAGGAATGGACACTAAAGAGTCTATCAGCAATTATGTACCAGAGGAGGAAGAATGAAGGGTGAAACAATCTGTGCACTGGGTGGATAGACAATATCACTTAGGTTATTTTGGAACAGATGGAAGAGAATGCAGGTAAGTAAGTCTAGATTCAAGAAAAGGAACAAAAATGACAGAGGCATGTGGTAATGATTAGGCATCCTAAAATCCATGGTAAATTCAAAGCTTTAAATGCTGTGATGAGCAATTGGTAGGAGTACAATTATGGGAAGATGGCAGAGAAAGAAGCTTCAAAAATCAGTCCCTCCACAGCAACAGCTATTGAACTGGCAGGGATTTTCTGAAGAAACTACTTTGAAACTCTGAAATCTAATAGAACGCTGTGCAGCATCCAGCAAGAGGAAAAGATTAGTAAATTGCAATAAATACTGGTTAGTTTCACTCTCCATGCACTAGCTACCAGTCCCATTCACCCAGCATTATAGCAGGCAGCAATGGGGACTGGAGCTTTGGCTCCTGGCAGAGCTTGCTGGTGCCAAGGTGGGACATAAAGAGCTAGCCCTTCATATTCAATGTGTGTGTGATCACAGATCTCTACCTTTCATCAACAACTTTATATTGTTGGGAGCCATCTCTGAGGGCAGCCACTGGTCCAAACCTCTTCTGGCAAACGGGACAGAGGAATCTTAAAGACAGTAACCTTCCTCAAAGCTACAGAAAATTGTTAAAGAATCACATTATCTGAGCAAGGGCTGAACCAAGAAAACAGTTTCCACAGCCATGGATGAAGCTCCTGGAACTGTTACAGGCCCATCTATCACCCCCTCCACCACCAGGTGGAGCTCGTGTGAGTTACCATTGGGGGTCCTTGGCGCTGTTCCAGAGGGAGTAGAATGACCCCTTTGTGCACACGGGGGTATATGTATGTCAGGGTGGATGTCAAAGAGACGGAGCCAAGAACATATCTTAGCCTGGCTCTTCCAGAATTTTTCCTGGAGACAGAGAAAGGGCTTGTGGGCAGCTGGGACAGTGTGAGAACAATTAAATTAAAGCAGCCTAAGGCAAAGGACTACCTGTAAGTCACTTAAGAGAGCACCAAGTAGGGGGAAGAGGTCTGTTTCACAGGGAATAGAAGGGACATTCACTTGAACGCCTATAAACTTTAAGTGGAGAATTCCTAAAGCTTCTAGTAAGCACAAGGCCCAGAAAAGAAGCAGGGTCCATGGCTCCAGGTTCACTCAGGCTCAAGGAAGATAAAGAACCTGCATTTCCCATTTGCTTCATGCTGATCTTTTTGATAGGAGGGCTAAGTTCTGAAGGACACTATCAGCTACAGTACATTCAATTTGCAAAGGCAGTGAAAGGTGCTGTTTGCCTTGGTTTGTTTATTTTGATCAGCTCCTGGCATTCAAGGAAATATCTGTCATATCACTAGCTGGACACAAACTTAAGTAACAGACAGCTCAGGAACTAAATCTCAGAGTTAACACTTAAAGTATTAAAATACACAGTATGCAACAAAAGATTACAAGACAAACAAGCAAACAAAAAAAAACAAACAAACAGGAAATTATGGCTCATCCAAAGGAACTAGATAAAAATCCAACAAAGATGACTAGACTTTGAACTTACCAGACAGAGACTTAAAAACAAACAAACAAAAAAACCCTGCTCAATATGCTCAAGGAGATAAGGGAAAACATGGAGAAAGAACTGAAAGATATGAGAAAAACAATGAACAAAGAAAATGGGAATATCATAAAATGTAAATATCAAACATTTACAGTAAATTTCAAACTTTTATAGTTAAAATATATGCCTTAGAGGGCTTCAGCAACAGACTGGAAGTGGCAGAAGAATGAATTAGTGATCTTGAAGATAAGACAATTGAAATGATTCAAAGTGAAGAGTAGAAAACAAAAATAATAAAAAATAATGAGTAGAGTGTAAGAGATCTGTGAGACACCAGCAAACATATTAATATATACATTATGAGACTCCCAGAAGGAGAAAAAAGAGAGAAGGGGGAAGAAAGAACATTCAAAGAAATAACGGCAGAAAACTTTCCAAATTTAATGAAAGAAATAAAGATGTACATTCAAGAAGCTCAACAAACCTCAAACAGTTTAAATTCAAGGGGAACCATACCCAGACACATAGTAGTAAAACTGTCCAATGAAAAAGACAAGTAGAGAGTTCTAAACTTGCAAGGGAAAACAACTCATTATTTACAAGAGAATTCCAATAAGATTAAGTACAGATTTCTCATCAGAAAAAAATGAAAGCAAGAAGGCAATGGTAAGAAATACTTAAACAATTTTCAACCAAGAAATTTATATCTCAAGATTTTCTTTCAAAAATGAGGGAGAGATTAAGACATTCTCAGATAAATAAAAGCTGAGAGAGTTGATGACAACTAGAACTGTCCTATAAGCAATACTAAGGGGATTTTTTCAGACTGAAAAGAAAGGATACTAGAGAGTGGATCAAAGCAGCATAAAGAAATAAATACCTCTGGCTAAGGTAACCATATTGGTAATTATAAATGCCAGTACTCTTGCTCTGTATTTTTTGTTATGTAGCTCCACTTTTCTTACAGATACTAAAATGCAAATGCATAAAAAATAATGATAAATAGATTGTTTTGGACACACAATGTACAAAGATATAATTTGTAACAAGTACACAGCAGTGCATGTGTATCCTATCGAAGATTAGTTGGTCTCAAATCAAATTAGTTGTTTAGATTTAGGATGTTATGTTTTAATGCTATGGTAAGCACAGAGAAAATACATAAAATACATATTCAGGGAAAAAATGAGAAAGGATTCAAAATGGTACAATACAAAAAAATATGAAACTAGGCATTAACAGAAGAATTGAGCATCAAAAAAATGGTATAAGACTTAGAAGAGGAAAAATAGCAGAACTTGCAGAAGAAGGTACACATTGCTAGTAGTCACCTTAAATGTAAATGGAGTAAACTCTTAAGTTAAAAGTCAAAGATTGGCAGAATGGATTTAAAAAGCATGACCCAATTACATGCTGTTTAGAAGAAACCCACCTTAAATTCAAAATCATGAGTAGGTTGAAAGTGAAAGGATGGGACATAAATAGTAACCAAAAGAGAGATGAGGCAGTTGTACTAATAGCAGGTAAAATAGACTTTAAGTAAAAAATGTTATGAGGGACAAAGTTTAATATTTACTGATAAAAGGTTCAATTCAACAAGAAGACTTAATGATTATAAATATACATGCACCTAACAGCAGAGCCCCAAAATATATGAAGCAACCACTGACAGATTTGAAGAAAGAAAATAAAGTCTACAATAGGAATAGGAGATTTCAATACACCACTTATGATAATGGATAGACCATCTGAACAGAAAATCAATAAGGAAATAGAGGACCTGAACAATAATTCCAAACCAGCTGAACCTAAGAGACATATATAGAACACTTCAGCCAACAGCCTCAGAATGTACACTCTAACTAGTGCACGTGGATCACTCTCCAGGATAGAGAATATGTTAGGTCACAAAACAAGTCTCAGTAAATTAAAAAATATTGAAATTATATGATGTATCTTCTCCAACAGCAATGGGTTAAATCTAAAAATCCATAAGAGAGGGAGAAATGGAAAATTCACAAATATTTGAAAATTAAACAACACACCCAAATAACCAGTGGGTCAAGGAAGAAATGAAAAGAAAAATTAGGAAATAACTTGAGCTGAGTAAAAATGTAAACATGCCCCATCACTTCTAGGTACATACATAAAAGAGCTGAAAGCAAGGACTTGAAAAGATATTTGGACACAGATGTTCATAGTGGTATTATTCACAATTGCCAAAGGTTGGAAGCAACCCAAACGTCCATAATCTGATGATCGTATAAGTAAAATGTGGTATATGCACACAATGGGCTATTATTCAGCCATAAAAAGCAATGAAGTTCTGATACATGTGACAACATGGATGAATCTTGAAGACATCATGTTGAGTGAAATAAGTGAGACACAAAAGGACAAACATTTTACGATCTCATTGTAAAAAATAATTAAAATAAGCAAATTTATAGCCTCCAAAACCAGAATATAGGCTACCAGGGGCTGGGAATGGGACGCTGATGCCTTAACTGTGCAATGGTTCTATTTGATTTGATGGAAAAGTTTTGGTTGCTGACTGTGGTGACAGTAGCATAACATTATGAACATAATCAACAGCACTGAATTATGTACTTGAATATGGTTAAAAGTGAAAATGTTAGGTAGCAGATACGTAACTAGGCTAAAAATCTAAAGAAAAATGCTGTGATGATCATTTGGAGAGTCAGAGAAAGACCCAAAACAAGAAGGCACAGAATGGTACAGGTTTGGGCATCAGGAGACATGATTTTTACTTTTGAATTGATATTTGACTTTTCCCCTCTGTAAGCATCAGTCTCTTCAGTGGTAAAATAAGAGGTTAGACCTGATTATCTCAAGGTCCTGACTTCTTCCAACTCATCAAAGCCAACATTTCCTAACAATGCAGTTCCACCTTGACCAGTGTAAATGTCTCTTGGCATCACCCCAAAGTAGTTAAATCATGTCCTTTCCCTTTTCTCACATTTCTCTCTTACAAACACCAAATCCTTTTTGAGTCTTTTATATCAAGCAAATCCGAGCATCTTTTCAGTCTTATTTTATTGAGGTGCAAAGTCCTGAGGGCCTCAACCCCTGGTGGAATCAGTCCCCTGGTTGCCCCTTCCTTTCTTCTTCCTAAACTCATCCCTTATACCTAGCAGGTTGAAGTCATTTAACGTGTAAATGATAGAAAATCAGGAACCTCCTGCTGCTTATAATGATAACACTTCCTATAATTTGCATGATAAAATTCCACTGATTTTAGATAGCATTTCTCAGGACAGATAGATGACACCAGGGCTCCATGAGGGGAATAAATTATCACTTCAAGTTCTGTGCCATCACTGTTGTAGATTTGGATTGGCTGACATTCACCCCACCCCCCCAAAAGCACAAAGCTTTGTCTAATGGAGCAATGAAAAAGGATCTCGAGGAAATATTAACAAGTTTTGCATGGTAATTTATGCAAATACACGCCATAACTCAGCTGAAGAGGTTCAGCTTACACCTATAGGAGGAAACTGTGCTAACCAAGGATTTTATGCAATTGATACCACCTCATTAGATCTCAGAGGTTGTGGGTTTCCATATAAATTAGCATTGGAAAGATCCAGGGTGGCAATTAGTCCTCAGACCACCTGCATTACAATCTCTACAGGGCGCCCATTAAATGCAGTTTCCTAGAGCTCTACCGCAAATCCACCGAATGAGGAAACTTTAGAGTAGGGCCTGAGAATCTGCATTTTAATAAGCATTCCTCCAGCTGGTTTTTTATGCATGCTGAATTAGATCATCTTTCCAGGGCCTGCCCTCCTTTGGTCAGTGATGTCCATGTCTAGGTTATGCACACAATTATTGACTACGTCACGTGTGAATGAAGTAGGTCACTTCACCTTTCTCAGCCTCAAGTTCCTTTTCTATAAAATAAGAAGCAGAATGAATTATCTCTTAAGTATTTCAAGCCACAGTCCTTTTTTAGCAAAGTGCAGGCTGGATAAATGACGTGGGCAACCATGGCCCAGATGCATCACACAGCCATGTGTCTTTGGAGTTCTGCTGCCTCCCGGGAGCAAAGCAAAGCTGTCTTCATTATCCTAACTTCTTGCACACACAATCTCATTTTAGCCTGAAGGCCATACTTCCCCCACTGCGTCTACATGGGCATGTGTCTAGATCCCAAATCCTTTTCCCTATTGGTGTCTTAGGCTTTTGAAAACAAAAGGAATTACGTTTTTGTTTATTTTTCTTTTGAAGGCCATAATGTTTTCCACTCTTCAGTTTCCTCCTCTAAGGCAATAACACTTTGTATATTTTATACTCTAGAATACTCCTAGCACCTACAATGGTGTCTGGCATACAGTAGACTCTCAATATATAGTCACTAAATGAAGGAACACAGGGACAACTACCTGCTGGACTAAGGAATGGGAAAGGGTGAGATAGAGGTGGGCAGGGATATATTAACATCTCAATACATTATCACATAATACTAACATTTATTTACCACCAAATATGCTTGGGGTTTTCTACACAAATTATCACATTACTCCTTACAGCTTATGATGCAGGTATTAATATATGCATTTTATTTGAGGAAATTGAACACAGATTAAAACACGTATGTGAGACTTCACATTATTAAGTTGGCAAGGATGGGCCCAGCACCATATTTATCTAACAATAAAGTCCATAGTGTTTGTATTTTAGTGCTATGTCTCCCAAAGTAGAGCCCAGTAAAAGCTTAACTGTTTTATCTAAGCTAGTTATTCCTCTACCTTACTGTTATTTATTGCTTATCAGAAGCTGGCATGTCCATCTTGTTAAAATATTAAAAACTATATTGGAGTATGTTTAAATTGAAGTTCAGCTGTGTCTGCAATCAGGAGGACCAACCAGTATTAGCGCCATGAACTCGGGAGATGTTGGGGTCCACACAAGTATCCTCAGGTGTAGTTTTAATGAGATGCCAATCTCAGGACACCAGTCCTCACTGCACTGGGCAGGACTGGGGCAGTTTCTTAGGGTTGTGGTCTCCAGGTTAGACCCTGCCCTCCCTTTTTCCTTCCAAATTTTCCTGGTGTCGGCCCTTAGCTGTGTGCCCAGACGATATTCCATAAGTTGTGCAGAGGTTTACCATCCTGCACCCCTCATAATTTCTAAAGTTAAATATGTTTGGGGAATAATGAATAGTGGCTAGGCAAGTAAAGGAGGAATAAGTATTTCAGGCAGAGGGATCAGCATGGGCAAATGACCTGAGTGGCTCTAACAGTCCAAGAAAAGCCAAGTGATTCCATAAGTTTTACATCCTACAGTAAGACTTAACTAGCAGGGTTTCTCAGAGGCCCTGCTCCTCATTTCTTTTCTGCCACTTTTTATTCTTACTCTCCAAATGGTTCACATATAAACTCCCAGAGAGAGGATCTCATTGATCATATTAGTTCGTATCATTGCAAGTGGGCAGAGTCCTGAAACCAGGCCACCCGAGATGTCAGACTAGAGACCAACTGCTCATTTGCAGGACGAGTTTTCCTCAGGAGGGGTGTGGGCAGGGCAGGCCCTCTGGACTTAGGAATTTCCTCTGCAATATCCTCTCCTCCAACTCAGCTGACCACTTGGACATTCGGCACATACAAGTGCAGACCCAGAGGAGATAGTCACACCTAGACAGAAAGGTTCCCAAGGGTAGGGGCTGGAAGCAGAAACAGGGTTGCAGGGATAGTGAGGGGCTGGGGAAAGATTGTTATAATGGACAAAGTGCAGATATAATAAAGAGGGCCACTGTTGTTGAACTGCTGCCTCCTTATATTTATAATTGCAAAAGGGACCCTTCTTTGTGGTCTCAATTCATAAAACCTAGAATCCTTCCCTCTTCCTCTTCATCATAAAGCATCAGGCCATCATAAAGTGTCAGTCCATCCTCTGGCCCACAGCAACTACTCTTGGTTCTTGTTAGGGCAGAATGTCTCTCATTTGTAGGAAGCACAACCAGGATGTATACATGGTTCCTAGAGTTTTCCCTCAGTCCAGAGTCCTCTCTGCAGGCCCCTGCCCAGCTTGTTCCCCATCCTGGTGCCACATAGTCTCCCTCTTGTTTTGGTTTTGGGTTTGCCATCCTCTGGGTACAGCCAAGTTCAGTTGCATAATTTTCCTTGTCAACTCTTTTCTGTAAATGTTCTCTCTGCTCCCCACAGGTCCGCCACATAGGCTGTCTTTGTTCTCTTCACAAAGGGAGTTGTCAGTATTGAAGCCTCTTTTCAGGAAGGCAGAGAGAAGGCTTTTGTTTTTCTAAGTCACAATCAGAGCATTATTTGTGCTACTATCCTTTTTTAGGCATGTGGCATAAACATAACTGCATACAAGGTATCGCATATTCATGGACTTAGGAGAGTGTGAATGTGGGGGGGAGGGACAGTGCAAGCCATCACTGGAGAAAAATGAAACAAAAAACAGAAGGAAGAATCAGAGGAACAAAGAAGGTAGGATCAAAAGAGAGCAGGACCATGAAGACCTATTAGCAATGGTGCCACTGGCCCCAAGACTTCAATATCTTACCCCTGGGTTACTGTTTTTAATGTCAGATCCTTTCAAGGCTCCTTTTAGCTCGGGAATTCCAGTGGGTGTTTGGGCATCATTCTCCAGGATGACATCCAGAGTGATATTCATCAAGAGCTCCTTTAGGCCCCTGCTTTGGGCTGATGAAATTAGAGCTGTCAGTGTGGACACAAACAGCTCAGCAGTGGCAGTGACCAGGGAGAACAGCCTGGAGAAGTAAAGGAACAGCACACAGTCTCACTTGGGCTGCCTTACTGTATGCCAGGCTCTGTCACCCAAGGGCAGGGATTCAGCCTTCACTTTTCATTTGTCATTTGCTGTTTTGTGTCTGTCTTCCCTAAAGGTGGTCTAGAGAAAGAGGAACAAGTGAGATGGCCACTTCTCTGTAGGCCAGATGTCAAGTTCACATATTGCCACCAGAATCCCAGTTTGGCATTGCCAATACTTTCACATGCTGCAGAGCTACAGAGAAAACCCTCTGATGAGCTGATTCTGATGGATGTGAGCTTTGCTTAGGGACTGGCATTTACTCTGTGTGCGATCCTGGTCCCATGACCACACTAGCAAGCACTGCTAATGGGGAGGTCAATTAAATAATGCCAGCTACTGCTTTTTCCTCGTGGCACTCTGCACTGCCAGGGAAAGGTGCTTTGCAGATTATTAACAACAACAATTAATGGGGGAGTAATTGACTGTGAAAGGAGGACAGTTAGAATGGCAGGGATAATCCAGGCTTACATTCCTGGGGTCATCACCTCCCAAAGGAGTAGACTATTTACTGGACAAATAGTCAGTTTGCCGAGAAGGAGATACATCTTGGGTTCCATAGGGTAAAAGTTTAGGAAATGTTGGCCTGGTCATGGAGTGCACGTGGTCACAAATTGCAGTGCTTGACTTATTCTCCCTGTTGGATTAAGCTCTTGATTCTGAAGGGAATTCATTTATTTAATGTGCATGGGCCAGTCATCAGAGCTGGAAAGAAGAGTCATTGTGTGACTTTCTTCAAGCCACTTCTGTAATTCTGTAATTCCTCCAAAAGATAATTTGCTTATATTCATTGATAATATCTAGTGATTTATTTTTGGGGATTCAGCATTTATGATATTAATTTCTGCTAACAATGCAAAAACCTCATGGGAAGGTTAGCACACTGAACACTGTAAGTCAGTATATCATGAGCATAATGATAATAACAACCCACATTTATCAAGATGTTGTCATCATAACCATCACCACCCCCACTATCAAACACCTAACAAGCACTGAGACATATTTGTTCCAGCCACTATTTTCAGTGGCTTTACATACTATCATCATTTAATTTTTATTACAAAGCTATGAAATAGGTACTATTATTATCTTCCTTTTGTAAATGAGGGAACTAGGACAGAGTATTTAAGTAAGTTGGGCAAGGCAACTAGTTAGCCAGGTTAGGAGCCACAAATCTAAACTATCCAAAGTCTGTGCCATGAACACTGTGTTGCTAGAGTAGAGCAAATAGCCAGGTCTTCATTTCAATCCTGGGGCTGTTCACTGGACCTCTTTAAGGCTGAGTCCACTGTCTGTGACGTGAAAACACAAATAGGAACAAGAGGGCAGGTGGAGGTGAGGAAGCGAGGGGTAATAGCATTGTATTTGGTGCTTCGCCACTTTTGCCTAGACGTAAGTTCCCCTTTTGAAGAACACCCCAGCCAGTCCTGCCCTGGGAGTCACTGCAGCCATAGGCATGTGCATCCCCGTGGTTTGGATGATAACAGCATCCCTTAGTTTCTCCAAACAGCGTTGGCACTTCTGCTTTTTGCTGCTGTATAGTTTGAATCCTCCAATACCCAGTATCAATGGGAAATCCCTCCCCCTTCCCTAGAGGGACATAATAAAGACAAAAGCCCGATACACACATGTGCCCTTCCCATCCTCTCCCCCAGTCTCCTCATAGGCCTCACTGGAGCCTGGCGTAAGGTAGCCCCAGCCCCTCTGCAGCCCTCACTCTCCTTTCGCCCACCCAGGACCTTTGATCTCACAAAGCTGTCCTTTGATGCATTTTCAGCTACCTGTATTTGGCCTCATCATCCAAAGAACTTCCACATATCCTTCAAAACATGAGGCATCTAGGTGCAAAATTTCAGGTGGGACTTACTCTCAGTATCAGATCATGCGAGAGTTGGACCTAGTACCCTTGATCCTGGGAGGGAATGCCTCCTTAAAATTTGTACCCCATGCAGGTAGCTGACACATCAACCTCATCCTAGCCCAGGTCCTCTGCTCTAACTCAGTTGCAAAGATTGAGATCCTTTCTTTAAGTGGCTGGAACATAGTAGGTTTAAAAAACACTGTATTTTTTCTTTTTCTTGATACTAATATTATCATCTTCCTTTCAGAGAGCACGACTTATTGAAGCAGCATGGAGAGAGAACAAAGACTTAGAACACCAGCGTATCATGGGAGGGGTCAAACCCTCTCTATTTAGACATGTCCTTGAAGTCCAGGGAAGAGGAGTGACTTATCCACTGTCCATGGGTTAGTGTGGTCTTAGAGGTAGAGCTGGACCTTCTGACCCCACTGCCGCCCAGTACTGCTGTTCGGGTTTTATGCCTTTTTCTGCACTGTGCGTGAGATGTGCCACCACATCTAGAAATGGACATTGCCAGGCAGAAAGCTTGCTCTAGACGATATAGTCTTTCTCTTTCTAGAGCAAACTGCTCTCAGAAAGCCCAGGCAACACCCTCTCCATTCGGAAATTCCAAATTAATGTATCAGCCACCCCCTCATGAAAGAAAGCCCTCCATCTCGTGGCTGCTCTGTATTCCACACTCTTCCATGCTGGGCTGGGCTGAAACAAGTGGCCTGGGTGGGTGCGGTGGGGTGGGGAGTAGGCGGGCAGGGATTGGTGTTAGCAGGTAACAAAGCCGTTTCTCCTCTTGTTAAAGCTATTTGCAACACTTTTCACCTCAAGGATAAAGCACAGTGCTTGGCTCAAAACAGGCTCAATTTCTGAGCATTTTTCTGTCCTTTCTTGCCATCTTGTATTTCCAGCACTAGAGCCCTAGAGGGAGAGCTGGGCTAATTTCCACCATATGGATGTTGCCACTACAGCGTGGTAATTAGCTTTAAGGAACTGTTGCTTTATGCATCTTTCTCTGCTTTCCCCATCTCCCTAATGACACAGTCTCAAGGCTAGTGCCATTCTCTTTTCCCTTGGGTCACACAGTGGCTCCTTCTAGGAGTCTGGTTACTTGCTAATCACAGATGAAGCCTGAACTGATAGAGGCCCTAGCCTTGTGGATGCTCTGATTCTCTGAGACCTGGAGCTGGAAATTTAGGATAATGTGCCCCCCTGATGCATTTTGTTTTTGGGAAGCAGAGGGGAGGAGAGAGTCAGCGTCTGCCCTGAGCACTGGGTGCTCTGCAAGAAATGCTTGCCAAGTGCTACTGTCCCACTAAGAAGACTTCTCCTGGGTCACAGTCATTCAGATAATCCAGGTAGAAATAATTTGGAGGCAATCTGGAATAGTTAAGTAATCGTGCCATTTTTGTAACCCTGAATCATCTTAGGAAGTGGGGGAATTGCCTCTATGCACCACTCACTAGACTATGTTCAGATCTTGTGTGTATGTGCTTGTGATTTAGAATGAAAATGTACATTTATTTGGCTTTAATTATACGAAAATAATTCCACTAACATCATTTTAGTTAGATCTTGCAATAATCCTGTGAAATTATTTTTAGCTTCTCTATTTTCATTTAAAATAACTAGTTCGATGTCATATAACCAATAAAAAAAGCCGAGATGGGATTTTAAATCAGGTGTATTGATTTCATTTTCAGTGGTCATTCAGCAACACAGAGCTGCTTTTGAAAACTTCCCCAGTGTTTCTATTGGAGGCCTGCTACTGAAAGTGTGGTCCACAGACCAACCACATCAGCATCCCCCAGGAGCTTGCTAGAAATGCAGAATCTCGGTCCAAACTACAGACCTACAAAATTAGAACCTGCATTTTAACAAGACCCCCAGTTCCAGTGCACAATGGGTTGGAGAAACCATGCTTTAAAGCAATGCTAACCAATATAAATATAATACATACTACATGTGTCCTTTTAAATCCTCTTCAAGTCACATTAAAAAAGTATAAAGAGTTGGGTGGGCCATGGTGGCTCAGCAGGTAAGAGTGCTTGCCTGCCATGCCCGAGGACCTGGGTTTGATTCCCGGTGCCTGCCCATGTAAAAAAAAAAAAAAGAAAAGTGTAAAGAAACAAGTGAAATTAATTTTAACTGTAATAATATGTTTCAACCCCAAACATCCAAGAATTCTCATTTCAACGTGTATTGATATAAAATATTATTAATGGGATATTTTACAATCTTTTTTGACTACATCTCTGAAATCTGTTGGAGATTTTATACTTATAACATATTTCAATTTAAACTATCTACACCTCAAGGGTTCAGTTTCAAAGCTACATGTGTCTAGTGGCTGTCATACTGGACAGTGCAGCTATCAGACTGGACAATGCAACACTAGAGAAGGGTTCTCAAACACCAGCATGGCTCAGAATCTCCTGGAGGGCTCATTAAGCCACAGACTGCTGAGATTCCACCTCCAGAGTTTCTGATTAGTAGGTCTTGGTTGGCACCCAAGTATTCATATTTCTAACAAGTTCTCAGGTGATGTGGATGCAGGTGTTTGGGACGAAACTTTGATAAACACTGCTCTAGAGGCTAGATGGAGTGGAGTAGGTTGGTCTTTGGAGGCTGGACCTAGCTATCCACAGTAAGACAATTGGAGATGAAGATTCAGCTCTGCATTTGCCTTATTTGTAAAGACCAAGTGCATGTAGACTTACTGTTTTGTTTTTTAAAATATTTTTATTGAGAAATCTTCACACACACAGTCCATCCATTGTTTACCATCCCTGGCTCACAATATCATCACATAATTGTGTATTCATCACCACAATCATTTTTAGAGCATTTGCATCACTCCAGAAAAAGAAATAAAAAGAAAAAAGAAAAAAACTGATACATCCCATCTCCCTTACCCATTCCTCTCATTGACCACTAGTCCTTCTTTTTACCATTATCCCCCCATTATTTATTTATTTTATGTCCTTATTGTTTTGTTCATCTGTCCATACCCTGGATAAAAGAAGCACCAGATCTAAGGTTTTCACAATCACACAGTCAGGCTGTAAAAGTTATATAGTTGTATAATCATCCTCAGGAACCAAGGCTTCTGGAACACAGTTCAACAGTCTCAGGTACTTCCCTTCAGCCACTCCAATACACCATAAACTAAAAATGGATAGCTATATAATTCATAAGAATAACCTCCAGGATAATTTCTTGACTGTTTGAAATCTCTCAGTCGCTGAAACTTTATTTTGTTTCATTTCTCTCTTCCCCCTTTTGGTCAAGAAGCCTTTCTCAGTAGCATGATGCTGTATCCTGGCTCATCCTGGGAATCCTGTCCCATGTTACCAGGGAGATTTACACCCCTGGGAGTCATGTACCACATAGGAAGGAGGGCAGTGAGTTCAACTGCCAAGTTGTCTTAGAGAGAAAGGCCACATCTGAGCAACAGAAGAGGTTCTCCAGGTGTGATTCTTAGGCATAATTATAAGTAGGCTTAGCTTTTCCTTTGTGGGAATAAATTCATAGGGGTGAACCCCAAGATCAAGGACTCAGCCTATTGAATTGGCTATACTCACTGCTTGAAAAAATGTCAGGAATTCTCCAGACAGGGAATTTTATATTTCCTCCTTTCTCTCCAGTGCCCCAAGAGGACTTTGCGATACTTCTTTATTCTCTGCCCAAATGACTCTGGAATATATAGGAGCATCACACTAACCTGTACCCACCAATGAAATCTCACACCCTATTTAAGATTCCATATAATTATGATGTTCAAATAAACTGACCTTTTCAAGTTAATCTAGATAGTGAGCTACCCAGAATATAAATTTTGCCCCAAATAAACATCTCTCCCTTTGGTCTCACATAGAAGTTGGAGTTTTAAGATATGGACCATACTATCTTTTGCCCTGTATTCTGATTTACCTCAATCCTACGCAGATCAGCTTCATCCATATCGCTAATCAAAGTCTGATCCTTTTTGACTTTTTTTTAACAGTTTCTGTATTGGGTAATACTGACTTTCATATTTTCAGTGCTCTAACTCTGAATCTCAAGTGTCACATAAATACCAGAAATTTCAGGGAATGATGAGGTTATATACAAATAGCTCAGTATCTCAGAATTTAAAAAATAAGTTACAACTGAATATACATGACTGTTGTAAGAGCTTATGATCTAGACCCTTAATAATAGGCCCTGTGTTGGTTTGAAACTATTATGTACCCCAGAAAAGCCATGTCTTTTAATCCTCATTCAATATTGCTGGGTGGAATCTTTTTTATTGTTTCCATGGAAATTTGACCCACCGAATTGTGGGTGGTAACTTTTGATTAGATAGTTTCCATGGAAATGTGTCTCCATGCGTTCAAGGTGGCGTTGCTTACTGGAGTCCTTTAAGAGAGAACCATTTTGGAAAAAGCTTTACAACAACCAGAGCCAAAAGAACCCACATAAGCCAGAGACTGTTAGAGACGAAGAAAGAAAATGCTTCTGGGAAAGTGACTGAAGAAACCTGGAGAGAAAGTTAGCAAATGTCGCCATGTGTCTTTCCAGCTGAGAGAGAAACCCAGAACATTGTTGGCCTTCCTGAACCAAGGTATCTTTTACGGGATGCCTTTATTCGGATATTTTTATAGGCTTGCCTTAATTTGGACATTTTCATGGCTTTAGAACTGTAAACTTGCAACTTAATAAATTCCCCTTTTTAAAAACCATTCCATTTCTGGTATATCACATTCCTGCAGCTTGCAAATTAACACAGGCCCCAATCGATAACCCATGTGCTCTACTTCAATTTTCCGTGTTTGTGTACTATTCTCAGTTCATGTGAGTGAGGCATGATAATATTTCTCTTTTAGTTTCTGACATTTCATTCAACATACTGCCCTTGAGGTTCATTCACCTAGTTGCATGCCTCACAAGTTCATTCCTTCTTGCTGCCACTCAGTAGACCCTTGTATTTATACATCACAGTTCCCCCTTCCATCCCTCAGTCCTTGTACTCTTAGGCATCTTCATCCATTGTAAATTGAGAACACTGCTGCCATCAACACCAATGTGGAAATGCCTATCTGAGTCCCTACTCTCAGTTCCTCCAAGTTTATACCTAGCAATGGAGTTGCAGGGTCAAATGGCAACCCCATCCCTAGCTTCCTGTGGAACCATCACACTGTCCCCCAGAAGTGTTGCACTTCTGAGTTTCCCTACCAACAGTGAATGGGTACATCTCTTTCTCTACATTTTCTCTAGCCCTTGTTTCTCTCTGTTCATTTTTAAACAGTTTTATTTGCACATCATACAATCCAACTGTTCTAGTTTGCTAGCTGCCGGAATGCAATATACCAGAAATGGAATGGCCTTTAAAAGGGGAATTTAATGAGTTGCTAGTTTACAGTTCTAAGGCCGAGAAAATGTCCCAATCAAAACAAGTCTATAGAAATGTCCAATCAAAGGCATCCAGGGAAAGATACCTTTGTTCAAGAAGGCCGACGAAGTTCAGGGTCTCTCTCTCAAGTGAGACGGCACATGGTGAATGCAGTCAGGGCTTCTGTCTTGGCTGGAAGGGTGCATGGCAAGCAAGGCATCATCTGCTACTTTCTTTCCTGGCTTCCTGTTTCATGAAGTTCCCCAGGAGGCATTTTCCTTCTTCATCTTCAAAGGTTGCTGGCTGTTGGAACTCTCTGCTTCTTGTGGCTATGTCGTTCTGCTCTCTCTGAATCTCCCATTCTCCAAAATGTTTCCTCTTTTATAGGACTCCAATAAACCAATAAAGATCCACCCAAATGGGTGGAGACATGTTGTCACCTAATCCAGTTTAACATCCACTGTTGACTAAATCACATCATCCAGGGAGATAATCTCATTACAGTTTCAAACATACAGTATTGAATAGAGATTATTCTACCTTTATGAAATGGGATTTATATTAAAACATGGCTTTTCTTAGGGGGCATGCTTCCTTTCAAACCAGCACACTGAACTAAGTAAATAGCCATGGCTTCACCACCGTAATTTAAATGAAGACATTTCTATTTCTTCTGCAAAGAATCCATACTTCTTTCCCATATCCCTTGCTTGTTAACATTTAGTTTTGGCATAACGTCTTTGTTACATTCCGTGGAAGCATGTTACAATGTTACTGTTAACTATACACACTACCTTGCATTGATTGTATTTTTTCCTGTGTACCATCCCATTTTCAACACCTTGCAATGTCAAAAGTCATTTGTTCTCCCTTAGGCAAAAACATTTTTGTATTTGTGTATTTAATCACCGTCATTTTCCACTCTAAGCATTCCAAAGTTTTACAGTCTCAGTCTTTATCCTCTATCTTTCCTTCTAGTGTCATGCATGCCCCAAGCCCTTCTCCCTCAACCATACTCACATTCAGCTTCATTCAGTGTACTTATATAATTGTGCTACCATCAGATGGTACTGTGCTATCCATTTCCGAATTTTTGCAGTCAGTACTATTGCACATTCTGTATCCCTTCAGCACCAAATGCCCAATCTCTACCTTCTTTCTATCCTGATAACCTATGTTCTTAACTCTATCTCTCAAAGTTCACTCATTAATGTTATTTCATACTAGTGAGACTATATAATATTTGTTCTCTTGTTTCTGGCTAATTCACTCAGCATAATGTCCTCAAGGTTCATCTGCTTTGCTATATGCTCCATGACTTTCTTCTGTCTTACAGCTGCATACTATTCCCTTGTACGTATATACCACAGTTTGTTTGGCTGCTCATCTGCTGATAGAGGTTTGGGCTGTTTCCATCTCTTGGCAATTGTAAATAATGCTGCTGTAAACATTAGCATGAAAATGTCCACCTTGCCCTCAGGTCCTCTGAATATATGCCTAGTAATGGTATTGCTGGATCACATGGCAATTCTATACTTAGCTTTCTGAGGAACCTCCATGCTGTCTTCTAGAGCAGTTGTACCATTTTACATTCCCACCAATGGTGGATAAGTGTGCTGCTTTCTCCACATCCTCTCTAGCACTTGTCATTTTCTGGTTTGTTTGTTTATTTATTTATTTATTTGATAATGGGCATTCTAGTAGATGTGAGGATGATATCTCATTGTGGTTTTGATTTGCATTTCCCTAATAGCTAGTGAAGTTGAGCATCTTTTATGTGCCCTTTAGTCATTAGTATTTCCTCTTCTGAGATGTGTCTGTTCATGTTTTTCACCCATTTTTAATTGGCTTTTTGTTGAGTTGTAGAATCTTTTTATATATTTTGGATATTAAGCCCTTATCTGATATGTGGTTTCCAAATATGGTCTCCCATTTTGTAGGCTGCCTTTTTACTTTCTTGACAAAGTTCTTTGATACACAAAAGTGGTCTTTTTTTTTTTTTTTTTTTTTTTTTTTGGCATGGACCAGCACTGGGAATCAAACCTGGGTCTCCAGTATGGCAAGTAAGAATTCTGGCACTGAACCACCATTGCACTGCCCAAAAATGTTTACTTTTGAGGAGATCCCATTTAATATTTGTTTTCTCACTGTTCATGCTTTGGGTGTACGGTCTGGGAAACTACCTCCTATTCCAAGATTTATAAGATATTACCCTACATTTTATTCTAAAAGTTTTATGGTCTTAACTGTAACATTTAGATCTTTGATCCATTTTAAGTAATTTTTGAGTAATGTGTGAGTTACATACCCTTTTTCATTCTTTTGCATATGAATATTCAGTTCTCCGAACAGCATTTGTTGAAGATGCTTCTCTGACCCATGTGAAGAGGCTTAACCTCTTTATCAAAGATCAATTGTCCATAGATGAAAGGGTCTATTTCTGAATACTCAATTTTATTCCATTGGTCAATATATCTATTTTTATGCCAGTACCATGTTGTTTTTGATCACTGTAGCTTTGTAACATGTTTTAAAGTCAGGGAGTATGAGACCTCCCACTTCATTTTTCTTTCTTGAGATATTTTTATCTCTTCAGGGAACTCTGCATTTCCAAATAAATTTGGCTATTGGTTTTTCTATTTCCGCAAAGTAAGTTTTTTGGATTTTAATTGATATGGCATTGACTTTATAAATCAATTTGTGTAAAATTGACATCTTAATTATAGTTAGTCTTCTAATCCATGAACACAGTAGGCCCTTCCATTTATTTAGGCCTTCCATGGTTTCTTTTAGCATGTGCCTTTCTATATCCTTCCAACCTCCTTCCTATACCATGAAAGAAGTCCTGCTTCAGGTTTGCTCCATCCCCATTCATTCTGCACACTGCAGAAAGACACTTGTTAAAGGTAAATCCAGACATGTCTCTCCTCTGAATTAAACTCTCCAAAATTCTCCTTAACTTCAGAATAACACCCCACCTGCTTCCCTGGCCTTCAAGGCACTTCATGACGCCACTAGTTAAAGGTAAATGCAGACATGTCTCTCCTCTGACTTAAATTCTCCAAAAACGTTTCCTTAACTTCAGAGACCCCACCTGCTTCCCTGGCCTTCAAGATATTTCATGACACCACTGTCTACTGTCTAGTCACATTTGGAACCACTCACCCCTCAGCACTCTCAGCACTAGCGGCACCCCCCCCCCCCCGCCCCTGCCCCACCTATAGAACTTTTATTCCTTTTTGAACAAAGAATAGAGTCACTCTTTACTGAGTGTGGGACTTCACAACCACTGGTCCATCTTGCTGGACTTTTCATCCTTCTCTGCTTTGTTGTCTTCCCCCACCCCCACCCCCTTTGTTTCTCTGAGAGCACTCAGATTGTTTTCTTCATATAATTTAGCACATTTTGTTACTATGTGTTTATTTGAACCTTTACAGCTCAAGATTGGTCTCTCTCAATAATCTGTTAAGCAGTAAGCAAAAAGGGACTATGCCTTTTTGTTCATTTGCGCTGTATTCACTCTAACTCAGCACAGTGTCCAGCCCTGTGGTAGACTTTAATATAGATATTGCTGAATGAATACTTCTGTCATGTTAATATATTACAAGGACATAAAACAGAAAAGATGATTTTGAATATGTTTGAATAACTCAAGGCTAGTAGATGATGGCAGCTGAGGGAGGGAGCTACTGTTTTGCCTTAGAGACCAACAAATTAATGAGTTCAGAAACGATCCAAGAAAACAGAAACATGGGCCAGGTCAGGCTGTCTGTATTATGAGAGTCAAAGTCAAGAAGTAAATGCTTCAGTTAGCCACAGGAAAATGTCCATCAGGAGAAGAAGGACGGTGGCACAAGGGGCAATTTTCATTTTCTTTATTTGGGCAACAGGTGGGTCATGGTAAACCTCCTTTGTCATTTTAAATTAAATTTAAACCAGTATGGTTGTTTACTGTACAGTTTTATTTTTAGACTTTAGATGCAATCTCTGGGATGTATCCTGTTTCCTTTTATAGCCACACCATAGCTGTTGATTCTCAGCATCTTTGCTCCTTTCCTTTTTAGTTGCAGACAATATACAATCTCAGGAAGGCGTGATTACCCCCCACCCAGAGGGATGTTGCTTAAAAAATCCCAGAGGCAGCTCTGTGACATCTCCCCTCTTACTGCTGCTCACCCAGGCCAGGTTGCAGCCAATCGGTTGGGGGCTGCTCTGCCTGGTGCCTGATTCTAATAAATCAGCTGGAATCCCGCAGAGGGACCCCACCGATTCAGGTATTTAGAAGAGAGCAGACCAAAACCAGAGCAAACCATTCTTCATTCTGCCTCGTGTTTTTTTTTTTTTTTTTTTTTTTTCCTGGAGGTGCCCAACTAAAACGGAATCCTGGAGGCTGTGCTATTGTGACGCTCTGAGCAGGTGGGGTGTGTGTCTTGGGGAAGGGACAAGCGCTCATAATTATATTATGCCTTTTCTCCCTCCCTTCTTCCTTTTATTATCATTAATAATGAAATATTGAGAGGCGGTTGCTAATGAGCCTAAACTCCCTCCTGTTAGTTTATTTTTCCCCTTCAGACTGTCACTTCAGAGTAAATTACTTTTCTCTGCATCTTGTTCTAGCAATATTACACCAGCGTGACCCGACCCCTCCCCCCGTTCTAATTTCAGGGTTATTCGGTTTCTCTCACTGCAGTTTACTAAGCAAGGGAGTCCCATCGATCATACTTAAACCTCGGCCACGTCTCCGTGTCCCCACTTGCAATAGAGACATCATTCTTCGTGCACCCGGTCCAGTCGGGCTTTAAATACTTGCACAATATTTACATAGAGAAAAATACATAAGTAAATATGTAATATATATCCATACCTCCATGTTATTTCGCGAGTTCTGTGGGGAAAGATGTAGAGACTGGTGAGACAGAGCGAGGCCTGATTTGGACGGAGGGGGGCAGGAGAAGCGGACACGCTGCAATCGCTGCTCTCCACGCCGCAGCCGTGTCCGCTCCGCGCTGGCTCCTGCTCATTTCACGGTATGCTAAGCACTTCCTCGTCAGTTGAGAGATGTCAGGATGTGAAAACAACCAACATTAAATAGACATTTTGTGCCAGCACGACAGCAAGTGTCTCCAATATGCTTTTGTCTCCCTTTCCAAGATGCTAAACCGATATTCTATCAAATCGCCACCACTTCTTCAGGCTGTATCTTTTGTTATTGGTGAATACAAAGAAGTGAAAACTCAGCCTCTGCTCTCTCTCCTTTTAATTTCCTCCCCGGATCCTTTCTCCTCTATTTTCCATACTGTTTAAATAAGGAGGCACTCAGCCTCAGTTTATATCCCAGCCCTGCCGCTTACTGAGTGACCTGAACAACTAAACTTCTCTTCATCCTTGCATGTAAAGTGGTGACAATATTAGTTCTTAATGTTTGAGGGCTAAGTTAGTTAATACATGTGATGTGCTTAGTCTAATGCTTCACACATAAACACTCAAGAGATTTTATTTTCCTTCTTCTTCCTCCTTTTCCACTTCCTCTTCTGTCTCTATTTCTATCTCTCCTGCCTTTCTTTTTGTACCACTAGGACTCCTAACCTCAGAGGATTAGCTTTTTCCAATCTCCCACCTGGCTAGTCAATGCACAGGTGAACACATTTCCACTGTGGTAATTGATGATTACTGTGTGACATGCAGAGCTATTGGAGACCGAGCCAAAAGGAAAAGTCCATGGTCTTACTCCTGCCTTCATTTATAATCATGATGATTTGTTTATCTTGGATTCTTTGCATTATTTTAAAAAAATATTGCATTAATAATTACTTATCTTGACTATTGAGTTTCTTGGCATGCTTTAATTTTGTGACCAAGACAAGTTCCTCGTGTGCCTCACTTGACTGATATTAGTTCCAGCCCTGGCTGTTGTGGAAATCAATTTTCTCATAGTCCCTCTTTCTTTTCCTTTTAGGCCATGTGTGGACTCGTGTACCAGTATGTATCTTCTTTATAAAGGGCCACCCACCTATTGGCCATGTGAGGGGAAGAGAGAGTCAATTTGCCCAGAAGGGAAAATCTCTTTGGACTGAGCATGAAACAACAAGCAGGCAGGGAAACACATTTGAGATCTACATGACCTACAGGTTAGGCCTTCAAATCTCCCCAGCTGATCCATGAAATCTTGTCTTGCCTCCCTTGATAGGACATGAATAGGGGACAGCCTGGAGGTGGGTTTATTTATGAACCTGACACTCTGGGGTGCACGAAGGAGCTAATGGAAGGGTCAGACAGCAGAATTCAAATGGCACAGCTTTTCCTTTCTTGTTTCCACCCAAGTCAGGGAGACACTGCCCTTGGGATTAACCCCTTTTATGGGGGTCTTCTGCTGTATCCCATGATAAAGTAGGGACTGCCCAAAATTTATTCCTTATAGTTCTTGTTATTTAAGAATAAAAGGACAGCTGTTGGTCAAAGGAGAGGGTGACTATGTGGGGTTTCCAGGCTCCCTTATTTATAGTTCTGAACCCACTTCCTCTGAGAGTTCTTGACACTGTGCACAAATTATGCAAAACATTTCCAAGCTTTGCAATTCTGGGGAGTCACAGTAGGTTTCAACATGTCATAGAAAAGTCTACCCTTTCTAAAAATTTGAGAATATTCTATCTCTTAGAAACTGACAGAAAACCTCCAGCTAACCCTATACATATGCTTTCACTGCCACAAAGATGCAGTGCACATCTGAAGAGCTTAAGATCACACAAGTCATTAAGCAAACTTGTACACGTTAATGTGCTGCAGGGTTTGTTGTTGTTGTTTTCTGAATTAATTCTGGCTTGAAGCAGAGTCAGTAAGGCCTTTGTTCATTCTATTCTTCAGATATTTGCAATGTGTCTGAAGAGTATATCAACCTCTCAAAATGTTGAAATACTGGTTTCTCTTGAACAGTGGTCCTCAAACTTCATCATGCATCAGAACTGCCTGGAGGGCATATTAACATTGCTGGGTCCCACCTCCAGAGATTTCATTCCAGTAGGCCTGAGCTGGGGCCCAAGAAACTGCATGTCTAACAAGTCCCCAGGTAATGTTGATGGTGGTAACTGCATTTTGAGGACCTGATCTAGACCCTTGATTTCATTAAGTCACAGCTTCAAGTCAGTGTTTTCATTGTAGTTTAACTATCTTATGAATTCAGTGAAGAACACAATGTCTTTCCCCATTTATCCATACATATATTATTGCATGGGAATGTGCTGATTTGAAAGTATTATGCACCCTAGAAAATCCATGTTGTTAATCCTGATCCATCTCATGAAAGTAGCCATTTCTTCTAACCCCTATTCAGCACTGTAGTTTGGAGACTTCATTAGATTATCTCCAGGAAGATGTGACTCACCCAATTGTGGGTATTAACCGTTGATTAGATGGAGATGTTGACTCCACTCATTCCAGGTAGGTCTTGATTTCTTTACTGGAATCCTTTAAAAGAGAATACATTTTTGGAGAGAGTCCATAGAGCCATGAGAACCATGAAAGCTCACAACCAGAGACCTTTGGAGATAAAGAAGGAAAATGCCCCCGGGGGGCTTCATGAAATGAAAAGCCTGAAGAGAAAGCTACATTCATCGCCATGTTCATCATGTGCTTTTCCAGTGGCCATCATTGGCCTTTCTTTTGTGAGGGTAACCTCTTGTTGGTGCCTTAATTTGGACATTTTTATAGACTTGCTTTACTTGGACATTTTCACAGACTTAGAACTGTAAATTTGCAACTTAGTAAATTCCCTCTTTTCAAAGCTGTTCCATTTCTGGTATATTGCATTCCAGCAGCTTGCAAACTAGAACAGGGGACATAAGACTAAAGATCTTTCCGGAGATTTTGCCAACAGAATTTGGACAAATTGAATGATGCATAACCATGTATGTAGCTATAGATCCTTCAAATAGCCTGGAAACCATCACCGACATGAAAATATATCATTACATATGGCAAAACAATGTCATTGTGTATTGAATAATGTTAAAAGGGAGACATTCACATTGACATTAGTTTCCCTCACACATTCCTGGAAGGAAACATGAATTGCTGTGAAGTCTAGTCTGGCTGTGGCGACTATGTCCACATAACTTATTTTTGCACTTTTCCCTGTCCCTTTCAGGGGTGTCTATTTTCTATATAAAAAAATATAATTCATTTAAAGCACTTCCTTCATAGGGCATTTCTATCCTTTAGACACCCTTAGGACAAGGAGCTGGTGTACTGAAATCATTTCAGAATATTAACAAACTGTTAAATATATATAACTCCTATACTTTTCAGAATAATTTTGCATAGATTTTCTTCTTTGGACATAATTATAATCTTGCAAAAATATATAGGGCAGGTACCATTTGTCCCCAACTTAGAGGTAGGGAAAGAGAAATGCGAAGGAGGAGAATGATTAACCCAGGTCACCAAATGAACTCCAAGGTGGAACTAGGTCTAAAACAGAGACATCTATGTTTAATAGAGGTATTGGGCCCAAGACACATGTGAATAAAATCCCTGCCCCTCCTTTTTCACTTTCTCCCCATAACCTAGCCAATGGAGGTGTTTTGCAAAGTTTGTGAAGTTATCCTACATATGCCTGAAATAAAATTTACGCCAAATAAATCTTTTTGATGATATAAATTATCAATATGCTCATCCATTAGCTCCAGGGAATTCTAACATACAGATTTTGACATCAAATTATTGTCCAAAATGATGATGTCAAAATATCACAGGCATGGTTTAAGTAGGTAAATGATCAAAACACTTATTTCACCCCCGTGCCCGACAACGGGTTTGCCGCCAGAAAGCAGGTGTTGTGAAAACCATCATTAAATATTAAGCCAGAATGGTAAGAAAAAAAAATACATCCTTACCATCACTGGACACATAGATTCAGTGCAAGTCCACCTGACTACATATGTGGTGGAATTGACAAATGACCCATCAAATCATTTGAGAAGGTGGCTGCTGAGATGTAAGTCTAGTCTTGGAGAAACTGAAAGCTGAACCTGAGTGTTTTGATATTTCCCTATGGAAATTTGAAACCAGAAATTATTATGTGACTATCTTTGAAATCCCAGGACACAGAGACTTTATCAGAAACATGGTTACAGGCGTGTCTCAGGCTGACCGTGCTGTCCTGATTATTGCTGCGAATGTTGGTGAATTTGAAGCTGATATCTCCAAGAATGGGCAGATATGCAAGCATGGCCTTCTTGCTTATACACTGGGTGTGAAAAATCTAATTGTTGGTATTAGCCAAATGAAATCCATTGCGACACCCTACAGCCAGAAGAGATATGAGGAAATCACTACGGAAGACAGCACCTACTTTAAGAAAATTAGCAACAGCCCAGCACATTAGCATCCATGCCAATTTCTGGTTAGCATGATGACAGCCACTGGATCACATGCCTTGGTTTAGGAATGGAAAACCACCCTGGCAGGAGGGCAGTATCAGTGGAACCATGCTGCTTGAAGATCTAGATTGCATCCTGCCATGTACTCATCCAAACTGCAAGCCCTGGCATCTGCCCCTCCAGTATGTCTCCAAAATTGGTGGTATTGGGACTGCCCCCATGGACCGAGCTTAATGTTCTCAAGCCAGGCATGGTGATTGCCTTTGCTCCAGTCAGTGTTATAACGGAAGTAAGTCTGTTGAAATGCACCATGAAGCTTAGAGTGAAGCTCTTCCTTGGGACAATGTGAGCTTCAATATCAAGAATGTGCTTGTATAAGATGTTCCTTGTGGCAATATAACTGGTGACAGCAAAAATGACCCATGAAGGGAAGCAGCTGACTTCACTGCTCAGGGGATCATCCTGAATATTCCAGGCCAAATCAGTGCTGGCTGTGCACCTGTGCTGGATCATCACAGGACTCATGTTGTTTGCAAGTCTGCTGAGCTGAAGGAGAAGATTGATTGTCATTCTGATAAGAGGCTGAAGATGGCCCCAAGTTCTTGAAGTCTGGTGCATGGTTCTTGGCGAGTCCATGTGTGCTAATGACTTCTCTGACTATCTTCTCTGAGTTATTTTGCTGTTCATGATATGAGACAGATACTGTGGGTGTCATCGAGGCTGTGGACAAGAAGACTACTGGGAGACTGGCAAGGTCACTAAATCTGCTCAGAAAGCTCAGAAAGCTAAATGAATATTAACCATAACACCTGCTAACCCAGTCTTAATCAGAGGTGGAAGAATAGTCTTAGAATGGTTTGTCTCAATTGGCCGTCTAAATTTAAATAGTAAAGGACTGGTTAATGATATCAATGCATCATAAAACCTTCAAAAGGAAAGGAATGTTTTGTGGACCGTTTGTTTCTTTTGTCTGTGTGGTTTTAAGGTACTAGTTTTAAAAATCAGTATTTTTTTAATGGAAGTAAGATCACCAAAAATCTGTCTCAGAAGTTTGAGGTCCATTAAAACAAATTTTTATTAAAAAACAAAACAAAACAAAACACATCCTGTCAACCGCTCTGCATTATAAAGGGGGGTAAATACAGTCCTAAATATTCATGTATGTTTCTGTCTTTGCTTTACAGTGAACAAATATCCAGATAATTCCAACTGAGATTTAACATAGAATATTATGACAGTTGCAATGGCCTAGCACCTCAATAACATTTTCTGGTTTCTAGAAATGCCTTAAAACCATGATGAACAAAATCCATTTCACCATTTTGAATTTAAAATTCTACCTACTGTCCTTCCACACAGTGCTCTGTATTATCAACTGTCTAGATATAGCTCTAAATATGATTTCATCATTCAAAAGGGTGTATACCTATGAGAGGGTATGCGTGTGCATATATATATAAATATACACACATGATATATATAAAATCTATCAGATAAGGCATATGCAAAATGACAAGAAATAAAGAAAAGCAAAAGCAAAATCATGGTAATTTCTTATTCCCTTCTCTTTTTCCAGAATATGCTCCTTTCCCATCTGTTTATGCAAAATTCTCCCTCAAATGGTTTCTGTATTATAACCAAATGGTGGACGATCTGAGGCTTTGGGAAACATGTCCTGTCATTTCCTGAGAATTCCCTTCTCTCCAGCTTGGGTTTAAATGCCCTCGTGGCGCCGGCTAACAATTTGGGCTTCATCCAGAGCACTGAGCCTTGCCGGCGTTATGATTACATTTTTTTGCATAGTCTACATTGCTACATTAAACTCCAGATGCTTTCTCACAAGTCACTAAATTAACATCATGCACATTTTTGGCCCATTAGCATTACACTAAGATCACAGTAGGATTATCACCCAGAAAGGTGACTGTGTGTGTGTAGCTTCTGCTCCCATTATTGCTTCGGTTTTCACTTTTATAAAATTAGATCAGGGAAAATGAGGGTTGGGGCCTAAAGAAGACCGATAGTTTGTTAGGAAATGATGTCCCTAGCAAGGAAAAAAAAATCACCATCTGATGCCTGTCAGCAGATTGACGTATTTTATGAAGTGCAAGTGACAGCTTTTAATGTAAGTACTAAGAAAATTACTGTTGGAGGGCTTTTTTAGAAAACTAATATACTTTATGACATGAAATATATTAAAATGTCAGTGTTTTAACCAATGTTTATAAAAATATATTACAGTCATTTATTGAGTTTGTAAAGCACATTATGGACTAACAAGATAAAAGATGCATTGCAAATAAAGTTGCTATTATTTAGAAAGTACAGCTGCTGCCTGAGCTTTCCAAGCCTAGAGAGGTGGCACATCTGACCTCTTTTAAGTAGAATAGCACTTCTTTTGGAAGATAAATAAATTGGTCTCAACAGCAGTCAGCACTCGTTTAAGCAAACTCATTTGTACTTCTGTACGATTACTTTTTTTTTTTTTGTATTCTGTATGGTGGATGTCACATTTCATTCTTTTTCCATGTGAGTATCCCCTTATTGCAGCACTATTTGTTGAATTTTTTTTTTGTTTAGTTTGTCATTTGTTTGTTTGTTTGTTTTGTGGAAATGCACGGGCTGGGACTCGAACCTGGGTCTCCTGTATGGCAGGCAGAATGTCTACCACTGAACTACCCTTGCACCCCCCGATGATTACTTTTGTACAAATTATTGTACACCTTGAAATATTTTGGTATCTGAGAAACTGGTTCACAAATCCAGCACAGCAATTTCCTGTTGCCCTGATACTGTCAGTGTGCTTAAGTGGGTAGAGATAGCGTACCTTTTAAAGAATGGCTTTTCCAGTTGTGTTGGCCTCAAATAATCAGACAGATCTTTTAAGTAACCATTTTTAACTGGAGAGCTGCAGGTTCACCCATTTGGACTCATTAGCAAGGGACATCTTTGCTGAGAGGAGCAAGCTGAATTAGGGAAGTGACCCTGGGAAGGAGATTGCTGAGTGAAAGGCTCCTCATGTTGTACAACTCAGGTGGAGGTCCATATAGCTAATTAGTCTTCACATGTTAACAGCTCTTCCCCTAAATCCTCAAAATTCCTTTATGCAAATCTGTCACAGTAGAGGGAAAAGTCCTGGGGTGAAAGTCTTGTCTTTAAAAATAACTGTTTAATTTCATATACCACTAGGCTACTATCACTTTCCCTCTCACTCATGCTAGCTCAATTCTGAGAAGGGTGAGTTGTGATTTTGGCATGGGAGACACTTCACTTTGCTGAGCAGTCTGGGGAGAGGTTAGAAATGACTTTCAAAGAGCCAAAGTGGTAACTTGCCACATGTGGTGGGCTACAACTCAACTTGAGCATCCTGTGGCCGCAGTATTTCATATGATTCAAAATGAAGTTGACTTGAAAATGCATTTACATTTTAGAGAATTTGAAAATTAGAGAAAATTATAAAGAGAGGAAATGCTGTCATATCACAATTCTACCACTTAGATATAACCACAGTTTATATTTTGTATTTCTTTCCATTATATATGTTTATACTTATATAGAAGAGTATGATACTACTCGCATCATTTTGTTTCTTACTTCTCTCCACCTGGATTCACTGAAGACTGAAATGGAGGTTTAATAAATTTAGCTAGTGGCAGAAATGCTCCCGTTGCCAATTTAGCAAGTTAGTTACAAAATGTCACAGATTGAAGTAGTTTAGAATTCATTATTCAAACTTTTCTCTTTCCCGCTCCATAGATTAGGAATCCGTTCTATTTGCTAGCATCATGTGCCTTTTTACTTGTTTTCACGGTTTTGCTTTATTCCAAACAGGACAGGTAGTGTAAGTCAGTGGAGAAAAGTAGCCTGGCAGTTAATACACTCTCAGTAAATGTTAGCTATTATTACTAATAATATAGACACTGTCTACATCTAGGAAAAAATTCATTTACATGCCTATGGCCATCTCAAATTCTGTCATTTTGAACTGCCTTGAAAGACAGTAAACCAACAATGTGATTTTTCGATCAACCAATAAGCCGATCAGAAAAGAAATGGAATCAAATGTGTCAACGACCTTCAATGGCCCCAACAACTCCTCTGGGTTAATGGGGCCACTGAAGAGTTTGACATGTGTGCTCTGTAGTTAGATGGAGTGAACCAGTGTTTGACTTTTCGCTGGTAAATCTCAAGCGTGAGAGCTGGCCAGCTTGCTAGATCGGTGAAGGCGCAAAGGAGAGTTGCTGCTCTACTTGGAATCAGATGTTAGTCTGGGAGTTTTGTTTAGGCAAACAACCTGCAGGCCACATGTGAGGGAGAGCCACCGCCGAGGTTGCTTAGATCCTGTCCAACAGGGTTGAGAGAGGACAAGCTGTATTTCTAGGGGCTGAGGAGGAGTGAAGTAATCATGAGTATATTTGCCCCAGGTCAAGGAACTTCAACAATTTTCACTATGGGGTTATGAAGGAAATATACAATATGACTTACAAATTTTACTATGGAAACAAAACTTGGAATTGAAGCAACCTTGATAAATGTTAAGGCATTATATTATCATGAGTAAAATCAGGTATATAGATATTGATTATGGCCCTTAGAGAGATCTATTTTGAGTCCCATTCTACAGAGGCAGAAACGGAGACCAAGAGAGGTTACATAACTTACTCAAGGAGCATGAGCTTTTCATAACAGAGGAACTAGAACCAATCTCTTGGTTCACAACTTGATGCTATTTCCATTGTAACAATAGCTACATTTTATATGAAATAGATTAAGAGAAAAGAGGGAAAAGGTTAGAATTGGATAATTTAGAAAAATTTAATAGAGAAAGTGGGATTTCAATTAGGCTTTAAGGGAACGATTTGGAAATGAAGGCAGAAGGAAGAAGAGCTGTGCAGGCACTGAGAACACAAGGGCAAGGGTTCCAGCAGGGGAATGGATGTGGGGGGCAGTGGGGTTCACAGCTGGTGAGGAGGCAGGCGGACCTCAAAGCGTTTGAGCTCACCTGGAGAGCTGGTTTACTCATAGGTGCCTAATTTTTACTATTCGTTCCTCTGTAGATTTAGGGACCTGAGATTTCTGGAAAACAATGAGTAGAGGCAGAATGTGTGGATTTCAACTCTGCCACTTGCTACCAGCATGGTTTTGAACAAATCTCTCAGCCTTTGTCTATGCATCTTCCAAAAGTCATAATACTAATATCTTGCTCATTTGTTAACATGCAAACAAATAAGAAGACATACATTCCCCTGCTTAGCAAACAGTAAGAAAATGAAATTTTAGCTTGTAAAACTTCCTCAGCTTTCCCCTTCACCTTCAGTGACAGGCAAACTAAGTTAATATATAGCAATTTGCCCTCCTCTCCTAGGAGAGCTAATGTAGCTAAGGTTCAACCATGGAACACTTGCACCTAGCAATTGAGAAACATACTTCACGAGCTGCGCATGCATTGCAGTGACTGATTAAAAAATACAGGATGAAATATTGCAGCTATCAATAATTCCTGCACATGGTTGACTTCTAATGAAAGGAAAAAGTTTCTGAGGGAGAGAGAAGAAATGAAGAAAAGAGTTTTTAGCAGTTTCAGAGGAATACTTTGATAGAACCCTGAAAATTTTTCTTGGTAAAATATTTTCTTTTATTACCCTCCATCACAGAGTATTTGTTTAATTTCCCCTTTTCGGCAGGTATATATTTCACTTTTTAATTAAAAAAAAAATCATTGTTTCTCATTGGCTTCCCCCCATCTTTTCATTTCCTATTTGCTAGCATCTTCTTAGAATTTTTTTTGACAGCAATGAGGAATTTCTTCGATATTTTATTCTCTAAAACACCTTGGTCTGAAAAGGAGAATATGAGTTTAGGCAATTTCATTTCCCTAGACCTCAAGCTTCATATGTGCCAAGAAAACAATATGTAATTTCTGCTTCTACCTTTGACACTTAGCAGTCTGAAACTATTGCTATCAATATAGCCCTATGATATATTTTTAGTGAAAATATTATTAAAAAAATAATACATCTGTAGTATGATTAGTGGTGGTAAAGGCCTTTGTTAGACAGTGAGAGGCTGAACTCTCTCTCTTCAGCTGCTTGGTGGATTTGGCAATGAAAAAATCAGCAATGCAGTGAGCCTTGGTATCCTTCTCTCCATCTTCTTTCCTTTCCCTGTTTCCTTCTCAGACTTCCAATATTCATCTCCTTTCTGATCCTTCTCCCATACCACCAGGTCTTGGCTGGTCCTTCTGTGCTTCCTGAGTTTTGGGTAGAAGAAAAAATAAGGAGACAAGAGTATTTTTGCTTTTCTCCAGAGCTCCACAAGCCCCAGCTTCCTATGGGAAGCCTCAGGCCCGACTCGTCCTGGAGTCATCGCGGCCCCACGTTATTGTAGGGTCTGTGTGTACCCTGATGTCCCCCGAATAGGACTCCCCGCTCCCATCTGGCGGTGGAGGGATTTCTCCTATGGGAGATTCATCACAGAAGCACGTGCACTGGGAATCAGATGCATGGCCTTCAGTACCTTCCTCAAAGTAACATTCTTTTTATGAATGGGTCTGCTTGGCCTGGCTGAGCTCTGAACATCTAGGTATGTGGAGATTTGCAAAAAAAATGTGGACATACCACGGGAGCCACAGCCGTGTCCACCAGCTTAATTATTAACTCCCAGACCCTTGGAGGACTATTTGCACTCTTAAAAGTCAAGTTTATACTAAATAAGGTATTGCTTTTACTTCGTATGTGTTTATTTAAAATAATTTTAGAAGCTCCATACCTCATGTTTCCTGGCATATTAGGTTTTGTGTTAGCTAATAATTACAGTGCTTTTCTTTTAATAAACCCTTTATTGAAAGTTTTGCATGGAATTCACATGCTTCTTTATAAGCTTTATACTTTCGAGGATACTGTTTATGAACCGCAAAGTGAATCATTGGAAGAAGATCTGTTTGTTGACAGGTATGTGGGCTGTTTTAGATGCAACCCAGGTGTTTTGCAAACAAAATATTTTAGTGGATAACATTTATTTTGTATACCATTTTGTAAGATTTGGAAATAGAAGCAATTGCTTTAAGTTTTATAACATTTTATTTGGTGCTATCTCAGCAGTGCTTTCCATATCCAAAGAGTGACCTAAAAGAGTTCAAAACATTTCTACCTATTACGGGCAACAACAAGTCATGAGGAGAACTCCTTTGTGGATAGAGATGATAGTCCGAATATTTTGTCTGAAACACAGTACTCGTCTCAAAAATGTTTTCTTTGTTAAAAGAAGGTTGTAACATGCATCTGTACTTAACCATCTGCAACTTTACAAACTGTCAATTGCTTGTATATTCACAGGTGGTGATTCGTGCATGTCCATGCAATTTGGTGCATTCAATTGCATGCTTGTGAGTATGTGTGTATTTCACAGAAGCAGGTTGGGCAATAAATTTTGAAACTTTATCCTTATCTTTGGATAGAGCAATAAAAGTTTGTAGGCTTAAGAAAGCAATATTCCCTGGAACTGCAATATATGGGAATGATGAAACTGAACTAAAATGTACAGTAACCTCTAAGGCCTACCCAAGCTAGAGAGGTGCAAAGTGAGAGCTATAAAACAAAATTTAACACCTGCCACAGTAAAAGTCATTTTCAGCCTCTGACCAATTTCACACAGAATTGGGAAATATGACTAATATCAAGGCCTGATTCTCTGGAGGGGATTAAGGAGCAGTATGTCAAGAAGAGAAGCGATGGCCCATTATTGTAAACTGAACCAATGGGAGGTCAGCACTGGCACAAGTCAACATCCCAAAGTTTCCCCAACATTGGTGCCTCCTCCCTTTTCTCAAATTCAATCTTCTATGCCAAACAAGATTTGCAGCCATCCTCAGGAACTTGGGACTTCTGCTGCTCAAAGGGGCTCCGCAGCAGAGACCAAGGATTTTCCTTTCTATAGAGTTCAGCTATTGAGTGGTAAGTTCAATTTAGTTTACATCAGAGTCAATTCTTATCCATGTTGCATTTTTTGCAATGTGCAATTTACTGTCATTAAGGACACCCCATGAGTTCAGGCAAAGAAAGGTGAACAAATGAGCCAAACCTGCACACTTATCCAAAGAATCTGATCTGCATGGCCATCCCATCTAAATCATGCCCTCAACTTCCCCAACCCTCCTCCCCCAAACCTAGAGGTTTTAATCCATGTTCTTCTTCTTCTTCTAATTGGATAATGCTGTTGGGTTTAAGATCTCAGGTTTCAGTATTTATTTATTTATTTTTATAATTTTCTTTTTGCTGTCCTAATATACAGCATGGAGTGAACTTGTTCTATGTCCAGCTTGACCATCTCTTTCTGTCCCCTCACCATGGATTAGCCCCATCTTTGATGATGGTAGACAGAGTCACATATGACTTTCAGCTCTGGTTAATGTCTCTGGCTCACTGCGGGATCATTGCCGTGACAGGAACATGTCAGCCATGGGTGATTGCCACTAAACAATCGCTCCTAGTCTGTGGCTGTGCAAGCAGAGCAAAGAGGAGAGATGAGCAATTATCCAGTGGATGTGATCCATGCTGACAGCCGATCTGGATAATTCAAATAGAAACAACTTCCTTTGCTTCCCTAGTAGGTTTGGGGCTTGATTTCACAAGATCGTTGTTTGAATTTTGTTGCCTGTGGAAATGCAGCACATGTGCTTGCTGGTTAAGTGAGGGTTTGGAGGTTACAACCACAGAGCCTGTTAAATTGACATTCAAGGTCCATTTCTTTTTGGAAGCCCCTGTGCCTAAAATTTAAAAGCAGCAATATATACCTAACTCTCAGCTGTCTGAAAACTCAGAATACCTATGCTTCTTTTTGGTTTTCTAATCTGCCCAGAGAAATAAAACCATCACCTGAGCCAAAGAGTAGTTTGCGTAATTGGATTTTTTTTTTTTTTTTTTTTTTTTAGTTTTAAGGAGACACAAAGTGTATTCTAATTTCACAGTTGTCAGGGTGACTTTGCCAACTGAGCCAGACCACTTACCTAGAATTGAAGATTTACATTTTGATGATGTTTTTCAAGAGCTGTTTTATCTAGAGGGAAAGAGCAATAATTCAAGCAGCTGCAGAATTCCTCATACATCTGCAGGGAGTTCCTTCTTCTGCCCTGGGCAGCAGAGCATTATGGATAGAGCATAAGTTTTAGAGTCAAATTGACCTGGTTCAAATCCCAGCTCCAAAACTCATTAGCTTCATTATCTTGAGCAAAATACTTTTTTTTCAAGCATCAATTTCCTCATTTATAAAATGGGGATAACAAGCATTCTCATGACTTCAACTCTGCTGTGAGGATTAAAGATTATTTAGGTTATACATATTTGCTGAGTACCTGATACATGTGAGATGCAAGCCCCAGCATTGGAACTAAGGCAGTCAACAAAGTAGACAAAATCACTGCCTTTGTGGAGCTTATACTCTACTGGGGGAGAGAGCAGAAATAAGGTTTAATAAGAAAAATAAATGGTAGCTGAGAGAGTGGTAAGAGCCATGCAAGTAAAACAAAATAGAAGAGGGACAGGGGATGAGAGTGGTGGAAAGGGGCTAGATTTGCAGGAGGTGGTCAGAGAACATTTCATTCAGAAGGTGATAAATAAAGAGGTTAAGGAGCTGGTCACAGGGATATTTGGGAGCAGAGTGTTTGTGCTGAAGAAACAGTAAATACAAAGTCCCCGAGCCAAGGATGTTCTGGAATATTCGAGAAACATCAAGGAGGCCAGTATTCCTGGAGAGGTAAGAACAAGAGTAGATTAGGACAGAGTGGCAAGGGAGGCATACACTACGTGTGATCTCTCAGGCCACTCTCAGATCTGTGCTTAGTCTCTGCCTGGTAGGAAAAGCTGATGGCAGGCTTAGAAAAGAGGAGGACATGATCTGATTTAGATCATAAAATTATGTATGTAAAATGCCTCCTGGTTGGCAATTATTATTTTTATTCCTCCAGCCCACTTCACTTCTGATAAACTCTGGCTGGAGTGTGTGTGTGTGTTGGGGGAAGAGGGGGTGCCACAGAAGGCAATTTTTTTAGTGTTTCCTATTTGTGTAACTGTCACTGTGCTATGTGCTGTCAAAAACTTCCACTCATACCAGTTGTCATCCTTAGAAATTTGCAATGACAGATAGCCTTACTGTACCTGTGTCACACAAATGCCATTTATCCAGGTCCAACTCTCTAGATGATTCATTTAGGTATATCCATTTAATTTTGTTTCTGCTTTGCATATGTATTTATTTTGCTTTGCTTTAGAAAGAAAATGAACCTAAACTGGTTCCCACAGGGTTAGTAGATCATTCATAGGAAAATAAAACAAAGTATTGGAATGCAAGATAAAGATGCAGTCTTTGATTGAAATATCCACAGTTGCTGGAGATGTTGGTAGTGACACGAAGGAGAGGAGCTGACAGAAAAGAAGGAGTTGCAGAATCTTATGACCTAAACAGGCATGGAAGTGTTAACTGCGGTGGGTTGGGCAGGATCATGGGTGCTGGGACCTTCATTCGTTCATTCCTCCTGTACTTACTGAGCATGCACTAAGTGGCAGCACCGGGCTGAAAACTAGGTATTAAAAAATTAACAAAATTTGGTCCCAATCTGCAGATTATTCCCAAAGTCTATGAACAAAAAAGAAAGCACACAGAAGCGGGAGATTCATTGTGTTCTGGGGTTGGAGAAACCATGAAGCAGGAGGAATATGGTATCTGGAGAACATATTCCATGGACCTGGGTTCAGGTCAGCCGCATAAAGGCTCTCAGAAAGATGCAAGTAGAAATGGGGTGTGTGAAAGGTGAACAGAGCACGGCAGAGGTCATCCTAGGGTATAGTAGATGATTCAGAGAAGTAACCAGGACATCTGGAAAATGTGTGAAGAGTAGCAGAGACCCAGACACAGGATTCAGACACAGATTCAGGGGCAGGACTCCATTCCAGGGGATGGGTGGGAAGGGGGGTGGGGGTGGGGGAGAGGGGTAGGTAAGAGACTAGTACAAACAAGGAGGTTCTTTGTCCCAAAGGTAATAAATATTCTGCTGGTTTTCAGACAAGAATTTTGACACAAGGAAGGAGGGTCAATTAAAATAACTTGGGCATGAGATGGGTGTGGGGTTTGGGAACAATAAGGGACTGCTTGCTATGGCCATATTCACCCCACAGGATGGGATGGGTTCAGTTTTCCCCCAAAACACCCTCCATTCGCTGTGAGGAGGAAGAAGGCTATAGGAGAGCCTGCTGGGAATTGCCATAAGATTATGAGTAGAACCCAAGAATGGCTAAAATGCAGGCTCAAGATGGAAAATGAAGTTCTGCCTCTCAACTTTGACCACGTTTGCTACCAGGCACCATCGTTCCTGCCACCAAAGACCACTTAAGATTGCAAAAACATTCATTGCTTTGCAATGCACTTTCCTGTCTTCCTAGAGAACAATAGAGAGGATGGATAAGAGTCGGAGATGAACAGGACCTTAGGCACAAGTTAGTCCTGGAACTGAATTTTATAGAGGAGAGATCTGAGATCCAGAGTGGTTTCACGGTTTAAAATAATTTTTTTTAAAAAAAATTGCTGCAGTTCTGTTTTGGCCAGAGTCTTGATTTTGTTTCTCTCTCTTTTTTTTTTTCAAGTGGCTGGAGAGGAGAAAGAGAGCCTTTTAGACATAATCACTATAATTTAAACAACTTCTCGGTTTTCTTTCTGGTCCTAGGAGCAGTTCTGGAGAGTAGAATCAAATATATGTGCACTGTTAGCAACAAATGGAAACTGTGTCAAGAGACTGAACTAAAAATATCTTCTTCTCTTAGATGCCACTAGAAATACCTATATATCTGCATTTTGCTTCATTGCCCACCATCATCCTCATATAGGACACTGAAAAGAATTCCCCTCCTTATCCTTGCACACAAAATGTCAAAACCTCTTATGCATGCTCTGAAGTCAGACTGTCTGGACTGAGTCTTGATTCAGCCTTTTGCTGGTCTTGTAACCCTGGGCAGTTGACTTTACCTCCTGGTGCTTCAGTTTTTTCAGCTCTGAAATGGGGATATTACAGCAGCTATGTTATCGTGTTGAGTAAGTGAAGACAAGTTAATGTCTGTAAAACTTTTAAGACAATACTTGGCACGTAGTAAGCACACAACAATTGTTTGCTACCAATACTGCTGTTATTTCTTTTATATGGCTCTAGTTGCATGACCTTGGGTGAGTCACAGAAGTCATCTGGAATCATTTGTGAAAATTAATGGACCATAAAACCTAAATCCTAAACCCCTTTCTGATGCGAAGTTTCTGAAATTCTGTCTTACAGTGTTGCCATAAAAGTAAAATCAATAGTTACATTTTCACATTGCCTGCAACATTTCTGGAAAACCATGCTTTGGGGGGTTTAAAGATGAATGTCACCGATAATTGGAAAACTTTCTCATTTCCATGAATGATCTTCTCCATTTGCTCCTTACTGCTCATAAATTGGAAAAGTTGTCTTGAACTTCAGTTTTATAAAATGTGAGCATTAGGGAAGAGATGCAGATAAAGGATGAAGACTATTAATGCTCCTTTTGCCTTTTCTGTTTCATTGTCTGAGTGTTTACAGTCCGCTGGCGAAGAGAATCCATCTCATTCTGACCCTGACCTTTGCGTAATATTTATTGGATTAGGAAAAAACAATCCACAGAGTAATAAAGATATCTGTGCATGCATTTATTATACACAAAACTGTACTTCATTTTGGAAAATCTGTCCGAAGCCTACTCAGGTGAATCAGCCATAACAATGTCACTGCAGACTTAGCAGAAATGCCCTACAGATGTCTTTTGTTTTAGCTGGGTTTGCAGGGATGGGATGAAGAGAAAGAATTGGAGATGTTTGCATGGAGGGAGAAACACTTCACCAGGACTGTGTACCTAAAATAAGAATATTCAGGGCAACCTAGGACTGACTTGTCTGCTAGAGAAGAATTATCAGGGTTTGACGGAGGAGACCCACCTTCACTCCCAGGTACAAGACTCCTCTTCCTTTTCCCTATTGCCTTCCTTCTCTTTGTTCTCTTATTCCTTGAAAAGGCCCACAAGTTCTCTTTTCTGTTCCTGGTAATACCATCTCAGACCAGGACTTCTCCACCTCATGCCTCAGATTCTGCAACTGTTCTGAACACTTCTCTCTGCATCCCCTTGGTTCTCACAAATCCTTATCCCATAAAGTGTCCGAGACTATTTATCTTGCATGCTGCTTTCATTTGGTTACTTTTCAGATCTATGACTCTCAGGGTTTTGTTCCTTTTTATTAGTTCAGATCAACATTTCTCATTATATCATTTTTGACCCGCTATTGATTTGCTCCCGAATATCTATCCAATTTATTTCTGGGAATTTTGCAATCTGATTCCTCCCTTTTAGCAAAATTCGTCTCTCACTGTTCACCAAACACATTGTTTACCCCTCCGTTTCCTCCTGTCTTTAATCCACATAAATCAATTTCTTTAAACTATGCTGAAGAAGCATTTTCTTAGGAATTTTTTCCTATTTTGTCTTCATCAATAGAAATATCTTCTTTAAATGTTTGAAGGAATTTGCTGGTTAAGCCATCCAGTCGTGGATATTTCTTTAGAAAAATGTTTTAATTTTGGATTCAATTTCTCATATAAATATAGAATTTTTCGCATAGTCTATGTCTTTTTTAATCTCCCTTTGATAGAATATTTTTCTAGGAATCTGTTATTTTTTTACACAATTTCCCTTCTGTTGCATAAGTACTATTTCTTTTAGTAAGAAACAAGATACTTGGGATTCTCCTTAATTTGGATCAGGGTCCATTTTTAGTAATTATTTAACTGTGTTATATAGCCCTAAGGGGCTTCATGAAAGCAGAGCTGTGTCTTATTTTCCATGCTATCCAGCCTGGAAACCCTCTCCAATACTGCCCACCTGCTTATTGTTTTTTTTATGGAATCTATTCCTGGATATGAGACCCTTCTTCCAGAACTTTCCACTTTTGCTGGACTTACAGATGTTAATAATTTTGAACACAGGTCTTTTATCAGAAATGTGTTTTGCAAACGTTTTCTCTAGTCTGTGACTTATCTTTTCATTCTCTAAATAGCTTTTTTCAACAGAGCAGAAGTTTAAAATTTTTATGAAATCTAACATTTTTTTCTTTCATGGATCGTGCTTTATGTTGTATCTGAAAAGTGATTACCAAACCCAAGACCACCTAGATTTTCTCTTATTTTATCTTCTCCTGTCTTTATCTTCCAACTTTTGTATTTTACATTTAGGTTATGATACATTCTGAGTTAATTTTTGTGAAAAGTGTAAGGTTTCTGCCTATAGTTATCTTTTTTGCATATTATGCCCAGTAGTTCCAACACCATTTTTTGAGAACACTATCCATTATTCATTGAATTGCTTCACTCTCTCATCAAAGATCAGTTAACCACTCTCGTGTGGGTCTTTTCCTGGATTCTTTAGTCTGTTCCATTGATCTATTTGTCTATTTGTTTTCCAATACCAAACATCTTGATCACTGTCACTTTATGGTAATTCTTAAAGTCAGATAGTGTCAGCCTTCCAACTTTGTTCTTCTGTATTGCATTGATGATTCAGGGTCTTTTACCTTTCCACACAAGCTTTAGAATTGTTTTGTCAGTATCCACAAAATAACTTGCTGAAATTTTGGTTGGGGTTGCGTTGACTTTATAGAACCAATTGGGAAGAATTGGCATCTTGATAATACCATTTCAGTATTCATGAACATAGAATATCTCTCCATTTATCTGCTTTTTAAAATTTCCTTCATCAAAGTTTTATAACTGATGCTAATAATGATAAAAATAAAGGTATTAAGCATGTGTCATGTGCTTGTTATGTTAAACACTGTCAACATTTTGTAGATATACTCGCTTGATAAATACTACAACAATATTCATGTCTTCTTTCTACATGTGAGAAAGTTAAAAATCAGAATGGCTAAATAATCTGTCAAAAATCACACAGTTAGAAAGAGGATTTGCTGAAATTCAAACTCTCGGTTTGTCTGGTTCCAAAGCCAGTGCAATTAATAAATATGCTATTTTGCCTCTCTATGTTTGCTTCCTGCTTGGCTCCCTCCACACTCTCTAAGCTGTGCTTCTCTTGCTTGAGTACTCTTTCTATTAGAATCTGCACCCATGTTAGGTCTTGAGTAGCTTCCCACTTCAGTGAATGCATGTGGTCTATAAGTAAAGTGTCCATATGTGGCTGATGCCACTGTCTTTTTCCTTCCAAGCTCTTGTTCTGACAACAATAATTTTTTCATCCAGGCCAGAAGTTCTTACCTGGAGGTGATCCATTTCAACCTCTTTAATGCCCAGAGGTCCTTTGGCAGTTCTGGAGACATTTGTGGTTGTTACAAATAGGAATAGGGAGTGTTACTGACATATAATGGACAAAGACCAGGGACGCTGCTCAGCATCCTACAGTGCACATAACAGACCTCCACAGTAAGAATTTCCTTGTCCAAAATGTCACTAGTTTTGAGGCTGAGAAACTCTGATCCAGGCAACAAAAGTTGAGCATCTACTATATATCAGCCACTTTCCAATTACTGGGAATGCAAAGTAAACATAATCCTTGTCCTCTAGGAGCTATATTCTAATAGGGAATACATATGAGTAAATTATTAAACAGTCCGGAGGGTGTTTTCTATCATTGAGGCTGCTCAACAGACCATGGCAATGCCAGGAGATGTAGCTGCCTTCTTTTTTTTTTTTTTTAATGCATTAACTTTTATTTTTTCCATTCTTTGAGAGAATTATTTTTATTTAACAGAGGCATAAAAACATTAAATAAATGTTTATGATAAAGTCTTAAACTAACAATACAAGGAAACGTTCTTACTCTAAAAAGTTTATATCTAAAAACTAGTGCTAACATCATTCTTACTGCTGAAATTTTAGATGCATTTTCATTTACACTTAGGAACAAGTCAAGGATGCTTTCTTACAATATTGAATTGGTGTTCCCAACCAGTGCTTTTAAGAGTCTGAGCTTATATTTTCTAGAGGGCTCGTATTAGTGAAATCACGTAGTATCTATCCTTTTGTGCCTGGCTTATTTCACTCAGCATTATGTCCTCAAGTTTCATCCATGTTGTCATATGCTTCAGGGCCTCATTTCTTCTTATTGCTGCATAGTATTCCATCGTATGTATATACCACAGTTTGTTTATCCCCTCATATGTTGAAGAGCACTTGGATGGTTTCCATCTTTTGGCATTGTGAATAATGATGCTATGAATATTGGTGTGAAAATGTCTGTTTGTGCCACTGCTTTCCGATCTTCTGGGTGTATACTGGGTAGTGGAATTGCTGGGTCATAGGGTAACTTGATATTTAGTTTTCTGAGGAAACTCCAAACTTCCACAGTGACTGTACTATTATATATTCCCTTCAGCAGTGGATAAGAGTTCCAATTTCTCCACATCCTCTCCAACATTTGTTGTTTCTTGTTTGTTTACTGGCAGTCTTTCTTACAGGTGTGAGATGATATCTCATTGTGGTCTTGAGTTGCATTTCTCTAATACTTAATGAAGATGAACATCTTTTCATATGCTCTGTAGCAATTTGTATTTCCTCTGCGGAAAAATGCCTATTCCTATCTTTTGCCCATTTGATAATTGGGTTGTTTGTCCTTTCATTTCAATGAAATACAATTCTTTATGCATTGGCTATCAAACCCTTATAAAATATGTGGTTTCCAAATATTTTCTCCCATTAAGTTGGCTGCATCTTCACCTTTTGACAAAGTCCTTTGAGGCACAGAAGCATTTAATTTTGAGGAATTCCCATTTATCTGTTTTTTTTTTCTTTCATTGCATGTAATTTGGGTGTAAGGTCTATGAAGGTAACTTTTTACAAAAAAAAACACCAATTAAACGCAAACATTCTTCTTTTGATCATTCCGTTCTACATATATAATCAGTAATTCATAATATTATCACATAGTTGCATATTCATCATCATGATCATTTCTTAGAACATTTGCATCAATTCAGAAAAAGAAATAAAATGAAAACAGGAAAAAAAAGATTATACATGCCACACCACTTACCCCTCCCTTCCATTGATCACTAGCATTTCAAACTAAATTTATCTTAACATTTGTTCCCCCATTATTTATTTTTATTCCATATGTTCTACTCGTCTGTTGACAAGGTAGATAAAAGGAGCATCAGACTTAGGGTTTTATGAAGGCAACTTTTGATACATCTTGAAGATGTTTCACTGTATTTTCTTCTAGGAGTTTTATGGTACTGATTCTTATATTTAGGTCTTTGGTCACTTTGAGTTGATTGTTGTGAAGGGAGAGAGGTGAGTGTGCTCTTTCATTCCTTTGGTTGTGGATATCCAGTTGTTCCAGCCCCATTTACTGAAGAGATTATTTTGTACCAGTTCAGTGGATTTGGTGACTTTGTCAAAAATCAATTGACCGTAGATCTGAAGGTCTATTTCTGAACTCTCAATTCAATTCTAATGATCAACATGTCTATCTTTGTGACAATACAATGCTGTTTCAACTACTGTGGCTTTAGAATAAGCTTCTAAGTCAGGAATTATAAGTCCTTTCACTTTGTTCTACTTTTTTTAGGATGCTTTTGGCAATTCAATGCCTCTTTTCCCTTCCAAATAAATTTGTTGACTAGCTTTTCCAAGCCTGTGAAGTAGGTTGTTGGAATTTTGATTGCTTAATTTCTGTAGATCAATTAGGGTAGAACTGACATCTTCATGACATTTAACCTTCCTATCCATGAACATGTAATATCTTTCCACCTATTTAAGTCTTCTTTGATTTTTGGCAAAATTTTGTAGTTTTCTGTGTAGAGGTCCTTTACATCCTAAAAAATCCCCTTCTTGAATTTTTAAGTTCCTATTGTGAATGGAATTTTTTTTCTTAATTTTCTCCTCACTTAGGTCATTACTACTGTAAAGAAACATTACTGATTTTTGTGCATTAATATTATATCCTGCCACATTGCTGAATTTATTAGCTCAAGTAACTTTGTCACGGATTTCTTTGGATTTTCTAGATATAGGATCATGTCATCAGCAAATAATGAGAGTTTTAAAACTTCCTTTCTGATTTGGATGCCTTTTATTTCTTTTTCTTGCCTAATTGCTCTAACTACAACTTTTAGCACAATGTTGAATAATAGTGGTGACAGTGGGCATCCTTGTCTCATTCCTGATCTTAGGGAGAAGGCTTTCAGTCTCTTGCTGTTGAGTATGATGCAGACTGTGGGTTTTTTGTATATGCCCTTTATCATACTGAAAAAGTTTCCTTTGAATCCTACCTTTTAAAGTGTTTTTATTAGAAAAGAATGCTGAATTTTCTCAAATGCTTTTTCAGCATCAAGGTGATCATGTGATTTTCACCTCAATTTGTTAACATGTTGTATTATGTTGATTGATTTTCTTGTATTGAACCACCCTTGCATGCCTGGAATGAATCCCACTTGTTATGGTGTATAATTCTTTTAATGTGCGCTTGGATTTGATTTGCAAGTATTTTGTTGGGAATTTTTGCATCTACATTCATTAGGTAGATTTACCTGTAGTTCTCTTTTTTGTGGTTTTTCTGGTTTTGGTATTAGAGTGATGTGAGCCTCATAAAAAGAGATAGGATATGTTCCTTTTTTCTTCAAATTTTTTGAAAGAGTTTGAGCAGGAATGACATTAGTTCTTTTTGGAATGTTTAGTAAAATTCCCCTATGAAGCCATCTGGTCCTGGGCTTTTCTTTGTAGGGAGGTTTTTGATGACTAATTGAATCTCTTTACTTGTAACTGGTTTGTCAAGGCCTTCTATTTCTTCTTGAGTCAGTGCCGGATGCTCATGTGTTTCTAGAAAATTGTCCATTTCTTTAAGTTATCTAGTTTGTTGGTATACTATTGTTCATAGTATCTTCTTATAATTTTTTAATTTCTTCTGGATCCATAGCAGTGATCCCCTTCTTGTTTCTGATATTATTTATCTGCATCTTCTCTCTTTTTGTCTTTGTCCATCTAGCTAAGGGTTTGTCAATTTTATTAATCTTCTAAAACAACCAACATGTGGTTTTATTGATCCTTTTCCATTTTTTTTCCAGTTCATTTATTTCTGCTTTAATCTTTGTGAGAAGCCTGGGACAAGGATACAAAGAGGACTCAGGGCTAGCCATTTATGGGGAAGTCATCTGGGAGAAGGACATTTCTGGCAGAGAGGAGGCACATGTGTGAGTAGGCACCCACTGGTATTTGTGAAGCATTAAGATAGGGTACTACAAAGTGGGTGTGCAAGCATGAGCCAGGAGGTGGACTGTCACAGGTATGAAGCTCACGGGGACTGAACTTGATATTCTTGCCTAGAGAGTCACTGAAGATCACTGAACAGGACAGTGGTGACCAGAAAAGTTACATTTCAAAGATAAATCTAGCAGCACTGTGGAGTCCGGAAGGGAGAGTGGAGAGTTAGAGGGAAGCCATGGAAGCACAGCTAGGAGCAATGGCATGGAAAGGAGGACAGTGGGCTCCACTGGGGTGGGAGTGAGGGACTAGGAAGGAAAGGGGAGAATCTAGGTAATAAGTGTGAAGACACCATGGGGCTTCCAGGTAGAGCTGGAGAAGTATTCCTGCATATCATGGCTACAGTAGGCTGAGAGTTACGAAGAGGGCACAGGTTGAATTTAGGGAGGGTGGTAATCCCTGAGGGAAGGTAAAATTTCTTCGAATGCAGTCAATGGGCCATTTTCATGGCATTACCCAGGGTGCCTGCTGAAGCTGTAAAGCCACAGGCTGTATTTCAGAGTGACTGAATAAATACCTTAAGCATTTCCAGGGAGGTGCCTGAGAATGCCCAGGAAATCTGCATTTTTAACAAGATCCACCCTTTCTTCCCTATGAGTCTAAAGTTCTAGCATGCCCTATTGAGAAAGAGAAGAGTGTCAAGGACTGGCTTTTAGATAAAACAAAGCAGGAAAGGCATGAAGACCATCTTCTAAGCATGAGGGAAATCTCAGAAAATAGGAATAATAAGGTCAATAGTTAAGCTGTGGTCGCTGAGAAAAAGCCTCTGAATCTGACAATAAGGTCATTGACAATTTTCCTAGGCTACTTCCACATGGTGGAGTGGAAACCAGCTTTGCAAACTGAGCCGTGGAGAGGGGAAGGAAGGGTGAGTGTCAGCAATGAACAGAGATGATTCTTAGGGGGAATCATGCCATTTATTTTATTGTAATTTAGAGGATCCAAAGTATGTGAGGAAGAATAATGATAGGGATGGGGTAGGGAGAGATCATGAAGAAATGGAGGTTACCCAGTTGTGGCTGTTTGTAGTGAAGAGAAAGGATAGGCTCAGGGACAAAGGAGAAAAGGATGGGTGAGAACAAGGGATGTGGATGGAGAGGTGAAAGTGAGAAGGGACTCCCTAGAGAGATGTAGGGAGGCTGGCTGGATTGTGAGATATGGGAGGTGTTCTGAAGGCCCAGTTATGTCCCATGGTGAGTGGAGGGGCAGGAAGTGCCTGGCTGGGTGGGTGAATCATACTTTTTAATCCATTCTACCACTCTGTATCTTTTAAATGGAAAGTTGAATCCCTTTACATTCAAAGTTATTACTGTGAAGATAGTACTTGAACAAACGATCTTATCCTTTCTTTTTTATTTGTTAGATCTATTTTCCCCTTTCTTTATAGTCTTTAAGTTACCCTTACTAATGCTCTTCAATTCTGTGCCCTTCTCCAGACCTCTTTCTCCTTTTTCAGTCAAATGAACTCCCTTTAGTATTTCTAGCAGGGCAGATCTCTTATTAACAAATTCTCTCAGCATTTGTTTGTCCATGAAGATTGTAAACTCTCCTTCATTTTTGAAGGACAGCTTTGCTGGATACAGAATTCTTGGCTGATAGTTTTCTCTTTCAGAATCTTATATATGTGCAACTACTGCGTTCTCACGTCCATGGTGGCCATTGAGTTGTCAGCACTTAGTCTTACATAGCTTTCCTTGTATGTGATGAATTACGTTTCCCTTGTTTTCAGGAATTTCTACTTCTCTTCAGTATTTGAGAATCTAATTAGTATGCATCTTGGTGTGAATCTCCTTGTCTGGAAAGGTTTCACAGAGAGGCTGTAGGATCTGAGCAGCTGGGCAAGGGTTGCATGGCTCTCAGTGTAGTCACTGGACCAGTAGCATCAGCATCACCTAAGGACTTATCAGAAATGCAGACATTTAGGCACCATCCAAGTTCTATTTTACTCAGAAACCTTGGAGGTAGAGCTTCGTAATCTCTTTTTAACATAGACCCATAGATCAGTGGCTCATAAACATTAAAATCACCAGGAGAGCATTTTAAATTCCTGAAAACTTCAATAGAAATGTTTAAGAATGGAACTCAAACCTTCCCAGGTGATTCTAATGTCAGCCAATTTTGAGAACCATTGGTGGAGAGGAAAGAATATTAACTGAGGAAATAGATAAGCCTAAATTCCTATGCTGCTTTTTTGTCTTATCAGCTGTAATACAGAAGTAATTATACCTACCTCAGGTTACTGTGAAGATTAAATGAAATGCTGTATGTAAAGTACTTGCATTTTTAGCAATGCTCTATACTGTTATATACAACTTCAGAGCTTCATTCACCAATTACCCTGCTCATTGAAGTATTCAAAACAATTTTCTGCTGAGACTTTTGGCCCTGTGTCCTTCTCTCAGCTCACCTCTGATGGAAGATAGAATGATCTTCCATTAAGCATTCTTTTTGCAAGCCTCCTTCCTTTCTGAAAGGAACTTAACCCTGCCAGCTCCAGCTCAATTATATCTTACATAAGAAGAGCTTATATTCATTTGACCACAGAGAATATCTTGTTTCTAGGTGTTTACCAGGGGTACAATCTTGAGATCAGAACCACTCCACTCATTATCACATATTCTATTGAACAGGAATGTTGCTTTAAAGGCCAACGATGAATGTAAGCTACATTCATCCAAAAACATAAAAGGAAAAATTGCTTATGAACATCTAAATGTTGTGCAAGAATCTAGAGACTGGAGGTATTGTGACGGTCTCAGTTGTCCTGTAAATTGGCATCTAGTAAGGAAGAAAATAAGCAATCAAATCACACACAAACAAATGTAAAATTGCATGGTGGCAAATGCTTTGAAGGATGCATATATGACATTGCAAACCTATAACAAGATAGGACAGGGTCAGTGAGGTCAGAGAAGACTCTCCTGAGGAAGGGACTCTTAAGTTGAGATCTCAGATATGACTAGGAATTTACTGTGCGAAGGAGGAGGCGGACATTCCAGGCAAAAGGAATAGCAAGCTTAAAAAGGCCAGTGTGGCAGGGGTGTATTCTCTTTGCACTGGTGCTCTTTGCTTCTTTTCTTTTCTTCCTTCTGCTTGCACTTCATGATGGCAAGATGGCCACCACAACTATAGACATTACATTCACATTCAAAACAGGAAGAAGGGAAAAGAAGACAGCATTAGTTCTCTGTTGGAAACCAAAGTCTTTCCCAGAAGCCTCCAGCACAATCCTTGTATTTCGTTGGTCAGAATGGGATAGATGTTCATACTCTGTCAATCATTGACAAAGGGAATGGGGTTAACATGATTGGTTCAAATCAAGGGATCTCTTCCTTCTATTTCAAGGAAGAATATGAGTTTTCTGGCCAGGGATGCCATTACTGTTAGAGTGCTGTTGGGTAGGCAATCAAATGCCTTTTTCACAGAGGCTACCATGTTAGTCCAAGTGGATGATGGAAAGGAGTTGGCTTTGAGTTATATTTAGAAAGTATCTTCAGCTGGGCTCATTCATGGATTGACCAAGGGATAAGAAAGAAGGCTCTTCTTCAGGAATAAGTAGACAGATGACCAGAAAGGTATGACGGTATGAGAATAAGGTTTCTCAGCTTGGGCACGAATAACATTTTGGGGCTGGATAATTGTTTGTTGAAGGTGGCTGTCCTGTACACTGTAAGATATTTAACACATCTCTGCCTATATCCACTAGATGTCCATAGCACCTGTCCAGTAGAGATGGCCAAAATTCTCCCTTGACATTGCATAAGTTCTTAGAAGGAAAATTCCCTACTCTGTCCTCCTCATTGAGAACCTCTGCCTTAGAGAATTCTTGGTATTAAACATGACTCTGAGTGATGGAATCATAGGGGCAGGACTAGGGTAAAGCAAGTGAGGTATCTAGGATGCTGAATTTAAGGTGGCATGTGCACAACTCTGAGAGTGAGAGTGTATGCCTCCTTAAATGTTGCACCCTAATCTTCTCACTCCTCTTATCTTCATTCTGACTCTCTGGTATTAGCCTATATTTCCACAAGAATGAACAATTTATAATTGTTCTTGTTTAATGATGTCATTGAGGATATTGTTCCTAATGCTATTTAGTGCTCTGTTTATGCAAAGTCCCAGGAGTACATCTATTTAATTTTTTGTCCAAAAATAGATACATTTTTCCTAAGCAAGTGATTTGCTTTTTATCCGATGGCCACCGTGAATCGTATAAATTAGTATTTCCCATTTTGCATTGGTTATTATTCAATTTTCCCTTCTTACCACTGACTCCTATCAAACACAAATTTGTGGCTTCCCATGGCAAGTAGGAAGGATATTATTTCTAGTCTTATTCCTGACTGTATTTTATGTTTCTGCCTTTGCTTTTTTCTTTTTGTTTTTTTTTTCTGTTTTGATATGAATCATCTTATATTTTATGTGTTCTTGTAAAATACCTTAAAAATGTTTTATAACAAATATCATTAAATATCCAGCACAGGTTCTGCCCTGCAGAAGGCATTTGGAACATAGAAATTTCCCTCCTTCAATATGGAGATAAGAAATTGAGATGCTGTATGGGGCAGACCTGTATGGGTAAATGGTCAAACGCTCTGGAGGTAGAAGAGCGATGCTTGGGGTAAGAGTGGTTTCTGTGGACAGAGACAGAGACAGCGTGTAGCAAAAGATTTCAAAAGTCCATCCACTTCTACAGGAAAATAAAAAGCATCTAGTGTTTAGTTCCTCTGTTGTAGACTTTTGACTTATGTCTTTGTTGATCCAAACTCCGGGAGGTTAGAGAACTTACATAAAACCCACTGCCTACACCTGCCCCTGAAAGCACTTAGTAGTCTGCTTTCAAGTGCCTTAAGTGTCACCCTTCTTCACAATGGGCACATGTTATGACTATGGGTTGTGTTCCATTTTACGAAGACAAGACTCAAGCAGAATGACAACAAGGGAGAAGTTAAGAAGCACTTGGAAAACTGAAAGCTGTGGTTACATTAAGTGAGCGAACAATGAGCCCTGATCAGCAAAGACAGAACCCTAGTGTGTGGGGGGGGCTGTGTTCTAAATAGTCTGCCTCTTGCAATGAGACTATTGCATTTTCATCTCAATTATTAAATCTTGGCAAGAGGCTCAGCAGCCATTTACCCTCCTCCCTGATGTCAGGCTGCTCTCCCACTCTGCAATTTTGAAACCTGGTTGGCAATTGCCCCCTGAAGAGCAGTTCTAACAACGCTGCAGCAAACTTTCCCCCACTTGAAATCTTCAATTATATATGTATGGACTAATGGCAACCTACAGCCTACCATTTTCTCCCTCTCATTTTTTTTCTTTTTGCTATATCATTAGCTTCAACAAAATTAAGTTAGGGACATTTAGTCCTCTGAGAAGCCAAGGGAATAATAACAGATGGATTAGGGTAAAGGGGATAAGACAGAGGGAGGACAGCTTGACTTCTTTTTAGAAAAGTTTGAGCCACTCAAAGAGAAAGACGTGTGCATTCACACACATGCACACAGGAAGATAAAACTCAAACTTTGCAGAGAAAATTTGAGACCCTGGTGAGCTGGGGCACTAGAAACCCCTACAATGTTAATCACCTCACCATGAGGGAAATGTGTGGGACAGATTGAAATTGTGACACGTGTTGTACAGTATAATGTGTTGGAAAAAAAAACAGCAGAAAGATTATAAAATATTTTTTCCTTACCCCAAACCTACTTAAATTCTTGGTCAAATAAACAACAAAGAGTAGATTAAAATCAACAATTCCTTTTGTGGCTGGGACACTAGGGAATGTATTTTGAACGCCTCTGCAGAAACTTACTTTCTAGGCTTTGTCAGAGCCCAATAAATGTTAGGGCTCAACAGGCGCCCTTCAAAGAGCTTATTTAACTCCATCCATTCTGTTATCAGTGTTAGCTACAAATGTAAGGTCTGGTTGTATGACATTGAGGTGTGTCTTGAACACAGTAAATATAAAGTGTATGTCTACTGAATTGATTTAAAGTTTAGTGTACATATGTTTCAGAAGCAAATTTGGCAAATAAGAGAGGAAAACATTTGGGATTCATTCTCCAAAATAAAGAAATTCTAAGATTTCACAAGTGGAATTATCTTCCCAGTGAAGTATGAAGAGGCTTGAATTTTATATGATGGACAAATTTGCAGGGTTCTCCAGAGAAACAGAACTAACTGTGGGAATTGACAAGTCTGAGCTCTGTAGAACAGGCTACAAGTTGGAAACTACTATGAAAGTGAAGTTGAATTTCCCTGGAGAAGCTGGCCCACTGAAGTAAATACAGAAATTCTTTCTGACTTCTGAAATCCTCAATTCTGTCTTTTAGACCTCCAAATGATTGGATGAGGAGACTCTCCTCATTGCTGAGGGACAATCTCCTTTGTTGATTGTAGATGCAATCAACTGATTATAGATGCAAATTTATCTATGAAATATTCTCACAGTAACAATCAGGCCTGTGCTTGCTTGACCAAACAATGGAACACCATAACCTAGCCATGTTGACACAAGAAATTAACCATCACAATGGGTATAGCTTTTCAGAATTTAGAAACTTTTTTTTTGTATATCTTAGGTAATTTCTCATAACATTCCTATGAGAAAGGTCTTGTAACCCAAATGAGGTAAATACTCCTAGTGTCTTTCTAGTTCAGGGAAGACCTCCTTGCAGTTGGGTCAGGTTAGGAGATGATTCTGGCAAATGAGTTTTTAGGAAGAAAATGATGTGTTCATTCTGGTTGAGACATTGAAAAACCCGTGGGTGGTTGTCTGCTCTCTTTTCTCACATTCATTGACTAAGGAGGCCGCATGTTCCATGGGATAAAGTTACAGTACTGAAGTCTTTATCAGTCCTGATCTCTAAATACCAAAAAGAGAAAATTGCCCTAAAGGCTTATCCAGATCTAGATAGATGGGTGTCGGAATAAATTTAACTCTTGGCTTGTTACAGAGCATTTCAAGGCCTAGGGTATTAATATACCAAGTTTCATAAATAAGAAAACTGAGACTCATAGGATTTTTTTTTTAATTGTTCACGTCACATTGCTGGTAAAAAGAAAAACTGGTATATGAACCCATACCTTGCTGAAAGTGTATTGAATCCAGTTGATCCACAGGATAGGAGAGAAAAAGAATGTATTTGGTCTTTTTGGTAACAGCAGTTGGCTGTTCTCCCTCTGTTTTGGGGCAATGGCGCCCAACCCTCATGAAGGCTAGAGATGGTGCCTCTTTTCTGAAGCCCATGCCAGCCTCTTGCAGAAGCAGCTTAAGAAATTACTGTATGCTTTTTCCGCTGAATGGAGGGCCCTTTCCACAGTGTATTTTGAAGTAACTTCTGTTCCTAAGACAGATAAAGCCCCAAATCTCAATGGATTAACACAAAAGAAGTTTACTTCCTGCTTACCTAAAGTCCAATCAAGCAAGAGTTTGGGAGCTCAGCTTCATGCAGTCGTTCCTTCACTAAGGCTGATAGACACTTTACTATCCACAACACAAGACACAAGACTTCCAAGGTTACTGGGCACTGGCAAAAAGCTGGCAGCCAGGGAAAGGACAGGTGTGGAGGGCTGAGCCGGATGTCTTTATGGACCAAGTTTGGAAGCGGCATACCTCACTTCTGCTCTCATTCCCTTGACCACGTCGTTCTATCCAGCTGCAAGAGAGAAAACTGCAAAATCTCTCCCATTTGGAACAGAAAAGAGTGGAAGACACGCAGCAGATACCAGTTCACTGTAGGTTTGGATTCGTATGGGGCAGAGACTGTGGGAGCTCCTAACCTGGGGCTGCAAAAATTTCCTTGATTAGGTTCTAATTCTTCTCACCTAGAGTCACACCTCCATAGTGTCTGAACCTCTGGCGATACCATCTGAGTGGGTCTTCTTTGTCTATTATTATCTAAATCTGAAATTTCCTTGAGGGCTGTGTAGATTTTACAGTATATATATTTTCCTTTTTTGCTAGTGAGGTTTGAGGTCCTGATAGTTGCTTTTAGTTTCAAACAAAACTTTTTTTAGCCTAGCATCATGATATCTTCAGTTCAATACAAATCCCTCAAAATCTTAGGAGGATTCTGATCTATTTGCTTCCAATCAGCTCTTTGTGCAGTAACTTAACCCAAATTTATTTTCTAGGCAAATTCTCAATCTGTTTTATTTCTTTATTTTCTTGTCTCGTGCACTCTTTCTTAATATTTTATCTTGAGACACTTGGAAAAATGAGTGGACAGGTAAACAATATCATCTTTGCCACATGAAAGAGTCAGATTGCTGCACTGATAACTTTTATGAGAGCTTTGTCAGTAAGTATCTTCCTAAATTACAATTTGGGGTCCATGAGCATTTGACTTTTCTAACCTTTTGAGGTCCTGATTTCTGGTCTCTATTTCCTTTCATTTTAATTGAAAAATCAGCTAATTGTGTCCTGAGATTCTCTTTCTTATAATAGCTTCCCAATGACAATTAATAACACTATCGATTTCTGACTTTTCACAGCCATTTTCCTTGAAATTTATATGTATGTTTATTTAGTCTTTTGCTAAAAATGTATTTCTAACTAACATGTACAGCTATCTCATTGCCAATATCAGTTTCCTTGATGTCATCTACCTAAACATCCAGTCAGCACTACTTATTCTAGGTTTTTCACACAATTGTACCCCCTTCTAATAACAATCCCTCTATTTATTAGGTAGCTCTAAATGCTATAACAGACCACCCAAAATCTCAATAAGTTAATTAATGGATGTTTATTTCTCTTCTTTCATAAAGTCCAAATCGGGGTGGCATGGGGAACTAATTTCACAGTCATTCAGGGACTGAAGCTAAATGAGTCTACACCATCTTGCTTCCAGCATTGCCATGGTCACTGACATCCAACTGGCAGATAGGGCATGAAAGAATATAAAGGATTTCACTGCGGGTTTTTACAAGCCAGACTGAAAAGCAGTATACCTAATTTTGACTGCATTTTGGCAGAATCAAGGGTTTTGTAGTGTTACCGTGGCAGAAGAACAGGAATCCATGAAAGCATGGGTATATTAGTTAGGGTTCTCTAGAGAAACAGAAGCAACAGGGAACACTCACAAATATAAATTTTATAAAAGTGTCTCATGTGACTGCGGGAATATAGATCCAAAATCTGCAGGGCAGGCTGTGAAGCCGACGACTCCTATGGTGTGTCTGGACGAACTCCACAGAGAGGCTCGCCAGCCAAAGCAGGAATAGAGCCTGTCTCTTCCGAATCCTCCTTAAAAGGCTTCCCGTGGTTAAATTAAGCATCACTCATTGCAGAAGACACGCCCCTTTGGTTGATTACAAATGGAATCAGCTGTGGATGCAGCCGACGTGGTCGTGATCTAATTCTATGAAATGTCCTCGTTGCAACAGACAGGCCAGCGCTTGCCCAACCAGACAAACAGGTACCACAACTTGGCCAAGTTGACACACGAACCTGTCCATGACAATGGGTTAAAGTGAGATTATTTTAGCTGATGGAGCTCAGGTAAGAAACTGACTTCCAACTGAAGTCAGGAGGGGGCTGATGGATTGGGAGAAATGGCCGGGTTGAGGGACTGGTGATCTTGATGAGGTCTGGAAGTAGGAGTGTAAACAATAAAGTGAGAAAAACAGAAATATAGGAAGTTATGGTCAGAGAGTAATAGATTTTCAAGGTCAGATAGTTCCAGATGATAGCAAAATTCAAGTTTTGGCCAGAGAAGTGGATTGCTGAAGACTGGCCTCTAGCACTGAGACAGGGATTAGGCTAATGAGTTCTAGAGTCCAAATACTTTAGTAAGCTGTCTCACTTACTGTGTGTTGCAGAACATGTTGCTCTACCTCTCTCAACCTCACTACTCATCTATAGAATGACAAAAATGTTTTTTCCTTCATAAGACTGTATCATTAATCAGAGTTAATACGTATAAAATATTCAATACACTCTAGCCCACAGTAAATAGTCATTTATAACTGTACTTTATCCCTGCCATTCCCGGCTAGTTCTTCTGTTCTCAACGTTTTCCATCTCTGTCTACACACCTATTCCTGCTCTAACTCTAAAATCATGCATATACTCACAGTTCTTTTGAATAATATGTTATAACTTCAATCTTCCCTCCAAGTTCATCACACATACTTTAAATAGGAATTTCTGTTGTGTCATATTAAGTATCCAATTTTAGAATTAGTGGCTTCGTCTAAAGTAGTTTCATTTCACTAAAATTTCTCGAGAATAAGCATCTGTTTTTTTTGTGACAGAAAATTTTTGTCCAAATGTGACACATGTTGGATCTCTGTTACCATCACTGCATCATTTCTGAAGGTAATTTTTGTGGTTTGGAGCTTACCCCAGAAAAATGTGTTCTTAATCCAATTCATTCCTGTGGGTATGAATGCATTGTAAGTAGGACCTTTTGATGAGGTTGCTTCAGTTAAGGTGTGTCCCACCTCATTTAGGATGGGTCTTAATTCTCTTCCTGGAGTCCTTTATGAGGATGAAATTCAGACATAGGGAGAGAACGCCATGGAAGCAAGAAGCTGAAATCAGTGAATCCTGGAAGAGAAGGGAGAGACCAGGAGTCACCACCAAGTGCCTCGCCATGTGACAGAGGAGCCAGGGTCATTGGCAGCCAACCCTAGAACATGGATCTTTGGGAAGAAAACCTTGATTTGGACATTTTTGCAGCCTCAAAATTGTAAGTGAATAAATTCCCACTGTGTAAGCTAACCTATTTCATAATATTTACTTTTAGCAGCCTAGGAAAGTAAAACAGTAGTTCTAGTGCCTCTCCTCTCACCCCGCCAGAAATAGCCTGCAGATTCTACAGCCTTACTACTCAAAACATGGGCCACAGACCAGCAGCCTTGGCATCTCCTGGGATATTAGAAATGTAAACTCACAGGCTCTGCCAAAACCTACGGCATCTAAATCTATATTTTAACTAGATCTCAGGAGATTATACTGTACTACAGAAGTTACAAAAGCATTGGTCTATAGAAAAGAGACTGACCTTTCTGTCCCTTTGTTTGAAGGAAGGTTTGCCTCTTAAAATAAGGTGAGACACCAGGCAGAAACCATTTAGGATTAAACTTTCCTATCCAGAGATGTGGAACTTAAATGTATGGTCACCTAATGTTGGTAACGTGGGATTCAGAATTGAGGAAGATGAGGATGGGGGGTAGCTGGTTCCCAAAAGAACTTCTGGTTCCACCCAACAAGCTTTGGAGAATGGTTTTAACAGTCTTTCTGATTAGGTTGCCAGAGGAAATACTGCTAATTCCTTCGTTATACATTTCTCCATGCATCAGAAGGGGAGAAACAAACAAAAAAAGCAATGATAGATTGAAAATGCAGTAGGGTTAGTGTGTATGTATGTGTGTGCATGTGTGTGAGTGTATAAACTTCAAGAGGTTTGTTCCATCTAGAGGGGGTAAATAATCAGTTATTTTCTGGTACTAGTGTACCCCTTTAACAGGAGAGGATTAAGAGCAATCTGGTAGAGAGAAATGATAGTGGTTCCAGGAAGCTTTTCTTGAAAATGTACTAGTGTGGCAAGCACACCATTTTTAATCAGAGCCTATGTTCGTTTCCTGCGGCGGTGGTGGTGGGGACCGATGGAGATTATTATAGTGGAGGCTAACGTCTATCTGCCTGGAAAGCAATTTACCTACTTGCATGAGGCCCTCCTTACCAAACATCTCTGCATTTAATTTTGCAGAGATTAAATGTGATTTTCAGATAGGCAGGGTCCATCCTCAAAATAAAAAGCACACTTTTAGTGGGATTTCCTCTTATCATCTCTCTAAACAGTTTGGAACATCAATTAGACACATCAATAGTTTGTAAGATTTCTTACTCTTTCCAGCTGTTTCAAATTCGTTTGAATTTCTCCCTAGCTGTGATTAGAAGTAAAAGAAGTACAATTTAAAGCCCTGGCCAACACCAATTTATCCACGTGACCAAGGTTATCCTCACCTGTAGTAAGAGATCACATCATGTGCCTTCTCATAACATCACTTCTGGTGATGCTCTTGCCAAAAATGTATAACCTTGTTCTATTGGAGGTTTTCTTGAGAAAACAGCAAATAAACCCAGATTGACTGGTACAAAATAACTGACCAGTGCTTTTAAAAGTATGGAGCTTATGAAAGATAAGAAGAAGTTGAGGAACTGTCACAAATTGAAAGAACAACTAGAAGGAATGTGAGACACTAGATTGAACCCTGAAATAAAAAAGAACAATAGTGGAAAACAGGTGAAATTCTAGTAAGACATAGCTGAGTTAATAGCATTGTATCTGGGTTAATTTTCTAGTTTGTCCTATGGTTATATAAGATGTTAACGTTAAAGAAAGGAGAGTGCAGGATAGAGGGAGACTTTTTGTACTATTTTCATAACATTTTAAAGTCCAAAAATATTTCAGAATAAAAAGGATTTTTCTAGGCCAAAACCTAAAGGTCTTTCATGTTTGTTTTTGGAAGAAGCTAAAGAATATGAGTCCCAATCTTCAGTTAATATTGGGATGAAAACCTTAAAAAGGATAGAAAAATAGACTGAGATCCTAGGGCCAGTGGTAAGAATAGGGAAAGCCCCAAGAACTGTTCTGGGTCTGAGAAGTAGCCCACAGGTTCATTAGACAATGACTCATGAAGAACCCAAACAATAACACACACACACACACACACATATATTTATATGATATATATGAATAATATAAATATTATATATGTTTATATTGAAATTGCTCTTTTTTAGCCTTCTCTAAACATGCCTATTTTGTTTTCCTGCGTTCATGAATGAACATACTTTGCCATAAATGAAGCACTTAGTATACATTTTTTTTTTTTTGCATCGGCAGGCACCTGTAATTGAACCCGGGTCCCCAGCATGCAGGTGAGAACTCTGCCTGCTGAGCCACTATAGCCAGCCCTACACTTTTTTTGCATGTGTGCTGTATGGCAGAGTCACATTTCACTGTTTTGCTATATGAGGATCCATTATTACAGCACCATTTGTTGATTTTTTGTGTTTTGCTTATTTGTTTGTTTGTTTGGGGGGGAAGTGCATGCACCCAGAATCAAACCCGGGTCTCCTGCATGGTAGGTGAGAATCCTACCACTGAACTACCCTTGCACCCCTAGAATACACTTTTGATATTCTATAAGGCCTGTCTCAGGATGCTGCTTTCCATTTCAGGTAAATATTATATATGAATAAGCTTGCACAGTCAATCTTAGAATGCTGCCTTCACTTTGGGTATTGAATTTTAAGAAGGAATTTGACCAACCTCATTAGGTCTAAAGGAAGTTAACTCAGCTAAGGAGTGGTCTGTAAACTTTGTTGAACAGGCAACAGTGGTAGAATCTGGGTTTACTAGGATTAAAGAAGAAAAACATCAGGGAGGATTTGCTAGGCATCTTCAGATGTTTGTGGGGCTGCTGGTGAAAAAGATTAGATTGATTCCATTCATTTTTAGAGAGCAAACTAGGACCAGCTGGATTTTAGTTAGAACAGATTTCCTATCAACATAATATATTTTTAAATAACTAGCATTCACCAGTAACAGATCTGTCTAGTCTGAGAAGTAGTGAGCTCTCAGTCTTTAAAGGCAGCTAATGATGGCCAGCTGCCAGGAATTCTGTAGCTAGTCCCATCCTTGGTTGGAGGGTGGTATATGTCGAACTTATAGAGATTTCCCATCTCTGAAAGCTGACTGAGATCCAACAGATGATTGTGAGGGCCCAGTGACCAGGCAGCTAAGAAGATCAAGGAATTTTAACATGTCTGCCCCATAACCTGAACATTAATGCTTCTGTCAGGGACTCGATCACACACCATCCATGTCACTGCTTTCATATCACTCAGCTCGTTCCTCATGCTCACGTGGGATTAAGCTTGTTTAGAGGTAAAAACCAACCTTACAATTGGGATGGACCATTAAGTCACCTCTGGGAATTGATTTTTGTCTAATTTTGCTAAAGCCCACCTACCTAAGTTATGTCTATTCTGATTCTACAGTGCTCCTAGCTTCACTTTTGCTGGCTGTCATTTCTCACCTTATGGCTTCATTTTATACTTCCCTACCTCATCTTTAAAAACAAAACAGAAAACAAAATTTAAAAATGTAGCCCAGGGCGGGCCACCATGGCTTAGCAGGCAGAGTTCTTGTGTGCCATGCCAGAAACCTGGGTTCAATTCCTGGTGCCTGTCCATGCAAAATAAAAAGGTAGCCCACTGACAGTTATTTTGTGATTAATATATTTGTTTTACTTAAAATAGCAGATGATCTAATGGTTTTTGAATATTTCCCAACTCACAGTTAGTTCATGTTCTTGTGCAGAAATATTCAATACAGTTAATCCTTCTCAAATTAATTTATAAAATTAATAAAATTACAGACAAAATTGTATTTTTTTAACTAGACAACATGATTCTCATGTTCATCGAAAAGAGCCAACAGAATTGCAGCCAAGATTTTTTTTTTTGTTAATAAAACCAATCCACATACAACACGAACATTCTTAACATATGAACATTCCATACTTTGTGTGCAATCAGTGGCTCACAGTATCATCGCATAGTTGTATATTCATCACTATAATCATTTCTCAGAACATTTTCATCACTCTGGAAAAAGAAATAAACAGATCAAAGAAAAAACTCATATACTATACCCCTTACCCCTCCCTCTCATTGAACATTAGTATTTCCTCTACCCAATTTATTTTAACATTTGTTCCCCTTATTATTTATTTATTTTTAATCCATATTTTTTACTCATCTGTCCATACCATAGGAGGAACATCAGAACAAGGTTTCCACAGCCACACAGTTACTTTGCTAAAGCTCTATCATTATACATTCATCTTCAAGAAACATGGCTGCTGGAACACAGCACTACAGTTTCAGGCACTTCCCTCTAGCCTCTCTGATACACTTTAAACTAAAAAGGGATTATCTGTATAACATGTAAGAATACCTTCCAGGATAACGTCTTGACTCTATTTGAAATCTCTCAGCCACTGACACTTTGTCTCATTTCTCTCTTCCCCCTTTCAGTTGAGAAAGTTTTCTCAATCTTTGGTGCTGAGTCCCAGTTCATTCTCGGATTTCTGTCCCACATTGCCAGGAAGGTTTACAGCCCTGGGAGTCATGTCCATGTACAGAGGGGGAAGGACAGTGAATTTGCTTGCTGTGTGCAGTCAAGATTTTTTAGAGAAGAATAAGAGGTATTTGCAATAGCTGATATCTAAGCATATTATGAAATTTAAGAAGTCAATGGCATGGGAATGGAAAGATCAATGGAAGATTATTTCATTTTAGATTTTAACATCTTTGAATTTTCATTTGTGAGGGGATTTAACTTTAAATTCTCCTTGGAAATTTGAAAATGAGAGGGTTTAAAAATCAAGTTTGGGGCATCTAAATATTGTTGGTATTTTAGTCTTGCAGTGCCTTCATGCATTTTATGGCTGGAGTATTTCCATGTTGTATTTAATCTCATTGTAGAATCTCTCTATGTTGGACAATGTAGGTAGACCTAATTACAGGAGAAGGGTCTGGCTGTTTTGATGCATTTCAGAGCCTTCTGGAAACAGAAACCTGAGCTCCCCCCAGGAGGATGTCCAGAAGGGCAATGGGCCATGTTGGCAGAGCAGCGCTAAGAAAGTAGACGCAGAGCTGTCCTAATAAACTGCTGATCCCCAACTCTGGGGAGAAAGTCACACCTATTTTAATTCTTTAGTAAAACAGAGCTCAATCAAATTAAATTAATTTTTAAAATAAAGCAATCAAATCATAAATAATATTGATAATTTCCATTGCATTTATTTTAAAGTAACATAGAACTTCTTTTTCTTTTGGCATGGGCAGGCTCTGGGAACAGAACTTCATTTTAAAATGCATTTAAGTAAAAAAGAATTTTGATTTTAATGAAAAATTAGGAAATATCAATCCAGATGTTATCCACCTATGCTGCTTTTTTCTTCTTTATTAGAGAAATTGTGGGCTTACAGAACAATCATGCATACAATACAGGATTCCTATATACTATTGTATTATTAACACCTTGCATTTCTGTGGTGCATTGGTTGCAGTTGATAAAAGGACATTTTTATAACTGCATTATTAATACAGTTGTGGATTAAGGCTTACAGTGTACAAGGTTCCTATTTGGAACAAAGGGAATGTTTTGGTAATAGATGGTGGTGATGGTAGCACAGCATGTGAATGTAATTAATAGCATTGAAATATGTATATATGAATGTGCTTAAAAGGGGAAATGTTAGGTTGTATATATGGTAACAAGATAAAAAGTAAGAAAAACAAAAACCAAAAACCCATGGGACTGCACTACACAAACGCATTACTCTTAAGTCTTAAATACAATGGACTAAGAGAAGTGAACCTGAGTAACGAGAGAAGAAGGTTTTATTTTCATTCCTGGGGTTCTGTGTTGAGAGATTTTACCCAGGGAAGTGGGAATGATTTGTCTGATTAGTAGATTGGAAAGAAAATAGTCCAAGATTGCTAAACTCAGCATCCTCTGCTTTCTTCTCTTGGGAACCACCTGTATGTGCCAGAGTTCTCTGAAGCTCCAGTATGTGAGTCTTACCTGGGAAGGCAGCACTAGTGGAGAAGCACTAGATGTGATTGAGTAGCAACATTTAATTCTGGGGTTCAGTTAGCAGGGCCCATTTGGCTCTCCCACTAAGCTGCATCCTCTAACGCCTATTATCAATAACAAAAGAATATTTTGACCCCCATGTGGTCTACTGATCCTTATTTCTCAATTTATTCAGAGAAGTACAACCTATTGGGTGTCTTCAGTCACTCCAGCAGTAGTATTTATAAAGGTGGTTTGTTGACCTTTCAAATTAGGTGCTTGCTATATGTTCTATGGAACATTAGTTTCTTGGATATTAACAGATACTGCCTGAAAAAGGATGACATGGTTAAATGCATACTTCTTGGTAAAGCAAGGTAAAATAGGTATCTTTATTTCAGGATTTCTTGAAGCCTTTAAATGGAAATACGCTTTGTGAATCTTAACAAGGAAGTAGATTACTCAGATACATGTGTTTCTGAAAGAATTTTTTTCTTCCGAAATATTGAAGTGCTAATGTTACCTGAAATACATTTAGGGAAATAGTGAATTCTTCCATAAATAGTATTGAGACAACTAGCAGTTTGCAAAGAGAAAAACAAAAGAGAAAGAAATACCTACTTATATAACATATAAAACCGAATTGCAAATGAATTACCAATCAAATACAAAAAATGAAAATGTAAAATATTGGTGAATATAAAATTTCCGAATAGGGAAAGTTTTCCAAACATTATGGCAAAGAAAGAACCCTAAAAGAATAATAAGATTTAACTTATCTAACATTAAAATGTTATATAAATAATAATAGCAACAAAAAAATACAGCATAAGAGAAATAAAAGCAAGTAGTAAACTGGAAAATAAAGCCATTTTTTGAGGACACATGACAAAGGGTGAATGTATTTAATACATGACCACTCTCACAAACAAACAATAAAATGATGAATGCCCCAGGAGTAAAATGAGGGGCTATGATTTGATAGTTCACCAAAAGAAATGTGATCAATAACTATCAGAAACAGTATCTGATCTTACTGGTAGTCAAATTGCAAATAAAAACAAAGGAAAGATGCAATTTCTTTTCTGTTTCATTGGAGTTAAAAGAAAACATTTTGCCATATTGTTGGTTCTGGGAATGCAAATTAGTAGATAAAAATTTTCTGCAGAACCACTTGACAATATGTTCAAAAGTCTTTAAAATGTGCATAATTTTTGACTCAGCAATTCTACAACTAGAAATTTATTCTAAAGAGATGATCATGGATGTTTGCAAAGATTTATATCTAAAATCATTGCTTATATTAACGAAAAATTGAAATACCCATAATGACTATCATAAATATGACAAATTCATGAGCCGGAATACTACACAAATATTAAAAATTATGTCGTGCAAGAATATTTAATGAGATGACGAGATAATGACCATACAGTAAATGAAAAAGCATGTTGTAAGGCCAGAAGTGCAGTATAATCACATTTCATTTTAAAAATATGTACAGAAAAAGGCTAAACAGTAAGATGTAAATAGTGGTTATTCCGGGTAGATGGGATGATTTTTCTTCTTTGTGTTTTCTTGTATTTTCCAATTTCTCTGCAATTAAAAGCCATTGCTTTTTGTAGTCAAGAAAAACCAAAATATATCTCTAAAGAATTATACCAGTAAAGATAACATAAAGATGGAATCTCTGTGTGCATACTTTATTAAAATATCAAAATTATTGTCACAATAGCCTACTGAGTTTTTGAATGATAGGGGTAATGACTCTACTGTATTATAGAGAGCCAAAAACAATAAAGATATTTAAATAAATGTCATCTGTAGTGCAAATTCTTTTGACAGTCACCTATGGATTTGCATGATATGAGTGAGTGGCCCTTTAGGTTATATATAGACCATGACATTTACTCATCTTCAGGCCACAAGCATGCAAAACTGAAAGTCAAACCATTTTCTGATGTGAACAGACTTTGCAAATTCAGACTTCCCAAGTAATCCATGAAGTCCAGATTTTACAGTCAATTCAGTTAGATTGACCATCGGCTCCCCAAGCTGCATTTAAACTACCCCCATTATATGAACATCTCCACAACCATCAGATATGTTTACTTGGAAACCAGGGATAAAGAGTTAGTGAAAATGAAAAGAAAATTGTCCCACTCAGATATCTCATATAACACAACAGAGAGGGCAAGACCCTCGATGCTTCAGATAGCCTGAAAAAGATTGTCTCAGATCCAAAATGGAAATACTTATTCTGTTTATCTGGTTCAGACTCTTATTCCCTCATTATGCTTGGTGAGGCCATGCCATTTAAGGCTGTTTTTTCCCTACCTCAGCCTCTTTTAAAGCACATCTGCCAAATTAAATTCCAGGCACTGACAGGAATGCTTTCAAAAGCTCAAAATCAATTCTTCAATCATTCCACTTTTTTTTTTTAGCTGTGATTAAGAACATGTGTCCCCTAATTAAGCTAATGAGAAATTGTTAATTGGCACAAAGAACCCCTTCTGTGCACACTAGTTAATGTCACTGTTATCTGACAGGAAAAAGGATCAAAATGAAGGGCAGAGGGTTTTCAAGTGACTTCCACGTTGGAATGAAGGACAGAAGCTTTGTTTGGGACAAGAGGGTTGACAGTTCTAGGACCTGCATGGAGGAAAAAGGAATGTCATTAGTCTGCTATGTTTGTAGGGAAGCAGAAGGAAGAGAAGTGATAAGAAAAGTGTTGATGTGTTGATTTCATTTTTCTTCTTCGCAGAAATGAATGCCTTCAACTCTGTCATCTGTTTCCTTTATAATCATGAGTCTGTACGCATAGGCTGTAGCCACCTAGGAATGCATCCTTCTCTCAAGGAGCAATAGGAAGGAGTCCTCCTTATGCAGCTCATTGTTGGCCTATCTTGTTTCCTTTTGATCGCTAATGAGCATGGCCATTATTTCATCTTATTCTGCACCCAAGACCCCTTGTGGATAGGTGGGATATGTTTCGGCACAGAAAGTACATGCTTTGATAAATTCTTTTTCATATTCTTCTACAATTTCCATTTTGCCAAAGTCAGAACTTTTTGCTTGCCTACTTTGTCCTTAGTTTCTCCTGGGTATCTTGGAATACAAAACAAATGATTAATTCCCAAAGCCTCGGAATATTCTGAAGATGGACAAATATCCTGCAAGAAAGAGGATGGGCTAGGGCCTAGGGAAGACTCTCAAGTGAGCCTTTAACAATACAGCAGGACACACACAAGGAAGACCAACAGCATATGAGCTTCTCTTCGTTAAGAGTAGCTTATTCCAGAAAATGGAGAATACAGAGGCTCTCTACTTCAAGTAGACCCAGGCTGTGGGTTGATCCTTTCAGAATGGGGCAAGCCTGGAGACCAGATTAACTCAGGCTGTCAAGAAAATATCTGCAAATACCTAAGAGTAGTCCCCAGATGTGAGGAGATCTGATGCCAACATCTAGGAGTCCACTCACAATCAGTCCGAGTGGGGGTTTGTGATGGGGATTTTCTGCTGCTCGGGGTCCTCTTTCTCCATCACCTGCTGAAGCCAAGCCCTCTGTAGACTTGCTCATCGTCTTAGAGAAAGAAGAACATTTTGCAATTTGCAGGAACTTGAGTCACTCTGGGAACTATCGATAGAAGACACTGCATCAAGCTACCTCCCTGAGGATGTATAGGGTTAGTAACTCCTCTGGCGGCAGTTCCCGTGAGTGATTTGCATGAGAAAAGCGGGGCTCCTGTAAGGAGAAAGCTGCTTCAGTAGCAGAGGTACGAAATGAGAGACATTAACCGTGTGGTACCTAGTATTTCTCCTCCACCTAACCCTATGAACTGTGTTTGAGTGCAGAGGGACTATTTATTGAAAGCTCTGGGATCATGAAGGGAAGGGTGATAAACGCTGCCAAAAGCCCCTGCTAAAAAAAGGATGAAGAATGAGGTAGAAGGTATTGTCGTGACTCCTGCAGAGAGTCTAGCCATGAAACCGGGAGAGCAGGAATCAGACATACTATCATGTGGCCTTACAATAAGGGCTGAATGCTTTTTAACATCTCATTAAAATTGGTGACACACGCATCTGGAGCTTGCGTTATTTCAACCTGGTCATGTTTTTCTTTCCTTATAATCTCACCTGTGGGACTATAAACTCAGAATTAAATCAACGGGTACCTCTCATAGCTTCTATCTGGTACGTATAAGAGGAACGACAGAAACATACCTGGATGTGCTCTCTGAGCGATGGCAGGTGGGAATTCATGGGGTGTGGGGGTGGGGAGATTGTGAGAGGAAAGCAGAGACTGAATTTGCAGAGAGGTGAACAGGATGTTCTTGTCACACCCTGTCCCACTTCCTGCCCCCAGAAACTTGCTGTTTAATGGTAGAGTTCTGTCTTATGAGAAGGTGGATGGGAGCATTTTATAAAAGAGCTTTTTGTGAATCAGCTAATCTGCTTAGGTGGACTAGAAGACAAATCAACAACAGATTGGGATAGCGGCCAGAAAAGGACACATTCCGAGCTTCACCTGAAGCAATCCGTTTCTTCAATCCCATTGCTTATCAGACGAATAAGGATGAGATGTGATGATGTATGCCAAAGTGTTTTGTAAAAGCACTCAGAGAATAGACTGGTATCTGCTGAGAGTTGCAGGATAGTCAATTTTTAAAGCAAGGAGGATATGAATGGATTTAGGTCATTTTAAAACTCTTGTAGTTTAAGTTTCTAGACTTGTTCATTCCAACTCTTGTCCACTACAAACAGGACTAGTGGCAGGTTTGTTGTCCATGAGTGTGTCCGACCTGGCAGAGAGGCAGAGCTGACCAAGAACAAGAAACAAGTTGGTTATGCTCCAAACAAACAAACAAATTAATTTATCTGTATACCTTTAAGAGAGAGAAAGAGAAGATATTGAGGTAAGTTCTAGTTCAGTTAGATTTATGGTCACTTACTTTTGCCTTATTTTTGTAGTAGTGAAGATCTTATCTCTCTCATTGAATCTCTTCCAAACTGAAGTATGAGTTTCCTGTTCCTGGCTAGTTTCTTTAAGAAATCTCTACCTTCTACGAGAGGGGCTGCAGGAGGCCTCAAAGTCTCAGGCTCTAGGTTTCTGCCTTCATTTGTCTTTCAAAACCTGCTTGCTTTTTCTTGATATCTGTTTTATTTTTCAACCCAGCTGTCACCTCTAGACCATTTACATCTGGTCCTTCTCTTTGGGTACCAAGCCATCCTTCATCTGTGGAGGGTGTCTTTTTTTTTTTTTTTAAAGGATAACTGTTAGTCTTACATCCTGCCCTTAAGGGTCAGTATCATATTACCTCTGTAACTACCGTGGACTTCTGGTGTTCCAGGCTGGATCTGAGACCTAGGTTTTGTACAAGTGTGGAAGGAGAGTTTGGACAATTCTACCTTTTGATTCTAATCTTCCAGAGTAGCAGGTAGAGAAGCTCCAAAGCATCATCCTGAGTCAAGGGCAGGTCCGGGGTACAATGTGTAGACATCCCTACTGTGCCCACGTCATTAGAACTGTGATGATCATAGGGCCCAAGGGTAGTCTGTAGACGTGTCACTTTAATCCAGGCCATGTGAGCATTAATGGAAGGCAGCCAATGCAGTGTAATTAATAAAAAGTCCTTGGCTCCTGAGCCCTTCCACTAAAGCCACTGGGAGAGCACTTGATGAAATCTCCTTGTGAGTGGCTTCACATTTATCCTTCGGCAACTGATTCTGCCCTCACTGCTCTCTGCACGGTCAAGCTGAAGACCCCTGTGGTGACAAGAACAAAGCAGTAAAGGTGAGAGCAGAGAAGCTAGAATGGTGATGCTCAGTTTCTTTACGGCTAGGTGCATTTTTTATTTTTAGCTTTTTATTCTAGTAACACCCATAAAACTTGAAATTTCCCACTTTAACCACTTTCAAGTGTAAAATTCAGCAGTATTAATTACATTCACAATATTGTGACACCATCACCAATATCTATGACCCCAACTTTTTTCATCACCTCAACAGAAACTCTGCACCTATTAAGCAACAACTCTCACTTCCCTTCCCCATTCCCAGCCCCCAGTGCCCTATAGGTTACTATTGGTGTCTACAAAACTTGCTTATTCTAGGTATGGTTGGCTGCTTTGTGCCCCAAAATGATGCCATTAAGAGTTGCCCTCTCATGATGCATAGATAATTGGGCTGCAGTTGGTATAATTCCCTTTCATAGTCTCCATTCAAACTTTCAGAACAAGTTCCCACGGTCATCCCTTACATACTACTGTCTTGGACACACCGCCTATGCCCCACCCCATTCTACCCTTCTCTTCACTCTCTGCAGGACAGCCAGGAGTCCCCCTGTTAAAACGATTGTCACACAAAGGCACTCCTCTGCTCAGAAACATTCGCACATCAGCACAGTAGCCTCAGAGGCCTCACAAGTTCCTCCATCTCCTCCACCTGCCTGGCCATTTCTCTCCCTGAACTCACTGTTGCACCCCCTCCCAGCTCCACCCCCATTCACTGTGACTCAGCTACCCTGGGAACTGAGAGAAGGGAGAGAAATGGTTCATATATCAGCTGCCCTGATATATGAAATGATTGTAAGAGCCCTTATCTTGTGCCTTTGGGATTGTAAGAGCTGCTACCCCCTCTATCTGGTCCTTTTCTTGCAAGGGAAAGGCCCTAACGCTAATGAAGGGATGATTGTGATTACCAGAGGTCGCCAGGCCTTCTTGCATGTGCTGCAAACAACTCTGCCCTGATCACCACACACCCATGTCCCAGCAGCAGCCTGACCCTATGATTCTCTGGGAAATTGCTCCTCAGATGCTGAAGCAGCCTGTACCTCCACTCAAAAAAAGAAAAAAAATAAAATAAATTGACCCCAGAATAGACAAAACATTCATTTTTCCAACAAATACTTATTAAGCACCTGTTATGAAGCACACTGTTCTGGACACAAAGGATAATACAGTGGGCAACACAGACAGAAATCCCTGCCCTCATGGAATGTACAGGTGGGGGAAGACAGACAATAAACATAATAAATGAGTAGACTATGTAGTATATTACACTGTGTCAGGGGCTATGGAGAAAAATAAAGTAGGGAAAGTAGACAGAGAATGGTGGAGGGGACATTGCAAATTTCAATCAGCTGATCAAGGAAAGTTATTGCTAAGAAGGTGATGTTTGAGTAGAATTGAAGTGAGTGATGAGGGTATCTGCAGTGTTCTAGGCATTCCATCAGCCAGGGCAGTGCTGCTGTTCCCAGGGTAGCTGAGTCACAGTGAATGGGGGTGGAGCTGGGAGGGGGTGCAACAGTGAGTTCAGGGAGAGAAATGGCCAGGCAGGTGGAGGAGATGGAGGAACTTGTGAGGCCTCTGAGGCTACTGTGCTGATGTACAGAAGTTTCTGAGCAGAGGAGTGCCTTCGTGTGACATCGTTTTAACAGGGTGACTCCTGGCTGTACTGCAGAGAGTGAAGAGAAGGGTAGAATGGGGTGGGGCATAGGCGGTGTGTCCAAGAAAGTAGGATGTAAGGGATGATTGTGATTACTGAATCATTATATACATATTCCTTTCGGCTTTCTGGTATATTGGAGTAGACAGAGGGAAATACCTAAAATCCTTAAACTATAATTCAGCTGCCCTGATATATGAAATGATTGTAAGAGCCCTTATCTTGTGCCTTTGGGATTGTAAGAGCTGCTACCCCCTCTATCTGGTCATTTTCTTTCAAGGGAAAGGCCCTAAGGCTAATGAAGAATTTGCAGTCAGCCATTAACTAACTTCAGCTCCTGACATTTGTAAATCGTTATCAGGTGGACTCTGCTACTGAAAGAGAACTTGTCTCCCTCCCTTTCCTCTTAAACCTTTAGTATTGAAGTGATGCCACTGCCTCCCCTCCTTTCAGTGTATATTCTCCTGTTGAAATGGTAATGATAACACTGTCTCCTTTTCTGCTTAGAACTTGCTATTTGATATTGTAATGACCTCATCTCCCCTTGCTAAATTCCTTAAAAACCTTGAACCCCCTAAATTTGGGGAGAACAGATTTTGGGCCACTAGGCCATCTGCTCTCCTACTACATGCCTAGTGATAAACTCCTTCTCTTACTGAAACCCTGGTGTCTTGGGTTATTGAGTGAGTTGGGCAAAAGAATCCACGGCCTTTGTCCGGTAACGATGGGAGCAGGAACACTTGGTAGGGGCTCTAAGGGGAATGCAAGGGAAAGATGAGGGTGCTTTGGCCCCACACAGATGATAGCAGAGGAGAGGGTGGAAGCATATTGATTTAAAAAAGATTTAGAAAGTAGAGTTGACAGGATTTGTTGGAAGATTGGATTGAGGGGTGGGGGGAAGGTGAAGGAGAGAGAAGGAGAGAATTATCTCCTTTGCTAACTCTCCCAGTGGGGTTTATGGTCTCTGGGTGGTTTGTGGGTACAGAATGGGTCTCAGGCTCACAGATGAGGCTCCCTCTCACGCCCTCACTCTACACACTCCTCACTCTACACACAAAGTAAAACAGGGCCCTTGTGACCCCAAGCGAAGCACCGGGAGTCGAGGATAAATCACTGGATAGAAAGAAATTAAATTAGCAGTCATAAGGATTATTTTCCTTTTGAAGGCCTGAAAAAGCACACTTTCCTTCACATGGTGCCAGTCAGATTTTCAGAATGTTTCCTCGTGCTCAGCTTACATATGACTGCAGATAATAGGAGCCCTTAAGTGTTACCATTTGCTACCCCTTCCTCCCTCACTCATTTCTTTCTCTATCTATCCTAGGAATCATGTTGTTTTTTTAAGCACAAGCCTTTATGATCTTCTCTGCACAGAGTAAAAAATAGTTAGTTTTATTAAAGCACTCATAAAAGAAGCTAAGTTAATAAAAGAGAGAGTCGGGGGAGACAGGGAGCCACAGGCTTCAAGAGAAGCACGTTTTAAGTGTTTGAAGCAGCTCACACTGCCCCCACTTCCTTCCCAGATCAGCTATCACTGCAGTATTTTTGCTTGCATCAGCGACTTTCCACTTCATCTTTCTTTCTCACAGGTAGTTTTGAAACCTAATTTCAACCTGTTTCGATGAGATGCCAGCACTTGCGTGGAGCCAGGCCTCCGCCAGCAATCTGGCGCCCTGTCCTGGCCAGATCAGCTGCGATGTGCTGAATGATAGATAACTGGGGGTCATATGGGGCAGTGAAACAGGTGTTTCCCAAAGCTGCGCATCACTCCTGCACAAATCCTTTACTGGGGAGACTTAGGCTAATAACTCCACCCCAGCAGAGACAAGAAAGTTGCCTTCAGGTGCCCAGAGAAAATGAAACACTTCTTGGAGGTAATATTATGCCTTGAAATTAGCTTCTGGTCTCTTCTATTGTAAAATGTGAAGATGCATTTCCCATTGCCTGGGAGGTAGAGCCGTTGCAAGCAAGGTTCACTTCCAAAGCTTGGTTCTCCGCAATGTGTGATCGTCATAGACACCACCCCCTCTTCTTTCCTCCCACCCTCATCCTCTCTTTTCAATGAGTGGGAATATGTAAGGTCCTTGAAAGGATAACCACCAATGCACTCAGCTTTTAATGCATAGCCACAATTGAAAGGGGATCAGCAGGACAGAAGCAGCTAGAGATGTGGTTTTTTTCTTTGCCCAGCAAAGATTTTACAAAGCATTTAGAAAGGGGAGGCAAGAAGGGAGGCCGATCAGATTTCTGAAGTGTTTGAGCAGCTGTACGCTTATGCATATGAATAGAGGCAGCTTGTGCAAAGCCAGTGACCCCAGAGCACATAGACATACATGGAAGGGAAGAAGGAAACTAGACATGGGGAGGGGGAGTTGGGGAAAATCATAAAGATTGCATTAAAATGGTGAATAATGAAATTCAGAGGTTATCACCAGAGTCGAAAAGGAATATGAAGTTCTCACTTTCATTCCATCTTAAGCTTTTGTGCACTGCTGATGTGGTTTATTAAACAGCTGTCACAATCCCGGCCCCCGAGGCACACACATTCAATGGCATGTGAGGAAGAAATTCCAATAGAAGAAAAGAGGCAGACAGAGCAACTGGTTTCACCACAGGCTCCTTAAGTGCAGTTCCTGCCTGGCCTCTCAACTTCTGCTGTAGGAGAATAGAAAAGGAAAGGGAAAAACAAAAAAGAGCAAAAGATAGGAAAATGAGCAAAAGAACAGGACAAGTAAAGTAAAAAACAGAGGAAGAATATTCTTTTAAGAAATGCTAGTTCTTTCCTCCACACAATTAGTTAAGTATCTGGTAAGCACCTCATAGAGCCCACAGTGAGCTACATGCTACGAGATACACAAAGACAGATGATGCAGTGTCTGTCCTTTTGGCAACTTAGAATCCAAGGTGACACTTGAATTGAAGAATGAGTGAGCTTTGCTAGGATGAATCATGGAAGAAGTTGTTCCCAAGCAGAGAATACTGAGACAGACATGCAAATCTTTGCCGTCTATTTTAGCATGAACACAAAGTATGTAATGAGGAATGGCAAGAGGGGAAACTGGAAAGGAAGGTTTGGGCAAGATGGAGAAGGTCCTTGAATGCCATTCTATGTGATGCTACAGGGAAGGTAAATCTCTGAAGGGGTTTTAAAAAGATGGGATTAGATTTGCATTTTAGGAGGATGGGTTGAGAGGAGTGGTGACTGGAGATAAGGAAGCCCTTAGGAGATTCCTCTAGGAGTCCAGGTGAGAGACGGCCCTGGCTCCTCTACAGGAGCAATGGACTCTATTCCATCCCAGCCCAGTCGGTGCTGTCTGACCTGTAGTCATCCTATGCGGTCAGCAGACACTGTGTCCCAGGGAAGACAGGTGGAAGAGCAGGTAACAGATTGAAAATAACACTTGGGATCGGAGAGCTCCTGGAATTGGTTCTATCCAAAGACTTTGAGGTCCCAGAGTCAGACCAACAGCCAACCAAGGACAGCATGCACATCGGAAGAACTCGGTTCCTGCTCTCAAGCTGAATAACAATTCTCTTCAGTTTTAAAACTCCTTAAAATAGTATGACTTTAACCTTCTATTCACAAGCAGACAAAAATTTCTTATGCTGCTATGCTATTTAGTAGTTAATTACATCATTATTTTATTATCCAGAAATGAGAAACACTTGGTATGCTTTAACATTTTTGAATTCCAGAGGAAAAAGAAATTGGATTGTTAACTTTTTTCAATAAAAAGAAATAAAATACCTTAAATCAGCCCATTCATTGCCTTATAGTCTTTTTTTCAGCAGTGCTGCATAATAAAGTAATTGTGTAATTAGGAATAAATGGCTTATAAGAGCAATACCTTATTTTTTCTGAAAAGGCATAAATGTTCTGCACTCCTTTTTAAATGCGCCCAATTCGCACTAAAAAAAGAAGCAGGGAATATAATTTTTGGAATAATTGAACTTAGTAAGTTTGGTGACCAAGATTTTTCCCATCAGCAGGGTTCCTACATTTTCCCAAACAATATTCAATGTGTTTCAGGGATGGGACAAACCATCATCCTCAAATCTGAGTTTGATTATTTTAGTCCACTTTGTTATTTATTTTTTTCTCCTGAGTAGACCATGGAAAGACAAGAAAAAAATAGTTCATGTGTTATTAGATGTATTTTTTTTCTCTTTATGTTGCTTCATCTTATAAAAGATTTTTGTTGTCATTCTTGTTTTAATGGAAGTTAATAAATTTGGTACACTGGCACCTTTTGCACATTTACGTAATAAATTAGGATCCCCGTTCTTGTTGACTCATTGGATGGAAACATTAAGTTTACATGCCAAGGAGAAGAGAGAAGAGGGATGGAGCATGAGGCTCAGGGAGAGATGGGAAAAGCAATTGCAATTTATCAGGCAGGGGTGCCAGAATTTCATTTTTCATTCCAAAGCAAGGGCAAGTTCATAAGAATAACCCATTATATTGGTCAACATTTTCATAATTTTCTAAGGACCCCTATTTACATATTGACCCCCCCTCAGGGCTTGTGTTGAGGAGGGCAACGACCACGCCCATTTGCCAGAGGGGCATGGGGCTTTGGGAGCACTTTTCATTCCTCCTGTCAGTTTTATCATCTGAACAAACAGAGCATTATCCCTAACGGATCCATCACTCCTTGTGGTGTTGGGATGAGAAAATGACATAACAGATGTGAATGCACTTAGAAATTAAAAGCAATATATAAATGCAAGAGATTCTTAGTTTTTATTACAGAGATCCATCTAGGCCTGCCACATTATGATAGCGTAAACCCTATTAGCTACATACATTATAATAATCTATTATTCGCAGAATCAGCCTTGGGTGTTAGCAGCTGGCCTCGACTGCTATGAAAGAAATCTGTTGGAGATATGATACATGAAGTGTGGTTGTAAAGAAATGAGACTGGTTTGTGTGTACTTGTGGAAACTAGATGTGATTCTCCCGAAGCCCCATGAATTCTTCCAGAAGAACTTATGTCTGGATAAGGATAACTGAGCCAGACTGGACAGAAGATCAGGTTTCATGGTCAATGTCCTGGTTTCTAAATCCAACCATACCGCTTACTAACTGGGAAGGATCTTTCTGCCAAAGTATTTCCTAAATGGTTCTTTTAGTAGGTATAGTTTATAATGAGGGAATTCTTGAGTTCTGTTGGTGAATGCTGGACTTTTTCAGTACCCAACTGCTGATAATAGTTTTACTTTGGAGGGGCAAATATATTGGAATTTAGGATCCAACAGGGAAATGGACTCTTGGTCTCTTCCATTCATTCATTAATTAACTTATTCATCAAATATAAATAATAAACATTAGATTCATACCAGATCCCAGTTAGAGGCACTGGCAATAGGAAAGAAAACAAAAGAGAAAAAGTCCTTTTCATCTTGGGGACTACATTCCAGTGAAGGAGAACATATTAGTTCCTGTGACTGCTGTAACAAATGATCATAAACCGAGTGGCTTAAAACAACAGGAAATGTTCTCTTTCCCAGTTCTGGAAGCCTAAAATCCTAAATCAGTATCACTGGGCCAAAATCAAGGTCTTGACAGAGCTGTACTGTCATGTACCCCAGAAAAGCCATGCTTTTTAATCCTCATTCAATATTGCTGGGTGGATTCTTTCTGATGTTTCCATGGAGATGTGACCCACCCAATTGTGGGTGGTAACTTTTGATTAGATGGTTTCCGTGGAGATGTATTTCCACCCATTCAAGGTGGGGCTGTTTCCTGGAGCCCAGCTCAATGTTGACAGAGCCCAGAGATCTTCGGAGATGCAGAAGGAAAACACCCCCAAGGAAGACTTATGAAATGAAGAGAGAAAGCCAGCAAATGTCCCCAGATGACCTCCCAGCTGAGAGAGAAACCCTGAACTTCATCGGCCCTTTCGTTGGAGTGAAGTTATCTTTCTCTAGATGCCTTAATTTGGACATTTTCATGGCCTTAGAACTGTAAAACTGCAACCTAATAAATTCCCTTTTTAAAAGCTGTTCTAATTCTGGTGTATTGCATTCTGGCAGCTTACAAACTAAAACAAGGGCCATGCTTCCTCGGGCAGCTCTAGGGAGAGCCTACTCCTCATGTCTTTTAGCTTCGTATGGCTGCTGGCATGACGTGGCTTGTGGCCCTATCATTCCAGTCTTAAAGGTCAGCATTTTCAAATCTTTCTCTGCTCCATCTCCACACGGACCTTCTCTTCTGTGTATATCAAATCTCCCTCTGCCTCTTACGAGGAGAGATACGATGGCATTTAGGGCCCACCTGATAATACAGGATTATCTGTCCACCTCAAAATCTTTAATAATTGTGTCTGCAAAGACCCTTTCTACCACATAAGGCAGCAATTGCAGGTTGGAGGGTTTGGGACCTAGGTGACTTTTGGGGCCCATTTTTCATCCCACTATAGAGAGGGACTGTCGTCTATAATATGTCAGGGTCCTGGAGAATGGTAAGGGGGCTAGGTGTGCCAGTATGGATATGACGAGTTATTGTTTTCGTTACGTTCAGGAGGAAAGGCTTCACCGAATTCTGACTAAGTAAAGAGCTGAAGGAAGGGTGAGTAAGTACCACTGACAGCTGGAAGAAGCACATTTTAGGCAAGGACACCATATTGCCAGAGGCATGTTGTTCCGCTCATTTTGTGCCTGATTTTTTTTTTTTAGGTACAGCCTCCTGGTCATCTAGATCAAACATGTTCTGATTCTTTGTTGGACCTCTGGTGCTGACTTTGGAATCAGTCAGTATTCCCCCATCTGGACGAGTCTAGGGTAAACAGATCCTGTGACCTAGAGGAACTTCATGAAAATGGCTTAGGCACCCTCAGTCCTCTGACTTCTTAACCAGTGAAGAAGCTTGAAATTTGACAGACACAGGTCACCTACTTTCTTTCTGCAGAAACTATTCTTTTAGGGTGTCTGTCAAAAGAACTGCTACTGCACATAGAAAAAAGAGAGCTTTATTAACAGTATAGCAATTTGCAAATTGGGCAACACCAGGTAACAGCAGGTGTTCCAAAGTATTTAGCATGCATCAGGAACTTAGAGTCCAAAAAAAAAAAAAAAAGGTAAATTGTGATTATCAGGTGAATTCTGTTGTAGTGTCTTATTGGAATATTGAGGCAGAAGGAAACTTGTCTGGAGCTGATAGGTCAGAATGAGCAGATAGGCAGAGCTTAGGTTTCTTTTTCTAGTCCTATTTCTTATAAACTTTAAGTCTCCTCTTAGCTGTGCCTGCCTGAAGTCTGTTTGCATCAGCACAGGGCATCCTTCTTGTGCACCTCCTTTGCTGGGAACCATTTTGCAACTCAGGGCCTGAAGGTCAAGTTAGAGTCCCTTTCACATTTCCAAGAATATTTGTGTTATTTCTCTTCCTCCCCCAATTCTGCCTTATCATTAAGAAACCAGCACTATCACAGGCCTAGATTTGAAAGAAATCCTTTAAATAACATATCTCTAGTTTATATTGACTGTTCTGAAATCATTGTCCCTCAATTCTATTGATCTTTCCTAAACCTTGACTTAATCTCAATATTCTAAAAGTAGCTGTTTCGCTCTTCCATAACTTGAGGGCTAGTCACCAGAGAAGGGTTGTCTATATGACATTTTAAGTATAGGATCCTCACTGCACATCTGTGGGGCATCATTCACAGAGAGGTGGGTAGTGTCTCTTAAGGTTTTCTAGGCAGTGACCCTAAGGCTGCATTCAAGCAGGGCATGAAAATACTTTCCATATGCAACCAAAATATCTCCATTCCCTCTAACCCATTCAGTGTTTCAGAACCTCTTCATTGGAGATTTGGCATTCTACTTTACAAGATACAAATGTTTTCTGGAGGGCATGCAGATAGCTATCTACACCAGGATCAGTTGTCAAAACCTTAAAGTGTATTTCTTTATCTTGCTGAATAAGCATGAGATTTCCATTGGGAAAGAGGGTGAATTAGAGGAAGAGCTAATAAACTGTGTGGAAACAGAAATTTGCTGCCACCCCGAGCCCCAGAATTTGTTGGGGACAGAATGAGTATGAGGGATCAGTATATAAAGGTGGGACAGAAAGAGCCACTGAAGGTTCTCATCCATTAGAACAGTGTGGCCTTGGCAAGTCATTTCTAGACCTCCGTTTCTAACTCCTTATAAAATAAAGAGGATGATAGCAGACCGAAGGGCCCTTTTTAGCTCCACAACCTATGCTTTAATTTAAAAGCTTAGGCTTATTGAATGTCTACTCCATGCCAAGCACTTAGTTAAACCCCTATTTTATTTAATTCTTCCAATAACACCCATGAGACACTTATTATTATCTCTACTTTAGAGGTGCAGAAACTGAGGCTTAGAGGAGTTAAATAAATTGCTCATAATCTCATAACACATGGATTGTTAAACCAGGATTAAAATCCACATCATTTTGCCTTTACAGCTCTTACCCTTACCTACCACACCCCATGAGCCGAGGAGGCCGCATCACTACCGTCAAAAGTACAAACTGGAGACCCACTTCCACTCTCCTCTTCCCTTTCAACAATATCTTTCTGTTTTGCTGAGCCTCATCTGAGATTTCTGAAACTCAGAAATCCTGGGAGAATGTGTATATTTAATTGTAAGGTGCTGCTTTAACACACAGTCACTGTACATATTCAGACAACACAAAACTTGTATTTTGCTTTTCTGAACAAGGTGTTCTGGCCAGGATGATTGAAGCATTTCTGCAGACAAGTCTAGTAGAGCTAGGTGACATCCATAGATAAGCTGGTCATCAAAGGGCTCCCACTATTCAAACCCTGTCATATTCTCAGTGCTGAGCTCAGAGCTTTTGCTTGGGTCCTCCCACCTGTGACGCCTCCACTAAAGAGATACCATATAGCTCAGAGGCAGAGAATACTTGACTAGGCCAAGCAGCAGGACATCCGTCTGTCTCGGAAACCAACTGAAGTTCCCTTGGTTGGAACAAATGCATCTCGCCTCGCATAGCTCGTCATTTTGAGAAATTTTTGACAATTTCTAAATGTGTATAGAAATAACCTGCCTCCCTTTATATTCATGTATTCCAGCACATAACATCTGATTTTCTGCATGGCAGGAGGCAACCAAGTGCCCACTCTCATTCCCCAATTCACTGTTTTAATACATTTCATGATTTTGTTGCTTTGGTATACATTTCAGAATGACACATTTGATCAGTTCTTTAGGTAATATTGATGTTTTGCCCTTTTAAATGTGTCATTTGATTTTCTGATGTTATTCTCCATCTGCTTTGGTAACACTTTCATTTATTTGCAGCCTTTTATTGGATCCCCAAAGGTTTATGTAAAGAAATCTGGCTTCAGGGTATTTTATTTTATTTTAAAATGTTTTTCTCCATTCTTTGCTCTTATGTACCTCCAACCCTCCCCATCACTAAACTGCTTCCTCCTTTTCCTACTTCCTTCCTTTCCCACTCTCCTACTACCTCACCTCTTTATTCACTTTTTAAAACATTGTGAATAAAGTCTTCACTACAAGAGCCCAAACAGTGACCTTACCTCAATCATATTTAAGCATTTCACTGGACAAGGCCCATTGCTTCACCTCTGCCATCCCTGTGGATTCAGTCAAAGAACAATTTTCAAATGCAGGTATGGGGAGCAGACTGATATTTTACATTTCTGACATGTTTTTATTGCCCTTGTTTAAGACATTTCCAAATAGTAACTTCAAATTTTCAAAGGCAACTGTAAAACCCAGTACAGTCTGTTCTTTTCTCATTGTTTGACTTTTTTTTTTGCTTTGATTTTACCAGTTCTGATTGTATTTCCTTTATATATTGGTCTGTGATATTCTTGGCAGGTTAATTTCCACTTTCCTGATCTCTTAACCTTTTCTTCAAGTACAGTGAATGCAGATGTTGGAGACACACAGCAGGGTCAAGAGACTGATCAAAAGTAAACACACACCAATTTCTTACTTTGAAATATCTGAAGCAATCTGAAAGATGGGGTCATATAAATAATAAAACATACCTTTGTTTTATGTTTACAATTGTCATTGCAGATTGTCTCCAAGCTTAAATTCTGTGTAAAACATGGCTAGTGCATCAGACTATACAATATGTGAGAAGCCACTTACTCAAGTTTGAAAAGGTCTCTAACACGAATGTATTAGCTCAAGAATTCTCCTTTATTTTTTAAGAAAATATATTTAATCATAAATAGGAGTCATGAAGCAAGTTGAAACATAAATTATTTTGTTTGTTGTATCAAGATAAGTTATGAGTCCATTGACTTATGGGAATGAGCCTAAAATTACAGGATTAGAAAAATCACTGAGCCTTCTTATGGTAGGAGTGTGGAAGTCAGTGAACAGGTCCATAAAGACCTACACTTTGGCATAAATATAACTCAGCCAAATTTGTCTTTAGGATCATCCTGTTCTTCCCTTTTTCTTTTCATTCAAATTGTACATACTGCCCTTCAAAGCTTCTGATGAATAAAGTATAGCTCAATGAAGACATATGAATTTTAACATCAAAAAGACCAGTTTTGCAGTCTGAGAAGTCCATATCAAATTGCACACACAAACTTCATGACTCATTTTTACATCTAAGGAAAATGAGGCTGATGTCATGTCAGGGAAAAGAGACAACTGGCAGATCCAGAGGAGTAAAACTAACTTAAAGGGATGATCAATATATAGACAAGAGAAGTTTTTCCAGTAATATTCTAAGTAATTATATGCACTATCAAATTGTCTCTCTAACAGTTGTCTTTGTAACTGGTCACCTCTTTTAAATAGTACTGGTTTTTACCCTTCTGGACTTTCAAGACTTCCTCTTTTCCTTAAAGAAAGACCAACAGAAATAAGGAAATGTACATTCCTACCCCAAAACTCATACTCTGCTTTCCCTGTTTTGTTGTAGCTTATTACCATCAGTTTCTCCCTAGCAGAACACAAACTTCATAAGGGAAGTGTCTCAGTTTCCTAGCTGCTAAAACAAATACCTTACAATGGGTTGACTTTATAGGAATTTATAAGTTCACAGTTTCAGAGGCTAGGAGGCTTGCTTCCTTCTGGAGTCAGATCAATATCTTCCAGGTCAACAATCCTTGGGGCTCTTTGGCTTTCCCATCACATGGAACACACATATTGGTGTCTTCTCTTTTCTCTTTCTAGTTCTGCTGACTTCCAATGTCCGCTGCTCCCTGTGGTTTCTTTTCTCCATGCCCAATTTCCCTTGTTTATAATGACTTTAGCCATTTTGAATTAAGATCCACCCACATTAAGTTTGGCCACACCTTTATTAATAACACCTTCAAAGGCCCTATTTACAAATGGGTCCATACCCACAAGGCCAGGGAACCTGAGCATACCTCTTATATGTATCATAATTCAATCCCAAACAAGCAATGAACTTTGATCTGTTTTCCTTTGCTATATCCCCAGCACTTAGAATGGAGGCTAGCTCTGAGTTGTCATTCAATATTTGTTGGCTAAATGGATAAATTATTAGGGATTTCTAAGGTATGTATAAACAGAGTAGTTGCTTAAAATAAAATGACAGTATAGTCAGTGATAATTTTAGATAATGTTCCCCCATATTGTCCAACATTTCTTGAGCACTAAATTTGTGCCAGACACTGTGCTAGGGGCTGGAAAGGCACCAGCAAATAGGACCAATTTGTGGTTCTAAACAAATTTAAGCCCTAGCAGGAATACAAATGAACAGTTTATTGTACAGCAGTTTATTTTTAAAAGGCCATCAATAAAGTTTTGGGTAAGTTATCTCCTTAAGAAAGGTGCTTTAAAACATTTTTCACATAAATTCTGTCCAGGATGAAATCAATTCTATAAGAGAATCTGAGAAAACATCTGTAATAATTGGCTCCTGGAAAAAAACATATGCTTAGACGGCAAATCTCCTTTGCTTCCCCAAGGGAGAGAGAAATATAGGTCCCCACAATGGCCTCGTCTTGGTCTCTAGTGATAGCTGGAGCTGAGGATTTCTCCATAGAGCTCAGAACTGTACCAAACCACTCATATATCAACTCTTTTACCATGTCTTTCATTGTGAAAAGAACCCCCCCCCCCAATAGAAGGAAACAGCTCATTTCTTCCTACAAAGAGCCTTTGAAGTTCAAAAGCATCATCAAAAACTGGTGATGTTAAACTCCCAGCATTTTATCAACTGAAATTCTTTTAACTAGTGTATAAATATCACAACCCCATAAGACAGTCATCCTGATGATTGTTTTAGCTTGTAGGGACCTACAACAAACAAAACTATCCAGAAAAAAGTGAAATGCAATTCAATATGGAGATTTTAAAGTTACATGAAGATTTTTGATAGTCTTCGTTCGTGTGGGGGGGGGGGGGCGGGGGAGGAACAAAGCAATGATAAGTCTATTTGGCTTGACCAGTATCAAGTTCTTGCTTATTATTCCATCCTTGTAATGCATATCAACATTTAATAAATACTTGAATAAGTAAGCAAGCTGATGAATGAATGAATGCTGATCTTCTAAATTTGAGAGTTTTTTTTTGTTTTGACTTCTGTTTCTTTAATTATGAGTGAGGTGAAATATTTTTTCTATATGATTATTTGCTATTTTTATTGTATTTTCCTGTTCAGTTATTTGCCCATTTTCTGTTAGGTTTTTACATATTTTAAGATGATTGCTGTTCTCCTTAATGTAAGAATTTCCTCTAATGAAAGTCAAGGGGAATATCAGCTAGACAGTTCATAATTGAGGCATTTGACTAGATTGCTATTTTTAAACACCAAAATTTTGCTGGGAGCTAAAGAAGTGCATAGCTCCACAAATGCTTTCTGATAATCATGTTAAGTAGAAGGGCATAGATTATGAGTTTTCCATTTTGTAATGGATAAATTGAGTCACAGTCTGAATTTTTACCTGGAATGACAGAACTATTGGATTTACAGTCTACTGTAGCCTCCTATGGAGTGTTAATCTAAGGGGGAATTTTGCTTCTTATAAAACAAGAGAACAACAAAAAAAAATATGCCTTCCCATTTCCTTCTTTTTGTTGGAGATCAATGCACCTGCCTTTTTACTGCAGGTGCATTGGCATTATTCTTTGATTAATTGATGCTGGACAGGGCTTCCAGCTAATCTCACTAGCTAATAGTGCTTCTGGATAATTAGCTTGATGTGTGCAATTATCCTCAGATTTTAGGGTTTTTTTCCCCACTTCATAGCATCGGTCTGTATATATAATGCTTTGGAGCATCCTGACCCTTTGAGGGATTGAACAAAATTCCCAAATCTTTTTTTTTTTTTTTTTGTATTTATTTTGCTAAAGTATTTATTAAGAATAAGAACATTCTTAATCTTAATCCATTCTTTTTTTTTTATTAATTAAAAAAAGAATTAACAAAACAATTAGAAATCATTCCAATCTACATGTACAATCAGTAATTCTTAATAACATCACATAGTTGCATATTCATCATTTCTTAGTACATTTGCATCGATTTAGAAAAAGAAATAAAAAGACAACAGAATAAGAATTAAAACAATAATAGAAAGAAAAAAAACAAAAAAAAAAAAACAAAAAACCTATACCTCACATGCAGCTTCATTCAGTGTTTTAACATAATTGCATTACAATTGGGTAGTATTGTGCTGTCCATTTCTGAGTTTTTATATCCAGTCCCGTTGTACAGTCTGTATCCCTTCATCTCCAATTATCCCTTCTCTATTTTTTTTTTTTTAATTAATGGAAAAAAAGAAATTAACCCAACATTTAGAGATCATACCATTCTACACATGCAATCATTAATTCTTAACATCATCACATAGATGCATGATCATCATTTCTTAGTACATTTGCATTGGTTTAGAAGAACTAGCAACATAACCGAAAAAGATATAGAATGTTAATATAGAGAAAAAAATAAAAGTAATAATAGTAAAATCAAAACAAAACAACACAAAACAAAACAAAAACCTATAGCTCAGATGCAGCTTCATTCAGTGTTTTAACATGATTACTTTACAATTAGGTATTATTGTGCTGTCCATTTTTGAGTTTTTGTATCTAGTCCTGTTGCACAGTCTGTATCCCTTCAGCTTCAATTACCCATTGTCTTACCCTGTTTCTAACTCCTGCTGAACTCTGTTACCAATGACATATTTCAAGTTTATTCTCGAATGTCCGTTCACATCAGTGGGACCATACAGTATTTGTCCTTTAGTTTTTGGCTGGATTCACTCAGCATAATATTCTCTAGGTCCATCCATGTTATTACATGGTTCATAAGTTTATCTTGTCTTAAAGCTGCATAATATTCCATCGTATGTATATACCACAGTTTGTTTAGCCACTCTTCTGTTGATGGAGATTTTGGCTGTTTCCATCTCTTTGCAATTGTAAATAATGCTGCTATAAACATTGGTGTGCAAATGTCCGTTTGTGTCTTTGCCCTTAAGTCCTTTGAGTAGATACCTAGCAATGGTATTGCTGGGTCGTATGGCAGTTCTATATTCAGCTTTTTGAGGAACCGCCAAACTGCCTTCCACAGTGGTTGCACCCTTTGACATTCCCACCAACAGTGGATAAGTGTGCCTCTTTCTCCGCATCCTCTCCAGCACTTGTCATTTTCTGTTTTGTTGATAATGGCCATTCTGGTGGGTGTGAGATGATATCTCATTGTGGTTTTGATTTGCATTTCTCTAATGGCCAGGGACATTGAGCATCTCTTCATGTGCCTCTTGGCCATCCGTATTTCCTCTTCTGAGAGGTGTCTGTTCAAGTCTTTTTCCCATTTTGTAATTGGGTTGGCTGTCTTTTTGTTGTTGAGATGAACAATCTCTTTATAAATTCTGGATACTAGACCTTTATCTGATATATCATTTCCAAATATTGTCTCCCATTGTGAAGGCTGTCTTTCTACTTTCTTGATGAAGTTCTTTGATGCACAAAAGTGTTTAATTTTGAGGAGTTCCCATTTATTTATTTCCTTCTTCAGTGCTCTTGCTTTAGGTTTAAGGTCCATAAAACCGCCTCCAGTTGTAAGATCCATAAGATATCTCCCAACATTTTCCTCTAACTGTTTTATGGTCTTAGACCTAATGTTTAGATCTTTGATCCATTTTGAGTTAACTTTTGTATAGGGTGTGAGAGATGGGTCTTCTTTCATTCTTTTGCATATGAATATCCAGTTCTCTAGGCACCATTTATTGAAGAGACTGCTCTGTCCCAGGTGAGTTGGCTTGACTGCCTTATCAAAGATCAAATGTCCATAGATGAGAGGGTCTATATCTGAGCACTCTATTCGATTCCATTGGTCGATATATCTATCTTTATGCCAATACCATGCTGTTTTGACCACTGTGGCTTCATAATATGCCTTAAAGTCAGGCAGCGCGAGACCTCCAGCTTCGTTTTTTTTCCTCAAGGTGTTTTTAGCAATTCGGGGCACCCTGCCCTTCCAGATAAATTTGCTTATTGGTTTTTCTATTTCTGAAAAATAAGTTGTTGGGATTTTGATTGGTATTGCATTGAATCTGTAAATCAATTTAGGTAGGATTGACATCTTAACTATATTTAGTCTTCCAATCCATGAACACGGTATGCCCTTCCATCTATTTAGGTCTTCTGTGATTTCTTTTAGCAGTTTTTTGTAGTTTTCTTTATATAGGTTTTTTGTCTCTTTAGTTAAATTTATTCCTAGGTATTTTATTCTTTTAGTTGCAATTGTAAATGGGATTCGTTTCTTGATTTCCCCCTCAGCTTGTTCATTACTAGTGTATAGAAATGCTACAGATTTTTGAATGTTGATCTTGTAACTTGCTACTTTGCTGTACTCATTTATTAGCTCTAGTAGTTTTGTTGCGGATTTTTCTGGGTTTTCGACGTATAGTATCATATCGTCTGCAAACAGTGATAGTTTTACTTCTTCCTTTCCAATTTTGATGCCTTGTATTTCTTTTTCTTGTCTAATTGCTCTGGCTAGAACCTCCAACACAATGTTGAATAATAGTGGTGATAGTGGACATCCTTGTCTTGTTCCTGATCTTAGGGGGAAAGTTTTCAATTTTTCCCCATTGAGGATGATATTAGCTGTGGGTTTTTCATATATTCCCTCTATCATTTTAAGGAAGTTCCCTTGTATTCCTATCTTTTGAAGTGTTTTCAACAGGAAAGGATGTTGAATCTTGTCGAATGCCTTCTCTGCATCAATTGAGATGATCATGTGATTTTTCTGCTTTGATTTGTTGATATGGTGTATTACATTAATTGATTTTCTTATGTTGAACCATCCTTGCATACCTGGGATGAATCCTACTTGGTCATGATGTATAATTCTTTTAATGTGCTGTTGGATACGATTTGCTAGAATTTTATTGAGGATTTTTGCATCTGTATTCATTAGAGAGATTGGTCTGTAGTTTTCTTTTTTTTGTAATATCTTTGCCTGGTTTTGGTATGAGGGTGATGTTGGCTTCATAGAATGAATTAGGTAGTTTTCCCTCCACTTCGATTTTTTTGAAGAGTTTGAAGAGAATTGGTACTAATTCTTTCTGGAACGTTTGGTAGAATTCACATGTGAAGCCATCTGGTCCTGGACTTTTCTTTTTAGGAAGCTTTTGAATGACTAATTCAATTTCTTTACTTGTGATTGGTTTGTTGAGGTCATCTATGTCTTCTTGAGTCAAAGTTGGTTGTTCATGTCTTTCCAGGAACCCGTCCATTTCCTCTAAATTGTTGTATTTATTAGCGTAAAGTTGTTCATAGTATCCTGTTATTACCTCCTTTATTTCTGTGAGGTCAGTAGTTATGTCTCCTCTTCCATTTCTGATCTTATTTATTTGCATCCTCTCTCTTCTTCTTTTTGTCAGTCTTGCTAAGGGCCCATCAATCTTATTGATTTTCTCATAGAACCAACTTCTGGCCTTATTGATATTCTCTATTGTTTTCATGTTTTCAATTTCATTTATTTGTGCTCTAATCTTTGTTATTTCTTTCCTTTTGCTTGCTTTGGGGTTAGCTTGCTGTTCTTTCTCCAGTTCTTCCAAATGGATAGTTAATTCCTGCATTTTTGCCTTTTCTTCTTTTCTGATATAGGCATTTAGGGCAATAAATTTCCCTCTTAGCACTGCCTTTGCTGCGTCCCATAAGTTTTGATATGTTGTGTTTTCATTTTCATTCGCCTCATGGTATTTGCTAATTTCCCTTGCAATTTCTTCTTTGACCCAGTCGTTGTTTAGGAGTGTGTTGTTGAGCCTCCACGTATTTGTGAATTTTCTGGCACTCTGCCTATTATTGATTTCCAACATAAAATTCCCAAATCTTTTCACATCAAGAGAGCATGACAGGCTACCTGGAAATGAGAATTATCTGAGTTCCATCCATTAATAACTTCCTTACTGCCAGCAATTTCTCAAGCACACACACATAGACACATCACATACATACATACTCCATCGATGAAATCTGGAAGTGCTTCCAGAACTTTCTATTTTAGCCAAAGTCATGAATCTCCAGGTTTTATGATAAAAACTCTAACTAGGATTTAGCCAAGTATATCAAATCAGAAAGAAAATACCATATTGCAGACAGCTATGACATAGGAGAAATAATACAAAGCCTTTGTTCTTTGGAAAAGCCATTCTACTTTTTGCAAAGGAACAGGAAACATGGATGTTAGTCTCAATTTTGCCACAATCTAGCCTTGTGCCTTTGGGCAAGTCATTAACCTCTTTGATCCTCAATTTATGTATTAATAAAATGAGAAAGACCAAACAAGTCATCTGGCCTTGTGCTACCTGTAGGCAGACCATAAATACACAAGAAGGACTTGGCCCACCAAGCTTGTCTAAACAAGTTGGATTAGGTGATTTTGAAGGTCCTTTCAAGGTCAGCAGTTTTATAGTTCTAGCATGAACTATTTTCCCCTCAAAATCTCCCAGGAAGAGAGGAGGTAAAAATGACTACAATGGGAAGTCAGGTGCCATCAAGATGTTTGAATCTATCAGATATAAATGGGTAGAATTAAATACTCCAGGAGAGGTGTAGGAATTGCCTTATTTTCTAACCTTCCTCATTATGACCATCAATCCCATTCACAGCAAGTTTCGGTAAAGGGGTTAGGGAAAGCCAGGGCTATGCTTTTTAAACAGTTTATACTTCTGCCTATGGGCTAGATCTTTTCATTCCTCCATGGACAGCTGTGTTCCCAGCAGAATTTAGTCTCAGAACATACACTGCCAGCTGCAGAGTAATGACCCACAGCTGTTATAGCTAAGCCATTTTCTTATAGGGCCTTTTAGCAGCCTTGTCCAAACTGATAGAGTCAACTAAATAACCCTGATGGACACTAATGGAACCTTCAAAAATAATTGTCCCATTATGAAAACTTATCATTTTTTTGTTATTGCCTAAACAATTTGGAGTTTAATTTTTTTTTTTCTGGGTCTGGTTGCAAAAATTCCAGAAAGCACCTTAGTTATGTTCCAACTCTCACAGTGATATGATTTTATAGAGTTCTCTCAGAGAGAGAACCATCAACCATGACTCAGAGGAAATTTGCTGCTAAAATGCACTATTGTGCAGCCACTGATGGCCTATCACCCAGGTGCTGGAGGTCGGGAAAAGGAGCGTTTACTGTCTCATCTGAGCCAAAGCTGGTTTATATTAATGATCAATGCAACAGCAAATATATTGAATTTTATTCTCCCTTTTAACCTACCTCAGTAGTAATCTTAATAATGGGCGGGGGGCGGGGAGCGCTCATGATCTTTCTCAGCAGCCCTGTGATCCTGCCTCTTTCAGACAGTTTTTTTCCCCTGAGAGCCTGGGGGAGATGGAAACAGAAAACTCAGTGATTTTCTTTTCCTTATATATTAAAAAAATGGGGAATCTTTGAGTGCCTCCAATGTAAAGGAAGTGACAATAAGTCAACTAGTGTTTCTCCATTCTTCAGTTTTAGTCTAGAGGGGGATTTTTTTTCTCTTTTCTCTAAATGTCGTAAATGGACGACATTGGATGGCTCTCTGTATAGCTAAGCATTGGAGCATTTATATTGTTATTATTATTTTTATGCATGCTATTTTCCCTTAGCAATAGAAAATAGTATAAATAGTCTTTTCATTGCCAGTTCTATTTTTGTTGAGGGCTTAACTAGAAGATACATCTAATCATAATGAGCAGAGCATAAAGAATATTAAGATTAAAGCAACTTATATTTTCCTTTATCCTCTCAAAAATCTCCAGATGGATTTCCTAGGGGTTGCCTTCTAAATCTTATTGCACAGTGAGCTGTAAATCCCGGACCCAGCAAGCTTCTGGTTTGGCTGAACATCGCCTTTCATGTACAATATGTACAGCCTGAATAATGGCAGAAAATTATTCAAAGGATAATTACAGCAATTGATCTTGAGATGTTTTGTAGCATCCTTCATAGATCATTCTTCAAAGCCCTTTGGAGAAATAATGTTTGTGAAATCCACCAGAGGCAAAAAGCTTCTAGGGTCTAATGTAAAATAAACTGTGTGCAAGAGTAGTAGTCATCTGAAAAGGAAATGGGTAGGACATCTAGAAGAATTTAAGCCAGAGGTCCAAGACAGCCCTCCAAAACCATAAGGCTTTGATGATCCTTATATGAATATTGTCTTTATCTCCTTCCCAGACCATATTCTCCATCTCAGCTGTTCTAATACAGGTAAGCCTTTTACTGACACATGGCTCTATAGTTTCTGAAGAAGTCTCACAGGCATTCTCCTACATGACTCTAACACATATAGGACAGGTAGTGAGCCACTAACCTGTTTTACAAATGATGTCAAGAGATCAAACTATTTAGCCAGGGTCCCAGAATAGGCAGGTGGTGGCCCAAGAGGAGAGCAGACTCTCCAGCCCGGAAGTCCGGTGCACTCTTGAATGTGTCCACTACTCCTTGGTCAGCTCCTGAAAAGGAAGCAACACTGTCATTTGACTTTTGTGGAAATAGCCACCTGCCTTGCTGCGGATTAGCATCTCTTTACTGGAGAGATATGATCTGAATCTCTGTTCCATTAACACCACTTCTCTGTAGACACTTCCATGTACATACCTCCACACATGCACCCGCACACACACATACACATGTCCTTTATTTTTATTTATGGTTCTGCCTTGGGAAGAAAACAGATGGGCAGCTGAGCAAGCGTACCTGTATTGGACACAGAAATCAATAGAGACAGTTATTTCATAAATGGCTCCACTAGGTTGGAGGAAATTCATGGCTCAGAGAGAGCAGGTAGTTGGAGGGAAGAGGGCTCATGGATGAAGCAAGTCAACAACTTTCTCTGAAGGCAGCTTATTCTTGGAGCTGCCCGGAACACTCACAATTCAGGCCACAGAGGAGCAGACCCAGTGAGAGATTTAGACTGTTGTACTTTTAAATTTTCATATCCCTGATAGCTATTATGATGCCTAGCATAAGATCATTTAAAATAAAATTGCATAAATATTATATGTATATCATATATTTTATATAATTATAGAATGAAATAGAAGTACAACTTGCAATTTTATAATTATATAATATATTAACACAATTATAATGCTTTTTTCACTGAACTATTTTTAATTGAGCTGATAGCATAATTTCTGACAAACATGAATGAGGCCTGAAAGAAAAGACATGAGGCTGGAAAAATATGCATGAAAATCAAATGATGACTGACTTAGCCTGGTCAATTAATGGGAAAAAGAAATGGCCAGATTTATATCCCCAAATCATGAGCTGGCAATTGACATTCCTCTACCTATACTTTGTACTAGAGCATTTTATTTTTTTCTAGCAAATCTCCATGAAGAATAGCACAATCCTCTATTTGTTTTATAATTTGTGTATCACCAACTTTAAATTGTCAAAATTAAAATAATCAACCTTTTTTGTGTGTTTTTGCAGCTGGGGCTGAGGTTTCTTTATGTGTAGTTGATAAGGTGTGTATATTTGTGCATGCATACATTTAAGCTTTTAAACAGGTTATTACTTAGAACAACAATTAAAGGTCGTGCTTTCATGCAGCTTTTTCTAAAACTTAAAATCTGAAACTATTGTTCCATACTTCCCCGTCAAAGCGAGGACAGTGGTCCTTATTGCCAGGACAAGCATATTGTGTGTGTATGTGTGTTACAGATAAAATGATATAGGAACAAGGAATTGCCAAATTGCAACAGATCCTTATCCAGGTAGCCCAGTATTCCATTATCCAAGTGTACCCTAAGGGACATACTATGGGAGTGCAATGTCATCCTGATTTCAACCCTAAAGGAAAGATATTCATCCTTTATGCCCATAGCTTCATTTCATTTTATCAATGACAAATTTGTTTAAGCCTTCCTTCGATCCATTTCTATGTTAGAGTCATATGTAATAATATTTTACAAACTTACATATTCAAATAAGTATTATCTATTTCAGAAATCACTTTAAAAGCTACAATTTTTTCCCGATGATGCTACTAATTCATGGTGTAGTTAGAAGAGTGGTAGATTAGGAGTTAGATAATCAGGTTTCTATGTGTGAGTCCACTATTATTTATTGGTATGTTCTTTATCAAATCAACTCCCCTTCCCCAGTCCCAGTTTTCTCATTTATAATGGGGAAGGATGGGGCCATGAATTGATGGTCTCTCAAATCCCTGCTAGCTCTATGATCATATGACTATGCTTTCTATGTCCCAAACCCTGGAGGACTTAGGAAATTACCTTCTGTCCTATAATATGTTCCTTTGAATTTCCTCAGTGGTTGCATTTTTGTTTCCATTGAAAGCAAATTTGATTTGAAACAGCTTAAGATCATTACGGCTGAGCCTGGGGATTAAGGTGCTCGATCAAATTGGTTATTAGCATTTTAGGTCAAAAATGAGCTGCGACCATAAGCTAATAAAATTGTTTCTTTATAATGTGTCCTCTAAGTTGATTTTGACTGTCTTTCCCAAAGATGAGCTCCAGAAAGCTTTAAAAATTCTGGCAGTTTAAGAGGACTGATTTGAAGGGAAAATATTCTTCGTTTGACCAAACATGTTGTCATATATTGGGCCCAAATCAAAATAATGTCATAAACTTTTTTTTTGCACTTTTTAAGCTATCCTTTGGATGTATAAAGTCAGGAACACTTCTTATGAAATAAACTTAAAAAGCAGCTCTTGCCATCAGTGGCCCGAGGTGATCTCTGAAAATGATTCGCTATTCACTTGACCCAGAAAACCCTACAAAATCATGCAAAACAAGAGGTTCAAATCTTTGTGTTCACTTAAAGAACACCCAAGAAACTGCTCAGGCCATCCAAGGTGTGCGTGTTGGAAAAGCCACCAGGCATCTGAAGACGTTACCTTACAGCAGCAGTGTGCGCTGTTCCATCTTTACAATGCTGGTGCGGGTAGGTGAGCCCAGGCCAAACAGTGGGGCTGGACGCAGGGTGGGTGGCCCAAAAATAGAGTGCTAAATTTTTGTTGCACGTGCTTAAAAATGCAGAGAGCAATGCTGAACTTAAGGGTTTAGCTGTAGATTCTCTGGTCATTGAGCACATCTAGGTCAACAAAGCCTTTAAGATGTGCTGCAGGACTTTCAGAGCTCATGGAGGGATTAACCCATGCATAAGCTTCTCTTACTACACTGAGATGATCCTTACTGACAAAAGAACAATTTCTTCCTAAACCAGAAGGGGAAGCTGCACAGAAGAAAAAGATATCCCAGAAGAAAAGGATATCCTGGAAGAAACTGAAGAAACAAAAACTTACGGCTCAGGAATAAATGCATCTTAAAATAAATGCAGATAAAAGTTAAAAATAAAAAAGCAGGTGTCTGCCCATGCAAAAAATATATAATAATAATAATAAAAAATAAAAAGGCAATTACTGTGTAAGCTAGTGCTGTATCCTTTTGTCATAAGCGTTACTTATTCAAGTTTTGAAGATGATGCTTTTGCCCTCTATCCAATTTATTATTATAACTGATAATAGCAACAGTTAGTTTCTAATATTGTTGAGCCAATTACTAGTTTTGTGAGACTTTAAAGTTATTTAACTACTCGGAGACTCACTTTCTGCATCTATTTACTATTTCCTAGGGTTGTGAGAATTACATGAGGTAAGGTACTTAAAAGTTTAAGTCAACAATGTTAAAAAACTAAGTGTCTCTAACCACAAAGCATTCCATTCTATACAGTTATCATAAATTAAAAAATTAAAAAATTGGCAAAAAGTGATGGCCTCTCCTTAACTACACTCTGCCCCTCTCTTAGTTTTGGTTTCTCTAAAAGCAGAGCCTGAGGTGAAAATCTGGGTGCAAGCTGTTTATTTGGGAGGATAATACCCAAGGAAATAGGAGTAAGGGAGCAGGGAGAGTTTGGCTGCTGTAGGCAAGAAGGCTTAGTACTGCCTGTCCCTCCAGAAAGCACCCAGAATGCCTCTTGCAAATGCTCACTGAATGGAGGGAAGCCTCCAGCTCTAATCTTCCATCAGCTGAGGGTTACCTGCACCTTCAGTCTCCATTCATTCACAGGCTGAAGTAGACTTTCTCAGAGAAGATTCTGGAGCAGAACATGGAAGATGGGAGCACCTCTTCTTTTTTTTTTTATATCGCCGACCCCACCCCTACCGGCCGTGGACGACCAGATCAGCCGCTGCCGCCGCCGCCCCTGGGAGCACCTCTTCTTGAAGTGGCAAGGGGTGAGACTAAGATGAGCCTGCACTCTTTGTGGAACTGTCCACACTACCTGAGAAGGTGAGCAAAGGGATGGCACAGGCTCCCTTGGCTTCTGTTCCAATTTCCAAGATATTCATGCTCTTGGCATTCTCTCTGTCTCACTATAAAACATACCACCCAATCCCTTCTTTCCATAGTCTCCTTCTCCCCTAAGGTGCTAATTAGGTATCATGTCCTCTATGAAACAGAGGCTTTGCCTCTTTCCCCTCCGACCTCCTACTACATTTCAATCATAACACCATTATCTTGTCTATTGATGCTTTGTAAATACTTGCTTACAGGCCTGTCTCCCTTACTAAATCTGAATTTCTTGAGTGCAGCAAGTGTACTTATTCATTTCCATAATCTTAGCACATCAAGAGATTTTTTTAGATACTCTACAAATTTTTATTAATGAGATAAATGAAGGAGTAAATGAATATTACGTTTCATGGTTTCATAGACTTCAATCCTCCTCCTTCTGCTTTTGCCTTCCCAGAATGATATAGCAGGGACCCAAGAGCTCCTAGCATTTTAAGTGCCCTTCCCTGAACCTTCTTTAGACCTCTTTGATCTTGAGCTCTGGCATCTGCAATTGCCTATATGTTTCTGGGTGATGCTGTACCACAGCTGTGCATATTCAAGGGATCCTGGCATCTGTTTCTCTGTCTCTCAACCCAGCAGCAGCAGCCTATACTTCATTGCTGGCACCTGTTGTGATGTGGCATTACAGTGATTCATGGGCAGGCCTTCCTTTCTTAATGGACTGCAGACTCCCGAGGGGAAGGAAATTGTCTTATTCATCTTTCTATTCCCACAGGGGAGAGAAGGTGACATACCAAGTGGTCAAGGACAACCACTATCTCATATAATGGTAACAAAAATTAAGGTAACTCACAACAATTAAGCATGTAATACATCCCTGTCTCTCTCTATAAATTATTCATAAAATGTTCTCACTACAACAATTTGAGGTGGTCCTATTTTTATCCCCATTTTACAGAAAAGAAAACTGAGGTTGGGACGGATTATGTAATTTGCCTAAGATCATACATGTAGCAAGTGACAAAACCAGAAGTGAACTCAGGTCTCCTGGACCCTAACCTAAGCCAGTGAAAGTTTAGTTGTACTGCACAGCCTGCTAGAGGCTCTCCAGAAATATGGAAAAGAGCACAGAGATCATCAAGGACAACCAGAGAGGAGTTTTGTTTGTTGTTTAGATCAGTGGTTCTCAACTAGGGTGCCTTTCCCTTCCAAGTGACATTTGGCAATGCCTCGTGATAGTTTTAGTTGTCACTACCAAGGAGGTGCTACTGGCATGTTGTGGATAGAGACCACGGATGCAGCTACACACCTTGCAAGACGCAACCCTGAACAAAGAATTACCCAGGCCAAATAGTCAATAGTGCTGAGGTTGATAAACCCCTGTTTAAATGAAGAAACTAAAAAGGAAAAGCTGGGATGAAAGCGGTCAAACTCAATCCCTTGAAAGGGCTGGGATGAGAAGTCAAACTTTCTGTCTCTGTATCCCAGTGCATTTCCTTGAATCAAGCTGCCTCATCCTGGCCTATGATAGATACTTCATGTGAAAGTGCTTTGTGAACGGAAATGGAGGTAAAATTCATACCAAGATTAGGTTCTGATCACTAGCGTCACCTCCATGGTGATCCCCAATTTACCTGACTTTTTAGTCCTTTCCCTGTACTTTCCTGAACCTAGGCAATCTTTCAGGTTTCTGTTCCCCAGCAGAGCTCTGGGTGCTCTGCTTGACCATCCCTACCCACTACCACCTGAGGTGAACATAGACAACTTTTTTCCTTCTATTTCTATAACCTCCTTAATGATTCCTAACAGGGCACAGCCCTTTATGCTGCTGTGGTACTCCTGGATGGTATCCCTGGGGACTTCCGTGTCCTTTCGGCCTATCACCTCGTTTGCTTTAATTAAAAATCTAGGATTTATCAAGTTGGGCAGGGAAAGTATTTATTTCTGAACACCCCACTCTGGCTTCCTAAAATGGTTCTGGTGTCTGTTAAGTCATCCCATCTCCAGAATTCATCCAGACCCTCTTCAGTTTACCTTCTCTGACCTCGATCTTAATGTTCGCACTGCGCATAGTTCTGGGCCTCCTGGGCTTTGCATCTTGATCCCAGGCCTCACTGCAAAGACTGCAGGTTTTGATGCCCTATTGAAGACATAATACTCTGGGTAGAACTCTGCTTTCTCCTTCAGATCCAGTCCCTTCCCCAGGCCCCTCCCCACCTAGCCTCCCCACCAGGGTAGGGACATTGGACATATCTCTTGCAGTGAGGTTGTGGAAGGACCTAAATATCCGGCTTGCAGTCAGCTTTAGAAGTTAAGGACCACCCCCAAATATTCTGGTTCCCCTTGGTAATTTATAATAGATGTTCTGTCTATGAATTACTCTGTCCCTTTTTTGAGTTTCTAGCTTTGTTCATTCTGTAAGGGATTACAATCATTCAATCAAGCAAGCAAACAATCAATAATCTAACTAGGTAAATAAATAATCCCACAATTTACTACCCAATGTGTGGAGTAACAGTGCCAAAGAAATATTCCAGGGTTTCAATAGATGAGGACATCTCCAATTATTGCTCTGTTCCCAATTAAAGTTACCGAGGGAATGAATGAAATTATGTGTGTCCAGGTATATGTGTTTAGAAGGACCGTTATGTGTGATTAGGGGTACAGATACACATTTCCTCTCTTTCCCTTCCTCCCGTTTCTTCCCAGTGGGTACAAAGCATAGAAGAGGATAGCACAGGATAGAGCAGACTGTTCTGGTTCAGCAAAACCAGGCTAGCTTAGGGGAAGCCAAGACTTGTAGCCTTCCATACTAAACCTGGCAACATCATGCAAGGCACAGTATTGTTTCCAGGTAAACTGCATTTGTTTGGCTGGTCCTTCCATCTCTCTAAGTCCCTACCTTGACTGCATTTTTCTCAGTTCCCAAGATTATATTTCTTCATGGAGGGAAATTAATTTTGAGCACCACTGGTGGCCTGGCTTCTGCAAGTGGCTGACATACCCATGAGAAGGGACCTGAGTTCTCGGTTGTACAGGACCCCTTCTTCTAAAGCCCCCATGAAAGGCTTTTTTTTTTGCAGCTTCTTGGCAGATACGCACTGGGGTTCTGTGTGAAACTATACCTAAAAACAAAGCTGTACTTCAGGCTTTGATTCCAGATGAATTGACCATGTTTTATATTCTTGTCATCATTATATGTTGCCAAAAAAATTCAAACTCCCCTGGCCATTTATTTTTCTATTTCAGACTTCTCATGATACTATTCTGCCTTCTTGTCTTATCACTTTGTCCTACCTCTGTTGCCCTTTCTTCCTCATGTCATTTGAAACTTTAATTCCAAAGTAAACAGACTCCTCTATAACTTCACTTCCTCCACAGCTCATTTCCTCCCTCCCTGGCTTTGAGTGGATCCTGACAGTCACTTGAGAATCTTGCAGGTTTGTTCTAGGGCTTAAGAGCTCAGTCTCATGAGCTGGATTTTCTGGGTTCAAATCCCAACTCTGCCTGAATCCTAGCACTGCTTACTCATTAAATATATAACCTGGGGCATGCTATCAAAACTTCCTTAGCCTCAGTTTCCTCACGTAAATGGGAGAAACAAGTCCCTCAGGATGATTTTCAGGATTAAATGATATACTAGATATAAAGCACTTAGTGCCTGGAACATTGAAAGACTTTAATAAATGTAAGTAATTGTCCTGTCCGGCAAAGACTATCTGCCTTCCACGTGCTACAAGAAAAAAAAATGTTAGAGGTTTTCAGCATTCTCTCAATGATGTGTTTCATTCTCCAAACCATTTCTCTTCCACTCTCATGTAAAAAGTACTTCTTGCTATGAGACTTACAAGATGGATTACTCTTTACACTCTTCATCATTGCCATAACCTCACATTCATTCAGAACTCTTGCCTTGTTTCACAACATCAATTTCAAGTCCTACTATCCCACTGATGCCCATGACGGGAAGCCTTGTTCATCCTCCTGCAAAACCACGTGTGTGTGTTGATTGCCCTCCTCAGCGTGAAAACCTCAGTTTCTCAGCTCCTGGTCACTGCTGCAGGTTATAGTTCAGCTATCTGTTTGCTGTGAAGAGGTATTAAATGCCCTACTTTAAAACAAGGCTCAGTGAGCAAGTCTCATGCTCTTCCTCGAGAGCCCACAGCTAGTAAATAATGAAACCCAGATCTCCTGGCTCGAGGTCCAGACACTTTCTACCACACCAGAGCTGGTGTCAAGGTTTTCAGAAGTTTATGGACACGCGTTTGGCAATTTACTACCCAGAAAAAGGGTTTGATGTCATTTGTAAACTTGAAGATGTTATCCTTCCTCTCTTCTTTAGATTATTTTTATAAATAGTTGTGTCTCCTAATCAGATATGAATTTTTCCAGTGAGAATCCTATAACTCTCCTTTCCGAGCCTACAGGGATATATCTCACATTTGTCTGGACAAATGGGCCCATTTTATATGGTAGCAGTAAAGGGAAAAGGAAAATCTGCGTCTTCAGCCCAGCAGGTATGCCACCCTGTGGGATTGAACTCCAGGCCAATTGTCTGTCATTCGAGATACATCAGTTGGCTAATGGGAATATAGAAGTGGAGAATGAAAGACCCACAGGGAATGAACCTGGCGCTCGGAGCATGTTGCTGGTTGGTCGGTTTTTATTTATTGGCTCTGTGAAGGCTGGCAGCGGATGGGGCTGGCAGACACTTCGTCCAGTACTGTAGTTGGACAGGAAGGGATCTGAATTGTCTTCCAAGGAGGGATTGATGATATTTGTTTGGGCATAAGAAACAAAGAGATAGTTTGGTGCTTGGCACAAGGTTGTTACCTTCTGAATAAATATTCATTGACAGTGACAGGTGAGTATATTTCATGCATTTCCTTTTATTCCTGCAAGCTCACATGCAAGAAACCAGGCTAGAAGACAGAAGAATTTATTTTGAGAAGAGATGAAATGCTATAAACACCTTCCTACCCAAGCTGATTGATTCATTTAATTACAATGAATTATTTTATTAAGGGTCTACTATGTACATTCATTGGGAAAAGTAGGACTTAAAATAATAAACACTCCTACCTTTAAGAAATTTATTATCTAGTGAGAAATTTCAATCAGAAAGGAAACTAAGCAGCAAACAACAGTGAAATTTTTCACTTAATCTTAGAGTGGGGTCAGGGGATACCCATTTTTGTTAAAATTGAAACCACCTTCCTATGTACCATTTACATCACGTGAATTTTTCACTTCAGAGTGAGAATACTTCAATGGCATTTATTTTCCCCTTCTTTATGTAACATGAACAACATGTTTTAGGTTGCTATTGGAAGGCATAAATCAGACTCGTCAATACTTCTGTCGTGAGAAAGGAAAAGATAGAAGAATTGATAGATATTATCTAACACGCATTTTTTATTAATTACTTATAGGGATCATGTAAAAGAAAAGGGGTGGGACAAATAGAGGAACAGTGTAAGAACATAGGGCAATTTAGAATGCTTCCATCTGGAGTTTGTGTATTTAGATCAACAGTAGGAAATGACAGAGAGGAAGATTGGTTCAGTATTAGGAAGAAAGTTTTAGTGTGCCCGGAATTGGAGTGGCCTACCTTCGAAGACAATGAGCAGCACATAACTAAAATTATCCAGGGAGGGGTTGTGAAAATGTCTGCAGGGGTGTTGAGGATGAAGGCCTCTTTCTAGGTAGTGTTGATTACATGGCCTGAAAGCTTCTTTCTGTATTTTATGGCTCTGACTGCAGTTAAGAGTCCCCAAAGAGCAATTCTTACTTAAATTCCTAGGAGGCAATATCCAGCCCCTACCAGTCACAGTTCTGGAATCCTTCGAGACGCTCCCATTCAGGGCCACATGCAGCCTAGAGAGGGAAGAAATATTATTTTGCAGCAGCCGGTGCTCCATCAGAGCAGAGGCCTTGTGAAATGACGGCAGACATCAGTAATCGCCAAAGCACTGGCCTTATTTATAGGTTTGAGGGAAAGATAAATACAGTACATGCACGTTCTAATTAAGGCCAGAACTTCCCAGCATGCATAGCTCTGCATCTCATTCTCCCTGTTGCTGCTGCCGTGGCTCTTGTATTTTCTGTGGTGTGTTCCTAGTTATTAGTAATGCTGCATTAACTAAAACGATGCAGTCCCAAGTTGACCACAGGGCACAGGGATTTGATCCACCACACGGCTGGAGCCTGGACTCAGAAACTCCACAGCTGTACTCTCCCCTTGTCTTCAATGGTTGACAGGAACAGTTAGGCTAAGGATAGTGATGTGAGTCTTCGATGACCTGTGAAAGGCGCCAGCATTTGTCACTTCAGTGAGGTTCAGTAGTGGAGGGTAATGAGTGGAAATCCTCCTTTCTCAATTCTATTCATGTCAACTAAGCAGTTGTTGAGTTAGAAGGAAAGATATGGTCCGTTACTGCCAGGAATATTTCTGCAGCAGATTTTTGAATGGTAAAAACTAATGCTCTTTTTATAGCCTCTGCTTTCCATTATATAAAGAAAAATATAAGAGCACGTGCCATGGACATATGACTAATGGACTAAAGTCCATCAAAGCCTTGATCTTTGGGAGAAGAGGGTATCATAATCTAATGTAGCTAACCATGCCAAAGGCAGAATCAATAAGTCTGTACTGACCTCACAGTTTGATTAAGATAAGTTCATTTTGAAACCAATCTAGAATGGTTGATTTGAGAAGGAATTCACAAATAACTTTAATGAAAAAAAATCAGGATTTATTTTTCAAAATATTAATATTCTGTTATTAAAAACCTCTCTGTATTCCTAGTTCCTTAGAATATCCTTATATAAATAACCTGCAATAAAATTTGGGGTCTTTTCTTCAACTCTGAAGACTTTTCATCCTGTATGACTTTTCATCACTGCAGAAATAACTCGGTAAAAAATATTTTTGCTGAGCTTCTTTCTTTCTAGAAGTACTCCTTTCAACCTGGAACTTTCTTCACTTGGTCCCCAGACCATGTATACTTTGGAGGCAAAGCTTGGGCATGGTTTTTGGTTGTAGTTTCCCTTAGCCAAGGTCAAGAGCCAAGAAAGAAAATGGAGGCATAGCTAGGAGAACACATGGCTAAACTAGGAACGGAATATTATTTCTCCTTCTGTTTTCTCCTCAGGTATTTAACTTGAGTCTCAGGGAAAACCTGTTTTAATTATCGGCCGATTTTTGCTAATAGACCAACCAAAGCTGGTTGTGTGTGTGGTGTATATGTTTATGTATGTGCACTTATAGACTGTCTCTCTACATTACTAAGAGGCCTATTAATCGATGGGCACAGTTTTCTTCAATAGATACAGCTAATCCAACAGTGTCAATCCCAACCTAAAATACTGTGTTAGAATTTATAATGCATTATTTTTCACCTTCCAAGGTTCATTTGGATAATTGCATAAGTTTACCACCACATCCTGAGAGGTAATGCATGGGGTAGGAGTAAAGGGAGGAAATTAATATTTACCCAGTAACTACTATATAACTGACAAAGACCTGGACACCTTATGTATTTGGTATCATTTATTTTCACAATGTGGATAATAACCTATTTCTCAGCATAGCACAGCAATTGTTGTTCATATTTATTGACAAAGGAAACTGAATTACAAGAGCTTAAGTAATTTCTCCAAAATTTCATGACTAGTAGGCAGTACCTGAGGATTTATCTGAACCTCTGGAAACCAGGAAAAGGAATATGAGTTGGTCAGAGTGGACTGGTGAATAACTTGACAAGGTCAAAGTCTCAGTGGGGTTCTGACCAGTGTCTAGCACAAGATCTTGCATAGCAGGTTGTCAACAAATATTGTTGAAAGAATAACTTGGAGATCCAGGGCAATCAACCTCATTATGACAGAGTAGGGAAAGTGTGGTTTTAAGGCTAGTTCTAGAGTAAGTGCTTAGAGGTTCAATCTAGGTGGATAGCAGTAATCAGACAGTGATGATTTGATTTGACTGAGTTGAAAGGTACAGGAAATCAGTCAAGTGATGGAATAAGCAAATGATTGAACTCAATACTTAATATGCAACTCAATGTCAACTGACATTTATTGAGTAGCTGCTATGTTCTAGGTACTTACTGTTCGAGATAGTTTTCACTTTCTTATTTACTCTTCATAACAATCACTTCTCTCAGTTTAGAAAACTGAGTTTTCTGAAAGTTGTGACTTTCCCAAGATCATATACCTATATATGAAGTCAGTGTTTGAACCCAGGTCTCAGTTTTCTTAATATAGTGAGTGTTCTAGTTTGCTAGCTGCCCGAATGCAATATACCAGAGACAGAATGGCTTTTAAAAGGGTCAGGTTCATGTGTCAATTTGGCCAGGCGGCAGTGCCTGGTCAGGCAAGTGCTGGCCTGTCTGTTGCTATGAGGACATTACATGGAATTAAATCATGATTGTGCTGGCTGCATGCACAGGTGACTGCATTTGTAATGAGCTAAGGGGAGTCTCTTCTTGCAGTGAGTGACACTTAATCTAATCACCAGAAGGCTTTTAAGGAAGATTCAGAAGAGACATTTACTCTTCCTGCTTCAGCGGGTGAGCCTCTCCTGCAGAGTTCATCCAGACTCGTCATTGGAGTTGCCAGCTTCACAGCCTGCCCTACGGATTTTGGACACTTTCATTCTCGTGGTTGCCCAGCCAGCCTCTCCTTAGAGTTGGTTGAGTGCTCACAGAGGACTTTTCTGGAGGAAATTATAGGAAATGGCTCTCTCCACCTGTTATTCCTGACTCCAGGGATAAAATCCGAAGTCTCAGAGTGCTTCTGTGAGGGCAAAGACCAGTGTGGTCAACAGAATCTCAAGAAGGTTTACTAAACTCATGCCACTCAGAGGAACCATAGGAACAAACAATTTAATATTCCAGGCTAACTTAAAGAATAAAATTTGAGAATTGTCTCTACAAAGGCTGCCTTTGTCATATTGCATCTTTTAATATTCCTTCTCAATTTATAACCCTCCCAATACCGTAAGAGCCAACAACTCTTAGCAAGTACAGGATATAAATTGTACCCTTAATCACATACATTCTCTTCTCTATTTTCTTCCCAGTTCAGGTACTTTCCTTCATTATTAAAAACAACAACAACAAACACACACACAAGTTGTGAAAGTTTATTTAGAGAGGAGGAATAGCAACCCTCTGGGGTGAAAGCATAATCCGATTTAAATGGTTTCTTCTCCAACAGGTGTTTGTTGTTTGGATTCTTATCCAACTGTGTAATGGGCCTGTGCTTTCCAAACTTGCCTGCACATTGGAATCACCTGAGAAGCTTCAAAAATTACAGAGGCCTGTGATTCAGTCCCTGCGTTTTTGATATGTACCGTCTGAACTCTGAAATTTTTAGAAGATCCCCAGGTGATTCTAATATGCATGCAAGTCTGAGAATCACTTCCATGGGTCTGTGATATGAAACAATCATTCATTACTGAAAAGTCCATCTGAATCAAAGGGCTTCAATTTCACAGAGCCAGGTGTCCTGCTCGGGCCACGAGTGTCCTCTCTGATGTCTGGTGTCAACATCTATAAGGCCAAGACAGCTAGTATTGGAGATAAAGAATTAGCTCCATCAATACTCCAATAACCAAAACATCTCAATTATGAAAGGAAGCACAAACTGTTGTGCGTAGCAACTTCTCCATCACAAAAATGAATCTGAGGGGAAATAGAAGGAAATGGAATGCAAGCTTCAATGGATGACAGATTTCTGGTTCTTAAACTGAGTGCCCTGTGTAATCTATACTTGAACATACACCCTTTTAAGCTTATCTCAGTGATCATGAGTGGAGAAACCATGAAAACTAAGACTTGGATGTGAGAGAAGTAATAATTCTATGGTCCAAACTCTCCCCAATTTCGGGCATACTCATGGGGAACTTGACATAGGGATGAAGCTATTCAGTTTCAAATCACCTGCTACTCTGAACTTGAACAAGAAGATGGTCCATTTGCAGCACTGGAAACGAATCTGGGTCCCCGGCATGGCAGGCGAGAACTCTGCCAGTGAGCCACCGTGGCCCACACTGACTTTTGAGTTTTTAAGGTGCATGGGGATAGACAGCTAAGAGGAAAAAGGAAGCCTGGCCAAAATCAAGCTTGACCTCACAGAAGGGTTTTAGAGTATGGACTTCAAAAGAGTTCTTCCTTGTGAACCTATAATCAAGATGCAAAAATGTGTAGAGCTTAGAGCTGTGCTGTTCAAAAAACGTAATATGAGCCACAAATGCACTTTTAAATTTTCTAGTAGCCACCTAAAAAAAAAAAAAAGGTGAAATCAATTTTAACAGATTTTATTTTACCCAACACATATTCTCATTTCAACATGTACTCAGTATAAGAATTATTAATGAAATAGTTTACCTTTTCTTCCTACTACACCTGTACAATCTGGCATATGCTTCACTCACCTATCAAACGTCTCAGTTGGACTAGCTACAGTTATGTGCCCAACAACCATATGTAGCTATTGACTATATTATAGATGTACAAATGTAGAGATAGTCAATCTTTACAAGACCCAATTTTAAAAGACCTGAGTTTTAAACAAATTAGATCACATCACATTTCTGAGCCTCAATGTTTTTATCTTTAAAATGAAGGATTGTATTAGATAATCTCTTCAGTCATTTTCACCTTTACATTCTCCAGTTCAAAGGCCAGTCAAGGATGTGGTACATACTACAGTTGGATGAGGACGTCAAACTGTCTGCAGCTGGGGCATTTCCTGAGGCAGGGCCAGTGCTGGTATGCTATTTTTTGTCTCAACTAAGGCAGATTAGAAAGTGTCTTCATGTCTCACCAAAACAGTAGGCTCTGAATAGAGGGTCTTTTTTGTCCCATAAAACAAAGGGATTCTCTGGGATATGATTCTGGGGAAAGCCTCACTGTACAGATTGCTTCATCGGAAATGAAACTTTGCCATTGACCTGTGTGGTCAGGCGATAAGCGTTAAGTCAAATCTTTGACCCACAGACAGAAAGCAAAGCCTTTTTGATTAGTTTTTCTGAGTAGCTTTATTAAAAAGAACACTGCACCCTCCCGTGGTCTCTTTCATTCCCAGGACTGATAGGTGTCCCAGAGAATGTCCCCCCCCCCCGCCCCCACAGCCACTGGCTTCCAGAGTCCTAATGTGCTGAGACATGCCACAGCTGTGTCTTCCCTCCTAGCCTGGGGTTGCCCTGGAGCTATTAAAAGTCTCTATACATTGCCCCACTTTCAGGTGAAGTTGTTGAAATGGTCGCCTATTGGTTCACCCAACTCCTCCTTCTACTGGTGTGACGCGGAAGCAGCAGTGGTGAAAAGCGTGAACTAAGACGAGTGAACTTAATGCCCAGCCCGTCTGCTCTCCCACAGTGCTGTGAGACCTTGCTCAGATATCTCCCCATGGCTAGACTACACGTTCCCTGTGTAGAACGAGGAGAGCTCTTTTCCACTTTGATGGTGAGGATAAAATTCATGGAATCCTGGAGCATCACAAAATACTGTGATGAATCATTTTAACAGACCCCAGGGAAGAAGCAGGATGGTAAATAACTGTCAAACCTCAGTAAACAGTTCAGACAGATGAAGAACAATGATACCTTGACGGGTACCAGTCAAGGATGGGGGAGGGGTGGGGTTCAGACACAGGAAGGATGTGGAAGTGACCAGAGCATGCACGGTGCTGGGCCACCTAACTTGAAGCCTGGTGAAGTTCGCAAGCCTTGCCTTTGTTCTGGGAGGACCTGATGAACAAAACTGATTAGCTGTAGAATATCATTTAAATGTCTCCTCTTAAAGCAAATCCAAGTCTTTAATCATTATCTCCCAGACCACCAAACAGCTCCAGAAACACGCCAGCCTCACTGAGAGACTTGTCAGGATTGAAACAGTAATTCACAAATTCACTAAAATTCCCTGCTCCACCGAGCAGTATGACAGCTCCAGCGACCGCGGTAACATTTCTATTCAAACTGGCTTTGGAGCCGAAGCTATAAATATCCTTGCAATATTTCCTGCTTCAGAACATAAAGACAGCTTTACAGCACTGATAAAATAGAAATTACTTTCTCTCTGAGGTCTTGCTGGAATTTTAATGTCTGTTTTGCAATAAAGCAGCTCCTACACAATTTGATTTGAGGGAGAGAAAACAAACGGTCTAATTTAGTTACAATAATGACTCTTCTTGTATTGTTTGCCCTACTTGCTTCTCTGGCTGCTGGGCTGTTAAAGTTTGTAGCAGCGAGCAGAGGGGATGATGTTTATGAGAATATTAAAATGGTTTGTTTATTATTTAAAGATACAACGTCTCCATCCCTCCATGCCACAGAGCAACTTAAATTTTTTTTAAAGGAGAAATAGAGAAAAGAAAATAAAGTTTACAGCCCTTAATAGCGCTTTGGGAAAATTGCTTGTTAGAACTGTAAAGCTGTTGACCAAGGATGACACAAATTTAGAAGGCTTTTGAATGTAAAGGATCATAGCAGCTTTATTTCATACATGTTACTCCAGTTCTTGTTAGTTCATTCAAAGCTTTGCAAAGCATCTTGTTTTAAAAAAATCTATACATACCCGTCTCCTCTGCAGATTACGTGATTTGGAGAGAAAGAGAGTAAAGAGAAATTTGCGTGTGTGCATGTATTATGTGCTGAGGGAATAGTAAGGCAGAATTGAGAAGAGAGGCTAAAGTCAGAGCAGGAATTAGAGTATTCATGGGAGGCAAGGCTTGATGAGGTATTGTTAGAAATGCGATTAATCCAGTGTCCTAGACTTCTTGGCAAAAGGTTAAGGTTAATGTTAGAATGAGTGGTACTTGGGGTTGGGCTACCACTAGTTTACCTTTGTACTGAAAAAGGATCCCCCCCAACATTTGAAAGGCACCATGACCCAGTGCTCCAAGCAAAACCAGGCTACTCTCTACCTCCTCTCTGCCTTTAAGCCCCTTCTCCCCTGTATTGGTTCTTCTCTCTCGCCTTTCCTCACAACAGAGTGCAGTGTCTTTTTACATTTGGTTTCTCAAAAACACCCTATTTCCTTCCATACGAACATTCTGCTTAGCCATGCTCACTTCCCCTTAACCTGACATACCAAAAATGTCTATCCTTATTCTGATGCCATCAGTGCTTCTGTGTAGTGTCTCACGCATCATAAGACTCATAAAATTTGGGGTCTAGAAAGGATTTGGTCTACTGTATCTCTTTTGTTTTTTAAACTATGTCCCCAGAACCCTTCATATTTCACAAAAGCATCTTAGCAGCTGCCTGATGGGGCAGGATCTGGGTGCTGTACTCTTCCTATTTCAATCATGGCAGCTTCACTTTTTATCAATTTAACATAAGGAAGATTCATGTATTTTTAGGGGGTCATGCAGCTTTCAAAATATTGAAAATCACTGTTCTTTTCCAAACCTTCATTTCCCGGAAGAGAACACAGGTGCAGAGAGGAGAATTGACCACCAGTTCTCTCACAGCTGCATAATGGTAGAACGGGAACAAGCATCAGAGTGGGTTTGCTGGTACAGGTGATGGGCAAACAGTCTCTAAAAGACCAATTCACATTAAGGTGAAAACACCTGTATGGTTTATTCATGTTAGGGGTATTTAGTTTACAAGATAATTAGAGATTGTGTTGCCTTTCTAAGAGGGGACTTTCTCAAAGGGTGGGGATTTTAGATAGTCTAAAAAGGGAGATTTGGGGGTTTGTGTAGGTCAGCACGTCTCAGAGTGTGGGCTGAGGAATCTTATGGAGTCTTTGAGGCATTTTTAGAGGATCTGTGAGGTCAGAGCTATTTTCATAATGATAACAATGCGTTATTTTTCGCTGTCTTAGTTCTGCAATTGATGGGACAAGAGCGATGGTGGGTGAACTGCTGCTACCTTAGCAAACCAAAGAAATACCACCAAATGCGTATTAGTAGCCATTATATTCTTCACCACCACACATTTTAAAGGGAAAAAGAGCTTTAGAAATAGAGAAAGTGAGTAGTAAAGGAGGCAGGAAAGAGGAGGGGAGAGGAGGGAGGAAGAAGGAAGGGAGGAAGGGAGGAAGGGAGGAAGGAAAAAAACAGTTTCATTTAAGAATGCTCTTAATGAAAAACAGTAAAATTTACAAATTTTATTAAATCTGACCCTGGAGTACATATAATGTTAAATCTGGGTGGCAAAATCAGAAAGTACACATACAACATATAAACATGTACTGAAATATGAAGGTTGTCTCAAGGCAAAACATTCATGCAGTGGTTTGAGTTCAGAGCTAAATTAGTCACTTCTTTTCATGTAGTATGAATGAACTGCTGACCAACAAGCAATGATTATTAAGACTTGAATATCTGGCAGACTATTCATTGAAAATGAATAAAATAAGTCTAACTCTCCAAAGAAAACAACTGAGAGTATTTCTGCCAATGATAATACTTTTGCTTTCAAACAAAAATTAGAATTCTGGACAACCTGTAACAGTCACTGTAAACTTTTAAAACCTCCCAATAGCAAAAGGCTGCTCTAGTGAGTTTGTTGGTGATATTGGATAAATTTTTTGATGTTGGATAATAAAATACGTCAAAATTTGGAAGATTTGCATTTTCAGGGAACCAAGATTTTCCAAATGACAAATGCATGATGTTACAAAATCATGCATGGGTAAATGGTTCATCCAATAAGCAAGAAAGACCGATGGATTTTGACGTAGGAGGGTATAAAAAATTCATCGATATGGTTTCAGATTCCACATTGCAGTTAACTTCAAGAAACTACTTATTGAGTTTTGTTGAAATGCCAAAGATTAATATTCACAGTTACCTTAAGAGGGTATTAAATAGTCCTCCCTTTTCCAATTTTTCATTAAAAATGTTTAACACATAATCGATTTGTTATCATTATTTTTTAACTTATTTAATAAATATTTTTTAAATTTCTCAGTTTTAATGTCTTATATGGTAAATATAAATAGATATAACCCATATCAATAAATGCACTTTGGGGATCCTCAATATGTTTTAGGCACACAAAGAGGTCCTGACATAAAAATGTTTCAGAATTATTTCTATAGATTGTTCAGGAGACTCTCAAAATACCCCTCAAATTTCCCTAACTAGGGTGCAATATTTTCCAAGTTTTCTGCTAATTCTTCTCTAAGTGCCCTATTTGTTTAGTCCTTATTTCAATCTTTCATACACCAAGGCTTAAGCTATGGAAGATGGATGATAACTCAAACATTATTAAAGACATGCCTCTTAAATGTATTGGCTTCTGAATCTAGGACCCATACCTCCCTCCTTCACTTCCTCTTATTACTGGATTCCATACAATTTTTCCTCATGGTTCTTTGAGGAAATCAATAAAATCAATGGGTCCCTAACTTGGAATTGACAACTTCCTAGAAGGGCACAAACAACCAACATTGACTCTAGAAGTAGTAGTAGACATCAACGTACCAATTACAAGTAAAGACATAGAATCAGTCATCAAGAAGCTCCCAAAAGACAGTCCAGGACCAGACGGTTTCACGTGTGAATTCTATCAAGCATTCAAGAAAGAATTAATGCCAGTCCTGCTCAATCTTCAAAAAAAATTGAAGAGGAAGGAAGGCTACCTAACTCATTCTATGAAGCCAGCATCACCCTTATACCAAAGCCAGACAATGATACTACAAGAAAAGAAAATTACGGACCAATCTCTCTAATGAATATAGATGCAAAAACCCTCAATGAAATATTTGCAAATCAAATATAGCAGCACGTTTAAAAAATGACCAAATGGGATTTATTCCAATTATGCAAGAATGGTTCAACATAAGAAAATCAACTAAAGCAATACACTATATCAACAAATCAAAACAGAAAAACCAACATAATCATCTCAATGATGCAGAAAAAGCATTTGACAAAATTCCACATCTTTTCTTGATGAAAACAACTTCAAAGGAGAGTAATATCAAGGAACTTCCTCAGCATGATAAAGGGAATATATGAAAAACCCACAGCTAATATCGTCCTCAATGAGGAAGACAGAAAGCTTTCACTCTAACACCAGGAACAAGACAAGGATACCCACTGTCACCATTGTTAGTCAATATTGTGCTGGAAGTTCTAGCCAGAGCAAGTAGACAAGAGAAAAAAAGAAAAGTCATCCAAATTGGAAAAAAAGAAGTAAAACTCTCATTGTTTTAAGACGATAAGATACTATATGTTGAAAATCCCCCAAAATTTAGAGCAAAGCTACTTGGGCTAATAAATGAGTACAGCAAAGTGGCAGGGTACAAGATCAACACCCAAAAAATCAATACTGTTTCTATTTATTAGTAATGAGCAATCTCAGGAGGAAATCAAGAAAAAAAAGCATTTACAATAGCAACCAAAGGATAAAATATTTAAGAATAAATTAAACTAAGGATGCAAAAGACCTATACACAGAAAACTACAAGAAATTGCTAAAGGAAATCTTGGAAGACCTAAAAAAAATCAAGAGCATACCATGTTAATGGATTGGAAGACTAATATAGTAAAGATGTCAATTCTACCCAAATTGACTTATAGATTCAATGCAATGCCAATTAAAATCCCAACAACTTATTTTGCAGCAATAGAAAAACCGATAACCCAATTTATTTGGTCAGGAAGAGTGTCCTGATCAGCTAAAAATATCTTGAGAAAGAAAAATGAAGTGGAAGGTCTCACACTACCTGACTTTAAAGCATATTAGAAAGCTATAGTGTTCAAAATAGCATGGTACTGGCAAAAAGATAGACATACTGATCAATGGAATCAAATAGAGTATTCATATGTAGACCCTCTCATCTAAGGATAATTGATCTTTGACAAGGTAGTCAAGTAACCTGAGACAGAGCAGCCTTTTCAATAAATGGTACTTAGAGATCTGGATATCCATATGCAAAAGAATGAAAGAGGATCCATATATCCCTACACAAAAATGAAGTCATCAACTCAAAATGGATCAAAGACCTAGACATTAGAGGTAAGACTATAAAATTTTTAGAAGAAAATATGGGAAAATAAATTATAAAACTTGTAATAGGTGGCAGTTTCCTAAACCTTACACCCAGAGCAAGAGCATTGAAGAAAGAAATAGATAAATGGAAACTACTCAGTATTAAACACTTTTGTGCTTCAAAGAACTTTGTCAAGAAAGTAAAAAGGCAGCCTACCCAATGGGAGACTATACTTGGAAACCACATCAGAGATAAGCATTTAGTATTGAGAATATATAAAGTGATTCTTCAGCTCAATAACAAAAAGACAAACAACCCAATTAAAAACTGGGCAAAAGTCATGAACAGACTTATCTCAGAAGATGAAATACAAATGGCTAAAAGGCACATGAAAAGATGATCAACTTCAGTGACTATTAGGGAAATGCATATCAAAATCACAATGAGATATCATTTGACACCTACTAAAATGGACTTTATCAAAATACCAGAAAATGACAAGTGCTGGAGAAGATGTGGGAAAAAAGGCACACTTATTCACTCTTGGTGGAAATGTAAAATGGTACAAACACTGTGGAAAGTAGTGGGTGGTTCCTCAGGAAGATAAATATAGAATTGCCATATGATCCAGCAATCCCTTGACTAGGTATATATTTAGAGGACCTGAGGGCAAGGACATAAATGGACATTTGCACGCCAATGTTTATAGCAGCATTATTTACAATTGCCAAGAGATGGAAACAGCCCAAATATCCATCATCAACGGATGAGTGGCTAGACAAGCTGTGGTATATACATACAATGGAATATTACACAGCTGTAAGACAGAATAAAATCATGAAGCATGTAACGATGTGGATGAATCTTGAGGCCATTATGCTGAGTGAAATTAGCCAGAAACAAAAGGACAAATACTATATGTCCTCACTAATATGAACTAACATTAATGAGTGAACTTGGAAAATTGAAGTTCAGAACACAGGTTTGAATCTGTTGTGTATCCCAGAAAAACCAAGTTCTTTAATCCTCATTCAGTATTGCTGGATGGGAGCTTTCTGATTGTTTTCATGGAGATGTAACCTATCCAATTGTGGGTGGTGACTTTTGATTAGATGGTTTACATGGAGATGTGTAGCCACACATTCAAGGTGGGGTTACTTACTGGAGCCCTTTAAGAGGAAACCATTTCGGAAAAAGTTGTAGAGCCCATGCAGCCAGAGACAATTGGAGATGAAGAAGGAAAATGCTCTCAGGAGAGCTTCATGAAACAAGAAGTCTGGAGAGATAGTTAACAGATGCCATCATGTTCACTATGTACCCTCCAGTTGAGAGAAACCCTGAACATCATCGGCCTTCTTGAACCAAGGTATCTTTCCCTGGATGCCTTAGATTGGACATTTCTATAGACTTGCTTTAATTTGGACATTTTCACAGCCTTAGAACATGTAAACATACAATTTAATAAATTTCCTTTTTAAAAGCCATTCCTTTTCTGGTGTATTGCATTCTGGCAGCTTTCAAATTATAACAGGGAGAGATTGGGCAATTGGTGCTGAATGAATGCAGATTGTGCAATAGTACTGATTGTAAAAATTCAGAAATATATAGCACAATACTACCTGTTTGCAGTACAATAATATAAGTACTGAATGAAGCTAAATGTGAGTATGATAGAGGGAGGAGGGCTGGAGGCATGCATGAAATCAGAAGGAAAGATTGAGGATGAAGACTGAGACGGTATAATTTAGGAATGCCTAGAGTAGACAATGATAGTGTCAGCTAGTGATAAGCTGACAGGTTTTACTGTGTAACAAATCACCCCCCAATACTCAGTGGCCTAAAACAACAAGCACTTATTCTTTTCTTTTTTTTTCATGCATCTGCAGGTCGACAGTGGCTAGGCTGATTTGGATGGTGCTTTGCAGAACTTGGCTCTGGTTGGGTCTGTTCCATATGGATCCGGGTCTGCTCCCTATCTCTCTCACCTTCCATGGACCAACAGCTACCAGGGTAGCTTCTTCTTATAATGGATCATAGGAGTATGTGGCAGATTGAATTTAATTTTGTACTCCATTTAAAAATGTTCTTAATCTTAATCTGTGTTCCTGTGACTGTGAACCTATTGTGCATAGAACTTCTTAAAGATATTATTTTCAATTAAGGTGTGGCTCAACTGATCCAGGCTGGGTCTCAATCCAGGTTTTTGGAGGACTAATAAAGAGAAAGCCAAAAGGAGGAGCAGAAACTGAAAGTCAGCAGGAACCCAGAAGGGAAAGGAGAGCACCTGACCATGTGACAGGAAAGCCAAGGAACCCCAAGGATTGCCAGCAGCCAGCACCAAAAGACTATAGATTTGGGGAAGAAAGCAAGCCCTTTCAGTATCTCAATTTTGGAGTTCCTATAGCCTCAAAGCTTGTGAGCCAATAAATTCCAGTTGTTTGAGTCAACCCATTGTATGGTAATTGGCATAGCAGCCAGACAAACTAAGACAGAGTGCAATGAGGCAAGCAGAAAAATGTGACGTCTCTTGAGATCTTAGCCCAGAATTGGAACACTATCACTTCCACCCACGTTCCATTGGCTAAATCATGTCACATGGGTTAACCCCCCAAATTAGTGGTTCAGGGAGATATACTCCATGCACTCTAGTGGAAGGTACTGCAAAGTCATGTGGCCAAAGTATAAATTCTGATGAAGGAAGGGCCTGAGTGACTGCAGAGACTCAATCTACCATTGGGTCCCAGTCTTCAGATTCCCAAATGAGTTTTCTTTCCCCTTCATCATGTTCTTGGTAGGCCTTTAACCTAGTTAGCTAACTACCCAGTGGAAACTTTTTGGTGCTGCACCACAGAGATCCAGACTATAAAATTAGGTACCAACAATGCCTTTAGGGAAAACAATCAGAAATTCTAGAAATGGTTACTCAGAAATGAAGGAATAAAAAAGATAACTGTTGCCTTCTATAATATGGAAACTCTTAGTAAGTTTTCCTTTCAGCAAAAGGGGATTTATAGCTTCAGCTCTATCAATTGTTTTTTAATTAAAAATGTATTGAGGTCATCACAACTGGAGCACATAAACCAGATATGTCAGTGCTTGGCACAAGTAGCTCGTGTATGTGTATAAATTATATCTAGGGTGACTTGAGACTGGCTGTGAGATAATGCAACAACTCAGAATTACACTTTCTCCAACTTAGAACTACTGAAACAGACACACTTAACAAATTTAAACCATCTGTCATAGGCCTGCAAGTGCATGACTTCTCCTCTCCATCAGGGTCTACTTTTTTAAGGAATTTCATATGCTGACTTTACATGCCGTAAAGGAGATTTGCTTCCATCAGCCCAAAAAGTACCAAGTTGATACAGGAAGAGATGATCTGGATGCCCTTCAGCATCATGCACTAAAACCCAAATTGGCAACCAAACTCTGGCTACAAAGGCTTAAGTTTCCTCTGGTGACATTGAAAACAGAGGCTAAGAACTGACACTGAGCTTCAGGAATGCACATTAGAGCTCAGTAACATAACCCTCCATTCATGCATTCATTGACAACAGTATCTACCGGAGATTTGTTATGAACGGCCACGGTGCTAGGAGCTGAATTTGGGGACCAGCATGGGGGTTCACCTCCTGGCAAGAAAGGAGAGTGGGGAGCCCAAGAAGATAACCAAGGGTGAAGTCCAAGAAGTATGAAAGTTTGTCTTCAGAGCACAAGGGAAAAAAACAAAACTTGTTTTGGTTTACTAATACTGCCAGAATGCAATATACCAGAAATGGATTGGCTCTTACAAAGGGTGTTTATTACGTTAAAAATTTTCAGTTCTAAGGCCACAAAAATGTCCAACCTAAAGCATCCAGAGAAAGAAACATTGACTGTCACATGGGAAGTCACGTGGCTGGCATCTCCTTGTCTTTTGCTCCTGGGTTGCACTGTTACCACCTTCTGATTCCAGTAGCTTTTTATGTCGGCTCTGTAAGCATCTACAAATGTCTGTGTCTGAGCTTTCTCCCAAATGTGTCCCTGTGTTGGCTCTTTTAAGGACTCCAGTAAACTAAATAAGACACACTTTTAATCATCTCATACCTCCTTGGAGATAATCTAATCAAAAGTCACTGCTCTTGTTTGCAAAACACAATGAAGAAAAAAACAGATTTGTCCTTTGTTTATGTTCATGTACAGGATTGATTTTGATGAATCCTGATATACATACTTTACAGAATATTGTTTAAACGTTAAGGATTAATTTTCAGTATGTAAATAAGATTGTCTTCCTGGCTTTTCCAGAAAAGTGCTGGATGTTGTTGATTTCAACGTAGAACAGATTGAAAGGTCATCTTGAATGTGAGGAAGAAGAACCTGTAATGTGCCAGAGAAGAAGATGATCTTGTATAGTTAAAAATGCCCTAACCTGGGTACCATGGCTGTGTGACCTTAGGCAACTTTCTTTCCCTCTCTGGGCATCTGTTTCCCCATCTGCAATGGGATTGGATCTAAACTCCCTCTAAGTTTTATTTCAAATGTAGTAGTCTATGGTTCCAAAATTCTTTTGGATTGCCTACCAATGAAGAGGGATCCCCACATAATAGACTTACCTCATGTTACTTGGTGTGACAGAAAGGGCACAAAATGTTGAGACAGAGTGTATGAGTTTGAATCACATCTTACAGTGATCCTGAGCAAATCAAAACATTTCTGAAGCTGAGTTGGATTCAGGGGACTTAGATGTAAATGAGGAAGCTGGTAATAACTCCCTGTAGATAGGTACCTAAGAACTGATTAAGCATACATATAACCAGATCACAGCTACCATGCATTTGTTACACATTGCCTTCATGGCAATATTTGAGGATAGCATGGTTAACCACTTGAAAAAGGAAAATGGACATTTTTAAAGGTAAATACCTTTTAAGGATGCAACCCGACCCTGCTTGGTATCTTAAATGCCTTCTCCTTTTTCCCAGTAAGATCTTTGAGCAATGAGAGAGAGACACAGAAAGATGAAATGGAAACAGCAGGACTTTTATCATCAGGCTTGTCTGGTTTCAAACCTCAGTTTCACCTTTACCTGGTGTGCATTGGAAAGTTCACTTATTCATTCAACAATGATTTAATAGTAGCTGCTGTCTTCCAAATGCTGCTAATTAGGCACTGGAGCTGCAGTGGTGAGAAAAAGCAATCTCCGTGTTCTGGGGGTCACCATCAAAGAGAGGAAGCAGATGGGTTCATATTATATTACATGTGATTAGTGTCAAGATGGAAGGCAACAGAATGAGCTATGGGATAACAAAGAAGGGTACTCTTCTTCCTGTTAAAAAAATAACACAACAAAACTAAACAAAAAAAGAGATAGAGAAATAAGAACTCCATCATTATAACTAACACTTACTGAACACCTATTGTACCTACTAAGCTACATACTCTATCAATAATCCTCAAACTTAAAAAAAAAATCCATGCAGCATTTTATCCCTGCCATAATTGAGGTTCAGAAGAGTTTATACCATGTGTAACCCCAGGCTTCAGAGTCATTAGTGGAAGAATTAGGATTGAAGCAAATTCCGTTTGACTGTTTTCCCTGAGATTTTGCTTAGATTAGGGGTAAGGGGGATCTCTGGGGGAAAGTAGGTCTTTCAGTTTGCCAAAACTGCCAAACACAATATACCAGAAATTGACTGAGTTTTAACAATGGGTATTAATTAGTTTGCAAATGTACAATTCTAAGGCCGTGAACATGTTCAAATTAAGGCATCCAGAGGAAGATACCTTCTCTGAAGAAAGGTTGCTTGTATCTAGGCTAGGGTTCCTCTGTCAGCTAACAAGGCACATGGCTGGTATCCGCTGACCCTCTGCTCCCAGGTTCCATTACTTTCACCTCCTGGTTTCAGTGGCTCTCTCAGCTCCTCAGGGGCTTTTCTCTAAGCTTCTCTGGGTGCTTCTTTCTGAGGTCTCTGGGCTCTCTCTGTCCCTTATCTTCTCATAAATGATTCCCATAAAAAAGATTAAGACTCACTTTGAATTGGGTAGGTCACATCTCAATTGAAATAATCTACTCAAAGGTCCCATCCACAATGGGTCTGCCCCCACATGAATGGATTAAAAGAACATGGCCTTTCCTGGGGTACATAACAGCTTCAAACCAGTACAGTGGTTGACAATATGGCTGCAATTAAATGAATGTTTTTTCCTGGCTGGGTATCTCACTCCAGGAGGACCCTGTGCTCTCATTTTCCAGGGATCACTGTTTTGCAATATGCACCTATTCAGGTTACTGAGCTTGGTGATGTATCATGATAGAGCAACTGAATTTTATCCCTTTCCATTATGCACAATCTCTAAAAAAAATAAATAAAATAAAAGAGTATGTAGAGAAAGTCAAGCACAAGGCATAACTCAGAAATGGTAATGTAACAGGGCACACCACGGCTGCTGACTAGTTGCATTCGTAATGATTTTCTCCAAATAATGCAAACAATATTTTTTCCTGAGAAAATGAAATATGAGCATGCCATGTTGCACAGATGATGGGGGAGAACTCATAAAGGATTTTAAACTCTTCTTGTCAAGCGTCAGAAATGCAAACGGCCTCGTCCTCATTTTCTTTATACCCTGGACTTCTAATTGAGGAAGCTGGCATCAATTATGCATGTGGGCACCACTGGGGAGGGAACTAGAATAAATATTTGGGGGTATCGTTAGCCAGAGCATCACTTCATCTTTGTGTCACCATAATTTCCCATATCGTAGTGCTTTAGATTAGAACATATGGCAATAAGGTATGTAATGAGAACAACAATTTTCTGAAACAACATTATAACTTTTCCCTCTTTATGGTCACATTTAGTTACAGCCCATGCTGCCACTTAGGTGCAGAGCTTCACAAAAGCAAATTTCTCAAATAAAGGGAATTCAGGGGCAAGGGCTTAGGAAGTCTGGATGCCTGAGCCCCTACAGATGGGAATTTGCAGGGCGTCAGCTAGTTAGCTTTTCTGCAACAGCAACTTTCTTTTTCATGTTATTAGGAATGTGAGTTGCTGTGATTGTCTAAACTCAGTTTCATCTCTCTTCTCAATCCAGAAATAAGTCCAGAGGGTTAGCCATTCTCTGAGAGACACTGTTGCTATGGGGAAAGAATCTGAGGCCAGCCAGGCAAGTACATTTAACACTTCTGCTTGGAAGTGGTGTTTTTCATATTCACTCATGAGCCTCTATCCAAAGTAAGTCACACAGTGCCTGTCAATAAATTAGGGAGGCCTAACAAAGAAGGAGATTTATAATTTGTGCATATGGACAGGGAGCAGTAAGTATGAGAAATAACATAACTGACTACATAGTGATAACCCCAGTTGTACCCTACTGGGGAAAGTCATGTGGGAGAAATTCAGGGGACCTGCAAGCGAACAAAGAAAGGCACCACTAATCGATACTATGATGGGTCTGGAGTTCATAGAAATACAAATCCAGCAAGCATCCGTTGAATACCATTCTATATTCCAGGCACTGTACAATGCATCCTGAAGAAACACTGATAAATGAAATAATCTCTGCTAATCAGAAACTCTCAGTTTAGAAGAGGAAAGAGCCAGGCCAAGAGTTAATCACACCAAAGGGCAGAGTACTTTTTCACTCAAGAAGAAAGTTTTTCTGTACTGTGTTAAACTTATTACATATACATAAACTGTACAGCACTCTGAAGCTGGAAAAAGGTGAATGAGGAAGCACTGAGTATCAGAAAATTTTAACAACCAACCATCTAAAAGTTGATAAGTTGTGGAGCTGGGGGTAAAACAAAACAACAATAATGGGAATGGAGTGGTAGAAAAATTCTCTCTGCCTGGGAGATGTCTGCAAAAGGAATCCTGGGGAAGGCAAGTTTTCAGATGGTCCTTGACATTTTAGCAGACAGAGAAGGAAAGACAGGCAGAGCACCAAGCCTTAGGGAGCAGCATGGGTAAAGGACACATATAAGAGCCCAGAATTTGATGGTGGGGGAGAGGGAATAGACAGCAGTCATCTTGTGTGGTTGCACCATAAGGTGGGATCAAGTATCAGTTTGTGGAGGGACCCGGATGTCATATTAAATATTGTGAACTCTACTCTTAGTATGGTAGACTATTAAAGACTTCTGAGAAACAGCTGATGTAATCACCTGATTCTTTATAAGATCATTCTGTAAACAAAACTCTCCAGGGCACTCCCAGGGATATGCTCCCTGAATCTCTAAGATATTACATACTCCCCTAAACCCCTACCTCTAGGGGAGATCTTTACCCCTTCAAGGCTGCAAGGGGTAGGGGAGGAGAAGGGAACTTTTAGTGTATGTTTGTGCATATTTGCATGTGTTTCAGTGTTTATGGTTATATTTTATATCTTTTCAGTCAGATATCTTCTTGTTAGATATGAACTATTGCTGCCCAAGTAGATTAGTTTACTTCAGGTTTGGGCCCCTAAATTCTCAGAATTGCCTTGCTTGATTCTTCATTCTTGCTTTGTTAGTAGTTGTTTTAGTTTGTTGGCTGTCGGAATGCAATATATCAGAAACAGAATGGCTTTAAAAGAGAGGGAATTTATTAACTTGCAAGTTTACGTTCTAATGGCCAAACTAAGGCATCCAGGAAAAGATACCTCAATTGAAAAAAAAAGAGGCTTATGAATTCACAACACCTCTGTTGGGTGGGAAATCACCTGGTGATATCTGCTAGCTATCTCTTCTCATTTCATAAGGCTTCCCCAGGTGCATTTTCCTTCTGCATCTCCAAAGTTCTCTGGCTGTATGGGCTCTGTTGGTTCTGAACTTTTTCCAAAATGGTTCCCTCTTAAAGGGGTCCAGTAAGTAACCACCTTGAATAAGTGAGTCATATCTTCATAGAAACAATAAACAAGATCCCACTCAACAATATTGAATGAGGATTAAGGATATGATTTTTCTAGACTACATAATACTTTCAAACCAGCACATTCCACCCGTTGGTCCCCAAGAAGACATATTCTTTCAAAATGCAAAATGCATTTATTCCATAACAATATCAGAAAGCCTTAAACTACTTCAGTAACAATATAAGAACAAAACAAAGTCAGAAACAGAACAAAATTGCAACAACATTAGCTACAGGTGTGGCTTGTCTTAAGCCAAAATTCTCCTCTAGCTGTGGACCTGTAAAACTTACAATAAATTTCTGCTACCAACACACAAATGAGGGCCAATCATAGGATACATGCTTCCATTTCCATGGGGAGAAATTGGAAGGATCTCCAGGGTCACGGGACCCAAACAGTTCTGAAAACCTGCAGGGCAAACGCCATTATATTTCGAAGTCTGAAGGTCATTTATCCTCAGGGCTTTAAAGAGTGGCAGTCCCACACTTTGTAAAGGTTTATGCAGCAGCCCTGTTCTCTCCAAATGCAACCATGGGGAACACTGGGGAGACCATATTTTTTTCAGCTCCACCCTCTCCAAACATTGGGGCTGCACCTGGGCTCTGTGCCATCTCTGGAGCTTGTGCTCAACCCCTCCAGAACAATGGTGTGGTGGCCAGGCTTTCCTCAATCCACAAGGAATGTGTTCTACCCTCTCCAAGGCCTGGGGTATAACTCTTCCAGCAAAAGAGGTAGAAGACCCACTCTTTGCCTTTGGGGCAAACTCACCCCTCCAAGTGCTTGGGTTAGTCTGCACTCCTGGCCTGAGGTTTCTTGGCTTCATACCTTAGCTTCTATGGTTCTGCCTCTGAAGTTATTTTTCATTCAGTTTGTCCCTTTTCTATCTATTTTAGTCCAGACTGGCAGTGGTTCCATTTATCCAGATCCTGCAATACATTTGTTGGTTTTCTATGCAGTGTGCTGGGATCATAACCATCAGACAATAGGAATTTCTACAAATCCTTCCTGGATAACTTCATTTCCAGTTCTGGCTTTTTCTGAAATGGCTGACTAGATCTACATTTTGTTAAATCCTCATATAGGGAACTCTTCTTTGGGTTCTCCCTTTCTGGAAGTCCACAATTTTCCAGATCATCAGTTTCTGGTTTATTTGTACCCAACAGTTCAGTTTTTAGCTTATCTCTTATAACTTATCTCTATAAGCTGCAAAAGAGAAACCAGGCTGCACGTTCCACATTTAGTTTGGAAATCTGTTCCGCTAAATATCCAAGTTCATGGCTTTTAAAATCTACCTTCCATCTAAATCATTAGTTAATTTTGCCACGTTCCTTGACACTTTAAAAAAAGGATCACCTTCCATCCAGTTTGTAATAACACATGTATCATTTATGTTTAAGACCTTATCAGAAGTATCCTTAGAGTTTACATTGCTACCAACAGTCTCTTCAAAGCATTCTAGGTCTCCTCTAGCAAGCTTCTCACAATTCTTCCAGAATCTTCCCCTTATCCATTTAAAAAGATGTTCCAACATCTTTGGCACTTGCAAACCACAGAAGTGCCCTAATTCTCTGATATCAAAATTTGCTTTAATTGTTAAAGCTGCCAGAATGCAATATACCAGTAATGGAATGGCTTTTAAAAAGGAGAATTTATTAAAATGTAAGTTTACAGTTCTAAAGTCATGAAAATGTTCAAACTATGGCATCCAGGGAAAGATAGCTTGATTCACAAACAGACCAATGGGTCCAGAACAACTCTTTCAGCTGAGAAGCTACATGGCATCATCTGCTACTTTTCTCTCCTCATATCTTAAGGCTTCCCCCAGAGGCATTTTCCTTCTGCATCTCCAAAGATCTCTGGCTGTGGGGTCTTGTTGGCTCTCAGCTTTTTCCAAAATGATCAAAATGGTGACCATGGCATCACATACACAAGGCCCTCCACTTCTTCCCCAACTTCATTCTGCTGACCAGGCCGGTCACCAGCTGCAAAAGCCAGGACACCAAGGGGAGAGGCCAAAAGGCTAACAACACCTTGGAGCTCACCAGACTCCTGTCTTTGAAGTTTATGAGAATATCCATGTATAATCAGGAGAAACAATAGCTGTGCCTGAAGTTTGCCACTGGCCATTCTTGCTTACCTGCAGCTGTGTCCCCCTCTAGATGCCCAGGAAGACCTCTTTGGCTATTGAGAAAAACTAATTTGTCTTCTGCAACCAGTAGTGGACTGTAACAGCAGTAGCCATGCCAATCCAGCTGGAGAGATGATCTGCAAGCCCCTGTGTGAGGATGAGGACAGAGCTGGCACACCATCTGCAGATTTCCACAGAGAGGGGGATCAGGACCAGGTCAGCATCAGGAGTCTCCACAAAGTCTCTGAGGTGTCTGGAGCTTCCTCTGTTGCTCTTGCTGGGGACAAAGGGATCAAATATAAAGAGAGTAGTAGGCCTGATGTGTCCAACCCTAACCTGTGCAGCCTGCAAAAGGAGCAGTGTCTGGGGCAATAGCAGGCACAGCAGTGAAGGGCAGCACATCAGGTGCCATGGGCATGATGGCATCAAAGTCAGCAGATACTAAAATAAATGTAGCAATAGCAGGAGCAGCCTCCAAGGGCTCAAGAGGTGGCAAGAGCAATGTGGCCATTGCAGGTGTTGTCAACATGCCCTCTAAGAGCACTAAGGTGGCCATGGCAAGAGATGCCAGCAAGACCTCAGACTTTACTTCCAGCATGGCAGCATCAGCCACTCTCTCTCCTGAGAGAAGCTTGAGTGTGATGATTGCTGTAACAACATCTGACAGCAAGACTCTTGCATAAACAGGTCCAGTCTCAGCAGTGGAACCGCCTGTCTCCATCTCAATGTGTGAAGGCCACAAGATTGAGCAGGAGGCAGGCCAGTGAGTCTCCCAGACCAATGCTGAAGCCCAGAAGGAAAGAAAGGAAAGGAGGGAATGAAGGGAAAAGCACAGAGCCCTTGTGGGCAGGAAAAGTTCCCATCACCCTAAGACTGGTGGAAGTTGTCACAAGGAAAGGGAATGCAGCATCGGCCAAAAATCATCGGGCCGGTCCTTGTCCAGCTGAAGATCCAGAAAGGAAGATTAAAAGGAAGAAGGTCTTGGGGGCAGCAGGTGCTCTTCCCTTCACAAGGGCATCAAGCCCACACCCATGGGAAAGGAGTCCAGGTCTTCTCAACAATCTGGGAGGAGCGTATCCACAACTAGTTTAGGTTCTGTGAAGAAGACTTGAGGCAGGATAAACTCTTTCCTGAGGAATGTGAAGGCAGATTTCCTATTACATCAGCACCCTTAACCTGTGGTAGAGATGTGGTCATCGTGTCCAAGATGGTGGAGAAAAGCAGCATGGAGGCCGTCCTGGAGACAGTGGAGTGTGACTAGGGGGTGATTATTGGTGCTGTGACGTCTGAGACAATAGAGTCAGTGGCCTTTGAAGTCCATTAAATAGCTTCAAAGAGGACAGGGGCTCAGGGGAGTATCCCCAGAGAGCCCCTTCTTTAATTTAAATAAAGAATTATGTGATCGCAGAATGGCATGCTGTGTTCTGTTTGACTTTCCATGTCCTGCAACCTAGTAGGAACCTCATGGTGGATCATGATGGCCACTGTGCTGCAGCTACGTCCACGCGAGGGAAGCCCACTTCACCCATGTTCTGCAGAGCTGCAGGGAGCACTCCAGAGGCCTCCACGTTGCCAACGTTTTATTCCTAACAAAGTTTTATTCCTAACAAAGCAAGAGCAGGATTCACACTCCCTTGGATGTTCAGGAGAGAGAGGAGTGTGGCAGCATTTGTTGTAGTCAGTGCCGGGAAGACCAGCAATACCAGCAACTCCACTCCCAGGTATACATCCTGGAGAAACTGTCACCTGTGTGCCAGGAAACCACCAACAGAATGTTTACTGTGTTATAGCAAGAACAGAACAGCCCAAATTTCCACCAACAGAATTGATAACAATGGGATATGAATAGTGAGCTATGAGTAGTGAGATATTATACCACAATGAAAAATGAATAGCAGCTACACACATTTACCATAGATGAATCCCATAATTTTGAGTCAAAAAAGCAGGTCATGAAATGCATAATTTCACTTATAGAGCAGTTCAAAGACAGATCAAATAGACTGTACAAGGCACCTCTTTGGCAAAACTGGGCAAAAATGAGGGAATGGTAAACACAAAATTCAGGACAGTGGTTTTCTCTAGGAAGGAAAGGTTGAAGACAGGATCGAGGAGGTGGACACATGACTTCAAGAGTATCAGAATATTCCATTTCTTGAACCAGCTGATGGGTTACGGTGTTCATGTATTTTTTCCACATTTTAGCATCTCTGAAATTGCCCTATTATTTTATATATATCCTTTCCCTATGTTTCTATTTTTATACATGCACAGGTGTAACATGACAAAAAGCAAAGCTATAAAAAATTGTGAAATGAAAACAAATTATCGCAAGAAACTGGTTGATTATGGCATCCCCACTTCATAAATGAGGAGACTGAGGCTCGGAGAAGGTAACCAGCTTGACTCCCACAGCGGGACCTTGCCAGAAGAGTGAGCCACCAGCCCATCTCTATGGATTAAGCCCTGCCTGAGGCATGGGCGTTGGCCACGAGGACAACTCCAGAACAACAACTTTCATGTAGCACCTACTGTGCACCTGTCCTGGGTGCCATGGGGAGATGGAGCAAGGGACAGAGGCAAGACAGGTGCGAGAGTGACAGATACAATGAGAAGTGCATGTTCAGGGAACAGGATTCTTTCTGAGGAGGGATTCTGGGGCGTGGGAAAGGAGCTGTGGGTCAGAAAATGCTTCATAGAGGAACACACAGTTTTTGGAGGTTGAATAGGGCTCTTCCCAGGGAAGACAGTATGGGAGAGGGTGCCAGGCCACAGAAAATAACTTGTGCAAAGCACAAAGGCTGGAAACATCACTTGGTGTGTTCAGGGCAATTCCAGTTATTCCAGTATTGCTGGTCAAGGGGGCAAGAGGAGAGGAGGGACTCGAGACTGACAATCAGGCAGCTGGATCTTGGGGAATCTGGGATGCTGTGCGAATGGCTGGGACTTTGGGAACTCCTGAAGACCAGCCCCTGATGGCAGTGAGATCTCTCTGCCTCTAGAGGGCAGAGGAGACAGGCAAGGAATCCTCTAGGAAGCACAAATTCCAGACAGAGATGCTGGGCCCTGAACAGGGGCAGCAGTGGACACACAGGAAGGGAAGATCGGGAGATTTGGAGATGAAACAGGACAATAGCCCATCCTACATTCGGAAGACAGGGAGCACGTGGTTTAGCCCGAGCACTAAAGGTGGTGAAACTAAGGGGGCATTTCCCCCTTATGGGGTCTGCTGCTCTCTAAGCAAGAAGAGAGGCTCACATGGAAGCAAGGAGGAACGAGTGAGGTATAAAACAGCAGGTTGTAGACTGCTAATGGGTAAAACACCAGAGTAAGGCAGCCATGGAGAACTGGAGGCTTCAGCTCTTGAAGATCTCTGAGAGGAAAGACCATCGAGGGTTTCTTGACTCATCTACCTGTTCAGGTGCCCCTATGTCAACTTCTCTGCCACACCTGGCTGAGCCCCTCGTGGCCGCAAGCTGTTCCTGTGGGTTGGCGCTTGAACAGAGCCAAGCCTGAGGCTGAGTCACAGTTACCCTTTTCCTTTGGGACAACACAATTAGCCTAATGCTGATTCACTGGCAGTCAGCCCAGCCCCTCAGGGGGATTTATGACTTGCTTGTAACCAATAAAATGTGATAGAAGTTATGCTGGGTGGCTTCTGAGGCTCTGTAAGAACTAGCTTCTACTTGGTTATCCTGGGACACTTACCCTGAGACCAGTCTACACCTTCATGTCAGAGAAACTACGTCCAGGCATTTAATACTGACAATTCCAGCCATTTCCCAGGCTGGCACCTGACGGGTGAATGAAGCTACCTCGTCCTCCAGGTCAGCCCGAGCTCCAGCTAAGCATGACTCATCAATATCTGCATTTCAGTTGAGACTGTGAGGCACTGAAGGACCCAGCTGAACCCTGCCCAAATACCTTAATGTAGAAGAATTTACAAGATACAAGAAAATTGTTGTTGTTTTAAGTTTGGAGGTAGAAGGTTATAAAGCAAAATATTCTAGAATATTCTAGTTAGGAGACATTTAAGAAAATAAGTTCCCTTACCTCACATAAAAATGAAAAACCCTTAAAGATATACAAACAAGATTTCAGAGTCCTGTGAACTTCCAAAGTTGAATTAGGAGCCAAATTCTAATTTTTCCCATTAAAGACATTACAGCAAAATTACCACCTTCTATAGGCCACCATGCTATGTTTTTAAAGTATATTTTTCCATTTTTAAAAAAGAACTACCAGAATTGCTAAAATGAACGAGAGGAGGGGCGTGTTGTGTTAGATTCCAGTGTCTACCAGTCACCATTCTCTTTCTCAGCCTAAAGGAATGATATTTCCACATGAAAGTTGCAGGAAAGAAAATCATAAGCCATGCTAATGGAAGGCTAAATTCTACCACAATGGCTGCTATAGCTGCAAAACTAAGTGTAGAAAATGCCAAGGAAGGAGAGCTCTCCTTTAGAGAGCAGGGATTAGGGACGTTGCTTACTAAATCCAAGATGAGTCATACACAGTGAGGGCTTGTGAGGGGCAGGGGCTTGCACTGTGGAGAAGGTTAATCCCTGGTGGCAGCACCCAATGGCAGCTGTGGCAAGCAATGCAGAAACGTGAAATACAGAGCTATGACTTTTGGGAACTAGAGTAGCTTGGAAGCTGAAGTTTCTCAGGCTCATCTTTGGTGATGGAAAAGACTAAGGGAGATAAATTGGCATTAAAATTCAAGCATATATAGAAAAATGCATAAAATATCCAAGTGATTATGAATGGGGCTTTTAGAAAAAAACCGTTTAGTGCTTCTCATCTTCTTTAGGGAGGGCTTTCTGGAAAAAACCTTAAAGAAAGGAGATGATAATGCCTATTTTACAGTTTTTTGTGTGACGGTTAATGAGATAATGCATTAGAGATGCTTACCAAAATTTCTAAATGCATAGTGATTCATCAATAAATAACAAGTAGTTATTATTAGTCTAAAAAACATGTTTATTGTAATTAATTGCCTAATGGTTGTTTTATTCGACTAGATTGCAAGCGCCCCAATGGCAGGGACAAGAGCTGTCTTTTTAATACTCTACCTCTGGTGCTGTACAGTGCCTGGCACCTAGCAGAAGCTTGATCACTATTTGTTGAAAACAGAAAAGACGGAAGGGAGGGTTGGGGAGATATGCTTCATGGGAGATGGAAGGTTTGGATAAGTACACTACTGTGGAGAACAAAAGGGATGAGTTGGAAAATATGGGAAACTCAGAACGGTAAATGAGAGAAAATCTCCTTTGACTCTGGGGCATTAAACAGCATTTCCTTTGTAATTGTACCACTATCTACCTTCCCCTCCATTGCCTACTGTTAAGTGTCAAGTTAGGACCGTAAGTCCTGTAGTTACTCGCAGTGCGTTCACCCCGAGGCTTCCTAATCTTCTGGATCACCTGCAGCCCATCAGGCTGCCCTTACCCCACATGGCGCCTTTGTACAGATCAGAAGAAGGTGCTCATACCCCAGGTGGAGGCAGCTGCATGCGAGGAGGCTCTGCTTGGTGAGTTGGATTTTAGTCCGTCACGACTTCTTTCCTCCTGTATCCTAGGCAGGTGCAAGGTAAAGACTATAAAGCTGTCCTCGGTGACCCAGGGCTCCTTGAACTTCAGCTTCAGCAACACTCATTTATTTTGTGTGTTTGCAACGCATGGGAGCTGGTAAGTAAAATAGGACTTCTGTTTTCATGGAACTTATTCTTTAACTAAGAAAAAGGTAAGAGACAAAGGATTAAGCATTAACCCACTTAATGTTCCTTAAAAATGTGGTCTTTGTATCACCTGCAATGAGATCATCAGTAGTGCTTGTTATAAATGTAGTTTCAAGGGTCCCTACCTTATTTTTCCTAAATAAGAATTCGAGAGAGTGGGGCTTCAAGAATCCTATAGCAAATTCCCCAGATGTTTCTTCTGAGGGCCGCCAATATCCTAGCTGCCAAACCAAACCATCTTGGTGATCTTAATTCTTCTCAAATTTACTCGTAGTATTTGACACTTTGAACCACTTCTTCCTTCTTGAAACTTTCTTCTAGATGTTAGGGATGCAAAAGTCTCTCCTCTTTTTGGCTCTTCCTTAGCTGACTTCCTTTGTCACTGCTTCCCTTCTTCTGGTTCTGAAAATGTAGGAAACCTTAGTTGATAGTCCCATTAGAATTGTATCTGAAAGGGAAAGGGTGGCTCCCAAAGCAAAATCAGGGAACTATTAACAGAGGAAAGGAGAACAGGTGCTGGACAGGTAAAAACAAAAGTTGCCTACTACCTGTTTATGTTTTTTAAGAGCCTTGAGATCAAGGATTAATTTTTATCCATAGCTAACTCTTCAATTTAGGAGGTTTTCACTTTATTCTTGGTGAATTATAAGTGAATAAATTGAATAAATTAATGAATTCCACAGCTCGAATTTGGGGGCTTATAAGCACCAACTTTGCTGTAACTAGCTTCTAGCTCCCAGCTCTTTTTGATCCATCTTCAGAACATCTTCAGGAAACAAAACATTGATCGACTTTGATCTTCTGATTAAAAATACTAAATGGTTCCAGATAAAAGTCTGTGCTTTGGATTTTAGTTACCTCTTTCATGTGCTTTCAGCCTATCTTTTCAGCATCAGCCCCTCTCTCTTGCAGCCAAACTATGTCATTCTTTGTTCTATAAATACTTTGCACTTCCCTGCTTCTAAATGTTTGCTTATGTGAATCCCTGAAACATAAATGATTACCCCAATCTATCTCTGATAGAAAAAGAAACCTATTCATCTTTTAACGTTCATTTTAGAAGCCACCGTCTACAATCAACAGATATTTATTGAGTTTCTTCGAAGCAGAAGTTACTGAGTTTGGTATTGGAAACAGAAATAAAGACTTGTCCTTTTTCCCTCATGGTCCTAAGTTTATATATAGAGAGAAAAATATAATTTAAAAGAAATTTTATGAGAGAAGTTGTAGGTAGACATAAAAACTGTGCAGAAAATACAGAGTTCCCATAAAACTCCCCCACTCTCTCAGTTTTCCCTATTAACACTTTGCATTAATGCAATATCTTTGTTACATTTAATGAAAGAATGTTATTAAAATAGTACTATTAACTATGTTCCGTTTACATTAGGGTTCACTGTTTCTATTGTTCAGTCTTATGTTATTTTTTTTAACGTTTACTCAAGATATTTCCTAATTTCCATTGTGATTTCTTCATGACCCATAGCTTGTTTAAGAGTGTGTTGTTTCATTTCCACATATTTGTGAAATTTTCAGTAATTCTTCTGTTACTAATTTCTAGCTTCATTCCATTGTGTTTGGAGAGGATACTTTATTTGATTTCCCTATTTTTAAATTTCTTCAGTCTTGTTTTGTGATATAACATATGTTCTATCCTGGTGAATGACCCATATTCACTAGAAAAGAATGTATATTCTGCTGCTGTTGAAGTGTCCTATATATGTCTGTTAAGCCTAGTTGGTTTATAGTGTCATTCTGCCCCCAACATCTATCCATTATTGAAGGTGGTGTATTGATCACCTACCATTAGTATAGATCCATTAATTTCTTCCTTTGAATCTATCCCTATTTGCTTCATACATTTTGAGGCTCTACTCTGAAGTGCATATACATTCATAATTGCTATGTTTCTTGTTGAATTGACCCATTTACCAGTATATAGTGACCTTCTTTGTTCCTTGGAATAGCTTTTTACTTAAAGTTTACCACAGCTCTCTTTTTGTTACTATTTGAAATTTTTTCCATTCTTTCAAATTTCAACCAACTTGTGTCTTTGAATTTAAGGTGAATCATTTGTAAACAGATATAGTTGTTACTTTTTAAAATCTATTCTGCCAATTTCTGCCCTTTATCTGGAGAGTTAATTCATTTACATTTAAACAACTGCTAGTAATGTGGGACATTCTTATGCCATTTTGCTGTGTTTCTTCTTGATCATGTCCAGGTAATTGCTGATCTTTTGGCAGTAACAGTAGTACCTAGAGTGGGTATTTCAGGAAATTGATACAAGGGTTCCAGCATCCATATCCCGGATATAACTCGTAGTGAACCCGTCGTCATACAGGTACCATTCACCTCTAAATGCATTCTCCATGCATGCTCACGCTGAAACTCGTAGGCTAGATATTGGCCCAGTCTTGTAGCCTATAATTTACTCACATCAGCTCAGAATATTACTACCTGGAAAGGTTTGGTTCCACCTGCAATCCTCATTGTATGCCATTTTCAAGATAATTCCTTCAAAAAATAATATTAGACATATTCCAGTACCAACATCCTACACAATTCTCTGCTATAGCTGTAACATACAAAAAAAAAAAAATTTCACTCCACACTTCTTCTTGTCTTTAAACCAGCACATTATCAATATTAATGAAACATTTTCCCTTCCTCATTCCGTATTTAATAAGCCTTAAAAAACTTTCAGAAAATTGACAAAGGACTTCTGAGATTTTTGTAAAAGTGTACTGATTGGTGTTCTGTTTTCACATATGCATCAAGCTCTTCAAACAGCTCCAGGAGATAAATGAGAAAAGTAATAGGGAATGTTTACTTTTGTGTTTAGTGAGCCTTTACATGCTATAAAATCTTGTAGCTGCCAAAGATGGACATTACCATGTCCCTAAAGGTGTCTAGCACTGTGCCACAGAGACGTTAGCTCTCTTCTCCTCCTCCTAAACTCAAGTTATTTATATGTTACAGGTGTCCTTTGAGGGATGAGCAGGGAAGCTGAGAATTTGGGTATAGGGCTGGTTCTGCCACTTTTTGTACTGATAACTCCCTTCTGCTCCCTCTGTCTCAGTTTGCTCATTTGAAAAATCAGGTATTTGTGGTCAATTATCTCAAAGCCTCTTTTGGTTATATTTTTCCAAGGAATCTAAAACCTATTTTAGAATCTCAGTTTCACATTCAGTATTCATCTTCCAAAACATTTTGCCAGTCTGAGTTCTTTACCTTGTATGGTGTGTCAGTTATTGCTGCAACATATGGTACATTTATTAAGATTTCATTGTGTGCCTTTAACCTCTCCACAAAAAAAAAAAAGAGAAATTGGAGTCTGATCACCTTTTTGTACAAAAACAAGGAGAGGAAATCTCCCTTCTCAATACCTGAAAACAATTTTTCTTTTTATGCTCCCTTTTTTCTTTTGTATTTTCTATTCCTTTTCTTCTTTCATTCTGTATTTTCCTTTCCTTTTTATTTTTTTGTAATAGGAGCCCTAAATGGTCCTAAGTAGCCTCTCCATGGTGTCTTGCTTTTTAGATCTATCCACACAGAAGTTCAGAATTTGGAAGATATTTTAGAGGTATAGTATGCTATAGTAGAAAGACAGTATTACATTTTCCATTCATACGTCTTAGGTTTTGTGACCTCGGGAAAGTTATTTGACCTTTCCGATTCTCCATCCATAATGTGAAGGCTCTAATAAAAATACTTAACCCTCTTTTGAAGACTAAACTAGAATTAGTACAAAGCACGCTACAAACATTGCTACCCAAATCGTCGTCATTATTATGGTTTGATCATCTAATCACCTCATGGGCTTAGCCATCACTTGGAAACTGGTGCTTGAATTCGTTTTTGAATTCTAGTTTGTACCAGGCATATTGGATTTTTTTTAATAGAATGAATGGAAGAAACTTTCCTACTTTTACATGTGCTCTCTTTCCCTTTTGATAACACAATGTCTGTGCTCTGACAAAGGCCTCTTTCCCGGGATAGCCATTTGGCATGGGTTTAGTCTAAGTGCCTGTTCAAGCAGAACATGTGATTTACTGTTGGTTTAGAAGGTGAAAGAGATTTTGACAAGTGGTAAAATGGAGAAAATATGAGCTTTGTTAATTAACGTGCAATTCTCTTTGTATGTGTGCTGGGGGTGGGAGACAGAATAGGGAGCGTTAGACATCTGAGTTATAAACTTGATGCCTAATTTGGTTATGGAAACAGATCTGTGTCTGGTGGAAACACATGGCATCCCAGTCCTCAGGCCATCAGTGTTTGGGAAGCCTGCTTAATTTAATTGGTAAATCATCTGTCTTGCATTGTCTTCCACCAGCATTATCTGTGAGACAGCTGCCCACCTTGGCTAATTTAAGTGTGATTTAACAGGATAGCCTCCTGTCCCTCCTGCCAGGACAGTCATGATACCAAATTAAAGCTGATCGGCATTTCCCACCCAGCCACCAGTGATTTACAGATACGATTTTGTTACTCATCTAGCCAGGACGATTTAGATGAGGATATGTATTTTTTGCCTTCTTTTCATTGAAGAGGATTTGGGCCATTTACTAGTTTTCTTTATTTGTCTGCAAGACCATAGTGCGAGCAGCTGTTCTGCAGGCAGGTGTGGACTCCTCAAAATATGCAGGGACAAATTTCCACAATTCCAGGCCATTCTCCTGGTTTCTCATTTTCTTTTTCATAAAGGTGAACTGGGGAAATGAGCTTTCCCTCTTTGGGGATGTCCAATGAGAAATATGTTTATTGGATTCAGCCAACATACTTCTAGTGCCCTGGTGATGGCTGTGCGCCATAGCAGTGCCCTGAGGGACCCGCAGTCTCTACAAGCCCCTGATGACCAAGTGTGTTTGGAAATAATCAAGAGCTTAAACAAGACTTTAACAGCACTGGTATCTGATTCTTCACCTAGTTTTGTTCCAACCCTCAGTCCATTTCCCTTTCTTCCTTCACTTTTCTGCAATTATCTTTAGAGGCTATTTCAGTGGTTATTTCCTCAATAGCTTTTCAGGTTATGGTTTTTAAAACTTAAGTATAGAAAACTGCAGATGATGTAACATCATCTGTGTTCACCACTTGCAAACAAAGTTTTTCACTTTTGATTAAGAAACATTTTCAAAGGAAAATGTTACTGAGAAAATTCAGAAACCTTCAGTTCTCCTTCATGTCCCAATGTCATCACTTTGTTTACAGATGTTAAGATTATCATGAATGTGGTATGTAGGGGTCAAAATCCATGTTTGAAATCTTAACTGCATGTGTGTTTCTCCATAAAAATAGGTAGTATCATGCTAATTTTTAATTTGAAAAAATGATTTCTTACTGTAAATGTCCTTCTGCTACTTGTTTTTTGTCAATATTATGATTCCTAGATCTGTACCATTACACATAATTCTAGTTCATCTCTTTCAATTACTGTGTAATACACTGTCTTATGAATATACTACTTTATTTATCTTTTCTTTGCCTAATGGATATTTGATTTTTCCTACTTTTTTTGTTTCATTTTGTTTGCTTTTACTATACCCAATAACGTTTCAGTGAATAACTTTGAAAATGTCTCCTTTCTCATGTGAGGGAAAATTTCTCTAGGGCATATACTTAGAAATGGAATTACAGGGTCATAGGTTATACACACATGCAATTTTGCTAGATATGACCAAATTGCTTCTCAAAATAGTTGTGCCAATTTATACTCTCACCAGCAGTGTTCAAGAGGGCTCATTTACCGTCCTGTCCTGCCAAAGCTTGCTTTTGTCTGACTTAAAGATCCCTCTCAGTCTCTTGGAGTTAAATTATATCTCACTTTTGTGTAATTTGCATTCCCTGATTAAAGCAGAACATTTTTTTTTCATAATTATTGTCTCTTTGGGTTTCCTCTTCAGTGAATTGCCTTTTTGCATCTTTTATTTTTTCTACTGTCTTCTACATTGATTTGTAAGAGTTCTTTTTATACTCTGAACACTAAAACTTAGCCTTTTACATATGCTATAAATTTCTTCTTCCAATCTGTAGTATATCTTAATTTTGTTTATGTTGTCTTTTGCTCCACAAAAATTTTACATTTTGAGGAGTTCTGTTTTTCTTGTTATAGTCAAGAAATGTTTTCCTACTTCAAGACTTTGCTATTTCCTTCTACATTGCCTTATAATTGTCGTAAGGATTTTTTTTTCCTTTTTTTTTTACACTTAGGTCTTTAAGAAATCTGGAGCTTGTTTTCTATTTTGGTCAAGACAGGAATCTAATTTTATTTTTTTTACATATGAAAAACAATTGTTTCAACATAATTTTGATCCCAACTGATTTTGGATGACTTCTCTAATATATATGCAAGTTTCATATATGCTTTTAGATCTTTTTCCTGGCTCCTAATTCTGTTGCATTGGCTTTTTTTCCATAAAGTCTTAATTTCTACGTCCTTATCAAAACATCTGACAACTTTTAGGATATGTCAGTCTACAATTGATATTTAAGCTTTAAATGTTTTCCGTTATTTGTTTCACTTTTTTAATTAAAAAAATATGCCAATGTATTTTACTGCCATGTCCTTGCTTTTACTAATGCTAAGGGGTTGTAAGATCTCCATTGCAAAATCTGTGCTCTCAAATGGATTACTCATCTTTAACCCCTCTTTATCTCAACATAAACCCTCTTCTTTTTGGCTTATATCCCTTTTAATGATCAAAGCAACCTATGTGTCCAAACTTTTTTCCAGTGCTTGAGTCTCAGTGTCTTAGATTCTGACCATCAATCAAAAGACCACTGTATTACTTCCTAAGATATCTAGAGACCACCATCCCAGCAGATAATAATTCTCAAATATCTAGGGAAAACATCTGCAAGCTCCCAACATGTGACTTGCAGCAATGATATCAACAAATACAAAAATCAAAATCAAGCAAACTGCAACTGTCCTAAGATAATTTGATATATAGATGAAAATGAAAAGTAAAGATCTATGAGAATTCAGGGAAAGTGGAAATGACTTTTGGGTGGAGCAATGAAAGGAAACATCCTAAATGTGATAATATTTTAGGTGAAACTTTGAAAGTAGGCAAGATTTTCACATGAAAAAAAGAGAAAAACAACATTCCTGATCTAGAGAAACCATGAGTTTCTGTTACATTCTGGTAATGTAACAAATGTGAGTTCATCAAGTTTGGAGAGATTCTCTCTTCTGACTTCTCTTTTAAAACCTTCAACTGATTAGACTAAATGTCACTAATTGCACTCCTCTTGGCTGACCAAAGATGTAATCAGCCATGGTTGCAATCAACACGCTGATTATTTAATAAACCATCCTTTTGTTTTATTAACTGGCCACAAAATGTCCTTGCAGTAATGGTTAGGCCAGTGCTTGCTTGACCAGACAACTGAGAACCATTACCTGGCAAAGTTGACACATGAACCTAGACCATAATATGGCCAAGAATCAGTCTGTGACCTTTAAAAAAACACTTTATTACCTGTACTTCCAGTCTATAAATGAGATTGAGGAGACTGATAGGAACTGCAATGATTTTCATGAAGAGAGAATTGCTGAAGTGATAAGAGACCCCTCCACACACACACGAAAAGGGGGCTGGGGCTGCACCTCCCCCTTGCCTCAAGAAATTGAGAAGTATTTTCAAAAATATTGAGTTTGAAGCTGCAATGTGTTGAGTTCATGCCTGTGAGTTCTAAAAAATTAGAGACTTGGTGAAGCAGCTTGTGGTAGCAAAAACAAGGGCTGCTGTTGGTAAGTAACTAGGTTATTCAGGTCTTCCAAGAAGCAGATGGCAAGATGGAATCAGAGTGTAAGATATTTATAGGGAGAACCACATGCAAAGGATAAAGGGTGAGAAAACAAGAGTAGGCAAGGCAAGGAGAGCTTTCAGTGATGATGTAGGTCTAACAACTGTGAAAGGAGAGGGGGAAGGATAAATGGGGAAGGAAGAGCCTTAGACTCCTGCTCAGCTTTGAGAAAGTCTCAGTCACTTTTGTGGAGAGTCCTTTAGCTGAATTTGCCCATCAGAAGAATACACATCAGGCAGGAACGACTATTTTCTAGTACCTCTGCTATACCCTATCATCATACAAAAACAGCCTAGAGAGTGTGGCATAGGATAAATGCCTTTATGGAGCCGAAGTTTCAGCAGTTAGATGCTGTCCAATAGCTTTGCTCTGCAAAGCAGTTTCTCTTAAGGGAGATCTGAGTAGAATACCTCCATAGACATCACAGCCAGCCAAATTTGTGTGTTGCTTATTAACTACATGAATTGTGAACTGCTCACAAGTGAAGTGCGATATAGTCCAAGAGATGTCTGGAGGTTCAATGAGATAGCAGCAGTAAACAGCTGAGGGCTATCCTTGTATGCTTTGAAGAGCTAAAGGAGGTTTCATAATTGATCCACCAGAGGAGATATGTTTGACTGTGCAAAAGAAAATATGGGTGAAAGATACTTAGTCATGGTTTGGAAAAGATATCGCTACTAAAATCAACAAAGTATCCCATGAAAGAAAGAATTGTTATTATATATACCTGCCAAGCCCAGAGAGCACTAGCGCTATCTTTCTGTAGCACCAGCCCAGTAAGCCTTTTCCTGTTGCCTCATTTTTCTTTCATCTAGCAGTTCTGACCCTTCAGAGGTCATAAACCTTAGTTTCTTTGGGAAGGAAAGATGAAAAGACAAGCCACAGAAATAGAAAATAAGTAGAAGTGGACCACAGTGCTTTCGCTCTGCAAAATTCCTACTTGCAGTAGGTTAAAGCACGTATAGGCATCTCTCTGAAAGGAATCTTAAAAGTTAAATTTCCTCCATCTAGCATATTTCCAATGATATTTTGCCTCCAATTATAGATCAATACCATTTGCATCTATTTGGCTGGCCTTTCCCTCAATCCTATACATGTTGTCTGATCTCAGTCTTGAGTATTTGCCTGCTTATTCCCTCCCTATCTTTATTCCCTTTTGTATTTTCTTAGTTTCTTTTCATTTTAGATTCCAGTGTCCATCTCTTCATCCACTCTTTTAACAATACTTTGAACGTGCTTTCCCCAAAACACTGGTCAGTTCAGCTTCCCACATGTTTTTGCACATACATTTTGGAGTGCCACAGGGAGAACCATACAACTAGACAGATTTTAACATTATAAATGCATATCTTCCATCACTGGGGTGCGCCTCGGTGCCGCCTGGTGGTCCTTCTGTTTTCTTAGATTTTTCTCTCTGCTCTTCTCAAATCTTTGAACATCATCTCTCCATTAATCCCATTCTCAGATATTCTCTTCCTAATTTGTGCAGGAAATAAAAGTGATACATTTTTATGCCACAAAATTTGCCACTCGTATCCAGATTATTGCAACAATGTAACTGCTTCCTTTTTTTTTTCTCATAGTTCAATCCATTTCCCACACTGCAGCCAAACTGATCATTTCATTCCCTACCTAATAACCTTCAAACTCATAGGAAAGCACAAACTGCCTAACTGGATTTGCAAGCACTTTGAAACTGCCTTCTACTTATCACCTTCAGTCTCCTTTCTTAACCTCCTGCTTAAACTCAGCATTCCCACCATGACTCTATGACTCCAGATCTGCTTGCACAATTTTTGTCTGCCTAGAACAGTTTCCTGCCTCCCCTCTCACCTGACTAATCACTATTTATCCTATATGTCTCAGCTTAGTTGTAGCCTCCTCTTGGAAACCATTTCTGATCTTTTCAAACCAGTGTCCCATGCTTATTCTACATACTTTCTAGTGTAAAGGGCCCTGCATGCCCCTATCATAAGACTCAACACAGTGAATCACAATTTTCAGGCCTAAACAGTGTCTGTAACACATAGCTGTCATTCAGTAAACATCTGCTGAATGACCGAATGAATGTAAACAGTGACTTTAAAATGCTTTTGTCACTTGAGAGGAAAGCAGAAGCATAACAATGAACTTTATGGAAAAACTTAGAATTAGGGAAACTAAGATCTAGATCCCTCAAATAGACAAGTTATGCCAGAAACATACTGGCATAATCTGAATCCTCTATGGGTATTTTTCCAGGTGACCAAAATTTCACAATTTTGGTTTGTTGGTGATATCAGATTTAATACAAGGCTGCTGTATGCTTAAAAGCATTTTGCATTTTATACCATAAAGAAACCTACTGCAGTTGGCTGACTTTCATAATTAATATCTTGTAATAATCCAAATGCCTTTATTTCTATCTGAATCTCTGTGATAAAACTGCTAATAAACCTCTTTCTCAACATGAATAACAATTATGTCTTATCGGGTAAAAGATATGCAAGTGTACTTCCCTTCATAGCTGAGAGTTAGAGTCAATGAAAGTAACAGCTCTTTATCTCTACAACTGTGCTGCAGTAAAATGGTCATACAGAATTCTAGCAAAATGCCATACATTATTTCCTCCTTAAAAATTAGCATCTTTAGTGCCACAATGAATACTGATTTATAGACTTCTTAAATATTCTCTTATAACTTTTTTTTTAACGTAAGATAGCTAATATTTCTGAGTTAGCACATATTACAATAACATTATCCAAAGCAGCCTCAGCAGTACAGTAGCTTCCCGGCTGTAAGATGCCTCTCCCTGCTGGGCTGAAAGTGTAAAGCCCTAGCTTTTGACTTTCATTAGGTACTAACTACAACCAACAGGGCTAATTGAGTGGGAGCATTGTGACATAGATCATTTTAATCCTGAGCTTTTTCACATCCTATGAAGACCACAGCTTGATTGGTTTAGGGATTTTAACCTTTAAATCAATTCCAATTTTGGTTTGTTTGTGATATCAGATTTAATGGTCAGAGGGAAAAATAGCCCACCGAAGAATGAGTTATGCTTTAGGAAGTTCAGTGAGGTGAGTAGTAGATAACAAAAACAAAATCTAGCTTTGTAACTTTACATTATGTTAGAAAGATTGTATAATGGTGAGTTGAGGGAAGTCCATGGCGGCCCTGGGGAGAGAGCATTTCTGCAGCACTGGTGTGTGAGCCTAAGGCTGACACCTGAGCATGGAGACAAAAGGAGGCAGGGTGCCCCCTCAGATACTGTAAATAGTGTCTCCTCTAGAATCTTGATATTGGAAGAGGTCATGAAAAACAAAACCATACCCTGACCCTGCACAGGATGACATACCAATGAGACCCCAGCTTTTTATTAAAAACAAACAAAGCAAAAAGCTTTCCTTTGAATAGAATCTGTTTCCAAGTACTTGTTCTCCAAGTTATTTCTCAAGCTCTCTACAAGAACCCTGTGTATGAAGTAGATCCCTTTCCTCCTATTTTTCTGGGAAGCAAATTCAGCTGTTTTTTTTCTTGTTTTATAAATAGAAAACTGAGGCTTGGAGAATGAAAAAGGTTTGCCAAGATGATGTAATTAATAAATGCTGAACTCAATGCTGGAGCTTAAATGTTCAACTGTTGGTTCAATTCTGAGTTTAAACACTTCTTCAGCAGCAATGCCCTCCATAATGAATGCGTTACAAAGTCTCATAAAGTACATTTTTCCTGCTGCCCAGCCACAGTTCTTCAATCTTAAGAAATCAAAACCTTCCTCACTCTAATTCTATTTTTAATAATAATAAAAAAACTGATACACATATCATAGAGACCATCTTTGCTTTTTTTCTCCAGAATAAATGGTCATATTTGGCAAATATTTCCTGGTAAAAGACAAGCTAAAGCAGATAGCAGATAGAATAAAATTAATGCTAGGAAAACTGAATGGAATGAGAAATTCTGTATCAAAATCTGACAGTGCATGAAAATACAGAGATGAGCTTTAGAAAATAGCAGATATATTTTCAATAGAGAAAAGAACAATTAGAAGATAGCTAAATGCATTTACCTGGACAGGGCACTTGGAGATAGAAGGGCCCATCAGGGTATGAGCTTTTTCCTTGAATGGGATGTGCTGCCTCCTCATCGACCCTAGGACAGGCCTAGTTAACCTTCATTCTCCTGGATCGTGGCCTGAGAGTGGAACAGGACCTTGGTTTGGTAGTACTTTAATGATGGAAAGCTGTTAAAAGTGGGAACTATTAATACAGAAAGGAAGTACTCAAATTTTGCACAATTATATTATTTTCTAATACCATTTTGTACCAGGACCTGGCTTCAAGCATGAAAACTGAAGTGGTGCCTAATATGGTGGGTAGAATGTGAGACTGAAAAGGACAGACTACTAATGGGTCAGCAAATAGATATTGACATCACCAATGGAATAAGAGACAAGAAGAAGAGGAACAACGGAGCCAATGACAGAAAATTTCAAGAAATACAGAATGACAATACCAAGGAAGTGCAGTGGGCAATGAGGTCTGATGGACTGAAAATCAAAGGAGGAAGGAAGAGGAAATTTTCTGAAGTGCATTGTAAAACAAAGAACATACCTATTCTAGTTTGCTAGCTGCTGGTATGCAACACACCAGAGATGGATTGGCTTTTAATAAAAGGGGATTTATTTCATTAGTTCTTCAGAGCAAAGGCAGCTAACTTCCATCTGAGGTGCTTTCTTATGTGGGAAAGCTCAGGGTAATCTCTGCTGGCCTTCTCTCCAGGCCTCTGGGTGCCAACAACTTTCCCCCGGGTGATTCCTTTCTGCATCTCCAAAAGCCTGGGCTGAGCTGTGAGCGCTGAGATGAGGTATACCAAGCTGCTTGGGCTGTGCTACGTTGAGCTCTCTCGTTTAAGCACCAGCCAATTAAGTCAAATGTCATTCATTGCAGAAGGCACGCCTTCTAGCCAACTACAGGTGAAATGAGCAACAGATGAGGTTCACGTACCATTGACTCATGTCCACAGCAACAGAACTAGGCACCTTCACCTGGCCAAGCTGACAACTGAATCTAACTACCACAACACCTTTCCCTTCTCTAAGCCCAGAGGCACATGGAGTGGGAGAGAAGAACAAAATACCTATTGAAAATGAGAGACCATTTTCAATTTGTCAAGAAGGTGAAGAAGCTCTTCAAAGAAGAGTTTCATGTAGATGAGATGATTAATAAAGAGCATACACCTGAGAAGGTATTTTGAAAAGTTTTGGGAGAACAGGGAAAGGTAGGAAATTGGTCACATTGTGAGATCAACAAAGTAGCCTAGCATATGGTTTTGGGTGATGGACAATCCAGCAGGCTTGAGTGATGTATGGTTTTGATGATTTCTGTCAGCAGTGGTATTCAGTGGTGGCTGCACTTTCAATTCTCCTGTACAACTTTCAAAAACTATCAATGTTAGGTTATATCCTCACCAATTAATTTAGAACTTGGGGGTTGGAATTGAACATTGGCCTTTCTTAAAAGGCTTCATATTATTCTCAGTAAAAGCTGAGAATTGGTATTTAAGAAGAAGATAGATGAGGAGCTGAAAGTATGGAGACTTGTTAGTATGTTCCGCCTATGTGGCTTTGGTGTGTTGGAATAGGCTGAGCAAGAGTTTGCAAACCCAAGTAGACATCACTAACTTCTATTTCTCCAGTAGTATATGGGAGAGCTAGAAAGAAGGCAGAGACAGAACTACTCAACATGGAAGAGTCTATCATCACTGAGCATGCTGTTTTAGAGTGAGAAGGAAAATATGCTACATAACTAATTTCCCATTAAAAAAAAGAAAAATAGAAATATCATTTGAGGATTCTATTGATATATTCTTATTTTTTATAAACATTTAATTTTGAAATAATTTTATTTTTTAAAAAGTTAAAAAAAATAGTGCAGAGACTTTCAATATATCCTTTACCTAAATTCCTTAAATTTCAATTTTGTGACAATTGCTTTATAATTCTGCATGTGTGAAGCATGTGGGAGGGTGTTTTTGTTTTCTCTCTCTGTGTATACATGTATATTCATATATATTTACTAACTCTGTTAAGAGGTCCTAGAGGCAATAACACCTGGTACCAAGGAGCACCTCTAGCAACCAAACATTGATTTCTAAATATTATTATCCAATAATGAAACAGGGCTAAATGGAGAAAAGGCTGAATCCAGGGCTCTGGCAGGGAAAGTATGAGATGAACCTGTACTACCTTTTTGTGCCAAAAAGCAATAAAGTATGCAAAGAATGATAGGTACAGGTTAAAAGGACACAGGGGACCTCTTAAATGGGCTTTCACTGGCCAAATCTGGGAAACTTATCAATGACATGAATAATGATGATAATAGACTATATTCCATAGGATAAAATGTGAGTCTGTGAGTTCATACTGAAATAAATGAAAGAAGACAAATAGGAAGAAAGAAAGAGTGGGAGGGTGTGTTTTGGTTTGCTGAACCTGCTGGAATGCAGTATATTAGAAATGTGTTGACTTTTACAGTGGGGATTTATAAACTTACAATTTACAGTTCTTAGGCAGTGAAAATGTCCCAATTAAGGCAACAGTGTGATGATACTTGGACTCTGAAGAAAAGCCACCAGCCTCTGGGTCACTTCAGTCATATGGGAAGGCACATGGCTGACATCTGCTGGTCTTTCACTCCTGGGTTCTACTGCTTTCAGCTTCTGAGTCCAGTGGCTTTTTCTCTGAGTTTCTGTGGGTCCTCTTAGCAAATCTGGGGCATTCCTCTCTAAACTCTCTGTCTCTTGGTGTTTTTCTCTCCCAGCTTTTTCTGTCCTTTATCTTCTCATAATGGACTCCATTTAAAGAATTAAGATCCATTTTGAATGGGGTTGGTTACATCTGAATTGAAGCAATCTAACCAAAAGGTCCCACCCACAATAAATCTGCACACAAGGAATGAATTAATAGAATATGGCATTTTTCTGGAGTACATAACAGCTACAAACTAGCACAAGGAGGAAGGGAGGTCAGTAGATTCTGACTAATAAATGTAGGAGGAATGATGGAATAAGAAAATCACCACTTGACAACCATTGGAGTAGAAATTGCTTTAGACGAGAATCATCAATGGATGCTAAAATTCATGGGCAAACCTATAATGTTATGCAAAATGTGCATAATCTCAGAGTATCTCTTCACATTGGTTAATTATTCACATTATAAATTACATATGAAAAATAGCTACTTAAGAGTAAAGAGACCTGCCAGTCACCACTTTGGTTAACCAAGTAACCAAAGTTAACACCACCACTAGTAACGTATGTTTTAAAAGTTGAGATACATTTACATAGTGAATTCACTTCTTTCAGTGCATGATCCTTCATTTTGTAATTCGTAGAATTCCTCATTGCTTTGCATAGATTGGAATTTCTGTATGGTATTACATTACTTCAGCCTAAAGACATTCATTTAACTTTTTTTGTAGTGCAGGTCAGCTGGGAATTCATTCTCTCAATTTTTGTTTGCCTGAAAAACTCTTATTTATCTTTCACTTTTGAAATATATTTTCACTGGGTATAGAATTCTGTGTTGACTTTTTTTTCTTTCAGTATTTTATAGACAAATATTTCTTCTATCTTTTCACTTTTAGAGCCCAATTACATGCATCTTAGACTGATATTACTCCACAGCTCTTGGATGCTCTGTTCCTTTACTTTCTTTCTTTTTTTTTTTCTCTTTGTGGTTCAGTTTGAATAACTATTCAAGTATCTTCAACATCATTGATTCTTTCTCCAGCTGTGCTGTGTATTGATGAATCTGTAGGAGGCATCTTTTATTTATTTATTATTATTATTAGCATTTTCATTTGATTCTTTCTTATAGTTTTCACTTCTCTGCTGAAGTTTTCCCATCTCTTAATTCATGGTGCACCCTATTCTACTTGATTATTTAATATATTAATCAGAATTATTTTAAATTCCTCATCTGGTAGTTCCATCTTCTGGGCAGTATTTGTTTGTGGTTCAGTTGATTGCTGCACCTTTTGATAGTGTTTTTATTTTTTTACTTTTTTGTGTGTTTTATATGATTTTTATGTAGAAGCCAGATAGCCAAGAATTGAATGCAAGATAGTTGAGACTGAGGCAAATGACATTTATGCCTGGAATTGGATACCACATTTCTTTTGCTAGACTTTTAGTGTGGGGAATTGAGTCAATCTCGTGAAGTGTTGAGTTGGTTTAGGTTTTGTTGTTTCTAAAGTGCTTGCATTCACTGCAGTCTTGATTCATTCTCAAGTTTTTGCAAGTTCTGTATTCCTAGCTTTCAGGGGTAGGTTTTTTTCAGTGATCCCTCTCCACTTCTGATGGTAGGGAATCTCTAAATGTCTTGGCCTGGGATGTTGACCTGCCTTTCCCCTAGAGGGCTTTCTCTATTTTATTTCCCTAGCCACAGTGAGTCTTCACCTGTGCTCTCAGGAAGATAACATTTACCACCATTCCCATAACAGCTTAAGATTTTTCTTCTTTGGAGGAGAAGGATTTGTGCAGAGATTTGTGCCTTTCTTTCAGCAATGGCTGCTCCCCTCCCTCAACCCTACAACATGAGGGGATTTCTGGGGTCAGATGACCACCCCAATATTTCTTACAAATCCTCAGTGAGGTTTATGAAAAAGAACCTTCAGATGGTCACAATCTATCCTTGTGTCTGTGGCTCTGTACTCTCATGTTAGCTCACATTCTGCTTTAGAAATTTGCTAAAAATTTTAGCTGAAATTTTATTTGCCTGCATTTCCAACTTCCTTCCATGCTCTGCCCTGAAGTAAGCCATTGCTTGCATTCTGCATCTCCTGAGAGGTCTGTTTCCATTAGATTTCAAGTCAGTTGGTTTCCCTGTAATCTCAACTCTCTGATGGGTTCAAGAAAAGTGGTGGTTTTAAAATAAATATTCATCTTTTTTTGACAGGTTCAAGCAGTATTCTTTCTAGCTTTCTACATCCTAAGTAAAAGCTAGATATTCTAGATATTTTAATGTATTTTTAAAACAAAACTGTGTCCATGTTCAAAGCTTCCCAAACCATTAATGTTGGGAATAACAATGGGTATAAAATGAAGTAATATTTCAATTCTAAGTTGAGTTTAGCATACTACCAAAAGGTTTAAATTTATTTGAGTAGATTGGTTATAGAGGCTGAAAAGAGAAAATAAATGCTATGAGAACTTTTTAATAATAGTCCTTTGAAATTAGCATTTTTCCCAAGTATATGGTTAACTTTGATAAATGTTACATGGCCACTTGGAAAGTTGTATTAATTTAATAGTTATTAAAATGTGGCTTATAATGATTAAAGTCTATTTCTTTACTAATTATATTCTTTAAAATCTGAGTCTATTTTTCTATTCCTGAATTATCAGCCACATTTCTGTGATTTTATCTTTATAATACTAACAGTTACAACAAAAAATTAATGCATCTCAATGAAAATAAAGAATTTAGTACCTTTAGTACTTTAAATCACCGTTATATGATCTTTCTAACCTAATGCAAAGTTATAAAGCTAGATATTATTTTTGTTATATACTATTCTTTCTAAATTGGTTTTAATTTAGCAATTAGTTTCTTTACAATAATTAAAAAAAATTTCAACCTACCTCGCCATATAAATTAATATCATTGTATTTGCAATAATTTTTATCCTTTAATTTCTTTCTTGGGTTTCTATGTTTGACTCATAGATTTTCAGTTGTATTATGTCTTAAAATAACTTTTTCAGGAAAGATGCATGGTTGGAATATTTTTTTGAGTTCTTACATGACTCATAAACTCTTCTTTCATTTCCAGCTATTTAGCATTGCTAGAAATTGGAGATGTCCAAATAGTTTGAGAAACAAAATAAGTACTGAAGACAGAAGAAGATAGGTTCAAAGTAATATCTTCACGTGTCTCAGAAAACAGTTCCCCTATGGTGGAGAGAGAAAATCAGATGTTTTGGCTCCATATCTTGAATGTAGAGGTAAAATGCTTGGATGGCTAGAAACTTGTTTCCATTCTTTCTTGACTGGTTGCTTCTTTTTTTCAGGTGACTGAACAGCATGCCCAAACACACTAGAGCTAGAAGCATTTCCAGCAAGGAATTCACATTAACTTGATATTATTGAGTGATTTCATTAGTTTCTGGGTTTGTTCTATGTTTTCTGCCTTTTCATGGGTAGTTCAAAAGGAGACTGGAAGGAAATAAATCATTTATGGACAGTTGACCCCTTTTACAACCTTTAAGGTTATTTCTTCAATAAGCAAATATTTATGAAGTATCTTTTAAAAAGCTATATTATATTTCAAAAGTTTATTTAACCATGCTCAAAAAGTTTATTTAACCATATTTGGATATTTATATTGTTTTGGATTTTCATTAGTAAAATAGTTACCTACTTTTTCCTTTCTATTTGTTAATGTTCTATATTACATTGACTGACTTTCTTGTGTTGAACCATCCTTGCATTCCTGAAATAAACTCCACTTGGTTGTGATGTGTAATTCTTTTAATGTGTCAGAAGCTTCTGTGCCTCAAAGGGCTTTGTCAAAAAGGTGAAGAGGCAGCCAAGTCAATGGGATAAAATAGTTCAAAACCATATATTGGATGAAAATTTGATATCCTGTACATAAAGAAATCATACAACTCAACAACAACAACAACAAAAACAACCCAATTATTAAATGAACAAAAGATATTAATAGACATTTTCCTGAAAAGCAAATATAATTGGCTAAAAAGCACATGGAGAGATGCTCATCTTCATTAGCTATAAGAGAAATGCAAATCAAGACTACAATGAGATACACCTCACACCTGTAAGAATGGTCTACTATTAGACAAATAGTCTACTATTAGACAAAAAGAAAACTACAAATATTGGACAGGATGTGGAGAAATTGGAACACTTATTCACTGTTAGTGGGAATGTATAATGGTATAGCCATTTTGGAAGATGGTTTGGCATTTCATCAGAAAACTAAATTTTGAGTTGCTCTATAGACCCAGCAATACCGATACTTGGGATATACCTAGAAGAGCTGAGAGCAGTGACACAAAAAGACATTTGCACACCAATATTCATAGTGGTTCTATTTACAGTAGTCAAAAGATGAAAACAATCCTAGTGCTTGTCAACAGATGAGTGGATAAATAAAACGTGGTATATACATATGATGGAATATTATGCAGCAGTTAGATGAAATGAGGTCCTGAAGCATATGACAATGTAAATGAACCTGGAGGGCATAATACTGAGTGAAGCCAGACACAAAAAGATAGATACTGTATTATTTTGTTGTTATGATTCTGGCTAAGGTAAACTCAGATGCTTACAATGTAGACTATAATGGGCATAGAGTACGCAAAAGCTAGAGATGGGTGGACAGTTACCCAATGAGGTTACACTTAAATGTAAGGGAATGGATAGAAGTGATAGTGGCTCATTAATGGAGTTCTAAGTATAATTGCCATACTGAAGGTAAATATGATTAAAAGTGGTTGTACAGAGCCATGTATTCTATCGACTAACTCTACAAATATAAGTAAGGTCTTGAACAAACTACTTCAAAAGTTTGCTCTTGTATGAAGAGTCCAGTATTAAAGGGGTATAAGAAGAAAACTAATATTGCATACTATAGCCTATAGTTTACAGGAACACGTCAACAATACCATAGCAATACCAGAGGTAAATAATTAGGGGAAGGAACAAGAGATATCGAGTGGTTTTGATTTGATATTTGATGAGGTTGCATTTACTGGTTCTTTGTCTCTTTGGGCCAATGGAAATTGTCTAAAATTGAGAGTACTGATGATTGTACAATGAAGTGAAGACACTGTAAGACATGGATTATTTATTGTGGACATCATCCATGATTTTCAATACCTGGAGGGACCCAAAGGGTACACTGACTGAGAAGCAGAAAGGTGAACTGTGATGTATACACATGATGGAATATTGTGCGACTATAAAAAGGAATGAAGCATGAGGCATGCCACGAAGTGAATGGACTATGGGGGCATTCTGTTGTGTAAAACAAGCCATAAAAAAAGAACAAATATGCTATGGTCTCTTTTAGAGAACACTTATAAGAAAATTGGAGCCTAGATTGTAAGCTCTTACAGCAACAACAGTTAGTCTGGAGTTGTAAGCATATTTCTGGATTCTGAGATGTTGTGCTATATGTGTATAAGCTTGTGTTTCCCCCTAGAACTTTTGGTATCTCTGTATACCTAAGACTTACAGCTGGAGTTCTGCAGCTCTGAAAGTCAGCCTTGATATGTACAACAACTGCTAAGGCAAATGAAAAAAGAGATCAGGTTTCAATTAGAGACATAAACAAAGTCAATCTGGTTGGAATTAAGGTAAATTAGAATACAGGGCAAAGACTGATAGTATATATATTCTAGAGCTTCACCTTCTGTATGAGAACGAAAGGCAGAGAGGCTTATCATGTCTAGAACCTAAATTTTCTGTAATACATACTCTAAATCAACCTGTCTGGATAGCTCATTTAAACAGCCCAATTATATGAAACCCAGAATGGAAACAAGACATTGTCCTTCTTATAGCTTAATGTAATACTCAGATACATCCCAGACTATGGTGGGCTAATAATTAAGAAGTATTGTAAGAGAAAGAAAAAAAGTATTGTAAGAGTCTCTGGAGGGACTAGAGAAAAAATATGGAACTGTTAAACTTTCCTATCTGGGAACCCCCCGATACTCACTCAAACATTAGGGACTCCCAAGAAAATAGGCTAAGCACTTGATTTTGAGACATGCCTTCAGTCAAGAAGCTAAGTCTACCTTTAATTAGGCCTAAGAATTGCTCCCAGGAAACCTCATTTGTTGCCTAAACGTGACCCCTCTTTCTCTCTCCCTAAGCCCAACATTTTAAGGTAAACCATTACCTTCCCTCCTATGTAGGAGAAGTTTTCTGAGGTAAATTTAGTGTGTGAAACTTTTGTAGAATCTCAGATAGAACCCAGGGGTATTTAGAGTTAACATGGTGTTGGTCGGGGTTTGACAAACTGTGGCAATTAGCAGCATCTACTAAAGCTAACATAAGAGTAGCCTCCAAAATAGCCTCTCAACTCCATTCGAACTCTCTTAGCTACTGATACCTTATTTTGCTGCATTTCTTTCCCCCCCTTTTCTCTGGAAGGCATTGTTCATCCCACAGTGCCAGAGCCAGGCTCATCCCTGGAAGTCATGTCCCACATTGTCAGGGAGACTTTCACCTTTGACTGTCAAGTCCCATGTAGGAAAAGAGATTAAAAAAAAAAAAACTAGCTGGGAGCAAAACTGGGAATAAGAAAGCATAAATGACCAACTATTTCCCCCACAGTCTCATACAGTTTCATTTACTGATGGTGGGAAGATGTTTAATAAAGAATATGCAAGCACTGAAGGGAAGTGGGATATCCAAAGCTTTGAATCAGCCATATTGCCTTTCCAAAACATTCCCATCTCTTTCAATGCAGGCACATCCCAGATCCCTAAAACCTTCCAGCTAGCAACTTCTTTACAAGGTAGTGGCTCCACCAGCATTCTGTTGGGAAGAAAACAGCCCCCTCCATCTTGTTCAGGTATGCCTGTGAATTATTCTCAAATAATTCTGACATTAGTCTGCTGCTCACAGTATTGTTTTGTAAGAAGAAGTCTATCTCATTGGTAAAATCACATTTTCTAAAGATAGAATCTATATATATATGTCATAAAATAATGTATATAAAAACAAAATTTTATTTATTTATATATATATATATATATATATATATATATATATATATGTATATCATAAAATAAACCATATATGTAACTCCTTGGTCAGACTCACTTTAGCACTGAGAGCTTAGGTAAAAGTGGGTACTTGCTACAAATGAACAGAGCTGGGACCATGTCAGAGAGGCCTCAAGGGAACATCAGAGTTGGGAAACAACTCAGAGAACATGAAAACAAACACCATCATTTGACAGATATACAAAGCGAGGTCTTGAGTTAGTGGCAGAGTCATGAGTAAACATCAAGTCTCCTGACAACCAGTTCATTGCTGTCCCTACCACCAGCATCATTCTGCTGATGCAAGCAGGAGGAGACATTTACAGCATCTGATTACTTGGGTACTAGCTACATAACAGATAATTTGGAATTTGCTTGTCTTCCGTGGAGTGAGTCTTTCTCTGCTTACTGGCTCTCCATCCTAGTTAAGCTCAACCTCAGTGCTCAAGAATCATAATGCCATAAAATGAGTGTCAAGGGTTACTCTGCCACTCTCTAGTGGCAATGATAGCACTAACATTGATGCCATCACTGTGAGAAGAACCAAAAAAATACACTCCCTGTGACCTGGTTCTGTTGAGTGGGAATTTGGCTCTTTTAAAAAGGGAGAGTGCTGGTTCGAATCTGTTATGTACCCTAGGAAAGCTATGCCCTTTAATCTTCACTCAGTATTGCTAGGTGGAATCTTTTTATATTGCTTCCATGGAGATGTGACCCACCCAATTGTGGGTGGTAGCTTTTGATTAGATGGTTTCCATGGAGATATGTCACCACCCATTCAAGGTGGGGTTGCTTACTGGAGCCCATTAAGAGGGAACCATTTTGGATAAAGCTACAGAGCCCAAGCAGTCAGAGACCTTTGGAGATGAAGAAGGAAAATGCCCATGTGGGAGCCTGGAGAGAAAGCTAGCAGACTTCGTCACTTGCCCTTTCAGCTGAGAGGGAAACCCTGAACTTCACTGACCCTCTTGAACAAAGATATCTTTCCCAGGATGTCTTAACTTGAACATGTTTATAGCCTTGCTTTGATTTGGACATTCTCACAGCCTTAGAACTGTAAATGAGCAACTTAACAAATTCCCCCTTTTAAAAGCCATTCCATTTCTGATATATCACATTCCAGCAGCTTGCGAACTAGAACAGGGAGCTTTGGAAGAGATGAACCAGGATCTCTCTATATTTTGTTCTGTTCGTTATTCTGATTTCTGAGTTTGTGTTACATTTCAAAGCATGATAAGTCCATCTCCTCATCCCTTGATAGAAGCCATAATAGCATTAACCAGATTGATTTCTATTCTCTCTTCTCTATGCGGTCATTATACATGCGCTTAGCTGGAGCCAGTTCAGTGTGGTCTTAATTAATGCCCACCAGTTACTATGTATTGCTTCCCTTCCTACTGGTTCTTAGTTCATAAAAAGCTGAGTGTGGGCAGGAAACAGAATACAGATGCATGCCAATGAATCCTGAGGGTGTGGAGTGAGTCAAACTGGAGGTATGGAGCAACTCCCCCATCTGTTCTTTTTCCATAAAGGCATGGCTCATTTTCTTCACCCCATGCAAGCAAGGGCATTTGGTTGAAGGCCCATGTTGGTAGTGAAAAAAGTGATGCATTGAGCCATCTAATTTAATACCTCAAGCCCCAACTATCTCTGACTGATTCAGATATTTGCTTCTGTCCTACTTCTTGCTTCTTCTGTAAGGGAGATCCATCGACATGACACATAAACAGAAATCAGAGACCTGTCATGTACAAATAAAGGCATCCAGCCCAGCCAAGCCTACATTCTTATAAGTGAACTGGGAATTAGAAGTTAGAAAAAATATGTTAAATATATATGTATATGTTCTGAATATATATGATACATATATCTTTCAACTTGCTTATCAGTCCATACCCAAGCTCTACCTTTTTTTTCAAGCGTAATTTTAATGCATTTTCTCCACAAGGACAATCAACTGATTCTTCTCTTTAGAAGAATCTGTTGATTCTTCTGACAGATTGTAATTATCAAAACTGGCCATCACAATACTTCTATTAGAACTTTGTCACTCTCCATCAAGAGATAAGGACTATTTCCCTTCCTTTCACTCTGGACAAGTTTGTAACTGTGTTAACATATAGAATGTGATGAAAATTATGTTGCTTGACTTCAAGAGCTACCTTAGAGCAGGTGATAGAGGTTTGCCTGGCATTCTCTCTCTCTCTCATGTACCTGCCTTGAAGGCAACTCACCATGTTGTGAGGAAGCCCAGGCCACATGCAGAGGCATCTGTGGTGTTCTGACAACTACAGAGAAGATTTCAGTTGAGCCTCAACATCAACCTAAACAAGTGAATGAGCAAACCTTCAGATGACTTCTAATTCTTAGTGTCACTCCATAGCTGCTATGGAGTAGAGATGAGTTATTCTTACTGAGTCTTGCCCAAATTACAGATTCATGAGTAAAATAAAATGTTGCCATTTTTTTAAGCTACTAAGAGGTAGGGGTGGCTTGTATTGCAGACATAGTATCCAGAGGGAATTTTAATATCAGAAGTGGGTAGCTACCTAAATATGTGGAAATAGTTTGGGGACCAGGGGAGAGCAGCAGTTGAAAGGTCCTTAAGGAGTTTGCAAACTTAGGTCTGATTACTCAGAGATGGTTGTCTGTGAGATATTTTTAAAGGGTGAAGAAAATGTTATTGAAAGCTGGAGAAAAACTATCTCCTGTTGACAGGATTGGTGATAGGAAATAGAAAATTTACCTAGTGAACTGGATGATCTAGCCAAGGAGATTTCCAGGCACAGTGTTAAAGTGTCAGCTAGCTTCTTCTAGTTGCTTACAGTACAATGTGAGAGGAAGGTGATACAGTGAAGAAGAAAGGTTAAATATTAGAGAACCAGCATTGATGAGTTAAAAAATGGCAAATGATACGAAAGTGAAGAAATGTTTACAGGCAAAAATCAAATCTAGAGTTGTATCAAGATCAAGTCTAGATCTTTCATCAAAAAAGGAAACCAGTGCGTAACTGCAAAACCCTCTTAAGACTTCAGAAATGTTTAAGGAAATATCTCAAACAGAAAAATTATGTTGTTCCAATGGCAAGATTATACCTCACAGATTTTGTTAAAAAAAATAGAGCATCTTACAATTCTTTTGCTTTTTTTAAATGTGATTTTACTGAGATGTATTCACATACCATACAATCCATCCAAAGTATATAATCAGTGGTTCACAATATCATCACATAGCTGTGCTTTCATCACCTTGATCATTTTTAGAACATTTGCATTACTCCAAAAATAAAAAATAGAAAGAAGGAAACCCAAAGCATCCCATACTTCTTACCCCTCCCTCTTATTGACCAATAGTATTGCACTCTACCCAAATTTAAGAGTCACAGTAGAGGTAGGTTAACATAGATAATGTAGCATTGATAATGTAGTATATATGTATATATGTATGCATATGTGTATATTTAAATATGTTTCAGTGGAACAAATAAAGCATCCAGAAAGATAACCATACAAACATAGGCAACTGACTTTATTATTACTTTTTTGCAGTATAGTTATACAATAATTTTCAAAGAACAGGGCTACTGGATTACAGTTCAATAACTTCAGGTAATTCCTTATGGCTATTCTAAAACATTAGAAACTAAAGAAATATCTGTATAATGAGTCAGTATTCACATTCATTTGTTAAATCCTAATTTCTCAGTTTTGCTTCCTCCCTCTCACTTGATCTTTCTCTCAACATCCAGGCACACCTAAGCAATGACCATTTTCACATGTTAGAGCTGGAAAGGGGTGTTGACCTTATGGAGTAGAAGAATGAAACTGGTGGATGTTCTTGGAGAGACTGTACCACTGGGTTTTGGGGCTTATCTGTCATAGGATCACTCTGGAGGCCCTAAGTTTCTGAAAAAAATAAACTTACTTACAAAAACCTTTATAGAGCCTGAGGCACTCCCTAGGGTTTTCATGAATATTGTTGACTGGAGCTTGGCATTCTGTGATAGTCTGCTACATCTGGCTAAAGTGAGTAACCTCCAGAATGACCCCCTGACATTATTTTAACTCTCTTAGCCACTGAAACGCTACTTAGTTCCATTTCTTTCCCCCATTTTGGTCAAGAAGACATTCTCAATCCTATGATGCCAGGGCCAGGCTCATCTGCGGAAGTCATGTCTCACATTGCCAGGGAGATTTACAGCCCTGGGATTCATGTCCAATGTAAGTGGGAGGATAGTGGGTTTATTTGCAGAGTTGTCTTAAAGAGAGAGGTCACAACTGAGCAACAAAATAGCCTTTCTGGGGGTGACTCTTAGGCATGATTACATGCAGGCTGAGCTTTGCCATTGCAGAAATAAAATTCATAAGGACAAGTCTCAAGTTGGGAGTCCCTAATGCCTGAGAGAATTTCAGCTATCCCCCAGGTGGGGAAGTTTAATAGTTCCACATTTTCTCCCAGTCCCTCAAGGGGACTTTGCAATTATTTTTGTATTCTCTGTCCAAAATACTCTGGAATGTATCTGATTATTACATTAACTTGTACAGAATAATAAGATCTTATTCCCTATTCTAGGTTTCATGTAATTAGGTTGTTTAAATAAACTGACCAGAAGGTTACATTAGATTGTGTGTTACAGAAAATTTATATTTTGGACCAAATAAACATCTCTTCCTTTGGTCTCATACAGAAGTTGAAGTTTTAAAATACAGACACTATCATTGTTTACCCTATATTCTGATTTACCTTAGTCCTAACCAGGGCCATTTCATTCACATCTCTAATTGAAGTCTCATTTTAATCTTCTTTAACAGCTTCTGTATAGAGTAATGCTGACTTTCAGGGCTGCAGAACTCTAACTTTGAGTCTCAGGTTGACACAGATACTCAGCATTCCCAGGGAGCTACCAGGTTATGCACAAAGAATGCATCATCTCAGAATTTAGAAATAATAGTTAATACTCAGGAATAGATGTGGCTGCTGTAAGAGCTTACAATCTAAGAATGTTCACAGTGAGCCATATTTGAACACCCTGTCCTCCTCAATCATCAATTGCCCAATCTCTGCCCACTTTCTATCCCCTGATGACCTATGCACTTGAATTAAATTCTCAGAGTTTGCTCATTATAGCTAGCTTATATTAGTGAGACCATAAATTATTTTTCCCTTTGTTTCTGAATTATTTCACTTAACATAATGTCCTCAAGGTTCGTTAACCTAGCTACATGCCTCCTGACTTCATTCCTTCCTCCCACTGCTTGATATTCTGTTGTAAGTGTACATCACAGATTGCCCTTCCAATCATCCATTGATATACCCTTAGGTCACCTCGCAAATCCTGAGTGACGCTGTCATAAACACCAGTGTGCAAATACCTTTTCTTGTCCCTGCTATAGGTTCTTCTGAGTCTTTCTAAAACCAGGATTGCAGGATCATGTGGCAACCGTATACTTAGCCTCTTGTGGAATCACCACATTACCCTACAGAGGGTCTGTTCCATTCTACTTCCCTACCCGCAGTGAATAGGTGCATATCTCTCTCCATGTCTTCTCCAACATTGAGTCCTTCTGTTTATTTTTTAAACAGTTTTATTCACATACCATATAACACATCTTAAACGTACAGTCAATGGTTATGATATAATCACATAATTATACACTCACCACCACAATCTATATGAGAACATTTTCAATTCTTCTGCAAAGAAAGAAGAGAGAAAAGAAAAAGAGAAACAACAAGAATCCCACACCACTCCCTTGTATCCCCCTCTAATTGACATATATCTTTAGTATATTACCTTTGCTAAAGTTAGTGAAAATAAACCACAATGTTACTGTTAACCATAGACCTTAGTTTGCATTAACTATATTTTTTCATATACCATCACATTTTTGACGTCTTGCAATGGTGACCTTCACTCGTTCTCCCTCAAATAAAAACTTTCTTATATTTGTACATTTAATCACCATCATTTTCCACTCTAGGTTTCACTATGTTATACAGTCCCAGTTTTTATCTTCTATCTTTCCTTCTGGTGTCATACATGCCCCTAACCGTCCACTTTCAACCATACTCACCTTCAGCTCTGTTCATTATACTTATTATATTGTGCAACCATCACATAGAATTGTGCTATCCATTTCTGGATCTTTACAATCAATCCTGTTCAATGTTCTGTACTCCTTCAGCGTCCAGTGCTCAAACTCTGCCCTTTTCCTATCTCCGGATAACTTGTGTTCTCACCTTTAACTCTTAGAGTTTGCTCATATTAGTGAGACCATACAGTGTTGTTCTTTCATTTCTGCCTTATTTTAGTAAACATAAAGCCTCAAGGTTCATAAATGTTGTTATATTCTTCATGATTTTATTCTGTCTTACAGCTGTGTATTAGTCCATCATATGTATATACCACAGCTGGTTTATCTACTCATCTGAGTGGTGGACACTTGGTCTGTTTCCATCACTTGGCAATTGTGAACAATGCTGCTATAAATATTGGTGTGCAAATGTTCATTCATGACCCTGCTTTCAGGTCCTCTGAGTATATACCTAGTAAAGAGATTTCTGAATCACATGGCAACTCTATACTTAGCTTCCTGAGGAACCACCAAACTGACCTCCAGAGAACTTGCACCATTCTACATTCCCACCAACAGTGAATGTGTGTACCTATTTCTCCACATCCTCTCCAGCACTTGGTAGTTTTCTGTTTTTTTTCTTTGTTCATTTTTTTGATTTTTGATAATGGCCTTGCTAGTGGGTGTGACATGATGTCTCATTGTGGTTTTGATTTGCATTTCCCTAATTGCTAGTGAAGTTGAGCACTTTTTCTTATGTTTTTTTGAGCCCCTTGTATTTCCTCTTTGGAAAAGTGTCTATCCATGTCTTTTCCCCATTTATTTAAGTAGGTTGTTTGTTGTTTTGTTGTTGAGTTGTAGGGTCTCTTTATATATTCTGGATATTAAACCCTTGTCTGATTTATGGTTTCCAAATATGGTCTCCCATTGTGTAGGTTGACTTTTTACTTTCTTGACAAAGTTCTTTGATGCAGAAACGTATTCAGTTTTGAGGAGATCTAATTCTTCTTTCATTCTCGTGTTTTAGGTGTAAGGTCTAGGAAACCACCTCATCACAAAATCCTTAAAATATTTCCATACGTTTTCTTCTGAACATTTTATGGTCTTAGCTCTAGTGTTTAGGTCTTTGATCCATTTTGAGTTGATTTTTGTATAAAGTATGAAAGAGGTCTTCTTTAATTCTTTAGAATATGGATATCCAGTTCTCCAAGCACCATTTGTTGAAGAAGGTGCTCTGTTCCAGCTGAGTTGACTTCTTTGCCATATCATAGATCAATTAGCTGTAGATGAGAAGGTTTACCTCTGAACACTCATTGATTCTATTGGTCAGTACATCTATCTTTATACCAGTACCATGTTGTTTTGAGCACTGTAGCTTTGTAATATGCTTTAAAGTCAGTTAGTGCAAGACCTCCCACTTCATTTTTAGCTATTTGGAGCAATTTACCCTTCCAAACAATATGAATTATTGGGTTTTTTATTTCTGCAAAATGAGTCTTTGTATTTCAATTGGTATTACATTGAGTCTACAAATCAATTTGAGTATAATTGACATCTTGATTATATTTAGCCTTGCAATTCCTCAACATGTTATGTTTTTTTTATTTAGTTAGTTTTGCCATGATTTGTTTTAGCAATTTCTTATAGTTCTCTGTGTATAGGTCTTTTATGACCTTGGTTAGCTTTATTCATAAATATTTGATTCTTTCTGCTACTATAAATGGATTTTTTCTTGATTTCCTCTTCAGATTGCTCATTACTAGTGTGTAGAAACACTGCTGATTTTATGCATTGATCTTGTATCCCACCTCTTTGCTGTACTAATTTATTATCTCTAGTAACTTTGTTATAGATTTTTTTGGATTTTCTACACATAGGACCATGTCATCTACAAACAGTAAGAGTTTTACTTCTTATTTTCCAATTTGGATGCGATTTGTTTCTTTTGCCTAATTACTCTAGCTAAAACTTTCCACACAATGTAGAATAACAATGGTGACAGTGGACATCCTTGTCTGTTCTTGATCTTAGAGAGAATGTTTTCAGTCTTTTCCCATTGGGTATGGTGCTAGCTGTGAGTTTTTCACATATTCCTTTTATCATGCTGAAGAAGTTTCCTTCTACTCCTATGCTTTGAACTGTTTTCATCAAGAAAGGATGTTGAATTTTGTTAAATGCTTTTTCAGCATCAATCAAAATCACCATATTTTTCCTCTTAAATTTATTGATGTAGGGTATTACATTAATTGATTTTCTTGTGTTAAACCACCCTTGCATACTTGAAATAAATCCATTTGATCAGGGTGCATAATTCTTTTGATGTCATGCTGGCTTCAATTGCAAGTATGTTATTGAGGATTTTTGCCTCTATGTTCATTAAAGAGATTGGTCTATAATTTTCTTATGGTACCTTTCCATGAATTTGTTATTAGGGTGATACTGGCTTCATAAATTGAGTTAGGTAGTTTTCTCTTCTCTTCAATTTTCTTTGAGGAGTTTGAGCAAGATTGGTACTACTTCTTTCTTAAATGCTTGGTAAAATTCACATGTGAAACCATCTGGTGCTGGACTTTTCTTTTGGGGTGAGGCTTTTGTTGTTTAATTCAGTCTCTTTACTTGTGATTGGTTTGTTGAGCTCTTCTATTTCTTCTTGAGTTAATGTTGGTTGTTCATACTTTTCTAGGAAGTTGTCTATTTCATCTAAGTTGTATGGTTTATAAATATATAGTTGTTCATAGTGTTCTCTCATTATTACCTTTATTTCTGTGGGGTCAGTAGTTATGTCCCCCTATTCCACCTCTGATCTTATTTATTTGCATCCTCTTTCTTTTTTTTCTTTGTCAGCCTAAGGGTCCATCAATTTTATTGATTTTCTCAAGGAATAAACTTCTGTTTTCTTGTTCTCAATTTCATTTATTTCTGCTCGAATCTTTGTTATTTATTTCCTTCTGCTTACTTTGGGGTTGGTTTGCTTTCTCTAATTCCTTCAGGTGAGCAGTTAATTCCTCAATTTTTGCTCTTTCTTTTTTATTAATGTAAGTATTTAGGGCAATAAATTTCCCTCTCTGCACTGTCTTTGCTGTATCCCATAAGTTTTGATATGTTGTGTTCTCATTTTCCTTTTCCTTCAAGATATTTACTGATTGTTCTTGTAATTTCTTCCTTGACCAACTGGTTGTTTAAGAGTGTGTTGTTTAGCCTCTGTATATTTGAGACTTTTCCAGCCTTTCACCTGTTATTATTTTCAAACTTCATTCTACTATGATCTGAGGAAGTGCTTTGCATAATTTTCTATCTTTTTAAATGCCTTGTGACCTGTTTTGTGACCCAACATGTGTCTATCCTAGAGAATGATCCATGAACACTTGAGAAAAAATATATATACTGATGTGTTGGGCGCAATGTTCCGTAAATGTCTGTTACATCTAGTTAATTTATCATATTCTTCAAGATGTCTGTTTCCTGCCTGATCCCCAGTCTAGATGCTCTGTCCATTTATAAGAGTGGTGTATTGAAATCCCCAACTATTATTGTAGAAATGTCTACTTCTCCCTTCATTGTTGTCAGTGTTTGCTTCATGTATTTTGAGGCACTCAGGCTTAGTACATAGATAGTTACAATTGTTATGTTTTCTTGATGGATTGTCCCTTTTATTAATACACAGTGTACTTCTTTGTCTCTTTTAATTGTTTTGCAATTTTTCTGATATTAGTATAGCTTCCCCTGCTCTCTTCTGTTTGTTGTTTGCATGAAACATCTTTTTCCAACCTTTCCCTTTCAACCTGTTTTTGTTCTTGGGTCTTAAGTGAGTCTCTTATAGACAGCACATAGATCAATCCTGTTGTTGTTGTTTATTAAATCCATTCTGCCAGTCTATATATTTTGGTTGGGGAATTTAATCTATTAATATTTAATATTATTACTGTAATGGCCATACTTTCTTCTACCATTTTGTGTTTTTATCTGTTATATCTTATTTTTCTCTCTTTTTACCTTATTAGTTACCCTTACTGCCAATCTTCATTTCTGCACTCTTCTCCACATCTTTCTCTCCTGTCTTTTCCTATCTGCCTATAGCACTCCCTTTAGTATTTCTTATAGAGCATGTCTTCTGTTCACAAACTCTCTCAGTGTCTGTGTACCTGTAAATATTTTAAACCGCCCCTCTTTTTTGAAGGATAGTTTTTCCAGATATAGACTTCCTGGTTGGTAGTTTTTCTCTTTCAGTATCTTAAATTATGTTATATTTTATAACACTGCCTTCTTACTTCCATGGTTTCTGCTGAAAGTCCCATACTTAGACTTGTTGAGCTTCACCTGTACATGATGGATCACATATCCCTTGCTGCTTTCAGAATTCTCTCTTAGTCCTTGACATTTGACAATTTGATTAGTATGTATCTATTTAGATCTATTCTTTTTTGGCTATGCTGTATGCTTGGACCTGTAATTTTACGTCTTTCATAAGAGTTGGGACAGTTTCAGTGATTATTTCCTCCATTATTATTTCTGCCCCCTTTCTCTTCTCTTCTCCTTCTGGAACACCCACAGCATGTATATTTGTGTGCTTCATTTTGTCATTCAGTTTTCTGAGACCCTGCTCAAAATTTCCCATTCTTTTTCCTATCTGTTCTTTTGTGTGCATCATTTCTTACGGTCTGCCTTCTAGTTCACTAATACTTTCTTCTGCTTCCTCAAATCTGCTTTTGTATGTTTCCATTGTGTTTTTCACCTCTACTATTATGCATTTCATTCCCATAAATTCTGCCATTTGGCTTTTCAAGCTTTCAAGTTCTTTTGTATGGACACCCTGTGTCTTCTTTATATTCTTCATCACTTTTGCCACATTTTCCTTCAACTCAATGATTTGAATTAGAAGATGTGTTTGAACATCTTTCATTAGTTGTTTCAACTTCTATATCTCAGTTGACATATTACTTCATTCCTTTGTTTGGGCCATATCCTCATGCCTCCTGGTAAGAGTCATGATTTTTTGCTGTTGACTAGGCATCTGATTTTCTTGCTTTTTTTGTTCTAAAGATTGCTTTCTCTCATTCGCTTAGGTTTTTTTGTGTGTGTGTGGTTGTTGTTGGTTGGCTCTATTCTCTATCTACTCATCTCTCTCACTGGTCAGTTATCAGATTGGCTTTGCCCCCCAATTTCCCCCAAATACCAGGTGCTCACTGTGGCCAGCTTCAGGGGTGTGGGGGAGGGTAGGCACTGGGCACAACAGAAAGGTCTTGTTTTTGGGTATAACAATTTTGCTGGCTCCCAGTGGTGTTCTGTTTTTCACCAGCCCACAAGACCTGGATTTGTTTTAGGGCACTGCTTTAATAGTTGGGTCATATGTATTTTCCAGCCAAAACAGGGGCTGGTTCCTATGCAGTGTGTGTAGACAAGCTCCTATAGGCCCTGGGTATGGACTGGCAAGGACTTTACACTTGCTATGGACTGGTGAATATTGAGTCCTTCCAGTTTTCTCACTTTAGAATGGCAGGATTCATGAGGGTTTTCTTATCATTGTTATATTATTTAGTTTGTTGTGTGTGGTTCAGATAATTAATCTCTCTAGTTTTCAGGTCTTCATATGGAGATAGACTCTACTCATGCTGTTGTGTTTGGCAAACCCATCACAGGAGTCTTTCCACATCTGGAAATGGTTTAAATTTTAAAATCCTAGCCCTTGAACCTGAACATTATGTTGAAATAGGACAAGATGTTGTAAAATCTTGGGAGAAGGTGTGAGTATTTCGCATGTGGGAGTGAGGTCAATTAGGCAAGATAACAATCTGGCACAGAATGAGTTTCAAAAATGATTACAGAAATATTTCCATTCAAGATCAATGCTAATGATCCCCTGTAATTTCTGAATTTGTTTATTTGCATCCCCTCTTGTTTTTTCTTTGTATCCTAACAAGGGGTCCATCAATTTTATTGGTTTTCTCAAAGAACTAACTTTTGGATTTGTTGATTCTTTCTACTGTTTATTTTGTTCTCTACTTTGTTTATTTCTGCTTTAATCTTTGTTATTTCTCTTCTTCTGTTTGCTTTGGGGTTAGCTGACTAGTTTGTTGGGCTATATTTGTTCATAGTATTTTCATGATTTTAAAAACTTTCTTCAGGTCCCATATCTAGTCTGTCTTTCATCTCTGTGAAAGCTGCAAATTTTCTATTTGATTTTTTGAATCTTCTTTATGCTCTTCTAGTGTCTTCCTTATATCCTTAATTTCCTTATAAATATCCTTGAGTAGTTGTTTCATATTCTGTGTACCCTCCAGTGTTTTTATTTGGTCACTTAGCTGGATCATTTCTGAATAAACCTTTATGTGCCCTTTGATTTTCTGTTCTGTTCAGGGCATTGATTATCTTTAATAATGTTACTTTGCAAGTTGGTTTCCTTCACTCATCTAAAGTTTTTATTTATTTGCCTTTGTTTTGAAGGTTCCTTTTTACACTAGGTTTGTCAGTAATCCTCCTGCCCTGGCCAAACCAAGGCCCAGATCTCATGTGCAGGGTAAAATTCTACTTGAGGGTCTATTAAAAGCTAGGCAGGGGCCCATGAGTATTTTAGTGGCAGAACACTGACCTGTCAGGCAGGAGACCTGGGCTTGACTCCTGCATCCCAAAAGTAAGATAATAAAATGAAATAAAATAAAATATATCAATTGAAATACACCTCAGCAGTAGTAAGCCCCAAAGTCAAAAAGAAACACTCCAAGATATATTGGGAATGAACTCAGACTGGTGCCTACAGAAGGTAGAGAAAATAAAGAAAGTAAAAATGAGTAATAAAGAAGAAAAAATTAAAAAGTAAATAAAATGTAAATATATTAAAACATACATATATAAAAATAAAAATAAATATATAGAAAAATATTTTGAAAAAACAACTTAGGCGGATAGTCTGCCAGACTACACTTACCACTTTTTCCCAGCAGGTGGCACTCCTGAAGTACCTCTTTCCCTCAAGATTGCCCCTCCCCAACTGCAACAACTGGATGTTAAGATGGCATGTATGGAATGGAGGGCTGCTCCTAGTGCATGGTGGCCGGACTTCTGGCCCCAGCACACAGAACTGGGGAGCTAATTGCAGTTCCCAGGGGTGCAGTTAATCTGCAGTGTCCAGCACCCAGTGGATCCACCATTCACCATGCCCAATGTAATGGCTGTTCACAGCACCCAGCTGGGTGACTGCTCCCAGTGCCCCAGGGCAAGGCTTTTCATGGTGTTGGCTAGGCACATCTCCAGGCTTCCCACGGGCACTGTCAGCTGTGGAGTCACTTGGAGAGGTTTCCCCATTGAGCAGCAGGAGCAGGATGGAGTGGACCGATGGTCAGTACTCTCAGATATGTACTTCTTCATGCGCCAACACTTCCCCTGTTGGGAGTCATGGCTGATCAGTTCTACGCTGCTCACCCCGATCTCGATCTTCCTGCCTTTCTCTTCTCTATGAAATATTGGAGACCCTCTTCGATCACTCACTCCCCTGGGTCTGCAGTCAGGGTCATCTTTTCCCCATCCCCTATCCTGTTCTAATGAGCAGGGGTGAATCCAGTCTACCCTATTCTGCCATCTTCCCAGATGTCTTATAATTCATTATATATTCATTTGTAGGAGTTCTTCATATATTCTGTATTCAAGCCCTTTGTCCTATCATCTATCTCTCTATCTATCTATCATCTATCTACTAATCTATCATTCTTTCCAGTCTGTGGCTTGCCTATTATTTTTTGGTCAATGCTTCTCATGTCCTGTAAAAAATAAAAATTTTTAACTATCCCTTGATTGCATTGATAAAAGGTTTATGATTCTAGATTTATATTAATATCTATAACCCTTTATAAATTAATATTAATATATGTAAAAATTAAGAAATATTTCTGATCCGTACTTTTACCCCAGTATTCCAGTACCATTTTTTAAAGTCCTTTCTTTCCCCCATTTAATTAACATGGTATTTCAGTTGAAAATCAACTGAGCATTTATATGTGGGTCTATTTCTGGGCTCTTTAATTTGTTCTATTGATCAATTTGTCAATCTTTGTAGCACTACTAGACTAACTTGCTTACTCAAATTTTATAGAAGGTATTGAAATCGGGTAGTATAAGTTTTATTTTTTACACCTTTGTTCTCTTTTTCTTGATTGCTTTGGCTCCTCTAGATAACTTGAAATTTTCATGTAAATTGTTAAACATCTTGCCAATTTCTTCAAATAAGGCTGCTGGGTTTTTTTTATTGGGATTGTGTTGAATCTATATATAAATATGAGGATAATGGACAACTTAACAATATTGAGTCTCTCAAATATGGTATATGTCTCAATTTACTTAGGTGTTTTAAATTTCTCTCAGCAATATTCTGAGTTTTCTGTGTAGAAGTTGCATTTATTTCTAGGTTTATGATGTTTATTGAAGCTATTGTAAATTGTACATTTTAATGTTCTGTCTGTAGGAAAAAGTGTTTAATACTTCACCACTAAGAATGATGTTAGATGATAAGTATTTTGCAGATGTGCCTTAACAGATTGAGAAAGTTTCTTCCTATTCCTAATGTTCTTTGAGCTGTCATCATAAATAGCTATTGAATTTCGTCAAATGCTCTTCTGCATCTACTGAGGTGCCATATGTTTTTTTTTCTGTTCTGTTAATATTATGAATTATGTTGACTGATTTTTATAATGTTATGCTAACTTTGCCTTCCTAGTAAAAACCCCACTTGGTCAGGTTGCATTATTTTTTAAATACTGCTGGATAGTATTTGCTGACATTTTGTTAAGAACTTTGTATCTGTGTTCATGAGAAATATTGATCTATAAATTTCTTTCCTTGAAATGTCTTTGTCAAGTTTTGATAATAGATTTATGGCAGTCTCATAAAAGGAGTTTGTACAGCTTCCTTCCTGCTCTATTTTCTGAAAGGGTTTCTCTGGGATTGGTATTATTTCTTCCTTAAAAGTTTCAAAGAATTCAGCAATGAAGCCAGCTAGACCAGAAGTTTTCTTTGTGAGAATATTATTACAAGTTTGACTACTTTAATAAATACAGTGCTATTTAAATTTTCTATTTCATCTCACATTTTGAGGCTTTTAAAAAAATTTGTACATTTTTCTAATTTGTTGAATTTGATGACATAAAATTGTACCTGATATCTCACTCCTCTTTTAATTTTTGTTGGCTTTTAGTGAGTCTTCATTTTTATTCTTGACTTTGGTAATTTGTACTTTGTCTTCTTGATCAGTCTTGTGATGTATTTGTCAATTTATTAATATTTCAAGAGGACAAACCTGAATTTCTTTTCTTTACTGTTTTTCCTAGAGTTTTGTCATGTAAAAGGAATCATTGGATACATTGCATCTGTTTCATGGAGTTTAATGATTTTTAGATTCATTTGTGTTGTTGCAGGTATCTGTAGCTTGTTTCTTTTTATTGCTCAGTAGTTTTCTATTATATGAACATACACACGTGGGGGACATTTGGGTTGTTTTTCAGTTTTTAGCTATTATGAATATAGCCATATGAATATTTAGTGCATGTTTTTGTGTGGACATGTACTTTTACTTTTTGGAGGTAAATATCTAAGAGTGAAATTGGTAAGCTTATGGTATGTATTTGTATAGCATTTGATGAAACTGAAAAGATTGTTTTCCAAAATGGCTATACTATTTTACATTGTTCCAGAAATGCACAGGAGTTTCAGTTGCTCTATAACACCATCACATCTTGGATTTATCAGTGTTTTTAAATTTTAGCTATTTTGATATAATGAAGTAGAATGCCATTGTGGTTTTAGTTTACATTTGCCAAGTGACTAATGATGATGTGCACAGTTTTGTGTGCTTATTGGCCATTTCTATATCTTCTTCTGTGAATCATATTTTCAAACTATATCACATTGTTTTTAATGGAATTTTTACTTCTTTTATTGAGTCTTTTTATTTCTTTTTAAGATTTCATATTTTCTGGATATATGTTCTTTCTCAGATATCAGTATTCTCCTAGATTGTGGCTTACTTCTTTATTTTCTTTTGGAGTCTTCAGAGAAGCAGAAATTATGATTTTGATGAAGTACAACTTAGCCACTTTTCTTTTTGTTTCTTATATTTTTGTATCCTTTCTATGAAGTATTTGCTTATTTCCATGTCAGAAAAATCTTTCTCTAATGTTTATTCTAGAAGTTTTAGTTTCAGCTTGCATTTTGCATTGCTTTTTGCTCAAAATGAGACTTAAAAGTTAATGTTAATTTGCTTCCTGAAGAATGATCTTTCCACCATAATTTCTGGAAAAGACTCTTATTCCCCCATTAAATTCCCCCATTTTGTCAAGATTCAGTTGACCATAAATGTGTGAGTCACTCTTATTATTTTTAAGAGTTGTTTTAGTTCTTCTTTTATTGAGTTGCTTTGCTATTTTAGGTTTTTTACTTTTCCATGTAACTTTTAGATTCTGTTTGTTAATTTCCGTGGAAAAAAACCCTGCTCTTGATTTTTATTGGGGTTGCATAAAATCTATAGATGAACTTGGGGGCAGTCTGATGCATGCGCATTGTATATCAATCAGTTTGGTCCTCTCTAATTTTGTTCAACCACATTTTATAGTGTTGGTGTAGTAAGCCATGCACATTTCTAGCCATATTTACCCTAAATATTTTTGTATGTTAGCCTATTATCCTGAAACCTTGCTAAAATCACTGTCCAGTTCTAGTTATCTTTTGGTAGATTCTGTAGAATGTAGATTATGTAGAAACATAGATGGGTGTCAGCTAAGAGCGATCGTTTCTGATCTGGAGGCCTTATTGTACTGATTAAAACTCTAGTACAATGCTGAAAACTGCTGGTGTGTGGACATCCTTGCATTGTTTCTGGTAATAAAAGGAAGCATTCGGTTTTTCACAGTTATTTATTATATAAGTTGTAGGCTTTATCAAAGATGTGTTTTATCAGGTTGAGGAAGTTCATTTCAATTCCTAATTTGCTGAGAATATCAGGATTTATGGTACATTTTGTCAAATGATTAGTACTCATCAAGTGAGATGACATGTTTTTGTTTCCTTTTAATTTTGTTAATATAAATTAAATAATAATTAATTAATATGATTAATAACACAAAATTAATAATTTTGCATCTATGTTCATCATGGATATTGGTCTTTAGTTTTCTTTTAATAAAGTATTTAGTTTTTGAGTTTGATATTAAATAATGCTAGCTTCATATGGTGTGTTAAGTTGTGTTCTTTTATCTCAGTTTACTGGAAGAGTTTGATTAAATTGGTAAATATTTTTACATAAGTGTTCCCTAAGTGATAGAACTCAGCAGTGGGTCCATTTGGATTTGGAATTTTCTTGATGCGAAACTCCTTGAATACGAATTCAATGTCTTTAATAGATAAAGCACTGTAAGGGTCATGTATTTCATCTGTGTCTGTGTGGGGGGTGATAACTTATATACAACAAAAATATTCTCATTTTAACCATTTTAAGTGAAATTATTTACATTCACAGTGTTGTGCTACCATCACTACCACCCACTACCAAGACTTTTTCATGACCCCAAACAGAAACTTTGTACCTATTAAGCAGTTACTCCTCATTCTCTAGGCTCCCCCAGTCCCTAGTTACCTCTTGTCTCCATTAATTTGTTTGTTACAGATATTTTATGTAAGTGGAATCATATAATCTGTTCTTTTGCATATGTCTTCTCTTCACATAATGTATTCAAAGCTCATCCATGTTGTAGCAGTATCAGTGCTTCATTCTTTTTTATGGTTGACTAATTTTCCACTGTATATTATTTTACATTTTGTGGTATGGACATTGGTGTGCATATATTCCTGCTTTCAAATCTTTTAGTATATACTTAAAAGTGAAATAGATCATATGGTAATTCTGCTTAATTTTTTGAGAAAGCATCAAACTGTTTTTCACGGTGGTTACACCATGTTATAGTCCCAACAACAATGTACAAAAGTTCTAAGTTTTCTGTATTATGGCAGATATTTGTTTTTGTTACTGTTTTTAATAATCCTCATACACTGTGGGTGTGAAGTGGTATCTTTTGTTATGGTTTTGCTTTGCATTTCCCTAATGACTAGTGATGTTGGCCTCTTATCATGTGCTTATTGGTCATTTGTATGCCTTCTTTGGAGAAATGCTTATTCAAATCCTTTGTCAATTTTTTTAAATTGGGCTATATACCTTTTTGTTGGTGAGGTGTAGCAGTTCTTTATATGTCATGGATATTAAATCCTTATCAGATATATGATTTGCAACTATTTTATCATATGCTGTTAGTTTTATTTATTTATAATCTTAAGTGAGGCTTGATACTTTGTGTTTTTTCAAATAACCTGTACATTTCATGTAAATTGTCAAATTTATTGTCCCATAAAATTCTTCATAATGTATCATTACTTTTTTAATACCTGTAGGACCTGTAGTCTTGTTCCCTCACTTTTTCTGGATATTGGTAAATTGTGTCTTTTCTCTTTTTTTCCCTAATCAGTCCGATTAGAGCCTTACTGATTTTATACATTTTCTCAGTGTAACAGATTTTATTTGATTTGGTTTGTTTGCTTGTTTCTAATTTCACTGATTTCTTTTCTTGTCTTTATTTCCCTTCTTTTGCTTGCTTTGAGTTTCTTTTGCTCTTCTTTTTGTAGCTTCTTGAAAAAGGAGCTTAGATAATTGATTTGAAATCTTTCTTTCCTCTTTTAACTGTAAGTACTTAGTGGTATAAATTTTCTTCTCAAACTGATTTAGTTGGGTACTACAAAATTTTGTATAATGTTATAGAATTATTTTTCCTTAAATACATGTCTTGCTGATGATTATTTCTGCAGAACTGAAGAAAATCTTTATTTTGCTTTACTCTTGTAAAGTAATTTGGGGGTGGGGCAATAATTTCTAGGTTGACCATTTCTTTCTTGCAGTAGTTTACAGATAGTGTTCCACTGATTTCTGGTTTGCATTATTACTGACAGGGTGATTTCTTTCACTCTTAATTTTGCTCTTCTATATTTATGTGTCTTTTTTCCCTGTCATTGTTTTTAAGAGTTTCTCTTTTCCATGGGTTGTAAGCCATTTCATTGGTTATAAGCCTTGAAACAGTTTTCTTCATTTTTATTGTACTTGTGCTTCATTAAACTTACTAAATTTCTGGGTTTAACTTTCATAACATTTGGAAAAGAGGGCCATTATTTCTTCAGTTTTTTTTTTTTTTACCTATCCCCTCTTTTCCTTAGGTGACTCCAAATACACATAAATTAAGCTACTTAAGGTTATCCTCAAGCTTCCTGATTCTTTGTTTCTCCCATTTCGGACATTTTAATCTTTTATTTCATTTTGTATAGTTTCTATTGCTATGTCTTTAACTTCATTAAACTTTTGTTATTAATCCCATTCAATGTATCTTCATCTCAGGCATTATATTTTATAATCTACTGAGATTTAATTTAGTTGTTTTTAGTATCTTCCTGTCTCTACTAACAATCAGCATTCATATATCTTCCTACGCATACACACCATAGAATGTTTTTGCATATTAATTCTACAGTCTGTATCATTTCTATCTTTTTCTATTCATTGATCTTTCTTCTTACTATGAAGCATATTTTCCTTCTTCTTTATATGACTGGCTTTAAAAAATTGTTTGTTAAATGTGAATTTCAATATATTGAATGACTTATTGAATTCTAATAAATATTCTCAAGAATTATTGTAGGATATATTTAAGGTACCTGGAAATAGTTTGTTTCAAGGCTTTCTTATGAATTTTGTTAGTTGGTTCAAGAATAGCCTTTAGTCTAGAGTTAATTTTGGTCCACTTGTGAATCCTTCTGTATTCTAACAGTGTCTAATGATTTATGAGGTTTTCCCCTGTCTGGTTAGTGGGAACACAAACTGGTCCTGGTTCCATGTAAGCTATTAAGATTGGGCTCTCTGCTTCCTTCAGGCGATCCCAGCCTCATGGTATTAGCTCACACACATGTACTACTTATTACTCAGCTGAACACTAGAGAGGGAACTTCTGCTGATCCATTTGGTTCTTTTCATAATGTGTCTGTGGCAGATTAAATTACGTATCCCAACCAAAGGGATGTTCTTAATTTGCATTTCTGTGGGGCATGAACTGATTTGTAAATAGGACCCTCTGAATATGTATAAACACATTAGGATTCTATTTAGGTATGGCCCCATTCAATTACTGGAGGCCTTATAATGAGAAGTCAGACAAAGCCAAAGGAAAGACGAGCCAGAAGCTGGAAGTCAGCAGAAACTGGACAATCAGACACAAGAAGAGAGATATTGCTATGAAAAGAGAGGCAGAGATGCAAGTCAAGGAACCCCCAAGGAATGTAGTTAGCCAGCACCAGAAAGCTAGAAAATTTGTGGAGAAATCATGGACTTGATAATGCCTCAGTTTTGGATTGCTACCTTTCCAGATCATGAGCCAATAAATTACTGCTGTTCAGCCAACTTACTTTGTGGTGTTTTTCACAGCAGACTGGAAAACTAAGACAGTGACAATTTCTCTGGTGGTAAAATTCTCCATCTGTTTGAGTGTGCCATCCAATTCTTCCAGAACTATTAATGTATTTTTAGTTCTTCTAAATAATTAGTCATTTCAAAGTCTCTTTCTGATAATTTCAATATCTTGGTCATCTCTTTGTCTCATGTTCTTGTGTCTTTGCATATTTCATAGTTTTTTTATTGTGTGTCAGAATTTTATGTAAAAGAAAAGTAAAAGATGAAATAAACAATCTTATCCAAAAAATTGCACATGCCTATCTTTCCATCAGACTGTTGATTTGTTGAGACTAAATCAATTTAATCTCCAATTGAGCTGATTTTGGCCTGGGTTTCAACTTTAGTTAGATACAGTTGACCTCTAGCTTCAAATGTTTTGAAGGCAGCACCAGGACCTCACTTCTTGCAAGGCCTACGATTCAAAGTCTTAAGAACTCTGGATATCAAATTATGCTTGTATCCCAGCTGTCAGATTTCTGAATGATGAGAGCTCTGTCTCTTTTTTCGGGCAAGCTGGTAAATTTTTGAGTCATTAGGGAGTGCTCTTCGCTCTCCAGTTGTACCCTCAAATCTTTGCACTTTGGAAGATCTATTTTCACTGAGCTGATTTGCACCTAGCATCTGGAGAGCATGTCCTACATGCTGCATAGGGCCACAATGCCTTCCACACCCACAGCTTCCCAAAGGTTGCTGCGATATTCATGTGGCCTTCAAATGATGAAGGCCTTGCCTGTCTTAAAGGAGGGTATCAACCAGCTTTCCTGCCTTGCCCTCAGCCTTGGGCATCCTGTCCCTTGTACCAGCTCAAGGAAGAATTAAAAGTTTGTCTAGTTTATTTTTATCCCAATTTCCTATGGATTTTTCCTCATCCATTTCTCGCCAAGCATGAGAGCAGTTGCGTCTCTTCTCTTTTCATACGAGCTTGTAATTTTCTGAAATTTAGGGTTCTTTGCATTCTTACTACTCTGATGGGTTTTTCAAGAAACAGAATTTCGACTTATCTGACTTGTCTCATTAATAGGAGTATGACAGTTCTTTATCATCATCCCACCAAGGGTGAAGGTAGTTACGGGATGTTGTTCTTTCAGGAAAGGCTCATCACCTTCTGGAGTTGAAATTTCTTTTAATTCTCAGCGCCCTAGTTTCATGAAACACACAGACCTACAAAACCTAGTTTTGTATCATATATTGGTTTGTTTTCCTAATAAAGGTGAGAGTGACAGTCTATTGTAATTTTCTACATGATAATCAGAAGCAATGTCATTTGTAATTTAAATACCTAAATGCATAAAACTATAAATCATTTGAGGGTAAGCAATATGATTTTTTAAATTAATTTTTAAATTTTTTTAAACTATAAAACAAACACATTAACATATAATCATTCATATGATTTTTTTCCATTTTCTTTTTATTTCTTTTTCTGAATTGATGCAAATGTTCTAAGGAATGATCATGATGATGAATATGCAACTATGTGATGATATTGTGAATTACTGATTATATATGTAGAAAGGAATGAGCAATATGATTTTTAATTTTTAAAAATTCTCACAATGCCTAGTAGTTACTCAATATGTGTAGGATACCTTATATATTATATAATTTTATTAACTCACTGATGATCAAGGAAACGCAGAACTAAAAAAATGAAACTATTTACTAAGTTCAAAGTTATCGATTAGTAGTAGGGCCATTTTCACATTTCAGACCTGCTGGCTCCCAATAATTTTTTCTACCCTATTGTATTCAACTTAATAATCATAATGACATTCTACATACCACTTGTCTCCAAGGTGCTGTGTCATCTTCATCATGATCATCCTCATAGCTTTGTTGATTATAACTTTTCAATAATGGTTGTATTGGCAGGAACTTCAATAAAAATATTAAGATAGCACCAGAAACTCACCAGGGAAATAAAATGTGTAGATATAGTTGTAGATATAAGCTTAGCTAAAAACTTGATATATACAGGTATGTATATATGTATGTCAGCTTGGATCAGATAAAGTGTTAATTTAAATGACTTTAATATGCATAATTTAAACCCATGATTTCCTCTTCATAGTAATTTCATTTCTAATGGTTTATATTCCAATTTCCACATTTTAATCTTGCTCTCTTTTCCTGGTACTGCAATACTATCTCAAAAAGGAGGGCTATTACTGAAGAGGCAAGTAGTTCTTTAATTGAAACACCTATAGGATATACTAGAACACTACAAAGACTTTTAAGAAATAGCAAAGCTTTAACAGGCTCTCATGTACTCGTGTTGTAACCTAATTCAGTGCTCTTTCAGTAATGCCGGGGGGTGTTGCTAATTTATGGCACTGATGAGTAATAAAGCAATAATAGTAATCGAAAGGTGCAATATTCCTCGTTTAGGGGGCATTTATGGTTATGTATTAAAACTATAAATACTTCAAGAGGCTACAAAACTGATCTATAGAAAATGAAAGATAAGATCTCACTGCCTTCTAAAAGTGCTTTTCTAGCAGAAATCTGGGCTTGACTTTATGGCTTATAAATATAAACAAACCAGAAGTGAAATGCCCAACGTGTATACCCATCCAAAGGGACCACTTAAATAACCACTAGCACTCAAACCTAATAAGGTATGGAAAGTTCCTTTCCTTCCTTTATCTTTCAACTTTCCATTTCTTTCCTCTGTTCCTTTGTAAAATATTTGTCCCTCTCCTTCACATCCTTTACCCTTTTCTTCTTTCTCTGTTTCTCTCATATTATCTCTCATCTTCCTTGCATTGCCTCCTGTATCCTCACTGGATGAAAGGAGCAAAGCGTTTTGGCATGGAAATTGTCACTCTTTTCTCCCCATACCTAAGTCCCCATATTCTAGACACCCACCTTGTCAGTACTGAGAGTGAGGGACATTTGTTGTGGCCCAGTGCCTCTGTGGGTTCATGCTTGGCTTTCCTGTTAGAAGCAAGTAAAAAAATAGCATGATAACCCACATTTTGTTATACCAGAGGCCATTCACATGCTATTTCTGGGCTTTCAACTCCTGAGAATTCTCCAGATAGTTGTTTTTCACTCTCGCCTTCTCTCTCAAGCAATTGTCATTGGCAGAATGACAATATTTTACTATTTCAAAAGCTCAAAGCCGCTGGTTTTCTATTCACCTTCTCTTTCTATTAGACATATCCCTAGGCACTTATGGGAGTGCTATCAGTGAATTAAAGAGAGAGAGCTATGTGCAAAACAGTGTCCTCATGGAAGACACAAGCTTGGACCTATTTCAAAAGAGGCAACCATAATGTGCTAACATATGTGGAGATGACCAAGTTGACAAAGCCGCAATTTTACATTTTTTTAAATGTCCCCCAATTTTTATTTATTTATTTATATTTTTTTATTAATTAAAAAAATTAACTAACAAAACATTTAGAAATCATTCCATTCTACATATACAATCAGCAATTCTTAATATAATCACATAGTTGCATATTCATCATTTCTTAGTACATTTGCATCGATTTAGAAAAAGAAATAAAAAGACAACAGAAAAAGAAATAAAACGATAATAGAGAGAAAAAAAAACTATACCTCACATGCAACTTCATTCAATGATTTAACATAATTACATTACAATTGGGTAGTATTGTGCTGTCCATTTCTGAGTTTTTGTATCCAGTCCTGTTGCACAGTCTGTATCCCTTCAGCTCCAATTACCCATTATCTTACCCTATTTCTATCTCCTGATAGTCTCTGTTATCAACAACACATTCCAAGTTTATTCACTAATGTCGGTTCGTATCAGTGAGACCATACAGTATTTTTCCTTTAGTTTTTGGCTAGTCTCACTCAGCATAATGTTTTCTAGGTTCATCCATGTTATTACATGCTTCATAAGTTTATTCTGTCTTAGAGCTGCATAATATTCCATCGTATGTATATACCACAGTTTGTTTAACCACTCTTCTGTTGATGGATATTTTGGCTGTTTCCATCTCTTTGCATTTGTAAATAATGCTGCTATAAACATTGGTGTGCAAATGTCCGTTTGTGTCTTTGCCCTTAAGTCCTCTGAGTAGATACCTAGCAATGGTATTGCTGGGTCATATGGCAATTCTATATTCAGCTTTTTGAGGAACCGCCAAACTGCCTTTCACAGTGGTTGCACCATTTGACATTTCCACCAACAGTGGATAAGTGTGCCTCTTTCTCTACATCATCTCCAGCACTTGTCCAATTTTACATTTTTACTCTCTCTTGTGTATCCTCACTCTGTATATGTGGTACTCTACAACCAATAAAGGAACTTTTCCAATGGTGGGGAATCAAATGAAAGTATTGTCAGTTTGATACTGCTGAATAACATACACATGCATATACACACATGCAAACTCAGTAGCTTAGAAAATTAAGCACTTATTATTTCCCATAGGTCTACATACATTTCAGCTGGATGTTATTTACTGACCTCAGCTGGGCTTGCTCATGCATTTGTAATCACCTGGTGGGTAAACTGTGGACTGGCTAGTTTAGGATGGCTTCACTCATACATCTGGTTGTCAGAATAAGTGATGATAAAGACTGGGCCATGTTTCTCTTGTTGCCTAGAAAGCCAGTCAGGCTTGTTCTCAAGGCATAGGCAGCAGTCCCAAGGAAATGGTGGAAGTGGGCAAAGCCTCTTGAAATCTATGCTCTGCACTGGTAACCATCACATTCATAAATTCTGTAGGCCAAAACAAATCAAACACTATCCCAGATTCAAAGTGTGGGGAAATTGAGTCCGCCTCTAATTGTAAGGAGTTACAAAGTCAGATGGCAGAGGACATGAATTCAAGGAGGATAAAGAACTGTAGCTGCATTTGCAGTTAATCTACCACAGTCTGTCTTCCGGTCATAATTATTTGCCTCTCTGCCATAAAATATCCTGTCTCTTTCAAGACCTCTACAAATCTCATCTAATGGTGGCATCACACTGGAAGTCCAGCATCTTGTGATTTACATCAGGCCAGATGCACAGAGACCTATGGATTAAAAAGACATGTTATCTGACACCCAAACACATAAAATACAGTGGTGAATAGGGATGTTGTAACCACAACAGAGATTTTCATTAAAAAATAAGCATAATGCAAGGCCAACAGCAAGGCACTTACCCATAGCCATGGGTTCCTTGATTAAGCTCCAGTTCTATTACCTGAAAGTAGCTCCTCAGTCCATTGTTCTTTATGGATGTTGGCTTTGTCCTCAGATGGATCCTTCCTTTTCTGTCCCTTCCATAACAATTTGAGCAACTTCTTCATATTACTTACAGGCTACCAGTGGAAAGACTATGGGAGACTGATTTTAAAAACCGCCTAATGCACCAACCACCCTTCCTGATATGCATCCCATGAAGAAGTGAAATCAAGTCTACCTCTTGAATTTGGGCTTGGTCTTAGATTTGCTGTAGACAATACAATACAATAACAGATGAGCCAACTATGAGCCTAGCCTTTAAGAAACTTTCTCTTGGGCAGGCCATAGTGGCTCAGCAGGTAAGAATCCTTGCCTGCCAAGCCCGAGGACCCCGGTTCGATTCCCGGTGCCTGCCCATGTAAAAAAAAAATTAAAAATTAAAAAAAAAAGAAAAAAAAAAAATAAACTTTCTCTTGGGCATACCATATGAACAAAACCAGCCTAACCTGACAGAGGATGAGTGACCATGTGGAGGAGAGTTTTCACCCATGAGGCCATCCTAGACCAGCCAGCCCCCAGTCATTCTGCTGCTGACTATACATACATGAAAATGTGCAATCAAAATTAGCCTAGCCTGGCTCAGATTAGGTTGGGCTAATTTAATGTACACAAAATAAATTCTGCGTATTTATTTTATTTTGTTTTATATTTTATATTACATTTATTTTATTTTACTTTATTTTAGTTGTTATGGAATATTACTGTGGCAATAGATACAGGGAGAGTTTTCATGAATTATAACTACTTGCTTTTAATCCAAGCTTATTTCTTGGTCTAGGAAGCTGACTCCTACCCATGACTGGAACACTCTGAACCTTCCTTTTCACCTTTCTTGTTCTTTATGTTCCCTTTTCTTGTACTTAAGATTTCTACTATACTTGCAGCCGTAAATTCATTATTTTCTTGTAACAACCTCATTAGGTAGACAGAGAAGGCATCATTTCACCCATTTTACTGATACAAAAATTCCAACTCAGAGAGTCTAAGTGACTTGCCAAGATAGTCAGTTAGAAGACAAATATAGTGTGCATCCTCCACATTAATGATTTTAATATTTTTAGAAATGTTATACATTATGTTATCTCATCTTGTCTTCTTGCCCCACCTTCTGTTTTTTGTGCTTGAATGGAAAGGTGAAGTTTGGCTTGGTGACTGATCTTCCATCTGAGAATTAAGAGATCTAAATTCTGACAAGTCTTGGTCCTTCTACTAGCTGCTTCTTATGCAAATTAAGTGTGATTCAGCCACCAACCCCAATTATATTCAAAGACATTATAAGGTTGAGTAAGAAACAAAAAGAAAAGCTTTTCCTTGACTGTGACTTCAGTGTGCAGAACTAGGACCATGTATACAAGTTACAAAGAGAAAGATTTCAGTTTAGTGTAAGATAGAGCTTTATTTCAATAGCTTCTACATTTGGTGGCTGTAGGAATTGATAACTCTATTATATCAAATATCAGATGCATCTATTACAACATCAGGGCACCTAGCTGCTGCTTAAAAGGGAAATTCAGCTTAAGTAGCCAGTCATTCTTGAATTGGTTCCTGGGTGTTTACTACCTTATTGAAATTTTCTCCTCTTTTGGGTTTTGAAATGCCACTTCAGTTTTGCTGATTTTTTTTTTTTTTACCATTTCTTTTCATCCTTTCTTTGTGGCTTTATTTCCTCTATAGAACCCTAAATATAGGCATTTCTCCAGAACTCCTATTTAATCCCCTTCTTTTCAAGCCTGGTATACTTTTGCCTTTATATTTACTGCACAGCCTTACTGCCATCTAAATGCTGATGGTTCTCAAATCGTCACTTCTGGCCCTATGGTAGTCATTCTGCTCTTTGTCAACTATTCTCAGCTCTCTTTTCCTCCAGGATGATGGCAGAATCTCTAGCTGAAGGTGAATCAAATCATCTTTCCCTGAGGAACTTTCTGGAAGATGATGGAATAGGATAGGCTGAATTCGTCCCTGTTCTGTAGAACGAGAGCAGAGACAGAAAAAGACCTGGAATGCAGTTCCAGGGTGCAAGTGATCAGAGAAGGGCTTCTACATTATATAGGAAGGTTCTGGACAAAAGAGTGGGGAAGTTGAGATGGAGAGAACAGGGTGTGTGAGCTTGGGTGTGACTCAACTAAAGGCAAATGTCAAGGTGCGGGTAAGTGCTGATCCAAAGGAGCGGACCATCCCTCCAATCTAGCCTACCTCTGCAGCTATCTTAGGAGACCTTCTCACACAGTTCTGCAGCCAAGAGCTCCTATGGGGACCCAGGAAATGCACCCAGCCACTGGCCATGATCAGCCATGTCTCTCCCTCCGCTGCTCTGTTGCAAGATGCTAGGACCAGCCACCAGGCATTTCTGGGCTGGCAGTGGGCAGTGGCAGCTGAAATACTCAGCCCCACAGTTGAAGGTATTCCCAAGGTGGAGCCTAGAGGTCACCAGACCTGTGGGTCAATAAGTTTGTCTCTGAAGCCCTGGGGTTGGTGGTTCTCAGCACATGCCAAGATCAGTGGCCCTGGACGTAATCATATCAGGTGTTCATCTTGCTTGTATGGCCATCATAGCTGGGGAGAGACAGGCCTGAAGGGAAGAGGTGGCTCAAGAACCACCTCTTGAGAGATGCCTCAAGTAAAATTCCATCCCCCACCATGAGATCTGGACCCTATTTTGGCAGGGAATTACTGACAAATCAAGTACAAAAGGAGACCTTTAACACAAAACAAGGCAAATACAAAAAGTTAGATAAGTGAAGGAAACCAATTTACAAAATAACCTTGTTAAGATAGCCAAATGCCCCAAACACAACAGAAAATCACAAAGCACATGAAGATTTAGGCAGACATGGCCCAATCAAATGACTACATTAAAATACCAGAGGGAACACAAAATTTAGAAGAACCAATCAAGGATGCTCATAAGGACATAAAAGGTACAAAGAAGACACTGGAAGAGCATAAAGAATTTGAAAAATTAAATAGAAAATTAGCAGATTCACAGAGATGAAAGATATTATAGACCAAAGTAAAAATGTTCTAGAGACACACAGTAGCAGTTTTAAAGAGATGGAAGAAAGAATAAATGAGCTAAAAGACAGGACAATTGAACTCTAGCACACAAAGGAACTATAGTAAGAAAGATAGAAAAAATGGAATGGGATTTCAAGGAAATAACTGACAACATGAAGAGCACAAATGTAGGAATCACTGATGTCTCAGAAGGAGAAGAGAAGAATAAAGGATTGGGAAGGTTAGTTGAAGAGATAATGGGGGGAAATTCCAAACTGTTATAAAAGACATAGATATGGAAATCAAAGAAGCCCAATGAACCACAAATAAGATAAATCCAAATAGGCCTCCTTCAAGACACACATTAATCAGATTGTCAAATGTTGAATGGAAGCAAAAAATCCTAAAAGCAGCAAGAGAGAAGCAATTCACTACATAAAAATGTTCACATAAAACTGAGCTCAGGCTGCTCAACAAGCACCATGGAGGTGAGAGGACAGTGGTATAATGTATTTAAGATTCTTAATGAGAAAGACTTCTAGCCAAGAATTCTTTATCCAGTCAAATTACCCTTCAAAATTGAGAGAAAGATTAAAATCTTCTCAGATAAAAACTACGAGAATTTTTCAAGATTCTTACAAGAAACACTAAAGGGAGTTCCATCAGCTGAGAGACAGGAGAGGGAGGTCTGGAAGAGGGCATAGAATTGAAGAGTACCAGTAAGGGTAACTTAAAGGATAAAAAGAGGGGGAGAGAGAATACATAGATCTGACAAAGAAAAACTAAAGGATAAGATAGTAGACTAAAAAACTGCTCTTACAGTAATAACTTTGAATGCTAAGGGACTAAACATTCTGCCATTCTTACCATTCTGCCAAGGTAAAAATTGGCAGAATGGATTAAGAAACTGGATCCATCTAAATGCTTACAAGAGACTCAAGGATACAAATAGATTGAAAGTGAAAGGACAGAAGATGATCTTCTATGCAAGCTGAATAGAAGATCCTTTGGTCTTACAAAAGGAAGCAGGAATAGCTATACTATACATCTGGTAAAATAAACTTTAAATGTAAAGATGTCATAAGAGACAAGGAAAAACAAAACATTTTAACAAGAGTCAATTCATTAATAAGAAATAGAAATAATAAATGTTTATGCTCCCAAAGTACATGAGGCAAACATCGACAAAACTAAAGGAAGCAATAGACATTTCAACAATAATAGTAGAAGACTTCAATACACCACTTGCCTCTATTGATAAACAACCTGACAGAGGACCAATAGGGAATTAGAGAATTTCAACAATGTGATAAAGGAATTAGACCTAACAGACGTATAGAGATCACTACACCCCAAAACATCAGGATATACAATCTTCTCTAGTGCTCATGGAATGTTCTCCAAGATAGATCATATATATACTAGGACCCCAAACATGTTTCTATAAATTTAATGAGATTGAACTTATTCAAAATACTTTCTTTGACCACAGTGGAATAAAGCTGGAAATTAATAACCATCAAAGAAACAGAACTTTCAGAAATACATGGAGATTAAAAAACACATTCTTAAATAATCAGTGGTTCAAAGAAGAAATTGTTAGAGAAATTTGGAAATATCTGGAGATGAATGAAAATGAGAATACAACATATCAGATCTTATGGGATATAGCAAAGACAGTGCTGAGAGGGATATTTATTGCCTTAAATGCCAATATTAAACAAGAAGAACAAGTAAATACAAAGGACTTAACTGTTCAACTGGAGGAACTAGACAAAGAACTGCAAATTAACCCAAAAGCAAATAGAAGATGGAGAGAAACAACAAATATTAAAGCAGAAATAAACAAAGTGGAGAACTACAACAACAAAAAAGACAATAGTAGGAATCAACAAAACCAAAAGTTAGTTCCTTGAGAAAAACAATAAAATTGATGGACCCTTTGCTAGGCCTACAAAAAAAAAAAACAAGGCAGGATGCAAATAAACAAATTCAGAAATGTCAAAGAGGTCATTATCATGTATCCTGAAGAAATTTTTTTAAATCATAGAGAAAATATTATGAAAAGCTATGCACCAATAAACTAGACAACTTAAATGAAATGTACAAATTCCTAGACACACACAACCTCTACTGATTCAAGAAGAAATTGAAGATCTCAACAAACCAATTACAAGCAAGAAGAGTCAACAAGTCACCAAAAATTTTCCCACAAAGAAAAGTCTAGGACCAGTTGGCTTCAAAGGGGAATTTTGTCAAACATCCCCCAAAAAACTAATACCAGTTTGCTCAATCTCTTGCAAAAAATTGAGGAAAAAGGAATGCTACATAATTCATTTTATGAAGCTAACATCACTCTAATACCCAATGCAGACACTACAAGAAAGTAAAACTAAAGACCAATCTCCCTAATAAACATAGATGCAAATATTCTCAACAAAATACTAACAAGTCAAATTCAATGATACATTAAAAGAACTATACATCATGACCAAGTGGTATTATATCAGGAATGCAAGGGTGGTTCAACACAAGAAAATCAATCATTGAAATAAAGCACATTAACAAATTGAAAGGGAAAAATCCCATGAGCATTTTGATTGATACTGAAAAAGCATTCAGCAAAATTCAGCATCTTTCTCTGATAAAAACATTTCAAAACACAAGAAGGTCAGAATTGAAACTTCATCAGTATCATAGAAAGTATATATGAAAAAACCATAGTCAGCATCATATATAATGTTGTGAGATTGAAAGTTGCCCTCTAAAATTGGGAGTGAGACCGGATGCCCACTGTCACTAGTGTTATTCAATGTTGCACTAGATTCTAGCTAGAGTGATCAGGCAGGAAAAAGGACCAATCAAAATTCCAACAACCTACTTTGAAGAGTTGGAAAAGCTACTTACCAAATTTATTTGGAAGGGAAAGAGACTTCAAATAGCTAAAAATATCCTGAAAAAAAAAGAGTGACATGGGAGGACTAACACTTAATGACTTTAAAGCCACAGTGGTCAAAACAGCACGCGTACTGGCACAGAGGTAGAAATATTAACCAATGGAGTTGAACCAAGAGTGCAAAAATTGGCCAAAAAATCTATGGTCAATTGATCTTTGACAAGCCCCCCAAATCCACTGAACAAGGACAGAATAGTCTTTTCAATAAATGGGCATGGGAAAACTGGATATCAGTAGCTAAAAGAATGAAAGACAACCCCTACTTTACACCCTGTCAAAAAAGTAATCCAGGTTGGATCAAAGCCCTAAATATAAGAGAATAGCATTATAAAACTCCTAGAAGAAAATGTAGAGAAACATCTCCAGGACTTTGTAATAGAAAGTATCTTCTAAACTTTACACCTAAAGCATAAGCAATGAAAAAATAGATAAATGGGAACTCCTCAAAATCAAGTTTCTGTGCTTCAAAGAACTCTGTCAAAAAGGTGAAGAGGCAGTGAACTCTATGGGCAAAAATATTTGGAAATCACATATTAGACAAAGGTTGAATATCCTGTGTATATGAAGAAATTATACAACTCAACAACAAAAGAACAAACAACCCAGTTATAAAATGGGCTAAAGTTATGAATAGACGTTTTTATGAAGAGTTTTACAAATGGCTTTAAAGCATATGAAGAGATGATAATCTCTATTAGCTGTAAGGAAAATGCAAATCAAGACTACAATGAGATATCATCATACACCTATAAGAATGGCTGCTATTAAACAAACAGAAAACTACAAATGTTGGAGAGAATGTGTAGAAGTTGGAATACTTATTCACTGCTGGAGGGAATGTAAATGGTATAGCCACTGTGAAAAGCAGTTTTGTGATTTCTCACAAAACTAAATATCGAACTGCCCTATGACCCTGCAATATCAACATTCAGTATATACCCAAAAGGGCTGAAAGCAGTGACATGAACATATATTTGTACACCAATGTTCATAGTGGCACTATTTACAAATGCCAAAAGATGAAAATAATCCAAGTGCCCATCAACAGATAAACAAAATGTGACATATATGTGCGATGGAATATCATGTAGCAAGAAGATGAAATAAGGTCCTGAAGCATATGGATGTATCTTGAGTACATACTGCTGTGTGAAATAAGCCAGATACAATAGAATAATTTCTGTATTATTTTGCTATTATAACTATGGTAAAGGTAAACCCTATATTCTAGAATGTAGAATATAGGGGACCTAGAGGTGCTCAGAAGCTAGAAACTAATAATGTGCTGTGGCATATACTTAACAGAAAGACATCAACAGTAACACATTAATGCCAGGGGTAAATAATCAGAGGGGAGGGACAAGTGATAAGGCAAGGATTAGATTTGATATTTGGTGAGGTTGAGTTTATTGATTCTTCATCTCTTTGAACCAATGAAAATTGTCTAAAATTGAGAGTACTGATGATTGTACAATGAACTTAGGACCATGTGAGACATGGGTTGTTTACTTTGGACATTATCCATCATGCCCAATAGATGGAGGGACCTGAAGAGTACACTGACTGAGAAGCAGAAAAATGCACTGTGATGTACATACATGATGGAATATTACGTGGCTACAAAAAGGAACAAAGTCATGAGCTATGCAATGAAGTGAATGAACCATAGTGACATTGTGTTGTGCAAAATAAGCCAGAGACAAAAGAATAAATATGGTATCGTCTTCTTTAGAAAATATCTATAAGAAAATTAGCATCTAGATCATAAGCTTGTAAAACAGACACATTTTAGACTGGATTTGTAAGTGTATTTCTAGATTCTGAGCTGCTGTGCTATATATCTATAAACTGGTATTTCCCTAGAACTTTGGGTATCACCGTGATACCTAAGGTTCAGAGCTGGAGCTCTGTGGCTCTGAAAGTCAGCATTGCTATAAACAACTGTTAATGTAACTAAAAAAGAGATAAACCTTCAATTAGAGATAAAACAAAGCTGATTAAGTTGGGACTAAGATAAATTCAAACATGGGACAAAGGATGACAGAGTATCTATTCTAGAGCTTTGTGACTGTTTGAGACCAAAGGTAGAGAAGTTATTGTGTCTAGAACCTAAATCTAAATCAACCTGTCTGGATAGCTCATTTAAACGACCCAAGCACATGGAGCCCAGAATGGGAACAAGACCGGTAATTCTGTATAGCCAGTGTAATACCTGGATACATCCCAGACCATGGTGGGCTGATAATTAAAAGTATTGGAAGAGCCTCTTGAGGGACTGGAGGAAAAATATGAAACTACTAAACTTTCCCATGAGGGAAAGCCCTGCTACTCTCTTGAACATTAGGGACTCCCAAGAAAATAGGTCAAGCCCCATTTTAATGCATGCCCTTACAAAACTTACTTATTTTGGTAGTGGAGAAGCTAAGACTACCTATAATTAGACCTAAGAGTTGCTCCCAGGAAATCTCTTTTGCTGCCTAAATGTGACCCCTCCTCCTAAGCCCAACGTTTCAAGGAAAACCATTACCTTCCTTCCCCCTATGTGGGACATGAACTCAAAGGTGAGAGTCTCCCTGATAATGTGGGACATGATTCCCAGGAATGAGCCTAGCTCTGGCTTTGTGGGATGAACAATACCTTCCTGAACAAAAGGGGGGAAAGAAATGTAAAAAAATGAGGTATCAGTAGCTAAGAGAGTTCAAATGGAGTTGAGAGGCTATTTTGGAGGCTTCTCTTATGCTAGTTTCAGCTAGATATTGCTAATTGCCACAGTTTGCCAACCACCAACCAACATGTTAACCCTAACATGTTAACCCTAAAGAATACCTCCAGGTCTACGTCTATTTGAGATTCTACAAAAGTTTCACACACTGAGTTTACTTTTCAGAAAACAAAAATTTTTGGATGATTCCTAGGTCAGGTAAGTCCTAACATCCAGAGATCTCAGTATCTCCAAATATATTAATCACTTCTATCCACCTACCTCATATTGTGGACACCTTGTTTCAACATGAAAAAGTTGGAATGGGAATAGCCCAAATATCCCTAAATATTGGGAGAAGGATCAAAGGAGAAGGAGGAATTACAACAGAGAAGTAAGACTTAACAGATGAATATAACTGCTGAATCATTATATGGATGTTTCCTTTTAGTCTCCAGTGTCTTTGAGTAGCTAGAAGGAAAAACATGAAATTTTATTGAACTGTAACCCATACCAAATGTTGAAATATGTTCTATAACTACTTGTCAAAGTATACTTTAAAAATTTGTTGCTTTTTTGTATATTTGCTATAACTCACAATAAAAAATGTTAAGGTAGGGAGCAAGATAGTGTCCTAACAAGGTGTGGAATTTAGTGCATTTCTGGAACAGCTAGTAAATAACCAGGAATTTACCATTTGCCAGCAACTGCTAGAGGAACATGAGTGACCAGACATACAGTGTGCACCTGTTTGGACCAGGTGTAACAGCTGAGTTCCCACACAGCAACTGTAAGTCTCCCAAGGCATGGAGGCTGGCACCCTTCCCCCACTGGTAGGGCAGGCTGATTCCTTGGGGGGAAAAGAAACAACTTTACAATCAGCAAGGGCTTAGCTCACCCAAGCTCCAATTGTAGAATTAATTAACAAATTCTGACTACTGAAAAAAGACCCCCAGCACAGATAAGACTGGGATAAGCACTAATGAAACTAGAACCTTTTGCCCTGGATGAGGGTGGGCAGGACTGATGAAAAAAAGTGAAATAGAGGCATTTTGTGGTCCACAGTACAAAACACTGCAAAAGGGCTGGGCCCCAAGAAAAGGGGGCACATAGAGCCTGAAAATACATACAGCCACATACCAAATCAAGCTCTCTTCTCTTAAGACCTGGATCTGGCCAGTCTGGGAAAATAATATCCAAGGGAACCCTCCTTAAAAAAAAAAAGTCTCCACATAGACAGGGCAAGAAACAGAAAATAAGAACTGAAAAATTCTGATCAGTTAAATAGCAGAACCTATGCTAGAGGTCTAGAAGATGTTGAACTGAATGTCAAAGAACAGATAGAGAACAAAGCCACCCAGCAAGAAAACTCTAGATAAAAGAGTGAAAACAGCATCCAGAATAAGCTAATTAAGGAAATCAAAAGCCTAGATGCCAGCAAAAAATAATGAGCCAAAACTAGGAAAATTGAAGATATGGCTCAGTCAAAGTAACAAACCAATACTTCAAATGAGATACAAGAGTTGAAAGAACTAATTCAGGATGTTTGAAAAGACATGCAAAATCTCATAAAAAATCAAATCAACAAGTTGAGGGAGGATATAAAGAAGACATTGGGTGAACATAAAGAACTCAGAAGTTTGAAAAAATAAATCACAGAACTTATGAGAATGAAAGGCAAAATAAAAAAATGTGAAAAAAAGCAATAGAAACCTACAACAATAGATTTGAAGAGGTGGAAGAAAGGATTAGGAAACTGGAGGACTGGACATCTGAAATCTGACACACAAAAGAAAATATAGGGAAAAGAGCAGAAAAAATAAGCAGAGTCTCAGGGAATTGAATGACAACATGAAGTGTATATTGTGGGTGTCCCAGAGGAAAGAGGAGAGAAAAGGAGGAAGAAGACTAATGAAGGAAATAATCACTGAAAATTTCCCATCTCCTATGAAAGACATAAAATTACAGATCCAAGAAATGCAGCATAAAGCAAAACAAATAGATTCAAATATACCTACTTCAAGACGTTTATCAATCCAATTGTCAACTGTCAAAGATAAGGAGAGAATTTTGAAAGCCACAAGAGAAAAGCAATCCATCACATTCAAGGAAAGCTTGATAAGACTGTGGGTGGATTTCTCACAGAAACCATGGAGATAAGAAAGCAGTGGAATGATATATTTAAGATTCTGAAAGAGAAAAACTGCCAGCCAAGAATTCTATACTCAGCAAAACTGTCCTTCAAAAATGAGAGGGATATTAAAATATTTTTAAATAAACAAACATTGAGACTATTTGTCATAAGAGATAGGCTATACATGAAATACTCACTGCATTCAGATAGGAAAAGGCAGGAGAGAGAGGTCTGGAGAAGACAGTAAAAAATAAGCCTATCAGTAAGGGTAAAAAGAGGAAAAGATGAGCTATGACATATAAAGTCCCAAAGACAAGATGATAGAAAAAACCTTTACAGTAATAGCATTAAATGTTACTGGATTAAAAAGCCCAATCAAAAGACAGACTGGCAAAATGGATTTAAAAACTGGACCCATCAATATGATGTCTATAGGAGACTCACTTTAGACCCAAGGACAAAAATACGTTGAAAGCGAAAGGCTTGGAAAAGTTATTTCATGCAAAGAAAAAAACAGGGGTAGCTATACTGATATCCGACAAATTAGACTTCAAGTGTAAAACAATTAAAAGAGACAAAGAAGGACACTGCGTATAAATAAATGGTACAATTCAACAAGAAGACAAAACAATCCCGAAATATTTTTGCACCAGGCCAGAATGCTCCAAAATACATGAGATAAGCACTGACAGCACTGAAAGAAGTAGACACCACTACCATAATAATTGGAGACTTCAATTCCCTGTTCTCATCAATGGATAGAACATCTAGACAGAGAATCAATAAGGAAACAGAGATTTTGAATAATATGATAAATGAATTGAACTTAATAGACATTTACAGAACACTGCACTCCAAGATAGTAGGATGCACATTTTCTCAAGTGCTCATGGATCAGTCTCATGGATAGACCAAATGCTGGGTCACAAAGTAGGTATCAGTAAATTTAAAAAGATTGAAATCATACAAAACACTTTCTCAGAGCATAATGGAATGAAGTTGGAAATCAATGACAGAAAGATTGCCAGAAAATTCACAAATATATGAAGGCTAAACAACACACTCTTAAACAACCAGTGGGTCAAGGAAGAAATTACAAGAGCAATAAGTAAATATCTTAAATGAAAAGTAAAATGCAACGTATCAAACTTAATGGGATGCAGCAAAGGCAGTGCTGAGAGGGAAATTTATTGCCTTCAATGCCAATACCAAAAAAGAAGAAGGAGCAAAAATCGAGGAATTAACTCTTCCCATGGAAAACCTAGAGAAAAAACAGCAAACTAACACTTAAGCAAACAACTGAAAGAAATTATGAAGATCAGAGCAGATATAAATGAAATTGAGAATATAAAAATAATAGAGAAGGTGGGCAATGGTGGTGCAGTGGCAGAGTTCTTGCCTGCCATGCCAGAGACCTGGGTTCAATTCCCAGTGCCTGCCCATGCCAAAAAAAAAAAAAAAAAAAAGAAGGAGAGAGAGAAAGAGAGAGAGAGAAAATCAACAAAACCAAAAGTTGGTTCTTTGAGAAAATCAATAAAATTGATGTACCCTCAGCTAGGCTGACAAAAAAAGAGAGAGAATGCAAATAAATAATATCAAAAATGGAAGATTGGACATAGCTCCTGACCCCACAGAAATAAAGGAAGTAATGAGAGGATGCTATGAGCAACTATATGCTAATAAACTGGACAATGTTGATGAAATGGACAACTTCCTAGAAAGTCATGAACAATCAATGTTGATTTGAGAAGAAATAGACAAATTCAACAAACCAAAAGCAAGTAAAGAGATTGAATCAGTCATCAAGAAGCTTCCCAAAAAGAAAAGTTCAGGGCCAGATGGCTTCACATGTGAATTCTACCAAGCATTCAAGAAAGAATTAGTACCAATTTTGCTCAAATTCTTCAAAAAACTTAGAGAGGAAGAAAACCTACCTAACTCATTCTATGAAGCCAACATCACCCTAATACCAAAGCCTGACAAAAATACTACAAGATAAGAAAATTTTGGACCAATCTCTTTAATGAATATAGATGCAAAAATCCTCAACAAAATACCTGTAAATCAAATCCAGCAGCATGTTAAAAGAATTATGCACCACGACCAATTGGGATTTATTCTAGGAGTGCAGCCTGTTTCAACACAAGAAAATCAATTACTGTAATACACCATATCAATAAATCAAAGCAGAAAAATGATTGATGCAGAAAAGGTGTTTGACAAAATTCAGCATCATTTCTTGATGAAAACACCTCAAAGTTTAGGAATAAAAGGGAACTTTTCAACATGATAAGGGGAAAATATGAAAAACCCTTAGGTAACATCATTCTCAATGGGGAAAGACTGAAAGCTTTCACTCTAAGATCAGGAACAAGACAAAAATACTCACTGTCATCATTGTTATTCAGCATTTTGCTGGAAGTTCTAACCAGAGTAATTAGACAAGAAAAAGAAATAAAGAGCATCCACGTTGGAGAGAAAGAAGTAAAACTCTCAGTATTTGCAATTGACATGATAATATACATTGAAAATTCTGAAAAATCTACAGCAGAATGATTACGCTAATAAATAAGTACAGCAAATGGCTGGGTACAAAATCAACACCCCAAAAACATTATGTTTCTATGCACTAGTGATGAGCAATCTGAGGAGGAAATCAAGAAAAAAATCCATGTAAAATAGCAACCAAAAGAATAAAATATTTAGGAATAGATTTAGCTAAGGATACAAAAGACGTACACACAGAAAATGATAAGAAATTGATAAGTGAAATTATGCAAGACCTAAATAAATGGAATGGTATACTGTGCTTCGGATTGGAAGGTAGATACAGTTAAGATGTCAATGCTACCCAAACTGATTTATAGATTAAATGCAATACCAACTAAATTCCCAACAACGTACTTTGCAGAAATAGAAAAATCAGTAACCAAATTTATTTGGAAGGGCAGAGTGTCCCAAATAGCTAAAGATATTTTGAGAATGAAAAACAAAGTGGAAGGTCTCACACTACATAATATTTGAAGGATATTATGAAGCTACAGTGACCAAAACAGCATGGTACTAGCATAAAGATAGATAAACTGAACAATGAAATAAAATTGAGTATTCTGAAATAGACCCTTTCATCTATGGACAAATGATTTTTGTTAAAGCAGGCAAGCCAACTCACCTGTGACAGAGCAGCCTCTTCAATAAATGGTGTTTGGAGAAATGAATATCCATACGCAAAGGAATGAAAGAGGTTCCATATCTCACACTTTACATGAAAATTAACTCAAAATGGATCAAAGACCTAAGCATTAGAGTTAAGACCATAAAACTGCTAGAAGAAAATGTAGGGAAAGATCTTATAAATTTTCTAATAGGAAGTGGTTTCCTAGATCTTACATGCGAAGTATGAGCATTGAAAAAAGAAATACATAAATGGGAGCTCTTCAAAATTAAACACTTCTGTACATCAAAGAACTTGGTCAGAAAAGTGAAAAGGCTGCCTACGCAATGGGAGACAGTATTTGGAAATCACATATCAGATAAGGGTTTAGTATCCAGAATATATAAAGAGATTCTTCAACTCAATAACAAAAAGACAATCCAATTTAAAAATGGGCAAAAGACTTGAACAGACAGTTTTAAGAAGAGGAAATACAAATGGCTAAAAGGCACATGAATAGATGCTCAACTTCATTGGCTACTAGAAAAATGCAAATCAAAATCACAATGAGATATCATCTGACACCCACTAGAATGGACATTATAAAAAAAAAAAACAGGAAACCGTAAGTGTAGAGAGGATGTGGAGAAAGAGGCACACTTATCCACTGTTGGTGGAAGTGTAAAATGGTACAAGCACTCTGGAAGGCAATTTGGTGGTTCCTCAGGAAGTATAGAATTGCCATATGATCCAGAAGTTCCATTACTAAGTATATATTCAGAGGAACTGAATGTAAAGATACAAATAGACATTTGTACACCAATGCTTATAACACCATTATTTATGGTTGCCAAGAGATGGAAACAGTCCAAATGTCCATCAACAGATGAGAATCTAAACAAGCTGTGGTGTATATATATGATGGAATACTTACACCTGAAAGACAGAATAAAGTCATAAAGCATGTAACAACATGTGTGAGCCTTGAGGACACTGTGCTGAGCAAAATTAGCCAGAAACAAAAGGACAAATACCTTATGATCTCACCAATATGAACTAATATTAATCAGTGAACTTTGAGCGTTAAAGTTAAGAACACAGGTTATGAGGAAATAGAAAGAGGGTCAAGATTGGGCATCTGATGCTGAAGGAATACAGAATGTGCACAGAATTTATTGCAAAAATTCAGAAATGGATAACACAATACTACCTGATAGTAGCACGATAATATAAGTACACTGAATGAAGCTGAATGTGAGTTTGGTTGAAGTAGGTCAGGATGAAACCAGAAGGAAAGATAGAGGAAAAAGACTAAGGCAGTATAATTTAGGAATACTTAGAGTGGACAAGGATGGTGATTAAATGTACAAATATAAAAATGCTTTTTGCATGAAGGAGAACAAATGAATGTCAACATTGCAAAGGGTTGAAAATGGATTGTATAAAGGAAAAGTTACAATTGATGCAAGCCAGGGTCTATAGTCAACAGTAACTTGCAATATGCTTCCGCTGAATGTAACAATGGCATTATGCTAAAACTAATTGTCAACAAGTGGGGGGCATAGGGTAGTTGTATGGATTCTATGTGAAGAAAAGGAAATAGAAGTCATGTCTATTTACTTAAGTTGGATTGTATGATGTGTTAGAAAAATGTGGAGAAAGACATATACTTATTCACTGTTTATAGGGAAGCTGAGAGGTGCAGCCCCTCCTGAGGGCAGTGTGGTGTTTCCACAGGAGGCTAGGGGTGGGGTTTCCATTTGATCTTGCAACCCTATAAACAAGCTAGATATATACCTCTAGGAACTGAGTGTGGGGACACAAATGGACATTTGGACACTGGTGTTTCCGGTGGCAGTGTTCATGATTTGCAATGGATGGAGGTGGCCTAAGGGTACAACGACTGAAGAATGGAAGGGGGAACTGTGGTGTTTACCTACAATTGACTATTGAGTGGCTGCAAAAAAGAATGAAGTTGTGAGGTGAGCAATTAGGTGAATGAAACTTAAGGACAGTATGTTAAATAAAATGTCAGAAACAAAAAGACAAATGTTATCATGCCTCACTCATATGGAATAACTATAATATACAAACTCAGAGAATTGAAGTCGAGAGCATGGGTTATCAGATTGGGGCCTATTGTAAAGGCTCCTAGATCATAAATTCTTATAGCCATCACATATATTTAGGAATTGTAACTGACATTTCTAAATTCTGAGATACTAAGCTATTTGTATATAACCTGGCCGTTCCCTAAAACTTCGGGTATTTATTTGACATCTGAGACTCAGATTTAGAGCACTGAAGCTATGACAGCCAGCATTACCCCATTCAGCAACTGTTCAAAAAGCTGAAAAAGTGATCAGACTTAGTCTAAAGATATGAATGAAGTTGCCATGGATGGTACTAAGGTAAATACGAATACTGGGTAAAGGGTGATATTGTCCATATTTTAAAACCTCAACCTCTGTGGAAGATCAAAGGAAGAGATGTTTATTTGGTGGAAAATCTGTATTTTGGGTAACACATTATCTAATTTAATTTGTATGGTCAGTTTACTTGAACACCATAATATGGAATCTTGAATAGGGCATGAGATCTTGTTGGTTTGTCCGGGTTAGTGTGATGCTCTGATATATCCCAGAGCAATGTGGGCAGAGAATAAAAAAGAAAGAATTTACAAAGTCTCCTTGGGGGACTAGGGAGAAAGGAGGAAACATTAAACTTCTCCATCTGGAGAATTCCTGATATTTTTGCAAGCAGTGGGGACAAAAATTCAATAGGTTGAGCCCTCCCCTCAATCTTGGGGCTCACCCTTGTGAAGCTTATTCCTGCAAAGGACAGGCTAAGCCTGCTTATAATTTTGCCTAAGTGTCATCCCCAGAAAACCTCTTTTGTTGCTCAGATATGGCCTCTCTCTCTCTCTCTCTCTCTAAGCCAACTCAACAGGTGAACTCACTGCCCTCCCTGCTACATGGGACATGACTCCCAGTGGTATAAATCTCCCTGTCAACATGGGACAGAACTCCCAGATTTGCAAGTACCTGGCATCATGGGAATGAGAAAGACTTCTTGACCTAAAGAGGGAAGAGAGGAATGAGACAAAATTAAGTCTCAGTGGCTGAGAGATTTCAAACAAATTGGGAGGTTATCCTGGAGGTTATTCTTAGGCATTACATAGATATCTTTTTTTAGTTTATGGTGTGTTGGAGTAGCTAGAGGGGAGTACATGAAACTGTTGAGCTGTGTTCCAGTAGCCTTGGTTCTTGAAGATGATTGTATAATGATAGAGCTTTTACAGTGTGACTGTGTGATTGTGAAAACCTTGTGTCTTGTGCTTCTTATATCCAAGGTATGATCAGATAAGTCAAAAAAAAAATAAGGTTAAAATATAAATACATAATAGGGGAGATAAAGGGTAAAAATTGGGTAGATTGAAATACTGTGGGTCAATAAGAGGGAGGGGTAAGGAGGACAGGACGTAAGGGTTCTTTCTGTTCTGTTTTTTGGAGTCATGTAAATGTTTGAAACATGACCATGGTGAAGAATGCACAACTCTGTGATGATTTTGTGAGCCACTGATTGTACAATATGGTTGGTCTGTCCGGGTATGGACATTTTGCAATAAAAATAAATTTTTTTAATGTTAAAAAAGTTATTTCCCTGGGCGTACTTCCTCCCATTCTCTCACTGTTGTTACTAATATTCACCCATCGTCCAAGGGGACTTCAGAGCAAAAAAATAACAGCAATGAAAACACCACTCTCACATCCCATCAGGAGCCCCGCTGCTCTTCATCATTGCTCGCCCCCACTTCTCTCCCTGGCAGCTGTTGCTGCTGGAGTTCAAATCCTCAGCAGAGGTGAGCAGAGAATCAAGACTTTCTCATAATGGGCCACATTATATTGCAACCTCCAAAGGTGCGGCCAAAGTAAACTTTCTAAAAAGCATGTCTGACCATGTTCTTATTCTAATTGATGTTTCCTTCTCCAGAGCCTTCAAGATAAAGTTCAAATTGTTCAACAAGGTTTAAAAAGCCCTCCAATGTTTCAGGAGCATTCAAAGGAGAAGGCACAAAAAGCAACTTAAGGGAAGGCAAGAGACAGGAGACAGTGGTACATCACAGGGGACTGCTTTCAAATGGGTATAACTTTAGTTTGTGTCCAACAGAGAGTGAAGGGATGATATTAATAGAAGTCCTCTTTTACAGAAGTTCTTTTAGTTCATGTTGCATCTTCTGCCTAAATCATACTTTTTTTTCCTACCAATGCTCACATCCTCAAATTGAACACCTACTGATTTTTAAAATATTTATCTTGACTCACCTTTACTATGAAGTCTTTCCTGCTCACAGTAACACTTTCTCAAGCTTAGTGGTTTGACATTTTTCTCCCACACTGAGCTGCGAGCCTCCTGAGAGTAGAAGCCATTTTTTCCACGGGGTGGATGAGGGGGTGCCTCTTTTCAGCAGCTTTTGGCAACTCCATTCTCTTCAGAGTCCCAGCCTTATGGATGGTAGAGGCGGGGGCACTAGTTTTGCTTTCTAGTCCTCCATCCCCATATTAGCAACACCTATACCCCCCCCCCCCCCAGTGCCAATCTGTATCTATAATCCCATCCGCAGCCAGCTGCTTGGTGCCGACACTGCCAACTCAGCAGCTCTTCCCTCACATCCCTGGGGAAAGCTATTCACCTTATCACCAAAGAGAGAGAGAAAAGCCCCATCTGTTACAGCTCAGAGCTAGAAGCCTCATAATTGTATCAGCATACAGGCTGCACATCAGATTTTTCTTGTTTTTAGGGAGCACTTAGGGAGATTTCACTCTTTTCTTATTGTTTTCTCCCCAGCAAGTGGCTGTATTTCATCTCCACTGAGACCCAATGAAAGAAGTCTCCAAGCAAATTTGTTGCTTAATGATTCCAGGGAAGGTGTTTAGAAGCATAAATGTCTTCTTAAAATCTGTAGAGCATCCCAGCTCTGTAAACTTCTTCAAATTAGCACATAGTAAAGGCACAATTCTTGTGCTGGGTCAACACTCCAAATGAAGGTGGTATTAGCATCAGGGGACTCCCAAATGAGCATCACCCCAGCACTAAATTACTTGTTTTTGAAAAATGACTGGAGAGTTTCTTAGCAAGGGCAAGGTCAAAATTACACGGCAAGTCCTCATACACGAACTTATGGAATTTCTAAATAACTTAGGAGATTACCAAGTCAGCAAATCACGCTTTGATTTGTAATCAAACTCATGCTGATGGCAAGCATGACCATTAGTGGACCTCAGTTTCTTCATTGGCAATAAAGAAAAAACCATGCTTGCTCCATTTTTTTTGCTCTCCCAAAGAAGAAGAAAGATGATGTAATCTCATGAAGTAATTTGAACCTTAAGAAATGAATGTGTTATTCAGATAACATATTATTGTTGAGCAATTACTGTATGTCAGGAACATGAAACAAAGAAAACAAACATGACTGACCCTCATGAGCTAGACATCTGGTAGGGGAGACAGCTATTAAACAAATAGTCACACAAATAAATGTTTAATATTGAATGAATGAAGTGTTCTGAAGGAAGAGTACAGAGGACCCCAGAAGGTATAGAAGGCGATATGATTTGAACTGGGAAGATAGGGAAGCAGAAGGGAGGTGGGGGTCTTTGAGGAGTAAGTAACAGCTGGTGATGAAAAGGCCCTGAGGTGACACATTGAAAAGTAAGTGGAAAAAGCCAATGAATTGACATGAACAGAATACGAGGTAATATTAGATTGGCAAGCAGTTCCTGTTATGCAGGCCTTGGATGCATGCCAAGAAGTTGAGCTTCTAATATGCATTCAATGAGAATGCACTGAAGATTTTAAGCAAGGAGGTGACATATCTGTTCATAGCGGGTTGGAAAGGGCTCACAGTGAAGGAATAAGACCAGTGATTGAAAAAGGTGAAAAGTGATGAAGCTTAGGCCAGGAGTTGGCCGATTGCAACCTGTGGGTCCAGTCAAGCCCATCATGCCTTTATGTAAATAAAGCTCTATTAGAAGACATTCATGCCCATTCATTTGTGTATCACCTATGGCTGCTTTTGCACTACCTAACAGAGTTCAGCCATTGAGTAGAGACTGCATAGACTGTACAGAGCTTAAAATGTTTAAAAATATTTACTATCTAGCCTTTAATGCAAAAAGCTTGTTGACCCTGGTTTAAGCTATCGTGTCCTTGATGTCTTTGTAAATTCAAGCTAAATCTTAAAAATTGAAGATGAGACCACCAGCCTAAAATCCCCTATTATTTTGAAAGCTCATATGGGGCAGTCTAGAGATTCAAATTAGGTTCAGAGATTGTTATCTTAATGATAGTAGGGATTCGTGTGGATTTATTCACCTTACATTTGTGCACATTCATCTTACTGGACTGATCACATTATCTTCATATTAGAAAAGAATAACAGTTATTATCCATCATTGCATTTTCATTTAGTTGTATGCACTTATGGTTTAGATAAGAAATTGTTCAGATATACATGGTGACTCCAGGTATATCTCTGGTTTTGTTTTGTTTTTTAAGGATCCAATAAGAATTTCATAAATATTTGCTAGTTTGATGGCAGGCCATCGAGAGCTGTGGATGATGTTTGTCAGCCCCCTTATGCCACAGCAGTTATGTCAGAAAGCATGCTGGAAGCACAGATAACTTTCCAACAAGCCTGCCTTTCTTGTATAGCTTACATAGCCAGGTCTACTATAACAGATACAACAGATTGGTTGACTTCAACAATAGAAATCTACTATCTCACAGTTTTGGGTGCTAGAAACCCAAAATCAAGGTACTGGCAGGCCATGCTTTCTCCAGAGTCTATAGTGCTTGGGTGGTGGCTTGCTGGTGGCTTGCTGGCAATTGATGACTCAGTTTCTACCCCATCATCTGTCTCTTTCTGTCTCCCCTCCTCTCCTCCTATAATGGTGTCCGATTTCCTCTGCTTAGAAGGTTTCCAGTCTTATTGTATTAAGCCCCAGCCTGAGTCAATTTGGCCTCATCTTAATAGGATCTTGAAAGATCCCAATTTCAAATGAATTCACAGCCACAGGACCAAACATTAGGGCTTGAACATATCTTTGTGGAGGACCTGATTCAATCTATAACATTATGTTCTCATTCTCTAATGGAAGTGGAGGCACAGAATCTATCTGGGTCATTGTCCCAGGTCACACCACTCAGGTGAAAGCCCATTGCAGAGCTCTGTGGTAAGTGCTCGCACTCAGCAGCCAGCCTGCTTGAGTTTGAATCCTGGCTCTGCCGCTTAGTAGAGGGATGGGGATGACTCTGCTAACACACATAAGATGCTCAGCACAGCGCATGGCACATAGAAGCCCTCCAGAAGTTTGGAACTCTTTTGTTTTCTCATGCTTTGTAAGAAAGCCTTCTTAGAATTGAACAACTTCTCTGCCAAGAACTTTATAAGCATCTTTTGATTCTCTCAAGGGGCCTGGGAGGTAAGAGGTATTGTCACTATTTTATACATGAGGACACTGAGAAATCCATTAAGCACCTTGTACCAGGCCTGGTTACTGGTGAGGATGTCAGCAATCAAACACGAGTTTGTATAATTCCAAAGCTTGTGCTCAGAGTAACTGGGCTGACTGCTTTGTGATAATCTCCTGATCTGGGAAAATTGCCCACTCCTTACAGAGAGTGATACCTGTGGACCAGAGAGGGATACAGAGTAATGCTTTTCACTTCTTAATTCCCACAGGAACACTGGGACTGATCTCTCCTGCTACTCTTTCAATTTCATGGACAAACAAAGTGCCTTGATTGAAAACCTCCACCTCTCATTTCAAGGAAGGAATAGCCTAGAGAGGAACATTAAACCATGATCCCAGCTGCCATGGGAGTTAATAAGATCCTAATTTGGTGAAAAGTTTAAATCTATATTGAGAGGGTTTCAGCACTTTTAACAACATGCAAGGGGCTCAATAAGTCTGGCACTTGCTAAGGGTTTTCTAATCATATTTAGTCAAGGCAAGACTAAAAGCTTACCTAGAAGAACTGTTCTGAACTACCTTATTCCCTGTCCTTTAAAAACATAATCCCCCCTAATGTTCATATACATTCCAGAGCCCTATTTTAGATTTCCTTGGGGGAGAATAAAGGCTATAATTGCACAAACATTCCAGGAAGAACTGTAGTAAGGACACTGAATATTTTAGATATTTTCTGCTCATACTAGCCAAGAAAATTAAATTCTACTCCCTGTGTACACCCAGCAAAAATAAGCACTTAAGGAGCAAGTGGCAAATATCCATACATTTTGTGATTAATAGAATTCTGATTTCTTAGGGTAGCCACCTTCATTTGATAGTCCATCCATAAAAAATGCACAATGCACCACTCTAACGAGGATATGAAATTAGAAGTGAAAAGCATGTGACTCCTAAGTGGAAGGACAAAGAAGGTTGTAATTCAATTTATTTATGTATTTAAAAAAGAAGTTATTTGGGTAAGTTTGCAAGAGTCAATAAAGCATTCCTGTAAGGCTCTTTCATCCCTAGGTGGCCTATAATTTCATTTGCATATTGGAAATTCAGCACTTTCTCCTGCTCTAATCAAACTTGCCAAAAAACAAAACAAAACAAGCTGGCTTTTTGTAGCAAGAATGTTTTAGACACGAGTAGAATAGAGTATTGCAGGATGAAAGAACACTGTAGATGCATCCTTTTGAGTGTCCGTTTGCCCTGTTTCTTACCCCTCCCAAGGCCCCAGACTTCAGCCTTTGAAAGCTGCTTCATAAGAGGTGGGGTGCTAAGAAGAGACCCGGCAGAACTGAGTCGGAAGGTCTGTCCTCTCCATTTTCCTTGATTCCAATTAGCCAGTGATCTTGGGCATGTCCTGATTTTTAAAAAAATCTGTTTCTCAGTTTCCCTGCTTTTAAAACAACCTATATTGTCTTATAACTTCTCACATACCATTCTCTTCTATGCCTTTTTCTTTTCTCATGCTCTTCCCTCTGGGAAGAATTCTGCCTTTTTCAGGTGGCAGAGTCTTTCTGCTTTAAGGACCCAAACTCAGTTCTCACCTTGATGACTTCGTGGAGCTAGCTCAGTGTCTCACTGTGTCTTGATCGTTCCAATGTGTTTTGCTATCTTGTTTTCAGAAACTTGGTGAAAATCTCCTAAAAGGAGAGAAGCTAAATTTTCCTTTCAGTATCTGGTAATGATTTTCCCATTTCATGGGAAGCAAATGGTATGAACAAATTGTCTATTGGCTATTTTGAGAGCCCTTTCATACCTTAAAAGATATGCATGTCTCAGCACTGAAGAGGAGAACAATTAATGCCTGACCAATTCTTGTTTAAAGAGTATTGGTACAAAAATCCTAATTTCTTGTTCTTTGCCATATGTCTCTATACATAAACCCAGAAATTCTTGTCCTCTATGTTCCGAATAAGGCAAAAATTAGTTATATTCAGACATTACCACAGACCCTCAATTCTGCCTCAACCCCTTCCTGGAACAGTCACCCAGTTGTCTCTGTCGACATTTGGATGTGGGCTTCAGGCAGCCACATGAATCCAGGGACCCAGAATTATCCACACTATTGAAGATTGGACATAGTATCTATGTATCTGCTGCCACTGTATTTGGTGGGAACTACATTAAGAGAGAAGCTCTTTGGATGCTTTTTGTATTCTTAATTGGCAGTCTATCCTAAAAACAATATATATATTCCTAAATCATTCCGTTCCTAAAACATTTAGAGATTATATTGAAATTATCATTTCAAGTGCCTGTAAACTTCTTCAAAAGTAGGACCTGTCTTATTTTTTTATCTATCAGAAGCCCACATCGTATCTGGAACATAATATGTGGACAGTAAAAGTTAGTGGAATTGGTGAAATCAAGCAATATAGCACCTTGGAAAGAGTAATTGATTAGTTTTGTGATTTTAGGCAAGTCACATTTCTGTGCTGGAGTTCTGCCACCTGCCCCATAAAACAAGGTCAGAATAACATAATTTTAAAGATATCTTACAATCCTGAAGTTCTTGATTCATTCTATAGTCTTTTACTCCATGAAGGCTGAAATGCTCGGGAACTTCCCAGGAAGAGGAAACCTAGGGCTAGTAATCTGTTGACCCTGTCTTTAGTGGAAAAGGCTGCTACAGTCTCTAAAACTATTGTTCTTAATAAGTTTTTTCTAAGGTATTTGTTTATTCCAGCTTCAGTGAACCATCTTCGAAGCATACTTGCTGAGGGAAATGGAAAATGCCTCTTGTAAAAGTCAGAACCCAGGGATTAGAGCATTGATTCAACTTCTTACATCTGCCCCAGGAGATGCCAAGATTTTAGGTAAAGTTCCCAAAGTTGGCCTATGCAGTCAGTAAAAGACTCCCTGGTTTCTGGGGTGGAGTCACCTAGAATAGGGTGAATGTGAGTTCAATGGCTTCTCCCATTTCAGGAAATTCTCTAAACTTCCTGTGGAAAATACTTTCCTGTGGGAGCTGCTTCAAAGGAAACTTTTCAGAGGCCCTAACACCTTAGGGAAAATTTCACACTCTGCAGTAGAGGCATTGGCTGAGCCTCCTGGAAGCTTCCTGGGTCCTATAAAGCTCCCCATTCTCCATATGTACTCTTTTATGTCGGGGGTGGGGGTGGGAATGTCCATTCCCCTCCCCCCCCAGAAAGATAGGAAATTATAATTAAATACTGGTGACCCTTGGATACTACCTCATACTGTTTATGACTCTAGGATTTTATGTAAGGGACAATATTTGATCCAGAAATCAGAAGACTTTAAGTAATGAAACAATGTCTTTCTCTCAGGGCTTGCATGGGTTAAGTAACCCCTTGAGCTCCTTTCCAATTTTTATCCCAGACCAATTCTAATTTTGCTAAGCTCTAGAGTGTATGCACACACGTCTCTGGGTATAGCACTTTTTAAAATAAGAATGTTAGGATTACATACTCTACCATACTTAATTAAATATTTACAGAGGTCTAGATTCAAATGACTTTAGAGGTCAAAAAGATATTGTATGTGTGTAAAACAGTCAGTCAAAGACACTAGAATGCAGGGAGGACTAGAGCAAACTGCAGGGTGCCCATCCAGCTCAATAAATACTACCCTGCCCGAGCAGCTCACTAACAGGCCATGTTTGCACCAGTGTGCAGTTCTTGATGTATAGTAATTGTTGAATACACCATAAGCATGCATTCATTAATCCAGGTATTGTGGGGTCACGTGACAAATGCTGGGCTAGATGCTGAATGCAAAGGGACAAAGGATTTACATCTGCTTCCTGTCTAATAAGGTTTAAAGTACGCATGCATATTTACTAGACATTTAGTTTTCATTTAAAGCAGTATCAATTATTTTTTAAGTAAATGTCAAGAATAAATCAGCTATAGTGTAAAGTATCATAAAGCACGGGTGCTACCAGTTTGAAGATGGTAACATAAATCGGCATTTTCTCCTTTTCTTCTTTTAAATTACCCCCCAAATCACAGGAATGGAAAATAAAAATACAAATTCAACTTTGTATGAAACAAGTTGATTGCTATAATCTGAAATCACAAAATACTGCCAAAAGCAATGAGGCTCAAGCTGGGGTACAAAAAAGAGGAAACTAAAAGGGGGTGATATAGCTGTAGACTCAGTGCCCCAAATTACGCCTCGTAAAAGTGACAGATATACACTGAGGAGCAAATCTAAATCCCCCTTGGCAATAGTGGGGCCAGGGTTCACGGGCTTGCAGCAGGACCACAGTTTAGTCCCAAGGAGAGGCAGCAAAGCTATGTAAGGAACATATAGACAAGCCAGATTTGCAGGAAGCAATTTGACAGAAGAGCAGACTTTGACATGTGGAAGCACTCACATCTTTATCCTTTGGCTGGGGACAAACCAAGGATAAAGAAACTTACACGCAAGGAACTTGTCATAAGGAAAATTCTGGCTAGCCTGGGACACAGCCCTGACTTCTTCCAGCATGAACCATCTGCAAATTATTGGTTTAGGTAAAACAAACCTCCTTCAAAGATGAGTAATCCAAACAGATCCAATGGACACTTTGAAAATTATGACCAAATAGTTTGCCTCAAATAAACAAAGTCCAAGCAATCGTTCTGTGAAGAATCAACACAAAAAAGACAGTCCAAGGTCTCAGGACAGTTGGGAGGTGTTAAAGTTTGGCTTGGCAGAGAATGAACATGCCAAAGGAAAAAACCATTATGGTAAAAAAGTTGAAATAAGTCTGAAAGCTGATGATAAGATACAATTTAATTAAAAAATTCAAACAAGAGAAAAAGGGAGAAAGCACAAACATATGAAATAAGAAACGATATGATGTAGCACAAAAGATACAGAGGAAATTAAAAGAAATTACCAAGTTAAGTTTTATACAAAGAAATTGGTAAACTTAGATGGAATGGTAATTTATTTAGGAAAAGATAGTGTAAATATTCAACATGCCATTTACTATAAATGAAATAGGATAAATATTAATATCTTCCCTCTCCCACTCACCAAAGGCACAAAATCCACTTTCAGAAATTCTATTACAATTTTAAAGAACAGAATTAAACTCATTTAAACCATTCCCGAGCATGGGCAGGGTGGTGGAGGTGCGGGCAGAAAGGTTTTCAAACTCTTAGGATAAATTTTTTATGAAATTTTATATCAAAATTTGATAAGGATTGCACAGAAAATAAAACTGAAGATGAATCTAATATAGCAGTATTGATGCAAAAATCCTAAATAAATTAAGAATAGAAATTATTCTGACTAAGTAAAGTGCATTTCAGGAGTAGGAGAATAGTGCTTAGGAAATATATTACTCTATTTCACCATTTTCAAGAAGCAAAGAACATCAGATAAGCAGCTCCAAAAGAACGAAAAAAAGTCATCTCACATTTTAGATTTAAAACAGAAAAAAAAAGAAAGGAAAAAGGCCATAAAATAGTAATAGATGGCACCTCTTTAATGTGATAAAATAAAACAATTTAACTGTAAAGCCAGCATCATGGCTGATGAGGAAACTCTGGGAATAGAGCACTGAAGTGAAAAATAGACAAGGATGCCTTCATCACCCTATTATTGAACATCATTGGAAAGAACTAGCAAATATAGCCACCCAAGAGGCAGAAATCAGAGACATAAAACTTAGAGAAGAGTTAGAAAAGTTATCTTGATTTGCACATGGCATAACTAAAACCTGTTAACAAACAAAATTCAGCTAGATGAAAAGAAAGACAGTAGCTTTCGTACGTAAAAACTAACAACCAGTTAAAACTTCTACAGAAAAAAAGCTACCATTTACATGCAATTTTAAAAATCTGGTATACCTAGTAATAAACAATTTTAAATATACTTGCATATGTGGGTATTTGTGTGTGAGTATGTGATATACCAAGAATATACAACTTACACAAATCAATAGCTAATACCATGTGATGAGATAAATGGACTCAACCACAATAAAACAATTAATTATTCCTGAGCTCAGCTTATATATTCAAAATGAGCCCAATAAAAATATCACTGATTTTTTTTGAAACTTGAGAAACTGACTCTGAAATCCAAATGAAAAAATAAAGTAGAAAAGGAAGTTAAAAAAAATAAAAAGAAAGGAGAAATGCCTAGCATTACCAGATATCAAAATATATTATAAGATTGCAATAATTAAACTTTTGGTTCTTATAAACTGATAAGTCAATAAGACAAAATTGGAAGTCTTGAAATATTCCCCCAAACTTTACTGTATGACATCTTTCTATTGAATATCAGTGGGAAAAGATGGATTATAAAATAAAGCTTGTTGGGAAAATAGGTCACTATCTGGAAAAACTTAAAAGTTGGATTCATTCTTCCAATTTTATGGTAGGATAAATTCAAAATGGTTAAAAGATTTAGAAGTAATTAGAAAAAATACATTTATGGCAAAATTACCACTTACAATAAAAAATTTTATAATAAACTTTGGAAAAATATTTTCAAATAATACCATAGGCAGAAGACCAATTTTCCTAAAATATAAAGGAAAATATATACGAGCTTACATATATAAATGAAAAACAAAAAGACTGACATCTTTAAAGAAGAAAGGATAAGTGACATGGACATATTGTTCACAGAAAAGGAAATACAATTAACTATCATGTATGTGAAAAGATACTCAGCTTAATTCACATTAACCACATGTAAATAAAACTACATAGAGATGCCATTTTTCACCTATCATGTTGGCAGAGATTCAAAAGCTTGATAACCTACTGTGCTAGTAAGGATGTGGGGAAACAGACACTTGTGCTTTTGTAGAGAGAATAAATTGGAGCTACATCTACAGAGCAGATTTTGGCAGTACATACCTTCATACTCTCATTACACTACCAGAAATTTATTCTAAAGATGTACTTGCACACGAGTGAAATGGTGAATACACAAGATTATTCATTGACAGTTGTTTGAATTAGCAAGTGAGTTTAAATATCCTAAATGTTTATAGTTGTAACTCTTAAATATATTTGGGGCATTCAAAAAATGGTGTTCTGTGCAGCCATAAACAAGAACAATAGACTTCTAATGGGCTAATACGGAAAAATCTCTAAAATGTAGTAAGTCAAAAAAGCACAGTGTGGGATAGTGTATATGATATGGTACCATATTTATATAGTAAAGGATAATGTACACACATCTATTTGTGCATGCAGAAAATCTCTGGAAGTGGCATGTCCCTCCCTTGGGCACACCCATGTTAACCTCTCTAATGTGCACTCTTTCTTTTTAATAAACTTTGCTATTTATGCCTTCTCTTGTCTCTAAATTCTTTTAGCTTCAAGACTATCAAACCTGGATTGCGGCTCAGCTGCACCACTGCCAGCAGGCACTGGTTACACATTCTGGGGAGCCTGCCAGGAGTGATTTCAAAAGATGCCAGGAGAGCAGCATCTTCCACGTAAGATACTGGCCCTCGAGATCTGCATTTCAGTTATAGAGGAGAAAATAAGGAGAGACCGAAGTAAAGCACGACTGATAGTTTCAGCTATGAATAATAGGCAGCTCCCTTGGGGCCAGGTGGGACAGAAGCCACCGGGAATCTGTCATGGATGTGGAGAGTTGGAGCACTGGAAGTGGGAGTGCCCCCAAAGACCAAAGGAGCCCCGGGGATGGAGAAGCCTCCAGGGCCCTGTCCATGATGCAGAAGGCAGAACACTGGGCCCAAGAGAGCATACAGCCCCCAAGGGGAAACAAAGTCTCTCCAAAAGACCTGTTGGCCATCCCCTGACCAGGACAGCACGGGCCTGGGACCAGTGGCTCCCTGGAACTCACCAAAGAATTGTGAAATCACTTAGCCCTGAGTGGCGGAACTCATCTAAACAGGACCTGCCCATCTATGACATCTGTTTGGAACAGCTCAATAAGAATAATTATAAAAGGTGGCATTCTGGGCACTAAAACTCTTGATTCAACTTCACACCAGGGCGTAGGGTAGCTGTCCACATTCAAGTGTGACCGGAACATCATTATATGACAAAATAAATGAACAGAAGGGCAAAGCAGCTCTAAGCGAGTCAAGGCATATTTGCCTTTCCCCAAATGCTATTTTATTCTCATTTCTCAACATTGCAAGCTGTAAACCTATAACTTCCTGTTCCTACACTCAGGAATCTGTGTGGAAGAGGTGGCAGAAAGATTTTAACAGCGGTGGGACGGGGCTGATTGTAACATACTGTTTTTGCACTTTTTGATGTCCCTGAGCCCTTCCAACATTGTCAACAATTATGGTTATTCCTACATGTACTCTTTCAACTCTGAAAATACAAAAAAATTATCCCTCAACTTCCTTTAAGATTAAAGGGATTGAGCTCTTTCGGGAGGGAGGGTGGAATTAAAGCAGGATAAAATAGGACAACTGTAAGTCCCTGGTTTCTTATTCAGCTCTGAAAGAGTTAACAGACAACTCCCAATTCCTTGTTTCTTATCTAGCTCCAAAGGAACTAATCAGAGCTGCAAACTTCCCTGGACAAAAATTCCCCTAAAGCTCCCAAACCTCCCCAAACCATTGAAACGTCCCCAAACCATAAAAGCTTGTAAAATTCTGGGCCCAAAGCAAACTCTTACTTAATAGAAAGCAGAGGATGATAAAGATTGCTGACCATTTGCCCAAAGAAAAATTTTAGGTATGTGCCAACAAACCATGAATTCTGCTAGCTATCTCCTAGAACAACAAAGGCATCCAGCATTCAAAAATTACTGTGGAAACCTGCCACTGGTAAAGCTTTCTTATAAGAAAAGCTAGCCCACTCCACTCAGCTCGTGCTCCTCCCTTGGGCATGTCCGTGTAAACCTCTCTAAAGTATACTCTCTCTTTTTAATAAATGTCTCTTTTGATAAACTTTACAATTTAATGCCTAAAAAAAAATCTCTGAAAGTATTCATAAGAAACTGCTAAAAGTTGCCTGTGGGAAAGGGAGCAGAGTCTTTTGATTGTGGTGTTTTTGTATTTTTTGAATTCTGAACATATCAAATGTATTAGTTAAACTAAAATTAAAATAATGAAGTTTAAAGTTCAAAAGAAGGAATTTTCTGTAAAACTAAATTTACTCAACCTTCATTTTACTTCACAAGTTCTTACTTTTATATTATGCTGGTGGCACTCTATGGTAGATATCACTTTGGTTTTTTTAAATTATAATTTTCAAAATAGGCAGACACGCCTTTAAAATAATATTATACCATGGGCGCATGGGTGGTTCAGTAGCATGTTCACCTTCCCGAACACGGGAGACCTGGGTTCGATTCCCAGACCATGCACAGCTCCCCCCAAAACATATTATATCATGCTACATGGGTCTGGGACACCTAAACATGATCTCGGTCTTTTAAAATGTTGGAATATATTTAAAAGATCAAAGAATGCATATGAAAAAAAATATGAAAATGGCGACTAAGGAACAAAAGTGGCTTCTTATATCTTTATAAGTAATACTGAAAAGCATCAACATATTCCTAGATGATAGAGATGGGGATATCCAATTACCAAAAAAAGGGAGGGGCATAAAATATTGGGAAAGTGAAAGTACCTCAGCACTATGGAAACAGCTGTTGCTGAATAGTCAAGGAATGCAAACTGCTGAAAGTTAATTACATGCTTTTTATAGCAATTTGAAATGGATCTACCGATCTGATTCCACAATTTCAAAAACATTGGCATTTTTTTTTTCCAGTTCTGCAGGGTTGGGCCTTTAGAACCTTTCTGGGGCTTTGGTGAAACCAACTCATAACTCACCCTCTCTCACATATGACTTTATAGTTTGCAAGCCACTTTTATTTACATACTTTTATTTGATTCTTCACTCCAATCTTAAAGGTTATTCAAGGCAAATATTTTTGTTTTGTTTGTACAGATCAGGAGCTTGCTTAAGAGACTTGCTCAAGGTTACATAGCTAAGAAGTGTGGAGCTGGAACTTCAAAATATCCCACCTCCTTCTCCCACCCTCATTGCTCAATATCTTGATTTAAATAAGATATAGAATAAGACTAGCTCAGGCTGCCTAGCCTAGATTTTTCCTGTTTCATGGCGCCTGCAATGGAGTGGGCTCTGCAGATGTGGGCCACCTGCATCTCAGGAACACATCCAATCATTCTCTCATTTAATAGAATTCTAAAACACAATCTTCTTCTAATTGTGCCTTCTATGTGAGCAGTCCTTTCTTTGGTGTGAAAGTGTGAGTGTGCGTGTAATGATGTTATCTATATGTCACTAGGGCACCTGCACATTTGCATATTGGAGAAGAACTGAATAAAACATGAGGTGTTTCATTTCAATGGAATGGAAGATCTTCTAAGGACATTTATAAATGTGCTCTAGTGCCTCAGAATTAATCAATCCCTGAATCAACAAATGTTGTCACTGTGGTAGTTGATGTTCTGTTTGATCCCCTGAAATGTGCCTAGCACTAGAATAAATGATGTAGGGGAGCAAATGAAGCAAAGAAGGAAAGAAAAGCCCCACATTCCCTTATTGCTCTTCACTGCCTTCCCCAGAAAGCTTTAGTGTAGAAATAATTAGACTTATGGCAGCCTAATGTGTGCCTTCAGAACACAACAGTCACTGGGTTCCCTCAACAGGGCTGCTGCAGTATGGTTGTCTGCATTTTAGTAACCATTCCCTGGACACTGCTGCAGGGGGAGTCTTGGAGTTCCCTTGAACCTAATGAAATGTGTAACATTGCTGACGTGGAGAGCTAAAGTCTATATAGCTTCTTCCATGAATGAGCGTTCGAGCTGTTGCCTGCTTCCACCTTGCCTCTCAACTTTATTTCTGGCAGATATAATGTTTCAAAAAAGTCAATCAGATCATGTTGTTCTTTTGCTTATAACCCTAAAATTTTCTCTTGCTTTTAGAGCAAAATTCAAACTCTTTACCATGGCAGCAAGACCATTGCCTGGCCCCTGTCTTCCTCTCATACTTCATCATCGCTCACTCTTCTCACTCACTGCACTCTGAACACAAGGCTGATTTTCTTCCTATACTTAGGTGCAGTTTCTGTACTTGCCCTTCTCCCTGGAATGCTCTGCCCCCAGATCTTTGTACTGTTGGCTTCTACTCATCCTTTAGATTTCAACTCAAATTTGAACACTCAGAGAGAACTTGAGACCCATCCACTCTAACACATTTAAACTAACTGTCCCCCCTGCTGTCCTCCTCTCTACATCAAAGTGCTATTTCCTTCTAGTAGTTACCACCACATGTGATCACTTTGCATATTTGATTGCTTGTTCATTGTCTGTCTTCCTCCGCTAGAATTCAAAAGCTTTATGAAACTAGTGGCCTTGTCTGCCCTGTTTATTGTTATTTATGCCATTCCTAAGACTGCAGATAGAATGTGTTTAACAAATATTTATTGAAAAAAGGAATGACAAGCCTCAGAATGGAATATTTGTGGATTTCACTGTCATCGTATACCTTTAAAGCCTTGTGGCTATTGTGAGATATTATCCAAGAGTCTCCTTAGCATCTGAGCCTCCTTCATCTCCACAACCTACTCAATGACCTTCCCCTATTAACTCAGTGGTATGCATTGCCCTAGGGAAGATTAGCATTATTACAGTAGTAATGCAAAGAGAAAACGTAATGATAAATTCTGGGCTTTTGGGGTTTCTAAATGGGTTTTTTAAATTATGGCTGATTTGCAAGAGCCAGGCCCTTATGAGTGTCAGAGGTAAACTCCTGAAGGAGTCAAGGCACAAAGCACATGCCATAAATAAGTGGCCCAGGGAAGAATGGAAAGAGCCATTTTATCCAACCCTGAGTCAAGATAAAGATGGAAGTCATTGGGGTGGGGGGTGGGGGCAGGCCAGCAAGGATCAGAGGGGACTTGACAAGAATTAGATGATTGCTGACAAGGGACCCAGTGTTCTGCCACCTCTCTCTCTACCCCTTTCCCCACGCCAGGCCAGGCTGAAGGACCAGGGAATTTCAGATTAAGGGAGTTAGGCTTCAAAATGCTGGGTGAAGCCCAAGGTGTCAGGTGAGAATCCTCACATGTCAGCATGGAGCAGTAGTGCTAAAGTAGAAAAAGTGGTATGGCATGCCTAGCAGACTTGGATTGGGTATAGTCTCACAAATATCTTTAGGAGTAGCAAAATGTAGCATACACAGTCTTCTGCAATACTAGGAGCAGCGTGGAAACGGTTGAGGGACACCTGGAAACTTGTCAAGATTAGGACCCAAAGGAACCAGTGGATTCTGAAAACGAGCGACACTGCAGAGCTATAGACAGCAGGAGTAGATGCACTGGGGGTGGCAGCCAAAGACCGGGTGGTAGCATATGACTGCAGAGGACAGAGGACAAGGAGTGGCAGATCTAACCTCTCTCCTTTAACCTCATTCTGAGCAGAAAGGGAGATTAGGAATGAACTCTTGATATGACTGAGTTTACACCCAAAATGTTTAATTCTCCTTTTTGAGGTTATGCAAAAATGTCCAGTGTATGGTTTTTCAGGTGGAAATGGGACTCGTACAAATTAAGATCAATTTAAAGAAAGAAAGTTCCATTTTTGCACACTTGAGTCTGTGACTGTTAAATTCGTGTCCACAGTACACATTTGAAAAGGTGTTTAGAAGCTGGCCATGTATGATGGTATAAATGAAATGTTCAACTTCCCTATGGAAGTACCTGCAGTACTAGTAGGCTGAGGCTTGTGAGGCAGGCAGCAGCACCATCTGAAACATGGACTTCAAGTCTGAAGCCACACAGACCTGGGTTCAAATCTCTGCTTCTATTTTTTTACAAATAGCAATTTGAGATGAGGCATCTAAAAACTTTTAGAACTTTAGTCACCTCATTGAGGAAAATAATACTTGTCTTCAAAAAGCTATTTCAGTGAGAGTACAGACTTGCTTAAAATAGTGCCTAATTATCATGAGTAGCACAAAATGGGAGTTACTATTGTCCTCATGAGTAGGAATGACTTTTATCTTGACCAGACCTATGTGTTCTTTTAACAACAAACATTTGATATATTGTTTATGAATTTACATTTGCACAAAGCAACATTTCAATTAAGTATAGCAATTTCCTGAGGTGGAAATAAAAAACAAACATGGTTCAGATTGTGAGTTGTTGGAATAGATATCAGTTATCATAAACTATAAATTGTAGCATTTGTATTCTCATATTTAATTTAACCTGATCCTAGAGGAAGAGCAAACAAGAACAATAAACAAAAACTCACCCTCTTTTCCAGTTCTCCTTAGTAACAAGCAACATCCATTTGTGGAGGTTTTCTCAAGAATTCATACCATACATTGTAGGCATGGATTTTTATAATTTGAAGAAACTTTAGAGGTCACCTGCTTTAACCTTCACATTTTACATAGGAAAAAACTGAAGCCAAGGGTGGAAATGACTTGCTTGGGGTCAGCCAGTGATGAGATTAGGATAAGGGTTGTATTAGTCAGATTTTACTGTGTAATGAAGCACCCCCTAAAACTCAGTATTTATTATTATTATTACAAATATATAAAATATATATATTTATATTTATATATTTTATAAATATAAATTTATTTTATAAATATAAACAAGCATTTATTATTATTTTTTGTTCATCCATCTGCAGGTCAACAGTGGCTAGGCTGATTTACACTGTGCTTTGCTGGACTTGTCTCCAATTGGGTCTCTGTTCCACATGGATCCAGGTCTGTTCCCCATCTCTCTCAACTTCTGTAGACCACCAGCTTACAGGGTAGGTTCATCTTATAGTGGAGCACAGGAGTATATGGCATATTGAATTTAATTTTGTACTTCATTTAGACATGGTCTTAATCTGTGCTCCTGTGAGTGTGAATCTATTGTAAATAGAACTTCTTAAAGATGTCGTTTTTAATTAAGGTGTGGCTCAACTGATCCAGGCTGGGCCTTAAGTCAGGTTTCTGGAGGACTAATAAAGAGAAAACCAAAGGAAGGAGCCAAAAGCTGAAAGTCAGCAGGAACCCAGAAGGAAAAGGAGGGCACCTGACCATGTGACAGGAAAGCCAAGGAACCCCAAGGATTGCCAGCAGTCAGCATCAAAAGGCTACAGATTTGGGGAAGATAGCAAGTCCTTTCAATATTTTGATTTTGGACTTCCTAAACCTCAAAACTGTGAGTCAATAAATTCTAGTTGTTTAAGCCACCCCATTGTGTGGTATTTGTCATAGCAGCCAGACAAACCAAGACAGAGCACAACCAGGCAAAAAAAAATGTAATGCCTCTTGAGATCTTAGCCCAGAATTGGAACACTATCACATCCACTCATTCCATTGGCTTTCCATGCATTCTAGTAAAAGGTACTTCAAAGTCACGTGGCCAGAGTGTGAATATATAATTCTGATAAAGAGAGGGTATGAGTGACTGCACAGACTCAGTCTATCATAGGATCACAGGCTTCAGATTCCCAAATGAGTTTCCTCCCCCCTCCCCAATCATGTTCTGGGTAGGCTTCTAACCTAGTTAGCTAACTACCCAATGGAAACTTTTTGGTGCTGCACCACAGAGATCCAGGCGCTGTAATCTACCAACAATGCCTTCAGGGAAAACAATCAGAAAATCTAGAAATGGTTACACAGAGATGAAGGAATAAGATAGATAACTGTTTCCTTCTATAGAACTGAAACTCTCAGTAAGTTTTCCTTTCAAGAAAAGGAGATTTAATAGCTTCAGCTCTATCAATTGGTTTTTAGTTAAAAATGTATTGAGGTCATCACAACTGAAGCACATAAACCAGACATGTCAATGTTTGGCACAGGCAGCCCATGTTGTGCATAAATTATACCAAGGTGACTTGGGTCTGGCTCTGAGATAGTGCAGCAACTCAGAGTTACATTTTCTCCAAGTGAGAACTACTGAAACAGACACACTTAACATATTTAAACTATCTATCATAGGCCTGGAAGTGGATGACTTCTCCTCTCTATCAGCATCTACTTTCTTTAGCAATTTCATAAGCTGACCTTACATGCCATAAGGAAGATTTACCCCCCTCAGCCCAAAATGTACCAAGTTGATTCAAAAAGAGATGATCTGGATGCCCTTCAGCATCCTACACTAAAACCCAAATTGACAACCAAACTCTGGCTGCAAAGGCTTTGGTTGCCTTTGGTGACATTGGAAACAGAGGGTAAGAACTGACACTGAGCCTCAGGAATGCACACATGGAACCCAGTAATGTAATCCTCCATTCACTCATTCATTGACAAAAATATCTATTGGAGATTTATTATGTATGGCCACTGTGCTGGAGCACAGTGATTTGGGGACCAGCAATGGGGTTCACCTCCTGGCAATAAAGGCTAGTGGAGAGCCCAAGCAGACAACCAAGGGTGAAGACCAAGGAGTATAAAAGTTTGTCTTCAGAGCACAAGGAAAAAAACAAAATTTGTTTTGGTTTACTAATGCTACCAAAATGCAATAAACCAGAAATGGATTGGCTTTTATAAAGGGGATTTATTAAGTTACAGTTTTTCAATTCTAAGGCCACAAAAATGTCTAAACTAAGGCATCCAAAAAAAGATACCTTGACTCCAAAGAAAGGCTGATGACCATCACCTGTGCACCCACGTGGCTAGCATTTCTTGGTCCTTTACTCCCAGTTTTCATTGCTTCCAGCTTCTGATTCCAGTGGCTTTCTCCATTCATTTTTGAAGCATCTCCAAATGTCTGTGTCTGAGCTTTCTCCAAAATGCTTCCCTGTGTAGGCTCTTATAAGGACTCTGGCAAATTAATTAACACATAATTTAAATTGCCTCACCTTCTTGGAGATAATCTAATAAACAATCACTGTTCTTGGGTGGTGCAATTGTGGCTCAGTGGCAGAATTCTCACCTGCCATACCAGAGACCCAGCTTCAATTCTGGGACCTGCCCATGCAAGAAAAAAAAAAAGTCACTGTTCTTATTTGCAAAACACAATGAAGTAGTGAAAAAGATTTGGCCTTTGTTGATATCCACCTATAGGATTGATTTTGATGAATCTTGACATAATTACTTTATAGACCATTGTTTAAATGTAAAGGATTAATTTTCAGTAGGTAAATAAGATTGTCTTCCTAGCTTCTCTGGGAAAGTGCTGGATGTTGTTGATTACAATAAAGACCAGATTAAGGCTTCTTGAATGTAAGAAGAACCTGCAGCGTACCACAGTAGAAGATGGTCTTGTATAGTAAAAACTGCCCTAACCTGGGTACCATAGCTCTGTGACCTTAAGAAACTTTCTTCCTCTCTCTGGACATCTGTTTCCTCATCAGTAATGGAATTGAACGTAATCACCTCTAAGTTTTATTTCAAATGTAATAGTCTATGTATCCAAAATTCTTTTGATGCAATATAGAGGGATCCCCACGTAATAAACTTACCACATGTTACTTGGTATGAGAGGAATAGCACAAAATTTTGAGATAGACTATATGAATTTGAATCTCACCTTATATATGATCCTGAGCAAATCAAAACATCTCTGAAGCCCAGTTGGGTTCAGAGGACTTAGGTGTAAATGAGGAAGCTGATAATAACCCCCTATAGATAGGTACCTAAGAACTGATTAAGCACACGTATGACCAGATTACAGCTGCCATGCATTTGTTACACACTTGATTTCATGGTAAACTTTGAGGACAGTATGATTAACCACTCAAAGCAGGGAAATGGACTTTTTAAAAGGTAAATGCCTTTTAAGGATGCAATCTAATCCTACTTGGGAACTTAAATGCCTACTCCTTATTCCCAGTAAGACCTTTGGGCATTGAGAGAGAGGCACAGGAAGATGAAATGGAAACAGCATTAATTTTACCATAGGCTCATCTGGTTTCAAACCTGAGTTTTGCCTGCACCTAGATGTGTGCATTGGCAAGTCCACTCATTCTTTCACCAATGATAAAAGAGTAGCTGCTGTCTTCCAAATGCTGCTAATTAGGCACTGGAGTTACAGTGGTGAGTAAAAGCAGTTTCTGTGTTCTGGGAAGTCACCATCAAAGAGAGGCAGCAGAGGGGTTCATATTATATTATAATGTGATGAATGTCAAGATTGAAATTAACACAGAGTCCTATAGGATAACCAAGAAGGGTGCTCTTCTCCTTGCTAAAAAAAAAAAAACAACAAAGCTAAACAAAAAATACAGAGAAATAAAAACTCCATCATCGCAATTAACACTTAATGAACACATATTGTACCTGGTTTGTCCAGGTTAGTGTGATGCCTTGGTAAATTCCAGACTGATTTGGACAGTGAATAAAGTATTTGCAAAGTCCCCTTAAGGAAATTGGAAGAAAGGCAGAAAGATTCAATTTCCATATTTGGAGAATTCTGATACTCTTACAAGCAGTGGGGACAACCAATCAATAAGCCGAGCCCTTGATCTTGGGGTTCACCCATATGGAACTTATTCCTGTAAAGGAAAGGCTAAAACATACTTAAAATTATGCCTGAGAGTCATCCCCAGAGAACCTCTTTTGTTGCTCAGATGTGGCCTCTCTCTCTAAGCTGACACAGCAAGTGACTGCCCCCCTTGTGGGACATGACTCCCAGGGGTGTAAATCTCCCTAGAATGGGACAGAAATTCCAGGATGAGCTGGGACCCAGCATTAAGGGATTGAGAAAATATTCTTCACCAAAAGCGGAAAGAGAGAAATGAGTAAAAATAAAGTGTCAGTGGTGGAGAGATTTCAAATAAAGTCAAGAGGTTATCCTGGAGGTTATTCTTATGCATTATATAGATATCTCTTTTCAGTTTATGGTGTATTTGAGTGGCTAAAGGGCAGTACCTGCAACTGTAGAGCTGTGTTCCAGTAGCCTTGCTTCTTGAAGGTGATCGTATAATGTTATAGTTTTTATGTGACTGTTTGATTGTGAATATCTTATGTCTGATGCTCCCTTTATCTAAGGTATGGACAGATTAGTAAAAAAAAAATATGGATAAAAAATAAACAAATAATAAGCGGAACAAAGATTAAAATAAATTGGGTAGATTGGATAGATAGTGGTCAATGAGAGGGAGGGGTAGGGGTATGGGATGTATAAGTTTTTTCCTTTTTTCTTTTTATTTCTTTTTCTGGAGTGATGCAAATGTTCTAAAAACAATCATGGTGATGAATACAGAACTATATGATCATATTGTGAGCCATTGATTGTACACCGTGTATAGACTGCATGTGTGTGAATATCTGTCAATAAAAATATTTTTAAAAAGATACATACACCATCACTAATCCTCACATTAAAAAAAAAATCATTGCCACATATTTTACCTGCCGTAATTGAGGTTTGGAATCAGTTAAACTATTTTATTCAGACTACAGAGTGATTAGTGGAAGAATTGGGATAGAAGCCAATTCTGTTTGACTATTTTCCCTGAGATTTTGCGTAGATTAAGGGTGAGGGGGGATCTCTGGGGAAAGTGGATATTTACCTTTGTCAAAACTGCCAAATGCAATATACCAGAAATTGACTAAATGTTAACAATGGGTCTTTATTAGTTTGTAAGTTTACAGTGACTAAATGTTAACAATGGATCTTTATTAGTTTGTAAGTTTACAGTGACTAAATGTTAACAATGGGTCTTTATTAGTTTGTAAGTTTACAGTCTAAGGCCATGAAAATGTCCAAATTAAGGCATCCAGAGGAAGATATCTCCTCTGAAGAAAGGTTGCTCGTATCTAGGCTAGGGTTCCTCTGTCAGCTAACAAGGCACATGGCTGGTATCCGCTGACCCTCTGCTCCCAGGTTCCATTACTTTCAGCTCCTCAGGGACTTTTCTCTAAGCTTCTCTGGGTGTTTCTTTCTGAGGTCTCTGGGCTCTCTCTGTCCCTTATCTTCTCATAAAGGATTCCCATAAAAAGGATTAAGACCCACCTTGAATGGGGTAGGTCACATCTCAGTTGAAACAACCTAATCTAAAGGTCCCATCCACAATGGGTCTGCCCCCACAGGAATAGATTAAAAGAGCATGGTCTTTTCTGGTGCATATAACAGCTTCAAATCAGCACAGTTGGTGACAGGTATGGCTGCAATTAAATGAATATTTTTTTCTGGCTGGGTTTCTTACTCCAGGAAGATACTGTGCTCTCATTTTCCAGGGATCACTGTTTTGCAGTATGCACCTCTTCAGGTAACTGAGCTTGGCGCACGTATCATGATAGAACAGCTGCATTTTATGCCTTTCTATTATGCTCAATCTTTTAAAAAAATAAAATAAAAGAGTATGTATAGAAAGCCAAGCACAAGGCATAACTCAGAAATGGTAATGTAAAAGGGCATACCACGGCTGCTGACTAGTTGCATTCGTAATGATTTTCTCCAAATAATGCAAACAATATTTTTTCCTGAGAAAATGAAATATGAGAGTGCCATGTTGCACAGATGATGGGGGAGAACTCATAAAGGATTTTAAGCTCTTCTTGTCAAGCTTCAGAAATGCAAACGGCTTCGTCCTCATTTTCTTTATGCCCTGGACTTCTAATTGAGGAAGCTGGCATCAATTATGCATGTGGCACCACTGGGGAGGGAACTAGAATAAATATTTGGGGGTATCGTTAGCCAGAGCATCATTTCATCTTTGTGTCACCATAATTTCCCATATCGTAGTGCTTTAGATTAGAACATATGGCAATAAGGTATGTAATGAGAACAACAATTTTCTGAAACAACATTATAACTTTTCCCTCTTTATGGTCACATTTAGTTACAGCCCATGCTGCCACTTAGGTGCAGAGCTTCACAAAAGCAAAATTCTCAAATAAAGGGAATTCAGGGGCAAGGGCTTAGGAAGCCTGGATGTATGAGCCCCTACAGATGGGAATTTGGGGGTGTGGACTAGTAGCTTTTGCTATGAATTGGCTGAACTCAGTTTCATCTCTCTTCTCATTCCAAAACTCAGTACAAAGGATTGGCCATTCTCTGAGAGACTCTGTTGCTATGGGGGAAGGGTCTGAGGGCAATCAGCCAAGTACATTTAACACTTCTGCTTGGAAGTGGTATATTTCATATCCACTCATGAACCTCTTTCCAAAGGAATCACACACAGCACCTGTCAATAAATCAGGGAGGTATAGCAAAGAAGGAAATATATAATATGCACTTATGTGCTGGAAGCAGAAAGTGTGAACAATAACATAACTGACTACATAGTGATAACCCCAGTTGTACCTTATGACTGCTGTGGAAACTGATGTTGGAGAAATTCAGGAGATCTGCGAGTGGCCAAAGAAAGGCACCACTAATTGATGCTAAGATGGATCTGGGGTTCATATAAATACAAATCCAGCAAGCATCTTTTGAATACCAGTCTAAATTCCAGACACTGTGCAATGTATTCTGGAGAAATACTGATAAATAAGATAAGCTCTAATATCCAAAACTCTCAGTTTAGAAAAGGAAAGAACCAGGCCAAGAGTTAATCAAACTAAAGGCCAGAGAGTACTTTCTCACTCAAGAAAGAAAACTTACCTGTGCCATGTTGGGCTTATTACATAAACTATCTCATTTAAACTGTACAACACTCTGAAGCAGGAAAAAAGGTGATTAAGGAAACATTGACTATCAGACAAGTTTAGCAAGCAACCACCTGAAAGCTGTTAAGTTGTAAAGCTGAAGGTCAAAGAAAACAACAATAATGGGAATGGAGTGGTAAAAAAATTCATTCTGCCTGGGAGAGGTCAATGAAAGAAATCCCAGGGGAGGTGGCTTTTCAGACAGACCTTGACATTTTAGTAGACAAAGGAGGAAAGATAGGCAAAACATCCAGCCTTAGGGAGCAGCATCGGTAGAGGACACATATAAGAATTTTGGAGAGGAGGGGAGGGGAATTAGAAAGAAGTCATCTTGTGTGGTTGCACCAAAAGGTGGGATCAAGTATCAGTTTGTGGAGGGCCCTGGATGTCATATTATGTGAACTCTACTCTTAGTATGGTAGACTATTAAAGATTTCTGAGAAAGAGCTGATGTAATCATCTGATTCTTTATAAGATCATTTTTCAAGCAAAACTCTCTAGGGCACACCCCAGGGATATACTCCCTGAATCTCTAAGATATTACACACTCCTCTAAAACCCCTGCCTCTAGGGAGATCTTTACCCTTCAAGGCTGCAAGGGGGAGGGGAAGGAAAGGGAACTTTTAGTGTAAGTTTGTGCATATCTGTGTGCTTCGTGTTTAAGTCTATATTTTATGTCATTTTAATCAGATATGTTAGATATGAGGTGCTGCTGCCCAAATAGATGATTTTACTTCAGACCTGGGACCCCAGTTTCCAAGATTGCCTTGTCTGGTTCTTCATTCTTGTTTTGTTAGTAGTTTTTATAATTTGTTAAAACTTCTAGAATACAATATATCAGAAAGAGACTGGCTTTTAAAAGGGGGGAATTTATTAAGTTGCAAGTTTATAGTTCAAAGGAGATGAAAATGCCCAAACTAAGGTATCCAGGAAAGATACCTTGATTTAAAAAAAAAAAAAAAGCCAATGGGTCCAGAACACCTTTATCAGCTGGAAAGTCATCTAGTGACATCTGCTACCTTTCTCTTCTCATTTCATAAGCTTTCCCAGAGGTGTTCACCCTCTGCATCTCCAAAGATTTCTGGCTCTGTGGGTTCTGTTGATTCTGAGCTTTTACCAAAATGGTTCCCTGTTAAAGGGCTCTAGCAAGCAACCCCACCTTGAATGGGCAGAGACACACCTCCACGGAAACCATCTAATCAAAAGTTACCATCCATAATTGGGTGGGTCTCATCTCCATGGAAACAATAAAAAAGATCCCACCCACAATATTGAATGAGGATTAAAGGACGTGGCTTTTCTGGACTACATGGTAGCTTCAAATAGGCACATTCCATCCCTTGAAACCCAAGAACTCATGTTCTCTCCAAATGCAAAGTACATTTATTCCATAAGAATGTTGGAAGACTTCTACTTCAGTAACAATACAAATACAATATAAAGTCAGAAACAGAACTAAATCTCAACAAAGTCAGCTACAGAAGTGGTCTGTCCCAAGGCTAAATTCTCCTCTAAATTCTCAAAATTCAGAACAGGTTATTGGCTGCCAACATACAAATGAAAGCCAATCATAGGATACATACTTCCAATTCTATATGGAGAAATTGGAAGGTTGGTGTCACCAGACCTAAATTGTTCTGTAAACCTGCAGGACAAACTCCATTAGATTTCAAAATCTGACAGTCATTTATCCTCAGAGCTTTAGAAAGTGGCAGTCCCATTCTTTCCAAAGGCCTATGCAGCAGCCCTGTTCTCTCCAAATGTAATGTTGGGGGGCATTGGGAAACCACCTTTTTCTCAGCTCCACCCTCTGCAAATACCAGGGCTGCACCCAGAGTCTCTGCCAATTCCAGGGCACACGCTCAACCACTCCAGAATAATGGTGCGACAGCCAGGCTCTCCTCAATCCCCAAGGTATGTGACCCACCCTCTTCAAGTCCTGGTGCACAATTCTTCCAGAAGAGGTTGACAAACCACCTTCTGCCTTTGGGCAAATTCACCCCCTATAAGTGCTTGGGTGGGTCTGCTCTCCTGGCCTGAGGTGTCTTGGCTTTAGACCTTAGCTTCCATGGTTCTGCCTCTGAAGTTATTTTTCTTTCAATTTCTCCATTTTCTGTCCATTTTAATCCAGACTGGCAGTAGTTCCATTTATCCAGATCCTGCAACACTCTTGTTGGTTTTCTATGCAGTATGCTGGGATCAGAACCATCAGATAATAGGACTTTTTACAAATCCTTCCTGGATAATGCCATCTCCAATCCTGGCTTTTTCTGAAATGGCTGACTCGTTCCACATTTTGGTAAATCCTCGTGTGGGGCACAATTTTCTGGGGTCTCCTTTTCTGGTAGCCTAGAATTTTCCAGACCATCAGCTTCTGGTTTCCTTGTACCCAACAGTTTGGTTCTCAGCTTATTTCTTGTAACTTACATGATAAGCTGTAAGGAGAAACCAGGCTGCACTTTCCACATTCAATTTGGGAATCTTTTCTGCTAAATATCTGAGTTCATGGCTTTTAACAACTACATTCCATCTAAAACCAGCAGTTAATTTTGCCACATTCTTTGCCACTTTAAAATGAGGATTGCCTTCTGTACAGTTTGCAATAACACATATAACATTTCTGTCTAAGGCCTTATCAGAGGTTATCTTTAAAGTCCACATTTCTACCAATAATCTCTTCAAAGCATTCTAGGCCTTCTCTATCAAGCTCTTCCAGAATCTTCCCCTTATCCACTTAAAAAGCTGTTCCACCATGTTTGATATTTGCAAACTGCAGCAGGACCCCACTTCTCTGAGACCAAAATCTGTTTTAGTTTGTTAAAGCTGCCAGAATGCAAAATACAGACATGGAATGGCTTTTTAAAAAGAAAATTTATTAAATTGCAAGTTTGTATTTCTAAGGCCATGAAAATGTCCAAACTAAGGGATCCAGGAAAGATACTTTGATTCAAGAAAAGACCTATGAGTCCAGAACACCTCTATCGGATGGGAAGTCATCTGGTGACATCTACTAGTCATTTTTCTTCTCATTTCATAAAGCTTCCCCAAAGGTGTTCACCCTCTGCATCTCCAAAGATCTCTGACTGTGTGAGCTTTGTTGGCTCTGAACTTTTTCCAAAATGGTTCCTCTTAAAGGTCTCCAGCAAACAACTTCACCTTGAATAGGTGGAGACACATCTCCATGCAAACCATCTAATCAAAAGTTACCACCCACAATTGGGTGGGTCTTACCTCCATGGAAACAATAAAAAAGATCCCACCCAACAATACTGAATGAGGATTAAATGACATGGTTTTTCTGGGTACGTAATAGCTTTAAACCAGCACAGTAGTCATTGTTTTCCAGACACAGATGCGCCTCTAATGAACAGGTTCTATTATGAAAATAAGGCACAAATCCCACCTAGTTCATATACACACATGCCCACACACACTTCACATGGACACTGAAGTTTGAAGAGAGAAAATTCAGAAGCAGCAGCTCCATATGAAAAGAAGCAGAATCCTAAGAGATCCTCCATCTGATTCAGTCAATCACCCTCAGGGATTTTTTACTTATCAACAGCACCAGGCTAAAAGTAAGCATCTCCTTTCCCCTTGATTCCCTTTAATAGAAACATGAGGCTGGATTTTAAAAGATAACTTCATTTAAAATTTAAGGATAAAAAAATGAGGTTTGATGGCATAAAAGTGGGAAGCGTAATCATTTTCCTGAGTCTGAATAAATCCTTAGTCTAGAAATCCTGCCCATTCATCCAGGTGAATGATTAGCTTTACTAAAACCATGTCTCTTATTGTAAGATAGCTACCAAAACTCATGAAGCTAATCTTCCTTATTTCCCTCCTCTCTGCATATCCTGACTCCCAGTGGCAGGAGACATCACTCTTTACTGCACAGGCATGTTCTATTTCAACATCTTCCCTCAACCAGGACAGATATCCAGAATCCTAGCTCAAACCCTTAGACCAGCTAGAGTATTCTCACCTGGTTCCAACTATTAGGTAGAGGAATTTTTCTATTTCTAAGTTGATATGTAAAGAATCATGATTAATATCTATTGAGCTTTAAAAGAATGAGCCAGGCCAGTGATTCTCCTTAGACTGCCCAGAGGATTTAATAAACTTCCTATTGCTGGACCTCACACCTAGAGTTCCTGTTTCAGTAGGTCTGGAGTGGGGCTCAAAAATTTGCATTTCTAGCAAATCCCCAGGTCATGCTAATGAACTGATCCATCACATGCTTTGAAAACCATCATGAAGTTACTCAGTCTAGGTGACCATCCCACCCTGCAGAATCAGCTCTTCAGGCCTGATTCTGAATCACAGCTCTTTTCATACTTAATGAAGTCATCTTGGACCAACTGCTTAACCTCACTGAGGCTCAGTTTTCAAATTTTAAAATGGTGGCAATAATATCACTTCTGAAGTTTTTTATGAGGAATAAAGATGGTAACACAGGATCTGCTAATGATATATATTCGATAGCTACATTCATTAAATGCAGGTCCTCTAATTGCTCTCCTCTCATTCAGGTGAGATTCCTGCTATGCGCTAATTTAGAGGAGGAATCCTGCACTGGTTCCATTGAGATCCTCATACCTGGAAGCAACAATGCTATTTTTCCCCCTAAGTTTTCCATTTTACTTTGACATTGCCCTTCATTCACCCCTAGCATGGTGAGCCAATCCTCTGCAGAGGCAATGGATATTTGGGGAGGAGTGAGGACTGTGTTCCTGCCCTGAGGGGACAACTGGGGGTAGGAGGACAAAGGGTTATGTGACAGTGACAGCTCACAAAGGGCAACAGAGTATAAATATAGCTGTGTAGGGGCTGCAGGCCAAGTGGTTACTTCTCTCACTAGGACTGCAGTGTACCTCTCGGGAGGAGATTATGGTCTGAGGTCCAGGTTATGGTCTGAGGTCCAGCGTATTGCCCAGGTAGTACTCTGTGCCTGCACGCCCTTGCCCTTCCTTTGAGAAGCTCTGAGGCATGGGGGGTGCACTGTGGGGTGGATTTTGTTGAGAGACCTGCTGGGGAGGCACTTCCGTGACCCGGTATGCTGCTAATCCCTCCTTGGGATCAGCCAAAGAGGGAAAGGAAGACCCAGCGACCCACCTTGCCAGTGCTGCTTTGCTACACCAGCTTGCCATGAGCCGTGAGTGTATGTTTTCCAATTACATGGTGCAGAGCGGCCCTGCAGTGGGCATGTTCAACACCACCATGGGGAAACTGTAGCACCAGCTGCACAAGGTGGATTATGATATCTTAGGGTGTGCCCCCATCTTTGAGAGTGACTTTGTCTAGCTCATGAAGAGGGGAGAAGTGAGTGACATACACAAGACTGTAGAAATAGTGACGATGGGCATTGCGTGCACCAGTCCCCTCCGCTTCCTCCGTGACGTCCTGCTGCTGGCCCGACTGGTCACCAGCTGCGATAACCAGAAGACCAAGGGGAGAGGCTGCAAGGCTAGCATGGCCTTAGGGCTGACCAGGCTCCTGCCTTGAAGTTTGTGAGGCTTCATTTATAATCAGGAGAAACAGCAGCTGCACCTGAAGTTTGCCACTGGCCGTACTTGCTACCTGCAGCTGTGTCCCCCTCTGGATGCCCAGGAAGACCTCTTTGGCTATTGGGAAAAACTGATTTGTTTCCTGCAACCAGCAGCAGACGGTAACAGTAGTAACCAAGCCAGTCCAGCTGGAGACATGGTCTGCAAGCCCCTGTGTGAGGATGAGGACAGAGCAGGTACACCATCTGCAGATTTCCACGGAGAGAGGGATCAGGAACAGGTCAGCATCAGGAGCCTCCACACAGTCTCCGAGGTGTGTGGGAGCTCCTCTGCTGCTCTTGCTGGGGGCAAAAGGATCAAACATAGAGTAGCAGGTCTGACGTGTCCAACCCCAAACCTGCACAGCGTGCAAAAGGGGCAGGGTCTGTGGCAATAACAGGCACAGCAGCGAAGGGCAGCACAGCAGGCACCTTGAATGCAGCAGCATCGAAGTCTTCACATTCTAAAATCAATGTAGCAATGAAAGGAGCAGCCTCCAAGGGCCCAAGAGGAAGGAAGAGCAACGTGGCCATTGTGGGTGTTGTCAACACACCCTCAAAAAGCCTTACGATGGCTGTGGCAGGAGCTGCCAGCAAGACCTCAGAGTGCCAGCCACTCTCTCTCCCAAGAGCAGCCTGAGTGTGGAGATGACCACAACAATCATCTACCAGCAAGGCTGTTACAGAACAGCTCCGGACTCAGCAGTGGAACCCCCATCTCTGTCTCAATGAGTGAAGGCCACAAGATAGGGCAGGAAGCAGGTCAGTGAGTCTCCCAGACCAATACCAAAGCCTGAAAGGAAAGGAGGGAATGAAGAGAAAAGAACAGAGCTCCCTGGGGGCAGGAAAAGTTCCCATCACCCTAAGACCAGTGAAAGTCTTCACAAGAAAAGGGAACACAGCGTTGGCCAGAAATCGTCAGGCCGGTCCTTGTCCAGCGGCTGATCCAGTAGGGAAGACAAAGGGAAGAAGGTCGTGGGTATAGCAGGCGTCCTTCCATCCACAAGGGCATCAGATGCACGCTCACGGGAGAGGCGTCCGGGGCATCAGATGCACGCTCACGGGAGAGGCGTCCGGGGCTTCTCACGAATCTGGGAGGAGCGTATCCACAGCTAGGTTGGGCTCTGTGAACAAGACGCGAGGCAGGATAAGTTCTTTCTTGAGGAATGTCAAAGGCAGACTTTCTATTACATCAGCAGAGAGATGTGGTCATCGTGTCCAAGACGGTGGAGAGAGTAGCACGGAGGCCGTCCTGGAGACAGCGGAGTGTGACCAGGAGGTGATTATTGGTGCCGTGACGTCCGAGACAATAGAGTCAGTGACCTTTGAAGCCCATTAAAGAGCTCTCTGGGGATTCTTGGGAAGTAGTTTAGATTATTTTAGATGACGACAAGAAATTTCAGTTATAAGACATCCCCACTTCATAAATGAGGACACTGAGGCTCGGAGAAGGTAACCAGCTTGACTCCCACAGCGGGACCTTGCCAGAAGAGTGAGCCACCAGCCCATCTCTATGGATTAAGCCCTGCCTGAGGCATGGGCATTGGCCATGAGGACAACTCCAGAACAACACCTTTCATGTAGCACCTACTGTGCACCTGTCCTGGGTGCCATGGGGAGATGGAGCAAGGGACAGAGGCAAGACAGGTGCAAGAGTGACAGATACAATGAGAAGTGCATGTTCAGGGAACAGATTCTTTCAGAGGATGACTTCTGGGGTATGGGAAAAGAGCTGCGGGTCAGGAAATGCTTCACAGAGGAACATTGCTCTTTTTTGCTTTTATTTTATTTTTTTTTATGAACACTGTTTTGAAGGATGAATAGGGCTCTTTCCAGGAAAGAAAGTATGGAAGAGGGTACCAGGCCACAGAGAAGAACTTGTGCAAAGTACAAAGGCTGGAAACGTCACTCGGTGTGTTTAGGGCAATGACAGTCATTCCAGTTTTGTTGGTCGGGGGGCAAGAGGAGAGGCAGGACACGAGGCCGACAGTCAGGCAGCTGGACTTTGGGGAATCTGGGGTGCTGTGTGAATAGCAGGGGCTTTGGGAACTGCTGAAGGGCAGGCGTGATGGCAGTGAGATCTCTCTGCTTCCAGAAGGCAGAGGAGATGGGCAAGGAATCCTCCAGAAAGCACAAATTCCAGACAGAGATGCTGGGCCCTGAACAGGGGCAGTGGTGATGGGAACACGGGAGGGACAGGTGGGGAGATTTGGAGATGAAGCAGGACAATATTCCATCCTGCATACAGAGACAGAGAGCTTGTGGTTTAAGTTGAGCCTAAAGGAAGTGGAATTAAAGAAAGTGGGGGCGTTTGTCCCCTATGAGGATTGCTGCTTTCTAAGTAAGAAGAGAGGCTCACGTGGAAGCAAGGAGGAAAGTGTTATGTATGAAAAAAGAGGTAATAGACTGCCAACAGGTAAAATACGGGGTAAGGCAGCCATGGAGAACTGGAGGTTTCAGCGTGTGGAGATCTCTGAGAGAAAATCCCACCGGGGGTTTCTTGACTCATCCACCTGCTCAGGCGCCCCCACCTCGACTTCTTCACGACGCCCAGTAGAGCCCCCATGTGGCCGCAAGCTGTTCCTACAGGTTGGCGCTTGAATGGAGCCAAGCCTGAGGCTCAGTCACAGTTACCCTTTCCCACAATTAGCCTAATGCTGATTCACTGGCAGTCAGCCCAGTCCCTCAAGGGAATTGATGACTTGCTTGTAACCAATAAAATGTGATAGAAGTTATGCTGGGTGGCTTCTGAGGCTCAGTAAGAACTAGCTTCTACTTGGTTATACTGGGACACTTACTCTGAGGCCAGTTTACACTTTCATGTCAGAGAAACTACATCCCAGCATTTAATGCTGACAATTCCAGCCATTTCCCAGGCTGGCACCTGACGGGTGAATGAAGCTACCTCGTCCTCCAGGTCAGCCCGAGCTCCAGCTAAGCATGACTCATCAATATCTGCATCTCAGTTAAGACTGTGAGGCACAGAAGGACCTAGCTGAGCCCTGCCCAAATTCTTCATGTAGAAGAATTTATAAGATATAAGAAATGGGTTGTTGTTTTAAGTTTTGAGGTACATGCTTATGAAGCAATAAATTCTGGAATATGATAGTAGGAGACATTTAAGAAAATAAGTTCCTTTACCTCAAATAGTAGTGAAAAACCCTTAAAGATGTAGGAACAAGATTTCAGAGTCCCATGAACTTTCAAAGTTGAATTAGGAGTCAACTTTTAATTTTTCTCATTAAAGACATTATAATAAAATTGCCATCTTCCATATGTCACCATATTTGTAAGGTATATTTTACCATTTTTTAAAAAGAACCACTAGAATAGCTAAAATGAAAGAGAGGAAGGACCTGTTATATTAAATTCCAATGTCTACCAGTCACCACTGTCTTTCTCAGCCTAAAGGAATGATATTTCCATATGGAAGTTTGGGAAAGAAAATCATAAGCCATGCTAATAGAAGGCTAAACTCTACTGCAATGGCTGCTATAGCTACAACACTAACAGCAGAAAACACCAAAGAATGAGAGCTCTCCTTTAGAAAGTAGGGATTAGGGGCAATTCTTACTAAGTCCAAGATGAGTCATAAGCAGTGAGGGCTTGTGAGGGGCAGGGGCTTGCATTGTGGAGAAGGTTAATCCCTGGTGGCAGCACCCAATGGGAGCTGTGGCAAGCAATGCAGAGACACTAAATACAGAGCTATGACTTTTGGGAACTAGAATAGCTTGGAAGCTGAAATTTCTTAGGTTTATCATTGGTGATGGAAAAGACTAAGGGGGACAAATTGGCATTAAAATTCAAGCACATATAGAAAAACACATAAAATATCCAAGTGATTATGAATGGGGCTTTTTGAAAAAAAGCTTTCAGGGCTTTTCATCTTCTCATTTAGGAAAGCCTTTCTGGAATAAAACCTTCAAGAAAGGAGATAATAATGCCTATTTTACAGAGTTTTTTTGGTGAAGGATAATGAGATAATGCATTAGAGATGGTTACCAAAATATCTAAATGCAGAGTGATTTCTCAATTAATAACAAGCAGTTATTATGATTTTTAAAAACATGTTTATTGTAATTAATTGCCTAATGGCTGTTTTCTTCGACTAGATTATATGTGCCCCAATATCGGGGACAAGAGCTATCTTTTTAATACTCTACCTCTGGTGCTATACAGTGCCTGGCACCTAGCAGAGGTTTGATCAATATCTGTTGAAAATAGAAAGAAAGGAAGGGAGGGTTGGGGAGAAACACTTAATAGGAGATGGAAGGTTTGGATAAGTACACTACCATGGGGAGCAAAAGGGATGAGTTGGGAAATATGGGAAACTCAGAATGGCAAATGAGAGAGAAAACCTCCTCTGACTCTGGGGTATTAAACAGCATTTCCTTTGTAACTGTGTCACTATTGCTGCTCACCTTCTGCTTTGCCCTCCATTGCCTACTGTTAAGTGCCAAGTTGGGACTGTAAGTCCTCTAGTTACTCGCAGTGCACTCAGCCTAAGGCTTCCTAATCTTCTGGATCACCTGCAGTTCATCAGGCTGCCCTTACCCCATACAGCACCTTTGTACAGAATAGAACAAGGTGCTCATCCATGCAGGTGGAGGCAGCTGCATGCGAGGAGGCTCTGCTTGGTGAGCTGGATTCAGTCTGTCACTACTTCTTTCCTCCTGTTATCCTACCCAGGTGCAAGGTAAAAACCTCTCCAATTGTCCTTGAACTGCAGCTTCAACAACACTCATTTACTGAGTGTGTTTGCAACGCATGGGAGCTAGTAAGTAAAACAGGTTTCTGTTTTCATGGAACTTATTCTCTAACTAAGGAAATGGCAGCAGACATGTTCTAGTTTGCTAGCTGCTACAATGTGATATACCAGAAACAGAATGGCTTTTAAAAAGGGGAATTAATTAAGTTGCAAGTTTACAGTTCTAAGGCTGTGAAAATGTCCCAATTAATGCAAGGATATAGAAATGTCTAATTTAAGACACCAACAGGAGGTTACCTTCACTCAAGAAAGGCTAATGAAGTTCAGGATTTCTCTCTCAACTGGAAAGGCACGTGGTGAGCATGGCAACATCTGCTAGCTTTCTCCCCAGGCTTTTTGTTTCATGAAGCTCCCTGGGGTGTTTTCCTTCTTCATCTCCAGGGGTCTCTGGTGGTTTGGGTTCCCTGTTTCTTGGCTCTTTCAAAAATGCTTCCTCTTTTAAAGGATTTCTGCAAACTAATCAAGACCTATCTGGAATGGGAGGAGTCACACCTCCCTCCAATCAAAGATTAATATCCACAACTGGGTGAGTCACATCTCTGTGGAGATAATCTAATCAAGCCTCCAACCTGCAGCACTGGAGAGGGATAAAAGAAACGACTGCCTCCACAAAATGAAGCAGGATTAAAACATGGCTTTTCTAGGGTACATAATTCTTTCAAACCAACACAAGACAAAAGGGTCAGGCAAAAGGCCTGGAATAGAGACCATTGATATTAAGACAGTATCTACAAGTCACCAAGAATACAACCGTGAGAAGGGGATTTTACCTTTCAAAGCCTCCATTTTCTTATTTTGAAAATGGGGGTAATGACAGTACTTCCATCAGAGGTTTGTTGTGAGTGTTATGCAGGTCAGTGTTTTCATGCATTTTAGCTATTTTTTTTAATCCATAGGCAGTCAGTGATAAAATCATAAAGGAAATGGAGATATCCTATTGGACTAGGACCCTAAGAAAAATCATCACCAACAAACCATAACTTAAGCAAGAATGGCAACATAAAGTGCCTTCAGGGAAGAGGCAGCAATAAAAGTTACTAAAACAGGTCAGATTTGAAGCAATAAAGGATGGTGGAGACTATGGGAAACCAGAGAAAGCATGCCCTATCTAAGAGCATTCAACTTCAAGCATTTGAAAACAAACAATATGATCTGCAAGACAAATTCCGCCTCTGCAGAATGGATAATAATATGCAAAACATCAGATAAGAGAATTCTTAGTCCTTTCAGAAGGCTTGGCTTTCTAATCAACTGCTGTCATTCTTTCTTATTCCTCTTATTCATGTTTGGGAGAGCTCCTGGGCTGTTAGAATTCCTTATAATACTCTTCCTTGACAATGGCATAAGCCCAAAGTTACAAAAAGCAAAGCCTCTTTGTTTTTAGACTAAGTGGTCCCCGATGCCAAACTCTCAGAAATTCCAGGTCTTTCCCTCCATTTGCCCCCATCCCCCACCCTCACTAAACCTGAGATGAATTGACTGCAAAGACTTCTTTCTCAGAGTACATTGTTTGAAAGTTTGTGTCATAAACGTATTGATCCTGCCTCATGCTCCCAAACAGAATCTCGATGTTGAAGCACTCTTTTAATCAAAAGTAAATTATGTACAGGCCACGTAGGTCAGCTCAGCCAGCCTCATAAGAAAAGCAATCCATCATTTATTCGTAAATGTCAGTGAAATCTGGGGATCAATATGTTCACCAATGTGGATTATGTTTATTATTTTTCTGTAAATATCAATGCTGAGAAATATTTCAAGGGTGCAAGCAGGTGTCTTGGGAAATCAGAACCTTACCTAGGGTAGGCAGTTGAGTGGTGAAATCTTTCCAAGTGGATTTAATCTGTTTTTTTGCAGCTCCCTTGCAGGTGAGGGCTGGACCATCCGTGGTCTCCATGGAAATAGAAAGGTGAGAAAAAGAGAAGGGTAAGAAGGTTAGAAAATTTCTTATAGGGAGCAAGGTGTCTGAGAGAGTTCCAGAATTGATCTATCTTACTGGGCGATAGAAATGGCTTCCTCTGATACAAACTGAAGAGCAAGTTTGGGCATATAAAGTGATTTCAAATGATCTGGCTCATCAATAGAAGTTGGAGCCAAAAGGGAAAGGAATTCCTAGTCTTGACCCATTCTTTCTCTTGGCTCATCCTGATTAGCAAACAAATATGTAATGTCAGAGTCAAAGGAGTCAAGGAAACAGCAAGCAGTGGCTTAAGAAGGACTTTGTTCATACTTCCTATTGCTTTGTGTGTGTGTGTGTGTGTGTGTGTGTGTGTGTGTGCTTAGGCTGGCACCAGGAAATGAACCCAGGTCTCCAGCATGGCAGGAGAGAATTCTGCCACTGAGCCCCCACCACACCACCCCTTCCTATTGTTTTATTCCATTAATTCTGGAGGAAGTAGAGGGTCTTAGAAGTTTTTGAGTTAGTAAAAAACATGATCAAAGTGGAGCTTAGGAAAGACAAATAATAAGTCATTGAATAAATGATATTGGGGGAAGATGGTAGAGTAGAAAGCCATAGAATACAGTCCCTTCTTCAGAACAACCATTAAATATTCTGAAACTGTCTGAAACAACTATTTTGAAACTCTAGAGGTTAGAAGAACACTGTATAGCATCCATGAAAGAGCAGAAGGATGAGGCTGATAATTTATGGTAAGGAGCAGTAAATTGCTCTCTGTGCACAGCAGTTACCAGCACCAAACCCTGACTCTCAGAGCAGGCCACCCTGGGGTCCAGTCCCTGTCTAACTCACTAGTGACAGAAAAAGACATAACACTCCTCTACCCCAAGACTGGGGTGAGCATGGCTGATCACTGATCATGGCTTTTGATTAGGGAATTTGGATCTCTGGGGGACAAGCTTTGAGGGCAGCAACTGTTTCAACCCACCCTGAACAAATGCAGGGTGGCCATTGTTTCAGCCCACCCTGGACAGAGGAAATAGCAGTGGAGACTTAAGGACACTGCACTTCTTTAGGGCTGGTGGAAACAGTTAACTAAAGGGCTGCAATTTCTGAGCAGGCCAGAAAACCTCAGTTTTGGGGAGCCATCAGAGAAATTCTTGGCACCCTTTCCGATTTCCTCCCCAGGACCTTTGGGAGTAGTCTTCACCCCTTTCATGGGTCTTTGGCCCTGTTGTAGCCGTGAAAGACTGACTTGGAAAAGACCTTCTGGAGTGCTGCTCCTCCAAGTATTTGCAAAAACAGCTTAAGACAAAGAAAAGTGCACAAGAAACTAGGGAGTCTTATGGTCTGGGATGAAGCCCTCTTGGCTTCACAGCATCCAGGAGAGGGAGATCTGTCCCCTGGGAAATGGGGAACCAATCTCCTGTAAGCAGAGGAACTCTAAAATAACCAACAAGCAAAAACCAGAACAAGACAGAAACTCAGCAAGACAGGGAAAGTCCTACACACTGCATTCACCATGGCAGACCTTCCTGATAAGAGGGCTGAAACTCAAGAAAATCTGTCTTATCACCAGTTGGTTACGCAAAATCAAGAAACAGATATCTCAGTGAATAAATTCCAGAGTCCACATTTTAAAATATTGAAACGTCCAGTATGCAACAAAAGAGGGCAAGAAAAACGAAGTAGGAAATAACGGCCCGTCCACGGGAAGAGACAAAAACCCAGAAAACACCAACAAAGAGAACCATTATACGGACATACTGAGCAAAGCCTTAAAAAACAAACGATCTTACAATATATTCAAGGAGTTGAATGAAAATACAGAGAAAAAGCCAAAGGATATCAGGAAAGCAACAAATGAACAATATGAAAATCTAAGTAAAAAGATAGATCTTGAAAAGTAACCAAATGGAACTACTGGAGTTGAAGATCACAACAACTGAAATGAAAACCTCCCAGGAGATTTTGAAGAGCAGGTTGCAGCTGTCAGAAGAAAGAATTAGTGAACTTGAAGACAAGACACTTGAAATGAGTGCAGCTAAGGAAGAGAAAGACAAATGACTATTAAAAATGAAAATAGCCTAAAGACTTCTGGGACATCAAGTGTACCAATAGGGATATTGTATGAGTCCCAGAAAGTGACAAAAGACAGAAAGGGGCAGAAGGGATATTCAAAGAAATAATGACAGAAAACTCACTAAATTTGGCAGAAGACATGACTATGCACATCCACAAAGCTCAGAGAGCACCAGGATAAACATGAAGAAAAATAAACCCTTCCACATATTGATCACACTATTAAATGCCAAGGATGAAGAGAGAGCTCTGAAAGTTGCAAGAGGAAAGCAACATGCTATGTACAAGGGAGTTTTAATTAGATTTAGTGTTAATTTCTCAGAAAACTTGGTAGCAAGAAGGCTATGGATTGAAATACTTAAAATGCTGAGCGAAAACAGTTGCCAGTCAAGAATTTTATATCCAGCAAGACTTTCTTTCAAAAAATGAGAGTGAAATTAAGACATTCTCAGGTAAACTAAAGTTGAAGAAGTTCATCACTATTAGACCTGTCCTACAAGCAATGCTAAAGGGAGTTCTTCAGACTAAAAGGAAAGGACGTTTTAAGGTTCAAAGCAGCTTAAAGAAATAAAGACCATTTGGGTAATTATAAACACCAATATTATTGTAGTATATTGTTTAATACATAAAGGACATAAAATGTGCACGATATAAGTGGTAACAAGTACGAAAAGGGGGAGGGTATACGAAAAGTACACGTGCATACTATTGAAGTTAAGTTCGTATCAAATCAAATACGATTGTTTTATATTTGGGGTGTTAAATTTTAACCTGAAGATAACCACAAAATAGATGAAAATAATGAAAAATATATCCAGATAAAATGAGAAGGCAATCAATATGGTACAATACACACAAAAAAATCAAATAAATATAAAAGTAGACATTAATGTAAGTGAGGGATTAAAAAAGGTATGAGACTTACAAAGTCTAAATAATAAATGACAGAAGAAAGTCTTCTTTGTCATTTGTTTAATGTGGAAATTAAACAACATTCTTATAAGCAACCAGTGGGTTAAAGAGGACATCAAAAGCAAAATTAGGAAATATCTTGAGGCAGATGAAAATGAAAATACAACATACAAAAACTTACAGTATGCAGCAAAAGCAGTGCTGAGAGGGAATTTTATAGCTCTAGATGCTTTCATAAAAAATAAAAGAAGAAAGCCCAGAAATAAGAGATCTAACGTCAAAACTGGAAGAACTAGGAAAAGAAGGGCAAACTGAACTTACATGGAGAAGAAGGAAGGAAATAAAAAAAAATTAGAACAGTGATAAATTTAGTGATAAATCTAGTAAAGGACTTGTACAGATAAAATTGCAGTACATTGCTGAAAGAAATCAAAGAACACCTAAATAAACAAAGGACATTCCTTGTTTACAGATTAGAAGACTAAATATCATCAATATATCAATCTTACCCAAAGCAAATGATAGATTCACTGCTATGCCAATCAAAATTCTGAAAACCATCTATGTAAAAATGGAAAAGTCAATCATCAAATTTGTATGTAAGGGGAAGGGGTTCTGAGTAACTACAGTCATCTTGAAAAAGGAAAACAAAATTGAAGGGCTCACTTCTGGTCTGAAAATTTATCATAAAACCACAGTAATCAAAAGAGCATTGTACTGGCACAAAGACAGACATATATATCAATGGAATTGAATTTAAAGTTCAGAAATCAACCCTCACATTTATAGCCAACTGACGTCTTTTGTTTGTTTGCATGGGCTGGCACTGGGTATTGAACCCAGATCTCAGCGTGGCAGGCTCTGCCTGCTGAGCCACCATGGCCTGCCCAACTGATTTTTGACAAGCTGGCCAAGACCATTCAATTGGGAAAGAAGTAATCTCTTCAACAAATGCTGCTGGGAAAACTAGATCTCCATTAGCCTAAAAGAGGCAGGAGAACCCCAATCTTATTTTTTATACAAAAAGCAGCTCAAAATGCATCAAAGACCTAAAGTTATAAGAGTTATAACTATCAAACTCCTAGAAGAAAATGTAGGGAAGCATCTTCAGGACCTTGCATTAGGCAATGGATTCTTACACAACACCCAAAGTACAGGCAACACCCAAAGCAAAGAAAAATATATAAATGGGACCTCATCAAAATTAAAAAAAAAAAAAATGCCTCAAAGGACTTTATCATAAAAATAAAACAACAATCTACAGCAATGGGAAAAATATTTCGAAACCACATATCTGATAATGGTTTAATATTTGGAATATATAAAGAAATTCTTTAACTTAACGGCAAAAAGACAAACAACCCAATTTGAATATGGACAAAAGACTTGAATAGACATCTCTCCAAACATGATATGTAGATGGCCAGAAACCACTGAAAAGATATGCACCATCACTAGCAATCAGGGAAATGCAAATCAAACCACAATGAAATACAGTTTTGTACCCACTACCATGGCTACCATTTTAAAAAAGGAAAATAACAAGTGCTGAAGAGGATGTAGAGAAATAGGAACACTGATTCATTGCTGGTGGCAATGTAAAATGGTGCAGCTTGTGTGGAAGAGAGTTTGCCTGTTTCTCAGAAAGTTTAGTATACAACTACCATATGACCTGACAGTCCCACTGCTCATTATATGCACAGAAGAATTTGAAAGCAGGGGCTTAGAAAGATATTTTCACACTGATATTCACCATAGCATTATTCACATTTGCCTAAAGATGGAAGCAACCCAAGTGCCCATGAACAAACGAATGGAGAAATAAAATGTTATAGTACATACAATGGAATATTTTTTAGCCAGAAAGAAAGAATGGAGTACTGATACATGCAACAACCTGGATGAACCTTGAAGACATCCGGTTGAGTGAAATAAGCAAGATAGAAAATAATGATCCTACTGATTTGAAATGATTAGAATAAGCAAACACATAGAGTCAGAATCTAGAATATAGGTAACTAGGGGACAGGATGGGGATAGGGAATGGGAAGATAAGGCTTAAATTGTATAAGGTTCCTATTTGGAATGAAGGAAATGTTTGGCAATGGATAGTGGTGTTGGTAATTCAACACTGTGTTATAATTTACAGCACTGAAATATATATCTGAATGCAATTAAAGTAGAGAAAGGTTAGATTGCATATATGGTAATAGAATTGAGGTAGGTATTAAGGGAATAACCAGATAATGGCTTTATTTTTTTGGTGGGGAGATGCATGGTTCAGGAATCAAACTCGGGTCTCCTTCATGGAAGGCGAGCATTCTACCGCTGAACCACCCGTACACCCCAGATAATGGTCGTTTAACATGAGCTTATTCCAAATATTGGAGGCTTTGAGACCCTCTTGGAGGTGATGCTAATGACCTAGGCATGTGACGATGATAAATGCCTATAGTGAATACTTTTTGACAATATTTGGGTCTTGCAGTCCTGCTAAACGTGACACAGAGACCCCTGGGAAGAATTACCATGCACCTACTAACACTCAGTAACTTAATGGGGAGATCAATTCAGGCTGTGTCTAAATCATACGATTATCACTCAGTCTGTGTGAGAACACTTATACCATTTTCTCCCCTTCAGGTTTCTCCCTGGCCTATGCATCTCCACTGGTAGCTTTGACATAGTGTCATCCTGGATTAGGATTAGTGTAAGACCTAAGATCTAGACCTGACATTTACTCAAAATGTTTCCATGACCTTGATAAAGTAGCTTCTTTTCTCTCACTAGGCTTCAGTAGACTCATTTGTAAAATAGAAGAGTAAATAAACCCATCATCTCTAAAGTCTCCTTCAGCATCAAGTTTATAGTTTTTTGAAGAGGGTTGGCAATGAGCAGGCAATTACTCTCCTTGACTGCAAGCTAATTCTAATAAAAGATAGTCAAAAAATATTTTATTTAGCTGAAAATTCTTGTACTTCACAGAATCTATTTTCTCCATCTTTTGAAAGAATGGAAAAGAAAAGGAAAAAGATGGAGTAAAATCAAGATGTAAGTAATTTGTGGGAACTATTTTGATGTACTGAAAACAATGAAGAGGGGAGAACTAAGCTTGTACAGATTTGATATTCAAGCTTGGGAAAATCCCTGCAAACCTTCGTTAGGATTGCCTCAACCTTGGTCAGCAGGGCTAAAAGAGTTGTGAGTTTGCTGGAATCAAATTGTCCTAGTAGCACCTAAACTTCATAAGGACAGGGGCTTTTTGTTGTTCACTGTTATGTCCCCAGCACTGATGAGAGTGGATGAAATAAATTAGGTGTTCAACAAATATCTGTAGAATACATGAATTGTAGAGTGAAAACTTATCACACTCGGAACCATCCAGTCATGTCCCATTTGCAATTCTCTTCTTGTAGGCTATGGGATTATGTCTCAGTTTGGCCAGGTGATGGTGCCCAGTTGTCTGGTCAAGCAAGTACTGGCCTAACTATTACTGCAAGGATATTTCGTGGCTGGTTAATAAACCAGAAGGCTGGTTTATTAAATCATCTGATTACAACTGCAGTCGGCCAAGGGGAGTGTTCCCCACAATTAGTGCTGTTTAATCAGTTGAAGGCTTTAAAGGAGAAGTCAGAAGAGAGAACTTCTCTGTGCTTCAGCCAGCCTCTCCTGAGGGATTCATTGAAGACCTTCATCAGAGCTGTCAGCTCATGGCCTGCCCTACGGAATTTGGACTCATGCATCCCTACAGTTGGGTGAGACGCTTTTATAACACCTCACATTTATAGCCACCTCCTGTTGGTTCAACTTCCCCAGAGAACCCTGAAAAATATATAGACCAAAGTTCTTTCTCCTATGTATGTCTCCAGTGTTTCCCCTTCCATCCCCAGCCAACACATACAAAGCACTTAATCCATGCTTAATCCTAGTACAAATGCTTCATAAAATATATGCTAATCTGCTTTTCGCCACCTAGTGTCTAAACTTGCAAACTGACCATGCGGTTCCTTTACAGAGGACTGGAAGTTTTGACCTTTTCACCAGGTGGATTTGGAGCACCTGGGAGAGCATCTTTTCCTACCATCTTTCTTGAGAAAAAAATTAATAATAATGGGCCACAAAAAAAATTGAAAATAATGTTCTCACCTCAGATGAGCTTTCTAAGGAAATGATATACGACTCAGAGAGTATTTAGCTTTGTATTTTAGGTGGGTCTGGGAACTAGAACAGCTGTTATGAATCTTACTACTGCCCAAGCTAGCTCTGAGGACTTGGCAACTTAATTGTGTTCTCTTATTTTCTGTTTTGTCATCCCTAACATGATGGAAATAACAGTAACACCTCGCAAGGCAGTCTGTAAAACGGAGCCCATGGTGACCATTCATTTATCTATTAAACAAATATTTACAAGTGCTTTCTATGTCACAGGCATTATTCCAGGCTCAGGTTTAACAAAACAGGCAAAAACTTCTGTCCTCATTGAATCTACCTCCTAATGTTCAATAAATATTTGCTGTTGTTATTATTGTTATTAACGTTACACTACATATGAGAACTTTTATATAGATTAAATCTTTCTGCTTCTAATTGATGTCAGTCAGCCAATTGCATTTGCTAAGTAACCACAGAGCACAGAGCCCTAAATTAGTGTCTATACGGGTGTTAGAAGAAAAGAGAATAGGAATAAGGGAGAGGATAGAGATTGAAGATCCAGCCTCTGCTTTCAGGGAATTTACAGTATGTGTGTAAGAACTAACAACTCTGACAAGGTAGCAAGCAGATGAATGCCAGTGTTATGTATCTAATATGTTACCCATCCATCTAACCTGCCATTTCATAGAGCTTTAGTCTATGATCCCCTTACTCAAATATTTTATTTACGCAAAAAGAAATAGATTCAGAGACGGAAGTTATTTTACCCAAGTTTGCCAAGCTGGTGTGTGGGACCACCCTGTCTAGAATATTGTCATCTGAATTCCCAAATCACTGTTACTTTTATGACCTGTTGAAGTCTCCTTTAGTCTAAAATTTGAAGTTAGTCTAAAGCTCAATGGCCTTTTTACTAAATTGCTGTGTTCTGAGCTCAGGCTAGTGGCATGTTGGGTAGAAATCTGAGTAGGACTTTTCTGATAAAGAGGGTGCTGTAGGTGAGATTAGACATATTTTCCAATTATGGGAAAAGAAGGTGGGGGGTGCTTTGCAGGTATTGTCCCTTATACTGTGCTCTTTCCCAAAGAATTCAGATAAAGCTCCTGGTTTCCTCCTCCAAGACCCTTTAGATGGTTCAACAGTTTTTCTGGACAGATTATATCCTTTGGTGAATATCAAACCATGCTTTTGTTATTTCTGAGAGGTAACTGAAAACAATCAAGAAAAGGAGTGTGTTTAATTTATGCAGCCTTCTTGAATTCAAGAATCATTTTGATCCTCACAGAGGGCTTCTGTCACTGTGTAGGAGATAGTATTCCAAGGACCGTATCTATTCCTCTCCCCCTCCCCATCCAGGGTTGACTAAATCCCTCTCTTTTTGAGGCTTTTTTATGCTTAAAAGGATGGTGATGCTGTTGCGTTGCTAGTTCCTCTAAACCGATGCAAATGTACTAAGAAACAATGATCATGCATCTATGTGATGATGTTAAGAATTACTGAGTGCATATGTAGAATGGTATGATTTCTAAATGTTGTGTTAATTTCTTTTTTTTTTTTCTTTCCGTTAATAAAAAAAATAAAAAAAAAAAAAAAAAAGGATGGTGATGTGCTTGGGACAGGGGGAAGAGATTTTAAAAGGAGGTGCCACCTAGTGGCCTTTGGGGTGATCAGCAGCCTCTAGCAAAGAGGCCAGTTGCTAAGGCTAGCAGCTGCAGCCATTTATCTTGACTCCGACTAAATGGCCAGAAATTATAGAATGTTTGTACTGGGAGCAACCACCAGAGATTTTCTGTAGAGACATCTGCCTCCAGGCAACACGAATAATACGTCTTAACGCTTACGGTGTTTTATGAAACACTTTTACAAATATTATCACATTTAATTCTCACATCAGCCCTGTGAATTTGATATAATCATTAGCTCTATTTTACAGATGAGGAGATGATTAGTTATAATTTAAGTTCCTTGAACAAAATCACATGGCAAGTGAGGGATGAAGTGGGAGATGGAAGGCAGACTGTCGGCACACACCTTCCCTTTTGAAATTGCCTATATACCAACCCCAGGAAAATAAATGGAAATTCGGAGATTTATAAGAAATTGAATCATCCCCAACCCCATACGCAACCATTGAGTGTGGAGTGGGTCAGCGTGGAGAGCTGGTTTTACATGACCATTTTTGAGTTAGGCGAGAGTTTCTTCCATCTACAAATTCATCTCCAAATTTCCTCTCAATAAACGAACAAATAAAACAGTCTTGGCATGCAGGAATGGCTTGAGCTGGACAAGCTGTGGTGAGGAGAGCATGCTGGGTCCATGTAGCAGTGAATAATGGGGCCACCCAGGAATAAGGAAGGCACGGCTGGTTGTGGCACAAGAGTCCTTGTAAGAGGAAATCAAGCCGAGTATAACCCAACATGAAACTGCTGGGCACATCACAGGTCTCTGGTTTAAATATTCAATAGTCTTCAAGGAGAAAAGGAATGAATGAATAGGGTCACTTGATAGCATAATGAAAAAAAGCATTTGAAATGTAAAAAAGTATTTTATCCCACCCATTGACTCAACCATTCCCACTCCAGAGATGCTGATTTCCCACAGGTAGGGGTGCCTAGTCCAACTCTACTTTTTCTCACCCACATCCACCCCAGTACGTCTACTGGTATATGGAGGTCCAAGGACGGCAGACCTTAGCAGCTTGTGTAATCACAGGAGGTCCTCCAAAAGAGATGCAATCTTGAGTGGTTTGGTTGTTTTAGAAAGAACATATTGTTAATGAAGGTCTTGACTCCGTGGGCTGAAATAGCAAGCTAGGGAAATGTTTGCTTTTTCCAGCTACTACTTGTTAAAGAAAAAATGCATTTATTAAGGAAAAAAAGTCATTTCTGTGTTCCTAAGGGATAGGGCTGGGCAGGAATGTTTCTGAGATTCAAGTCCGATGAGTGTGCAAACTTCACAGCACCAACACAACCTCTCTTCCAAGCAACCTACAGAGCACATCCAATGTTCTTCACAAGAAGGTTGGAAGGACAAGGCTGTGTCAGAGCAGTCTTCAAGAGGAAATTAAACTGGATATAACCCCTGAAGACACTGCCTACTTTTCTGTTATCCCTTAGCAAAAACAAAGAGATCCGAGAGAGCTATAGTACTGGACTATAGCTGTAGAGTTCTGGAGTTTTGAGATGATGATGAGAACTAGCTGTAACATACAGCATGTCCTCAGTCCCAGTGTCCTGTGCCTCAGCCTGCTTATGAAAACCCCACGAGAGCAGAGACCCACCCCTGTAGCCCAACCACTAACCCAGAGCCTATGTGTAAATGCTCCTGTCATATGTTTCTCCCCTTTCTGGTGGGGAATTTCAGTTACTTTCCTGCACTTTTCGATTCCTAGTCATTTCCTTTTCTTATCACAATTAAGGAAGTCTGGTACCAGGTAGACAGGCTGAAGTAAGAGACCTCAAGCGTTAATGGCAGGCCAAAAGTTTTCTCCATCTTTTTCTTTGTATTGGTCTAACCTCCTTATTAGACTTGGATGCTGCACAGTAATTACTGAGCTTCTTAGTCTGCCTTACCTCGCCATTGCCCTTTTGGCACTGGAGTTCAGAGCTGTTTCTCAGACAATGGTATTGATGGATAGACTAGAACTTCAGATTTTGAAACCTGCAGCTCAGTGTCTGATGTTAACAACAGAGTTGCCTCCAAGAGCATAGAAAATAATAGAAGGTATCTTGCATGCCCTTTCAGTGGTGGCCGTTATAAAGCACTCATCATTCTAGTTAATTGGGGTCCCTCCGTGAACAAAACCACAAACATTTCTGTACTCCTGGAGCCTTCATTCTAGATCCCAAAGACTTTCGCCTGCTTCTTCCCTTGTAACCTCACAAGAACCCCGAAGAGAGCTGGGGTCTGTATTCTCGCTTTTCACCGATAGAGTAACTTATTTGATCTGCTCCTCAGACCATGAATTGCTTTTTCCCATTCCCAAATCAAATTTCTGGCCAACCTAGTCCGTAACGCACTTTTCAATTTCCTCTGCCAAATATTGATGCCAATACATTGATTTTATTTACTCTGTTGGCAGCTTTTGACAAGCTTGGTGCTGTCAAAAGAATAAAGGATTTCCAAATGAACGTGAGCTCAAATCCATTCTCTACCACTCACTAGATTTGCAACCTTGGTCAAGTCTCTTTATTACAATCTCCTCATAAGTAAAATGCTGTAATGAGGTACATAATAAAGAAATAATTAGAAGGGGCTGCACCCACACTTAGGAAAATGCTATGTGGATGGTATTGTGCTTTGTGCAGATGTGGCATTGAGTGCCATGAGTTCAGCAGCAAAAGCAATCCAGCAGAATTCTAACTGGGTTATGAACTTATAGGAATAATAAATTCTAATCTCAGCTAATGAGAAAAGTATGTTTTCTACTCTGAATGGAAACAAGATGGGAATGGAAGCCAATTCTCTAGGAGACAAGTGAAAAGAGAAGGGATGGTTTGATAAAGGGAGACGGCTATTTAGACTTAGGAGAGAAAAAGAAAGTTCAGTGTCAAGGAAGTGATATCAGAACTTCCTCAGAAGCCCTGGGAAGCAAGATCTGGGAGGCAATTCAAGTGGCCACTTAGTTCATCCCTCTGCCTCAGCTCAAGATGACACAGGGAACATGTGACGGCTCCAGGGCAATTGCCAGTGGCAATTGGAATCACTTGTCCAAGACACTAGAAACCTGAGTTTAACTTCATTTCTTTAGTAAATAGCCTAGAATAAATGAAAATCGAGTTGAAAGGGGGGAAGGGGTGCAAGCGTTCTGCTATTAGGAAGCTTATACCTAACCCAGACAGTGGGGTTCCCTCATCGCAGAGAACGTCAAAGCCTGAGATCCCTCCTCAAGGAACCTGTCACACAAATGCAGCCTCTGCCTTTTGACAAAGCTGCCCCTATCAGGAGCCAGGTCTGGACCGCAGACATCTCTTCCAGAGATGAGGGAAATGACACGAGAGCAGCTTGGATGGGAGCAGAATTTCAGGCATGGCCAGCTGTTAAAAATGAGCTAATTCAGAAGAGGCACATTTAAATAAATATAAGGCAAAGGCATAATGGCAAAAGATAATAGTTTTGAATGGGGAATTCTAATGACTTCAAGTGTGTTTCACAGGGCAATTAATACACATGGCAATGCTGCAGCATTCAGCAAAAGGGGGGCGAGAAAGAGGGTAGAGAGCAAAAGAGGGGGAGATGGTGGCAACTGATAAAAATAGGATATGATTTTCTTTGCAAAAGGATTAATGCTTACAAATATAATAAAAGAGAAAAATAAGTGTGTCAGGTTTTATAATTCAGCTTGTAAAAAATTCAGAATGATTAGTTTTTGAAGAGGGCAATTAGTCCCTTTTTGCATATTCATGGATTTAGTGAAATGGGGTTGCACTTTCTCCATTCTTTTCTGCTTAGCCCCTTCATTACCCTCCCCCCAGCACAAACTAAAAATATATCTGATTCCCATCAAACTGAGGCCTCATCCCATTCAATTCGTGGAGGAGGTTCTTGCCACTGATTGGTACATACAAATGCCAAGGACTTTCTATAAAAATTATGTGTTTTTATTGCCTCTGCCATAAGTTAACAGATGAGGTGTGTGAATCATCAGGAGCTGAAGAAAAGATTTTGATGACAGCAAAGAGGGTGGTTACACAGGGCAAGAGGCTGGTCCCCTGACAGATGGGATGCTGATTTGCCTGTTTCTGTTTCATTATTGTGTGTGTGCATGTGTGTGCGTGTGGGAGGGAGAGAATGGAAAGAAAAAAGGAAGAGTAAACAAAGAAAGACAGAGAGAGAGAAGGGATGGAAGGAAGGAAGGAGGGAGGGAGGGAGGGAAAAAAGAAAGGGAGGGAAGGAAGGAAGAAGGGAGGGAAAGGAAAGAGAGCTGTCTGAAGAGGCATCGATCGACTCCTTTGCTGGCTGGCTTGGTCAAGGCCTGGTGGATAATTTTAAGGCAGTCAGCAAGTACAGGGATTTACCCCCTTTTTTTGTTTGTATGTTTTTCAAGTGTTGCCTGGAACAAACTCTAAAACCCACACACAGTCAAAAAACTACCTCAGCAGTAAGAGGAGTGACCCTGATGGCTCATCTGATTTGCATTCATTTCCTCAGTGCTCGGAGTTCTGCTGTGTTTTGTTTTTGTGGGGTTTTTTTGCACTAAGAATCTCTTTGGTCAGCTCCCAAATCTCTAATTCTAGGCTTCTCCTCATGCCCAGATCCTGTTATGTGTTTTCATTTGTTCTGATATTACATTGACTATTAACTCCAATATCCTCTTTTTCAAATGTTACTCCCCTCACTAGCACACACAGACTTACTCAGACTTGCACACTCACACACGCTTATACACACAGGTGCACACACATACATACATGCAGACACACACACAGACACACAGACACACACAGGCACACACACCTTACATAGGGGCAGAAAAAGAAATGATCATTTTAGTTCCCCCTACATACACAAATATCCACAGATTTTGCCTGCACAATGATTTGACCATGATGAAGTCAAGGCTGAGAGATGTTAATTACTCAAGGTCACAGAGCTAGTAAGAGGTAGAGCTAGGGTTTGAATTCAACTCTGACTTATTTAAATTCCACACTCCTTCAAACATGCCTGTGTCCTCCAAGCTTCTAGGTCCTGGGTACAAATTTTAAAGTTTCTAACATTTTTTGGGGGGAGGAGCTGCTTTTGATTTCCCCTGAAGGGGGAGAGAGATTGCAGGAAAGAGACTGTAAGGAGAATACGCATTCCTGGTGTGCTCTTCCCATTGGAATGATGGCCATTAGAGGGCGCTCCTCAGTCCCCTCTTTATCCCTCTGGAATCTATCAGCCTGCAGAGGCTGGGTTCTATAGGGGTTCCTACTAGGGAAAGACCAGTCTCTTTCCAGAGTGGTCTCTGTTTAGAAGGTTATGTCTATTTAATTTGGGGGTTCAATCCCAGGAAACCTAAACCATATTTAATATGATTTTAAATTACATTTAATAAAGTTGACATTTTGGTCTACATTTATTTTCTTATCTTGAATCTTTCCTTCAATTGGTTTAAAAATCAGGTGAAGAAATAAATGTTTTCTATTGGGTTCCCTCAAACCTCAGCGCTAATCTTTATTGAGTGCTCTTCAGTCCCAGTGATGGGACCTCATTTTGGGATATTTCATCTAGTGACTATGAAAAAAGGTTCCTAGCTTTATTATTCTATGCCTATGGATATTTAAAACACTCATGGGGAGGATCCAGGGTTCTTAATCTGAACTTTTCTAATCCAGGGACTGGGGAGAAGGCAAGTAAGCATGGATCTCCTGAAATTATAATTAAATTTTGTGTGTATAGGTGTATATGTATTTTTCTAGGTAAAGCCCAAAGTTCTGATCAAACACCCAAAGGATCTCTGATCCCCTAAAAGTTAAGAGCTCCTAGGATGGAAAATCAGAGTGCCTGGCACCAGCTTGGAAAGAAAAACTTCAAGATTAGCTGGTAGATTCTTATCTAAATGACTGTTAGTGTTTCCCCATATTTTCAGCATCTCAGAATTCTTACAATTTTTTACAACTCAAGACAGGGAAGCACAAAATCCTCTCATCTATAAATCACGTGCTGCTTAGAGTTATTGTAGTGCAGAGTATAGAGAGGGTTGGCTCCAAGGCATTGAAACTCTGCTGTCTTCTTCTCTCTGGGTTCCCCTGCCCACTGCCTCCGACAACCATCTCCACATTTGATGCAAATGCATACCTGTCCTGGAAAGCAGCAGCCTCCCTCTTGCTTTTGGAAGAGCCATTAAACAACCCCCGACAGAGAACTTGCGTTCTCTCAAGATGGCCCCATGTTGTCCTTGAGAGGAAACTAGACTTCACAGTGCATGGCAGTTTAATTCATAAATAAATATTCCATGTGCCACCAGATGGTTCATTAGTCAGTTGTTATGGCAATCAGCATTTCAGCCAATTAAAAACCTTTCCCGAGACTTTAAAATATGTTGATTGTGGAAACATGAGTACTTGAAGACCAGGCGGATATACTTGAATGCAAAAGTCAGCTTTTCTTTCAGATAAAAGGGACCATCAAGGGGAAGGAAGGGAGAAAAGAGTCAGGGGCATTTCAGTGAGGGTTCTGACACCAGAATGAAGGTAAAGGATGTTGGCAGAGGAAGACATTTTTATTAATCCCTGCCCTGTATGTAATGAACTCTTCCAGCACAGTCAGAAACTAAAGGTTCTATTTATATACACACATACGTATATATATACATGTAGATTCATTGAATGCAGTGACTATATTTTGTTTACTTTGGTGTTTTCACTGCCTAGCACATTGCTTGAAACATGATAGCTGGTAATTTATAGTGTTAATAAGTACTTTAGCAACAATAATAATAAATTATAATAAATAGTAGAAAAAATGAACTGCTCTTGTTTTATCATGCAAACCAGGGATTAGTAATATTACTGGGTTTAAACAGGAGCCAGTGTAAGAAGCCTGTTTCTGTGGTCCTGGGCCCATGGCTAGGGCAGGAGAACCTCATTGGTTCTGGCCTCTGATATGACCAAGAGAGAGTAGTCAGGATGAATCCACGGCTGAGAGTGATGCAGTACAGGAATGAGCCTTACATTAAACTTATGGCATGTGCTGTCTTACCAGTTCTAAGGATCTGTGCATGCATGGGCATTCTCTCTTGCCACCTCAATGTAATGTCCCTCAGCCTCACTCATGAAGCCTGGGGCTCAGGCTGCTCTAGCTGAGTCAGCTATTGGATTTTGAGTGGCATAATCTACACCAAAGAAGTTCTGCACACTATGCTGGGAGATGAGGAGGGCAAGAGTCAGAGCATGAGTTTAGACAATGAGTCTGCAATGAAAAGCTAGCCCCAGAATGAGCATGCAAAGGGCCAGAGAGCAGTTGAGGTCTAGTGGAACGTATTAGCTAGGGTTCTCTAGAGAAACAGAATCAACAGGGAATACTCACAAATATAAAATTTATAACAGTGTCTCACGTGACTGCAGGAACGCAGAGTCCAAAATCCGCAGAGTAGGTTGTAAAGCCCACGATTCTGATGGAGGGTCTGGGCAAACTCCACAGGAGAGGCTCGCCAGATGAAACAGGAAAGAAGAGCCTGTCTCTTCTGAATCCTCCTTATAAGGCTTCTGGTGATCAGATTAAGCATCACTCATTGCAGAAGACATGCTGCTTTGGCTGATTACAAATGGAATCAGCTGTGGATGCAGCTGACATGATCATGATTTAATTCTATGAAATGTCCTCATCACAACAGACAAGCCAGCACTCGCCCAACCACCACTTGGCCAAGTTGACACACGAACCTGACCATGACATGGAAGAAGCAAATATTCTGAGGGTAACAGAAACAAATGAGAAAGTGGTCAGCCATAGAAAAGGAGACGGATACCACTTATCTCTATCTTATCCATCTTATCCCCTTCATCATATGTACTCCATGGCACACAGTAGGTACACTGCAAATGTTAAATGAATAGACCGTCATTCCTTTCATCATTTCTGCATGGGCTAAAGCATTATGTCATGTACGGGTGGCTGAGAGAATTGAAGTTCAGAATTCTATTCTGGGCTTCTTCACTCCCTCCCTGGAGAACCCGTTTCCAATTATAGTACCCAGGACCAAGATTTCTCTTCATTTTTACTCTCTGATCAAAAGAAATCCCAAGGGATGCAGAATCCCACAACACTAGAAATCCAATTCTGCTCAGGGACCCGGTCCAGGGGACAGGGGAGGGTCTGGGATTCCCACCTCACTGACTGCCAAGAGGCCTGGCTGTGCTCCCAGAGAGCCGTGAGCCCCTGCCCCCCTCCCCCTATCTCTCCACAGAGACGTCTGGACCCCTCCACACAGAAATCTGCTGCTTCTGAAATTGTACTGACACAGTGAAGGGAAAGGAAGCGCAGAAAATAACTTCTCCAGACAATCAGAGCAAATTATTTTAATGAGAGCTTGGAAATGGGAAACAAACGACACTAAATTAGCCTCGCCCCCATTCGTCAACACGTTGGTGAAGCATCAGGCCTTGGCCTGAGTCAGCAGTGGGGGAGCTGGGCTGGCTGCCTCTGGTTTCAGGACCCTCCTCTTGCAGGAGCCTCACATGTTTCGTGGAGCTGCCTCATCCCACACAGCCCAGTAGTCTCTTTTCAAATCATGCCAAGGCTACGGGGGCCCATTTTTGCTAGCTTTAAAGCTCCTGTGGGTCAAAGTGTGGAGCACCAAAGGAAAAGAGGGTCCTGAAGCCCCATTTGCTCATGGAGAGGTAAATGATAGAACCAAGTTACTCACATTTTCCAGATTTCTTTCCCTATGCTAGGGAACGTGTGGGTGAGCCACATTTAAAGATAAGGCACTCTCTCTATTTCTCTCTCAGACTCAAGGCTCTTTCCCCCACATTGTCCAGTTTTGTCTCCCGATGACCCCTGGCTATTGTCAAGGGGAGGTCATCCGCTGATCTGGGGTTGATTGTTATGCCGCAATTCAGAATGTAGAATAATACCAATAATAATGCTCCAAGGAGCAGTAGACTGAGGGAAGCTGAGCTTCTCTGAAACTGGGCCTCGGGTCAGAATGGTGAACTGAAAAGAACTACAACAGATTATTACATTAAGCAAAGTGAAATTGTTTCTCCGCTGGAAGGAAGGAAAGTCATTAACTCAGAGGGTCCAGATATCAGGGAAAATGATATCACATCTGCAGTGTGTTTTGGATTGCAATTTAAGAGGAAAAATTGGAAGAGAATTTGATGTGGGGTGAAAGGTGTTGGATTGACAGCTCAGGGAATTGGAATATACTGTTTCTATGCCCGCCTCTTGCACTCTGTCTCTGGGTCTCATCTCACCTGCACAATGCTCTCTCCTGTCTCACCAAAGGCGGTGATATGGGGAAGAGACTGAAGTGAACTCAGTTCCTTTCCATTCCTAAAATCTAGGTTGTTCTGAGTTTTCAAATTCATGCCCGCAATCTAATTTGACTATTAACATGAAGAGAAATTCCTGAACTACTGGCTGCTGCATTTGCTCACTATGTAAGAATAGTTCACCTAGAACAGAAGTGGGGTTTGCACAGAAAACATAGAAGCATTCACAACGGAGGCAAATAACTTGGAGTTAATCATTTTCCAAAAAGTTTTCGCTGAATACTTAGCATGGAGAAACCCTGGATTTTGTGCCATGGAAAACATAAAGATTAACATGACCTACATGTTCCCTTGAGAAACTCACAATGTAGATGGGCAGATAAGACACACTTTACAGGGGAAGCCAGAAATAGCAAACACTCAATAGTCACAGACACTGAAGAAACTACCTTCTTTTTTCTATCTTCTTACAACCTCAGCCCAATCCCAGATTTCCATGTCCACCTAAGGAATGAGTTATCAACTAGATGAATCTGTTTTAATTGGGTCTTTATAGTATAAGAAACTCCTGTGTAGTAATCTGATAATTTATAGGTCTGTTAACCACATTGTTTTTAGTATAACTCTGTTGTCCAGTTTGATTTTTCTATCAAAAAAATTTAGAACTGAGTGTTCTAGTTTGCTAGCTGCTGGAATGCAATATACCAGAAACAGAATGACTTTTAAAAAGGGGAATTTAATGAGTTGCTAGTTTACAGTTCTAAGGCCGAGAAAATGTCCCAATTAAAACAAGTCTAAAGAAACATCCAATCAAAGGCATCTAGGGAAAGATACCTTGGTTCCAGAAGGCCGAAGAAGTTCAGGGTTTCTCTCTCAAGTGAGAAGGCACATGGCAAACACAGTCAGGGCTTCTCTCTCAGCTGGAAAGGCACATGGCGAATACGGCGTCATCTGCTAGCTTTCTCTCCTGGCTTCCTATTTCATGAAGCTCCCCGGGAGGCATTTTCCTTCTTTATATCCAAAGGTCACTGGCTTGTGGACTCTCTGCTTCGTGGTGCTGCAGCATTCTCTGCTCTCTCTGAGTCTCTCTGAATCTCCAAAATGTTTCCTCTTTTATAGGACTTCAGAAACTAATCAAGACCCACTCAAATGAGTGGAGACATGTCATCCCCTAATCCAGTTTAACAACCATTCTGAACTAAATCACGTCAACCAGGGAGATGATCTCATTACAGTTTCAAATATACAGTACTGAATAGGGATTATTCTACCTTTAAGAAATGGGATTTATATTAAAACATGGCTTTTCTTAGGGGGCATACTTCCTTTCAAACCAGCACACTGAGTAAGGCTTCTTGGACTTAGTACCACAAGCTCAGCCCTTCCTAGCCCAGGATGTTTTGTTACCTGGTTCCTGAGAGGTACACTCTCTATTTCTGGTTGTACCCTGCTGCTCTAGCTATATAATAGGCTAACCTGATCTAAACTCGAATTACATAGGATTAGGTAAGGAAGAAATGCAATAGGAGTGGGTGGTACAAGATCACATGCAGCTCTGCTCCATGAAGTCATGCAGAGACTCAGGATGACCGCTCAGTGCTTCCATCCTAAAATGGAGCACTGATGTCGGGGTCCAAGATGGGCTACTCCAGATGTCCGCACAACTCAGAAAGCAGGACCAGGGAGAGAGAGGAGGAGGAGAAGTTGTTATATTTAAAAATTCTGGTTCAAATGCTACATGTATCCACTAGCATTATACTGTTCCCGCTGTCGTACATGGGCATGTCTAGCTTCAACAGAGGCTGGCAAATATACGTTCAGCAGGGAATCCCTGTTCCCCAGAGAAACTTTAGGACTCTGTCACTAAAAGGAAGACTTGAAGGAATATTGGGGAAAAAATGAGCTCTTTCTTCTATGCCATCCTCTGCCATACTCCTACTAACCGAAAGCCCCTATCTCCATTACCCTGGATACCAAGGAATCCAATTATATTCCCTTCTTCTCTGGTTTTCCAATCTGCTTGGTCTTTAACCAAATATGTATCCCCTGACCCCTAATTTTCTTGAATTTTTGAACCTTAATGTGCCAATTTGAAAGTATTATGTATCCTAGAAAAGCCATATTTTAATCCTGATCTAATCTTGTGCGCACAGCCATTTCTTTTAATCCTGATTCAGTACTGTAGGTTAGAAACTTTATTAGATTATCCACACGAAGATGTTACATGCCCAATTGTGGGTGCGTCCTTTTGATTACATGGAGATGTGACTTCATCCATTCTAGGTGGGTCTTGATAGTTTAGTGGACTCCTTTAAAAAAGGAAACATTTGGGAGAGACTCAGAAATGACAGAAGTGTCAGAGCCAACAGAGGGAGCAGATGTAGGTGCTTGAAGAACAGTTGCTTTAGAGAACAGATGCACGGATATTGGAAATGCTTGGAGCCCAGCAGACATCGCCAAAAAATATTAAGCAAACCAGAACATGGAGAGAGCCAGGGGGAGCCCAGAGATGAAAGCCGGCCCCAGAGAAGCAAAGTGAGGAACCCCCACAGGAACAGAGGCTGGAAACAATGGTGCCCAGGAGGGAGGGACCTGCAGATGCCAGCCACATGACTACTCAGCTGAGAGAGGTGTTCCAGACCCATAGGACTTTCTTGAATGAAGGTAACCTCTTGTTGATGGCTTAATTTGGACACTTCCACTTCCTTAGAACTGTAAACCTGTCATTTATTAAGTTCCCTTTTAAATACCTGTTCCATTTCTGGTATATCGCATTCTGGCAGCTGGCAAATAAACACACAGTATTCTCCTGGAAACCTCTAAACACCTCTCTTAAGGTTCAACTCTTTAATCAACCACCTATAATTTGCTGACTTCATATCTGGACTTATGAAATGCCTTTAGGGTGACACAAAAAGAAGTAGAGGTATCTGGCTTCTGCCTTCAAAGATTTTCCATTTAATCAATTGCACCCTCCCTTGTTCATTCTCTCCCATTCTCCCTGCCAACTCCTTTGTTCTCATCCCAGATCCTATCTCAATCTTCCCATGGCTTGTCCTGCTGGCTCATTCCTTTCTTGATAACATCTAGAGTGGTTTTTGTACCTTGTTGATCTTGTTTCCTGCTCTACGTCTACTTAAAGAATCTGTTTCCCACTACAAATGAGTATTTAATTTATACTTTTACCCAATTCATTCATTTATGAAAAATCTAAAGTCTGTCCCTGCTTGGTGCAGACACTGTTCTAGGCACTGAACACATAATGATAAACCCCATCAATTCTGCTTTTAGAGAGCTTACTGCTAAATGGTGGAGGCAGGAGGTAAATAAACCCATGTATTATAATTACAAATTATACACAGCACCTTGAAAATACTGTAGGAGGTCATCAGAGAGACTAACAAAGAGGACATAACTAGATTTGGAGTCAATCTGGAGGGCATATCTATGACTTAAAGGAGAAGCAGGGTTATTCAGACAGAGTTAAAAAAAAAAAAAAAAGAGTGTTTCAGGCAAAACACCGCATATTTTTAGGTAGAAATTGGGATGCTTGAGGAACTGTGAGAAGGCAATGTGACAGAGATGAAAGAATACAGTGACAAGAGATAAAGAGGGAATGGTGTGGGGAGGGGCGATGTGGCAACTTTTGTGAGACATGTGGAAAGGTTTTGATCAGAATAGTGACATGTTTTAACCTTCAACATGTTCAATTTAAATGGAGTGAACAGGTTAGATGGGGGCAAGAATGGAAATGGAAGGACACTAATTGGAAAAGTATTGTCATATTCCCACGAAGCACAGTTAGCTTCGTACACCAGGGTAGAGGTGGTGATAAAGAGAATCATGTCTCTCCACTCCAGAACATGAACAAAACTCACTGCTTGTTTTGTAAATAAAGTTTTATTGGAACACAGCCACTCTCTCTCATTTACATATTGTCTATGGCTACTTTCTTGCTTCAGTGGGAGAGATAGGTAGTTGTCAGAAATGACATGGCCCACAAAACCTAAGTACTTACTTTGGGACCCTTTATAGAAAATATTCTACTAAGCTGCACTCTAGACAATAGCTTCAAAGGGTGCACAATGTACAATGGAAGTTAGTCAAGCTATCTTCTCAATGATTCATCTAGGATTTTGTTATTGTCATTGCTTTACCTTTTCTTTGAAAACAAGTGGAAATCTGTCAGTTAAGAGCTTGGAGAAAAATAAGGCTAACATAGGCAGAACACTCTATGAATGGAAGAAACATGGAAAGAGTAGGAAGGAAACCCAGGCATCCACAGCCAGGCTGAATTTCCATGGTGTTTAATGGAGCTGACTGTGGAAAGAGGTCATGTCCGCTGGTATTTTTTCATAGAGAATTTCTGAAGTAATTCCCATATTTGCAGACCTCCTTATAGATGCAATGGCAGATGTCCTGCATACTCAAGTAGCATTCCACCAACTTTTTTTCTTTGCTCAATAAACAGCACTCAGCCCTATTATGGCTAGAAAACTTTTTAACAAAATTGCATCTGAAGATTGCAAAAATAAACCTATTAAGCAACCTCCTCACTGCTTCCTTCTGTTTTCTCATAAAATTTTCTCCCTTTCCCACAAAGAAGTTTTCTGTTTCCATCCACGTGCCTCTTCAGGAGCTCTTAGAAAGAACAGCTGAAAGCAGCAAGCTCTGTCTTCCCTGTGTACAGCTGATCTTCCAGGAGTCACATTCCACAAACGATCTGAGGTATTTATAATCTTGGCTCCTTCCTCAGAACACATTCCTGTAGTCTAGGCACCGGATTTTTTTTCAGTCAAGCTAGAAGTCAGGGCTGATCTTAACCCTTCTACTTTAATCTCTACTGCAGGTTATAGCCTCTGTATTAAGTATGGTATCTTATCTATCTCCCAAGCAAATAGCCATTGTGCTCCCACCTAAGGTAAGAGTCCATTTTAGTCCAGGAAAAATCACTTTAAATTGATCCAGAGAGAGACTGATATGAGAAAGGAGGTAGAATTTCTTACTTATGAGAGAGATTAACAAATCAAATGAATGGACACAAGCAGCATGGTTCTGGACAAATGGTATGCTGGAAGCTCATGCCAGGGAAAAGTGAGCTGACAGGCTGGCCTGGAATAGATCACTGAGTCCATAAGTGGGTGGCAAATCAAGCTCAGTTCTACCTGGGCTCAATGTCTAAGGCATATATATCTCCAGGGATCTGAGGGGATGCAAGAGGCTCTTGGGCAGTATCAACAAACCATGAAAAGAATATAGCATGGTTTCTGGTAAGCTTAAATCATCAGCAAATTCTCTCTTTATTATATGCAGTACACAAACAAACATTGCTAAGATGACAAAGAAGGAAGAGGAGTCATCCGTCTGGTACACACAAGGCAACAGAAATAGAAACAGCAGGACTATTTTAGGACACACTTCACAAACACAGAACGTCATTAGGGAAACTGCAATTCAGTTAGTGAGTGGCCCACATGATCAAAAATCCTTAAAACCCACCTATAGTTTGAGAGCATAGTAACCTCATCAAAGTTTCTTTCAGATAAGGATTCATGGACTTTGATTCAGCATTGAAAGTGGTGTTCTAGATGTGAGAGTCCATACTTACTGCTTGTGGCTTAAGGAGAGGGTAACATCTGGGTTCCATTTTCTCATCTTTAAGGTGAAAGTTTCCTCTAACTCTAAAATGTTGTGATTTTCCATACAGCTAAATGCAAAATGAGCACTCCATAAATACTAAGCCACATTCTTCGTAGTCACATGTCTCTAAACTAAGGCATCTTCCCTCCTCTTCAGTGCTAGAGTTCATATATCTTTGTTTCCCCATGTCCATCCTTTGCAGGTGTGTGGTTCACCCAGACTGACTTATTTTAGCTCCTTCTTGTCTTCCATGTGCAATATTGTTCTTAAGTGTGATTACACTCTCTAGATAGATAGATAAATAGATAGATAGGTAGATCTTTCCCTCTCTTGTACATTCAAAAACAGCTGAAATATCCTCTCACTCTGATTTTGGAGATTATAGCTTATCAGACTTCAAGGGGTGGGATGAGAGGCAAAAGAGATGTGCTCAGACAGGATTCTGATGCCACTAATTACTCACCAAGATATGGATAAGACCATTTTTGTAAGCAATGAACTGGCTCATTTAAAATTCCTTTGTTTTCAATTTTGGAAGAGAAAAAAAAAGGATAAAATAAGAAAGTCAAAAGGAGAGAGAACAAAAGAAGCTCCCCATAGAAAGACAGAATCTCTTGCCAGCACATTTAAGCATCTAAATGATGCCAAGTACTTGTAGTTAGACTTTACTTGCTAAAGAGTAAATAAAATGGAAGAGAGGAGGAGGCATGTGTCTAACAATACTTCTGGAGTGAGCGACAAGACTTCACAGAGTTTAAGTTCTGACCTTCCTGCCTTAGCCTCACCTGGTAATTCAGCCAGAAGTGAAAGACCATCTGCCTGCAGTGGAGTAGAATAGACAAGAGGCAGACTTAGAACAAACCTACCCCTCCCCACTACACACAACCAGGGGAGTAGGACAGGCATTGAGAAAATAGACCCATGCTGGAGGGAATAGGAGGAAACTCTGTACGGTAGGGAGGGGACTCTTGGTGGCTAGAGGGCTGTGGGATATCAGCATATTGGAGTCCGGACTATTAGTGCTAATGAAGTGAGCAAGAAGGATCTGTTCAGGGCAGACACTGTTATGACATCTAGGCACATAGTGACTTGTCAGTAGGCAAAGCAGATAGTAAAGGTAGGGGGAGGTTTAGATCACATTGTTGGATCTAGGAGGTATGGGCCAGTCACAGGTGAGCTTGGGTGGGCATCAGTGCTTTTCTCTTGGGTGACAACAGGAGAGGAGAGGGCAACTGATAAGAAGAAGGGGAGTTGTTGGGTAGTGTTTTGGTGAGTTAATGCTGCCAGAACACAATATGCCAGAAAATGTGTTGGCTTTTGTGGTAGTTAGATTCAGTTGTCAGCTGGGCCAGGTGAAGGCACCTAGTTCTGTTGCTGTGGACATGAGCCAATGGTACGTGAACCTGCCGATTACATCTGCAGTTGGCTAGGAGGTGTGCCTGCTGCAATGAATGACGTTTGACTTAATTGGCTGGTGCTTAATGAGAGAGCACAAAGTAGCACAGCCCAAGCAGCTCACCATACCTCATCTCAGTGCTCACAGCTCAGCCCAGACCTTTGGAGATGCAGAAAGAAATCACCCCAGGGAAGGTTGTTAGAACCCAGAGGCCTGGAGAGAAGGCCAGCAGAGACTACCCTGAGCCTTCCCACATAAGAAAGAATCTCAGATGAAAGTTAACTGCCTTTCCTCTGAAGAACTAACAAAATAAATCCCCTTTTATTAGAAGCCAATCTGTCTCTGGTGTGTTGCATTCCGGCAGCTAGCAAACTAGAACAGCTTTTATAAAGGGAATTTATTAAATTGCAAGTTTACAGTTCTAAGACTGTAAAATTGTTCAAATGAAGACATTCAGAGATAGATACCTTGACTCAAGAAAGGCCAATGGGTACAAACACCTCTGTCAGCAGGAAAGGCAGTGGCTGGCATCTGCTAGGGTCTTTGGCTTCCAGTTTCAAACAGCTTCCTTGGGGGCAGTTAGTTTCTGTATCTCCAAATATCTGGGCCTCATGTTAGTCCCATTGGCCCTATAGCTTCTGAGCATTCCCCCAAATGTTTCTCCTTTTAAAGACTCCAGTAAACCAATTAAGGCCACTGTAAATGGGCAGAGTCACATCATCTACGCAAAAGGTCACACCCACAGATGGGGATGTTACGTCTCAATGGAAATGATTCAATCAAAAAGGTCACACCTGCAATTGAGTGCATCAATCTCCATGGAAGCAATCTAATCAAAAGTTTCCACCCTAAACAATAGGTCTGGCCCCACAAGATTGAATCAGGATTAAAACATGCCTTTTCTGGGTTACATAATAGTTTCAAACTAGCACAGGTAGGTTACCAAAAGAGATTAGGACTCCATGGAAAAGATGTGTTCTGATTATGGGAATGAGGCTTAAGTCAAGTTATAACCATGACATATAGCACAACTATGGTCCCAGGGGGTCCGTAGTAGAATTTTCACTTGCCATGCAGGAGACTCAGGCTCGATTCCCAGCCCATGCACTTCCCAGAACAAGCAAACAAGCAAACAAACAGAAATTCAACAAATGGTGCTGCAATAACAGGATTCTCAAATGGAAAAAGAATTGAATGTACAAAAAAAAAAACAAGAAAAACCACTATGGTCCCAGAGCAGATGAGAGCCAAGGAATGGTGACTCCAGTCTCATACCCTAAAAAGTAACTCCAGCTGTCAATTCATGCATTTAACAAGAGCCAGGATCAAGCTCCCACTGGAGAGGAACCTATTTAAATTGGTCAACTTCTCTTTCCTTTCCAAGATTCTGGTCTACCAATGGAAAGATATCAGGCCTTTTCCTTTACCACCTATCCTATCCTAGCCTATCCTATCACTACGGAACTGCACCATTTTCACTAATTTGAGAATGCCAGATTTCGGAAGACATTGAGAAATACATATTGTGGGTGAAGAGACTAGGATTGGACATTTGGGGTACTCTGAAGACATGCTAGTGCCCCAACCCCAGTTCAATTTTCCAGATTATTTTGTAAATTATAGGATACCCCTGAGACTCTGAAAAAGTCTGTACCTTAGGAGGAAAATAAGACTAAGACTCTCAGAGTCTGTCAAAGAAGAAAACATAAGACTTTCCTGCTGAACAGCTCTAACAAGGTTAATAGCATCACACTATCAAACAGAGTAGGGAACAATAAGAATGAAGGATTGATTTATTAGCCTCAGGCTGTAGATGTTGGAATGAGAAAGTGAGATGAGGTTCTGGGGAGAAGCAGATATAGCCACTATGATAAAAGAGCTCTGAGAGACCAAACTTAGATTATCCAGACATAAACAGCTCCATGGGTCATAGGTGCGACTTAAGAGTCCCTAAGAGGCAACTTCTCAGACTAGGACAATAAGGTCATCAGATGGGAAGAGAGTACCCAGGAGCTTCATCTGGGAGAGTCTCCTTTTAATTCATAAGATGTGCGCTTTCTGGTTAACCTAAACCTAGCCCAACCATCTATTTCTGGGCAAAGTCACAACTGAGTGTTTCTTCTGTTGCGATTTAATTTTTCTTTAGCAAGCTAGGAGGTCTAACATTAGAGAGAAAAACAAAAACATAGAGGATAATGAGACAAGAAAGAATTACTTCTTATTTTTAAGATAATATGTGTAACTTATGGCTGGAAGACAATGTCATGTGCATTAACCAAAAAGCAGAAACAACCTAAGTGTCCATTCACAGATGAGTGGATAAACAAAATATGGTACATCCATACAAATGTAATATTATTCAGCCATAAAAAGAAGTGAAGTGCTAGTAAATAACATAACATGGATGAATCTTAAAGACAGCATGTTGAGTGAAATAAGTCAGACACAAAGGGACAAATATAATATGATTTCTCTACGATCTAATGCTTAGAATAAGCAAATTAATTGAAGCAGAAAACAGAATAGTGGTTTCCAGGTCTCAGGGGAAGGGGGAATGGGAAACTACTGCTAAACGAGTCTGAGTTTTGGTTTGAAATGATGAAAATGGTCTGGGCACAGACAGTGGTGATAGTTACACAGTATTGTTAACGTACTTAATGTCAAAGAAAGGGTAAAACTATTTTTATGTTATGCATACTTTTACCACAACTAAAAATAAATGTTATTTTTAAAAATAAGTAAACAGTACCCATTACCAATTTACTACCTTCCACTTGGACCTCTTCTCTTATCAGTTTTCATCTGCTTTATGCTCAAGTTTTCAGTCCACTTAGGAATAGTCACAGTGCAGTTATGGGACCTATTACAGTTTATAAAGCACATGTATTTATGCCACTTGATCTTTGCAATCACCCTGTGATGTAAAAATTACCATTAACCTATTTTACAGAGAGAAAACTGAGCTTCAGCTAGAAACAAGTTGAATCAGGACCCGTCTCAGGACTACTGATTCTGAATTCACTGTATTTCCACGTATCACACTCCATGATAGTGGAAGAGAAGAACCTGGAAATGGAACTTCTGTCAGCTTTAGAAGCAGGTGAACTGGTCCTGATTATTTTTCACTGTGCTTCAGGGCATAACTCAGATGCTCCACTGAAGTGGGACTGATGGATGGCTCAAAGTGGTTGGGACTAAGAAAGCTCCAATTTAGATTTGCCTCTTCTTCCAAAGGCGCAGGGGCAGCAGGCTTGGCCCCAGAGGTCAGGAATGGCTTTGTTGTCTTCATCACTTAATTAGCTGAGCGTCACACTCCATTTGCTATTGTCTCTGAGACACTTGCAATTGTGTAGCTTTCTTGGCTTTTCATTCCATGAAAGGCTCTTTCATACCAGCTTCTGCAGGCCTTTGGAGAGATGGATAGAAAGGAGGAAAGAGGCATAGCAGAGACTGACTCTGCATTGTCTTCCCCTGTGATCTCCTGGTTTCTATTGTTTCCCCCCCTGGTGAGGTTCCCGGGTAGCTACCTGAATGGAACATATAAAATGTTTTATAATCCCACTGTTACTCTCCAAGGTATGGAAGTCACAACTCCGGCGCCTCACTGCTTCATTCATTTAAAATGCCTTTTGCTGTGGTTTTCTTTTTCTTTTTTTTTTTTAATTTAAGTGAAAGAAAATAAGAAAAGGGAACAAATGCAGTAGAAATGAAGAAACAAAAGCGAATCCCTGGGGCTAGAGAGAGAGTCATTGCCAATCCAACTGAGTCTCCCAGACACTGCCAAAGTGTGGAAGCAAAGCAACTCCTGACACATACAGACACTGAGGAGCAAACAGGAGCCAAAGCTGTAAAAAACTTGCTCTAAATTTCAGAGAAGCGCAATTCTCTTCTCAAAGGTGTCGAGAACTGACTTCGGCTGCCTCCCAAGTTTTAGTAAGAGAAGCATAAAGTGGCTGTCAGAGATAAAACTTCCATAAAAATGTGTTAAACTGGAAAGGCAGGAACTTTACCTTTTTAACTTTTACTCCATGTGTCTAGTATGAAAATACTTCCAGGTTGGGCTTTTGTTAAGGATAAGATGGGAGTGAATTTGATCCAGACTAATAAAAGATTTTGCTGATTTTCTAAGGAGAACTATCAACCTCCGGGTCCTCCAAAACATACCTTTGTGAAATCATTGATGACAATGAACCCCACTCTAAAACGGAACTTTCCATCATTCCATGTTTATCCATTACTAACCCTCCCACTTGTACTTCTCTTCACTCTGGCTACATAGGAAACACAAGAGTACTCAATAATACTCCAGGCCCTTACTTCTTACTAATTATGATTTATCTCAGCGATTCTAGACATTTGGGCCATCTTCTGAGCTGAATGAGGACATAGGAGAAATGGAAGTGAGAAAAAGGAAGAGCATTGAAACCTAGTTAAGGTAGGTTCCCAGCTCAGTTTTTATTTAATTTCAATCGCCCTGAGGGAGAAAATAAAAATATGTCACTCTTTCAATTTCATCCTCTTCTTCTAACCAGTACATTTTTTCTGCATCTCTTTACACCTTCCTCCCTCAGTCTTCCATGCTCCAAGAGTGACACTTGCATTAACATCTGCTGACAGTGGAGTCTATTTTGGTTCAAAAGGTTCTTTGAAAATGTGATAAGCAACAGCTTAGCAATGGTACAAAATTAAAGACTTTGAACTAAGGGATGATTCTTTTTTTAAGGATTTGAGAAAGTCAGTGCCTCTCATTGTGTCCTCGATTCTGGGAAAGAGAGGGGAGAATATAGAGGGAATCATCTCCTTTCAATGGGCCAAGAGTAATAACCAGGCTGTTTAAAAGTTCATGAATAAGAGATTGTATATAATCTCTTTGCTATGAATTATGCACAGACTGTGGAGAGAAAAGAGATAGGCAACCTCCTACTTGACTCACCTCTGCCAATTTCACCTTCACTGCCAACATCACTGGGTGGCATCGTCCATCAAATCTATTTCAATCTATTGAAAATGAGTTGGTCCAAGGAAAGAGGTCTACTAAGATAAAAAATCTTTGACTTTGGTGAACTCACATTATTCTTAAAATTTCTTTCCCTGATGCCAATTTCAAATCACCTAAACAATTTCCACTTCAAAACACCTGACAGAGACTTCAAAACTGCATGTTCCAGAAGTTAACCAAGGTAAAATTATGGGCATTGGAAATGCAGACAATTAAGAGAGCAGTGGGCAGGAAGAGAGAAATGAAGAGATTGTATATGGTGACCAGTGATAACTTTGATCAGCATTTGAATGTGGAGTAAAATTAAACTGCGACCTCAAAAAGAAGTGTTTCAAATCCTTTGTATAAATATAAGTGGCTGTGTCTTAGTCGTACCCCACTTGTTTCCAAGTCATATGTTCCACAGATGCACTGATCTGGCCCCTATCCCCATTTCAATTCTGATATGGAGCTAAGTAGCTCCTCAAGAGCCAGAAGCAGCATGTATTTCTGTATCTGCCTCATAACACACAAGGCAGATGATGTCCAAGACCTGTCATCTGGTTCAGACTGTGTCACTGGTACAAGCACTCTGAATAAGATTTATTCATAATCTGAGGAGCCTCTGGAAACCAGGGCTGCAGGATCAAGCTTGGGATCAAGCTTGTCATACCATCTTCAGTGGATAGAATTCTTTCCTCTATTATTGCTTTTTTCTGTAGACCATGTCAAAGCAGAGACAGAAATGATACTTGCTAATTCATCATACCCTTATAATATTCCAGCTCTGCCCGTAATTCCAGGGATTATTTTATCCCTTCTGGTCTCTAGGTGGGACTTCCCCTATATGGTCTCAAACAAACAAGGGCACTCTATATTTAAAGAATAAATAAATAAATAAATAAATAAATAAATAAAGGAAGGAAGGAAGGAAGGAAGGAAGGAAGAATGAGAGAATACGTATTTGTGAGCATCTAATATGTCCCAAATATTCTATTAAATTTTAATCCTGGCCAGTGAAAGAGCAATGGTTGTAGAAAAGAGGAAACTGAAATTCTGAGAGTCAAAAGTTTCAGTGTTTAGAAACTGTTTGGTCTCATATCAAAGCCCACACACTTTCCAAAGTATCATGGTTGATGCCTCAAGGAGTTCTCAAACCACTGTGTGTCTTACCATATAAAAACAATTACTGAGTGCTTTTTGATGTCTCACCTTAAATCCTCCCTGTAACAGAATAAGCCCCTCACACTTCTCTTTCCTCTGATCCAGCTCTAGTACATCTTTAAAAATCAAGTGAGGGCGGGCCGCGGTGGCTCAGCGGGCAAAGTGCTTGGCTGCTATGCCGGAGGACCTCGGTTCGATTCCCGGCCCCAGCCCATGTAACAAAAACGGAGAAACAGAATACAATAAAACAAGAAAATGTTTAAAAATGTTTCCCTTTCTTCCTTCCTTCTATCCTTCCTTCCTTCTCTCTGTCTTTCCTTTAAAAAAAAAAAAAAAAAATCAAGTGACATTTTAGTCATTAGGGAAAATGCTGTAGAATCCTTTTGGGAATATTGCCCATCACTGTAGACATTGATTCAGGCTGCAGTAAGGTTAGACACCAATGGGTACCAGCAAGGATAAAGGAGGAGGAATTTTGCCTCATTGCCAAAAGTAGAACTCTTTCTAGTGGAAAATATCTTTTCATAAATTCATGCACAATGAGCTATATTATCCATAACCCATACTGTAATCCACTCCTGTCTCCCAAGGACACCCCATTGCATATTGAATATTTTGGGAGGGGGCTTATTTTAAAGCATTTCTTTATCAAATAGTGTTAGGGGAATGAGTGTGTAATGAGGAAATTGGCAGGCATCCCAGAGTGATCTGAGGGGCTGGGATTCAGAGAGCTAAGCCACCATTCAAAATGTAAGTAATTAAAATTAATTAAAAATCATTAAACAAACCTTCACTTTTGCAATTTTGAGGTGCAACCCAAGTCACCAGAGCTCATAAAGGATGTACATGCTGTCATGTCTATTAGAAATATTTCTACGACCTGAGCATTGACTACAGGATTCCACTGGAGGAAGCTGGAACAAGCTATCAATGTAAGTTAAACCTGTGTTGTGTTCTGTTTTGTTTTTTTTTTTAAAGAAAGATAAATAAATTCATGCTCATGTGTCTAAATCTAAGACTTACTGGGCACTGCTTGATCCATTGTCTGATCATTAGTCAACAGTATTTATTCAGTGACCAGAACTCTGAATTCCCTATGAGCTCTGCCATTTCAACAGAGTATGAAGCATCAGACCTCACCTCAAGTTGCTTATGATCCATTTAAGATGGAGGGATAGATGAGAGTCAAGAATAACCCAAATGAAGCCATGTAGAAGAAAGCGTCATTTATTTGTTCATTCATTTAGCACACCATGATACAGTAACTACTAAGAGGTGAGCATTGTGCTAGGGCATGAAGTTAAAGACTCCTCTTAAAGCCTGTAATCTACTAGATAAAATAAGGACTAATTGAGGGATAAAGTGTATTACACTTGTAGATTTAAGAATGATCATGATATGTTTCTGGGGTAGGCTGACAAGTGTAAAGATACATAGCAAGGATCAGTATTCAGTAACCCTGTGAAAGGTGAGATGAGATAAGGGTCAAATTAAAGAAAACCTCATATATCATAACCAGGAAATACTTCCCCATGATTACTTATGAGATGATTGGGTTTCAGTATCTAGAACTTTTAAGGCAAAAAAAGGGGCTAAAGAGGTCATCCCCTCCATTTCAGAACCACAAAGAAATTAGAAAATTAATTATATCAATTCTATACTGCCACGTTAAAGTGTCATCACATTTGTCTTGAGAATGGATGGTCCAGAGGAGTATGTTATTTATACAGATTGAAGAATGTGAAGAATCCTGAAATTAAACTACATCCCTGGTTGAGGAGCCAAGGGAAACTATTCTGAAGATAAGAACAAGGGAGAGGGGAATAGAAGCAGTGGTTCTTTCAAACACTCAAAGAACTACTATTTAAGTAGACTAATGGTTATTTTCCTTATGCTAGAAACTTAAACAAACAAAAAAAAAGCAGCACTGAAGTATAAAGAAATTGAACAGTAAGAGAGAGAAAGAAAGAATGCTCAAGTTGAAGCAGCAGTATCCTAGGAGAGAGGGAAACGCTCTCCTCTCCTACATAGGACAAATGCAAGGAGGCCCCCAGAAACCCTGGAACTGAATGGTACACTGGAAACAATGCACTGGAAGCTAAAACTAGGATTTACCAAAAGATTTTGATATCAGGGGATACAGTTCAACTCACCATAGGGATAATATTCTAATGATTAACGCTGACCAACAAAGAAATGGGATGTTCTGTAATGTGATTATCAGGTCTCTAAAAATGATCAAGGAGTAGCTATATGACAACTGTCAAGAATGCAATAAAGGTATTTCCTGAACTGAGGAAGAAAAAAATATGATGTTACTTCAAATTTCCTTTCGTCTCTCAGGTTCTGAGTCTTTAACATGTTCAAAGTTGTATTTTAAACTAGTAGGAGGCCCAGGAATTAAGCCCAGGTATTGGCCTCTAGATCCTGGGGAAATGTTGAGAATGACAAGGAGTTAACATCAAGAAGTTTTAAATGCAGGACCTTGTACAAAAATAAAGGAATGGACATCCCAATTTATGATAGACACTGGGAAGTCCTAGCTATCCACTGAGTCATCCTAAAAGGACTAGGAGAGGAAGCTGCTGCCCTGAGAGCCTTTTCTATCCTGTGAAGTGGAGGCTTGAAAGTAGGACACCTACTTCTTGATTCAAAACTCATAAACACACTTAAAAAGTTTGTCTCCCATTCTCTGTCATCCTTATTTCTTTTGCATCACCTCCTCTTCCCCTGAAAGGGAACTCAAATTATTTTAACATGAGTGAAACTTCACTATCACCCTGGTTCCATAGACACGGTATTGCCTTTTTCATTTTAAGTCATACTAAAGGACCTAGGATGGAAAGGAAGTTGACATGTGGTTTTCCCTGCTTTTGCATGTCACTTCCTGTGGCATAAGTGATGGCATCCTTCCCAAATCTTGAGAATGTTGTTCAAGAGAAGAATGAGTTATCAGGTAAATGGCACCATCTTAAAGTCAATTTTATTGACTAAGTCACCTCGTCGTTTTGGAACTTGCTCTAGTTACCCATAAAATGGAGATAATATTCTTGTTATTCCTATTATTTGGTTACTTCTTAAGGGTAATATGAGAACAGAAAACCATGACAAAAATTTGAGCTGCTTAGACAAGAGTATAGCGGAATCCAACACAGCCAGCAGCAGAGTGAGTTAACTCGGCTCGCCGTGAGCAGCAGCAGAGCAGGGCTGCTCAGGATGGGCTAGAACCAGAGGTGGGCCAGATGAATGGACACAGAGAGATCTGAATCAGGAGAGCAGTTAGAAAAGCAGATAGGACACATGGGAACCATGAATCTAGGAAAGAAAGCCAAGTTCATACTTTCACAAGGCTAGCCATAAGAGAGCAGACAACGTATGGAATCCAGATCAAGAAGTCCAGGCTAGCAGATAGTTATTCAACTGGGCAGGAGACATGGCCAAAAAAGATAGATGACACAAGCAGAAAAATAGAAAATTTTGAGGCCTAAGCAAAGTGACTGGAGCCAAGCAGAGGGAGCACGACCTCGCTTAGGGCTTCATAAGGGCAAATTGCTTCCAGAACAGGAAGATTTCTGCCCAGGTTTTAGTAAGCTTTCTTGGTGTGGGTCCATGATGGCCAGAATATAGTACAGAATTTACTTCTAAGAGATTAAGGAGTTAAAGCTTTGCATGCAGTAGGAGCATAATAAAAGAGGAGTTTTTGCAATTATAATTATTCCTGAAAGTAAAATAGGTTCTGCGGGTACTGGTGATTGGCATATGCAATTCCACACCAGGGCTGGACCCTCTGGCTACTCCTACATTGAACTGTATTGTTTGTCTTAGAATAATAAACACAAACTGCATTCATAATTAAAAAAAAATCCTCTGCAGCTTGAAAACAGCCTGAAATTTACTGTCTGTGTTGTTTCCTCATTAGAGCTTTGACCTACTCGTTTCTAAACTGTGAGCTTCAGGTTTTTCAATAAGAAAGTAGAGGCATGTGGTAAATATCAGCCCATTACTGGTCTGAGGTTAACACACCTCAGAAGGAGAGAACCCCTGCCCTAAACTACTCCATGTGTGGTTGGCACTGATGAGGGAATGACTTGGTGACCCACAGTGAGTGCCACAAATGTGAAAGTAGGGTGTGATCTTTCTATCAGAGAGTTCAGTAAGAAACCAAATGCAAACTGAAGAGAAGCACTGTCAGTTATTGGGGATGTTTTTCATTTCATCAAAAGAGATGCTGAAAGAGCTTTTCAGAAATGGAGAAAGACCTTCAGAGTGGCACAGGGGAGTGGCAGGCCCTCTCTAGCACACCCCTTCTGGGTGGCACACACTTTCTTTCCTTTGTGGTTTACTCGTCAACATTCTGAATGAATCCATTGATTTTTTCTCTTTGTTAGTAAATGTTAAATTCTATCCAACATAGTGGGTTTAGTAGTCACTCCTACATTCCCTGGTGATTCTTCTAGTGCTCTGGGCTTATAAACACCTATCAATAATACCATTTATTGAGTGTCACTCTATGCTAAGTGCTCTCCATGAGCTATTCCATGTGGTCATCCTAATAACCTAATGTTATAGGCATTAAAATCTCCATTTTATAGAATGAGGAATCTGAGCCTCCGAGTAGTTATCACATACCCAAGGCCACATGCTTAATAAAGAGCATAACCATTATTAAAGAAAATCTCTAATGGGGGGATTTGAGCCTACTTATAAATGAATAGTGAAGTGATTTTGGACAGAAAGAACTTCCCAATGAGCCACTCACAAGTCAGTGAGGAGCAAAGAAGGACGAGGAAAGATTCAACATATATCAAGTGTCTTTGAGAGACTCTAGACATACCTTTCGTCCCCTTAATACATCAGGCTCACATTTAGCACCCAACCTGGCCCATTTCTTTTCTGCTCTTCACTACCTGCCAACAAGCCTCATGTTCTCACATGCCTGATTGTGACTTCTATCCTTCCACCCTGCTCTGCCTCCCTCTGTGCCCAGTCGACTTCCCAGAGAAGGAGGCATGGCAGTTACTGCATAACATTCATGGGTCTCTTTCTAGGTGCCAATCTTTGTGTTGAGTTTTTTTCAAGTTGATTTGCTTATTTAAAACCTAAAAAAAAAACCATGAAGAAGATGCTATTATTATCCCTATTTTATGAATGAAAATATTGCCACCATATTTTTTCTCTATTTCCCAATTGCACTAAAATACTTTTCCTTGAATTCAGGGATCAAGACCTAGGAAGGAACACAGCTCCTCCTAGATGTAAGACTGTGAACACAGACACAGCCCCCAATTCCCCCTACTTGCCATCTAATGAAGAAGACACTTTCTTTTCTCTGTAATTATCTTACCTATTGTTAGCTCATAGCAGATTCATAGGCAGTAACACAGGCAGGGGTGCTGAAATTATTGAGATTCTCAGTGCACAGCAGAGAAGGGGTAATGTAGGACACACCAGGGTGCAGTGGGGGCCAAATCAGTGTCTCGTTAGGTGCTGATACAAAGAGCAGCCCCATCCCCCAGCTCTGTCCCACGCCAGTTGGATTTTAAAAGAGAAGCCTGACAAGCCTACTACCTAAAGAAGATGAAAGAGGCACATAAGGCAGGGGACAAGGGATCGGTTAATGTGCAGGAATAAACTTTACAGCTCAGGGGCAGGGCCACCATAAACCTCCTCCACACTGAGCTGCCCAGTTTACCATTGAGATAACACGCTTTGGCTGGGGGCTTTGTTAGAGAACCTCAAGGGAACTGTGGTTTATAGACAGATGTGCCTGTTCCCCCACTGTTCCCCCACATGCATAGCCATGCAAGGTCAGCCATTCCTGAACTCTGGAGTGACTGTAAACTTAGGGACAGTGAGGCAAGTTGAGCAGTTTTGGGGGAGCCTCCATATACCCTTATGGCCCAGGCAGCTCCAAGGGGTTGAGGCTTGAACTGTCTGAGGAGGTTGCACACAGATAAGATCAAGTAGCATCTTTTAACAAATTCCAAACAACTTCTAAAGGTCATCTCATCCATTCCCCTGCCACTTCTCTGGACCAATTTTAAACCATTTCAGACTGAAAATGCCTGTGTTTTTTTTAATGTTGCCATGTATAAAATAATGCGTGTGGATTTATATTGACAACTTAGGTAACTAAAGAAAATATTTTCCTGAAGTCTAGCCTTAATCACTCATGCTTCAGTAACACGGGCTATTTCCTTTTGTTCTGCCTTCTGGAGTGCTGAAGGATATTTCACTGACATCTTGAATCATTTAGAGGGAGTTAGGATTCAATTCAACACAATAAATATTTGCTGAGCTCCTGTGTATCTGGTACTGATAGGCTGTGAGGGTCACACACTTGGTAAGTTTGGTTTCCTTCCACTCACAAGAAGCTCTGGGGAAGGAGGGAGATTCTCACATCACTAATTATGCAGAATGTGGTAAATGCCTTGGCAACGCCACAGGAACAGGGATTTGGAGCCACTGATTTTACCTGGTGCCCATTAATTTTATGTTGGGGAAACAGATGCCCTGGAGAGCACCTGCACCCATTGGTTCCAAATGGGATGGAAACAAAAGTCTAGGGTAGTGGTGGCGCGAAGTCTGCCATGAGATGGAAGCCGGCAGAAGACAGCTCTACCATGGCTGCAAATCAGGGCATCTTGCCTCAGTGCCGGTACTAACTGAATACTTTCTGCATGCCATGTTTTTGCTATATGCCCTCATTCCTCCCTTCCTACATTCATTTGTCCAATTAGTATTAATTAAACCCATGCCATGTGTGCTCCTTGTGGAGGAGCACATGCCACAAGGACGCCTTGCGTGGAAAGTTAAGTGGTAATGCAAGTAGGACGAGATGGCCCCCACTGTTGTGGAGGGTGCCACAGGAAAGACGATAACTCACTGATTAACAAATCCTCATTGAGCATAATCCATGTGCCAAATACTGCAGAAAGAAAGTGCTGGAAAGAGCCCCTGAGACCTCATACTTTAGTTGAGTTAATGAATAGTAACCAACTAAGGTCATCTTAAAATTTTGCTCTATGCCTGACCCATTCCTTCACCATCAATTTCCTTATACTGCTTTATCTTCCTTCACAGTTCTCATGCATACTAACATTTCATTACATTGTTTATTGTCTGTCTTTTTTACCTGAATGGAAACTCCATGAGGGCAGGAGCTTTGTCTTGTTCAGGGTTCTGTTTGTAGCCCTTAGAACCATCCCTGGGCTCATGATAGATACTCAAATTATTGATTTATTAGTTGATGTTTGGATATGTATTTTTAATGGCTTAGAAAAGCTAATGAATCCTTAGAGATAATTAGCTTTTCAAGAGTTCATGGAAAGAAGAAATAAACACATAAAAAAATATAAAACTGCGAATTAAAATCACAATTAGAAACCCCTACATACCTATTAGAATGGATAGAATTAAATAGACTGCATTGGTTTGAAGCTGTTATATATCTCAGAAAAGGCCATGTTTCAAAAATCCATTCCTAAGGGTTTAAGCCTATTGTAGTTGGGATCTTTTGATTAGGTTATTTCAATTGAGATCTGACCTACCTTATTCAAGCTGGGTCTTAAATGACTGGAGTCCTTAATAAAAGGATGAAGGACACACAGAAAAAGCATAAAGAATCTGAAAGGAAGCTAAGGGATGAAATAGATAAAAGCCCAGAAGAAGCTAGGAGAGGGCCCACAGAAGCTCAGAGAGGAAGCCACTGGAACCAGAAGCTGAAAACAATGAAACCTGGGGGAGAGGGAAACAGCAGACAAGACACTGGCCACTGTCTTCCCATGTGGCAAAGGTGCCCCAGATGCCAGGTGCCTGTCTTCAGAGTAGGTATTGCCCTGTTGATGCCTTCACTGGGACATTTTCAAGGCCTTAGAACTGTAAATGAATGTGTAAGCTAATAAATCCTAATTGCAAAGCCAACCCGTTTCTGGTACATTGCATTCCAGCAGCTTTAACAAATGGAAAAACTGACCATACCAAGTGATGACAAGTGGTGAAACTGTCAAACACTGCTGTTGGGAGTAGAAAGTGATACAACCACTGTGGAAAACAGTTTAGCATTTACTTGAAAGGGTAGTCATATACCTACCAGCTGATCAGTCTTTCCACTCCAAGGAATTTACCCAGGAGAAATGAATGCATATGTCCACACAAAGACTTGAATATAGTATTTATAGCAGCTTTATTTGCAATAGTTAAAAAATAAAAACAATGTAGATGTCCATCAACACTGATAAAGAAACCGTGATGTATCCATACATGGAAAACTACTCAGCAATTAAAAGTAATGGTCTATTGACACACTCAATGTCATGGACGGATCTAAACAAAATTGTGTTGTGAAAGAAGTCAGACGAAATAGGAGAACAGACTATATGAGTCCATTCATATAACATTCTAGAAAATGCAAACTAATCTATAGTGACATGAAGCAAACACTAGTTGCCTGGGGATGGCAGTAGTGGATACAGGAAGACGCAGTAAGATGGTACAAAGAGACATGGGGATTCTTGGGGATAACAGATATGTTCATTATATTGATCGTGCCAATGGTTTCATGGGTATATACAATTATCAAAACAAATTTTAAACTTTAAATATATACCAGTTAATTGCAGGCATACCTCATTTTATTGTGCTTCACTTTATTGTGCTTTCATTTTACTGCGCGTCGCTTTATTGCACTTTGCAGATACTGCATGTTTTACAAATTGGAGGTTTGTGGGGAATCCTGTGCTGAGCCAGTCTATTGGCTCCATTTTCCCAACAGCTTGTGCTCATATCTTGTCTCTTTGTCACATTTTAATTAAGGTATGTACATTGTTTTTTTGACATAATGTTACTGCACACTTAATAGACTACAGTGTAAATGTAAATTTTATATGTACCTGGAAACCAAAAAATTTGTGACTTGCTTTATTGCAATATGCTCTTTATTAGGGTAGTCTGAAACTGATCCTGTAATATCTCCATGGTGTGCCTGTACATCTCAATTATTCCTCAGTTAACAATAAGGAAAAATTTCAAATTGCATTATTGAAAATTGAAAAATTCTAAGTTGCTCTATGCATGTGCATACCAGGCAAGACACTGATGTGTCTTGTAGACTGGGCTATAAATATATGGTATCTACCATCACCTGCAAGAAGTATGAAAAATTTTAGTTACTATATATTGAGAACTTGTCATGTATTTGGGTTTGGGCTATGTGTATACGGTATCTCAGTTAAGCTCATAACAATTTTGTTAGGTACTGTTATTATTCCCATTTTCAGCTAATAAAATTGAAGCTTGGGAAATTTAACCATTTGCCAGATACCTCAGGGTCATTAATTGACACAACCAAGATTTGAAAGCAGGCCCATTTGACTTTTTATTTTAAATTCTTAACCAACATGCTATTGATGAAAGGCTTTTCCTTTTTGGTAGGAATTTGGAGTGGATTTAGGGAGTATTGATGAGACACTTGAGCCTAATGCTATGTATTTACTAATTATTAGTAAAATACTTAATTTAAATATTAATTTCACAAACCTAAAGTATAAAGTGTGATGTATTGCAATTCCATATTTAGAAATACTTAAAACCATCCTGTTTCTTATCTTAAATTTGACCTCTTCATTCCACAGCCACCTCTACCATCACATAGCCACCGTCACCTCCTGCCTGGACAGCTGCTGCAGACGATGGCCTGGACCCCCCTTGCTTGAGAGCAATAGTTTTAAACTTAAGATAATATCTTGGCACTTTCTTGCTTAAAACCATGCAATGGCATCCCAGAACATTTTTTAAAAATCCAAACTCTTAACTCTGATCTGCCCTCTAATTACTTCTCTGATCTTCTCGTATACTATTTTCTCCCAGGCTCCCTACTCTTTTGTCTCAACACTTCTTTCTGTCCTTCAAACACATAAATCATGGTCTCACTTCAGAACCTTTGTACCTGATGGCCATCTTCCTGAAATGTTGTTCCTAAGGTTTTCGAATGGCTTACTCTTTCTCATTCTACCTTCAGCTCAAATTACCAAGTGTTGTCTTTTTTATTATCATAGCACTTGCCATCATCTGAAATAATCTTTTTCCTTTACTCACTTGATTACGTGTCTGTCTCACTCACTAGATTTCCTGTCCGTTAGAGCTGGAAATATGTCTGTATTTATCATTGTATCTCTAGTGCCTAGGGTAGAGTAAGGCAAACAATAGATGTTTAATAAATATCAAATGTATATATTGAGTACATGAAAGAACAGATTATCTGTGTTAAGATGCAATCACAAATTTCACCAGTAGATATTAAAAGAACACATTGCAACCAGCAATATACCAGTTTGGATGGTTGCTACTATCACCCAGTAAATTTTGTGAGATATTCAAACTACAAAATTTTCCTCTGCTTCAATTGACCTAAACTGATAGCTGATATCAACCTGGGAAGTCAGCTTAACCTCAGGGCTGGATAAATATTGTGTTAGTAACACCTTTCTTTATTGTCCTCTTTCTCTCCCTTTGAACCTTTCTTCCATGATTTGTAGGTGAAATAACATCAACCTAAATTCTAAACTAGTTGAATATTCACAACTGTTTCTGAATATCACAAATCATTTGCTTCTTTCCTGCTATTAGGTGGATAGGGCTGCCTAGCACCTCTCTTTGGATTACTGAACCTGCCAACTTTCCCTTCTGGCTGCCAAGAATTAGCAGCATCAATAAATGCTCAGAAAAGTCTGCTGTAAATGACCCAAGTTTCTGCCCAGTATAATCAATAGTTAAATTGTTTACAGTGGCGTCCAGCAGCAGCCTGTCTTATTAAGAGCTCAAGGTATTTTTTTTTTCCTTAAGAATCAAAGTTCTAGGTGACTCTCCTTGGCAGTTGGGGTGAGGCACTGGGAAGAAATTTAGATCAGAAAGTTGGTGGGTCCAGAGATAAATGGACTGAACTGTCTCTGAATTATGAAGCATTTCTTTAAAAAAAGTAAAAAAATCTTCTTGAGGGCTGTTTCCTAGCTGCAGGAAATCAGACAAGAAACAAAGAATTTTCTTTTCTTTCTTTCTTATTATTTTTTTTTTAAGCAAACACACTGTTCCTGTCTGTCTCTTTGTAGATGGGTGCCATTGACAAAAGAGAGAACCCAAACAATGAAAGCAAGTCTCCTGCCCACGTGCTGTCCAATAATTGGGGGAAAGAACAAAACCAAAGCAAAGCCATTGAAAGAACACAATGGCCTTGTCTTCTACCTTTCTTGTGGCACAAAGTTGAACTGGGAGGTGCTGTTCTCCCCACCCCACCCCCTTCTCTCTATCCACTCCCGCCCCCTCCTCCCCGAGCTTTCCCACTCCCCCTCCCCCACTGGCTGCTTTCCTTTCTTCCTCTTGAGGCATGGTGCTGGAGAGCAGCTGGACTGTAGCAGGTTGATTGTGGTTTTAATTCACCTACTAGTATTGCAGCCCCTAGAGCAGCTTTGAATTTAAGAAACAACTTGAGCTTGAGGGGAAGACAAATCACCCTTATTCTTCCCTAATGAAAAGTAAGAGCAGTGCTCCCCAGGAGCCATGCAAGGGGCTTTAAGGGTTCTTAGGGGAGGGTTCTTAGGGAGGAGGTGGCACCATCCACTGTCAGAGACTCTTGAATTGACTTCATTTAGGTGTCTTGAAAGCCCTTCACACTACCTTCATAGGAACCTTTGGTGGAGTGCTCCATGGGCAGGGACTTAGAGATGCCCTATGAAGACTGGTGTTCAGAGGTCACCACCATGGCAGAGGCAGGTCCCAGCTGGAGAGCAAACAGAGCACCCATGTAGTTGCACACAGACAGATGTCAGGATGAGTGTGTATATGTATAATGACCATTAATATAAGACCTTGTTCTCAGCATGGATTTCAAAAATATTTGTTGAATGAATGAATAAATAAAGGAATGCCCATGATATTTTGTCACCTCTAGTCACCACTCATAGTATACTTCATAGTATGGTCAATTTCTAATGAATGCTAATATCTAATCTAATAAATCTAGTTTAGTTGTTTATCAGGTAATCTTTTCTTAAACCGACCACCTTCTACAATGGGCATTATTTCCATACCCTGGAAATTCCATGGAGTTTGTAAGGTACAAATGTGGCCTTAAGTCCTAGATTCACCATTCAATAACTGGGAAGCCTTGGAAAAATAAATGAAACTCTCTGGACCTTCATTTCTTCATGTGCACAATGGAGATAGTATGCGCTTTCCTTCCTAAGTACCTGTAAGGCTTCCAGGAGGAAGCTTGTGTGAAAGTGGTTTGTGAATTGTAAGTAGAGTGCTAAGTGGAAACTCATTCTATTTTGTCCCACTTTGTTCTGTTCAGCCTTTGGACAAATTTTGCAGCTGGGCAAGGTGAATTTTGTGTTCAGACAAGTGGGCTGCAGATAAGGATTCTTCCCTGCCATGTCGGGACACTGTGATTAGTCCTGGTTTCTGTGCTCCAAAGAGTAGAGGGACAAGGGAGGGCTTTCCCCAAAGACGAAGGCAGACGGCAAGGCTTCTGTGCTGAACACACTGTGCAGCTGGGTCAGAAAGTCAGGGTCAGGCTTAAGACAACTGTTGGGTTTTAGTTGTGAATTTACATCAGTGCTTATAACAATATGAATCGCTTGAAGTTTGCATATAGTGTATGTGTCTGTGTGTTCCATATAACACTTAAAAACAAAATGTAGTACTAAAGCAGCATTGGCTCCCAAACCCCATGTTTTATGAAATCAGACAGCAGACTTAATGAGAACTAAAATGAATTGAATGAATATCACCACTTTTAGATACATTTTTATAGAACTTTGGAGGGTGAGGACTTGAGAAAAAGAGAGAAGTGTGATATACTGAGGAGTGGGAAGGAGAAGAGGTCAAGTGGGTTCATGGAAGTCAGCAAACATCTTCTGGGTACAGCTGTAAGGGACAAAAGAAGAAGAAGGGAGGAAGAAAACTAAGTTTTCTAAGCATGGCAAAAATATTTGCAACTGAAGGATTAGGAAACATTGTGATGTACAGACTCATGTCTGACTCATGAGTTTACCGAACAGTTACAGGTAGTCATCAGCACAGCTAAGCCACTCAGAGACACCGAGCTTGAAGGATGCCTATCGGACAAGGTATTTCTCTTTATAAAAATCCATACTGCCTTCGATTTCAGCCTGGGCTAGTGGAGTCCTTCTCTCTGGTTAGAATATGTGGGGCTTTTAGACTCGCCCTGCATCATCTGTAGGACCCAAATTCCTTGGATAAAACAGGAATAGCTGTGGGGATTTAAATGCTGCCTGTTCTCATTCTTGCCTCACAAGCCCAGATGTAGAGTCAGGAATCATAGAAACACAAAATAAAAGATATGGAAGGGATTGTAGGGATCATTCAGTCCAAACCCATCATTTTAAAGGTAAAGAAAAGGTGTATAGAAAGAGGAAGAGAGTAGGCCCATACATGAGCAATGTGAGAACTAGAACTTGCATATTGATTTCTGTTCTTATGACCTTTGCATCATGGGGAGAGCTATTGCCCAAATCATTTTAGGAGAGCACAAAGTAATCTCACTTTCCTTCTGACATGTTTCACTCAGCAATCATTTCCCGTAGTCTTCTAGCAGGTCCATCTATTTGCCTATCTGTCAGTTCAGTAGAGACACAGAAATGTGCTATAAACAGCCAAGGGTATCAAGAAAGGAGCACCTGAGAGGTTAGAGTTGACATATCATCTTAGAAATGGACAACCGCTAGCCCATAGCTACAATTCCAGACTGGCTCCTTTGCACACAATCTGAGACTTCATTTTCTTATAAGTGAAGAAATTTTTCTTATTTGCAGACACACACACACACGCACAAAAGGACTGAGCCTCCAGTCCATCAGTTTGAAGCCACTACTCTGTCTCATAGATCTAGAAGTCCCATTTCTCAGGGAGAAAAAGAGGAAGAGGGGAAGGAAAGAAGGAAAACTGAAAGGGAAGATGCAGAAATAAAGGAGAATGGAAATAGACTCTCTGGTCTACACAGAATTAAAATGATCCAATCTAGTCAACTGCACAAAAGTTTTTCAGAACTAATAGCCCTGGTGCCTCCCTTACATTTCAAGCCTTAGAAAAAGAATTTTCATGTTCTCATTTCTCCACCCAAAATAAAACTCAAACCTCTCACTTCCTCATCTTTTCACTTCAAGCTCAGATCATAGATGTAACATCTTCCACACCTACCCTTGGGATATGTCTGGCCCACTCTCCTACAGCCTTGAATGTCACAAGAAGTTCGAAAATTCGCTTAGTTGAAAATATATGTTACCACTTTCTTTGCAACTCCCACACATTCTTGGTTTCAAAAGTCACTTTAGCTTCCACTAGGGGCTGTTCTGAGGTCCAGGCAGCTATTTTGAGGTGGTGAACCTGGCTTCCAAATCCTGGCTGAGACTAACCCAACTGTGAGTTTTCCTTCCATTATCCAGCAACCTCACCTGTTAATATGGGTCACACCAACCTCCCTAATTTCTGAATCAGGCTCTCTCTCTTACATTATTAAAATGCAAAGCATTATTTGAGATGAGCTAAAATTTACCTATATAGATTTATCTTGTGCTTATTTTTTTTTTTTATCTTCTGAGTCACTCCTCTTCGGTTGTCCACTCTTATCCAACAAGGTGTTATCAGCCCTAACCTGAAATGCCAAACAGCATGGCTTTCCAAACTTGACAATTGTTTATCCCCGGATATCAGAGGGTCTCTGGTCTTAGGCTTTCTCTGCTTAGCTTGGGTGTCCTATTAGCCTCACATTTCATAAGAGCTCAGCTTCCACATTTCACTTCTTCCCATAACCCCATTTCATTCTGTTCAATTTGTCAAGCATTTATTGAGCACCCACTGAGGTCTGGCACTGTGAAAGCGCTGCAGGGTTTGCAAAAAAAGCATAAAACACAGTCCCTAATAAAGCTCCTAATCTAGTAGTAGGGATCACGATGCAAGAGAGAATTTGATCATTGCTTGTTTAGAAGTCATATGGGAAGGAGAGGGGCATAATGACTTGGGTGGAGGGAAGTGACATTTGAGGTGGATCTTGCAGGATGTGCAGGATTTTAACAGATGGAGTTGGTAGGAAGGCATCTATGGTAGCAGGAAGTGTAGAAGCAAAGTCAGTGAAGCAAGAGTGGGGTTGGGGATATGTATCGTTTTCTCAAATATGCTTGATGGTGTAGGATGCTACAAGTTGCAAGTAATAGGAAACCCAACTAAAAGCTTTTCAGTAGTAAGGACATTTATTATCAAATCAGTTATTTGAGCAGCTGAATGATGTCAGGACCCTGGATCCATTCTGCTTCAGTTCTCTTGAACTTCCCTCTCAGGCTTGAAAGATGGTCTCAGAAACTCTAGCCATCGTATCTTAATACAATCAAGTTCAAAGACAAGAAGGAACATGTCTCTGCCTGTGATTGTTTTATAAAGTCAGAAAAGCATCCACAGAAGCCCCCAGCAGGCTTCCCTTCATTGGCCAGGATAGCATCAGTTATTCGTGACTTGACTAATCACTGGGAATGGGGAATGGAAATAACATGATTGACCTAGCAATCACCTCCTGGGCCTGGGGAGGGGCTCATGATGCTAAAGGAGAGCAGGTACCAAAATAAAATGGAAATTTAATTAGTAAAGAATACAGGGTTTCTGCCCTTATATTTGCTTTCTCACAGCTTTGTAAGCCTACAGGCAATTTCTTCTATCTAGATTGCCAAATTAGCACTTTCACCTTCCCACCAGGAGCTCCCCAAGTGCTTTGTATGCTCCTAACCAAACCAAGTTCTAATTATTTTACTATTGTACTAATTTTATTTATTTTGTCAAGCAGTTGTTTTGCTGTTCGCCTCCCCCACCTGACTATGAGCAGATTGAGAGCATATTGAGAGCAGGACCATGTCTTACCTACTCTGTTCAAACCTACTCCCTTCACTAATTTTGAGGAAAGCCAAAACATCAAGGTCCACTGATAAAGCTTCCCTTCTGACTCTCCTGTGACAGCCACCTTCAGTATCCAGGATATTGAAGAACATGATGCATCCTTTCAAACCAGCACAGGCAGGAACTCTGTAACCAGATGGACCTGAGCTCACATTCTAACTCTGTAAATTAAGAAGTTGTGATGTTTGGACAAGTTACTTCCTAATCCTCACTGAGCTTGCATTTCTTTATCTGCATTAAGAGGATAATATTAACACTACCTTAGATGGTTGTTGTGATGATTAAAAGCCTTTTTGCATGTAGAACCAAAGGAAGATACCTGCTAGAATGAAAAAACACTGCGTTTTATTTTTCATTATTCTCACCATCTAGGCTTGCTTCTTTGGAAATAAATGGAGGTGAACCACCAGAAGAGGATTGCTGGGGAAAATAAGTGATTTATTCTGCACAACAGCTACATGGATTCAACCCTTAAGACACGTCCTCTCAAGAAAAGGGACAAAGTAAAGACACTACCGTAGAGTGAAGCTGATTTGTTTTGAAAAGAATCCTAAGATTGGAAAAGAAAACCAAATCTTCTCCATGAAATTGAGCAACAGATAATAAAAGTGTCAATCTGGGACAGTGGTCAGAATACTGACTCTGTTGGAAAAGAAAATTCATCATAGTTCAGAAAAATATATATTCAGGCACCTTGTCAGTGTGCATCTCATCCCTCTCTGTGTCACCCTGGCAGCAGATCTGCTTCGTTTACTGATAACAAAAAGAGAAAAGAAAAGAAGAAAGTTTTTATTATCTCCAAGCTGAGCACCACAGGGCCAATATAACTGTCCATGGAAGGCTGCATGTGCTGGTCTGAAAGGATATATGGACCCTAGAAAAGCCATGTTTTAATCAAAATCCCATTTCGTAAAGGCAGAATAATCCCTATTCAATATTGTATGTAATTAGATCATCTCGTTGGAGATGTAATCAAATCAAGACTGGTTGTTAAGCTGGATTAGGTGACGACATGTCTCCACCCATTTGGGTGGGTCTTGATTAGTTTCTGAAGTCCTATAAAAGAGGAAACATTTTGGAGAAAGCAGGAGATTCAAAGAGAGCGGAACGTCATAGCCATAAAAAGTCTACCAGCCAGCGGCCTTTGGAGATGAAGAAGGAAAACACCTCCCGGGGAGCTTCATGAAACAGAAAGCCAGGAGACCAAGCTAGCAGATGATGCCATGTCCGCCATGTGCCCTTCCAGCTGAGAGAGGAACCCTGACCACCTTCACCATGTGCCTTTCCAGATGAGAGAGAAACTGTGACTGTGTTCACCATGTGCTTTCTCACTAGAGAGAAATCCTGAACTTCATCCGCCTTCTTGAGCCAAGGTATCTTTCCCTGGATTTCTAAAGACTTGTTTTAGTTGGGATATTTTCTCGGCCTTAGAACTGTAAATTAAAAGCTTATTAAATTCCCCTTTTTAAAAACAATTCCATTTCTGGCATATTGTATTCTGGAAGCTTGCAAACTAGAACGCTGCACCAGTGTCTGTTCCCAGCCTCATGCAGCATCAGCTGAATCAACAGCTGAGGGCAGACTTCATTGTTTCTCTCAGGCCCCCGTAGGAATAGCAGGGAGAGGGGAAAGGACCCTCCCAATTCAGAGGAAGATTAAAGTGTCTCCCACAAGCTTCTCTCTTCCCTGTAATTGCAGGCTTTCCCTGCAGGCCCCAGCAAAGGGACTGGGTAGCTACATAGCTGCAGGGAAGTTGAGAGAAACCATTCAGGTGAATTTGGGTTAAAGAGCACCCACATCTCTCTTCTGTATGTCCCACCCCCTATCAGAGCACTCATCACACTGTGCTGCCAACTCTCCTCTTGTGTGCATGCACTGTTAGGCTGCTCCTGCCCTCCCACCCCACACCCCTGTGGGCTGTGGACTCTTTGGAGGCAGGCAGAGTCTCACCTGCTTTAGTGCCCACATGAATTAGCACAATGCCTGGAGTGTAACAGGTTCTCAATACATATTTAGTGAACTAATAACAGAAATGGAAGGATAGTTCCAGGTATGAGGAAGAATCTTTCTGAGGTGTAAATATTGCTAATGACACCTCTGAGGAAGACAATTCTCCCTCTATGATGTGTATCAGCACCACCCAGGGAGCTTTTAAAAATACAAATGAATGACTGCCCACCTTCCTAGATCCAGAGAACCAGAATCTCCTGTGGTAAAGCCTGAGCATTTGATTTTTTTCTTTTTAAAGAGCTCCTCAAATAAAAATGTGGCCCTACCAGAGTTGAGAACCACAGGAGCAAGGGATTGAACCACCCAACAGCTAAGTGTATTCCACCCAAATGTCAAGTTAGAGAAGAGATTGGATTCGGAGTTAGACAGGAAGGGGGCAAATAGTAGTAAGGCAGCTTACTACTTATAAAGGCAGTTTGGTGCCTTTATAAGGACCAAACTGTTTTCCTTGTGGGCTTTGTTTCATTTATAAAAGTACAGTGCACCCTGAATATTTCATAGTTGTCATTAATGAATTGAGGAACAGCAGATTGTCTAGTCAGACAAGCCATAATGCCATCAGCTTATTTATAGGCCCTTGGAGGACCTTACCTAAAAGGGAGGTCTGATGCAATCCCATAGAAGAATGAATATTTTGTGAGAGAAAACTTGCATAGTATCATGTGCATATCAACTGTATTTCCAAACCCTGCATGTAGAAATCTCTACTCATTTCAATCTGAATCTCCCAGCTCTAGTCTCCATTTGGATTCTTATCCCTAATATATTTGCCTCTGTGGACTGGCCTAGCCTAGAACAAAAGCCTAGAAGGGTTTCTCTTTCATGACCCAGAGGCCAGGGATTAACAAACTTCCTCTGTAAAGGACCAGAAAGAAAATTATTTGGACTTTGTTGATGGGAAGGTCTCTGTTTCAACTATTCAACCCTGCCATTGCAGCACGAAAGCAACTTTAAGCAATACTTAAATGAATGAGAGAGGCTTGATTTGGCCTGAGGGCTGAAGTTAGCTAAGGGGGTTGTAGTCCAGAGAAGGAGAAGGGCCCCAGGCCCCACTAGGGTCCCAGGAACAGGAAGAACGCAAAGAAAACTCATTCCAGCTGATGACTTAAGCTAGAGCTATAAAAAAGCCTCTGAGGAATGTTTAGAAGTCTCACACAGAACCTGGATCCCATGTTAATGTTGTATTTCCTTAGAAGAAAAGAAGGTGAGGGTGGAGGGTGACAAGCAACAGTTTAAATTTTTATGCTGGTGCTCGTAAATATGGTGTTTATGGAGTGGTGGTTTGGAGCTAGGTATCCCCGAAAAACATGCTCTTAAACTTAATCCATTCTGTGGATATGAACTCTTGTGAATAGGTCCTTTTGATGAGTTTATTTCAATTAAGGTGTGGCCCAGCTAAATCAAAATGGGTCTTTAATCTTATTACTAAAGGCCCATAGGGAATATCACAGAGAGAGAAAAATTGAGAAGGAGTAGCAAGAAGCTGAAAGTCAATAGACTTTGGAAGAGAAGACAAGAGAGGGCAAGGGCACTGATGTGGCAGAAAAGCCAAGGGCCAAGGATTGCCTGCAACGAGCCCCAGAAAGCCACAGCCTTTGAGAGAAAGCATCGCCTTGATGACACCATGATTTTGGATTTTTCCTAGCCTCAAAACTGTGAGCCAATAAATTCCTGTTGTTTAAGCCAACCCACTGCATGGTATTTGCTTGAGAAGCTAAAAAACCAAAACAGTCTGGATAAAGGCATCTGGAAAACCCCAGAATAGTCTCCTGATTGTGCTAACTTAAGTCTATTCTCACGGTAATGCTTTTTTAGGGTATAAAATAAGAGGGAGACAATTTTCAGGAAAGAAAGCTATCTAAGGAGGAAAAAACAATTAGTTTCTATTCCTGCAAAAGGCTCGTCATCTCTGAGACAGAGACAGAAAGAGAGAGAGAAGGACTTTTTACTTCGGTTCTAAGTATAGATGTATGCATACCTTGTATGACTTTCAATTTCTCTGGAAAATCACCCCTAATAGATTTTTCTCCTTGTCTTATGATCATAATCTTGCTCCAGGATTCTTTTCAATTGTTCAAGTCATTGGGTGAAATAACTTTTCTTCACCCATCCTTCTCTCAAACCTCTTTTAAGTCCATTGTGGTTGGGAGCTGAGACACAAAACCACACAACCTCAAAGAAATGGAGAATGTGACAAATACACCCTGGGATGTACACTGTTATTAGTGTGTGTGAATGTGTCTGGACTCCGTCTGAGAGGAGCATTTAAGGAACATTATAGCTATCTTCCTGAACATACAGTATCAGATGCTGCGGGCAAGGCTGGAGGGCCAGCCCACAGAGAAGATGAATCCATGCTTCTGAGTACACACTTCTGGGAAGTAGAAAGCATTTCTTCCCCCCTCTACCTCCTCCTGGCCTATAGCTTCAGCTCTACTTTAGTCCAATAGTGGTGTATTCCTATTTAACCACCAATGTATTAGTCAAGCCCAGAGCCAGTGGATCCCTATAGACTGTGCTAAGAAAGTTTTACAGAAGTAAAGGGTCCCTTCTCCTTCACTTACTGCCCTGGTGCCTGGAGGAATCCCACTCTGCTTTCTTCAATTTCCAGATAGTCACCAGGACCACCATTTATGGTTGTGCAAATTGGGTCCCGTACAAATGTGCCCAGCTGAAGGGAGAAAGCATGGCTAAAGTCCTGCAGGTATTCAACTTGTCAAGCTATGCCCCTCAGGTGTGACCCTACTATCTCACCTTCACACTCAAGAAAGGCACTCTTTTCTTTGCACAAATGTTTTATCTGTCACCACACAGTCTTCCCAAGGGGCCATGGCCATGTAAAGGGGGCACTTTTTCCTTATTCACTCTTAGACATGCATTGGACCCCACTGACTCTGGGTGTTGCCTTCAGGACCATCATCACAGGACCTTCCTTGTCCCCATTACTATCTGTTGTCTGCTTTATACTCATCTCAAGCTAATGAATGAAAGATACAGACATTTTCCCAGAGGAAAAAGAGAAACATTTTGGAGAATCTGGCTCCATTGGAAAGACAAATACAGTCAGGTACTCATCACTTGCAAGAGGTTCCTAATGTCTCAAGAGAGCAAGGGGTTAAAGCCACCTTAGCCTGAACCATACACTTCCCTTTTTTTTCTGGCTCCAGTAGTTAGTTGGGTCTGAAGCCAGTGCAGTTCATACCCTGTCCTGACACAGTTTGTCTTCCAAAAACTAAAGTCATATATCTGGCTTGCTCAGTCCCAGGAATCAAAGGCATGTATAACAGTCTCACACCTGGAGCTCCGCAGTTGGCAGAATCTGGAGCTCCTAGAGAGTATGGTTTCTACTCAGCTTTCTTTCCCCTGAGGTCTTGGGTTTCATTCATTTTAATCCAATTAAAGAAAAGAAAAATCAGTAAGTTTTTAGCTCTAGTGGAAAAGGGCTCAGTTGACAGCAGCTTAATCGTTGTGCTAAGCAAGGTTAATTTCCACCCTTGGTCTTTAATAGGCCGGTACTGGATCTGAATTTTTCAGTTGATGCCATCCTCAGGTCACTTGGCTGTCCATTTTAATCAGAAGGCTTCCTGGCTCTTATTTCTATGTTTCTAACCACTCACAGAGTCTTCTTCTCTGGAGGCTGAAGTTTCACAAATTGCAAGACAGATTTCTCTTGCATCGAGTTAGCATGAGGAAATCCAGACCACTCGCAGGCTGCTCTTCCCAATTTCCCAACTCTAAACACATATCTATTCTCTTCTTCCCAGACTCTTCCATCACATGGTAGAAGAATGTGTTTGAATGTGTATCTACAGGTATGCATCCTTCCTCCCCACAGACCACCCAGGACCAGGACATCATTTCAGCATCCTCTAACTGGAAGATGTTGGAAAGATTAATGAAGGGTGAGATTAGTACAAATTGAAAGAAAATTAAAACTATACCAAAGACCAGAGCACATAGATGAAAATCCATTAACTGATGATTTATGGTTTGGTGATCCATGATTGTTTGCTGGTTGATAGAAGTGAGCATGAAATCTATTAGCTTATAGGTATGTTTGCAGAAGACAAAAGAGCTCAGGAAAGTATCTCTTATGTATATTAAATGAAGTGAAATCCCTCCAAATGGCTTCTCTGTTCAGCTAAGCTTCACCAAGACAAGTAACCTTTAAGGGCAGAGCTAATGCAATATGGTACCCTGAAACCGTCACGAGCTGATTCTGGGTGACATCTCTAGGCATGGAAGGAATGTTGATCATCTATCAACATTCCCAACTTGAACATGTCCAAGTCTACTCAGGTGGATTCCTAAGGCAGGAATAAAGAACCAGAGTTCTGTCAGAGATGAGAATTGAGCACTGTGATGAGTTAGGCAGACTTAAATTGTTAATCTTGATGTGCTCGCTCCCTCTTTGTAGCTGTCATTATCAGAAATTCCTGGAATGGTCAAAATGAGAGGCTGTTGTCAGGTTTTCAGTGCTGGCTTAGGGAAAGACATGAAGATTAGGGCTGAAGAAATACTTGCCTTGACCTATGTACCTGTCTAAGAGAAATAATCTGTTTTAGGAGTCAGAAGGAGTTTTGTGCTTCTCTGCTCTCCTGATCTTCCTTTTAAATATTTCAAAGTGGAGTAGGCTGAGACTCATTCCAGTCTCTAGGCTGGTAGTCAGATATACCAGACATTTACCCTGCCTTATCTCTGCTTGTTTGGGGCAGCTATCTTCCTGGACTCTGCTTCAGGTTCCTCACCTGAACACAAGGATAGATTATCCCCAATAGTGAGGAAGTTAGGGCAAATAAGGCCATGTCTGAAGAACCCCGGGGCCCTTTGGGGACATTACAATGTAGTCTGCTAATTCAGGGCACCAGGTGTCAGCTGAAGGCTGCCTTCTTCCAACTCTAACTTCTTTCCAAGCTATCCCAACAGTCACTCATCTCTGCAGCTGCTCAGGTCCTCCTTTTGCTCCAAAGCCACCTCCTCCCCTTACCACCACCATCAGAATGGATAGCTCCTTCCTCTCCTCAGCTTTTTAATTTATTTTTTATTGTAGCAATTTTTCCCATTTTAACCACTCTAAGTGTACAGCTCAGTGGTATTAATTATATCCACAATACCCACTACCATGCACATCATCCATTACTCAAACCTTTCTTAACACCTCAACCAGAAAATCTAGTTATCTTTATTTGTATTTCTACCTTTTGCTTAAGCCATGCCTCTTGTAATTACAGAGTTTCATAAGCAGAGCTTATGAGCTCTATGAGGGCAGGAACTGGCTCTGACTGATCTTAGAGCCTGCTCCATAGCCTGAGCACAGAAGAGTCAATAAATGTAAGTCAGATTGAAATTGATAAATAAGATTGAATCCAGTTAACTCCCCCAAAGTATCTTTGATGTTGAAGATGCTATTGTTGTATTTAATCAAAGCATGAGCATTTTAAATCCCTCCGTTGGTAGATATTATGAAAGTTATAAGGAAGGCTTCCACAAATATATTCTCTCTGGTTCTTGGGCTATTTATGTATTTATTGTTGTTGTTGTTGTTTTCCTATACTATTTGGTTGCAATTTTCTGAAGGTCAGGGAGTTATTTTTTTCTGGGTACCCAGTAAGTACTCAGTGCAGGGATAGTCATATATCATCTCAGTTAATCTCACCATAATTCTATGAGACTGATACTTTTAACCCATTTTGTAGACAAAAAGGTGGAGGTTGGGTATGTTAAGTATTCTGACTAAGGTCACATAACTAGAAAGTAGCAAATTTTGGATTCAAGCCCAGATCAGTCTGGCTCTGAGAGATGAGGCTTTCTTACTTTACCATGTTATCTCTCTCTGACCCCATTTTATTTATCTTTGCATGCCAAGGCTTTAAGCGCACAGCCTTATACAAGGTGGGTACAAACTAGATGATTGATGAATAAATGAAAATAGAGTCCCTCAACTCAAAGAGCTTATTTACAATCTAGCCGCAAAGTCAATATATAAAGGGTCTAAAAAAATAAATAGCAATTCTAAAGATATATAACAGTCTAGTATAACAATACAAAAACTGTCATAAGACTGTATAAGATTAATTGCCAGATGAATGATACAGATAATAAGTGCTGTAGGGCTGAAATGATCGGGTAAAACTTCATGCAGGAAAAGGGATGTTTTTAAGTACAACTTTAATATTTCTGAAATGCCTTGTATAGAGAGATGAGCAAAACTCAGTTTCTGCTTTCCAAGGACTCCCAGTATAGATGGGAAGGAAAGCAAGTAGGGAAGTAAATACAAAATGAGATTTTGAAAACAGAAAGGGCTACAGAGAGACAGGGGAGAAGAGGAGATGATCATCCAACCACCTTCCCTTGTTTTCCTCTGCCTGAGGTCTCTGATCTAGTGGAGCCTTGCTACTCAAAGGATCATCTGAGGACAGCGCATCAGCATTCCTTGGAAGCCTGCTAGAAATACAAAATCTTGAGCCCAACCCCTGAGCTACTGAGTTGGAACCTTATTTTAACGAAATCTGGAGGTTCTTCATATGCACATTAAAGTTGGAGAAGCTCTGATCCAGGATTCAAAGTATATAAGCAGGTGGTACAAAACCATCCAACCTGGGTCACTTGTCCCAATCCAAGAGAATATTACAATCCTCCTGAAGGCAGTTATGTGTAGTGATTAAGGAACTGGTTTCAGGGTCTTTTTGCCTCTATTTCCACCACTGTTGGTGAATAATTTTGTATTCTGCACCTGCACAATATGTCCTCCACAAATCCCGGACTCATTATCAGCCCTGCAGTCAACTTGCTGCTCCTAGCCCCTTCTGTTCCAATAGCCAGACTAATAAGAATTACTCTTGCTACATAGTCCTCTAAAACATCAAGTCCTTTCTAGAGCTGCTGGACATGTCAAACAGAAGGAATAATCTTTGTGGCTAAATATAGACTCTGACACACTACCCTCTGCCTGCCTCCCCTTCCCCTCAGTGAGGGGAACAGAACAAAGAGAATGTTTTGCTTCTTCAGATGGGAAGGTATTGATCAGACTGAGAAGAGAAATACAACAAAAACAGAAACAGAAGAGAGAAACAAAGACATTTAAGTTTCAGATGCATCCTGGCCTGGATACAAAAAGGCTGTTTTACTAAGCATGGATTTCACCTTCAGGTACAAGATGTGAGAGAGATTTGAGAACCTGAAGCAAGCACAGGATACTTGGCATTTGCAACGGGAGACCTATAGCTGTGATGATAGAAAATTAAGCTAACGGTTTTCCAAGACCATTTTAAAACAAGGGGAAAATGGTTTAGCCAGATTAAATGTTGGAGTTACTCAGTGTAGATGGTCTGGGGTGACAGACAAGTCTGCAAAAGGGAAGTCAATGGAAAAGGGTGACAGTGTCCTTCCTCTCAGAAAATTTACTCTATGTTCTGTGGATGCTTTGCGTAGATTATCTCATTTGATCTTCACAATAGCTTTGTGAGGGAGTGTTATTAATCTTATTTTACACTAGATAAACTGAGGATTAAAGAGGTTAGGGAATATTAATATACATTTATACATGTACTTTTTTTTTAACCCTCAGAGAAACTGTATGTCTGTTTACATATGTGTGTAGGAATATATGTACATAAAATATTTACCCCCAAGAGGACTACTTGAACAGAAGAATGAAAAACCATTTGAGATGAGAAGTAAGACCTTTAAGGAGCATGCTAAAATGCTTCTAAGAAGGTAGGAGAGTCAGTCTTCGTTTTGCTGAACAGGCTGTGTCAGTGGGGGTCAGAGTTGAATCACAGCCTCTAGCAGTCCTTCTTTGCACTTCCCTTTATCAACTTCTCCCCAAAATATATATTGAATACATTTTTATAGTATTAAATTGAAGAGGGGTTTAATCATGGGTTGGTCCTGGGTGCCCATATGTGTCTATCAGACCTTGTTCCAGTGGCTGTGGTCAGAACCCAGATCCATCAAGTTCAGCTGCCATGCTCTTCTCCTTACATCTCATAACATCTGCAGTGTCCAAGAACATCCTACTTCTTGAGTGTTAGAATTAGGGGGGAAAGAAGAAAGACCATATCAATCTGCTATTGAACATAATTCCCCCTCCTCTCATTTTCATTAGCAGCTGTCTTGGCTTCACTGGGTCATCCTGCAACAAAAGCTGAAAAACTAAGGGGTCCAATTTTATTTGATATTGATGGACATATTTTTAAGAGCTGAAAAGTATCTTAAAATCCATATAGGTCATTTTCACTTCAACTGCTTTTACATATCCTGCAATGAAGTATATGTCATGGTTTTATTGTTTCTCCTTTTGCTAATTTCATCAGGTTCATCTCAACTCTGGTTACTGCTCTGTTTTTTCCTCCCTTACAATATCTTTTAATTTGCTTTCTATTCACTCCTCTATTCACTTATGAATTCAATTCAGTTCACTCTTCAATTCATTCCTGAGCCACCACATTCACCAAGTACAAAATCAGTGGGTGTCTTATTCTTTATTTTTTTTCTACCTCTCTTCAGCACTTGACGTCATTGACCATGCCCTCATTTTTTAATATTTGAGTAAATGCTTGCGGAATGAGTAAATTTATTGTCATAGACTATTAGAGCAAAATGGACCTTAGAGGTCACCTGACTGAACCACTCATTTTGTAGAGGAAAAAGAGGGACTTGCCTAAAATCACAGCTGCAGCTGGTGGAGGAGCTCCAGTGCCACCACCCATATAGCATCTTGTCTTTTAGCTATAGTGCCTATATTCCAAGCTGGTCTCCCTTCTAAACACTATACAGGTTTGACTGTGACGAACTCCATGACTGGTTGAACTGAGTATGTTCAAAATTAATAAATCTATCTTTTTTGTTATTTCATCCTCATCTATCTCCCAGGGGCCTCCACTTTTCAGGCAGGCCTTTGCTGATCAATACCAAGAGGAGAAGAAGATTGAAAGTGCCAGGCAGAATCCTTGAAAATGCCATGCTGTGTTGATAAAGCTGAATCAATGAGAAAATTGTAGCCTAAGGTTAAAGATCTTTGGATGCTATAGAGCAAAACTGTTGCTCAGTCATAAAGGGATATGAATTTGAGTTTCTTCAACTTAAGAACAACGTACACATTACCATTTGTACAGTTACCCTAATCAATTTCCTACGTCTGCTTCTAATGTGTATCACAGATACCTGTATTTGCAAAGGCCCACTTTATATACAGTGTGGGAGAAAAGTAAAAACTTTGGGAAGATAACAGGGAGGAGGGAGAGAGAAAAGGAAGAAAGAAGAAGAGAGGCCAACCTAAGTAGTCCCTAGATATGGCTGCCTGTATAGGGCTAAAGCCTTCAATTGAGGGAAAGCTTCCTTGTAAGCAACAATCAGTCCCAGATTTCAGTACCTACTTTCTCAGACTTCTTTTTCTTTTTTAACTTCTGGAGGGTTCTTCAGGCTGAAAGAAAATCATGGTATTATCCATCATGTTACATGACATTGCACCACAGGGTCTAATCCAGTATGATGAACAGCCTGAAGCTCTGACAGGGTACAGATACAAAGTACTTGAAGGGAGTTCCTTTCTTTCTGAGATTTTACAAAGTGCCCTCAGGATTTAGAAAGAACAATCAAGTTGTGGGGTTTTCCTCCTTTTCATATCCCACCAATCTTTTATCAACTGGCTTTAAATATTGCAATGGTCTAATCCCTGTTCTCCTGAAGCTCTTTCTTTCTTTTTTCTTAATTTAATTTTTATAGGGCAGCCAAGGTCTAGATTGTTTTTATTACATTGAAGATGATAGTGCAAGTGGAAAATGGTTCGTGAATTGTAAACCATCATATAAATGTTACACATTATTATTGTCGCTTATTAACCAATACTGATTCCCACTATGAAGGGTCTGGCAAGCCTCTCTCCTACTTAGTCAACTCCCAGCATCGTGTGCTTCTATTTTATGATGTGGAATAAATTGGGAAGAGAAGGAAAGTAATAAACCTTCCATATATCACATGCTATCAGAAAAAAAAAAGGTCTGTATTAAAGATTAACCATTCATTCTGCAGATATTCATCAACTAACTATTATTTGTGGGAGCAATACTATTGTGAACTAAAGGTCTCTGTTCTTAAAAGCCTTAGCATATTGTAGGAAGAATGACATTAAAAAGTATTACAGATCAATATGGTAATATAAAAAATCCCATGGAAAAAAACTCCACAGAGATCTAGTGAATTAAAAAGTCAAATATCACTTGCTTAGAACTCTGGAAGAAGGTGCAGGCTGGGGAAGTACTCTGCAAATGTTGAATTGAAGAGAAAAATATCAGGTAGGAAAACGCCATCCCAGGCTGCTGGTCAGTTCCCATTCCTCCCCGCCTCACTCAGTCCCATGCAGCTTGGGAGCCATGCAGAGGGAGCATAGTCTGGGGTCCTTTCCACCATGGTCAGAGACTGTAGAGCAACTCACAGCAGCGGATTAGAACTCCACACATAAAGAGACACAGGGGTCTAAGTCCACAGAGACTCAGGGTCCAACACAAGCAACTGAGGGGTGCTACATACAAAAGGGCTGAGAGAAAGAGAGAGAGAGAAAAATTCATGCAGTGCTAATGCTCAATCCAGTTTCAGCCAACTGGACTATCTAAAGACAAAACAACATTTTCTGAAGTGACCCGCCTTTCCAGATCAACCCTATCTGGCTTACTGTGGCAGAATTCCTGTCTAAGGAAAGAAATCAGAGGAAGAAAAGCCTCACAGGAAAAAAGAGGGGCATTAAGCTGAACTAGCATAAGATAAGATGGGTCATAGAACTGGGAAGTGTAAGGAAAATGGGGCACTGAGTGACAAAGAACATTTAAACAAATCATAAGAGTTAGGAAGAAAAGAGTGCATAAAAACAGGACAGGGCGGGCCAGGGTGGCTCAGCAGACAGAGTTCTTGCCTGCCATGCTGGAGACCCAAGTTTTATTCCCGGTGCCTCCCATGTGGAAAAAAACAAAACAAAAAAACAATTAGAACAGTTCAAGTTTGCTAGAGAATGAATAGAAAACGAGAAGCTCTCTTTTGGAGGTGAAACAATTGCACGAAAGTGCAATGTTAAAAATTGTACCACATAACCGGGAAAAGAATCAGATAAAATCCAAACAGTTAAGCATGTGCTATTCTAAAGGTCTAGAATAAATTAGACTGTCAAAGAGCCTAAACACAAAAACCAATCAACAATAATACCCTAGACAAGATGGAGAAGTAGTTCTTTAGAGTTAACTTATAGAGATAATCAGATGCCTAGAAATCAGCAAAAAATTATAAACCATACTAGGAAGCAGGAAGATAGGGCTCAGTCAAGGGAACAAATTAAAACTTCAGTGGAGATTCAAAAGTTAGAACAACTGATCAAAGACTTTGAAACAAATCTCCTAAATCAATTCAAAGAGAAGAAGGAAAATATGCTTAGAGAGATAAAGGATATTAAGAAGATAATGTGGGAGCATAAAGAATTTGAAAGTGTAAAAAGAAACATAACAGAAATTATGGGGATGAAAGGCAAAATTATAGAGATTTAAAATACACTAGAGGCATACAACAGCAGATTTGAATAGCCAGAAGAAAAAGTCAGGGAACTAGAAGACAGGACAATCAAACTCATAGTCAGAAGAACACACAGAAAATAATAGAAAAAATTGAGCAGTGTGTGAAGAATTTGAGTAACAGCATGAAAAGCACAAGCATACATGCCATGGATGTCCCAGTAGAAGAGAAGGGAAAAGAGGTTGAAAGAATATTTGAGGAAATAATGGCCAAAAACATCCCAACTTTTATGAAAGACACAAGAACAGATTTCTAAGAAGTGCAACATACTCCAAACAGAATAAATCCTATAATATCCCTACTCCAAGACACATAATAATCAGAATGTCAAATGACAAAGTAAAAATAAAATTCTGAAAGCAGTGAGAGAAAAGTGATTCATCACATGCAAGGGTGCTGATTCTTCATAAAAAAACATGAAAATGAGAAGACAGCAGTATAATATATTTAAGGTACTGAAAGAGAAAAATTCCTTGTCCAGTAAAACTGTCCTTCAAAAATGATGGAGAGTTTAAAACATCCACAGATAAACAAAAACTGAGAGAGTTTGTCAACAATAGACCTGCCCTTCAAGAATTACTAAAGAGGGTTGAAAGGAAAAAATTGGAGAATGGCTTAGAGTAGGGTGAAGAAATGAAGATCATCAGTAAAAGTCACTGAAAGGTTAAATGGGAACTCAATAGCATTGTGTCCTCTATATACAATTCTACACCTCATTCCATAAAAGAGTCAGGATACAATTGAATTTTAATTTTATTTCCTGATAACAGATGTGCAAAATATAAAGTGAGACCAAAACAGCATAAAGAGTGGAAACAGGGGAATATAAGAACATGTTATGTGCATGCTATTGAAGCTAAGTTGGTCTTGTCTCAAATTAGTAAGTTAAAGATTTAGGTTGTGAAACATAAACCCCTGGGTAACCACAAAGACAGTGTTTTTTCAAAAATACAGAAGCAGAAATGAGAAAAGGATCAGTCAGATACATCACAAAAGATCAACTATATAGAAAAGGAGTTTACAGTAAAGGAAAAGAGACAAAAACCAAAGTACAAAATGACTGAAGTAAATACAGCCTTTACAGTAATAGCACTGAAGTTGATGGGAAAAACCCTCCCAGCAAAAGACACAGTTGGCAAAATAGATTTAAAAATATGATCCAACTATATGTTGTTTATAAGAGACTCTATTCTGGCCCAAAGGTACAAACACCTTGAAAGTGAAAGGATGGAAAAAGATATTCCATGCAAATATTAACCAAAAAAGAGTTGAGGTAACTGTACTAATACTAGACAAAATAGACTAAGTCAAAAGCTGTTAAAAGTGAGAAAGAAGGGCACTATTTATTAATAAAAGGGGGAATCCACCAAAAGAACTAACAAACATAAATATTTATGCACCTAACCATAGTGTACCAAAATACATGAGACAAACACTGACAAAACTGAAGGGAGAACTAGATAGCTCTACAATAATACTTGGAAACTTCAATATATGACTCTCACCAATAGATAGAACATCTAGCTTGGAGATCAATGCGGAAACAGAGTACTTCGATAATATGATAAATGAGCTAGACTTAACAGATGTATATAGAACACTGTACCCCAAAACAGCAATATATATATTTTTCTCAAGTGCGCATGGATCATTTCCAAGATTGTGCAAATGTTGGATCACCAAACAAATCTCAAGAAATTTAAAAAGATTGAAATCATACAAGGCATCTTCTCTGATCATAATTGAATGAAAATGGAGATCAATACAGGCAAAGAACTGGAAAATTCACAAATATATGGAAGTTAAATAACACTTTTAAATAATCAGTGGATCAAAGAAAAAATTATTAAGTAAACATCTTAAGACAAATGAAAACAAGAATATGATATATCAAAACTTATGGGATGCAGTGAAGGCAGTGCAGAGAGGGAAATTTATATCCCTAAATGCTTTAAAATGAGCAAAAGATTTTAGCAGACATTTCTCAAAAGAGGACATACAAATGGCTGAACACACACACACACACACACACACACACACACACATGAAAAGATGGTCAACATCATTAGCTATTAGGGTAAATACAAATCAAACCTGCAAGGAGATATCATTTTACACCCATTAGAAATGACTACTATATATATATATATATATATAAAACAGAAAATTGCAAGTGTTGGAGAGAGTTGTAGAGAAATAGAAAAACTCATTCATTGCTGGTAGCAATGTAAAATTGTGTAGCTGCTGGAAGACAGTTTGGCAATTCCTCAGGAAGCTATATATAGAGTTACCATATGACCTGGTGATCCCACTACTAGGAGAAACAAAAGCAGGGACTCAAGTATGTGCAAGTATTTGCACACCAGTGCTCATAACATCATTATTCGCAATTTCCAAAAGGTGGAAGTGTCCATCAGCTAATGACTGGGTGAACAAAATGTGGTACGTACATGCAATGGAATATTATTCAGCCATAAAAGAATGAATTCCTCACACATACAACAACATGAATGAACCTTCAATACCTTGTGCTTAGTGAAATTAACCAGACACAAAAGGACAAATATTGTGTGACCTCACATGCTCTGCTTATAATAACACAAACTCATATAGTTAGAATCTACAATATAGTTACTAGGGGATAGATTGGGGGTAGAGAATGGTGGGGGGTGCTGATGCTTAATTTGTACAGAATTTCTATTTATGTTAATTGTAAATTTTTGTAAATCAGTGATGGCAGCACATTATTATGAGTGTAATTAAAAGCATGGAGTTATGTGTGTGAAAGTGTTTGAAAGGGGACATTTTGAGTCATGTATGTCACCAGAATGAATGTTAGGAGATAAAACATGGGACTGTTTTAACACAGTAAACCCTGCTGTGGATGGACTGTGGTTAAGAGTACAAGTAAAAGAATGTTCTTTCATGAATTATAGCAAATATATGACACTAATACAAGGTGTTAATAATAGGGTGGTATATGGGGGAAAATGCACATAACATGAAAAAAAGTCATGACACAAACAAATCTATAATGACAAATTATGTTAAATATTATGAAGAAAAAGAACAGCTTGGCAGGAGAGATCATGACAGGAGGCCTTACTGAGATAGGGAAAGGGGTTCAAAGACCAGTATGGTGCCTGGCACTATAGCATGTGTGAGATAAATATATACAGGAGAAAGGAATACATAGTAAATGAACTAATTAATGGTTTCTTTGAATAATGATATTTAAGCTGAGAACTGAAGGATGAATAAGGTTTAGTTAAGAAAAGAGCTTGGGGCTTTAAAGAACTGAAAAAGGCCAGGAAACATCGTGGCCAGAGAAGACGGTAACATGAGGGCAGAGTCAGGCAGGGGGCCAATGGTACAGAGCTGGCAGCATAGGAAGGAGTTTTTTCTAACTAGGATGGCTAGCCTGTGAAGCTTTAAGCCAGGAGTAACACAATCTGATTTAAACCCTAAAAGCATCACTCTGGCTGTTGTGGGAGAAATGAGAAGAGATAGGGATGCAGGAAATGGGGACACCACTTAACCAAGCTATTGTAGGATTTAGGTGATAATAGTGGCTTAGACTAAGGTGGAGGTAATGCAGAAGGGGTTCGGGTGTTCTAGTTTGAAAGCTGCCTAAATGTGATATACCAGAAACAGAAGGGCTTTTAAACAGAGGAATTTATTCAGTTGCATATTTACAGTTCTAAGGCTGTGAAAATGTCCAAATTAAGGCACCAACAAGAGATTACCATCACTCAAGAAAGGCTGCTGAAGTTTGTGGTTTCTCTTTCAACTGGGAGGGCACTTGGCGACGTCTACTAGTTTCTCTCCCAACTTCTTGTTTCATGAAGTTTCCCTGGGGACGTTTTCCTTCTTCATCTCCAGTGGTCTCTGGCTGTGTGGGCTCTAAAGCTTTTGCAAAATGGTTCCCTTTTAAAGGGCTCCAGTAAGCAACCCCACCTTGAATGGGTGGAGATACATCTCCATGGAAACCATCTAATAAAAAGTTACCACCCATAATTGAGTGGGCCACAACTCCATGGAAACAAAATGCTCCCACCCAGCAATACTGAATAAGAATTAAGGAACTTGGCTTTTCGGGGAGTATACAACAGATTCAAACTGGCACATCAGGGAATATACTCACGAAATACCTTGGATTTAGAATTGAGATTCTTTTGATGATTGATTGGAAGGAGATGGATAGTTTTGAAATGGTTTGGAAATCTGAATGGATAAAGTAGGGAACACTTGAAGAGTTTGGGGGTGGGTGGTGATCGTTGTTAATTTGGAAAGAAAAGACACCTTGGTAGGAAGATAGCAGTGTATGGGGAATGGAAAGTGTGAGATGGGCAAGATACAGCCCTCTAATACCAAATTCCTTTTTCTCCATGATTGGTATTTAGTAATGTATTTCTTTCTAAAGCACCTTGCATAGTATATGGTTCTGCCAACTATAGACAGTAGAACCTGGCAGAGAGCTTTTCTCCAGGGATCAAGGGGATTGGAGAGGGAGAAGAACTCTTTGCATTCATAGAGGCATGATTCCAAGAATCCCCAAATGGGCAGTGTTGTCGCATGAACTAAGCTATGATCAGTTGCTAGCTTTCCTTATCATCCCTACAAGACTCTCCCCTTTGCTTGACTCCTTCACTTGTTCTGATTATGCTTTAGAAAGCATTCAATTAGGTGACAATAGTCTTTTTAACTTAGTTTTAACATCTTTAATTGCCTTGTGAAAAGAGACCTGCTTTGGGCTGGTGCGCATTAAGCAGTAAGGAGAGGAGGGAAAAGCCAGAATGCGGTACTGGGTGGGCAGCAGACTTTCCTGGGGACTTGACATCATGATGTCAGGTGGATTCAGAGTGACAGAACCCCAAATGAAAACTGAAACTCTCAGAGTCAGAGATGAAATGCTTGAATAGATTTTTTCACCGCCAAGAGACTCCTTGTGTCTTCCCAGCTAACATCTTAGCGAGTCTGCTTTTGTGTTTTGTGTTTTATTTTTAACAGCTTTATTAGATAGAGTCCATGTAATATACAATTCATCAATTTAAATTGTACAATTCAGTGGTTTAAGTGTATTTACAAAGTTGTGCAGCCATCCTTACAGTCAATTTTCAACGTGTTTATTGCCCCCGAAAGAAGCCCCCGTACCCGTTAGCAGCAACCTCCGCCCCCTTCTCCAAACACACTTCCTAGCCCTAGGCCACCCCTGATCTACTTTCTGTCTCTATGGATTTGCTTATTCTGGACATTTTATGCAAATGGAGCCACATAATATATGGTCTCTTGTAATCTGTTTTAACAGAGAAAGGCATTGTCTCTTCCTAAGACTTCCTTTATTAAGGAGGGGAAATCAACAGCACTGACCCTAAACCACACATTGGTAAGCAGGGAGAAATGCAGTGTGAGAGGGACTACCAGATGTCTCCTGAGCTTCAGGGGCAAGGGAATCAGGTTTCAGGGCTCCTTATCTTATCACTTTTTAAAAAGTCTTCTTCCTTCAGGCCCTGGGGGATTCCCTGGGGCTTAATGCTCCAGGTGGTGGGAAAGCCTCAGGCCTACAAGTCTTTCACGTCACAATTCTCACTCTTTAGAGAGCTGGGGAAGGGACTCAGATTGAAGCCGAGACACAGGGCTTGAGGCAGGGCCGGCGGACCAGGCAGCCTCGCTGCCTCATTTGGAGCCACCAGGAAGATGTGCCCCTAAAAATATTCCCCTGCTGGCTTGGAAATTCTTCAAATAGAATTTCTTTCCTTTGGGTCAATCATAAAATCTCCCACCATGTGTTTAGTGGTCTAGTTTATCAGGCACTTCAGCACATATTGCCTTTGCAATATCTTTCATCCTATTAGTTTTGATAGAGCACTATCCATCTGTTTCCCTGTAATGAGGTTGTGAGGACAAGGTGCTTTGCCTCATTGCTGTTCTCATACAGCTCTACACTTACTTCCATTATAGCACTTACGACCTTTTTATTACAACGATCTGTTTACACAGCCTATCTGCCTCTGTAGACTTTGAGCTACTATAGAACAAAAGCTTCTGGATGCAGAGTATTGCAGGACACTTAGTAGGCAGACAGTAAAAAGAGACAGCACTCACAGCAACTCTGTTTTACATACAGGAGGAAGACAGGTCTTAAAGACATCATGCCATTTACCCAAGGACACTATGCAGTAAGGTACTTGAACCCAACTCATAACTCCAGATTCAGTTCTCTTTTCGCTTTCCTCAGGGGCGTACAGACTTCAGCAGGGTTGTTTGCAGTTTACAAAAGGTATTCATAGATATTGTCTCAAGCTACCCTCATCACGGCCTTGAAGTTAGGTGCAATTTTTTAGGATTTAAAAAATAAGGGAAGACACTCCAAGATGTTAGGTGACTTATGGGGCAAAACGGGTTGAAACCAGCACTTTGCAGATCTATATTTAAAATACTCGTTCTGTCTTTTCTTGATAGTTATTTAAGTATCTGAACCACAGTTACATTATCTCTAAAATTGGAATTGTAAGCCCTTACTTGCAGAAGTTTCTGAAATTTATAGATATTACCAATACTGACTATTGCTTGGCTCAGTGAAGGGCAACTATTTCTTTTTAAAATTAGAGAACCTGTAGGTTTGCAGAAAAATCATGCACAAAATACAGAGTTCCCATATCACCCCATTATTATCACTTTGCGTTATTGTGGTGCATTTGCTATAATTCATGAAAAAGCATTAGTATAATTGTACCATCAACGATAGTCCACAGTTTACAATAGGGTTCACTGCTTGTATTTACAGACCTATGTTGCTGTTGTTGTTTTGCTTTTTGTTCTAGTAACATATTACCACTCTGAAGCTTGAAGTCAAACATCTACACTTTCTAAGAAGGTCCTCTGCTCTTGCAGGAGCAGCTTTTAAAATGTAAATATCCTTGGGAGGAATAAAACTTGAAGATTCTAACCTCAGAGTAGAAGATATTAGAGTACAGTACTGGGGAGATACTATAAGAGGGAAGAGTACTGAAACTTGGGGTTGGAGGTGACAAAGATAAATTTTACTCAATCATTTTGCTCTTTATGGTCTTAGAGGATAAAGAGAGTGGGCAATTGGGCCACCTAGAGTACCTTGATGATTTATTGTCCAGCCCTCCCACCCCCTTTAAATTTGCTTGGAGAGTAAAGCAGAACCTGGGCACACGGAGTCCTGGCTGCCTTTCCCTGTCACTGGTCATGCCAGTGCCCTATGCCCTGCTTTCTCTGTTCCCTCTTGTGTATTCTGTTCCTTTGTGGGCGGGTGGAGGGGGAGGTGGTGATATTTTGGGAGTTCACACTCTCCTCCGAGACCTGGTAAGTAGAATTCCAGATTGGTGATGAATCAGAGAAGCATGTGCATTTGTTTGAATTTGACATGCCAACATTTGTCTGCATATGTCTCCATTGGCTATGTTTGGAAAATGAGAGCCTAGAAGATGAAGTGTTACCTTTTGCCTTGGCCACACTTGGAATGGATAGTGTAGTCACTCTGAATTCATTTGGTGTTTATGGGAATATCATATGTAGTTCTGTCGACATTCCCTACCCATTATAATGCAGTTACCATAGATAATGTTCTCCTAGTGCAATATGTTATCACCATTTTAACAGCCTGACATGCGATCGGCTCATATTATCACTTAAATGAATCCATTAAGCAGCTAGAGGCTTCCAGGAGTCAGAAGCAAGTGTATCAAATGGGCGAACCTCTGCCACTTCCAACCCGGCAGCCCTCGTCAGCGGGATGGAAGGCTTGGTTTTACCTGAGAGTCATCCAGCCGCTGTGCCCAAAGATTTGTGAAACTATTCTCCTCAGAGGCTAAGTTAGACCGCAGGTCCTGAGCTAAGAGAGAAACCCCTGCCTTATTACACCCTTCTTTAATGCAGAAAAAAAATCTTGCTGCCTGAGAGCAAAGCAATGAGATGTAATCAACTTCAGAGCTCCAGCTACACAGCTGAGAAGCTGAGGGAGGCAGCAGACTATGCGGAGGCTTTGCACTTAGTTGAAATTACCAGTTGCCCCTGTCATATATGATATTTCATTTGATCCTCTCAAGTACATAATAATGTTAAGGCAAACACTATTATCCCCATTCTACAGATGAGGAGAGGGAAATTTTCATCAAATCAGCCTCATAGGATCAATAAGAGGAATACATAAAATAATGTGTGTTAAATGCCTAAGCACTAAAAAAAAAAAAAAAAAATGCCTAGCACTCTCCATACATTACTTTGCATTATGTTGAGATACTCCTCAATGGAAAGAATCTCTGCCTAAAATTCTCTCTCCATCTACCTGTAACTTAGTCTCTAAATCCCACCATCAAATCAGCAGTTGGATTCTTAACAGATTCATGAAAAGGGTATACTATGAGAGTCTGGGCATCAAAGTTGATTTTCAAAATAGCCTGACCCGAGATGGGAGAAACCAATGAATTGGGGATAAAAAGAATCAGACCCAATTAAATAATTACCTGTTGGGATTAGTGAATCACATAGCATGAACCAGCAGATGAGTTTTAGGAGAGGTGGCCGTAAGACCAGAATGCTGTGGGGAGTCCGAGGGCTCTGGGAGGGTTTGAATAGAGGGAAATTTTGAATTTTAAAATTAAACAATGAAGAGTTTATCTTCGGCTATAACAGAGCTTGGACTTCTCAACCAGCTCTGGGGCAGAGCACTGAAGACCCCATAGCTAAGATGGGAGAGAAAGAATCCTAGATACAGAGATTATATTAGACCAATAGGGTTTAGGTTAGGTGTTTTGGTTTGCTGATGCTGCTTGAATGCAAAATGCCAGAAATGAGTTGGCTTTTATAAAAGGGGCTTATTAAGTTACAAGTTTACAGTTCTCAGGCCATAAAAGTGTCCAAACTAAGGCATCCACAGAAAGATAACCTTCACTCGAGAAAAGGCCAAAGGCATCCCCCAAATGCCAGCTGGGTCTTCACACTCTTCAGAGCTTTAGGCAACTTTGTTTCTATTCCTCCAGTTTCAAGGTTGCTTTCTTCATGGACTTTACATTTACATTTTGGGGAGCCACTCTTTATTATTATGTTTAATCTATTTTTTTTAATTATAGGGGTTGTAGCTTTTCAGAATAATCATGTAAAAATTGCAGCATTCCCATGCAATTACTATTATACTAATAGTACTATAGTACTATTAACTATAGTTCATAGTTTACATTAGGTATGTTTTTTTGCCACATAGCACCCTATTACGAACACATTGTATTAGTGTGGTGCATTTGTTATAATTCATGAAAGGACATTTTTATAATTGTACTATTACCTATAGTCCATTATCTATGTAGTGGTCATTGTGTTATACAGTCTGTGCTGGTTTGAAATGATGTATGTACCCTAGAAAAACCATGTTTTAATCCTCATCCCATTTTGTAAAGGCAGCCGTTTCTTCTAATCCCTATTCAGTATTGTATGCTTGAAAATGTAATTAGATCATCTACCCGGGATGTGATTTAATCAAGAGTGGTTGTTAAACTGGATTAGGTGGAGACATCTCCATCCACGTGGATGAGTCTTGATTAGTTTACTGGAATCCTATAAAAGAGAATGACAAGAGAGATTCAGGGAGAGATTCTGAGTAAGCAGAACGATATAGCCCTGAGAAGCAGAGAGCCCACCAGCCAGCGACCTTGGAAACAAAGAAGGAAAATGCCTCCTGGGGAGCTTCCTGAAAGGAAGCCAGGAGAGGAAGCTAGCAGATGATGCCATGTTTGCCATGTGCCTTTCCAGATGAGAGAGGAACCCTGACCCTGTTTGCCATGTGCCTTCACACTTGAGAGAGAAACCCTGAACTTCAGTGGCCTTCTTGAACCAGGGTATCTTTCCATGGATGCCTTTGATTGGACATTTCTATAGATTTTCTTTAATTGAGACATTATCTCAACCTTAGAACTGTAAACTAACAATTTATTAGGTTCCCCTTTTTAAAAGCTGTTCCGTTCTGGTATATTGCATTCTGGCAGCTAGCAAACTAGAACACAGTCTTATGTTTTATCTTTCAATTTTTTTTCTAGTAACATATATATAGCATGAAAGTTCCTCTTTTAACCACATTCACATATATAATTCAGTGCTCTTAATTACACACATAATAATGTGCCACCATCACTGGCAATCATTTCCAAAACTTTACAATCAACCTAAATAAAAATTCTGCACAAATTAAGCATCAGCTCCCCATTCTCTAATCTTCATCCCAGCCCCTGGTAACTTATAGATTCCAATTCTGTGAGTTTGCTTATTATAATTAGATCTTATCAGTGAGCTCATGCAATATGTGTCCTTTTGTGTCTGGCTTATTTCATTCAGCATAATGTCTTCAAGAGTCATCCATGTTGTTGCATGTATCAGGATTTCATTCCTTTTTTATGACTGAATAATATCCCACTGTGTGTCTATATCACATTTCGTGTATCTATTCATCCGCTGATGGACATTTGGGTTGCTTCCATCTTTTGGCAATTGTGAATAATGTCCCTATGAACACTGGTGTGCAAATATCTGTTCTAGTCCCTATTAGTGGGATTGCCACTAATAGGGACTAGAACTGGATGATAATTCTATATTTAATTTCCTAAGAAACTGCCAAACTGTCTTTCACAGTGGAATGGCTGCACCATTTAACATTCCCACCAGCAAAGAATGAGTGTTTCTATTTCTCCACACCTTTTCCCACACTTGCAGTCTTCTGTTTTTTTGTTTTCTATAATAGCCATTCTAATGGGTGTGAATTGGTATTTCATTGTGGTTTGATTTGCATTTACCCTAATAGTCAGTGATGTCGAACATCTTTTCATCTGCTTTTTAGTCATTTGTATTTCGTCTTAGGAGAAAGGTCTATTCAAGTCTTTTACTGGGCAGCTATTCTTGATTTTATCTCATATTTGTAGCTAAGTGACACCTTCTTCACCAGCTTCCACAAGAAATTCAGCTTATTCTGTTTCTCTTTTTTAACTTTCCTTGAAGAACTATGGGTTCAGACTGTGGAGAAGGGTGCAGGGCATGTCACAGCCCAGAATGATTCCTATTTTACTTCCTCTCTTTCTCTCACTGCTGACTGCACACCTTCCCTCCCCATGCACTTTGCCCTACTTCTTCCAGAAACCCACAGTCTGGACAGGTGATTGTCTCCATGGCACATGACCCATGGCAATTCCAGTCCAGTCCTGGCTTCTCGCTTTGTAGCAGCTATCAGGCCAGTTTGGCTTTCACAGCCCCAAACCATTTCCAACCTCTGTCACCCCTGTCATGGGTAATTCCAGTGCCTTTAAAATTCCCATCTCTTTTCAGCCATTCTTATGTACTTTAACATTTTCCTTCTGTATCTTCTAATCTCCTCCAAGGCCAGAAGGGAGAAAAACAGATGACAAAAAGAAGTTAAAGGACACTGCAGCAAACTGGGTCTACTGTGCAATCACATCCTGGCACTAATAAATGTAAATGGCATTCACCTGACAAATAATCCAAGAGAGCTAGACTGAAGAAGAAAATACAGTTTCCACCAGGAGTGGTGTTCAAAATAGCTAAGAGCTAGCATGGTATGGACTGACCCAGCAGAAAGGACTTTGCCAGCTATAGGATCCTGAAGGTCATGGTTGTTAGCGTCACCCTCCAGACACTTCCATCTCTATGTTCTCTTAGTAGGTTGCCTGAAAAAAGAAATTAAAAGGGAAATAAATTCAATGCTCAGCCCTGTATTTGATGGAGATGGAGAGAAGTTTTGATAACCCAGACAAAGAAGGCTCTGACCTGACAGGGAAACATTTCATGCCCACCGTAGCAGGTTTGCCATAAAGAAGCCAGAAAAAGAATTTGCCCCTTGTGCGGTTAATGGAGTAAAAAAGGGCACTTCCTCAGCTCTGCAGCCTGCACCATCACATAAATTGAACCAGACAGAATTGCCATTGATACAGATTAAAAACAAATAAAAAGGGTACACAGAGCTGATTCTGAGAGTTCAAACTCCATTACCAGCTGATTTACTGAGCAGTGACCTGTGATTGTTGGGGGGTGGTGGGGTGGGAGGGGGTGGGGGTGAGGAATCTGAGCAGATCCCATCAACACCATTGCCATGTGGCACACCAGTCAATAAGCTATTTAATTTAATGGGAAACGGTATTGACAAGCCCGAAAATGCTACTACAAAAGGTGCAGCTGCAAGGAGCAGATAAAGTCTTCAACCTGGCCTTACTCTCGGGGTGTCCACACCATTGACATCTTCTCTGTCAGAATCAGGGCAGGGTTCCATGCGATTTGGGGAGTGTTGGAGTCCCCAGGGGATGGTGTTTAGGAGGGATTATCAACACTGAGAGATGGAGTCAGTAGACGGTGGATTAGAGGGGAGATTGGTGAGAAAATAGGAAACGGACCTTCTTTTGAGGACAAGGCCATGCATGACCTTTCAGGGTGAAGGCAGCCAGAAAGGAAGAGGCCAATAATTCCAGAGGGAACCCCATCAGCCACATTCCAAAAAGAGAATGAACCCATCTGTTGTATACTTTTTTTTTGTATGCTGTATGGCGGAGGTCACATTTCATTTTTTTTCCATTTGTTGATTTTTTTGCTTGTTTGCTTGTTTGGTATTTTGTTTGTTTGTTGGCTTGTTAGTTTGGTTGGGAAGTGCATGGGCCAAGAAGCAAACCCGGTTCTCCTCCATAGCAGGCGAGAATCCTCCCACTGAAATACTCTTGCACCTACTTTTTTATAGGGTTAGGGCAAGAATGAAATGCTCCCAGAACCAAAAGCATGCCGTTGGAGCTGGTGTGGGGAGGCAAGGGCTGAAATTTAGAGCTGGATCAGATGCTTAGAAAATTAGATCTGGAAAAGACTTAAGAAAGGATTATATCCTGCTCCCCTGTCTCACCCTACTCTACATATACCTCCAGGGAAAGTGGGGCCTAGCAAATGGAAGCTACTAATGTAAGATAACAAGGAAAAGTCTAACCAAATGAAATCATTTTACATCAGGTCGAGTGCAAGTACTTGGAAAAAAGGAACAGATAACATTTTTTTGTTATTTCTTTGACAAACATGTAAGTAACGTTTATTTAAGTTCCAGATATGTCAGGCATTCTTCTAAGTGTTTTATAAACATCAGCTCATTTAATCTTTGTAATCATTCTATAAGACAGGCCTCTTTTTATCCCCATATTACAAATGAAGAAATGGAAGTGTGCAGAAGTTAAATCTCTCTCCCAAGGCTCATAAGTTAGTAAATGGGAGAGCTGGGATTCGAATCCAGGAGATCTGACTCTAGTGGCCATACAATATGCTATGCCAACTCCAATAATAAAAATATTAGCTATTACTTGCTGAGATTACCAAGTATCAGATGTGGTGCAGAACACTGCATTATTTAAATATCAAAACAATTCCACTAGGTGGGTGTTATTATTCCTATTTCACAAACAAGGAAACTGAAGGTCAGGAAAGTTAAGGAAATGGTTCAAGATAGAGCTAGGAAGTGCCAGAGTCAGGATTTAACCACTATTTGAGAGCACCACACCCCTCCCTCAACTCAGAAGAACTGGGTTCTAATCTCAACTTTCACATTGATCCATGATGTAATCGCAAATGTCAGCTTCATTATTATCAATAATGAACAAGGACATTATTATCTTAATGTCCTTGTTCATTCCTAAAGGGGAAATTGTTTCTCAGGATTTTTTTGAAGATTAAATGAGATAAATTCCTTCATTTATTAACAAATATTGAGCAATTAGTAAATACTAGGCACTGAGGATGTAGAGTGGGGTGAGATTTGCGGGTGTGTCGGGCCCTCCCAGTAGCCAGTGCCATTCTTCTATCATAGTAGGGCAATGAGTGCAGACGTGGAGAGGGCAGGCACACAGGCCCTGCAGCATCTTGGATGTTACTGTGCATTAGAGAGGCAACTTATCAGTGGCGAGCTTCTCACTTACCCCTTAAACAGGTAACTAGTGTATCTTGGCTTAAAGGATGGAATATACTTGGAGGATGTACATTCACTGTAGATTAGGGCAGTGGGCCTCTGGGAGGGATATATGCCTGGCTTGACTTCTCCAACCCCTGCTGAGGGATAGATAGCGCATCAGTCCAGTGGCTAGAACCTGGCATTCCATGGACCATGAGTGCAGTGAGTTGTTGAAGGAGGAAAGGTGGGGCATGAGATTGGGTGCCTCTGACAGTTTGCACTCACTCAGCATGTATGCTAGTGCCTAATGGTGAACAACATTAAACAGCAAATAAAAGCCACTACTATGGAGAAAGAGACAGCTAAAGAAAGGAAGAAGCTTGATATCTGAGTACCTTTCACAGTACTTAGTTCCTGCTTTTTGAATAGGTCACCCATGTTTTCATTTTGCAATTTATGTAGCTGGTGTTACATAGAAGTGGGGAAAAAAGCCTCCCTTTTAATACAGCTTACTTTCATGTGCAAGGAAATAGCTCATTATGAAATAAATATATACAATGTCAGGTGGTGACAGGTGCTATGAAGAAAAATGAAGCAAGGCAAAAGGGACAGAGAATGATGGGAGTGTTTTTGCTACTTTATAGAACATGAAAAGGGAAAGCTTCTAACATAAGAAAACATTCAAACAGGGACCTGAAGGAAGTGAGAGAGTGAGCCAGATGTATAGCTAGAAGGAAAAAGGAGGCAAAGCTATCACAATGACTTTTATTATTACTTTCCTTAAGCCTATTCTACCACAGGGAATGGAGACTTACCTTGTACTCAGTTCCTGAACAGTTTTAACCAAGACAAGGGCTCAAGGATTCTTTATCCTGGCACCAGATGAAGTCCGGAATTTATCATAGTGCTGTGAACTTCGTACAGGCATACTCGGAGATATTGTGAGTTCAGTTTCAGACCACTGCAATAAAATGAGTCACAAATTTTTTTGATTTCCTAGTAAATGTGTAAGTTATGTTTACACCAAATTACTAAACTGTAGTTTATTAAGTATACTATAGCATTTTTATGTCCCCCCAAAAAAGTGGACATACCTTAATTTATAAAAAGCTTCATTGCTAAAAAAATGCTACCTATCATCTAAGCCTTCAGCAAGTCATAATTTTTTGCTGGTGGAGGGTCCTGCCTCGGTGTTGATGGCTGATCAGGGTGGTGGTTACTGAAGATTGCATGGCTATGGCAATTTCTTAAAAAAAGACAACAATGAAAATGGTCACAATGATTGACTCTTTCTTTCATGAAAGATTTCTTTATGCATCCAATGCTGTTTTATAGCACTTTATCCACAATAGAACTACTTTCAAAATTGGAGTCAATCTTTTCAAACCTTGCCATTGCTTTATGAACTAAGTTCATGCAATTTTCTAAATCCGTTGTTGTTATTTCAACAATGTTCATAGCATTTTCACCAGAAATAGATTCCATCTCAAAAAACCACTTTCTTCACTCATCCATAGAAGCAACTACTCACCTGTTTAAGTTTGATCATAAGATTGCAGCAATTCAGTCACATCTCCAGGCTCCCCTTTAACTTTAGTTCTCTTGCTATATTCCACCACATCTGCAGTTACTTCTTCCACTGAAGTATTGAACTCTTTAAAGTCATCCATGAGGATTGGAATCAACTTCTAAACTCTTGTTCATGTTGATATTTATACCTCCTCCCATGAATCACAAATGTTCTTAGTGGCATCTAGAATGGTGAATCCTTTCCAGAAGGTTTTCAATTTACTTTGCCCAGATCTATCAGAGGAATCACTCACTATCTATGCCAGCTATAGACTTATGAAATTTATCTCCTGAATTTGGAAGTTGAAATTGCTCCTTGATCCATGGGCTACAGAATGGATGTTATGTTAGCAGGCATGAAAACAATATTAATCTTGGGTATATCTCCTTCAGAATTCTTGGGTGACTAGGTATATTGTCAATGAGCAGTAATATTTTGAGAGAAATCTTTTTTCTGAGTAGTAGGTTACAAAAGTGAGCTTAAAATATTCAGTAAACATGTTGTAAACAGATGTGCCATCATCCTGGCTTTGTTGTTCCATTTACAGAGTACGAGGAGGGGGGGTAGGTACAGCTTAATTCTTAAGGGGCTGAGGATTTTTTGAAAGGTAAATGAGCATTGGTTTCTACTTAAAGTCACCGGGTACATTAGCCCCTAACAAGAGAGCCAGTCTGTGTTTTGAAGTTTTGAAACCAGGCATCATTATCTCTTCTCTAGCTATGTAAATCCTAGGTGGTGTCTTCTTCCAATGGAAGGTTGTTTCATCTACATGAAAAATCTGCTATTTAGTATAGCCAATTATCAACTATCTTAGCTAGATCTTCTGGATAACGTGCTGCAGCATCTACATCAGCACCTGCCGCTTCACCTTGTACTTTTATGTTATGGATATGGCTTCTTTCTTTAAACTTCATGAACCAACTTCTGCTAATGTCAAACTTTTCTTCTGCAGCTTCCTCACTTCTCTGTGCCTTCACAGAATTGAAGAGAATTAGGCCCTTGCTTTAGATTAGGTTTTGTCTTAAGAGAATATTGTGGCTGGTTTGATCTTTTATCCAAAACACTAACTCTTTCTCTATATCAGCAATAAGGCTGTTTCTACCTTCTTATCATTTGTGTTTTCACTGAAGTAGTACTTTTGATTTCCTTCAATAAAATTCCTTTGCATTCACAACTTGGCTTTTTGGCACAAAAGGCTGAGATTTCATCTTATCTCAGGTTTCAATATGCCTTCCTCACTAAGCTTAATCATGTCTAATTTTTTATTTAAAGTAAGAGATCTGTGACTCTTCCTTTTACTTGAAAATGTTGAGGTCATTTAGAGTTATTAATTGGCCTAATTTTAGTATTGTTGTGTCTCAAGGCATAGGGAGGCCTGAGGAGAGAGAAGGAGAAAGAGAAATAGCTGGTCAGTGGAGCAGTCCGAATACACACAACATTTATAGATTAAGTCCGTTATCTTATATGGGTGCGGATTGTGGCACCCCAAAACAATTACAATAGTAACATCAAAGATCACTGATCACAGATTACCATGACAGGTTAACGATAATGAAAAGTTTGGAATATTCAAAGAATTACCAAAATGTGAAAGAGAGACCCAAAGTCAGTACTTGTTGGAAAAATGGCACTGATAGACTTGCTTTATGAAGGTTTCCCACAAACCTTCAATTTGTAAAATGCACAGTATCTGTGAAGTGCAAGAAAGCAACATACAATAAAATGAGATATGTGGTATCCAATGTGTCCAGAGTGTTGAGCCCTAGGTACCAGGTACGCCTCTAGCTACATTGTCCAATGAAACCCTATCGATCTGATTCTATATATATATGACTACGCCTTAAAGCCCCTGGCTCCTCTCAAGCATTCCATTTCTCAGTCATGACTGGAGTTCAGCTCTCAACCCCAGACTCTGTCTGGAGCCTAGCTCTGGTCAGTTCTTTCCAAGACCCCTGTGATCTATTCTCTAGAGCAGTGATTCTCAACCAGGGAAAATCTCCCCTCCCTCCCCTGCCCAGAGGACATTTAAAAATGTCTGGAGATATTTTTGGTTGTAACAAATCAGGGAGTGCCACTGGTATCTAGAGGATAGAAGTCAAGAATGTTGCTAAACATCCTAAAATGCCCAGAAAACCTGCTCCCACATACAAAACAAAGAATTATGTGACCCAAAGTATCAATAATGCTGAAGATGAGAAAAGCTCTCCAGAGGATAAGTAATCCAGAATCAAAATAGTGCACCAAATGCCAATCGCAGGCAGAGCAGAGGAACAGTAGGGGATTTTCAACATAGAGCAAGGTGTGTCCTTAGCGTGGGATCTGTCTACCTCCTCAATCATCCCAATCCTTTTCCCTAGGTCCCCAAATGGTACCTGGAAGCCTCCTGTTAATGTATGGGTCACCAGTACTACAACCCAGACCTCTGGCACTGCTCACCACTTACACTCTTACTGCCCTGCCTACCCACTTCATTGGATACCATTCAAATTGATGTGATTCCAAATGGGCTTGGATTCATAGACCCCTTTGGAGACAGAGTTTTATAGTACTTGTTTCTCCCCACAGTGGTCAGACCCATAGCTAGGCAACTCATTGCTGGAGATTAGGCTCAGCCCTAGCTCTCCTTGCATCCCTAGGGTGGTGGGTGACTGCTGAGTCCACCTTAGAGATGACACTGATGTTGTTTATCAAGGAGATATTCCATGTCTTTCTGCATCACAGACAGATCAGAATTTCACTGTAGTAATTAACAATTCTGTAGCACAGAATCTATCCTCACAACAATTTCTATTATGTAAACTCCCCTTCCATCCCCCTCTAGCATCTTAATACAAGAGCACTCACAGCTGTTAAATCTGCCCTTCCTCTAACCAAGTAACATCTGGTCCCCACTGGGCCTTTGAGCAGTGGCCCTCTGGTTGGAGGTAGGGTGGTGGAGCATTTTTCCTCATTCAGGTCAAGGGATAACAGCACAGGGACTAGCCAGCCCCAACAGTGACTGAGTGCTTTTGTGATTCCTCCAAGGCATGTTCAACCTGAAGACTCCCTTCGGACAAATTTCTATGGCAACAGACAGTGTCTGAGAGATGAAAGTTCTGTTCTGAATGTCACTAGCATCTCAGATGCAGGGAGATGGGGGTTGGCTTTGGGGAGAGGTGGGGGAGTTTGCAGTGAGTTTGAAGCCAGCTTATGTATAGAGTGCATAGAGTATATAGAGTTTCTTCTAAAAGGGTGAATGTGAATGAGAAGGTGAGAACATACCAACTGCTAAGTATAAAAGGAGAAGCGAGGAGATGAGGAGAGAGGCAGCAGAAAACAATATTGGGTGTCACTATTCTTTGTCCTTCCTCTCACCCTCACCTTTATCCAGCAATGAATTATTGCTTCTCAGAAAAGATTAAAGAATTGGCTTGAATTTAAGTAGAGAAGAAAGGGAGAGGAACAGATTATATAACATTCTTTGTATCTTGAGAAACAGTGTCAGGGTAAAAACACTGGACTTAGAATCAAGAGACATAGCCTCAAATTCCATCACTGTCACTTTTGGCCACCTCATCCTGGCCAATGATGTGACAGCTCTAAATGGAACTTTTTTCATGATAAAATGCAGTAACCACTCTGCCTCCATCGTTGTTTTGAGGATCAAATGAGATAATCACTGTGAATATGTTTTATAAATGAGAAAACATTCAGCTAGTATTTCCCATAATGTCCTCTTTAGAACATTAATTCCATGGGATGTTAGTAAGATTTCAAGTAACAAAATAACAATAAAGTCAAGGAGTTGTTTTGTTTTTTTTTAATTGTGGATTTGTGAATATCTTTCCAGTACTCAATTGACTGTGGAACCTTTTATTGCGGAGTATTTGCATGACTAAAGTTTTCACAACACACTTTGGGAAATGTTTCCCTATAGAAATATAAGAAACTCTTCATAGTATTCTCAGCTGTTGTATGAGTAATAAGAATGTGCAGAAAAGAGGGGCCAAGATAGCGGCTTAGTAAGGTACACGCGCGTCTTAGTTCTTCCTCCAGAGCAACTACTAGCTGACCAGAAACAGTGCAGAACAGCTCCCGGGGCCACGGCAGGGACCGGACACACAGCCTACCCCAGTCTGGACTGGCTGGACTGGCTGCGAGACTCCACTGCGGTGAGCTCCCCGAGCGGTGCGCGCTTCCCTGGGCCACGGCAGCTAGCAGCCAGCACCCCTCCCTCCCTCCTTCCCGGACTGGCTGAGAGTCTCAGAGAGGTAAGTTCCCCAAGCCGCGGCGGCCAGCGGCCGGCACCCCTCCCTCGCGGGCGGCTTCCCGGTCTGGCTGCGAGGCTCGGATCAGCGAGTTCCCCAAGCCGCAGCGGCCGGCGGCCGGCGCCCCTCCCCCAGAGGCGGCTGCCCAGAGGGAGAGGAGGGAGTCTCCGACAGTGACAGGGACTGGGTCCAACCAAACACCAATAGTGGCATTGATAAAGGAGCCACAATATCTTTTGCTGGTGGGACCCGCAGACAGACAAGCACCACATACTGGGCAGGATAAAAAAAACAGAGCCCAGAGAATTCACAGGAAAGTCTTTCAACCTGCTGGGTCTCACACTCAGGGAAATCTGATTAAATGTCCAGATGTCAGCAAAAAATAACAAATCACACCAGGAAAATTGAAGATATGGCCCAGTCAAAGGAGCAAACCAATAGTTCAAATGAGATACAGGAGCTGAGACAACTAATTCTGAATATACGAACAGAAATGGAAAACCTCTTCAAAAACCAAATCAATCAATTGAGGGAGGACATGAAGAAGGCAAGGAATGAACAAAAAGAAGAAATGGAAAGTCTGAAAAAACAAATCACAGAACTTATGGAAATGAAAGACACAGTAGAAGAGGTGAAAAAAACAATGGAAACCTACAATGGTAGATTTCAAGAGACAGAGGTTAGAATTAGTGAACTGGAGGATAAATGAGCTAGACTTAACAGACATTTATAGAACATTACACACCGCAACAGCAGGATACACCTTTTTCTCAAGTGCTCATGGATCATTCTCAAAGATAGACCATATGCTGGGTCACAAAGCAAGTCTCAACAAATTGAAAAAGATTGAAATCATACACAACACTTTCTCAGATCATAAAGGAATGAAGTTGGAAATCAATAATAGGCAGAGTGCCAGAAAATTCACAAATATGTGGAGGCTCAACAACACACTCTTAAACAACCACTGGGTCAAGGAAGAAATTACAAGAGAAATTAGTAAATATCTCGAGGCGAATAAAAATGAAAACACAACATATCAAAACCTATGGGACGCAGCAAAGGCAGTGCTAAGAGGGAAATCTATTGCCCTAAATGCCTATATCAAAAAAGAAGAAAGGGCAAAAATTCGGGAATTAACTGTCCACTTGGAAGAACTGGAGAAAGAACAGCAAAATAACCCCAAAGGAAGCAAAAGGAAAGAAATAACAAAGATTAGAGCAGAAATAAATGAAATTGAGAACATGAAAACAATAGAGAAAATCAATAAGACCAGAAGTTGGTTCTATGAGAAAATCAATAAGATTGATGGGCCCTTAGCAAGATTTACAAAAAGAAGAAGAGAGAGGACGCAAATAACTAAGCTCAGAAATGGAAGAGGAGACATTACCACTGACCTCACAGAAATAAAGGAAGTAATAACAGGATACTATGAACAACTTTATGCTAATAAATACAACAATGTAGATGAAATGGACAAGTTCCTAGAAAGGCATGAACAACCAACTTTGACTCAAGAAGAAATAGATGACCTCAACAAACCAATCACAAGTAAAGAAATTGAATCAATCATTCAAAAGCTTCCCAAAAAGAAAAGTCCAGGACCAGACGGCTTCACATGTGAATTCTACCAAACATTCCAGAAAAAATTAGTACCAACTCTTCTCAAACTCTTCAAAAAAGTCGAAGTGAAGGGAAAGTTACCTAATTCATTCTATGAAGCCAACATCACCCTCATACCAAAACCAGGCAAAGATATTACAAAAAAAGAAAACTACAGACCAATCTCTCTAATGAATATAGATGCAAAAATCCTCAACAAAATTCTAGCAAATTGAATCCAGCAACACGTTAAAAGAATTATGCATCATGACCAAGTAGGATTCATCCCAGGTACGCAAGGATGGTTCAACATAAGAAAATCAATTAATGTAATACACCATATCAACAAATCAAAGCAGAAAAATCACATGATCACCTCAATTGATGCAAAGAAGGCATTTGACAAGATTCAACATCCTTTCCTGTTGAAAACACTTCAAAGGATAGGAATACAAGGGAACCTCCTTAAAATGATAGAGGGAATATATGAAAAATTCACAGCTAATACCATCCTCAACGGGGAAAAATTGAAAACTTTCCCCTAAGATCAAAAACAAGACAAGGATGTCCACTGTCACCACTGTTATTCAACATCGTGTTGGAGGTTCTAGCCAGAGCAATTAGACAAGAAAAAGAAATACAAGGCATCAAAATTGGAAAGGAAGAAGTAAAACTATCACTGTTTGCAGATGATATGATACTATACGTTGAAAACCCTGAAAAATCCACAGCAAAACTACTAGAGCTAATAAATGAGTACAACAAAGTAGCAGGTTACAAGATCAACATTCAAAAATCTGTAGTGTTTCTATACACTAACAATGAACAAGCTGAGGGGGAAATCAAGAAACGAATTCCATTTACAATTGCAACTAAAAGAATTAAATACTTAGGAATAAATTTAACTAAAGAGACAAAAGACCTATACAAAGAAAACTACAAAAAACTGTTGAAAGAAATCACAGAAGACCTAAATAGATGGAAGGGCATACCGTGTTCATGGATTGGAAGACTAAATATAGTTAAGATGTCAATTCTACCTAAATTGATTTACAGATTCAACGCAATACCAATCAAAATTCCAACAACTTACTTTTCAGAAATAGAAAAACCAATAAGCAAATTTATCTGGAAGGACAGGGTGCCCCGAATTGCTAAAAGTATCTTGAGGAAAAAAAATGAAGCTGGAGGTCTCACGCTGCCGGACTTTAAGGCATATTATGAAGCCACAGTGGTCAAAACAGCATGGTACTGGCATAAAGATAGATATATTGACCAATGGAATCGAATAGAGTGCTCAGATATAGACCCTCTCATCTATGGACATTTGATCTTTGATAAGGCAGTCAAGCCAACTCACCTGGGACAGAACAGTCTCTTCAATAAATGGTGCCTAGAGAACTGGATATTCATATGCAAAAGAATGAAAGAGGACCCATATCTCACACCCTATACAAAAGTTAACTCAAAATGGATCAAAGATCTAAACATTAGGTCTAAGACCATAAAACAGTTAGAGGAAAACGTAGGGAGATATTTTATGAATCTTACAATTGGAGGTGGTTTTATGGACCTTAAATCTAAAGCAAGAGCACTGAAAAAGAAAGAAAGAAATGGGAGCTCCTCAAAATTAAACACTTTTGTGCATCAAAGAACTTCATCAAGAAAGTAGAAAGACAGCCTACACAATGGGAGACAATATTTGGAAACGACATATCAGATAAAGGTCTAGTATCCAGAATTTATAAAGAGATTGTTCAACTCAACAACAAAAAGACAGCCAACCCAATTACAAAATGGGAAAAAGACTTGAACAGACACCTATCAGAAGAGGAAATACAAATGGCCAAAAGGCACATGAAGAGATGCTCAATGTTCCTGGCCATTAGAGAAATGCAAATCAAAACCACAATGAGATATCATCTCACACCCACCAGAATGGCCATTATCAACAAAACAGAAAATGACAAGTGCTGGAGAGGATGTGGAGAAAGAGGCACACTTATCCACTGTTGGTGGGAATGTCAAATGGTGCAACCACTGTGGAAGGCAGTTTGGTGGTTCTTCAAAAAGCTGAATATAGAATTGCCATACGACCCAGCAATATCATTGCTAGGTATCTACTCAGAGGATTTAAGGGAAAAGACACAAACGGACATTTGCACACCAATGTTTATAGCAGCGTTATTTACAATTGCAAAGAGATGAAAACAGGCAAAATGTCCATCAACAGACGAATGGCTAAACAAACTGTGGTATATACATACGATGGAATATTATGCAGCTTTAAGACAGAATAAACTTATGAAGCATGTAATAACATGGATGGACCTAGAGAACATTATGCTGAGTGAGTCTAGCCAAAAACTAAAGGACAAATACTGTATGGTCCCACTGATGTGAACCGACATTAGAGAATAAACTTGGAATATGTCATTGGTAACAGAGACCATCAGGAGATAGAAATAGGGTAAGATAATGGGTAATTGGAGCTGAAGATATACAGACTGTGCAACAAGACTGGATACAAAAACTCAGAAATGGACAGCACAATACTACCTAATTGTAATGTAATTATGTTAAAACACTGAATGAAGCTGCATCTGAGGTATAGTTTTTTATTTTTTATTTTTAAAATTTTTTTCACTCTATTATCGTTTTCTTTTTCTGTTGTCTTTCTATTTCTTTTTCTAAATCGATGCAAATGTACTAAGAAATGATGAATATGCATCTATGTGAAGATACTAAGAATTACTGATTGTATATGTAGAATGGAATGATTCCTAAATGTTGTGTTAGTTAATTTTTTTAATTAATAAAAAAAAAAAAAGAAGAATGTGCAGAAGAGAAAAAGGCCAGGTTGTCCTAGCAGCAAGAGAATGACCCTGGAACATGTTGCTTCTCAGGTATTTCTAATGTGGATCGAATTTTGGGAATTCCTTACAGACCATGCCTCTTCTGAAGAATGTAGTGGCCTTGTGCAAGTTTTCAAGGGCCTGATACATAGCTGAAACTCAACAAATAGCTGAGGTCAAGGTTGGGTTTTGCATTAATGGGTCATAATAAAATTTGCCATGATTCCTGATGTTTTTGTTTTAAAAACTAAACAACTCTAAAAAGGAACTACCTTCATTTGGGGGAAACACTCCTGCCCATCCAGAGGAGGAGAAGGAGACTAGAATACATTAGCAATAGTTGAGATATTCAGTCGTATACTACAAGTATACTCAACCAAGCTGTGGATTAGATTTGGACCAGGTCTTTGCCCATCAGGGAACAGTCTACTGGGTCTAGACTTAAAATATGATCATGGCGTGTGGCATCTGACTTGGACGCGATAGATTATAGAGGGAGGGGAACACTGCAGTGGGGCCTGAGTGGCTTCTTAATAAGTTTCAGTTAAAATTCCAATTGGCTTTACCTAATGAATCTTTCAACAATTACAGAGATATTCCAAGTACTTTGACAAGGTATTTTTAAGGAAAGTGTTTTTATTCTATGATAATCAATCCCTACAAATATTTAAACAACACATACTGCTTCTCTCTGTGACTTCTAACAGGGTTAAATATTTGTCCTCTAAGAGGTCATGTTTTCAGTACCAGCAGGATGAATCTGGAATCCTAAAATTGTGTGTCCCGGCTTTTTATTTCAAGGATTGTCATTATCACTTTTGTTATCTGCCCCCAAACTCTGATATATTATGTTGAGCAAACTCGCATTTTTCATGAATGCTAACAAATGGAAGCCTAATGTGGACATAATAACAGCTTCTGTTTCACCCAGATCCAGGAAGCTCCAAGCTAAATTAAATGTTCAATCTCAATAATTATTAGAATTTTGCTTCCTCTACTTTTTGAAAATGTACTCTTTTGGTTTTCTGTTTCTATTATTTTTTTTTTGTAACTTTTTTACTGTATAGTATAGCGTATATACAAAGCAAAGAAAAAGCAATAGTGCTCAGAGTACCCTTCAACAAGTAGTTACAAGACAGATCCCAAGGTTTATCTAGGGCTACCAATCGATCCTCTCAGATTTTTCCTTCTAGGCACTCCAGAATATAGGAGGCTAGAAGGCATAAATATTTTTTTATCATCAACAATCAACTTTTTTCTTTCTTTTTTTTTTTGTGTGAAAAATAACATATATACAAAAAAGCAATAAATTTCAAAGCACAGAGCCACGATTAGTTGTAGAATATACTTCAGAGTTTGACCTGGGTTACAATTCCACAATTTAAGATTTTTACTTGTAGCTGCTCTAAGATACTGGAGACTAAAAGAGATATCAATTTATTGATTCAGCGTTCATATTCATTTGTTAAATCCTATCTTCTCTGTATAACTCCACCATCACTTTTGATCTTTCTACCCTTCTCTTTAAGGGTGTTTGGGCTATGGCCATTCTAGCTTTTTCATGTTGGGTCTGTCACTAATATGGGGTAGGGAGATGGAATTAGCTGATGTTCTGGAGAGGCTGGGCCCTCTAGGTTTCAGGATGTATCTGATCCAGGGATCCATTTGGAGTTTTGTAGGTTTCTGGAAAGTTACACTAGTTCATGGAACCCTTGTGGAATCTTATATATTGCCCTAAATGTTCTTTTAGCGTTTTTCTGTTTTTATTTTTAAATCCTTATTTTTATCATTAGCTCCCTGAAGTATGTCTCAGATTTCCTTCCTGAGGTCCAAACCCCAAATATTTATCTGTCTACTATGTGTCTCTGTCTGAAAATCCCAGAAGAACTCAAGCTCAAGACCATATTTAAAAATCACACTTTTACTTTTACTTCTAAAACAGACAAATCTTCCCGCATTTCTGTTTTAGTGAACACCACCAACACTTACTCAGTTTCCCCAGCCAGATATTTGGGATACTTTATACACCTCCCTCCCTTTAACCACCCACAGTCAATCCATTACCATTCAGTTGACCTTGACCCTATTCTTTTCCAAATCAGTTTTCCACACTGCATATTTTGCCTCCACCTTTATTCAAGTCTTCTTAGATTACTGCAGCTCCTTCTAATAGGTTTCCTTTCTTCATTGATTATTTCTAAAAAAAATTAACCCAATGATGGCACTCACTATATAAAATCTTCCCCATGCTTGATCTGGTCTTGAGGATTAATTCAGATCCCCTTAGCATGATGTACATGCTCACCTCCCCAGACTCAGAACCTTCTCAGCATCAGGCCTTTTAGAACCACACACATGCTCACCACCCCAGTATGAGGCGCCTTGATATGGCACAAACACTCACCTCCCCAGATTCAGACTCCAGCACGGCACCCGTGCTCACCTCCACGGTTTCATTTTTCACTTCTCTCTAGATTGTAATTTATGTTCCAGATATTTTCAAATACCTTCTCTTTCCAAATGGGAGTGGATCTGAAAAAAATACCATCTGTGAGCCTCCTTCTCCTGGGTCAGATCACTAACGTTAAATATCTCAACAAGTCTGATTCAACCAGAAATACCATTTCTTACCCAAAGTAAGGTGGCAGAGGAAAAATAAACTTCAAGTCTTCATACATGCTGTTTTCTATGGCTTCAACGGCATTTTCAAACCTAATTCATCTGAATAATTCCTCATCACTCTTTGGGATACAGCTCTGGCATGACTTTCTCCTCTGGAAAGATTTTACTCTTTTTTTTTTTTTACCTTCACCTTACATAACTTTTTGTTTTCACTTGCATGTTCCTAATGAATCTTATACATAGTCTATTGTATCTTATAGCACTGCACTGTAAATGTACATTTTCTTGTCTGTACTCACCACTACCACCACTACTAAATTGGCAAGAACTGTGTCTGCTTTGTTCAGTCCCAGGCCTCTAGAACAAGTGTCTGTATAACATAGTGCAAATTCAATAGAAAGTTTGTCCAGTGAATGAACAAATAAGAGCCTTCCTGGAATTATGTGAGTTATAATAGGAGGATAAAAATATTAGCCTTTAGGGTGGGCCATGGTGGCTCAGCAGGCAGAGTTCTTGCCTGCCCATGCCCCACCCCATAAAAACCACTAGCCTTTAAAATATAAGACCATATCAAGTACAGCAGGTCACAATCACTAACGATTTCCTTTACCATATAGTAATTTATGTCTATGAAAATGTGACTTACCAACTGATGTTTGAACTCTGTAGACTTTTGTATAGCAAAGCCTTAGCATGTAGACAATCATGGGTTACAAAGACATGCATGGTCTCTGCCTCTAAGAAGCTTAAACTTAGTTGCAAGGCTATTTTACAGACAGTGCAAAGGAGGCACTAACAGAATATGCAATTTATACAAGGTCACTCAGGGAATAAGTGAAAGGATCAAGATCCAAACTTGGGCGCTCTGGCTCTAGATTCAGCCTACTTTCCATTTCTACTCACTGTGAGATGTTAAAGGGGAAAACATAGCATCCCTTCAGCTCAGACTCGAGCATATGAAAGCTGCAAAAGGAAGGGAAATAGAGGGAAAGACATCATGGCAGAACTAGGAATTGAGCTGAACTTGAACTAGTGGACATCCATGAATAGAAAGAAAAAAGAAAAGCTTTCCAGGAGAAGAAAACAGCATATACTAAGGCTCGTGCTTAGAAGAGCTCCAGAAAGCATTAAAAGAAAGTAGAAGGAAAGAATGAATTATTAATTATTCAGAGACAGCCATTGTTAAAATAGTCTTGATCTACTTTCTCCCAGGGTTTTATTTTTTCTTTTAAATGCATAGCTTTTATTTGCTTTACAAAATTGAGATCATATTGTATCTACAATTTTGAGTCTTGCATTTTTAACTTACTTACTTTAATGCTTACTAACATAAGCATTTTCTTCTTATTATAAGCTACTTGTAAACATTATTTTAATGGCCTCATCATTATCAGTGAACAGATATATTATAGTTTAATTAAACATCTCTGTTACTAAACACAAAGTTGCGTGCAATTTTTTAAATTAGAAATAATGCTGCTAACAATATCTTTGTCTATAAAACTTTTTCATATTTACTCTTATTTCCTTAGTTTAAATTACAAAAGTGGAATACTTAGGTCTAAAAGTATAGCTTTTTAATTTACTGTTTTTTCCCCAGATAATCAAGCTAAACCTTGTTGGAACTTGGAGGTAAATGAGTCAGTCCCTACCCTCAAGAGTTTACCTTCTAGAGGGAAAAGTAAATATATAAACATAGACAAGTAAATAAAATTCAGTAGAGAAAATGCTTTACTCAAAGAAGTATGAACAAAATCTGTGGGCCCACAGTGAAAGAAATGACCTTCTTTCCTGGAAGAGTAAAGGAAAAAACAGAGGGACTGACGTCTGAAATATATTTCTGTTCATTTGTTTTCCTCTGACACTTCATTTTGAGGGCACAGCTGTTGTTTCTGATTGAGTCAGAGCTGTTTAGATATTTAAAGGTAGCGCTTCTGACCCAGAAGAAGGAGTCTAGGGATTTTATACATTTTAAGATTACTGTGCTTGTGCTTAGCTAATTAGATAATCATTATCAATTCATACAACCAAATTAAGAAATACAAAATAACTAAGTTATCTAACCCGCACTGCTGGCATTTTTTGACAACGCACCATTTCTCTGAGATAGTAGTGAAGCAGTTTCTGCTTTGGAACACTCAGGTAATAGCACCTTGTCATAATCCATAGAGAATGTCCCAGTGTTCCTATGGCTGTCTCCTACATTCTCACCTCTAGGTCAGAAGTTCCCAGTCTTTCTTGGTTCACAGTACCCTTGGTGATTCAGTGATTTTTTTCATGGTGTCCCCAAGTTAAAAGAAGCGTGTAATTATTCCATTAATTAAGTAGTTAAGTCCAAACAACTTAATGTGACCTGGCACATAGTAGCCATTTGAAAAGATAACACAAATTAGTTTTAAGAAAAAAAATTTCTTTCATTCTTAAAAATTATCATAATTACGTATTAATGGGATGTATGACCCTGGGCACAACCTCTCAAGCTTTGGAATCAGATTGGACACTGCCATCCTTACTTCTTGTTCATGTTGCTTTCCATACAGTACTTGCTTTTTGTCAGAGTAGCTACCAAACACAGTTCTGCAGTGACATAGTGACCTGGAATGAAAAGTAGTGCAATCTAATGTTGAAACCATGAGCTACCTTGAGCTGGTAATTTATAGGGTGTCTGATGGATGTTGAGTATTGCTATATATTTTCCTCAAAAATGTCAAATATCCAGAGGCACCCCTGGCAGCTTGCAGCAGGTGCCTTGGCACACTATTGGGCCACCACAGCCCCAGTCCATGTTCTTTACCTTAAAGTTCATTCTTTCCCCTCCTGGATGGTTACAGACACCATCTAGGGAGCTGGCTACACAGCCTTTACTTGCCACTAACTAGCCCTGTGACTTCGGAAAGTCATGTCACCTCCCTGTGAGCTCCCTCTTTCAAAGAATGGAGTTGTGGTAAATATCAAAGAAGGTCATATATTCCAAGATTCTTTACAAACTCTAAAGCACCAAATAAAAGCTATTAGTTGTATTTTATAATAGTTAAAGGACTCAGAAAAAGTAGGGCTTTTCCATTGCTCTTAGGTTAAAAATCCTCAAATTAGCAAGCTACATCCTGCTTAATCTAGTCAGTTCTACCCCCTTATCCCTACCCACTGCCCCACTGCACCACCCCCCACCAGCCTCAGCCTCTTTTCATTGCATTCTTCATTCCCACTCTCTTCTCTCCATCCATCCTTAACTTCTCTCTATTCCTAACAATCCCAATCCTTCCCCCAAGTCCTTCCCCCATGCTGTAAAAACTCCCCTGAGTTTTTCCTAGAAAACTCCACCCCATCCCACCCCTCTTTACCTAGCAAATCATTGTTGATTCTTCACTTTTCAGCTTAATTATTACTTCACTGGGGAAACCCTCTCTAATTTCCTAAACCAACTGGCAGAGGTCACTGTCCTGCGTTGTACCTTCTTTCTGGCCATTTGTCTGACATGTCTTTTTAACTAGGCTGTAAACTCTTGGAGGTCAGGAGTCACCTCTGTCTTTTCCATCCTTGTGTTCCCAGAGCCACAATACCTGGAACAGAATACCTGGAACAGAATAGCTGCTCACTAAGTAGAGGTCCTCATTCACAGGAAATGTCAATATCAGCACAGCTGAAGCTGAGATAAGGGCAACAGCAGACTCTCTGCCCTCCTATGAGCTAATTTGATCCTTCATTCACCTCCATGTTTTTCTTTTGTTTTGCTTTGCTTTTCCTTCTTTTTCAATACCTCCTTCTCTTTCCTATGACACCAAATGCTCTCAAATCAGGGACTGATGAGAAAGTGACTGCTGTGTTCTGGTAATCCTGAAGAGGGGAGGGGAAGAAGAGTTTTCTGTCTTTTCTAAAGGACAAAAGGATGAGAATTTGTACATTTAAAGTACAAATCTTTGGAAAATCCAGCACCTCTCCCCTCTGCCCCCAGTGCATGAAAAAGCCTTTCTGGGTTCACCTCCACATAGTGAGATCTTCAGTGGTTGTTTGGGGGACTCCCTACTCCGAGTTCTCACAGATGAGCAAGGACTGCCCAGGCAAAGATCCCCATTATTATTGAGTCTCCTACATGCAAGCATTGAGCAAATCACTTTATTTACATGCTCTCTACTTCCTAACTAGAGCCCTGTAGCAGAAATACCATCATCCCCTCTTTACTGATGGGGAAATCAACACTCTGAGTGGTTCTATGAAGTTCCTCAGGGTATGTAGGCTCTCAGTGTATCAGAACATCCCTTTCTCTTTCCCCTTCTTCCCCACCCCCCCTCCTTCACCCCATTTCAACTTCTGGAAAAAAAAACAAAAACATTGCAAGCATTTTCCCTTAGGAGCCCAACTCATTTTCTTGGGTGCTGGGGCTTATGTAGAGCTGAGTGCCTATGATTTCATCTGCCACTTAACTGAGATTAGCTAGAAGCAATCTGCTTAAAGTTTAAGCATCAACTTATCACTTTGTTAACTGTGCATTCATTTTCTAGGGGATGGTTAACTTTAATGGGAATGGGGGATTGAATCATGTGGCAACAGGTTCCCTGACATGTGGGAACCAGAAGGGAAGTGAGAGGCCTTCCTTGTCAGATGTTGTATGGAGTGGGATCTGGTTTAAAGTGCTGGATTAATTTTCTGCTTGTAAATTCCTGCCAGGGAATAGACAGGAAGACTCCCACTCTGTCACCCTGTGATTGACAGGATAGTGCCTAAAAGAATGATGTAAGGGAGGAGACAAGAGTTAGAATTTCTTACAGCCAAAGATGATGCACAGGCCATCAGATTTTGTCTGGAAGGGAACTTCACAATCATACAATCTCACCCTCTCATCTTTCGGATGAAGAAATTGAGGTACAGAAAGGGACAGTGACTTGTCATATCATATGCACCAGGTCAGAGATGGACTAGAACACAGCAGACTTGTTCCCTTATCTCATACCTTCCAAGAGGCAACTCCACAGGTTTCTTAACTTCCCAACAGCATAAGGTATGGCTTGCTTAATTCCATTAACCAAGTGCCTGCTTTTCTGGACCTTTTGAAAAGCATTCTTTGATCTCATTGTCCACGTGCCAAGAATAGGCAAAAATTTTCTGAAAAACTGAGTAGACTTTCAACTTCTTGAATTGTCATGATTTTTTTCAATCAATCATCCTTAAGTACTATTAGATACAACCTTCTTTTTGTCATTATAACCTGATAGGAAAGGTTTAAGAATTTTAACTCTTTTTAACAGATGGAGCAACCAGAGGGGAAGGGTATTTATAAAGGATTCTACAAATAAAGAAACATAGGTTTGGCTGGGAAATCTGGTAGCTTCAGTCTTCATTCTGACAGCTTAATTAAGAATACTTCCTTGCTTGGCATTTTAGGGGTGCCATAATCTGGCTCCTCTTTGACCAGCCAATTTTCTCTTCCAGGGTATCTCTTCCAGGCCAAGCAAGTTTCTCTACTGGAATCTCAAATTTTTCATTGCTGTTTGTATGATGTGCATTGAGCACCTACTATTCCCACAACGTTGTCCAATATTCTGCAAATACAAAGATAAATTCATTTGAATAGTTTGCAAAGGGTCAAATCTAAAAAAATGTCTCTCAGTCTTCAGGTAGTGATCCATTTATAAGTCATGAAATAAATTTAGCAGGTGTGATGGTTAGGTTCTGGTGTCAGCTTGGCCAAATGATGATGCCCAGTGGTCTGATCAAGCAAGCACTAGCCTGACCATTGCTGCAAGAACATTTCATGGCTGGTTGATAAACTGGAAGGCTGGTATATTAAATTATCAATCAGTTGACTGCAGCTGTGACTGATTATATATCTGTAATCAACCAAGGCATGTCTCCCACAAAGGAGATGGTCCAATCAGTTGATGGCTTCTAAGGAAGAAGAGAGACTCTTTCACTGCATCTTCAGCTAGCGAGCCTCTCCAGTGGGATTTGTGGAGACCCTTCATCAGACTTGCCTGTTTCACAGCCTCCCTGTGAATTTTGGACTCTTCCACTCCCACGGCTGTGTGAGACACTTTTATAAATCTCATATTTACAGATATCTCCTGTTGGTTCTGTTTCTCTAGAGAACCTTGACTAATACAGCGGGTCATGACCAGTATTTTCTTTTAATGAAATTGTAGATTGTGCCATAATGGTCCTCACTTTGTTCTCACCTCCCTAAATCAATGTAACTCAGTAGCCAATAGAGCAACAGCATATGTGATACAAACAAAGACTTTAAAAATGTTCCAGATTTGGTGTTTGTCCTCGGTGGTTACTCTTGGGAGCCCCAAGACTACCCTCATGTGAACAAACCTGGGCCAGACTGTGGATAAAGAAAATACAGGGTCCCATCTTCTGTATCCCAGATTGCACGCTAACCTCCAAATATGTAAATAAAACCCATCCAAGATCATCCAGCTCCCACCACCCTCAGCCAAAGCCCCAGGAGACTGCAGCTGTGTAAGTGAGCCCGTTTGAAATCAGCTGAACTAGACCGTATCTAGAACTTGGGGTTATTGACATATTGGGCCAGATAATTCTTTCTTTTAGAGGTGTGCTCTGTGCATTGCAAGATGTTTAGCAGATGCTAAGTAGATGACAGTAACACCATTCCACACTTGTGAAAACCCAAAATATTTTCTTCAGGCACTGTGAAATATCCCCTGGGGGAAAAGTCACTCCCAACTGAGAACCACTGGGTCTAGAAAAACCACCAGTAAACCCATGAAAAAATAAATCATTGCTGTTTTAAGCCATGAAGTTTTATCTGACAAAAACTATCTCCTCTGGGTACAGAATAGAATGAAATGGATATATCCTATCGGTTCTGTTTCTCTGGAGGACCCTAAGACAGAACTATAGAAATTTTTATTAATGTCATCTATTGTGGTTGGCTTTTTTTGTTTTCTCATATCCTCCCCTGTTGCCTCATCCAAAATATTCTCTATGTCCCTACATTTAGTCGAAACTCCATGTATGATTTAAGGTTCAAAGCTCAGGCTCCAACTTGCCCATGAAGTCTTCCTTCCATGTGCATTCTGTGAATCCCTTTGGCATTTAAATGTGTCAAATGTTCACTTATGAAATGTTCCTTTGGCATTTATTAAAAATTTGTTTTAGCGCTCTGCTCCATTCTACTCTGTTTAAATATGATCAATGATTTTGTTTCTCCCTTCACCCAGCTCCTTGAAGGCAGAGCCCACACTGCATCTTTCTTTGTATCCCCCCAGTAAGAACCTAATCTCTTATACACATGATTGGTCCTCAACAAAGCTTAACTTACAGTTTGTCATTCAAAAAGCCACAGCATTCACTTTCCATCAACTTTACGGATTTTATCTTCAAAAGACCAAGTCTCTTCTGTAAATGAGTCCACCCTGCAAGTCCCTTCCGGGGTTGGAGCTATCACTGAGTTCCACCTGTGTGATATGTATTGGAGACCAGGAGCATCAAGCTGACTGTTTGGGGTATCACCAGATAAACCATTTCCTAAGAGGAATATTGCCCACCAGGAGAGCAGCAGCTGCCCGTGATAACTGTGCTTTCAGCTAGGGGAGGCCTGCAGCACCTGACCTCAAACTTGGCCACAAGCCCTGAGTCATGCAATTACCACACACGGGCCTCCCACCCAGCAGAGCTGGTATGTTGCCTCCACTCCTCACCTGGTTAATCCATGCTTTTCCCACAGGCAGAAAGGAGGTATCCTTATGGCTGCAGGGTTTTCTAAAGCTGCGCCTGACTTTCCTCTCGGGCACACACTGCTTTCTCCCTCTGTATTTCCACTTCCTCCCCCTCCCACTCCACAGCTAAGACCCTGCTGGGCCCATATGACAAGTCTGTGCAGAGAAGAGCTTTACTGTTTGTTGTTAGGCTATTAACAAGTGTAGTCTGTTAATGTGTTCTGATTGATTTCTGGATTTTTTTTTCCCCCTTCTCGACTATTGGAACCCCCTTAGCTACAGAGGCTGGTGTGAGGAGGCAAAATGTTTACTTGGTTTTTTATCCCAAAAGATGCTAGGAAAAATGAAGAAATTTATTCAGTGAGTATTCAGGTAGGCAAGTGCATAGACTCTACCTTCCCTGGAATCACATTTTTTCAGAAGAGGCTGCACGATTGAAAAGAAAGTGTACTGAACTTGATGCCTGACAATCTGAGCTTGGAGTCTGCTTCTTTCCAGTGACTCATTCTATTTCCAGTTGCCAAGGTTCTGTGGCCATGGCAGCTCACCAAGCCCCTTGGAATCTGTTTTCTCCCCAGTGAGTGAGGATAATAATGGTGTCTCTCTCACAGCTGTTGAGAGGCTCACAGATCATATGAAATGAGATCTGGAAATTTCTGAAAAGGAGGATCATTGGGTAGTACTGTAATAATGGAATTAGACTTTTTCCAGGGCTGGTAATTCTGGGAATGTTAGGGGAAACATGGCTTCTTCTCTCCCACCCTCCCTGCTAAGGGACATTCTATCAAATGCGCCAACTCTTGAAAGAAAACAGGAATTTGCTTTGGTTTTCTTTGAAGATGGTTAAAAAAGCACTGTTGTTTTCCTCCAAGAGAAAAGATCTATTTTGTAGTGGGAAGTTGTAAATTTAAAGAGAATACTTTTAAACACGAAGGTCTTGAAAATGGAGACTAAAGATATTAATAAGACTCTATCTATATGGCACTTTAGAGTTTACAAAGCAGGTTCTCTGGAAGTTTCTAAGAAAAAAGTTGGCAGTGGCAGCTCTAGAACTCATTCATTCAATAGATCTTTACTGAGCATCTAATATCTGCAAGTCACTGTTCCAGGCACTCAGGATATAAAATGGAATAAAGCAAGCAACCCTCAACTCCATGGAACTTAACATACCATGAGGAAACAGTCCAAAAAGAATTAAAAACCTAAAACTAGAATAAAATGTCAGATGTTAGGTGCTTTGAGGAAAACAAAATGAGGTAATAATACAGACACTATATTAGAGAGAAAATTGTAAAGTGCCATTTAAAAAAGTATGGTTAGAACTTCCTGGGGCATTGACATCTGAACAGAGACTTTAATGGAGATACAGACGTGGATTTCTGGGAAAGAATATAAAATGAAAGTAAGTGCAAAGGTCCTGAGGCAGAAACATATTCGAGGAATAACAAAGCAGCTCAGCCTCTGTCTTGCCAGATTAAATACCTTCTCAAGATCCTTTTCAGCATTCTCTATGTTCCCCTAAAAGAAATTTAGTCATTTAATTATTATTTATTCACTCTTCATGGGTAATATAGTAGCAATATAAGTTTTGCATTCAAGTATAATGAAATTTCCAGCAAAACTGGTTGAGTTCAGTTTGTCAGCTGTTTCAGATAAAGAGCAGGGACTCTAACAGAGCATTTGGGACTGTTTACCCCAATCTAAAGTCCTGAGGCTTCGCCTCTCCCCACCCCTGGTATATCTTCAGAGTTAACTGAGAAGTGGTTGGTCTTGTTAATGCTGTGGTGAAAGGAGCCACTGAAGTTCTCATTTCCACACTGCAGGGACTCTCCTGAAAAATTACTAGCATAAAAAGAGTTGGCTATAGAGCAGAGAGGGTTGGAACGGAACAAAATGGATAGGCTTTGCTGGATGGAAGGAAAGCTGGTATACATGACTTATCATTGTTTTCATATGCAAACCCAGAACCAAACCAGATAATGGAAATACACTTGCACAGCTCATTCCTCTCTTCATATGGGGGAAGACAGCTTCAAAAATAGCCAGCTTTGCTCTCCAGATCATATATATATATATATATATATATATATATGAAGCTCGAGTTCTCTACTTTTCCCTGCCACCTGAGTCACCAGCTCAGTGCCACTTGGACCAGAGATACTAAAACAATCATTATCTCTGTGACTGTTTCAACATTAAACTAGTCAATGGGAACTCTCATATTGTGTTCATGTTCCATTGCAGGGGGGTAATTGTCAGACATTAGGTTCTTTTTAGCTTTCTTCTTGGAAATCCAGAGGGTGACTATCTGAATGTACTTACTCAGGATCCCTGGATCTGCCATGCTTCCAGGTGGGAGTGGGAAGGGGAAACACAGACCAGAGAGACAGAGCAAGATGGACAGGATAGCTCCTCTTCAGCTGGCTTCTGTTAAATTGCTCTGGTACAGGACTTATCCCTTTTCTCCACTCCTGGCTGGTCAGCCCATTTACCTGGATTTCCACATAAGAAGGCTTGAAAAGCAGACCAATTAATAATGTTCTTTTTCTTAGAGTCTGTTATCAAATTTCTATCAACTAGAGCTATGTACTATGTGGGAGCTATACTTCCTGCTCCCTGGGCTATGCCTCTTTCCTACTGGCCCTTCTTTATCCTTCCATCCCTTTCTCCATAGTCTCTCTCTGTCTGGAGGTCACAGTCAAGGGAAAACTGGACACACTCTAGAAACAGAACGTGAATGAATTCCCACAGACAAGCCACTTGGAAAAGCTTTCAGGAACTCAGACCCTGAATGCCTTTTCTCCTATCCAGGAAGTGTGAAAATGCAGCTTCTTCTGCAGCACAGATGTCTAGATGAGTTTTCCCCTGGAAGTCAGCTCCACCCCACTCACCACTCTGCTAGAAGTGGCCAACAATCTGTTATCTGCTAGATGGAGTAGTTATTCTGGGAAAAAGGGAAATTTGGACTCCCATCCTGGCTTTCTCCAGGTGAGTCGTGTCTTAATTTGGGATCTGTGTTGCCCCATTCATAAAATGAGGGAATTTGGAACAAATTGGTGATTTTCAAATGATGTTCCTCAGAACCACAGGGCTCCCCTGGGGGTCACCAGGCCTTCTACTCTCACTTCAACTAGTTCAGCATTATTTTGCTCTCTCATCTTTTGGGCCTCCATATGGGATTTCTTTGTAAGGAAGTTCCTCAGTAGAAGAGGTTGAAAACCCCTGGGCTAGATGAGTCTAAGGTGCAAAATTGAGGATGCGCAGTATATTAGCTAGGGTTCTCTAGAGAAACAGAATCAGTAGGAGATATCTGTAAATATGAAATTTATAAAAGTGTCTCACGCAACCACAGGGATGTAAGAGTCCAGAACTGAGAGCTGGCAGCTCCAATGAAGGTCCTCAATGAACTCTCAGGAGAGGCTGGCTGGACAACCATGGGTATGCTGGTTTGAAATGATGAATGCACCCTAGAAAAGCCATGATTTAATCCTAATCCCATTTTGTAAAGGCAGCCATTTCTTCTAATCCTTATTCAGTAGTATATGTTTGAATCTATAATTAGATCATCTCCCTGGAGATGTGACTCACTCAAGAGCAGTTGTTAAGCTGGATTAAGTGGAGATGTGTTTCCACCCATTTGGGTAGGTCTTGATTAGTTACTGGAATCCTATAAAAGAGGAAATGTTTTGGACAAAATGGGAGATTCAGAGAGAGCAGAGCAGGATGACATAGCCACAAGAAGCAAAGAGTCCACCAGCCAGTGACCTTTGGAGATGAAGAAGGAAAACGCCTCCCAGGGAGCTTCATGAAACCGGAAGCCAGGAGAGGAAGCTAGCAGATGACACCGTGCTTACCATGCGCCCTTCCAGCTGAGAGAGAAACCCTGACCATGTTCACTGTGTGCCTTCTCACTTGAGAGAGAGAAACCTTGAACTTCATTAGCTTTCTTGAACCGAGGTATCTCTCTCTGGATGCCTTAGATTGGACATTTCTATAGACTTGTTTTAATTGGGACATTTCCACAGCCTATAAACTGTTAACTTGCAACTTACCAAATTCCCCTTTTTAAAAGTCATTTCATTTCTGGTATACTGCATTCCAGCAGGCAGCAAACTAGAACAATGGGGATGTAAGAGTCCAAGATCTGTAGGGCAGGCCACGAACTCTCAGGAGAAGTTGGCTGGCTGAAGCAGAAAGAGTGATTATCTCTTCTGAATCCTCCTTAAAAGCCTTCCAGTGATTATATTAAGCATCACTCATTGCAGAAGACACTCCCTTTAACTGATTGCATTTGCAGTGGATGTAGCCAACATGGTCATGATTATGTCCTCACAGCAACAGACAGGTCAGTGCCTGCCTGACCAGACAACTGGGTACCACCACCTGGCCAAGTTGACATATGAACCTGACCATCACACTCATCATTGGAGGGCATCCTGAAGGCACACTGGTCTCACAGTCAGTTGCTATCTTTACATGGGTGTGTGTAGGTAATGGTCTCAAAAGTGGTCCCTGAATCAGCAGCATCAACATCTCTGGGAACTTGTTAGAAGTGCAAATTCCTGTGCCCCATGCCAGATCTACTGAATCCAAAACTCTGGGAGCTGAGGCCTGGCGATCTGTGTTTTTTAATAGCTTCTAGGTAATTCTGATACATGCTAAGTTTTGATAACTACTTCCCCAGAGTAATGGACTCAGCCTAGTTTTGGCAGATTCCTTACAATGACTCCTCTGCATCATTTTATCCTTAGGTTTTTCAAGGCCACAAAAGAGACCCACTTCCAACTCCTGGAAGCATGCCGGCTTGGCTCCCAAAGATCAGAAACTCACATCCTGAAAGTTGACCTATTGGCACAATAAGAATGGGGGTAGGAAGCAGGGATGGGACTTTGTAATTGCCTCAAATGAAAGGGCTGGTATCTTTCTGCAGCTGCTTTCAGGACACTAGAGCTCTCCCGAAGGAGGTGGCTCACTTATTAACATCATAACTCAAGCAAGTTGCTTGGAGTCACCACACATGGAAAATTACATTCTGCAAAGTGTTGAAACTGCAGTCACCAGCTGAGTCGATAGACTTTTATTTTAACGATGTTTGTGATCAATATTTAAACAGGATTGACCGAGCCTGCTGCTAGTGCACCTCTCTACTTCCAGCTGCTTGTGAAAGATAAAATATTTACTTGGGGTGGGGGGAATACAACGGTTTGAGGCCAAGGGAGAGTCAGGGGTGTGGTATAGGACGAGAATGCCGCAAGATGCATTAGTATTCAGCTCTAATGGGCTCCGGAGTCTCCACCTGTGAGTCTCTCAGGGCCAATTGGGCTTTTGCTCAGATGTTCCGGGTAATGAGAGAATGAGAAAAGAATTAATGGAAAGAAAAGCTTTGGTCACTAGCTGCCTAAACTTTAGAGTATTAAGCCGTTTCCTTGAAAATGGTCACAGCATATTTTATCTTGCTTGTGTTGAAACCTTACTGCAAAAGACAGCACAGTGAGTAGCTTAGAGCATGAGCTCTGCATTCAGAGAGCTGAATCCAAACCCCACCCATCAGGTTTTTGCAGGCATGCTATTTAATATCTCTACGTCCCATTTTCCTCATCTGTAAAGTGGTTCCTCATGAAGCTGCAAAGAATAAATGAGATTACTCTATGCGAAGCAATTGGAATATTGGCTTCCCATAGTAAGTGCTCAATAAATGTTAGCTAATTAATGGTGTAGCTGGGACTCAAAATCTAGACCTATTTGTCTCTAATGCCATAATTTCAAAGACTTGTAAGACCTATGTACAGAAATTAGATAAGATTTTAGGACACACTGTAAGTAAGTGCTAGGGCAGGTAGTGCAGTCTCTATTAAAGGAAGTCCGAATAAAGAGAAATTGGAAATGGCTAGAGAAATTGGGTAAACCTATATGGAGAGGAACAAACTTAGGTTAGACTTAAAAGGGCAAATGAAAGAATTCAGAAAGACAACAGGGAGAAAAGCATATGTGAAAGCATCATGTATAATTGTGACTACCCCTAAGAGGGACTTGTTAAATCTAAGTAAGAGGAAACCATATAGGGGGTGGATGGGCAGGCAGAGTGATTAGAGAAAGGTAATCAGGTGACCAACTGGTCCTGGTTTGCATGGAACTTTCCTGTCTCATCACCAAAAGTCCTGAATCCCACAAATCCTTCAGTCCTAGGCAAACCAGGATGGCTGGTCACCCTATAATGAATAGGGCTGGAAGGGTATGCTTCCATAAAGTCAAGGGAAGTAAATTTTCACAGGGGAGAGAATGATTGACAGCATCAGATGCAGGGGGATAAAACCTGAGAAGTGCTTATTGGATTCGGCAATTAGAAGGTCACTGGGGACATATTAAGGATAGTTGTGATTCCACACTGTAGGTTCTGGACTTGACCCTCTGTGCCATGGGAAGCCATTGTGGTCACTCTCTTCAGCAGGGGAATGACCTGATGAAAGTTATCTCTTAAGAACCTGATTTGCCTTGTGACTTCTTTAGAACACAATAACAACCTCATCCAAAAGACTAAACACCCGCCCCCGCTAAAGCATAGCTTGTGGAGCCCCTTTGTTCAGCATTCCTTACCTCTGGTGCAAACAGAGGAGTTCAATAGGCTGGTCTCTGGTGTTTGATTCATAATGATTCTGATGTTACATAGATGGCCAAATGACTGACTTTTCCATTGATTGTGGGAGCCTGAGATGTGAATGATGGATTGAGCCACCAGAGCAGCCGCCTGTGGGAAGTCTGATTTTGTTCAGATGAGCTGCTCCAGACATCTTCTCCTCCCCCTTCCTCCCTGACCTTCTCTTACAGGCTTTCTATTTCCCCCTGTTTCTCCCGTGAAACTCTTTATTGTCTTCTTGATTCACTCTCTCTTTCTATCTCTGCCTCCTTTTTCTTTCTTTTTTTCTTCCCAGGCTCCTTCCCTCTTCCCTCCCTTCCTTTCCTCTCTCTCTTTATTGTTTCCCTCTTTCCATCCTGCAATTCTCTCACCCTTTCTCCTTCTTTCCCTTTTCTTGTTTGTCTCCATTATCTGTCTCTTTTTTTTTTCTTATGGCTTATTTCTCAGGGTCCATTTTCATTTTGTCAGGATTTGGCAGAAAGGAGGCACAAAAAGCATTAAGATGCTTTCATTTAGTACATGGGCTGGAATCCAAAAGTCCTCTTAGCACATCCCAGGATCTCAGAATTGTATCTACTCTGGTTTGGGCCCAGGGAATTACCTAAGTGCATGGAAGGCAATGTCTCTCTTTAGCTGGCATTCTTGAGACAGCACTGCTGGGCCAGGGCCACTGTGAAGGAGGTAGGGGACCCAACCACTTTCTCTCTGGATAATTTCTTCAAGGTGCAGGAAATTGTATCTCCTTGCTTTAGCTTCACAGATCTTTCTATTATGGAAGACTGAAGGACTCAATTTCAGAGATGCAAAACAGATGCATATAGAAGATGGGCTGACTTCAGTTACTATTTGAAGGGTTGAACTGAAGCCAGCATGGATTACTTTAAAAGCAAAGATATATTTTAAAAGTCAGATCATTCTGGATCTTATTAAACGCGACTCTCTCCATGTGTTGTATGGGTAAGCAGTGGATATGGATGTGTGTCTAGATGTTTTTATTCTAAAATTCTGTGAATTCATACCTCAACTAATATATAAGATCAATTTCTATGCTTTAGATCTCTTTCCTCAGAAACTACAGTGATAACTTTGAGGGGCCCTGCCCAGACAAATTCCACTTCTCCTTAGAAGTCTTAGTGGATATCTTGGGGTGAGCTTCAGTGGGGATCGCAAGTTTCTCAGCATGTTCCTTGTGAGATTAGAGATGAGAAAACTGAAACAAAACTTTGATTTGGTTTGCAACACACATTGTGCTGCCAATGGCAACAAGCCACATATGCTGTCATTTATGCGGAGTAATTCTGTCTGGATTGCTTTTATAGCATCATTTTCCCTACATTTACCACACACACCATCCAGACACCCTCGTAATGCATTTGTATCTGTGTATATATATGTGTCTAAAAACTATAAAATTATGTGAGAGAGTGTGTGTACATACATATTAGCTCATTGGGGAAAATGTATTTTAAGAGCAGTGTTCTGTACAAACTGACATTGGCTTCTCTATCCTGACAAAATCTTTTACTGCAACTTTTTGAAGTACTGCAGTACTTGACCCTCCTTCCCCAAAACTCAGGGGTAATCACCATTTCCTCTTCTTTCAATCCTGCCTGTGAGTAGCCTTGAGACTTAGGCTCAATCTGAGTTCCTTTCCATTTAAAATCATTGTTTTAGAGAATCTCTGCTTCCGAGGACCTTTGCCAAAGTCATTATGACAATAATTCTCACATCTACATTTTAACCTCACCTGTGGTTTACCTCCACATTTCCAGCTATCCACAGGACTTTTTAACAAAGATATTATGTCCTATAATATATCAGATATATCTAAAACCAAACCTAGCATATTTCCCTTTCAACTCCTAATTTCTCATGATGTGACATCAACATTTTCTTTCTCTCTTCCCCTATTCCTCATCAGTTCCTGAAGACTGCCAGTCTTGCTCAAAAGTCTCATAGTTTTTCTTCCTCCTTAACCCCTAAGCCAACATGTCCTTATCAATATATCCCTATATTTGTTCAACTGATTATTATAGTTTTCCTCTGCTTAATTGTCTCACATCTTTTGCTCCGATTTCCATGTTAGTGACAAAAGACTACAAAATATCATTTCAGTATCTGAATTCTTACTCAATTGAGTCATATACAAATTCAAAACCTTCTCTGTCTGACCCAACTTTATCCTTTCTCACTCCAGGCCTATTATTCATCTCTATACAAATGCCCTAGCCACTCACTGTGTCTTTTCACTTCCAAGACATCCACCAATGCTGTTTCTCTCACTTGAATGACTCTCTAACTCTCCATCAATCCAAATTCCTTTGCCCCATAGGTCGAATTCAAACTTCCACTGCCCAAATGAAGCCTTCCCAGTGCCCTTTGAGCTAGGATCCTTCAGCACATTTATTGGGATGTGCATTTGTTTTGCATATATATTCCAGTTGTCTCATATATCAGCTCAGATCATGTACTAGAGCAGAGCTTTTAAAAATCTCCTCCAAATAGTCAAGTATAATACGAGACAAGAGATTTAAAAAATGAATGTTTATCGAATAGATTAATCATATTTTGGAAGATAGTGGTGTATTAATATCTGCAAGTGATAGAAACTCAACTCAAACTGACTTAAGTAAATTGGGAATTTCCTGCCTCACATCTCCAGAAGGTTCAGAGGTAAACTGGCCTATAGACTAGCTAGACTAGGGGGCTTGTCAGAAGTAGGTTTTCTGCTCTCTGCCAGGTTAGCTTCTCTCTCAGGCAGGCCCTCTCTGTGAATTGTCTCCATTGAGCTCCAGGTCTCTGACTTTCCAGCTCCAAGCCTGTCAGAGAGACAGAGAGATTCTCTTTTAAAATAATCAGACTGGGGAAGTACGAGGGTAGTTCAGTGGTAGAATTCTCGCCTGCCATGCAGGAGTCCCAGGTTCTATCCCTGGCCCATGCACCTCCCAAACAAACAAAGAAACCGACTAACAAACAAACAAATTCAACAACTGGTGCTGCAATAACTGGATACACACATGGAAAAAGAATGAAATGTGACCCCACCATACAACATACACACAATAACAGCAATAATAATAAGAAAAGAAATGATTAGCCTGGTTCTGATTTTTACTGAACTCACCTGGTTGTGAGCCCATCTTTAAATTATCATCCAAGCCTATAAAATGCAGATTGTGCTGACCTCCCAGGTGTGGTTCACTTATAAATCCCTGAGTCTGCCCACAGTGTGAAGGCATTTGATTCTGTGCTTGGCCATGGAGGCTGGGGCCATCAGCCCGCCCCTGGTGGTCATCTCCAAAGGACAGGAACTAAGGGTGAGGATGGGGTTTTCCTCATGTAAATCATGGTTTTGGTGTCAGAAGAAAGGGAATGGATGGTGGACAAGTGAAAGCACAAATACCCATGCTAGGAGGTCATTCCCAAACATGACTGTCTGTTAAGGCCTAGGACTCTAGAAAGAGGAAAGTGGGTCCAAGGATTGACAATTGAAACTTTGGTTAAGAAGTGATATTTCTGTTTCTTATATAATGAAAGAAGATACTGGCTCTAGAGGGAATTCCATTCTCTGCTCACTGTTTCCATGTCAGATCTGCCTTCATTCATTGTCTATGGTAAAAGGAAACCCATTCAGTTAGATTTTAAAATATAGTCTAATTTTGTTTTAACTTCAGAACTAGAAAGAAAACATAAAACAGATTGAATGCCACATGATACGACAGGACATCTTATAAAAGAAACGTGGTCCTTTCTTTTTGTAGCCTTAAAAAAGATTTAGGTTAGTTAGATCTGTAAAATGAAATGAAAATAGTCTGAACATGTAATTAATATTTATTAAGTTTTTAATACAACAGACGTCGTTGAGGTGAAAGGCTGATTATTGGTTCAAATTTCCTTACATAAAACTTGACCTTTCCCTGCTGGGAGACTTTCCAGCTCTCTGAATAAAAGAGAGTGTGATGCAATTCCCATGCCTATGAGATGCAAAAATTAGTTTTGAAAGAAAGCAATCTGGACTGTGCCTTTTCTTTTTCTCCTTAATAGAATGAACAAATGCACTGATTATTCTTTTCACCAAAACTTGAATGTCCCTTCTTGGTCTGTTTCTCTATCATACAAACTCAAGAAAGCTTGGCAAGAAGCAAAATGTCTGCACTCCCAAATAGGTCACCAAATTGGGACCATTAGCCACATTTCCGTTTTCTTTTCTCCAGTTGTTGGTGGCCTCCACTCTCTAAGTGAAAACTAATATCGTTCCTTTACTTGGGGATATATATAATGACACTGGGAAGCAGAATGGTGACTTCTCATATTAAAGCAATTTGTTCTAGGTCTGAAGGAACTCTGTGGCCACTTCGTCAAGCCAGTCTCTGCTTCTCCAGCCAGTGCAAGTGATGAGACTTGGACTGTCTGCCCAAGTTAACCATGTAGTCAGCCTATCTTCAAAACACTGGTGATTTAAAAGTCATCAGGAAATGGGGTCCAGTGGGAGGGAAAGCATTGGCAAACACGTGTAAAATGAGAGATGATATCCCTGAATTTGAGGACTTATCTCCCAAATAAAATAGATGAGCTCGTAGTCATGTAGCAATGGTTCTGGAATAAACAGAAGCAGAATTATTTTTCTATTCTGAGCAATAATCCCAGCTCAGAATAGCAGGGCCCCCCACCTTCCATGTGCCCCAAACCACCAAGCCTGATAAAAATTCCCCCTTCTCTTATGGTTCATAATTTCTCTGAGCTATCTAGACACTTAAGCAGTCACAGAATCATCTTCTCAATGGGAGGCAAAAATATTATATTCTATTAACTGACTTTTGTCAATATCACTCTGCCCAGGTGGTTATTAGACCACGATCCTACCCGCATCCTACATCTGGGATCTGATGCTCAGACTGTGGCCTCTGGGGTTCTCCCACAGCTGCGTGTCTGCACTGCCCTGCTTTATCTCCTGTGCCATCAGCCTGACCTGGACTGCACATCCACCGCGTGGGTAGAATCGTGGATCCTTTGTCCATGCCCTCTGGATGCAGTGCTTCTTTTCGTTCTGTTTTATGGTTGGTTTGCTGCTGCTGTTGTTTTGTCTTCACTCTTGAGTACTGTGCCCCTCAGCTCTTCTTACCCATTGCCTATTTCCTGACTGTAAACCTCGGGCCCCTACTGGACCCATGAAACATGTTAGAGCAAAAGGGACCTCTGGGCTGGTTAATCATAGAATATTAACATTTTTTCATCTATAAAATCCCTGTCTGATAGGATCATCGTGAAGATTAATTGAATAAATATCTGGAAATGCTTGGAGCAATGCTTGGCAAATAACCATCCAATAAATTTGAGAAGTTTCCGTGGTCATCATTGCTATCGCAACCTGAGCTCTCTTGGACATTCCTCTCTATTATCTGGTAGAGACAAACTAAGCAAACTAATTCTGCTTTTGTTTTTGCCTTTGTTTTAAATAATAAAAAATAAGCCTCATCGCTTCCTGAAAGGCATCCCAACAGGCCAACTGGCAAATAAAGAGTGAATTTTCACAGCCAAAGAAAGTCCATTATCACATTCTGCTGTAGCTGTGCACGTCAGTTGTTTTTTTCAACTAAAATAAAGTCTATTGTTATCCCCAAGTTACATATACAATTTTCCTTTCTCCTTCTTTCCAATAATTCAATCAGCTAAAACACTCTATCTGACGAGTGTCTTTTCGGGGGCAAGTCTAGAGAAAAGGAGGCAGAGGGAAGCTGCTTCCATCTTTTAATTAGCAGTCTACACGCTGTCCAGCTGCTGGTCATTGTAGCAAGGGCTGTAAGGGCAACAGGATTCTCTTTCTCCACCCTCTTTGATTTTCTCTCAATTACCGCTCCTTCTCAGCCTCACACCCAACAAAATGTGATTATTTGCATGAAATCAATACCATGATTCACACACAAAAGCCCGGAAAAAATCTGCTATGCAATTGTGTGATTTTTCATGAACCAGACTTCTAAGTGCTTGCCAGCAAGCTAAATTATCCTCTTGTTAAGTGGTATATATTTTTACTTCTCTCTTTCTTCTTTTCCATGTACTTCTTAATATTGATAAGTTTCTCCTGGTTGCAGGGGACATTTGCATTTTTCTTTAGTTCTCTGCATAGCAAGCACTTCAAAGGACCTAACTCCCCCTGCCTTTTTATTTTTCCTTCTCAGTACCTGAATTATCATCAATCTAGACTCCAGTTGAAAAAGTAGAGCCATTTTAGAGCGGAGAGGGGAAGGTTAACTTTAAGAATCTGGATTTTGGATCTAATACCAAAAATCATATTAAGGCTAGGTTTAACCTCTTATTAGTCAATTAATTGAGTAACCAACAGTACTTACTGAGCACCCCTTGATTTTTTAGCCTTGCACTAAGTGCTTTGGTAAGTATTTTTTTTAAAAGAACAGTCTATTGTCGTCAGTTAAATGAAAGTGATCTGTGAACACTATGAATTAAGTGTTCATCTTTGTGGTGTGGGGCAGTGGTGCTGCAGATAAGAACAGGGGTCGTGCAGGTCAGAAAAGTTATCAACAGGTTTACAGAGGAGGAGCAGGGAGATATGGGCCTTGGATTTGGGTGGGATTTGGATGGCAGTAGGGGAAGGAAAATCAGTGCAAGCAAGAGGAAGAAACACACTGATAATTAGACCATGAAGACTTGATTTCAAACGGTCTGGCTCTTCCTGCTTGCACCAGGAGCACTGGGGCACAGTGACATAAGGACCTCAGGCACTCCCAGCCTCCATCTAGCTCAGCACCTGGAGTGGGGAGTTGGTGCCTGTAGGGTGAGGGTAGGTGGGTGAGAGAGTGAGAATGCATTTCCCTGGGTTAGGCAGAGGAGGCGGCAGGATGCAGCAGACTTCATGAAATGAAAGAACATGGCATTTCTTGAAGCCCTTTGTGGAAATAAAGCATACCAACTACACACTTGAACACAGGCTTGTACAGTAATAACTGGAATCATCATATAATACCGTGTTTTAGGGTTTTTGCCTTAATAAATCATGGGTTTATTTGCTATCCTGATGATTAAATGTTATTTTAAAATAAAATTTGGCAGATGAATAATCTATCATTTTGCCTTGCCACAGTATATTTAAACACTCTCCTGTTGTTGCCTATTTATTTTATTCCTAATTCTTCTCCACCACAAATAGTCCTGATATTTACCCTTTAATATTAATCTTTTATAACATTTTTAATGATTTATTTAAGACATATTCCTAGAAGTAGTATTATTGAACTATAAAGTGTGAACATGTTTAGACTCTTTATAAATAGTTCTAAGTTACTTTCCATAATCACTGTACCCTTTATTATTCCAAGAAGCAGTGGGAAAAAATAGCAATAGTTTCACTAAACTATCTAAAACATGGAATGTTAACATGCACTTTTTTTCTATTTAAAATTTTAAACTATTTCATAACACAAAGGAATGTATTATTCTTTGTAGGTATCAAATATGCATATAGTTTAAAATAATTTATGAAAGTTTCAAAGCATGAGGAAACATGTTAAAACCTGCCACGGAGGATAAAAAAGAGCATATGTAGCTAAGATTGCTGAAGGTCTCTATGTGCTTGTTCCCAGTCACATCCCATAGCCTCCCTCCCTCCAAGAAGTAAAAATATTGAATTGTTTCGTTAGCTATTCCCTGTATAGTTTTGCAAATTTATGTATACCATCCAAAAAAATCTGCCATTTAACTTGGATTATTTTTTACTTTTATAAATGTGACGTCATACTGTATCTATTTTCCAGCAACTTACTTTTTTCGCTCAATTTAATTCATTGCTGAACGTATTTCATTCATGAACTCTCCTGTTGATGGATATTCCGATGGTTTCTAGTTTGCAATTTATGGATGTCACTGCTGTGAAGATTCTTGTCCATCTCCCGCAGTCTTTGGGGGAGAGTTTCTCCAAGGCATGGATTTACAATTTAGGGTTATATGGCCCTGAGGGGACCTGAGACTTTCCAGAGGTACCTGGGCATAAGCAGCTTTCAGGAATCAGTTTACAAATCCTCCATTGTTGTACATAACATTTTTTCTAAAACTGATCCTTTATAACCTCCTACTTCTAAATAGCTCTTCTCCCACTTAACAAAAGGAAGTCATGACTCTCACTCATCTAGATTCTTACAATGGTGAATTAACTGGAGTATAAAAAAATTCCAGCGTGACAAAGAGACGTTTCAAAATTTTATGATGATATTCAGAAAGTGAATGACTTTAATGAGGGGATAACAAATCATTTTGCAAGTCAGATGCATTTCAGTTCTTCGTTTTCCACAATACCAAGATTTTAGTTTCTAGATTATTAACAATAATTCCTGCTAATAAACTCCTAAATCACTAGGTGATATTTGGCATACAACTAGGAATGATTCAAAGAACTGAGAGATGTTGTTAAATAAAACTCCTTCCATTCCTCTATTTATTTACAAGAAAAAAAAGGAATCTTAGCACTTATATCTAAAAAACAATAAGAAGGAATAAAAGTGATGCCGTGGCCTTTCCCTTTCTAGCCATAAGTAACATTTATCTGTCATTTATGAGCCGATTGGAAAAAAATCCTCTATCCACTATCCATTTCAGCAAGATATATATTTCCAATAAAAATTTAGTTTTTGTTTTTTGCATGGGCAGGCACCGGGAATCCAACCCAGATCTCTGGCGTGGCAGGAGAGAAATCTGCCTGCTGAGCCATCATGGCCTGCCCCAAATTTTAGATTTTATCATTTGTAATTATCTAACAATTTTGTAATTTTTTTTATGATTTTGATCACTTATATACCACGAACAATAACGATAATGATAATACAATCCAGAAGAAATTTTTAATGTTTATAAACTTATGGCTATATGGAAAATCTTTGAAAAATTCAATTTATGTACATAGCTTTGCTCTGAAGATGCATGATAGAATAATCAATTAAAGACTTTCAAGCATGAAACAATATTAAATTAAACAAGATTCTCTAGGGAGACATGGAATGAGAATATAGGTTTAAGGAAAAAGTGAAAAAACCTTAAACCATTAAAGAAGAGCTTGATTTTTTTTTATAATTTAAAAGATCAATACACAGGGAATTCTATTATTTGCTTAAATTTGAAACTGCTAATGAAAAGTTTAGATGGAAATTTAGAATTGTGCAAGTAGTGTATAGTTTTTCAGAACTCTTTTGGGGTTTGTGCAGGTAAAGCTATTCCACTACTACTATTTAATGGTAAATACCCAGATGTGAAATTGCTGTGTCAAAGGGCAGGCACAACTTCAGTATTTCTAGGTGATATTAAATTGTGTGATAGTAAATCGTTTTCCGACTGATGATCCCATCCTATCAGGATTACAGAGTTCCCATTACTCCACATTCTCCCAAACACTGTGGTTTGCCATAATTTTCCATTTTTGCCAAGCTAATGGGTTAAGGAGCATTTTCATTGAGGTTTTAATTTGCATTTTCCTGATTTAATGAGGTTGATCATATTTTCATATGTTTATTGGCATTTGTGTTACAATTATTTATTTTTAAGCTTTGCTAATTTGATTTACAGAAAGTGGTGCCTAATTTGCATTTCTTTGATAACTAACAGGGTTAATACTTTTTCATATGCTTATTAGCCATTTTTATTTTTTATTGGCCATTCATAGCCTGTCCTTTTTCCTGTTGGGATTTTAGGGGCTTTCTTATGAATTCAGACGAGTCCTATTAAGTCCTAAGCCCTTTACTTGTCATATTTACTGTGTTGCAATCTCAGGATAAGCCTTACTTTGTTATACAATGCCATAGTTTTTTAAATATGCTTATTGATGTGATTTGCTGATCTTTTGTTTTAGATTTCTACATCAATATTTATAACTCAGATTGTCCTGCCAGTGTTCTGCTCTGTTTTGTTTTGTGGGGGTGACACTCTGTCAAGTTTTAGTATCATGGTCATGCTCCCTTCTTAAAATGAATTTAAAAGATTTCTTTTTCCTAGGCAGACCATTCAATTACACACCGCAGAAACTTTGCGGCTTGAAAAATTGACAGAAGACAGCTATAAGGTAATCGAGATTTGATCCCCTTGTTTTGGAGTAATTCTTAAGGCAATTTATTAGGTTTTCTTTTTCTTTTCCCTTTTTTTTTTTAACCGAACTTGGTAGTATCTTTCTCCAGAAAATCATCAACTTCATTAAAATCTTCAACTATAAGAAGCACAGAAACGTGCAGTTTGGCTCATAGATTTTAAAATGTCCTTTATACAGATCTTATATCTCTTTTCTCATAACAAATTCTGTATACTTGTAATTTTTAATTCTTACTTTGAAATGCCAAAAGATTTTTAAGTTTCTTTTCCTTAAAGATCTATCTTAGATATTTTTATGAATTTGCTGTTCATCTTTGTGCTGGTTTGAAAGGAAGTATGCCCCCTAAGAAAAGCCATGTTTTAATATAAATCCCATTTCATAAAGGTAGAATAATCTCTATTCAATATTGTATGTTTGAAACTGTAATGAGATTATCTCCCTGGATGATGTGATTTAGTCAAGAGTGGTTGTTAAACTGAATTAGGGGATGACATGTCTCCACCCATTTGAGTGGGTCTTGATTAGTTTCTGAAGTCCTATAAAAGAGGAAACATTTTGGAGATTCAGAGAGATTCAGAGAGAGCAGAGAATGCTGCAGCACCACAAAGCAGAGAGTCCACCAGCCAGCGACCTTTGGAAATGAAGAAAAAAAATGCCTCCCGGGGAGCTTCATGAAACAGGAAGCCAGGAGACAAAGCTAGCAGATGACACCGTATTTGCCATGTGCCCTTCCAGCCAAGAGAGAAGCCCTGACTGTGTTCGCCATGTGCCTTCTCACTTGAGAGAGAGACCCTGAACTTCATCGGCCTTCTTGAACCAAGGTATCTTTCCCTGGATGCCTTTGATTGGACATTTCTTTAGACTTGTTTTAATTGGGACATTTTCTTGGCCTTAGATCTGTAAACTTGCAACTCATTAAATTCTCCCTTTTTAAAAGCCATTCCATTTCTGGTATATTGCATTCCAGCAGCTAGCAAACTAGAACAATCTTTATTTATGATGTATTGATTTCTCCCTTTATCTTTCTTTTTGCCTTTTGATTAGGTTTGCTTCTACCTTTTAAGTTGACTGTTTATTTTTTTGTTGTTGACTTTCTATTTAATAATGAAAACATTTAAGGCTATTTCTCAATCTTATCTCTTTAGGCAGGAAACAATTTCAATAGACAACTAGTCTCTGTCTGCATCTTCCTCCTGTGATTAATTCTCCGAAGAGGCGACTCTTAACCTTCCCTTCCATAAAATACCTTAATGGTTCCCCACCAGGTACTGAAGTAAGTCTGAATTTCTTACCTTCCATTCAAGGTTCTTCATACTCTAGCTATAACATGCATTTCTAAAGTCAACCGCTAGTAGCTCTTCCATGTACCTTATTCTACAGGCAAGCGAGATACTCTAATTTTTCCAAACATTTCAACCATGTTCTTCCTTTCACTGGGAATGCCTCATTCCCACTCCCAAGCCCCCTGGAAACATTACTGTCTTTTGAAATTGCTTTAAGCCCTTCAGAGTGTGGATTCCTGGGATCCCTGGAGTCATACAGAGTTAAAGCTATTATTTATCTTCTATTAGCCATTTGGCTTCACCTTGCTGAGGGAGTATGACATAAGTGTCTCACACAGACTAGGCTGGACTTGATGTACTCACACAACAACGCTACTTGCGCATGCACCAAGCCTTCCCAGGCACACCCCAAAACCACAAAATCAACTCTATCAAGGCTAACCACATATCATCGAAACTTGGGTGCTTGTTTTAGTAAAAGGGATCACTATTAATAAAGTATGCCAGGACAATGGGTATAAATCTGGCCTATCCTGGGCAGAGCAGGACGTATGGCCATGATCATTAGCATACTTAATTAGAGCTCATGATCTATGCCTGTACATACTAAATCAGTCCATACTTTTCTTATTTTTTTCTACGGAGAGGCTGGAAGTGGTACAAGAACACATTGTATATGTGCACAGAAACAGAAGGGCATATTAATCCAGGTATTGCTGCCTAGGATCCCTCAATGTACTGTCTGTTTTGGATTTTGTAGATAATTTACATAGAGTTTTGACTATTAAAATTACTACTAGTATCAGGATCCCTTGCCCGGTGTGTGACCTCCTAGGGTCCAGGCTAATAAAGAGGAGGCAGACACTGGTCTTGTTCAGGTAATCCTAGGATATTATATTGACCTTATAATGTCTGAGACAGGTCATGGGAGAGAGCAATGTGATGTCCCAACCTCAAAAGAAAGATACACACCATCACAAAGATTTTATAACTCCCAGTGTTAAGACACTTTCTCAAATCTTCTCCCAGTTCAACTTGATCTCCTATCACCATGACAACACACATTTCATTAACAATGGAGACCTGAGGGGAAACTGTTGTTAGTGCCCTCTCAGGACCCACCTTTTTCATTGGCATTCCATAAAACCATTCTGATTCTAGACTTTGTGTTTTGATGACTCCAAGTCATCTCAATTTTACATATGTGAGAGGAAACTAGTTAAATGCTATGGATGGTAAAAATGCAAGATTTAGCCAAGATTTCTTAAAGCAATTGGCTGGTACAGAAAATGGAACAAAAAGAAAGCTGTTATATAATGCTAATCCATGTAGATTTGGAGCTCAATGCCTGATCCCTGGTTCAGACAAGAAAAGAGTGAAAGGACAGATTCCAAAGTTTTCAACCAGATTTCATAGTACCTCTCAAATCCAGGATTTATGAATGGAACAACAAGGAGCAGTGTGTGTCACAGCATACTGGAAGTTCCTGGTACTTTTTCTTGAATGTACTTGGTAAACTTTAAAAGCCTTGTGATATATATATTTTTTAAAGCAGAGGCATTGTTGTCAAACAGCTCCAACCTTTATCTGTTCTTTGACCTTGGATAAATATATAACTCCTCTGAATTAAAACATTTCCTCTTCAGCAAAATGGAGAAAGAGATACTCATATTGAAGGTGAAAAATTAATTCATGCAAGGTATTGTGAAGTACGCTCAATAAAAGTTAGGACTAGTAATACTGAAATCATCAGCAGCATCACTAGACTTCTGGAGAAACAGGTTGGAGCCCTTCCTAGGGAAGTACTACAGACACTTACTTCCATGTCAGGCACAGTACTACTTCAGAAACACCAGACACACTTTCGAGTAAAGAGAAAAATGAGCTTCATGTTGGGGTTAGTGGTCAGGATTGTACACATGGAGTGAGAATCTAGATGGGAAAACATGTCATACAAATCAGAAGTGAGTCGAGGGCCCAATAGACCAAAATAATTTAAGACTGGCAATATGAATGGTCAGAGTCAATCAAAAGAATATATCAAGTTTCCACTTTCTGTTTTAGGAAGAGCAGACAAGCAGGTCAACGTAAGAATATGTATGCCTGAGGATTTTAAATATCTGCCTGTCCCTGTGTTGGTCTCTTTCATCAACATTGGCTTGCACAGCTATTCCAACTTCTCCTTCACGGAATCATGAACCTATGAGATGTAGGAAAATCCAAACAGCAGAAAGTAGAGGCAATTGGCATGAGAGTCCCCATCACCAGCAACCGAAAGAGCCCTGCCCCACAGGCTTGAGTCAATGAGACCTACTCTGTCTTTTTTTCCTTCACTTCCTAGTACTTAATCAGTCTTTTTTTTTTTTTATGTTCTCCTAAAATGTCTCTTTTGCCTTCCCTTTCTAATATAGTCCCACTGCCACCATACATTGTCAGCCCACGCCTGAGTTAATTCTAGCACATTCCGTGTAGATGTCCCAGTCTCCAGGGTCTGCCAACTCCATTACGTCCACCACAGCTGCCAGGATAATTTTCTTCAGGCAATGTTTTCATCTCAAGGGCTATGGTGTCTCTGGTCCGTCCTCCATCCTCTCCAACCGCCCACCTTATCATTCCCACTCTCCCTCCTCCTTGCAGCAAGCCTCCGCTGCAGCTGAGTTTACTATCTTGTCAAACCCTGCATATGATTCTGTTTTTTTCATGAACTTTCATACATAATTTCTCTGATTTGAGATATTCTCCCATTTCCTGTCTGCTAATCCATGTCTCTGATTTCCCTTCAAAATTTAGCTTAAAATTTACATTTCTTGGTGTGCATACACACACACTCACACTTTCAAAGTTACAGCTCAATTCACTAATTCTTGGATTTGGATATTTGTGAGATGTCATGATCCCTGAAATCCCTCCTAGGTGCCCAAAAGTTAGCTAACATTCTTTCCCAGGTGTCAGCTTTATAATGTGGCTCTAGTATGTAGTAATTTTCACTTGATGATAGGTTAGTTTATAAATGTTATGACTTCATTTCAATCTCTCCAGAATTGGATGAAAATTCCCTAAAGGTAGTGACTGTGCTTTCCATTTTCACCACCTCTGATCGCGTATGCATTACTGGTCAAGAAATGCTTGTGGCTGCTTACCGTAGAACTCTCAGATGGCACCTGGAAAACTGATTTTTCTATAAGAAAAGTAAATTGGAAATAACCTCAATACACAACCTTGTAAATACATCAAGGGATACTCTTATAATGTAATCTTATTCATACTTCAAAATATTTTTGAAGGAATTTTTAATGACATGAAAAACGCTCAGGCAGGCCACGGTGGCCCAGCAGGCAAGAATGCTTGCCTGCCATGCCAGAGGACCCGGGTTCGATTCCCGGTGCCTGCCCATGTTAAAAACAAACAAACAAACAAACAAAACCCTCACTATATAACTTGCTTTATATATATGTATGATATACTATGTAATTATACTTTAGCAACACGAAGATGAAAAGATGATGGGAAAAATGAAAGAACGGAGGGAGGGATGGAGGGATGGTGGGAGGGAGGAAAGAAGAAAATGATAGAGGGACAACTGGGAGAAAAATGCAGCAACATGTAAATGGTGGTTACCTCTCAGTCATTTTGGGTCATTTATTTTTTATGTGTTCCTTTAGGATTTTCTGGGTCATCAAATTTTCTAAAATAATCCTATATTTCTTATAACATAAAAAAAAACTTAAATCATATTATATAATATTAAAATTGCTTCTTAAAGTGTCACTTTTTGAACAATATTTTTTAAAAATAAAATATCATACAAGAAAAAAGTAAGCAGGTGATAATATTGAGAAACTGACAACTGGGAGCATTGAGTTTGGATTTTTTGGTAATTCCCAATGACACAGAAGGAACAGCTATTTTTTGGTATCCCATTCCTCAGACCAGGTAAGAGAAAGCTTTGGATGTTTCCCCTGTGGGCATGTCACCATTTCTGTTCTTTGAATGGTAAAATTACCTATCCACCACAGCCACAAACTCTACCACTTCTACCACCTCCACCACCGTCACCACATCCACCACTTTTACCTCCACCACCACCTTCACCACCTCCACCACCTCCATCACCTCCACCACCTCCACCACCTCCACCACCTCCACCACCTCCACCACCTCCACCTCCACCACCACCTCCACCACCTCCACCACCTCCACCACCTCCACCACCTCCACCACCACCACTTCTAACACCACCACCACCACCACCACCACCTGCACCACCTCCACCACAACCTCCACCACCTGCACCACCACAACCTCTACCACCTCCACCACTGTCACCACCTCCACCACCTCCACCACCTCCACCACCTCCACCACCACCACCACCTCCACCACCACCACCACCTCCACCACCACCACCACCTCCACCACCTCCACCACCTCCACCACCTCCACCACCACCACTTCTAACACCACCACCACCACCACCACCACCTGCACCACCACCACCACCTCCACCACCTCCACCACCTCCACCACCACCACCACCTCCACCACCTCCACCACCACCACCACCTCCACCACCTCCACCACCTCCACCACCACCACCACCTCCACCACCTCCACCACCTCCACCTCCACCACCACCACCACCACCTCCACCACCTCCACCACCTCCACCACCTCCACCTCCACCACCACCTCCATCACCACCACCACCTCCACCACCTCCACCACCTCCACCTCCACCACCACCTCCACCACCTCCACCACCTCCACCACCTCCACCACCTCCACCACCACCACTTCTAACACCACCACCACCACCACCACCACCTGCACCACCTCCACCACAACCTCCACCACCTGCACCACCACAACCTCTACCACCTCCACCACTGTCACCACCTCCACCACCTCCACCACCTCCACCACCACCACCACCTCCACCACCACCACCACCTCCACCACCTCCACCACCTCCACCACCACCACTTCTAACACCACCACCACCACCACCACCACCTGCACCACCTCCACCACAACCTCCACCACCTGCACCACCACAACCTCTACCACCTCCACCACTGTCACCACCTCCACCACCTCCACCACCTCCACCACCTCCACCACCTCCACCTCCACCACCACCACCACCTCCACCACCACCACCACCTCCACCTCCACCACCACCACCACCTCCACCACCACCACCACCACCACCACCTCCACCACCTCCACCACCTTCACCACCACCACCACCACCACCACCACCGCCTCCACCACCTCCATCACCTCCACCACCTCCACCACCACCACCACCTCCACCACTTTTACCACCAACACCCCTTGCACCACCGCCACCACCAACTCCACCACCACCACTTCTAACACCACCACCACCACCACCACCTGCACCACCTCCACCACAACCTCCACCACCTGCACCACCACAGCCTCTACCACCTCCACCACTGTCACCACCTCCACCACCTTCACCACCTCCATCACCTCCACCACCACCTCCACCACATCCACCACCACATCTACCACCACCTCTGCTAAGATCATCATCTCCAACACCATCAACTAAATGAGTAGATAAATCCTCTTTGGCTAGTTGGGTTGTATATTTGTGGGGAGTTTGGGGGTGGAGGGAAATATAGAAATATAGGAAATAAGAACATTTTCCCCAATGTACTATACTTTAAATACTAAAAATAAGCAGATCTCGCCTGCAGAGTCCCCACATCTCTGACTCAGGATTGGTTTAGGAGTAGCCGGCCAACACGATGAGGAAGAAGGCTTCTCAGCACCTGAACTGTAAAAGCAGCAGCATCTTTGGAGTGTATCTTGCCCCAGGCAGTCAGAAGTTCACATAAGCTCTCTATGAGTCAGACTACTCCATCAATCCCGTGTCATATGCTCCAGCATTGCATGGGTGTTTGTTTCAAAAACTATTGCATACAGACAGGCAATAGAGGGCAAAGGGAAAATGGTAGTAGTGGTGAGGGCAGTTGGATTTGGGGAGAGTGGAGCAGGAGTTTGAGTGTTTATATGCATGTGCACATGTATTAATACATGCGTATTCATTGAAGCAAGTCTGTGAGAACCACTGAACTTCAGGATGCCTATAGCATCATTTGGTTCTGCTTAGGTTATTACATATTTTCGTGTGCAAATTGAATAATAGTCACTTTTGCCCAGCAGCATGAAGGGATGTACTGTTTCAAATTAACCTTGTCTCTAAAGGAAAACTTGCATGTGTAAAACGGCAATAGGGAAAGTGGCTTCTATCGGTAGTACCTGTTATAATTCAGCCAAATCTGCTGAAAGCTATCCCAAGTCCTCAGAAATACAGTTGTATAGCAAAGAGGAAGAAGTTTGGTCAAAGTGGGGTTTGGAGGGAGAGGTGGACGGTGACTGTGTGTGGGGCTGGTTCCAGTAGGGTCAAGAGATTGTAGTCAATTGTCCACACGTCCCTGTCCAAAAGAAGATGCAGTGTTGATAGCACTCATCACTCACTCATTCATTCATTCATTTATTCATGTGACAAACATTTCCTGGGTACTTACTATTCATCAGACTTTGTTCTAAGTGTTGGAAATAAAGCAGTGAACAAGATAGGCAAAGCCCTTTCCTTTATAGAACTTATATTCTAATAATGGATATAGATAGTGAACAAATTAGTTATATGCATATATTGGCAGGAATGGTAAATGATAAGGGGAACAAGGTAAGGAAATAGAGCATAATCACAGGGTGCTATTTTAAATGGGATGGTCAGGGAAAGCCATTCTGAGAAGGTGATATTTGAACAGCGCCTTGAATGAAGAAAGGGGAAAGCTAAGAGGCAAGAGAAAGTGTAAAGGCCCTGAGGTCAAAACAAGCTCTAGTTGCAGAGTGTAGACTGCAGCCTGTGGTCCAGCCTGCACGATGTTGCTGAAGAGGAATGACAAAAGGGGAGAATGATAGGAAAAATGAAGCCTCTGAGGGAGCTTGAGTCCAGATCATATAGAAACCTTTAGGTATGGCCAAGGGCTTCAGATTTTATTCAAGTTTTAATGAAAATCTACTAGAAAGTTTTAAGAAACAAAGTGTTTATTATGTACGCAGGGAACTTAACCTTATAAATGCCTCCTAAAAACACCTCATTAAAATTTGCAACTCTGTGAGAGAGTATGCATATGGGGGGCATATTTAGCTTCAACTCTTACTCCAGCCACTTCTTCAGGGCCAGTTCCAAAATAGTTTCCACTAGCTTAGCTCAGGCATCACCTGACGGCACCTCGTCCGGGCCTCTCCAGGCACCTCTCACTTACTACTCAGAGATTCTCTGATTCCCTGCTTGAAACTCACACAAGTGGAACCCAAAGTGCGGGGGTCAGGGGTGTTAACACTGGTGGGGCCACCCTTGATCAATGGATATTGGGAGCTGATGGATAAATACTTCTCCTTTAGTTTCCCCAGGGAAGCCAGTTCTGACTTGGATCCCCTAAGGCTCCTCAGAAATTCCTAGGGCCTTGAGCGCCAGTCTCTTGTGCAGTATGCAACTTCGTAACTCCTCCTTTTATTGAGTGTCCCTTCTGCCCTGTTTCAGTTGCCTTGTCCTGCGTCCCTGCTGCCTGGGATCACATTCCTAAGAACACTTGCCCTATATTTAACAGACTTTGAATTTAGGGGACTATAGATTAAGACAATATGATTACACCTATTCTACAGATGAGAAAGTAAGAGGTTAAGTAAAGTATCCAAGATCTCAGTGGAGTCAGGAATTGGACCCAGGTTTATCTGACTCCAGCGACCATGACCGGAACCACTAGAAAAGCTGCAGGTTGGTGGCAGACAGAGTTTCAAGTACAGACAGTCTTTCTTGTTGGAAGCAAACCCCAGACCTTAGAGGAATATACAGTAGATTGACAAGGATGAGCAGGGGTTTGAGTCCAGCCAATCTGATTGGGACTCAGGGAAAGGTCCTGGTGCTAGAGAGAGGATCTGGGCTAATCAGGGACTGAAGAAGAAGCCTGAATTCGAGGCATGGGAATCATGGGGAAGGTTCTGGGCAGGCTGCACAGAGGGCAGTCAGTACCAAGCCCTGATCTGGCTATATGGATGCCAGGCCTGTGGCAGCAGAACACATTTCTGAGCCCCTATGTAGGAGGCAAGTGGACAGTCTAGCTTTTGGGTAATTAATGTCACCTATCCTTTTAAGGATAGATAGAGTCATATTAAGAAACAAAAATCGTAATTGCTAATAGTAATGATTCCCTTATTCAGCACTTGCTCTGTGCCGGGCACTGTGTGAAGTGCTTTGTAGATATTATCTTTTCAGCAATACTGTGATGTAGATATAATTATTCTCCCCATTTGAACAAAGAGATCAGGATGGTTAACTCAGCAAATGTCACACGGTTAATAAATGATAGAAGCAGGACCCAAATGAGGTCTGGATGACACCGAAGGTTTTTCCTCTTAACTAGGTCTCTAGAATACCCTGAGTGATGACTGTGTTTTTAAGAAGCAATGAAAAGCTACTGGAGATATTGGGGCAGGACAGTACAGGGGAAATTATTCCGATGCCACTATATACGCTGAAATAACTCTAAGAAGAAACCATTAGGAGAATATTTCTAGCTCAGAGGAAGGTGAAAAGGGACTAAATTAAGGTGGTGGCATGTCAGTAGAAGAGACAAGACCAGGTCTGACCTGAGTGAGACTGTGAAGAGAGAATCTATGAGGTCAGAGGACCAATTAAACACCGAGTGCAGGGGAGAGAATGGAGTTATGGGAGACTGAAACTTTGCTTCTGACTGAAGAATGATGGTGCCATTAGTGGAAATAGGGATGTCAGCAGGAGCACGAGGGAAGTGGTGGGGTCTATTTAGATGATGGTTTGTGGTGACAGAGCCCTTTTATGGAAAGCATTTCCCAAAGGAGGACGGAATTCTGCCTCTTGGTCTTCAGAATCCAGTGAGATCTGGAGAACTAAGATTTATGTTCCCAGTTGTCCTCCCTTGGTGAGATCAGCTAGGGAAGCAGATCAGACACCCCAGCCCTGTTCTGCAGAAGATGGAGGTCTGGATTCGCTCACTTCCCTAGCCTAACCGTTCTTAGCGCGCTCCTCAGCCCCAGGGTCCACACGGTTTTGTTCTGTCATTTCCCACAAGAAAATGCCTATTTTGAGTCTAAGCTACCTGGGGCTTAAACTTTTTTTTCTCCTATACTGAATTATATTCTAGCAGGTTGTTAGCACTGTACTGAGCTCTTAATTTTTATAAGAAAAAATTCCTGAATGTGACATCGGGCATCTCCTTTCTTCAGTTAAGAGCCATTCAAAGCAGAAAGGTATAAATCCAATGCACTCACCTAAAGCGCCTCCATCATCCTTTCTAACCTCAGTTCTCAGAAGACCTTCCTCTACCCTCAACCCTCAATTGCAGTTTATCATCAACATTTGAGTCTCCCAGTTTTCCCTCTCCAATTTCTAGCCTAAGGCGGTTGAGACATGGCACGGCAGCTTTGCAATTAAATTCTCCCCTCCGGCCAAAGTGACCATAAGCCTTACTTATGAAATTGCTAAAGTTTATTTACTGTTCTGTTTTCATGTCTCTCTTTCTCTGTGGGCTCGCAGAACCCCCCTCACAGACAAGGCTGCTTTGCTGTGCTCTCAGAGGTTGTCTCCTCAGGGTATTCAAGTCAGGCTGGCCAGAGAGACGCTGGGCCTCGCCTCTGCCAAGCCCACAGGCTGCTTTGACCAGAGAAGCCAGTCTCCCACTGCCTGCGGGCAGCTCGGGCTCGCAGCAAGCGTGGGAAACAGCCACCACAACCCTGCAAAACTTTCCCACCCACTGGCTCCATCAGCACTGTCTCTGGTAACTGAATCCTCAAGACAGCACTCCATCAGCTCTGTTTTCTCCAGCAATGCAGCTCAGCATGAAAGGATGGAGTGCCTATTTAAGGGTTAGGTCCTGGGTTAATTGTGGAGGATTCCAGGATGAATAAAACATGCTTTTGTCTTCTTAAGAAGCATCTAGTTTAGTGGAAGAGGCAGATATACAAACAAGTACCTATAATACAGTATAGGAGTGCAATATTAAAGGAAGCGTTTATGGGAACAACAGTGAGGCAGTGCTTAGCTGCTAAGAGGTTAGCTGCAGAGTCGGAATACCCATAAGGATAGATGGCATGCAGAGGGTCCGCAAGACTTTCAAGAGCCCACAAAAGTGCTTTAATTTTACTTTAAAATCAGAATTTAAAAAATGCATATAATAATAATGAATAAACAACAATGAATCCAACCTGTATTTTAGTCATCTTTATACCAGAACAGTTGCAAAATATATTCTTAAATTTATTTTGTTTTAGAGAAATTGTGAGTTTACAAAAAGCCATTCAGAAAGTAAAGAGTTCCCATACACCTCCCCTCAGATACAGTTTTCCTTGTTATTAATATTTTGCATTAGTGTGGTGCTTCTGTTAAAATTGATGGATCAATATTATCGTAATTATACTATATATTAAAGGTCATTAGGGCTTACTGATTCTGTTGGGCTTTTTTAAATTTTTATTCTAGTAACATATACACAACCTAAAATTTCTCCTTTTGCCTACATTCAAATATGTACATCAGTGGTGTTAATGATAGTCACATCGTTTTGCTATCATCATCACAATCTATTACCAAGACTCTTCTATCACCCCAAACAGAGGTACTGTATCAATTAAACATTTACTCTTCATTCCCTGCCCCCCATCCTGGCCCATGCTATTTTCTTAGTCTATGAATTTTTTTATTCTAATTATTTCCTATCAGTGAGATCGTGTAATATTTGTGTCTGGCTTATTTCACTCAACATGATGCCTTCAAAGTCCACCCATGTCATCACATGTAACAGAACTTCACTCCTTGTTACAGCTGAATAATATTCCATTGTATGGATAGAACACATTTTCCTTCCCTTTCATCTGTTGATGGACACTTGGGTTGCTTCTGTCTTTTTACTTCTTAAAACAGTAGCCTTTCTACTGGATGTTTCACAATATTTCCTTGTGGTTTTAATTTGCATTTCCCTAATGCTAATGACGTTGAACATCTTTTCAAGTATTTGTTTGTCATTTATGCATCTTCTTTGAAGAGATGTTTTTTCAAGTCTTTTGTCCATTTTTTAATTTGGTTGTTTGCTTTCTTGTTGAGTTGCAGGATTTCTTTATCTATTCTGGAAATTAAGCCTTTATCAGATATGTGGTTTCCAGATGCTTTCTTGCATTCTGTAGCTTATCCTTTTTGTTTTCATGATAAAGCTCTTTGATGTACAAAAGTTTTTAATTTTGACGAGGTAACATTGATCTATTTTTGTTGTTGTTGCTTATGCTTTTGGTATAAACTATAACAAACCATTGCTTAACACAAGTCCTGAAGGTGCTTCCCTATGTTTTCTTCTAGGAGTTTCATAGTTGTAGTTCTTATCTTTATGGCTTTAATCCATTTTGAGTTAATTCTTGTATATGGTATGAGATAGGGCTGTACTTCCTTCTTTTGCATGTGGATATCCTGTTTTTCAAGCACCATTTCTTGAAAAGACTGTTCTTCAAATTGAGTAGACTTGGCATCCTTGTCAAAAATTCGTTGGCCATAGCTGTGAGGGCTTATTTCTGAATTTCCAGTTTGATTCCATTGGTCTATATGCCTGTCTTTGTATCAGTACCACATTGTTTTGAACCCAGTGGCTTTTTAATAAATTTTAAAGTTAGGAAATGTGAGATCTCCAACTTTATTCTTCTTTCTCAAAAACATGGTTTTGGCTATTCAGTACCCCGTACCCTTCCATATAAATATGATGACTGTATTTCCCATTTCTGCAAAGAAGGCTGTTGGAATTTTGATTGGAGTTATGTTGAACCTGTAAATCGCTTTGGGTAGAATTGACATCTTAATGAAGTAAGTATTCCGACACATGAAGACAGAATGTCCTTCCGTTTATTTAGGGCTTCCTTGGTTTCTTTCAGCAGTATTTTTTGTACAAGTCCTTTACATTCTTGGTAAAATTTATTCCTAGGTACTTGTTTATTTTAGTTGCTGTTGTAAATAGGATTTTTTTCTTGATTTCCTCTTCAGATTGCTCATTATTATTGTGTAGAAACTACTGATTTTGTGAGTTGATTGTGTACCCTGCCACTTTGCTGAATTCATTTATGAGCTCTAATAGCTCTGTTATGGATTTTTCAGGATTTGCTATATATATATATAGTATCATGCCATCTGCAAATAAGGAAAGTTTTACTTATTTCCAATTTGGATACCTTTTTTTTTCTTTTTCTTGCCTAATTTTTATAGCTAAAATTTACCAGTGAAATGTTGAATAACTGTGGTGACAGTGGCATCTTTGTCCTTTTCCTGGTCTTAAAGGGAAAGTTTTCAGTCTTTCATAACTAAGTATAATGCTAGCTGTGGGTTTTTCATACACACCCTTTATCATATTGAGAAAGGTTCCTTCTATTCCTTGTTTGTTGTTTTTTTTAATTAAGAAGTAGAGCTACATTTTCTTAAGTGCCTTTTTTGCATCAATTGAGATGATCATGTCCTTTTCCCTCCTTTGTTTTATTAATATGGTGTATTACATTAATTGATTTTCTTGTGTTGAGCCACACTTGCATACCTGGGATAAATCCTGCCTGACTGTGATGTCTAATTCTTTTAATGTGTTGTTGGATTCAGTTTGCTAGTATTTTTGTTGGTGATTTTTAGCTCAATAATCATAAGGAATATTGGTCTGTAATTTTCTTTTCTTGTGCTATTTTTATCTGGCTTTGGGGTTAGGGTGATATTGGCTTCATAGAATGCGTTAAGAAATATTCCTTCCTTTTCAATTTTTTGGAGGAGTGTGGGCTGGATTAGTGATAATTCTTCATGGAATGTTTGGTAGAATTCACCAGTGAAGCAGTCTAATCCTGGCTTTTCTTTGTTGAGAAGTTTTTGATTACTTATTTGATCTCTTTACTTGTTATTTCTCTGTTGAGATATTCTGTTGCTTCAAGAATAAATATAGGCACCTTGTGTGTTTCTGGGAATTTGTCCATTTCATCTAGGTTCTCTAAATTTTGGTGTACAGCTGTTCATAGTATCTTCTTAGAATCTCTTTTATTCTGTGGGGTTGCTAGTAATGGCCCCATTTCATTTCTGGTTTTAGTTATTTGCTTCTTCTCTTTGTTGTTGTTCTTGCTTGTTGGTCTACCTAAAGATTTGTTGATTTTATTGATGTTGTCAAAGGACCAGCTCTTGGTTCTGTTCTCTTTATTGTTATTTTTTATTCTCTATTTCATCCATCTCTGCTTTAGTCTTTTGTTATTTCTTTCCTTTTTTCTTTGGTTAGTCACTCTTTTTTTTTCAATATCCTCCACTTGTGATGTTAGATCTCTGATTTGAGCTCTTTTTTTCTTTTCTAATGTAAACCTTTAGAGCTTATAAAAACTCCTCTCAGTACTCCCTTTGCCGAACCCCATAAATTTTGGTATGTTTTGTTTACCTTTTCACTTGCCTCAAGATATTTCCTAATTTCCCTTGTGGTTTTTTTTTTTTTTGAACCATTTGTCAAAGGTGAACTTCTTGTTTGTTTGTTTGGACACACAAACACAAAGCCAAAATTACCCTAGGCCATGAAAGTCATTTGGCAGCCTAACTAGTTGAGGTAATTTAGGGTAAAGTAGAAGACATATAGGTAATATGGAGTAGATGGACTTTCTAGTAGAGGGAGGAGCATAAATTTGCATCAGGAACACCTGCAATTCACTGATGATAAATAACAACTTGAAGTCAAACAGTAGTAAGAGATTAGGTAAAGACATGGGCAAATGTGACAAGAAAGAGCCATATCTTCTACGTTAAGCAAACTTGGATTTGTGCTATGAATCTGTTCCCTTCCATATGCTCATTTAACCCACCACACTAAATCCAAACTTGCCTGTCCTGTGTCCCATTCTTCCCCAGTTATTTCCCTTAGGAAATAATCTGGATAGCTAATATATGTCCATGAGCACTTTCCTATGTCACCTCCTTTGCAGAGATAACCATGTCTTAAACAAAGGTGGGAGTTTGTTTAAAATGGCAGACAATGGGCAAGATGTAGGAGCAGTAGGCTGTGGGCTTTCCACTATCCCTCTCTCCTTGAGTTTCCTAGAAAGGCTGGTGACGGATCCTCAACAGCCTCGCTCCTTCAATTAAAAAAGTGCCAAGATGTCTGCTCACCCACCAACCATTTTGAAACATGAATTGAGAGCAGAATAAAAGAACAGGAAAAATGCTCATCATGAGTGCACAAGCGTTCCACTCCCGCACCTCCTAATGCATGTGTCATTTAAATACACTTGGGAAAGGTGTTCATTATTTTCCCCATTATTTAAAAATGTGCTTCAAAGACCCCTCAAACAGCAGTGTGCCATCACATTGTTTAAACATATGATTTGTTAAATCATCACCCTCACAGCTCCAGAGCTCCGAGGTTATATTGTCTAGATGCAGACACAGCTCAGGGGTCACGCTGCTGCGGAGGGGTTGTCTCAGCTACTCCCCACCCCATCCTGATGGTTAATAAGGATCAGCTTTTGAAAAGCGAGGTCGCAAGGAGAACTAAATGACTCCTGTGGCTGACAGATGATGTGTGAGTGCGTTGCTCCCAGAGGCTGGTCAGGGCTCAGTTAGAAGAGAGTCCATTGTTGTCAAGTAGCCTGGGAGACAAAGCCTGGCCCAGGCGTTCACCTATGCTGAGGGCTCAGTGGAGGCTTCTAGAAGGATCCAACTTTTGACTTTAGGAGTAAAGTCTTTTCTTTAGGAAAACTTGTTTACATGAAAATGGAAACCTACAAAAGGTGCATTCAGCGTTGATCATGTGCATTATGAAAAAACACCTTTAAGCACCTGTTCCCCTGGGTGCACTAAAATGTTTATTTACAGGTCTCTAAATTGTAGGATAGAAATGCTTATGGCAAACCACTGATTATAGAAAATCAAACTGAGAAACATTCATTGATTTGAGAGGAAAATAAGAATAATGGGGAGAAAGGTTTCAAACTTTAAAAAATCAATTTATGTAAATGTACCAAGAAGGTATCTGCTACATAGAGACATGTCTGTCTTTTTCTCTGGTTTTTGGCATAGCAACTGTCAGTTCTTATCTTCTCACTGCCTTTCTCCCCCACACCAGTCTACATATCTTATTATCTCTGAATGGCTACTTTACAAAAAAAAAGTAAAATTCTTAGGAAACCAAAGGTGGGCTCATAGAAGGCTACTTTACAAAAAAAAGTAAAATTCTTAGGAAACCAAAGGTGGGCTCATAGAAGAAGATAATAAACCCCGGGTGTTGCCAATCACTTAATACCTGCCTTCCAAGGGCGTGGAAATCCATAGGCAGTCATCATCATGTTACTGGGACATTTCTATTGCCACTGAGAATAGCAGCAGACAGCAAATGATTCCCCTTCTCAAAATTCCTTTTTTCTCAGTGAACAGCACTACGGATTCACGATTACACAGGCTCCAACCCTTGGCGATAATATCAATTACTCCCTTTCCTTAATCCCCTAGATGTTGTCTGTCACTAAATCCGGCCAATTCTTTCCCAGTAATCATCGCTCCCATTCAGTCCTGCCCTTCCCAGACCTTCATCACCTAAGGCCTGGATGTCTGCAACAGCCTTTAGACTCTTTTACCTGCTACTCTCATTCTCAGTGTTTCAGTTTGTTCAATTTCCTGTCACTGTGGTGGGCAAACCACAGAACAGTCCAGTTTGAGCTTTTCCGATTCCTGATCATTTCCTTTTGATGGTCCTTTCTTTGGCATGGGGTGAAGATTATGCCTGCAGCCTTTTCTTCCCATCTCACAGGCCTGCGCGCGCCATCTCCTGCGAGCATCGCTTCAAACAAGAACACAGGCTTCGACAGAAGAACAAGCGATGGTGTGCAGGCAGAGTTCAGCCTAAATTCATACTTAGAAGAGAACCATTCCTTCAAAGGAAACAGAGACTGGGGACTGCAGCTCTGCTTACCACACAGACAACTCTTTACGATGTACCATAGACCAGTCCATTTCCTCAGGGCAGACACTTCTCAAATGCCTCCATGTCAGACTGGTGCTTGGGTTTCAAATTTCTATAACTAAATGGTGGATTTCCTAGAACAGAGCGAGTCCAAGGCAGAGGCATATCTAAACTTCTACTTACAGAGTGGGAAAAGAAAAAATCAAAACCCTAGTCCAGTTTTGAAGAGAGATTTTTCAAAGGTCTTAGGACTAAATTTCTTGCAAGATTGAAGTTCAAGGAAAACTGCCTCTTTTTTAAAAAAAAGCTCTCCAATCATTTGAAGGGGGGCCAAGTGCATTTTTTACTGAAAGTATTAGATTGGCCAGAAGATAACTGATATCTTTCCCTAGCGTGAGATTATTAAACCATGCTGAACATGATAGAAAATTCTAGGCCCTTACAAATTTTTGCAAAGAAGCAACTTTCCTTACTTCTAGGAAAAAAATCCCTCACTAGACAACCTGACTGCTCTATCCTTTTCTGCAAAAGCATTGAATTAAATCTGAGTTCAAGTCCCAGTTTTTCCTACCTGGTAATTGACTAGTCATTTTTCCACCCTGCCCAATATTTGTATTCTTTTGTACAATAAGGAATTTGTAATGTAAGATCCTTGTGGTCTTCTTTCATTCCTATAACGCTATGAACTTGCAGGGGTTGTTAGAACACTCTTTACCAAGAAAGTTCTATAACCAGCAGGGAGCTCTGCAACAAGGCAAAGAAGCCCAGCTGCAGAATGTTCTCACTTTAACCAATTGCAATGGCACCCATGTTAGACTAGCAAATTTTGACTTCTGATTTTAGTATTCACAAAGGAATTTGAGAAAAACAGTATCTTCTCCCCCAATAAAAGAAGAAAGATTGTGTTCCCCAGTTCATCATCAATCCTAGTGTGTTTTATATAAATGCCCCTAGAATGCTCTCACTTTCATTCCTTGCCAAAACTGGCTGAGTTCCTGGCTCAGGCTGGGGAACAGAGGAAGAATTACGAGTGTAGTTGAGCACACTGGCATGCGTGAGGCTGAAGCAGCTCCGTGTATCAGTAACGTGTAATGACAGCTTCCCATCTGTTCTCTGGAACTCTTCATCTGAGCCTTCATCAAGCTGGAAATCTGGAAGTAGATGAACTGAAGGAGGCTGTTCAAAAGCTGCATGTGAGCTTAGAAGTACCTGGAAAAAAGCATCCACCATGGGATGGCAGTTGGGAGGCTGGCCATCTGCAGAGCTTAGGGAAGAAGTACAGCGAGGGATCTGTGAGGTTAAAGGGGCGGTTGGGATGGGAAAAGCATTCTCCAGTCCTCACTTGACCTCTGTGCTTTAGAATAAGGTTCTGAGCATTTCTTGCAGGGAAGTATCAGCCCAGGAAAGAGCAAGCGTTTCTTAAGTCTCTTCACTTAAAATGAGACCTATTGCAGCACAGACCTTTTGGCCAAAACTGGAACGGAGAGTCTGATAAATGAGCAGAACATGCAAACTCCTACAGATATCCCTGTTTCTGCTTCTGGGATGGAGATGGGCGGCAAGGCAGAGAGGAAGGTCTAAGACAGTCTATTGTCCCTAACTGGTGGTCTTTGAGAATAAAATAAGGCAGAATAAAGTCTGAGTCTTTTTCATGGGTACAGAGCCAGATCTTCCAAAGCCCCCAGGAGTCCTGGAGAAATGCTGCCCAGGGAAAGCAAGCAAACAGAATGCAATTTGCTGGTTGCATTCTAAGCACTGACTCCGCTGTGAGCAGCCCCTTTGCCAGCATATATCACGGCAGGATCTGGGAGTCCAAGGCTGCTAATGTTTGCCTCGGGCAACTGATTAGCCAGAAAGAAAGCTTATTAGCTCCCCAATTTCCCCCCTGGTGAAGCTCCCCACTCAGGGGACAAAAGGGGGACATTTTCAGGGATTTGATAGATGCTATTGGGAACCTAAGATCATAGGCTTGGAATAAAAGGGGAATGTGTACAGGAGATTATGGAATTTGTTGAATGCTGAAATACAACCTGTGAGAAGCCAAACTGGCTCTTCTCTGGACTGAGGAGTACTTCCTGGCTGCAAGTTTCATACTTTTCATCCTCCTGATTTACTGGGTAAATCCATAAGCCTCCCCAGCTGCTCCCTGGGTCCCAGGAGTTTCTTTAGACAGCCGTTTCTGTGTTCTTTCCCTAAAATTTAGTCCACTGGAAAAGACCTCTGGACTATAAGCAGATTAAAAATATTTACCTAATACCTGAAGCTATTGCTAACCGCCGTCTGAAAGAATCTCAATAGAAATGAAAATTTTGAAAGAGGCCTCACTTATTCATTTATTTAACATTTTGGAATGCCTACTAGATAAAGGCAATGGTATTAGACTAAATATAGAAGAATAAGGAGCTTACATTAGCTAACTGGAGAGAGTATGCATATGAGGCCATTATAAAACAAAAGGCAAGGGTAGATGATAAGAGATAGAAAGCAAAGTGCTGCTGTGGAGAGAAATACTTGACCTTTTCCAGAATTGCTTGGAGGGCCCAAGTCTCAGGTAAGCCCCTGGGGCATTGAGGCTTAGACTGGAGCAGAAGTACCAAGACACGCTTGGAATTAGGCAGCACAGAGACATGAAACCCTTGTTTCTTCTCAGACCGAATCCCTACCCTTCCTCCTCACCCTCCCAGAAATAACAGAGGGTGCACCAGACAAGATGGCTGCAAACCACAACCATTTACCTATCACAAATACAGGACTGAATATCCACAGACAACATGTTCCCAAGAGAGCTAGCAAAGGGTCAGAACCAGCAACACCAGTGTCACCTGTGAATTTGTTGGAAATACGGAATCTCCTTCTTGAACTACCAAATCAGAATCTGCATTCAGCAAAGCCAGGAGACTCACACGCACATCAAAATTTGAGCATAGAACAGGTTCCCAGGTTCCCTCCTTCAGGCATCTCTTCTCCCTCACCATCCCACCATCCCAGCAGGGTGGAGAGAGATAGCTGTGGCCAGAGCCTGAACAGGAAAGCCCAAAGCTGGTCAGGAAATCTCAGCATACCAGAGCTCTTGATCATCCCCTCCCAGGTTGTCTCTGTCTTGACTGCCCCCTTCTTATGCAAACCTCCATGACTTGAGAAGTGTGGTTCCTTTCTGGAAGTGGTGCCTTCTGGGACTGCATGTCTCTTCCTACAGCCTCTCACCACAGAAGTTGCCTCTTAGAGGACACAGTGCAAGAAGACAAGTTGGGAAGATGAGAACCAGTCTTGTGGAAAGGAATTAGCTCTGAACTTCTATGTTCAAACTGTGCCATTTATTCACTGTTGTTTGACCTTGGGTAAGTCACCATTACTCTGAGCCTCCATTTTCCTTGTTGTACAAATACCTCTGCCATCCTGTGAATGATCAATGTCCCTAGGAGCATAATGGCAGCAAAATAGAGTGGTAAAAAGACTGGGCTGCAAAGTCAGATCCCTGGGCTAAAACCTCACTTACTACCTACATGCTTTGTGACATTGGGCAAGTTACTTAACTTCTCTGCACTACAGTCTCTTTATCTGTAAAATGGAAATAACAATAGAATTACTTCAAGGGTTGCAATCAGAGTTGAATTAGTAGTTGAAGAGTATTTAGAATAGTTTCTGGCATATTGAAAATGTAAGTAACAATATGTTTGTGCTGGTTTGAAAATATTGTGTACCCGCAGAAAAGTCATGTTTTAATCTTGATCCAATCTTGTGGGAGCAACCATTTCTTTTCATCCCTATTCAGCATTGTAGGTTGGAAAACTTGAGTAGATTATCTCCACAGAGATGAGACACATCCAATTGTGGGTGTGACCTTTGATTAGATGGAGATGGTCCATTCCAGGTGGGCCTTGATCAGTTTACCGTAATCCTTTAAAAGAGGAAACATTTTGGAGAAAGACAGAAATGACAGAAGCCCGAGAGCCAACAGAAACTTCACAGCAGAGCTGACACAGATGCAGACATATGAAAAACAGAGACACAGATGTTCAGAGATGCTTGGAGCCCAGCAGACATTGCCATGAGATGTGAAAGGAACCAGAACCTGGAGAGAGCCAAGGGAAGCCAAGAGATGAAAGCCAGCCCCATGGATGCAAAGTGAGGAACCCCCACAGGAACAGAGGCTGGAAGCAACAGAGTCCAGGAGTAAGGGACCAGCATGATTTCCAAGCTGACAGAGATGTTCTAGACCCATCCGCTTTTCTTGAGTGAAGGTAATCTCTTGTTGGTGCCTTAATTGGACATTTTCATAGGCTTAGAACTATGATCTTGTAACTTATGTAAATTTCCCTTTATAAAAGCCTTCCCAGTTCTGGTATATCACATTCCCGCAGCTTGCAAACTAACACAATGTTATATAACAAGTGTTATACAAATGTATATGTGTTTTCTACGCGAATAAAATAAAATAAAGCACCTAGAAGTAACTGGTCTAAAATAAGTGCCCAGTAAATGTTTGTAGCTTTTGAATTCGCAAGTCAATAAGGCAAATGCAAAGAGGGAGCCCCAGGACAAAGGGAATGCACCTGTCTCCACCTTACTGAATGTTATAAGATCAGGGGAGAGGGGATGAAGCAGGATAAAAGAGGAATGGGGACAGGGACGTGGCAGGGCACATAAGATAGGCAGATGTGACTGCCCTTTCATCCCTGTCAATCACTCACCCCATTGATGGTGTGCTGATGTGTGTGAGACCCAAGGCAGCAGCAATCTGTGCTCCATCTTAATGCATCAGCCCTTGGAGAGCTGGGGAGCTCACATGTCAGAGTCACCCCAGAGGAGCACTTCCAAGATCCCCCTAGTCAGTCACAGTTGCAGCATGATTGCCTTGCCATCTCAAGGCAGAGGTGAGATTTTTTCCTGGCCCCAGCCCTCCTCCAGCCTTCACTTTGGAAAATCAGGGCACAGATTTGGCCCAAATCTGCAGTCTCTATAAAGCATGTTGTCCCCAATTAGTTTTTTTACCTGGAGACTCTGAGAGAGAGTAGGAAGAGGGTATGGGAAAGCAGATACTCATTATCACAAGCCTGGTTCCAGCCTTAATAAGCGTTTCTTCATTCCCCACCAAATCCATCCGGCCACACCTACCAGACACATCTATCATCAACTGCTTTCATTATGTTACTCCCCTAAGTAAGACTCTTTGGCAGCCCCTATTTCCTACTGCTTCAAGTTCAAGACACTCTGCCTGGCCTTGCAGCACTTGATGACAAATTTCTAATAATAAAAGCCACCTTCTGTTCCATGCTTACTCTGTAGTAAGTTCTATGCTAAAAATTTTGCATACCTTCTCTCACTTTATACTATATCCTCAGCGATCCTGTGGTATGGCTCAATGAGGGTAAATCATTTGACCATTGTTCCAGTTGGGAACAGAGCTGATCCTAACTCAAAGCCTGAAACTTTGGTTTCTGTGTCTGTTTCCTAGTATTTGAGTCATAGATTAGTTCCAAGGTTTGGTAACAGATATTATGAGAAAAAAAAAAATCTGCAGAAACATATGTTCCAAAGAATCTCCATTAAATTAAGTTAAAAGGCTGCTTTATTGTAGGGCTCTCAGATCTCTAAAAATATAGATATGAATTGTGAATCTCTGAGAGGACTAGAGCTTATTTAAATACCTGCTCCAGTACAACTTGCCAGACATTCTCAGAATGCTCTTAGGAAACACCACTTATGCGATGCCATATCACCTCCCAGCAAATTTTTCCCCTGCAACACATCATCCTCAATCACCTTTCTGTGCTTCAGGTAGTCTGGTCTCCTTCCTATATCATGAAATCTTCCTGTCATTGCAGTCTCAGTGCCTTGGCACATGTTGCTCCTTTCCCTGTCAATATTTTCTTGTCTTTCTAAATTCTATCTACCTCAAACCCCAGATCAAGCCCCACTCCTTCTGCGAAGACTCTCCTGAGCACTCCAGCCTTCCTTGTCACCCTGGCCTTCAACTCCTGCTGCATGCATAATTTTACTTAGATATACCTTGGAAATGGGTATCGCTACTTACTGTTTCATGGATGGGTGTCTTTTGTGTTCTCAAGTAGCCAGAAAATTCCCATAGCCTAAGAAGCTAGCCTCCACCCTTCTCTAATGCTCACAAGGTCCTCACCACAGGGTAGAAGATGCTTAATCAGGACTTAACTGATGGGATATGGATCATTTAAACAGAAATCGGGACCCCCATCCAGCATGCTATCCTTCTCCAGGAATACAAGCAGTCTTCCACCCACACTGAGCAATGGGAAGCGATTGCATCCTGGGGAGCCCCTTTCAGCACTGCCCTTAGGTTTTAGGATCCTTTTGGCTGGCTTCAGTTATTGCTTAAAAAAGAAGGCAAATCCATGCCGGGGGACACTGGCCCAGTTACAATCAGCCAGGCTTCCCGTTCCTGCGTCCAGCGAGGCAGGCAGGCAGCCGTGCGCCAGACTACAATCTTCCTCTAACAAGTCAAAAAAAAAAAAAAAAGATCTTCTGCAGCTCTGGGATCATTGCCCATTTGTAATCCTTTCCTCTTCCTGACTTCAAGTCTCCTTCTGTCTTTAGTTGTGTCTGTCTCTGCCTGTCTGTCAGTTTGCCTCCCTTTTCAAAAACCTTGAATAAAATGCAAAGCAGACTGTCTCCCGTTCCTATCTGAGAGCAGAGAATAAAGCAGTAACATGTCAGGGGCACATTTTCAGGTTTTATTTTCATCAGCAACATTCTGCCCCCGTAATTGCTATAGAAACACCAAACCCCCTTCCATCCCTTTGTACACGCTGACAGCCTGTAACTTCCCTTCAGCTGAACCTCAGCCAGGTTTAGGGCTGGCTTCAGAACACACCGGTGCCCAGCGATTTGCAATAGTAGGTTGAGAAACACCTGGCCTGCTGGTGCTGGATGCGCTCTCCCTTCCTCAAATATAACTCTTTCTCATCTGACTTAAGAGGCAGCACTGTCTGTCAGGAGCCAGGCAAGATGCTGCCTGAGCGACAACCACAACAGAGGTGGATCTTCGGAAAAGCTCAGCATGATAGAAAGAGAGGGCTGTGCTCTGGCTTCATGATGCACAAGCCTGCCGCATCTGGAGCTGGGTTTTGCGTCAGAGCCCAACTCAGATCCAGAGGGCCTGGAACTCGGCACAGCCTAAAGTGGAAAGAAAAGCTCTGTCCTTGGGCCTGGAACTCAAATCTCCTCATGCATTTGCCCATCTGACTGCCTGTTCTTTGCTGGAGGAGAGACCCAGCAGGCAGTCCTACAGGTCCGGCACCTCTAGTTCCAGGAAGCAGGCAGAGCCCAAGGAGAGCAGCGCATGTCTCTTGGGAGCAAAAGGACAGCAGCTGCTCCTTGTCAGGGACGCTGGAGAAAAAAGCCTTGGGAAAATAGGGGTATAGGGACAGGTAGGTTATTTCCAGCCACAGTGTGAGACGTGGAGGCTCATAACACAAAGGGACCTTTGCACATTTTGCACAGAAGATGCGATTAAACAGAAACTGGATTGAACATGTAATAAAACTGACCCTGTACACCCCTGGAAGGATTTAGCTCCAGGCAGTGTAGGATGCCCAGACGCACAGAGCATGAGTTATGCCTTCTACAAAATTATCCCATAAATTCTGAAAGGGGCCTTTAAAAAAAAGAAAAACAAAGCAAATCAAGATGAATAAATATTAATGAATAGCCTCCTCACTGACAAGAGGAACGTGAGGCAGAGCTAATCACTCTGTCAGCAGATAACATCAACACTGAATATTTTATGGAACAGCAGAGGTGGACCTCATAGATGGGGTCATTCACCCACGGGGCAGTGGGCAGCACTTAGAGGCCTACAATTGCTGCAGGACAGGGACATCTCTTTGATCAGCAGGCTGGATCTTCCAGCAAACTTCCCGGGGTGAGTTGGTGTTGGTTTACGGTAAGCATAATGACAACAGTGCATCGGCTGAGCGGAGGCTGTTTGGAGGATGCATTATATACATTATCCCCACCAAACAGGCATTACTTCATTGCTGAGGAAACTGAAGCACAGAGAAAAGAATGTGCCCCAAATTACCCATCTGGTGAGTGGCAAAGCAGCTATTCAAACCCAGGGCTCTCTTGGCTAAAATTCGACACTGTCCAACAATGCTCCCTAGCACATTTCTCTCCCTTCCCTTCTTCCTCTATCTACATATTTTCCATGCTTTGGACCACATCCCCAAAGGGGTTTGGAGGGGTTTGGCGTGGGCCCTCCATTGACTCAGTATGTGGCCCAGCATATCACACATAGTAGATGTTTGTTGAACTGGATTGAATTTCCCGCCAGGGGAAGAAAATGACCCTTTTTTTCACAGATATGTTGAATTTCAGGAAATAAGTCCTTCCGCCAGGGGTAGACAAGCGGTGCAGTCTGACCCCTTCAGAGGCAGACACAAGTGATCTCATCCTCCAGATCATTATTGTTATTAGTATTATATGGGCTGCCAAGGGTTTGAACAGGTGATGCAGAAAAGAAAAGCCTGGCAGACAATAAAAGTGATTCGTAAAAGACAGTCTTCACTTCGGTACCACCTTTTTCAAGGGGGACCCCCCGGGGGCTGCCAATCACACCTCTTTCCTCGGGCACAAAATTCACTTAAAACATTTTTCTTTAAATTAACAAATGGAAGAACAGAGGCAGACTTTCTCCAGCCTCTCTGATGCATCCCCCACCCAGCGACAGCTAAAATGTTTCACTTGTCAGTCAACAGTAAATGCCAGGTTTAGGCTTTGTACTGTACATCCCCAGGACAGACGTCGCTAATGGCCTTGATGACAGTCCCCGGTTTCCAAAGCATATGTGAGAAAGCAAGAGAAAGGGAGAGGCCGGGGCTTGGGGAGGGCAGGAAGACGGAGACAGCTGCAGGCAGGATGTGGGTGGTGTTGCAAATCTTTCTTTTCGGGAGTTTGATTCTCCCTCTAATTTTGTTTCCACTTTTTTGGGCCATTTTCCCCTGAAAGCTTTTTCAAGTATATCCACAGTGTGCTAAGTGCTAAGCAGTTCTAGCCGTGAGGGCCATGAGAAAAAGGATAGAGAAAGAAAAACGGTTCTGCCTTCTACTGACAACTTACCACATTTTGGGGTGGGCTGTCTTCAGCCCTACTTACTGTCCACAAGGAAGGCCACCACAATCCGTCACCTCCTCATTCATCCCCCAATGCAAGCAGATGTCAGCCACCTGCTCGCCACAAGAAACTGCACTGGTGGGGCTGAAGCCTGTAAAGCATGTCTATTAGGGGTGGAAAGGAAAAGGGAATAGAGCTAGGGAGGTTTGGACAACTAGGAAGTTTCATTCATACAACAAAAAATTACTGATATCATGCTATGCACCAATCAGTGGTTTGATGAATAAGACTGCCCCTGACCCCAAGAAACCCACAGTCTTTGCCTTTTGTCAGAGGCTCTGACCTGAACTGTCAATGGGCAGGTGTTGTGGACAGATTTGAGTGTTATAAGGCCCTGAACAAGGGAGGTTGACCAAAAGGGTAAATAGGCAAAACTCTTCTAATTTTAACCCTGTAATACCCTTTGATTCTTATTTCCTGAGCATAATCACCTCAATTCAAATTTACTTTCTCTGAATTGATTCCGGCTCACACTCATCTACCACCACACAAAAATACAACAGGCCCTCGCCTTCCCCTAGATCCCGACCAGAAGTAGTCCACAGTGCTGCCCCTGGGCCCCGTCTCAATATTTATTAAGGGTTTACTGTGTGTCACATGTTCTTCTAAGTGCTTGATGGATCTTAGCCCTCAACCCTTAGAAAGACATTGTGCCATGGGTACCGCACCCATCTCATGTTTAGATGAGAAAACTGAGGCCCGTTCTAGTTAAGTAACTTATCTCTATTGATAAGTGAACCTGGGTAGTTCAGCTGCAGATCAAGTTGCTTCAGGCTTCGCTGTCCTGTCACACTAAACTTGCCTTGGCTCTGCTTTACAAACAGTTGTCACCTTCTTTCAGCAAAGGAAAATGTTGTCAGCTTCCTGGCTTCTGTGCGCTATGGAGCACTGACTGAAGATTATAAGTGCGGAAACACTTAGCTTTCTCCTATTTGTTCTTGTTGATGATTGTCAACCAGACTGTGCCTGAAAGAGACCACCAGGCTCAGTGAGTACCACGTTCCATGGTACTTGCTAACTCATTTGTATGTTTTTTCTTAACCGCTAAAAGGGGCACAGAAGTAGTGACTTGTGACACCTTGGAAACAGACGACAAGCTTCTCAACAGTTCCGTGCTCTGTGAAGTGGCTTTGCAGACAAATTGGTATTTGGCAGATGGCCAATTCATGAGGGGTTTATTTTTAAGGGTAATAATAAAATCATTGTTTTCAAGCCCTTCTCACTAGTTCTGATCTGACTCTGTATTCTCATGAGGCTTCCACTCCCATTCTCTCCAGAACATCAACTTTAATTTAAAGGCCCATCAAAGATCTTTGAAGGCCTACATCTTTCCCTTCCAGCTGGTCAGAGATATTGGCATATTAATCTATTTAGTAATTATGCGAACAAGCTCTGACCATGTGTTATTGAAAATTAAACTCTCAAAATGTGTCCAATCAAATTGCTCAATTTCTCAATTCCATCGTGTCATTAGATTCAACACCAAGATTAATTACGAAGCAATGGGCCAGGTTCACCAGATGTTGCACTGATTCCAGTGAAAATACATCTGTCTCTTCACCTACTGTCAGTGCCAACTCAGCATTGATTCCACAGTTGCCTGGCCTGGTTGAGGGTTACATTAGCCTGAACATGCCTGACATTGACTTGGTCAAATGCTATTGGTCTCCTACTCTTTGCAGATGCTGTTCAAGGCCATTGTCCACAAGTGATCCATTCCAAGACTGATGCAAAGGAGTGAGAGCTGCCAACTTTGAGGTAAAGAAAAGAGGCCACTGCTTTGCCAAGAATTAAAGTCTCCATGATTGAGAAGCCACAGACTTGGTCTTTAGCCCAGAATCTCTGACCTGTTTCCTTGTGGTACAATTCCTTGGTAAATTGCTTTTCCTCCCAGCTAGGCAGTGTCACCACCTGTTAGGTAAACACCAGCCATGCAGAGTGTCCAGGGCACAGTGGAAGGAGCAAAACCTCAGGAATTTCACAAAATCGGTCTTATGCTGGCTCCCTGCCACTTACTAGATGTATAATCAAGGGCAAATCAGTTTTAGCCTCTCTGAGTTCTCTTAGCTGTAAAATGAAAAGGTGAAAAAAAAAAAGAGTTGTGAGATTTGTAGAAGAGTATGTAAAATGTGCTTGGCATTTTATGTAGTATTCAAGCACTCAAGTTCTTGAGTCTGACCAGCCAGAGTTCAATTCCTGCTCTGTACTCTGCCAATCACCAGCTAGAGAATTTGAGCAAGTAAGTTAATTTTTCCATGTCTCAGTTTCCTCATCTATGAAATAGAGATGATTACAGGATCTATCTCATAGGGAGGGTTAAATTAGGTGATTTATATAAAGTGCTTAGTAGAGAAAATAGCAAACTTTAGATAAATGTTCAGGAATATTATTATCATGGAATATGTCACAGACAGGCATTAAATGTTGCTTTCCTTCTCCACTGCCTTCTTTCCTTGCCCCAAATCTGTGCTGCTCTATGGACTTCAGAATTCAAGGAGTCTCTTGAGTCATGTAATCCAGCTTCTTATGTAATACAAATATCTAATCATTTAAAAATATATCATTGTATGTTATATGATACATAAAATATATCATTCAATAATAGAAGAAGAACATTTTACAAATTTTTAAGCCCAATTGTTTCCTTAAGAGATAGATCCTGTTACATGGAAGGTGCTTTATTATACTGAAATCCTAGGATGCAACAATGAAAGTATTAGCTAAGCAGAGATTGATTGTTCAGTGTAATAGAGAAAGAAAATAAATGTACCTCTAAATGTGAGATTCAGGAGGGAAAGAATGAATATCAGAGAGAGGAGAAAGGGAGAAGAATGGAGAAGGAAAGAAGTTGAAAGGCCAAAGTTCTATAACACGACCCTCTTCCCACTGACCACTTGAAATATTAGTGAAATCCAACTGAATGTTTGATGTGATTTAATTTCTGATGGAAGCCAGTGAAAGAACTGATTTTTGTGCCTGGGCTGATGCATGGTGGAAGAGAAATCAGACTCATGGAAAAGAAGTTTAAGGTATAGGGAACTAAAAATGTAAACCTCCAGTGAATCATTCAGGATATTCTAAGTAATTCTGTGGCTAAAAAAGTCAGATATTTAAAAACAATAAAGGTTGACTTCAGCTTCCACGTGTAGAAAGCCACAAGAAGATGTTACTATCGCCCTAAAAATAAGAGCAAGTTGTATAACCTACGAAATCAAATTTCATGCCCACCAAAGAGCAGAAAATGCACAGAACTAAAATTCAGGAATCTCACAAGTCATTTCTAGGAGAGAAGAGACTCATGATGTTTTTATCATTATTGAGCAGAAGGAGAAGGAGGGATCCAACATAGATTTGGGTAAGAAGAAAACAGCTGAAATTTCAACGAAATTTTAAAGGTCAAATAAGATGGGAATGATGGTTTAGAATCTATAGGAACCTTAGACATAAAAGCTTAAACATACTCACCAACTCCTTGCCACTGACCTCTATTAAATGCTCAAATAGAATATTGGGGTAAAGGCAAGAGCGCTAATAAATTTTTCTTGAAGAGAACTCATGTAGAGTTTACCAAAATCTAAAGAAAGGGCAGGAAAATTGAGACAAACTTTCAGGAATTAAGAACACAAAACTTGCTAAAGTCTTCAATCCGGCCCTCAAATCATTTGAAGGCTCTGATAAATTGAATCTACTTAAGCAACAAGAAAATTGTAATTCAGCTCAACTGCAAACTAAATAGACTCAGTACCTCCCACCCCACCGATAAGTATACTGTTTCGGATCCTGGAAGAGAAAAGGATATCAGTGAAATAATTAGGGAAATATGAATAAAGACTGTATAGTTTATTTAATAGAATTGTTCTTGTGGTAGGGTGAATTACGTACCCCAACACACACATATACTTAATCCTAATCCATGTTCCAAAGAATGCAAATCCATTGTAGTCAAGGTGTGCCCTAGTGAATAAGGGTGAGTCTTAAGTGGATTGCTGGAGACCTTATAAAGAGAACCTGGAAGTCACAGCAGTGAGAAAGGAGAGGTTGTTGTCATGTGATAAGAACCAAAGATGGAAGCCAAGGCACCCCAAGGATTGTTGGCAGCCAGCACCAGAATGTATAGACTCTGAGAAAAAGCATGCTTTGCTGATATTTTGATTTTGGACTTCTTCTGGCCTCAAAACCTTGAGCCAATAAATGCTTGTTGTTTAAGCCAAATCATTGTGTGGTATTTGTCATAGCCTGACAAACTAAAACAGCACTGATTTAATTTCTTAGTTTTGAGCATTGTACCACCTTAATCTCTAAACTATCTGGGCCAACTCTTCTGTAAGTTTTAAAGTATTTCAAAATAGTTAAAAAAAAAAAAACTCCACAAGATACACAAACTTAGTAGAGTTCATAGAAAATCAGAGATGCTCTAGATGTTGGGGCATTATGAGAAAAGAATATTAAAATAACTATGATCAATATGTTACATACTTTTATGGATGAGCTGGACAACATAAGTGCAGATGGGGAAATTCAGCACAGGTATTTCTATTTTACATGAAAAAAAAAGCCAAATGGAAATGCTATATATTAAATATAAAATAGAAGAAATGAAGAACTCTTTTGATGGTTTATCAACAGTCCAGATCAGAGAAAAGATTCAGTGAATTTGAAGAAAGATCAAAAGAAATTATCCAAAGAGAAGAAAAGTGTGGAAAAAGATGAACAGAGCAATTGGACTCTGTTGCATATGATTAAATGAACTAAAAAATGTGCAACTGGAATCTCAGAAAGAAAACAAAAAGAGTATGAGACAGAAGAAGTGTTTGAATACATATGGTGGATAATTTTCCAAAATAGGTAAAAGGCAAAAACTCAAAGTTAGAAGTGGCTCAGCAGATTCTAAGCAGAATAAATACAAAGAAAATCACATTTAAGCATATCATAGTCAAAATTCTAAAAACTAAAGATAAGGACAAAATCTTGAAAGCAACCAGAGGTTAAAAAAAAAAAGATACATTACATAAAGAGAAGAAAATACCAAAAAGGATGACAGCTGCCTTCTCATCAGACACACAGGCCAGAAGACAATGGAATGACATCTTTAAAGCACTGAAAGAAAGAAAAAAAACAACCTAGAATTCCAAACCCACAGAAAATATCCTTCAAAAATACAGGTAAAATAAAGACAATTTCAAACAGAAAAAAAGGTTAGAAAATTTGGCTTCAGCAAATCTGCATGATTTGAAATGCTAAAAGCAGCTTTCTAGGCTGAAGGGAAATGACACCACATAAAAACCTGGCTCTGCATGAAGGAATGAAGAACACTAAAATTATAAATAGACCAGTGAGTCAGACTAAAGGCTGTTTAAAGTAAAACTTATAACAATGTATTATGGAGTTTTAATCTATGAACATATAAAATATTTGACAAAATGAACAGAAAGGGCAAGAGCATGGTAATTGGAAAGTATGTTGTTCCAAAAGGTTTTTACATATTTTAGGAGTGGTAGAATACATTTAAAGATAAATAAGAAGTTAAAAATTCATATTGTAATCCCTCAAGCAACCACCTATACATACATAAAAACAATACAAAGAATAAAGTTAATAGAGAAGATAAGATGAATACTAGGAAATTATTAGATTCACCAAAAAGAAGATAGGAAAGGGGGAACTGTGTAACAAAAAACCAACGCAGCTTTTAAAAAAGAGATGTTAGACTTAAATGCAAACATAATAATAATTACACTACATTTAAATGGATTAAATACCCCAATTAAAAGTTAGATATTGCAAGAATGGATTGCAAAGCAAGAGTAAACCATATGCTGTTTACACATAGCACACTTCAAACACCACACAGGTTAAAAGTAAAGGAATAGTAAAATACGTACCATGTGCAACAGACTGATTCTAAAGTGACCTCCATGATTCCTGACTCCTGACTTTCATACTCTGTATAATCCCTTTTCCTTGAGTGTGGGCAGGACCAGTGCTTCTAACAGAGTAAGGTAAAGGTGATTGAATGTCATTTAAATAATAACACTGCACGTTACTGTTATGCTTATCTTACTTGAGACTTTCTCCACTGCTAGCTTTGATGAAGCAGGCATGCATATTCAGGAGGCCCACACTGCAAAGATCTGACAGCACCCTCTAGCCACCAATCAGTTTGGAATTGATGGTGGCCTTCAGTTGACAGCCAGCAAGAAACTGAGGTACGTAGCCCCACAGACTGTAAGGGGCTGAAATCTGCCCCAAACCCCATGAGCTTAGAAGTGGCTCCTTCCACAGTCAAGCCTTGAGATGCAAACCCAGCCATAGCCAATACCTTGATTTCAGCCTTGTGAAGTACTCATCTACCATGCCCAGTTTCCTAAACCACAAAAATGATGAACAATAAATATGTGCTCTCTTAAGCTGCTAAGTTTGGGGTAATATCACTTTTCAACAGGTGACAACAGATACACTTTGCAAACACTAAGCAAATGAAAGCTTCTGTAGTTATATTATCAGGCAAAGTAGGCGTTAAGTTGAAGAAGATTACTAGAGATAGGGAAAAAATATTTCCTAAACGTAAAAGAGTCAATTTACAGGATCAGCTTGCCATAATGTGTGTATGCACTTAATAACAAACCTTGCAAATACAGGAAGCAAACCATGACAGTATTCAGGAAGAAAGAGACAAATCCACAATCAACTAAATATTTTAACATCATTCTCTTAGTAATTAATTAACCAGCTAACCAGAGTAATCAATGAGGATACAAAAGACTTGAAAAACAAAATTGTCCTAAGTAACCTTTATAGAATACAAACCCGACAGTGACAGAATACTCATTCTTCTCAAGTGCATGTGGAGATCTCAGCATGATAAAATATATCCTGAGCCATGAAGTAAATATAAATGTCAAAGAATAAAAATTTTACAGTGTGTTCTCTAACTACAAAGATATTAAATTAAAATAACAAGAAGCTATTTAAAAAATCCATAAATAGTTTCAAATTTGAAATCTATTTAGATTTATTTATGTGTATTTATGCATGAATGCATGTAGGAATGCATTTTAGATATTTGTTACATGGCAAAAAAAAGTCAAAAGGAAAATGCATAGAATATTAAATGATAATTAAAAAACAGAATATTAAAATTTGTAGGATAAAGTTAAAGTGATCCTCAAAGGGAAATTTATGTATTCAAATGTCTATATGAGAAAATAAGAAGTTGCAAAGTCAATGATCATGATTCTACCTTAAGATATTAAATAAGAGGAAGCAATTTTTTTAAATCTTTGAAAATATTAATAAAAGCAATACACTTCTACCAAGACTGATCAAGAAAAAGATAGGAAACAAAAAATAATTTGAAATAGAAGTGAGAGCATTCTTATAAGATACAGATATTGAAAAGAAAATAAATGGGTATTATAAATGTCACATTAATAGATTTGACAATGTACATGAAATGGAAAAATTTGTTGAAAAACCCACTTCACTAAAATGACACAGAACAAATAAAAAATCTGAACATCCTCGCATCTCTTAAAGAAATTACATTTGTAGTTTAATAACTTCACAGAAAATAACCTTTACCAATAAATTCAACAAAATATTTAAAGAAGAAATATCGATATTACCTATATTCCTTTAGAAAAGAAGAGGAAGAAGAAACATATCTAAACTTTTTAGTGAGCCTAGCATAAATCTTTTTTTTTTCTGCCCAATTATTCTGGGATATATCAGGGCATCACGCTAATCCTGGACAAACCAACAGTCTCATGCCTTATTCAAGATTCCGTGTATTTATGTTCAACTAAACTGAACAAACAAGTTAAATTAGGAAATGCACTATTCAAAATATAAATTTTGCACCAAATAAACATCTCTCCCTTTGGTCTCACACAGAAGTTAAGGTTTTAAAGTATGGACAAAATCATCCTTTTTCCTGTATTCTGATTTAATTAAGTCCTATCCAGATTAGCATCATTTATGTCTTTACTCCCCAGCATAAATCTTTGTTTTTGTTTTTTTTACATGGGCAGGCACCGGGAATCGAACCCAGGTCCTCGGGCATGGCAGGCAAGCATTCTTACCTGTTGAGCCACCGTGGCCTGCGCCAGCATAAATCTTGATACTCAAACCAGACAAGTACCTTACAAAGAAATAAAGTTATCAACCTATATCTTTCATGAACACAAATGTAAAAATCCTTGAGAAAACATTAGCAAATGGAATTCAGCAATATATAAAAATGATAAAGCACCATAACCTTATGAGACTTATCTCCAGAATGCAAAGTTGGTTTAAGTTATAGAATTAAATTAAGGTAAATCATCACATTAGCAGGTTAAAAAAGAAAAATCAGATTTCGATAGAAAAAAAAGTATTGGATAAAATTCAACACTCATCTATAACTAGATTCTTAGCAAATAGGAATTTCCTCAATCTTTTAAAGGAATATACAAAAAATATATAAAATTTAAAAACACATATGACATCATTCTTCAAAGTAAAATATTAACTTTTCCCTTAAAGGTAAGGAACAAGTCAAGGTTGTCTACTCTTGTCACTTCTATTGAACATTGTGTTGGAAGTCTCAATCTGTGCAAAATGGCAAGAAAAGTAAAAATAAATAAAGGCCTATATACTAGGAAAAAAGCAATGTCATTTTGTTCACGGATGACTTGATTCTGTGCCTAGAAAGTCCTAAGAAATCTACCAAAAAAGTGAATAGAACTAATCACTGAATTTAATCTGGTCATAATCAGTATTAAAAATTAAATGGTCTAACATTTATTTAATTGGAGTAGCAGGTGGATAAGGGAGAGAGAACAGAGGAGAAGAAATATTTGAAAAGATTATAGCTGAGAATTTTCAACATCTGATCAGGGACAAAAACCCAGATCCAAGAATTTTAGGGCACTCAAGGAGAATAAATACCATATATGCATGTAATCATCATCAGACAACTTAAAACCAAGGTCAACTGAAAAAATTTGAAAATAAAGGACAAAAGAAAAAGAATCAGTATATTTAGGGAAATTACTTACTTAGAAATTGCATCAGACTTATCCAAGCCAGAAGGAAGACTGAAAGTGAAAAAAAAAATTCTATATCCAGCAAAAATGTCCTTAAGGTTTGAATGCAAAAAATAGACTTTTTTAGAAAAGTAAAAGCAGAACTGTACTATAAGAAATATCAAAGGAAGTCTTTCCACAGAAGAATATGATATCAAAGGGAAAACTCATATCTACACAAAGAAATGCAGTGTGCCAGAAATGGCACAAAGATAACTATAAAAGACATTTTTTCCCCAAACACTCAAAAAGAAATTGACTGGGGCCACGGTGGCTTAGCAGGCAGAGTTCTTGCCTGCCATGCTGGAGACCCAGGTTCAATTCCCAGTGCCTGCTCACGCAAAAAAAAGAAAAGAAAAGAAATTGACTGCCTTAAGCAAAAATAGTACATTTTTGTGGATTTATAGCACACATAGAATTAAATATTTGAAAGCAGTGGCAATAAGAATCATAAAGAGGAAATATAATAAGTAAGACTTCTGCACCCATGTGCATTAGTTTATTTATATTTGCTGCAACTGGAGTTCTCAAATGCCAAAGGGCAACTTGGAAAAACTGAAAGAATGTGAAATCAAACTATTTTCAAATCTTAACTCTTCCACTGCCTAACTCTTTGATCTTGGTTAAATTATTTAACTCACCAAAGTCCAGGGACCCTTGCCTCTGTAAAATGAGTTCCTTTTTATGTTCCAAGGATTTGGGAAGGATTAACTGAGCTAATTTATGTGAAGCATGTAATATATTATCTGATATATACTATATGGTTCTCTGTTCCCCCAAATTCTTTTGAGATGTGAGTGGCACCTTAGTCATATCAAGGAGTGTAGTGGAGGCTAAACCTGTCCCTGGGGGTGTGTCCTATAGAGAAGGCCTGTTTTCATAGTCAGGAGCACCGTGTCCTGGATGGGTCATGTAACTGAATGGGCAAGATGGCCTTTCCCAACTCAGGTTTGGCAGCAGGAAAATCAAGATCCTGGTGAACTTATATCTTTGTCTTCCCTAGGGAAAAAATGGAAAGCTCATATTCTTGTATTTCAAATCTTTAGACTAAAAAGTAGTTACTGAAGATATTAGAAATAGCAATAACCACAATGGTTTGATGGAAGTAAGAAAGTTAGCAGCAAGCTTTTGCAATTCTTTAAGAGAAGCAAGGTAGAGTTTGATTAGAGAGAAAATGTAAGTCAGATTTGTAAATGAAAATAAATTTTTAAAAATGTGTTCATTCATTCATTCAACTATCCATATGTTCTATCTATTTATTCAACAAATCTTTATCAGAGATCAATTGAATGTTGACAATTATTCTATTATAAAAACGAATGAAACCGATACCCTCTTCTATCTCCTGGTGACAAACTATTACTTATGACAGCAAATGAATACAAAGTTCTTTGTAAGTGTTCAGCCAAATTCCAGGACATCTTTCCTCCATTATGCGACTGCTTCATTTCTAATCAAGACTGGCCATAAAAATCTCTAAGCCCTGCTTGGGGCTGGAACCAAGGCTGAGATTAAACCACTGGCTTACAGAAGATGGAACACAGCTGAGAAATGAATCAGTCTTGGAAATGTTTTCAGCAGGTGATCTGCTTGACTCATTAAGGGGAACTGCCTGGTTCATTAGCCAATATGTCTGGTTCAGTGGATAATATGTTTGATTAAACAGGTGAGACATTATTTCTTTTCGGAGATGGACTCCTTCCCTTTCTCCACCCCCCACAGTAGTGGAAGACATAAGTGCTCAGAGCAATCTTTGTTTATGTCTGTGTTCATCATCCATCACCCCACGCCCAACCCCTCCTTAATGCCTGTCAGTATACTCGGAGAGGCCATGTGCAGGTGTGTGATGTGCACTTTGCTGATAGAGGCAAGAGTCTGGGTTTGATCATTTCAGTAAATCATTGGCATCCAGACTAGTACTGAATTCTGTCAAAAAAAAAAAGAAAGGCCTCAATGTGCAATGTAGACCAAATGGGGTTGTTTTTAGCCTGCTGAGGTTCACAGTTCTGAGATCTTTGTTTGCAAATCAGGCCCTGGGGATCAAAATAGCAGTTCTACAGTCACTTGTCACCCTCAGTCTCCTCCCTCTTATGTGGGGGGTTGGATCCCTGGAGGAGGAGCATTTGTTCCTCTGGTGACACTCATGTCACATCCTGGAAGGAACAACCCCTGGAGGCATCCAAACTCAAACCCGTGAACTGTGCACAAATTGAATTTTGGATGCCTGTAGTATTGGGGAGGAAAGACTTGAAGGAATCAGAATCCCTTGGAGGTCTTGTTAAAACATCAGTATGGGGGCCAATGGTGAGCTGATAAATGTTTAACAGCTCTCTCTAGAAGAAAAGCATCGATTTATAGCATTTGCCAGTTTCTGTGGTGTAAATATTCCCTCCATAGCTGACTTAAAACTACCAATGTGACTTTCACGGACCACACACTTGAGAAGCTCGAGCATCACTAGATGGGCCCTACACCCAGGGTTTCTGAACCAACAGGTCTATGGTGGGCTTGAGGATCTGCATTTCCAACAACTTCCCAGAGGTTGTGAATGCTGCTAGTCCAGGATTGTTAGATACCAAAGAATTTCCCCAGGCTTTAGAAGCCTTGCTGCCATCCAGATACTCTCTCAGAACCTCATCTTCCTTTCTTCCTTATATCCTAGAGGGGCCCAAAGGAGGCCATTGGAAAGAACTCAACCAAAGAGACATGGCCCTGGGCTGAAATCTTTAGGAATGTTATGATGCCGATTCTTTACCAAGAAAGCCACATAGGCTATTGTCCTTTATTTTTACCTCTCCCTTTTATTAGCATGATAGTAAGGAACCAGGTCTCATTCGTCTTTCTTTTCCTTGTCTAGCACAGTGCCAGGAAAATCCACTGTTATGAAATGAACATAGTATACCAGTCTGCATCCCTAAATCACAGGTTTTATCTGTTCATGCATCTATCTATTAATTCATTTGCGCTATGTATATTTGAATCTTGACTTACTCAGTAGGGGGTACTGAGGTTATAGTGTTAAATGAAATAGGCACCATGTCTTCCCCCATGGAGCTTCTAATATAGTAAGGGAGGCAAATATTAAACATCATTAGAGTTGAAGTGAGAGCTTCAAAGAAAGGCGCAGACTACTATGTGCGTCCCCAGAGGGTGAAAGCCAGCATGAAAAAGCAAGAAAGGACTCGGAGTGTTTTAGCTTCCTGGGGCTTAACAGCTGTGGAGGCTAGAAGTCTGAAATCAAAGCATCAAAAGAAGCATACTCCCTCCGAGATCTATAGACAAGAATCTGCCTTTCTCTCGGCTTCTGACAGTGGCTGGCAATTCTTACCATTTCTTGACCTGTAGGTACATCTCTGCCTCTGTCTCCACCTGGCCTTCTTTCTTGTCCCCATTTTCACATGGCTTTCTCCCCTGTGTCTCCACCTGTCTCCTCTCTTCCTCTGTTGCACCCCTGATGCTGGGGCACAGCCTTCAGTAGAGTGGTTTCCGAAACAGGATGCGACACCAGAGGTCAGGCTTGAATTATTTCATTTGGCTGCACAGCAGGACACAAAGCTTTGCGGGTGCCATGGTGAGTTGGGACAAAAGAGGTACAAGCAGTTACAGGTTTTATACATAGCAAGATGCAGAAATGTTTGGGTAAGGCATTATGGACCAATCATTAGGCAAGTTTAGGAGTTATAACCATATTTGGGCTAGACAGAGACTTGTTCTACTGACTCATTGACCTTTATGCTGTGCATGCATGAGGAACCTTCTGACTTTCGTACATGACCGTCTTGCTTAGAGTTAATGTCAGCCGCTGGTGTACATGACTGCCTCACTTAGAGTTAATGGCCGCCAGCTGACTATGGCTCATTTTCATAGCCTGTGACAAGTTTCACACTTCTTTTAAAGACACTAGTCATGCTGCATTAGGGCCCAATCTTGGTACAGTTTGGCCTCATCTTATCAAATAACATATTCAAAGACTCTGTTTTTCAAGTACGATCACATTCACAGGACTAAGGGTTGGGACTTGAACATGTCTTTTTGGGGGACACAAGTCAACCCATAACTCTGAGGAAAGGAGGTTTAAACTGAAACTTAAAGGATGGATATGAGTTAACCCAGTGAGAGGAGGGTGGGGGTGTGGTGGGAGCATTCCAGGAAAGAGAAACTGGAGTAGCAGAGAACAGCAAATTACAGCATGAGATGAGGTTGGGAAGGGAGGTTGACTCTGGACTTTATCCTAAAAGCAGGGGAAATCCTTGAAAGGATCACAGTCAGAGGACAACCAAGATCATTTCTGGCCTTAGGAAAGATTGCCTTTGATTGTGGTACAGCTGTGTTGTTTCTGAATCACAAACACAGATATCCACCCCCTGAAGCAAAGTTCTTAATGGTTGAGGTTTTTCCTGGCTCTCTTTGGGTCAGCCTGACCACTGTGTATTCTTACCTAGTTGTGTTACTCTTGTCACCCCAGCTAAACTGTAAACCATTCAAGAACCAGGTTGCTGCCTTCCATTCTTTCTGTAGGCCATTGGGTTTGTCCTGTGAAAATGCACACTGGGTTAATAAACAGCCAGGGGTCCTGAAAAGAGCATTCACCTTAATGAAAAGAGACCAGGCTACCAAAACAGGGATTGCCACTCACTAGCTGTGAGACCTTTGAAGTTAGTCACTTAACTCTCTGAGCTTCAGTTTACTTGCTTATAGAAAAGGAAAATCACACAAATTTTATACACTTGTGAAAAGACCGAGTAAGACATGAACGGGCAAAAATTCTAGACTACCGTGCATGTGGGAGATGATATGATTCATGATGTTTAGGGTGGGGAGGGATAAAGGCCCCAGTTTTCACCCAACACAACCCTTTTACTTATTTTCCTATCCAGAAGACTTACCCAACAACCTCACTGCCTTTTTAGCCTCGCCTCACTTTTTACAGGCTGCTAGGGGTGACAGCTGGGATGGTGGTGAGAATCTTGGAGCTCAGGAAATCATAAATTCCTTGATGTTCCTCTCCCACTTTGCACTTGGCTCTCTCTGATGTTTCCTTACACGTACATGTCACTCTGTGGTTTCTGGAGTAGAAGGAGGCACTGCAACTTACGAAAGTATCTTTCAAAATGCAATTCATGAGAAGCACCACCATCAAAATTAGGTGAGCATGTATTACACTTCCAGGTGTCTGGGTCCCACCCCAGATCTACAAAATCAGCCTAGTATGAATGCTTAAGGCTCCCAATTCTGCCATGATAGGCAGAAGCCCATGATCTGAACTCACCCACAAATGGATGAGCACAGCAGCTCTACCAACTTGACCTCAGTTTCCTCATCAATACTTTTTACTGTAGATGCTATTAATCTTTACCTCTGATAGGGACTCTGAGGGTTAAATAAGATAGAGCATATGGGGTGCTTAAAACAGTGCCTGGCACTTAGAAAGCACTTGATAAATGATTGCATTTTGATGTCACCCTGGCCTCAGCAGCCCAGGAATAAGCGGATGGGGAGGTGATCTCTAGAGAAGCAAAATGTGATCGCAGAGGTCATGCAGCTAATTAGTAGCTGAACAGGACTAACCCCCAGATTGTGTCATTCCTAATCTAGCACTATTTCCACCACACCTGGCTTCCTCCTTTAAGCCCTGAACTTCCCTAAATGCTTCTCTTGCACATACCAGCCTCTAGGTGACCAAACAGAGTTCTATAAATTTCCTTTCATTAGCACTTTATCTAGATGTTGCTTTGTATCTTGTAAAGAGATAACCAGTCCAGCTTAGCTGACCTCTAGAATCCCTTCAGAAATAATTGAGTTAGCATTATCTGACAGGTAGTCCATCTCTTAACATTTAGGTAAATTGCAGCGCCTCCACACCTGACCTAGGCAGCCTGCCCCAGGGCTCTCAATCCTTTGCCTTCCCCTCACCCTCCCCATGCACACACCTCCCTCTGAACAGAACAGACCCAGAGCTTCTATTCAGTGGTGCACTCTGGATGCGGATGCAGACTCAATGCTAAGCACGAAAGAATACAAAGCCCAAACCACTCCCCTTGCAGATCTTAGCCCTGTCTTTTTGAGACTGGGGAAGATTTAATTTAGATAGACGATTTCTTGCGATATGGATGTCCCAGCCTATACTTGAGGAACAAACAAACAAGGCAAGAGCCTCCTGGAGACAGACACGGCACACAGCAACATAGTCCCCACATGTCAGAATGCTGCCTTGGCCTTTATCTCTTGTGAAGAATTAAAGAATGTCTGTGGGAAGGCACTCTTAAAGCACCCTCAAGCTACTCTAGCATCCACTGTCCCACCACTCAGGCAGTGGGGGTGGGAGGGGTCAGGTGTTTGGTTTGCACGAGTCATTGCAACCTTCTCCTGTTAGGCCAGTTGTTCACTTCCTCAGGAATTGTACCTCTCCACTACTGCCTCCTCTCCGCATGTCTCCCCTCTACCCCCACCCCCCAACCCACATGCAGAAGAAAAATATGATGAACAAGTCATCTCAAGGTCTCTGATTGCCTAATTTGTAAAACAAGTGTGCTGAACCAGATGATGTTAACTCCCTCTTTCATCTCTAACATGTCATGTAGCTTGCTCACACTTAGCTCTTCCTAGGCATTGTGCAGGTATAACTATTCCTGTCAATATTTATTGCAGTATTCCTTTAGAATACATTAAAGCAGAGGTCCCCAAATTTTTCCAGTTGACAGCTACACTAAAGGCTTGGTAAGTTTTTTCACAGTACTCAATCGTCAAAAGAGATATCTAACAGTTCTATTTACTAAGTAGTTATGTCCCAACAGCTTAATGAGTATTTACATCCCAACATCTGATTAGCCATTTAGAAACACACACACACACACAAGTGGAAAGACAAAGTGTCTATTTTTATATCATTTTTGAATAACAACAAATACTTGATAATGGGATGTGTGTGAGCCTATTGGGGCACTGCACAACTTTTCAAGCTTTGGAATCAGATTTGGACTCTGCCATCCTCATTTCCAGTTCCACTTCGATTTTCACATGATACTTGCTGTTTCCGTTTGCTTAAATTACTGGAATGCAATATGCCAGATGCTGATTGGGTTTTGCAAAGGGAATGTATGAGGTTACAAATTTACAGCTCTAAGGCCATGCAAATGTCCAAATTAAGGCATCACAAAGAAGAGATCTTCTCTCAGGAAGGGCTGATGGTATCCAGGGTTCCTCTGTCACGTGGGGAGGCACATGGCGATATCTTCTGGTCCTTCTCTCCACGATGTCTCTGTGGGTATTATCTTTCTCTCTCTTGTGGGTCCTTCCTTGTTTTTCCCAGGGCATTTCTGTCTAAGCTTTCTTCTTCCATGAGCTTTCTTAAATGACTCCAATAAAAGATTAAAACCCACTGTGCCAGTTTGAATCTGTTGTATACCCCAGAAAAGTCATTTTCTTTAATCCTCATTCAATATTGCTAGGTGGGACCTTTTTGATTGTTTCCATGGAGCTGTGACCCACCCAATTGTGGGTGGTAACTTTTGATTAGATGGTTTCCATGGAGATGTGTCTCCACCCATTCAAGGGGAGCCCTTTAAGAGGGAACCATTTTGGAAAAAGCTTTAGAGCCAACAGAGCCCACACAGCTAGAGATCTTTGGGATGTGTAAAGAAAATGTTGTGGGGTAAGCTGGTGAAGCCTGGAGAGAAAGCAAGCAGGTGTTGCCATGTGCTTTTCCAGCTGAGAGAAACTCTGAACATCATTGGCCTTCATGAGCAAAGGTATCTTTCCCTGGACGCCTGAGTTTGGACATTTTTATAGTCTTACTTTAATTTGGACATTTTCATGGCCTTAGAACTGTAAACTTGCAATTCATAAATTCCTTTTTTAAAAGCCATTCCATTTCTGGTATATTGCATTCCAGCAGCTTGCAAAACTAAAGCACCTATCTTGATTGGGTAGGTCACATCTCCATTGAAACAACCTAATCAAAAGGTCCTACTCATCAGTAGGTCTGCATCTACAAGATTGGATTAGAAGAACATGGCTTTTCTAGGGTGCATGACAGTTTCATTCTGGCACACTTGCTAATCTAACTTTGAAAAAATATATGATTGAAAAGAATGTTGTGCAATCTGATATTGAAACTATAGACTACCTCAAGCTACCACTTAACATCCTTTCTGATAGATGTCAAGTATTACCATGCATCTTAGAAATCAAAGCTACCCTGTGAGTTCTGCAGTGGTCCACAATGCCTTGGCACAGAGGTTGGAAACTGGGGCTCTATAGTCTCATTTCAAACATTCATGTCTAAACCTGGGATCACATTTACTTCCTGTTCCCTACACCTGTCAAAAGACTCTCAGTGCTAGCTAAAAAGCTAGCTGCCCTGCATTTAGAAAAAATTCTTGGGACAGTCTGGTTTGGGAAATTAGAAGAGCTTTCCACATCTTTCATTGCTCAAACTCTAAAAAGTTCAAACCAGATATTAGCTTATACTTTGACAAGTTAGACCCTGGCTGGGCTTACTAAATGTGTACATAAATAGATTTAGTCCTAAAGATGATGGTGACAGAGAAAAAAATATATAAGAAGACAAGCGTGTTTGTGAATTAGGTTGGCTATATATGTGATCTGAATTACTTGGGTAATTTTTGAGTGCTACATTTCATGTTCCAATCAAGATAAAATCAGGCTTAAAAAATCCTGTAAATAGTTGTTGAGTATGCCCATGTGTCAGGTACTGTGCTGTCATCTTTATACTCATTAATTTCATGCTTATGACAGCTCTATAATGTATAATGCAGTTCTATTTAAACCCATTCAACAGATAAATAAACCAAGACTCAGAGCAGTTACATAGCACTTCAGCTGGGGGTCAAGATTTGAACTCATATCTTACTGACTCTGGAGATCCAACTTTTAACCACCTATATACTGGCTCCTCGAAAGTGTGATTTTCCCCCACAAGGTTGTTCAACAGCCTTTAAAAACCTGTGATCCCTGGGCCATGTTACTGCAGCCCTGAGCCAATTTTCTTCTCGAGCTCTGAAGCAAATGAACATTATTTTCATGTACCACCTGTTGTATCCCTCTGTCCCCTGTGAACGTGTACCCTTCCTAGTGGCTGCAAAGACGTTATCATTCTCTTGTTCGTATCACACCCAACAATACTGATAATTGTCTCCACTCTTGTTCTCCTCCTTCTGCGCAATTCATATGGTACCTGGGAAGGAAAGAATGCCAACTTTAAACACACAAGTTAAAAGCCATAAAAGAAAAAGAAACGGCATTTGCCTAGCACAGAGGATAGATAATTTAGAAGCCCTTGCTTTAAATTATAGGACATCTTTTAGGCCAGGCTCATGAACACTTATTTCTCACTCTTGCCAATGCAGGTTCTACAAACTCCAGTTCTATCTATAAAGCAAATGTCATAGAAGCTGTAGCTCTCCTCTCCGTGACCAGCTATTAATGCAGATAGTGAACCAGTAATGCCTTGGATTAGTTGTTGGCTTCTGGCTGCATTTTCTCAGAAATTTCTTTTATCAACATCTTAGATGTATCAAGACATTGGAGGTGAGATAAAAGAAAAAATTCTGGTGAGAATGAGGATTACATGGTGGGAATACTGGCTCCGCCACTGTCTAGACTGTCACCAAATCTAATCTGCAGTAATAGTCTCCTAATGTTCAGAATCTCTGATTTCCTCCTGAATACCTAACTTGAATTCATGCTGCTGCTGCATTGGCTGCTTCCTCTTTTCTCCCTCCTCTGTCCCTCTCCTCTATCCCTTTCCCCTTCAGTATTTTCCCCCTTCCTTTCCTCTTCTCTTTCTCTTCTTTTGAGTTATAATTGACTTTTTGGTGCATTGTTCAAATACATGACAGATGTAATCACCACCACAATCATGATATATAACAGATCCACAACAGCAAACCTTCCCCTCCCCACCTCAGTCCCACCCACCACTGGCCTGCTTTCCATTCCTACAGTTTTAACTTTTCCACAATGTCAAATAAAATCATGCACTAAGCCTTTCAATGGGCTCACTTCACTTAGCATAATGCATTTGAGATCCATCCATGCTGCTGCATGTATCATCAGTATTTTGTTCCTTTTCATTGCTTAATACTATTCCTCCATCTGGATATGTTACAGTTTGTTTATCCATCACCAACTGAAGTGTGAGTTGTTTCAAGTTTGGGAGAGATTATGAATAAAGCTGCTATACGCGTTTATACGCATGTTTTCTCATTAACATACATTTTCACTTCTCTTGGAAAAATACCTAGGAGTAGAATTGCTGGGTCATATGGTAAGCGTAGATTTAATTTTATAAGAAGCTACAAAACCGTTTTCCATAACAGTTTTATCTTGTCTGCATTTCCAATTGCAATATCAGAGAATTCCTGCTGCTCTGCATTCTTCTTGGCACTAGATGCATTAGATACTGTTAGGTTTTATTTTTCCCATTTTAAAATTTAAATTACTCTAGTAATTATGTAGCATTATTTCAATTGTGGCTTTCAAAATACATTTTCTCTAATCACTGATAATATTAGGCATCTTTTCTTTTTGGCTTATTTGCTCTCCTTATAACTTCTCACTGAAATGTCTGTTTAAATTATTTTGTCCATTGGTAGTTTGTTTTCCTGTTATGGAGATTGGAGAGTTCTTTATATATTCTGAACATGAGTCCTTAATGTTTTGCAAACATTTTTTCCTATGCTGTATCTTCAGAGGTCCTTTTAATAGTATCTCCTGCAGAGCGAAAGTTTTCAAATTTGATGATGTCCCATTTATCTTTTTTTCTTCTTTTATGGATCATGCTTTTGATGTCATATCTAAGAAATTTTCACTTAACCCACGGTCAAAAAGATTTTTTCTAACGTTTTCTCTAGAAGTATTATAGTTTAGGTTTTATATTTAAGTCTATGGTCCATTTTGAATATCATTCTTCTTTTTAATTGGGGGTCTTTTAAATACAGAGAGACTAAGGCAGAAAGAGGGATTTTGTTTTAGCACCTAAAGGAGTAAGTTTTATGACAGATAGTTTATCATTACGTAGAAAACTATAAGATTTAGTGGTTAAAACTTAAGCTCTGACGTCAGATGCCTGGGGTTTGAATCTTCTTCTTTTTTTTTGTCTTAAATTGTAATGTGGAGTGATTACCTATTCTTTCTGACTCTCAATTAAAGGAGTTATAAATCAGCAAAATCAAGATTAGAATCACTAAGGGAAGTTGGCTCAGACTGGTTCCGGGTGAGGAAGACAAGAACTCTCAGTGCAAAACCCATTTTAAACGGTCCAAGAATGATAGTGCCCAAATGGTTTACCACATAACAAAGAATAATCAGTGAGGTTGTAAGGTCAAGTCATATCAACCACACTGCATGGGGTTGAGCTTTCAGCTCTACCTGCTTTCACTGGATTTGAGTTCACATGAACCATTTGTCCCTTTGGGTTCTTCTTGCTCTCCTACTACATCTACCCACTTAGATGTGGCATTGCTTTCACTGCTGTCTTCCTTCCCAGGCTAGCTCCAGTCTTTCCCATTTTGTTTGCTAGGAACACCTATCAGCTTTTGTCTGGGCATTTTCTTCCAACAAGGACACCCACACCATACTTAAGAATGGGAGATTACAAATTCAGAGACAGATAAAATGAAGAGTGTTTATCTTGAGTGTCCCCATCCTCCAGACAGGTTTAGCCTCCAGACAGGTTTAGCCAAAAATACCCTGGGAACCAGACAGTCACCTATTCAAATAAGAGGCATTGTGGCATGGGAGCAGAAGGCAGAAGCATATGGGTTTTGGACTCAGACTTGAGTTTAAGTCACAATTCTGGCACTTATTTATTGTGCTACCTTGGGCAAAGCACTTAATCCCTTAATCTCAGTTTTTTCCCCAGAGTGGAGAACATTAAACTCTCCTCTGCTTGGTTGCAATGAGCATTCAATGGTGTAACAACTGTGTGTAAAATATCTGTACATCTTGGCAACTTTCAGGAATATGATGATAAAGTTTGTTCCGCCTTCCTCAGCCATCATATGCAACCCTCATTCTGGAGAACTCCCTTCTCCTGTCTAATCAAAATGCTCCCTGCTGCAGGACCAACTCATTTCTGATGATCCCACCTAGTCAATGGCCCTCAGACTATCAGATAGGAGTTAGGGAAGTTCTAACAGCTTTTGAATTCTTTGAAAAATACATGTGTATGTATAGTGCACCCTGCTTGTGAGGAACTTGTAGATCAATTACTGTAAATGCCCTAAACAGCCTCAATTGATTGCCATGTGTGATCTGAAGTTCTGATTAATACAGGCTTTATTTAAAATGGGAAAGCCTTTCCAGGAAAGAGAAGGAAAAAAATCTCTGTATACTCTTGCCAACATCTTGAATCATGAAGTGATATAATAGTCTCCGCTTGCAATTCCCTGCATCCAGCTACCTGCTACTTCCAGAGCAAGTTCATGTTTGGGGGAATACAGCTTCCATTTGCTGGGATGCTTGCAGAAACTCAGCTGGGATGGTCCTGTGCCAGCAGGAATTTTCTGCAGGTTGCCTAGGCTGAAAGTGCTGTTTTGTATTCCCGGGTGGGGGACTATCTGTGTATCTTAATCCCTGCAGCCCTGGTGACTCAAGACGGCTCTTTGGGGCTTAGCTTTGAATTCCCTTGACTTCAAGGTTACAAACATCAATCTTTCCTCATTGCTTTACCTTCATTTCTGGAACACACGTGCGCATATCTAACCCCTGTGTGCACATGAGTATTCATTTGCCTGGAAGTCTTAAAAATGCTAATGTGAAATTGGGCTAGAATTCTACAGGCCAGACTCTGACCTCAAATATTAATCATGCCTCCATAGCTGGGGGGAGCCTTGGTCATGGGGAGGGAAGGCACATACTCGCCCTGAAGCATAGCAAAGCAAACTTATCAAAATCAAACCCCCATTTTAAAACATTTCACTCACCAGGAGGCTGCTCATTTTTCATGGGTATACATCTTGTTTTTGCTCAGACAAGAGCAGTGATCTGATCAACTTTTCGATTGAACAAGAAACAAAATGAGACACGGCCGATTCACATCATGTTTCTTGTGTGGTTTTTGAAAGAAATTTACTACTTGAAATGCCATTCTTATTTATTCAACATGATTTCAAAGATGCTTTTCCTCTCTCCCTTTTCTTCAACCCTACTGTGCTGGTTAGAGAGGATGTTTGTCCCCTAGAAAAGACATGTTTTAATCTAAATCCCATTTCATAAAGGCAGAATAATCCCTATTCAATACTGTATGTTTGAAACTGTAATCAGATCATCTCCCTGGAGATGTGATTTAATCAAAAGTGGTTGTTAAGCTGGATTAGGTGATGACATGTCTCCACCCATTTGGGTGGGTCTTGATAAGTTTCTGGAGTCCTATAAAAGAGGAAACATTTTGGAGAATGAAAGAGATTCAGAGAAAACAGAGAAGAACAACATAGCCATGAGAAGTAGAGAGCCCACAAGCCAATGACCTCTGGAGATGAAGAAGGGAAATGCCTCCCAGGGAGCTTCATGAAACAGGAAGCCAGGAGAGAAAGTAGCAGATGATGCCTTGCTCACCATGTGTCCTTCTAGCTGAGAGAGAAACTCTGACTGTGTTCACCATGTGCCCTTCTACTTGAGAGAGAAACCCTGAACTTCATCAGCCTTCTTGAACCAAGGTATCCTTCCCTGGATGCCTTTGATTGGACATTTCTATAGACTTGTTGTAATTGGGACATTTTCTCAGCCTTAGAATTGTAAACTAGCAACTTATTAAATTCCCCTTTTTAAAAACCATTTCGTTTCTGGTATATTGCATTCAGACAGCAAACTAAAACACACACTTATGTTCTCCTCCCAAATTTCTTCCCTCTGGAACACCTTCTTATACGGTGAAGAGTTTTTTAAAGATTGGATCTAAAGTTAAATGTTTCAGAAGAAGCATGGGGTTTCCTTCCCCATCAGGAGTGTGTGGACACTCAGGAGACTTGCCTCTGACTAATTCTGGACAATTTCTGACTGCAGCCTTCAGAAGATTCTTGGCAGAGTGCAGCAAATCTGTCTGGGCATACCACAATGGGTGCTCTGAACCAGGTCAGCATCAGCCAGCCCCTGATTTGTGAACAACAGCCAGGGGTTGTCACGCTGCCCAGTGGGCCTGTGCAGAGCTCCCTATCTCCATGACAACCTAATCCTTGTTTATACATTAAGCAACTTCATCATGTCAAGTCTTGTATTATGTACTTTCCTTTGTGATGATGCCTTTGATTTTAATCGATTTTCACAACCATCATATGAGCAAGATAACTCTTCTTTACCTCCATCATATAGTTGCAGTCCTATTTCCCCCTGATAGTCAGGATCAATCACCCCAGACAGAATAGTAATCCCCTATCGTGCCTGTTGACCCAGTGGCATGAGAAGCCCAAAGTGGCCAGGTGGCATGCTTAACTTCCACTTCAATGGAATCATGGCTCTGTCTCCTAGTGGAAGTATTTAGCCCCTTTTGGAACTAAGATGTGTAGACCAGAAGAGCTTAAGGTTTCAGGGAAGGGAAGCAAAAATTTTCCTAGTGGATCACGAGGGATGATAGTGAATGGTACCACTCCCATTTCCACCCCTTGATTCCTGGTCCTATAAATTCTGGCTATGGGAGAAACAGCATCATACAGTGGACACTGATTCCCATCATACACAGTCTCCTGGAGAGCACTGACGGAGCCCTGTAAAAGCATTGCACCTAGTTGGCATTATAATTGGATCTTCAAAAGTTCATTCCACTGTTCTATCAACCCAGCTGCCTCTGGATGATGGAGAACATGGTAAGATCAGAGAATTCCATGAGCATGTGCCCATTCCCACACTTCATTTGCTGTGAAGTGGGTTCCTTGATCAGAAGCAATGCAGTGTGGATAAAGCATTCTATAAATCCACAAATGATAGTTTTTGTGAAAACACTGCATGCAAGGAACAAAAACCCATATCAAGAGTATTTGTCTATTCCAGTTAGAACAAATTGTTGCCTCCTCCATGATGGAAGTGATCCAATGTAATCAACATACCACCAGGTAGCAGGCTGATCATCTTGGGGAATGATGCTATATTGGGGACTGAGTATAGGTCTCTGTTGCTGGCAGATTGGGCACATAGCAGTGGCTATAGCCAGGTCAGTTTTGGTGAGTGGAAGTCCATATTGCCTAGCCCATGCATTACCTCCGTCCCTACCACCATGACTACTTTGTTAATGAGCCCATCGGGCAATGACAGGAGTTGCTGGGGAAAGAGGCTGACTCATTTCCACAGAATGGGTCATCTTATCCACTTGGTTATTAAAACTTCCTCTGCTGAATTTCCCCTCTGGTGTGCATTCACATGGGACACAAATATCTTCTTATTTTTAGCCCACTCAGAAAGGTCGATCCACATACCTCTTCCCCAAACCTCTTTGTCACCAATTTTCCAATCTTGTTCCTTCCAAGTCCCTGCCCATCCAGCCAAACCATTAGCAACAGCCCATGGATCAGTATATAAATACACCTCTGGCCAGTTCTCCTTCTTAGCAAAATGGACATCCAGGTACACTGCTTGAAGTTCTGCCCACTGGGCGGACTTCCCCTCACCATTGTCCTTTAAGGACATTCCAGAATGGGGTTGTAGTGCTGCAGCTCTCCACTTCTGGGTGGTCTCTATGTTAACATGCAGAAACATCTGCAAACCAGACCCAAGTTTTCTCTTGCTCAGTCAACTGACTATAAGAAACGCCATGAGAGACCATAGCTCTTATCTGGGAAAGAGAAGGTAATGTGGCAGTCCTGGTGGCCATGGGCATTTGGGCCAGTTCCTCAGGAACTGCTTGTGCCTTCAGGACCTCCTTGGGCCTTATCTCTTATTACCATTTCTTTTATGATGGAGTGCTGCTGTGTATGCACAACTCTATGGCTTGGTGGGTCAGACAACACCCAGCTCATGATAGGCAACTCAGGTCTCATGGTAACTTGAAGGCCCATAGTTCAGCATTCAGTCTCTATTAAAGCCCAGTAGCAGGCTAAATGCTGTTTCTCAAAAGAAGAGCAGTTATCTGCAATGGGTTGTAAGGTTTTGCTCCAAAATCCTAAGGGTCTGCATTGGATTCTCCTATAGGGACCTGACAAAGGTTCCAGAATTCATTGCTATTTGCCATTGACACTGCCAACACCATTGGATCTGCTGGTGCATATGGCCCAAGTAGCAGAGCAGCTTTTACAGCAGCCCAAACAGGTCACAGAGCCTCCTCTTGTTCTGGTCTCCTCTCAAAACTAGTAGCTTTATCAGTCACTTAGTAAATGGGCTGGAGTTCTTTCCTCAGGGCAACCTATTACAGGTCTGTCTAGTAAAAGGTTCAGCAGATTTCAGGGATTCCATTTCCCCATTCCATCATTATCAAGCCATATGTCTCCATCCCTTGTTTCAGGATCCCATTCTTTTCTAGTCAAAGCCCTTACTTTGAGAGCTGATACCCTGCAAAGTTGAGATCTTAGTTTATGTTGTAAATCTGCTCCTGTACAATGAGATTCTGTGTCTGGTTTTCAGAGATCTCAAGTCTACAACCACAGGAAATAAGATTTTTTTATCAGAGCAATCATTGAAACTTTTACATCATTTATATGTCACTTTAGTTGCAAATTTGAAGCCTTCAGCTCATCCCTTTCCCTCATCATTGTATCCAGCATATCTAACAAAACCTAGCCAACATCATTATACCTCTTAATTTCACAACACTCTGTAAAGGTATCGAAAACACTCATACCCAGAGCCTTGCCTCATATAAGCACACAATTATCAGAGTCTAATGGTGATATTTTGAATATCTCTTTTGCCAGCTCACACCAGGACTGTTAGTGTCAATCTTGATTATTGAAAACAGAGTCATTAGTACCTCTGAGTCTAATCAGAGCAGAAAACCAATTGTAAAAGCCCATTTTTAATTTTCTGTTTCACAAGAATCACTCCCAGTACCAAGCTGTATTAGACAGGATTCGCTAGAGAAACAGAACCAACAGGAGAGATCTGTAAATTGAGATTTATAAAGATGTCTCATGCAACTGTAGGAGTGGAAGAGTCCAAAATTCACAGGGCAGGCTGTGAAGCTGAGAGCTCCAATGAAGGATCTGGACAAATGCCACAAAAGAGGCTCACTGGATGAACAAGCAGTGAAAAAGTCTTCTTTAAAAGCCTTCAACTGATTGGATTATCTTGATGGTGGAAGGCATGCCTTAGTTGATTGCAGATGTAGTCAGCCACAGATGCAGTCACCTGACTGATGATTTAATACACCAGCCTTCTGGTTTATCAACCAGTCACAAAATATCCTTGCAACAATGGTCAGGTCAGTGCTTGCCTGACCAAACAACTGAGCATAATCATTTGGCCAAGTTGACACCAGAACATAACCATCACAACTCTCTACCTGTTTCTCCTCATCATCATTGGCTGCCATCTTCTCCAGAATGCTCTTTGCCTCGGCCAACTGCCCCTCAGCCCAAAGATCCTCACCTGTAAGAGGACATCACTGAAAAAAAAAGAGGACTTCACTGAACTTAGCTTCATCCAGACTTTTGTACTCAGGTATCCAACCACTCCCCCACCTTCCTCTCTTCTTCCCAGTATCCTTTCCCTTGATCTCTTTTCTTTTGTTAGTGTCTCATACTGTTTCAATCCATGGGCCCTCCTCCTATATGGTCCTACACGTGAGCCTTTCTGGTTCCCAATTGTCCAGGCTTTGTCACCTGTCTCCTGACCCAAGACTACCTCTTATACTTGATGATTCCTAATGTTCCCCAGGGAAGAATGACCCTCACTCAGATTTCTTCCACCCTGGTTTTTGGAACACCAGAGGTCATGTGTGACTGGTGCTTACACAGGCTTGCACGGGCATCCATCTCCAGTATCTGATTAGGAAAGTAAAGGATTATTTATAAATATCTTACAGTAAAGAAATAGCCATTTCCCATGCATGCACCTATAGGTGGTGCTTTTATCAAGCCCACATATGAAAGAGAGCACACTTTGGACATAGCCCTCACAATGCTCTGTTGCTTCACAAATTGAAATTTATTCACAAAGCAATTCTCCTATTGGGATGGGGCTGCCCTGTTTATTCAGCCATATGCCTAATGTGCTCTGAGTTTCCTTAAGTCCTTGATGCAGCCAGGGTCCTCGGGTTAATTATACCTTCCTACATTTGAAACAATTTTTCTTTCTTAATCCACTTAAAATATGTTTCCTTTTGAGTCAGAATACTGGTCACTCCCATTTGGAGATGTCATGTAACTAGATGCCTAAATGGCTTTTCAGATGCACTAATTACAGCTATTCCTGCCAGAGCTGCCTCACTCACTCTCTCCTCACAGCTCGGACTGCTGTTGCTCACTGATGCTACTATCCTGATGCCAGTTCCTCGTAGCTATGGAATTGACCTTCTCAGAAAGCCATTTATCCAAACCTTGACATCCATAGACTTTCAACGCATGAATTTTGGAATATTTCCAGTGAACTACCAGTAACCATCCTATTTACCCAGATGTGGAAACTTGCCCTATGCCAGGTACTTTCATACAATCTAATTTAACAGTCAGAAAAATTGGATTTAAAATAGGTGTTACAGTACCCATTCCACAGTTGATGAAATTGATGCTTACAAAAGTCAAGTAATTTGCCTAAGTTTACAGAGTTAGAAAACAGCAAAACTGTATTAAGCACAGATCTAATTCCTGGAAAACTTGTCACCCTACTTGGTTTTGAGTTATCCCTGGAGCCCTATGAAATAAGCACAATCTTTCCCAAAAATCTTCCCTGTAAATATTAGAAGACAATCAATAGGCCATGCATTCCCTTTCCCCACTTCTCATACCCCAAATCTTCTCTCCAGCCTCAACAATCACAGTTCCTCTGATCATCTTTCACAATGCCATAGTTTTATGAGTCTTAAGTGCATCCTCTACACATAAGTCAGAGTAAATCAGAACCCCTCAATCTGTCAATCAAGTTAAAGCTATTCTTAATAAATTTAATAGTAAGCTCTGAGAAGCATGTATTAACTTATTTAATACTCACAGCAACACTATGAGGTAGGGTACTGTTTCACCTCCATTTTACAAAGGAGGAAGCTGCTGCACAGAAGGGCTAGATAAGACATTTAATGTCAAACATTTTGCAAGTGGCTCAGTCAAAATCTGAACCCAGGCTTGATCCAGAGCTCCTGCTCTTAGCCAGTACTTCAAATTTATGCTCCCTTTGGCAGTCTCTGAATGTTCCCATTTCTACACGTCCTCACCAACACTTGGTATTTTAGGAATTGTTTAATTTTGGCAATATGCTAGTAGAAAAATTCTATCTTACTGCAATGGTGTATGAAGGACAGTGTGATGGGGTGGTACAGGCCACAAAGGGATGCACTATTTACAGAGAATTTGAAAACAATACGAAACCAACAAAAAGTTGGCCTGCTTTTTAACCCACTCAATGTCAGCAGTAAAGCGCTCCTCCTCCTAAAAATTTGTGTTGGTCTAACTTCTAAAAAAATGGTTGCAGTTATTGTTGAAATTTAATAATATATTGTGTAAGTTTCAAAATAGTATTTTTGTTAGTTGGCTTCTTATGTATTAATACAAGGAATGTAGATGCATATTTACATTTCCTGTGAGAGTTAAAATAGGAGAATTCCCAGTTATACAGTCGGCCCAGATTCATGGGAATTCAGTTGCCCACATTCATTTCAAGAGTAAGTTTGTAGTAGCCTGAATATTTGAGCTAGCTGCAGTCACAGACCACATCATCAATCTCTGCTACACTACATATTCTGGTGTTTAAACATAGATTTGAAATAAACAAGGATAGCACGTGACTGAAAAAGCAAAATAAGGGATTTTGAGTTATTCCAATTTTCTCATTCTATGTGCCATTGAGAATATTTATTTATGGTTAATTTTAAAATGCTGACACAGGGTGCAAATGTACAATGTATAATTTTAGTTCATACATTAAATATTTTATTAAATTTGAACCATGTTTTGAATGGAAATTTATTCATTCTAATTTTTAATTATTTATTTAAAAACTAAAGAACAAATTAAGAGAAAATATTTTGGTTTTATTAAAATTCTTGTATAAGTACATTAAATATTGTATAGGAATATAATCAAAGGATCAGTATAGATATAAAAAATTAGAAGAAATAGTTGTGTTTTATTTTGTCCTGTGGAAACCTGGAAGAACTTAAAGTCATCATCATATTGGTTCATAATTACTCTGAATTTTGTAAATACATTTGAAATGGGGAAACAACATAAAATATCATTGAACTAGTGAAATTCAACAAGAGTAAAATAAAAAAACAAAAGTGGAAGCAATTGAAGCAGCATCTGGATGTATTTTGAAATAAATAATGCTTTCAACACCACATATACCTTCATTTTATGATTGTTACTGAAAATAATTTTGTCATATAGAGAAGGGAGGGTGTTTAAAATTATATGTAGGCACATCACTGAATCATTTTTGCTTTTATTTGCATTTCCCTGGTGTGCTGGTTTGAAAGGATGTATGTCCCCTAGAAAAGCCATGTTTTAATCAAAATCCCATTTTGTAAAATGGCAGAATAATCCCTATTCAATACTGTATGTTTGAATCTGTAATTAGATCATCTTCCCTGCATTAGGGGAGATGCGCCTCCACCCATTTGGGTGGGTCTTGATTGGTTTACTGGAGTCCTATAAAAGAGTAAACATTTTGGAGAATGAGAGATTCAGAAAGAGCAGAGAATGCTGCAGCATCACAAAGCAGAGAGTCCACGAACCAGCAACCTTTGGAGATGAAGAAGGAAAATGCCTCCCGGGGAACTTCATCATACCGGAAGCCAGGATAGAAAGCTAGCAGATGACACTGTGTTCACCATGCACCCTTCCAGCTGAGAGAGAAGCCCTGACTGTGTTTGCCATGTGCCTTCTCACATGAGAGAGAAACCCTGAATTTCATTGGCCTTCTTGAACCAAGGTATCTTTCCCTGGATGCCTTTGATCGGACATATCTATACATTTGTTTTAATTGGGACATTTTCTCGGCCTTAGAACTGTAAACTAGCAACTTATTAAATTCTTCTTTTTAAAAGCCATTCCATTTCTGGTATATTGCATTCCAGCAGCTAGCAAGAACACCTAGTTATTGTGAAAGCAAGCATCTTTTCATGTTTATTCATCATTCAGTTTTCTTTTTTTTTTTTTTTATGAAATGTCTGCTAGATTCTGTACCCATTTTTCTCTTGGGTTTTATTATCAATTTCTTATATATTCTTTAAATTAATCCTTTCCTCCTAAAACATCAGGTCCTGTTTTTACAGCTCTACCTTCCCAGATCATATACCAATATTTGGGGGGATTTTTTAGAGACTATTATTTTGTTAATGATTCTTAAATGTATTGTATTGTGATTGTAGAACGTGGACTCTATATTTGCCATTCCTTGATATTCATTAAGACTCTTGGTAAATACTCCATGGGTGCTTGAAAAGAATGTGCTTTATTTGTTTGGGTGCAGGATGCAGGGTTCTATTTAGGTAGATAAAATGCACACAAACACACACACACATAATATTTTTGTCAGCTTTCTCTATGACTTGTTGAGAGGAATGTTAAAATATCCCACTATGATTTTGTCAGTTTCTTCTTATATATTTTAATTTTTTATATTTAGAGGCTGTAGAGAAAGCTTCATACAGATTCTGAATTTTATCTATTCTTGGTAAATTGCGCCTATAATTTTTATGTAACGATCTTACCTATTAAAAATATTTACTTTTCTTAAAGTGCATTTTTTTTTTCTCTTTTTTTGATTAGCATTACACCAGGATTTCTGCTTCTTGCTGAGATGGAGAGTAACTGTGACTGGACTTACCACCCCTTCTAGAATAACCAACAAAGGATAGAAAAATGAAGCAACAGTTTTCAAATAACTAGACAGCAGGTAATAAGAATAATGATCCCTGAGGGATGGGAAATAAATGAGGTGAGCAATTGGTCCAGTTTACTGTCTTGAGGGAGTTTTTAAGCTTTGGTGCAGAAAAAAGGAACCAAGGTAGAGTTCAGCAGATCCTCTGAGTAAAGGAAACACAGCTACAAGTCCTGGGGGACCAAAAAGTCTAGCATTCCTAGGATAGATTACTGAAGAGGAAGTAATAGCTCAGAACAAGTCTCCAGGGATTTCCAGAGGCCTTTTCTTGAGTATTCATTTGAATACTGATAAATGCAGGAATATGAGAAGACTATCTAAGGCTGGGGAATGGTTCCACCCAAAGAGATTAGAAGAAACAATGCCCAGATCACATACAGGTAAGAGAATTATTTCTTTTCCCACCAGTCATGATTCATGGGTCTTTGAGTTCACTAAAGGGTTTTACTTCAGCAGTGGAAATAATCATTAGACCAATTTTTAAGCTCTGGTCCTGCCTAAGCTTAAAACTAAGACACAAGAGGATCAAACTAATTCTGAGTCACTGTTTCAATATTTGTTTTGTGCTCAAGAACAAAGCTCAAAACTATTTACCCAATAGCTTGATTCAAAACAAATAAATCCAGGACCCAGCAAGATGAAATTTATTAACATCAGGCATCTAATAGGAAAAAAAAAACCTGAAAGGCATGGAAGTAAGCAGGAAAATGCAGCCTACAATGAAAAGAAAATCAACCAGTGAACACCAACTAAGATCATCACAAGATGTTGGAATTAGCAGCAAAGACATTTAAAAAAATTATAAAACTATTCCATCAGTTCAAAACATTAAGTAGAGAGATGGAAGGTGTAAAAAAAAAAATGACACAAATTGAACTTCTAGGGATGAAAATTACAATGTATGGGACGAAAATACATTTGATTCGATTAATGACTGACTTGATATTGAGGAAGAAAAAATCAATGAACTGTAAAGCTCAGTAATATAAGTTATCCAAAATAAAACACAGGGATAAAAGAAAATGAAAAAAGAATGAGCATTAGTTACTTAATATATACATAACTAGAGTCCCTGAAGGAGAGGAGAAAGATGGAAGAAAAATAATTTTTGAAGAAATAATGGCAGGTATGTATCCAAAGTAGATGAAAATTGTAAATCCTTAAACCTGCAAAGTTCAATAAACCTCTGGCACACAGAACATAAAAAGAACTGACACCAAGATATATCATAATCAAATAGGTTTAAATGAGTGATAAAGAGAACAATCTTAAATGTAACCACAGAAAAAGCAGATGCATTATGTACAGACAGTAAAAATGAGGATAGCAGATTTCTGATCATTGATAAAGCAAGCAAAAATGGGAGGAGTAATATCTTTAAAGTGCTGAAAAGAAAAGAAAAAAAAAACTCACCAACCTAGAACTTCATGCTCAGAGAAAATGTCTTTTAAAAATCAAGGGGAGGCCCCTACATAGGACATGGAATCCAAGGGTGAAAGTCTTCCTGGTGACATGGGAGATGACTCCCAGGGATGAATCTGGTCCCAGCACTGTGGGATCAACAATTCCATCCTGATTAAAGGGGGAAAAGAAGCTTAACTAATAAAGTACCAGTGGCAGAGAGAGTTCAAATAGACTCAAGAGACTACTCTGGAGGTTGCTCTTACACAAGCTTCAGTTTGACCTTGCTATCTCTCATATCCTGCCAAATCCCAACCAGGACCATTCCAGCCAATCCTAAAGAACACCTAGGGCAATATATAAAATTTCACAAGGGTTCCATGTATTAGAGTAACTTGCAAGAAGCCTACAACCTCCAGATGGGTCCCTAGACCAGATAAGTCCTGAAACCTAGCAGGCCCAGATTCTCCAGAACATCAAATAGTTCCATCTCCCTACCACATATTAGTGACAGATCTTTCCAATATGAAAAATTTAGAATGGTCATAGCCTAAACACCCCTAAAGAGAGGTGATGGAAAGATCAAAGGTGATGGTGGAGTTATCCAGTGAAGATAGAATTTAACAAATGAATATAAATGCTGAATCATTAAATTGGTATCTCTTTAGTCTCCAGTATCTAAGAGCAGCTAGAAGTAAAAGTCTGAAATTGTGGAATTGTAATCCATGTTAAACTCTGAAATATGTTCTACGACTAATTGTGGTGGAGCGCTTTGAAATTTATTGCTTTTTTGTATATATGTTATTTTTCACTAAAAAAGAAGGAAAAAGTTGATTGTGATGATAAAAAAATATTTAAGCTTTCTAGCCTCCTATATTCTGGAGTAGCTAGAAGGAAAAAAATCTGAGAGGATCATATGATAGCCCATGATAAACTCTGGGATCTGTCCTGTAACCACTTGTTGAAGACTGCTTTGAAAATTATTACTTTTTTTATTTCTTTGTTTTGTATTTATGTTATACTATACAATAAAAAAAGTTAAAAAAAAATGAAGCAGAGGGTTTATGGATAGTTCAGTTGTAGAATGCTCGCCTTCTATGCGGGATACCTGGGTTCAATTCCTGGACCATGCACCTAAACAAAAAAAAAAAAAAAAAGAAGGGGAAGCAGCTCTCCTCAGAAAGTTGGAAAAGGAATTACCATATGACCCAGAAACTCCACTTTCTGGTATATACTCTGAAGAACTGAAAGCAGGGACCTGACATATATTTGTATACTAATGTTTATAGCAACATTATTCACAATATACAAAAGATGGAAGTGACCCAAGTGTTCATTAACCAGTGAAAGGATAAGTAAAATGTGCTATATATATATATATATATATAGACAATGGAATATTATTCACAATAAAAAGGAATGGAGTTCTGATACACGCAGCATCATGGATGAGCCTTGAAGACATTGTGCTTAGTGAAATAAGCCAGGCACAAAAAGGCAAGTGCTGTATGAGTTCACTTCCATGAAAGATTTAGAAGAAGCAAATTTCATCAAGATGGATAACCAACAAGGACCAAGGTGCAGGGGCAGGGAAGGGGAATAATTGCTTAAGTGTACAGAGTTTCTGTTTGGGATGGTAAAAAAAAATTGTGATAGTGGATATTGGTGATGGTAGCACAATATTGTGAGTGTAATTAATCACCTGGACTGTACACTTAAAAATGGTTAAAATGAGAACTCCTTAACTTAATCACACTGCAAAGTTCTTTTTACCATGTAGGGTAACATATTTACAGGTTCCAGGGATTAGGATGTGGATGTCTTTTAGAGGGAGCCATTATTCAGTCAACTGTACTCTCTGATTTCAAAACTTATTTATTAAAACACTACAGTATGGTATTGATATCAAGATAGATGGATAGATAAATCGAACAAATTAGAGACTCCACATATAGGCCTACACTTGCATGCATTTTTTTAAGTAAAAGTGCAAAAGCAATTCCGTGGAGAGAGAAAATGATGAAACACTTGGACATCTGTACGGGAAAAAAATTTTAAACTTTTGATCCATTCCTTGCACCATATGCAAAAATTAGAGTTAAATATGAAATCTAAGCCTATAAAACTTCTAGAAGAAGAAAGATAAGGAAAAACATGCTTTAAGTTAGGCAAAGATCTCTTAGATATAAAACCAAGGATATAATCCACAGGAAAAAAAATTGATAAATTGGTCCTTATCAAATGTCTAAAACTCTTCTCTGAAAAAGATACTGTTAAGAGAATGAAAAGACAAACCTCAGACTGGGAGAAAATATTTTCAAAATGCAAAGGCTTTTTATCCAGAATGTATAAGAATTCCCCAAACTCAATAAAAAGGAAACAAATAATTTATTTAAACAAAATGGGCAAAAGTTTTGAACAGATACCTCACTGAAGGAAGCAAATAAACACATGAAAAGATGTTCAACATCTTCTGGAAAAAGCAAATCAAAAATCACAATAATATACCATAGCTACCCATTAGAATGACTAAAATGAGATAATTGACTAAACCAAGTGTTAACAAGGATATGGAGGAGGTGGAACTCTCATCTACTGCTATTGGGAATGTAAATTGTTACAACCATTCTGGAAAACAGTTTTGCAGCTTCCTAAAAAGTTAAACATTCACCTACCCATGTTCCAGCCATTCCATTCCCAGGAATTGCTTTAAAAGAATTGAAGGTATATAACCACACAAAACTTATACATGAATGTTATTAGCAGCTTTATTTGTAATAGTAAAAAACTAGAGATAATACTTATAGCCATCAAGTGGGGAATGGATTAACAAATTGTGCTATATCCTACATTGGAAAACTATTCTGCAGTGAAAAGGAATAAATATTGATTCCAACGGTACATGAATCTCAAAAATAATTATGCTGAATGAGAGCAGCCTGAAAGAAAAGAGTACCTATTCTATGCTTACAAACCTCAAGCACACAGAATTTTATGGAAAATTCTGGGAAAAAAATCAGATTAATCTATAGTTACAGAAACTAGATCAGTGGTGGCCAGGGCCTGAAGGTACTGGAAGGAGAAATTACAAAGGGGCAAAAGAAAAGCTTTTGGAGATGGCTGCTATGTGCATTATCATGATTTCGGTATACATAATGGGGTACACGTGTTGTACAAATACTTGCAAAGGTGTGTAAGTGTCAAAATTTATCAAATAATATCCCTTCAATAAAGGCAGTCTATTGTATTTCAATTATATCTCAATAAAGCTGTTAAATTTTTATTATACCAGCTTTCTTCTGGTAATCATTTTTGCCTAATATTTCTCTCTCTTTTTTAACCCTTTGTGTTGGTTTGAAAGGATTTGTGTACTTTAGAAAAGCCATGTTTTAATCTTAATCTTGCGGGAGCAATGGTTTCTTCTAATCCCTATTCAGTAGTATAGGTTGGAAGCTTGAATAGGTTATCTCCATAGAGATGTGACTTAATCCATTGTGGGTATTAAACTTGACTAGATGGAGATGTGTCTCTACCCATTCTACCTGGGTCATGGTTACTTTACTGGAATCCTATAAAACAGGAGACATTTTGGAAAGAGTTCCTTTTTGAGAATGAGGAGAGAGCCTCAGAACCATGACAGAGTGACGAGAGAATGACAGAGTCCACCAGCCAACAACCTTTGGAGATGAAGAAGGAGAATGCCCCCGGGGGAGCTACATGAAGCAGGAGGCCAGGAGAAGAAGCTAGCAGACATCGCCATGTTCGTCATGTGCCTTTCCAGCTGAGACAGAAACCCTGAACTTCATCAGCCTTCTTGAACTGAGGTATCTTTCTCTGATGCCTTAGATTGGACATTTTAATAGCCTTGTTTTAATTGGGACATTTTCTTATCCTTAGAACTGCAAATCAGCAACTTATAAATTTCCCTTTTCAAAAGTCATTCCATTTCTGGTATATTGCATTCCAGAAGCTAGCAAACTAGAACGCCCTTTATTTCCAGGAATCTTGAGTCTTAGATATGTCTCTTATGAGCAGCATTATTACAATTATTATATCAACTTGTCCAGGTGATGGTGTCCAGTTGCCTGGTCAAGCAAGCGCTGGCCTAACCACAGCAGCAAGGACATTTCATAGTTGGTTAATAAACCAGAAGGCTAGTTTATTAAATCATTATTCAATTGATCATACCTATGGCTGATTACATCGATAATCAACTAAGGGAAGGTCTTCCACAATGAGAGAATCCAATCACTTGGATTTATTCCAGTCAGTTGAAGACTTCTAAGGGAGAAGAGAGAACTTTCATTTCTTCTTCAATCATCCAGTCTCTCCTGAGGAGTTCAACAACAACCCTCCTCAGAGCTGCCAGCTAGCTGCCTACTTTATGGAATTGGGACTCTTGCAGCCCATGGTTACCTGAGACACTTTTCTAAAATCTCATATTGACATATATCTCCTGTTGGTTCTGATTCTGTATAGAGCACTGACAAATACAGGTATATAACTGGATTTTTCTCTTCCTAAAAATCTATCTTTAACAGGAGGATTTAATCAATATATTTGTGTTATTCTTGATTTGCTTTATTTCTTTGATCTTACATTTTTATGTCCTTTTCCACTCCTTTCCTGTCTAATGTAAAGTTTTCATTGGTCCCTTTTATTTTGTCATTTTTTTAGTAGTCTTTATTTCTGCACCTCTCCTCACAGTTGTGACATATTATTACCATTAGACTATTCAAGGACTCTATATTCTTGTGTGTGTGTGTGTGTGTGTGTGTGTGTGTGAGAGAGAGAAAGGATTTGTAATCTCCACTCCTCATTCTCATTCCCCAGTCCAATTGTAATGTGTGTGATGGGTACTATTTCATTTTTATGTGCTCTTGTAAAAGGTGAATAGTGGTTGGACATGTGTTTTTACCTTACATAAAGGATACCATGCTAAACTTTACTCTGTTTTGTACATTTTCCCCCAGGATTATGTAGTTTGTAATATATGCCTTTGGTCTATTGCTTCTCACTACTTCATGTGGGACATTCAGCATATTTTACTTATCCATTTCCTTAGTAATGGACAGCTAACTTTTGTACCATTATCAAAAAGACACAGTAGTAAAAAATTTTGCATTTGTCCTTTAATTGGCCTCCATAAGAACCTCTCCGAATGCTATTTTCAGGAAAGATATTATATCTTTCCTGAAAAGAATATATATCTTGCCAGATTCTTCTCCAGAACATGTATAGCAGCTACATAATTCCTTCTCGTCCTGCATGAGAGTGCCTGTATTCCCACAGAACTACCCAACACTGGAGTTACTCAGATAATTAATATTGGCCCGGCTGATGTATGGTAAGTGATATATCATTGTATAAAAACAAATTTTCATTTATGTGCTGGTTTGAAAGGATGTATGTTCCCTAGAAAAGCCATGTTTCAATCTAAATCCAATTTCATAAAGGCAGAATAATCCCTATTCAATACTGTATGTTTGAAACTGAAATCAGATCATCTCCCTGGAGATGTGATTTAATCATGAGTGGTTGTTAAGATGAATTAGGTGATGACATGTCTCCACCAATTTGGGAGGGTCTTGATAAGTTTCTGAAGTCCTATAAAAGAGGAAACATTTTGGAGAATGAAAGAGATTCAGAGAGAGCAGAGCAGAATGACACAGCCATGAGAAACAGAGTCCACCAGTCAGCGACCTTTGGAGATGAAGAAGGAAAATGTCTCCCAAGGAGCTTCATGAAATAGGAATCCAGGAGAATAAGCTAGCAGATGATGCCGTGTTCACCATGTGCCATTCCAGATGAGAGAGGAACCCTGACTGTGTTTACCATGTGCCCTTCTACTTGAGAGAGAAACCCTGAATGTCATCAGCCTTCTTGAACCAAGGTATCTTTCCCTGGATGCCTTTGATTGGACATTTCTATAGACTTGTTTTAATTGGGACATTTTCTTGACCTTAGAACTGTAAACTAACAGCTTATTAAATTCTCCTTTTAAAAGCCATTCCATTTCTGGCATATTGCATTCTGGCAGCTAGCAAACTAGAACAATTTATCTGATTACTAAAAAGTGTGAATATGTCTTCTATAAATTATCCATATTTCCTCCAATTTTCTATACTTTTTCAGTATCAGATCTGTGATAGTTTTCACAGTCATCTATCTATTAAATGTGTACATTGTGTCCTTTCTTAAATAGAAATTCTTAGAAACTATACAATCAAATTCAACATTTTCCTGTATAATTTTTACAATTAAAATTTTAATAATCTTTAAACAATTCATAGGTTGGAAAGATAATTCTGATTAAATTAATTGTTCTATCTTTCACTCATATTTATTGATCTAGAGAGTTCCATTGTGTATGTTTCTAGTAGGGGTCCTGTTTCATTTTTCTTCATGTGTGTTCTGGTTTTCTAAATGCTGCCAGAATGCAATATACCAGAAATGGAATGGCTTTTAAAGAGGGAATTTATTAAGTTACAAGTTTACAATTCTAAGGCCATAAAAATGCAAACTACTGCATCCAGAGAAAGATACATTGACTTAAGAAAGGCCGATCTGGGAAGCCGCGTGGCTGGCATCTGATGGTCCTTGTTCCCAGCTCCACTGCTTCCAGCTTCTGATGCCAGTGGTTTCCTCTCTAAGTGTCTGTGGGCCTTCACTTAACTCCTCCAGGACACAACTCTGGGTTCTGTCTTGCTTAGCATCTCATGGGAAGGTACGTGGTGATGCCTGCTGGACTCTCCATCTCCAAATGTCTGCATCTCAGCATCTGCTCTCTCAGCTGGCACCCTAAGAATCTCCAAATGTCTGTACCTCTGTCACCTCTGAAGCAGCTGTTCTCCAAGCATCTGCATCTGAGATTTCTCTAAAATATTTCCCCTTTTAAAGGACTAGTAAATTATTCAAGACCAACCTTGAATGGGTGGAGTCACATCTCTATCTAATAAAAAGGTCATGCCCACAACTGGGTGTGTTACATCTCCATGGAAACAATCCAGTCAGAGTTTCTACCCTAAACAATAGGTCTACCTCCACAAGATTGGATTAGGAAAGAAAGCACGGCTTTTCTGAGGCATATAACAATTTCAAACCAGCACATTATATATGCCAGGCCAGGTTTACCAATAATGTTTACCCTCATACTCTCCACTATTATTTATCAAATTTCCATCAGTACTTGGAGCTCTCTTTAAATTCTGTTCCATTGTGTTATTGGCTTTTCTTGCAGGAGGGTTGTATCAGTTTGTTAAGCTGCTAGAATGCAATACACCAGAAATAGAATGACTTTTAAAAAGGGAACTTAATAAGTTACAAGTTTCCAGTTCTAAGGAAGTGAAAGTGTCCAAATTAAGGCACCAAGGAGAAGTTACCTTCACTCAAGAAAGACTGATGGCTTTTCTAAACACCTCCATCAGCTGGGAAGGCACATGGGTGGCATCTGCTGGTCCCTTACTCCTGGGTTCCATTGCTTTTAACCTCTGTTCCTGTGGGGATTCCTCATTTTGCTTCTCTGGGGCTGGCTTTCATCTTTTGGGTTCTCGTGGCTCTCTGAAGGATCTGGCTTGCTTAACGTTTCATGGGAGGTCACATGGCAATGTCTGCTGGGCTCCAAGCATCTCCAAACATCCGTGTCTCTGTTCTCCAAGTGTCGGCATTATGTAAGCTCTGCTCTGAGCTCTCTCCAAAATGTTTTCTCTTTTAAAGGGTTTTAGTAAACTAACCAGGACCCACCTGGAATGGGTGAAGTCACATCTCCATCTAATCCAAAGGTCACACCCAAGTTGACATGCCACAGCTCTGTGGAGACAATCTAATCAAAAGTTTCTGCCCTACAGTATTTAATCAAGATTAAAAGAAATGGCTACCCACAAGATTTGAATTAGGATTAAAACTTGGTTTTCTGGGGTACATAATACCCTCAAACAAGTACAAGGGTTGTAATGGTTTATTGGTGTGGTTTTGTAGTGTTTAATACCTTGTAAGGAGAGTCTTCTCAATTTGCTATTTTTCAAAGTTGGTTTAGCTATTTGGAAGACACTAATCCATATAGATTTCCAAATAAATTAATCCAATTTCTCAAAAAAAAAGTGCATCTGGAATTTTTATTGGAATTGAATTTAATTTTAAAGTTAACTTAGAATGCTTAGCGTCCTTATAATATTTTCATCTAGATCTCATTCAAGACTATGAAAGATTTCAGCCTTTTTTCAAATCTTCCTTTATGTCTTTTAATATAGCTTTATTTTCTCCATAAAGATCATGTATATTTATTGTTACTTCCCTGATACTTTATTGTATTGGTTAGTTGTGAGTATCTTATTTTTTTAATTTTATAGATACAGAATATTGCTACTGACTTTTGTGAGCTGATGTTTTATCCAACAGCCTTACTTTATTTCCACATTAATTACAGCATTTAGTTGGATTTTCAATATAGACAATCATCTTACCTGTGATTAATGTCAACTTCATACATTCCTTTCTCATTATTTCTGCCCTATTTCTTTTCTTTCCTTATAGCGTTGGGTAAGACCATTAGTAATAGCAGTCATTTATGAATTCCAGGTGTGAAAAGGAATATGTCTAAAGACTTGCCATCCAAATATAATATTTGCTTTTTATACATGTACCAAGCTAAGGAAATTCTCTTTAATTTCTGGTTTGCTAGAGTTTCCATTATATGCATGGGTGATTTTCTGAATAAGGAGAGATAATCAGCATTTTGATGACACTATTTCATTGTCTTTTGGCCTATTTTGTTGCTGATATGATATTGCTATCAATACGGTTGTTTCCTTTGTAGGTGATCTTATTTCTCTCTCCATTTTGTTTTAGGAGTTTTCTCTTTTCCACAGATGATCTGAAAACCCCTAACATGTATCTAAATATAAAATTTTCAACGTATCCACATTAAATTGTGAATTTTTCCTTGATCTGAAGACTCCCATATTTCTTCATGTCTGGAAATTTCTCTTTGACTGTAACAGCTCCACCATTCTTTTCTTCTGGAATTTATGTTACACAGAATTTTACCTGTCTCCATTTTTCTTCCTTATACCTTAATTTCTCATTTATTTTTTATCTCTTTATCTCTCTGTGAATCAATGTTAATGTCTTTAGCTGTGTCTCCAAGCTCATTAATTCAGCATTGTTTTAATGCAGGAAGATTAATTTCTATGATCAATTTATGAACTCACTGCTGAAAGTTCTTTGCAATTCCTTATGTGTGATGGCCTGTACACAGAAACAGGAGACCGTATTCAGTTGACTCATCTGTGTACAGTCACACAGAACCTGCTAAAGCTGGAAAACGCTTTAGGAGCAATCAAGAATAAATTGAAGGGACAACATAATGAAAGAGAGCTTTAGTAAAACAAATGTCAAGTTAGTCTGATTCAAGACAAATAGCACACAAATGCCCCCATTAAGATGTACTTGGGGACAATTTAGACCTGAGAATTTGTACACCTACTTTTAAAATCCATCAAAAAATATTTCCTCTTAGAATGAAAATTTGGTTTATTCTTTTTTTTAATCTCAACTCAGATTCAACTGGACTTATGGCTTTACCAGGCCTAAATGATTCACATACTCCCAAAATTCCACAAATAAGGAATCACACATGAACTGCAGTCTGTTTGTCTTTGCAAAACCACTCTGAACCCCCACACATGTGGCAAAGTAGATACGTGAAAATTATACTCTTCTCCTACAATGATAGAGAAAAGGTGAGGACTGGGTTCTTCATCAATTACTTTTTAATAACATAAAAATATGCAAAATTTGTTTTGTAAAGATTTGGTAATATTGATAGGAATAAAAAAATTTGAAAGATAAGATAGTTAAGAAATTCGGCTAAATATCATTCTGTTCCAAAAATAGAGTAAATTAAAAAGTTACCCAAAAACTTCATAAAGTCCTACCACGCATGAAATGGTGCAAATATGACCATACTTTTGGGGAACCGATTCAAATTACTCCAAATATCACTAAATGTGACAAAAATATTTTTAAGCATGATCCTTAAGATATTTTAAAAGGCTTTTTAAAATATTTGAATGTTAAACAAAGTAGAAAAATTGATTATCAAGAGAAATGGTTTCAGCCAGACAAGCTGATCATGAGCTCACTACAATAAGGAAAAAGTGATATTTTTCTAAGCTACAAATATTGGGTTTGGATTTTTTAATGTGCAATTGAAATCAATATATTATGAATAAGAGTAGAATGAAAAGAGATGTTATAAAGATTGCTGAACCACTACACTGAAGAGAAGAGAGATCTTTCAACTGAGTTAGAGAAGAACAGGAAGATTTAAAATTCTTCATTATGCAAAGTGAGGATATAGAGTGAAAAAAGTAAAATTTAGGACAAAATAACAAAGAATCCAGGGTGAGTGTCTAACAGGAAAGCAGGAAAGGGTAAAGAGTCTAAGATAAGGAAAAAAAAGTGTAGAACAGAGTCCCTTAGGCTACTTGAGGTAAAAAATGGAAGCAAATAGCTGAGACCACACACAGAACTGCACACCTTGGAGATGTTACAGGTTTCAGACCACCTCAGTAAAGTAAGTATAGCAATTAAAAAAAAATGGGAGCAAGAAGGGGAAAGAAGACATCATTGATAAGAGAGCCAAAGTACAGGTACTAGAGAACAGGGGCATTGCAAATCCAGAGGCCCTGGAGCTAAAACCAGTTGCCCTAAGCTAGTTTGGTAGGAAATGTGGCTGAAAGTTTAAAATTTCTCAGAACCAGAAATAAAAAATAGTGGTTCAAAGCCTAAACAGAAAAAAGTTTTCTTCTCTGTCTCAAGACCAGAACTTCTGGTGTCATGAATGGGACCATCAGATGGCCCATCATCAAATGATGATGATGATGATGTGATGTGTGGGTTGTCTCAGCATGCAAGATCATGTCTCAGATGTCTGAGTCTTGGAAGAATATCTTTGTGCTAAAAGATAGTGGCAAAGGAGAGAACCTGGAGAAAACTATAATAGTCTTATGGTTGGTAAAGTAAAGTTCTAGGTAGTAGGGGAAGTAGGAAGTAGAAATTTGTACTGGAGAAGCAAGTTACAATATGTATAGTTTGACTTGGAGAAAGGTCACTATTTATACTCTTTGGCAATGGTTGCAGAGTGATTCATAAAGAAAGAAACATTTCCTTGGATGCTGCAGAGTAACCAGTTTCTAACTTGTGGTTTTCATGGGAGCCTTTCCTGACTCCAACCCCTGTCTCTCTCCCCTGTCCTAGTCCCAGTCTGGCTTTGCTGGTCTTGTCTTATAGTAAATTTATATGCAGTGATTCTTTGTTTACTTCTTTTACTCCCTCACTAATCCGTGAGCTTCTGGAGGGCAGGGACCTTTGTCTTTTGTCTTTGTATCCCTAGTACCAAGGTACAGCACATAACATATAGAGGACAATGATGGATGAATGAAGAGACATGAGTAGACGGATGGACAAATGAGTGGATAGATATGTAGCCCGCCCCCCCCCACACACACACACACTCATAACCAAGCAGCCATGCTTGCCTTACAGAACCCCCCATCCCCTTGTGTTCTTCCTATGCTTGTCCCTGAACCAGGTCTCCCTGGACTGTGAATGTAATCCTAAGAGAGGTTGCCTTTTGCCCCATTTCATGTCTTCAGCTGTCAACAGTCCAAGCTCACCGTGCCTCTTACTATGATGTTTAATATCAGCCATGTGAATTTGGAGCATTGTCTGAGATTCCATCCCCATCCCTGACATCTGTCTCCATTGTTCCAACCTCTCCTCTTTGATTGTTGTTCAGCATTTTCTGTGTTAAGAGGAGGGCAGCAGCAATTTGCTTTCTTGCCATGTTTACTTTATGTCTTTGTCCAATATCTATTTGTCATTTTTATTGCATTGCTCTCTCTCTGCATTCATCTTTGGGTGAGGCCTTGTCTTTAACATCTGCTTTCAGAAAAGAACAGGATGCCTTGTGGAACTTGGAATTTATGTCGCTGGTTCCTACTGAACCCAGCAACATAGGAAATAGAACATTTACCCACCCATCAGGGACTATAGAAACTTAAAACTAGACAGTGAGTTTACATTCTTCAAAGTACTTTCAAAGGCATTATTTCATTTGAGCCTCACAGGGATAATGTGGGACACACATCATTATCCTCTAAAAACACATCAGGGTTTTAAAAAGAGCGGTGGAGTCTGGGTTGTATTTGAGCTCTTTCTGTCTGCCAGTGTGACTTCAGACAAGTCATTTAAAACTCACAGCCTCTTTTTATCCATCTTAAATAGTGATACATAATACCTATCTTTTTCCTGCCTTCCTAAGCACCTCGCAGTTTCTGTAAGGCCCAAGCAAGATGGTGTAGATGAGAGAATTGTTGAAGTCATGAGACATTATGAAACCAAAAGGTTTGTTGGTATTAGAGTATTCTTATCATATGTAATACATTTCCAGATTCTAGAGAGGGAGACAATTCATGATGGTCAGAGTTCAAGTCTCTTACCTCCTATCCCAGGGCTTTTTCTTCCTCATCGTGCTGCCCCGTACTAGTACTGACAGAGGGTCTAATGTCATCTTTTCTTGTCAAGGGATGGAGAGGAAAACGCAATTCCCTCCCCCGTAAGCTTGTTGCTCCCCTTTCCTACCCAGGTTAGAAGGAAGCTAAGTTTCTGTTCAGCTCAGAGCACCCTGACTCACAGAAGAGGTAGTTGACTTGAGCCAGAAAAAAGCAAGGAGCATAACAAATGTTAAAATAAATTTAGTTTGAAATGCTAGTGATAGATGGGGGTGAGGGGTGAGGGGTATGGTATGTATAATCCTTTTTTTTTTTTAACTTTTTTTATTAATTAAAAAAATTAAAAAACAAAACATTAAGATATCATTTGTATAATTTTTTCTATTGTTGTTTTATTTCTTTATTTTTTGTCTTTTTATTTCTTTTTCTGGATTGATGCAAATGTTCTAAGAAATGATGAATATGCAACTATGTAATGATATTGAGAATTACTTAATATATACGTAGAATGGAATTATATGGTAATGTTTTTGTTTGTTTATTCTTAATTTTTTTAATTAATAAATAAATTAAAAAAAAAAAAAAGCAAGGAGCATGACTTTCTGAACACCTGTGACCTGTACAGCCATCCCCAAGATCTGTTAAAGGGGCCAGGAAGGACATTTACATTTATTTCTTTTGTTTTCTTTTTGGTTTTCTGTGGTCTCTCACTAATGGCTCTAAGATTTGAACGGTTTTTGGATTAATTGAATGATACGACTAAAAAGCATTTCAGCTTACCAACAGATTTTCTTTCTGGCAAAATACCTTATGATTGCCATGTGGTTGCTTACTCTCATCTGCATTTGTAATGTTGTCATTGGGGATAACTTTTTAAAAATGCATTTGTATATTAGGACACAAATGGTCAGAGATCCACAGGGACAAAAACCAGCTGTGGCCATGAGAATGGGTTGTGAGAGGAGAGTGACCTCAGGGGGTAGCACTAAAGTTAAAGACACTGCTACAAAAACAAGATGAAATTATATTTCCTCTGTTCAAAAGTAACTTGATGGAAACATCTTAGCTTCAAATCCAATTGCTTTCACCAGGATAGTGATGAAACTGGCACTGTTGATAAAAGCCAGTGCGTCTCCCGTCCCTAATTGCATCAGCTTGACCCTCTCTTCTGATTAAATGCTTATAATTTTTCTCTCAGCATGTAATTTTTTAATTATAATATGATTGAAGAACATCAAAATTACTTGGCTGTTTGCAGGGTGATTGTTGACAGCAATTCATTTCTCTCTGATCTACCGGGTACTCAGTGGGTGCCTGAGAAATAAAAATTGATGATGGTGGCAGAGATGCCTCCTGTGGATGGGTGATGGGATTCACACATTGCTATGTGTAAGGAAGAGAAGGCTCTGGACTCACTGGGTGTTGAATTTTTGCCTTTTCAGGTATTTGGGAGACTATAGGAGAGAGGAAGAAGATTCTGGATTATATACCCGTGCTCTTATTTACCACAGAAAAGTTTTTACTCAAGTGCCTCTGGTTAGTTTACTCCAGCATTATGGGATAGAAAACAGCAATCTCTTAAGAGAGATATTCTATTTAAGAAAGTTTTTGCTTTTGTTTTTTGTCATACTGTTGGAGATTGCATCAAGTTTCCTGCAAAAGGCAGTCTCAGGACCCTGGCCCTGTGGGTGTGAACCCATGTGCAAATAGAACTTTGGAAGATGTTATCTTCATCTTTACCCCATTCACTTCATTCACTCCACTAAATGAGGGTGAATCTTAATCTAGTATGGCTGAAGTCCTTATTGGGCAAAGGAACTTGGACACAAAAGGAGAAGTCACGGGCAGCAACCAGAAGCTGGAAGTAAATAAAGGAAAAGACACTGCCACGTGCATTGCCATGTGATAGAAAAGATAAGGAATCTCAAATATTCCTGGCCAACCAGAAGATACTGACCCCTGGAGAAAGTCAGCCTTCTAGCTTCTGAAACCATAAGCCAATAAATAAATGTTGTTAAGCCAACTCATTGTATGGTATTTGTTTTAGCAGATGGGAAACTAAAGCACATAGTTAAGATAATCTTAAACCAAGCAAAATATTTTCTTTTTTTGGACAAAAACAAACAGACAAAAAACACAAAACCCAAGATTTATGGAAAGATAGGATGAAAGGAAGAGGAGAGATAAGATAAATTGACGGCAAAAAAGACTCTCTAGAAGAGATGCAAAAGAAGATGAGACTTCCCCCTCTGAATTTTAGTATGATGTAGATAAAACACTCAGAGAGCTGTCTCTGGTCTCAAAAGAGCTATCCTCAAATTTCTGCTCTACCATTTATCAGCTGTGTAACCTTGGGTAAGGTACTTGACCTCTGTAGGTCCTGCTTTCCTCTTCTATAAAAATGGGAGTAAAAGTGTACCCATTGCATGGATTACGATACTTAAAGAAAGCTACATCTGTAATAGAGCTTAGCATGCTTTTCCAGTCAATGATAGTGCTCACTGAAGTTGGCAATTTTGTTGTTATATCAAGCATTTCTTTATCAGCATCAGAGAGCAGCCCTCTTCCTCGGAAAACTGTGCTTACAGTTAAAATTCCCAGCTGTGCAGAACCCCGAGCCTCTCCTTTCTGGAAGCAGGTGGTTGGTGGATGACTTCCTGGAGACTCCATCTGAAGGAATTATTGGTCTGCACCTCTTAAGTCATGGCCCTCTGGCTTTCTTGCTTGCTTGTCTGATCTGTGTGGTTTTGTGTTTGTGTTCCTTTTTGTTTTTCCTGGAGTCAGCTGCATGACCCTCAGACTTGGAAAGGATACTGAATTGCCAATTCAATTTACCTAAAACTGGTGGAGCCTGAAATCCTGGCCTACATTGACATACAGCTAATCTAATACAAATTGATTTTGGTTTTAAATCCTAGCAAGTCAAGAAATTGCTGTGGAGCTTTCCAAAACACAAAGGACCCTGCTTTGCTCGAGCTGCAAATCCTCTGACCTAGGCTTCCTGGTTCTTAGTCTCTGCAGTCCTATTCAGGCTCCCTAAAGCTGGGGGCAGTACCTTCATCGAGCCCGCCCAAAATTCATACCGTAGCCAGTGAAGATTTTCCACTCAGCCCCTCATTCTTCATCCCCCCATTAGATTTGCTCCTGATGCCAGTTTGGCTCTGTCCCTGAGCCTGAAGTCTGACTGCTCTTACTCTAACTTATTTCTGAGGCTCCAGCACCTTGCACTCCCATTCTGGTAACTTCACCCTTGGGTGTGAGCCCTTATCCTGGTAATTTATAACTAGCTCAGTTCCTCCAGACCTGGTAATCTGCTCTGTTTCTGACAGCCATTCCCATCAACAGAGACTGCCTTCCTGAATTCTGACTCAGGATTTATGGCCCTACACTCTGGAAACTTCCCTTTTGCCAACCCCCTGCCTGCTGCTCTGCTTGCTTGGATTTCCTGGGCACACTGGCTTAGGACTCCTCATTAGTCCCTAACCCATTTCAGATCTCACAGTTGCCAGCCTCTCGCCAAGTCCAGCACTGGTTATTTATCCACAAAAAAACTCTCTTAAAGCATTTTTATTGAGCTAGCCAGAAATAAAATTTAAGATGGATTTTTGGATGTGATGGAATGAACAGGACTCAGTTGTGATCACTTGGGAAAGCATAGCAAGAAAAATCACCTTGTGACATGTTTGCACATATTAGAAGTTATGCCCTAACTCTTCTGTGGATATGTTTAAATGTAGTGGAATAATAATAATACCTACTTTGGAGGATTGAAATAATTAAATGAGATAATAGCACACAATAGTCATTTAACACAAGTTGGCTATACTCTCATGATTTGTAAAAGTTCTGAATCAGCAGAATGGAAAATGGACTAACTGGCTGGGGTCAGAACCTAGGAGAACCAGCTAACTCAGGTGAAATGGGCTCTAGGGAAAGGACACATTCAGCCACACATCTCAGTAACCACCCCAGCCTAGAAGAAGGCACTGTTTATCAAGGAACTATGGCAACAGCCAGCCAATGTGAGGCTCCTTGTGGAGAGTCAAACAAGCAGACAGGTAGATAGGAAGTCAGCAAGAGGGAAACTGAAAACACTTGGGTTTGAAACAGGAACAAAGATTCCAGTCCCTATTTGGGTGGGACAGTCATTCTTAAACTCTAATATGTGCAAGAATTACAAGGAGTGCTAAGTAAAAATGGCGACTTTCAGTCACCATCTACAGTTTTTGAATCATGTAAATGATTCTTGGGGAAACTTGAATGCAAAGAGTCAGGCAGGCTCCAGTGCTCAAGGAACTGAGTCAGTCAGAAAGCTACTCAGAGGGACACTCAGACCCAGGGATTGTTACCACTTCAGTTGTAACCTGAGGAGCCGGAGCCTCAGGAAACCAGGCAACCCCCAACCTCCACTCAGGGAATCAAGTCACTCGCAGGAAGGAGGGGAATATGGGAATCAAAGAAAAATGAGTCAAATGTACGTGAATTTTTTTTTTCTTAACTCAAGGAAAATAATGCTTTTGGCCAAGATTCTGATGTCGTTTGCCTCCTGCTTTCATCCATTCATTCAGGCACATGTTCATTTACTCAACATCTATGTACTGAGTACATTGTGATTTGCTCCAACTATGATTTCGCTCCTGAATGTAGGCACTACACCTCAAAATTCTCTTAGGAATTCTCTATATACAAAGTCTAATTCATCATTTTCCTTTCCATTCCCAAGTTAACTTTTTCTTTTAAATTCTTATTCTCCAATGGATTAAGAAGAAAATTAGAATCAGTTTTAGTATCTGTTTGTCATGTACCAAAATGCCAAGAAGTTTTCCTATTTTTGCTTATAGAGTGCGGAAGAGAGGCAGGGCTCTTCTGGCCATCTCACGTACCTTGAAACAGCAGCTTGAAGATATATGCAGTTGGCACGAAGAGGCAGAGGATGAACCCTGCGTCCTGTCTCCCAGCTTAGGTTCTTTCCATTTGTCACATTGGTAAAGTGACAGTGTCTCTGATGTGCTTTGGAAATGGAAGTGGAGATTTATCTACAAGAGCCAATTTATGTAGTAGTTAATTTGATTCAAAGAGCAAAAGGGAAGGCCCCACCGCTCAGTCATCTCCAACAAGAGCTTGATGTTACCCCAAAGTCTGTCATTAGCAATTCATTCTTTAGAACTCTCGCTTTAACATGGAAATAAATTCCATTATTAAACTAAATAACTACAGTAAAATTTTCAATTTGAGTTCCCAGGACCCCCAGCAATCCTGTTGAGCATTTCTCAGGGTCCATCAGAGAAGGTAGGACTCAAAATCCCCTTTATCCCACCAAAACCACTAGCTTTAATCAGAGAAACATTTTACTCCTTGAGAATTTTGAGGTTTTCAATGCATTAGTGTTTGCAGAAAAGGTACTTTACCTTCAAAAGGTTAATAATTCTTTGTACAAATGGAAAAACTGAAAACAACCTAAATGCCCACCATCTTAAATTATAGAGCTTCCATCTTAGGAAAACATGAGGAAGCTGTTAGAGATGAGATGAGCTACATGTACTGATATGGAAGCATATTCAGACTACGTCATCAAATGAAAAATTCAAGGTACAGAAGTCTATCGCTGTTTAGTTCTAAATACTATTTAAATATACTTTATATGCTTGGATATGCATAGACTAGTTTAGGAAAGACATAACTTTTAATCTGGAAATTGGAACTTGGGTTTGGGGTGCACTTTTAACATTTCACTGTATTCTCTTTGTACAATATCCCCCCCTTTTTTTTGAACATGAGCATATGTTGATCTTTGAATAAAAACTAGTTATGAAAATTAGAAAGTTATTGAATCAAATAAGATGCCATTGATCATTACTAACCTCTTGGCAGATATTAGTTATCACTTTTTTTTTTTCATGATGATTGTGGTATTTCAGAGGAAAGAAACTCCAGAACAGGTAAAATTTTATATGAATGTAATATAAGAAGAAAAGAGCCCACATGTGGAATGCTGCCTGACAAAGAGGTAGGAATATGTGCAGAGTGCCTGACCTGTTTGGGGGTCCTGACATTTGAAAGGGAAACACCTCCTGGCTGGGAGAAATTAAGACAGGATGGCTATGAGAACACTCTCCTTTTTCAAGTTTTTTCCTGGTCCTCTGATTATGGATATAACCTAAATTATTCACAGCAGGGAAATTAGGTTCAGAGGGTAGCTATTAAAGGAAAATAATTTTCTTTGAGGGTTTGGAAAGCTGTTATTCTGATTGAATAATTATTCTGATGAAATCAACTAGATTGTTGCTCAACTCTCCATTCCTAAGCCTGGGGAGGAAGCCCAGCACTTGTGGTCTAAGGAAATTGGAGTCAGAAAGGCTGGGTTTGTGTTCTAGCTTTGTCAATTAACAACTCTTGATCTTTGTATAATAAGGGAACAAACGAGATTTTCCCTCAATTCCCTTTCTCTAAATTCTCTTCAAACTCCCAACTCTGTTATAATCCATGCAGGCATTAAAGATTTCTTAGGGCTTCCCACTCCTTTCTCTGCTTCCAGCTCCCAGAGTAAAATATTTCCCTGACCTTCATATGGAGTGTCTCCTCCCTTGCCTGTGGGCGTGCTCCAGTTCACGTGTGCCTGTGTGCCAAATTCAGAGTCTGTGACCCTTTGCTCTCTCATGAAAGATGAAACCTCAGCTTCTGCACCAGAGCCCTGTAGAGCTGAGCTGTCTATCCATGCAGCCATATTCACTCAGACAGAGCATAATCTGAGCATCACAGTCAATTAAGCTCCATCCTCAAGTGGACTCTCAGTTTCCACTTGGGAATGCAATTTAGGTGGCTCTGGTCAGGCTGTCTCTTGGTTTACAAGATCACTCTCACTTTTCCCCACATGTGAGATACCACTACTCTCCCCACTGCTTCCATCCTGTAGCCCAATAGAAAAGGTTGGTGGTGACTTGGAGCTGGTGATAGAGTGGAATTGGGGCACAGGGTCAGATGTAGACGGCACCTCAGATCAAACCCCGGGCAAAGCTCGACTATAAACACAGGGCTGCCTGGAGCTCTCTGCTTCCGGTTAGCATGGCCTGCTCTCCCCTGGGTGGTCTTGCTGAAACCTGCGGTTTGGAGAGTGTCAAAGAGCTCTTAAGTATAAACACAGCATTCCAACCAGCAGAGGCAGTGTATACAAGAGAGACAGGCCATAAGTCCCTGGCTTGGGTTCTCTCGACTGCTGTTCAGGCAAGCTTCAATCCAGGGGCAGCACTGTTTCTTCTCAAACACCTTGGGTAATGAGAGCTCCAACCTCTTTTTTTTTTTTTTTTTTAACTTTTTTATTAATTAAAAAAAATTAACAAACAAAACATTAAGATATTATTCCATTCTACATATACAATCAGTAATTCTTAATATCATCACATAGTTGCATATTCATCATTTCTTAGAACATTTGCATCGATTTAGAAACAGAAATAAAAAAACAACAGAAAAAGAAATAAAATGATAATAGAGAAAAAAAGATTGTACATACCATACCCCTTAGCCCTCGCTTTCATTCACCACTAGCATTTCAAACCAAATTTATTTTAACAGTTGTTCCCCCTATTATTTATTTTTATTCCATATGTTCTACTCTTCTGTTGATATAGTAGCTAAAAGCATCAGACACAGGTTTTCACCTTCACAGAGTCTCATTGTGAAAGCTCTATCATTATTCAATCATCCTCAAGAAACATGGCTCCTGGAACACAGCTCTACCTTTTCAGGCAGTTCCCTCCAGCCTCTCCACTACATCTTGAACAACAAGCTGATATCTACTTAATGCATAAGAATAACCTCCAGGATAACCTCTCGACTCTGTTTGAAATCTCTCAACCATCAACACTTTATTTTGTCTCATTTCGTTCTTTCCTCTTTTTGTTGAGAAAGTTTTCTCAATCCCTTGATGCTGAGTCTCAGCTCATTCCAGGATTTCTGTCCCACGTTGCCAGTAAGTTCCACACCCCTGGGAGTCATGTCCCACGCAGAGAGGGGGAGGGTGGTGAGACTGCTCGTTGTGATGGCTGGAGAGAGAGGCCACATCTGGAGCTCCAACTTCTTAAATGTCTGAGAGTTGTCCTTGGCTTTATGTTCTTCTTCACTCCCTATCCAAACAGCCACCAAGTCCTGGGAATTCAATTTCCTAAAGTTTTCTCAAATCTGTCCACTTCTCCCTATCTGCTCTGCCTCTGATCCCTTTCATTTGGCTTTCCTAGGTGAATCTTGCTCTAGAAAATCCATTTTTGACCTTGGTGCCAAAACATCCAAATAAACAGATGTGATCATGAAACCTCCCTATTTTGATCTCAAAATGGGGATGGTGCTGAAAAACAAAACTCCCTCCTGAGGACTCAGGAATTCTGCCATTTTAAGCCACACCTTTGAAATCATAAGTTTGTTCTGGTCTCTCAGCTTCTGGATAATGGTTCAACATAAAGCCGACTCAATCAGGCAGGATACAAAAACTATTTTATTACAATGTGATCAAAACACAGGTACTTTCTCTACTTAGGAGGTAAGTTTAAGGCAAATAGCCTTTATTTGATAAGAGCCAGATGCACCCTAGTACATTTTTCAGTGTTTCTCACTTATCTCTAGTTGTAGTCCTTTGTCCCACTTTTGCATCTACCTCCATCCTGGTTGGCAAAGGATGAGCAAGTCTCGCTAGTCCTGACTGAAGAACCACATTATAGAGCCATATAAAAAACAGTATCTATGCAGATAGTCATATATGGTTTAAAGAGTTCTTTAGACTCTACCTCCTTTTCTATCCACCTCCATCTCCAATGTCTACTAAGGAAATGCTAGCTAGCTGTCTGCACTTGGAAAAGATCCAATCGCTCTGAGATTTAGTTTCCTTTTCCACACAATGCAAAGAATAATATTACCATCCTCAGAGAGTTACTGTGAGGATTTCAAAAAAATAGTCAAGTGCTCAGCACAGATAAATATCAAATAATAGTAATTAAAAGCACTCCTTCCAGGGCGGCAGAGATGCCTTAGAAGTGTTTTTTTTGTAGTTTAGTCATTTGAATTGTTATCTCTTTCTGTCATGCACAACCAGATTCCCTGAGTTAGTCCCCTCAGGTTCTCCACTGTTTTCTTCTAGTCACCTTTCCAAGCACCTTTACCTGAAGCAAATCATTCCATTTTCTGATCTGTTTCTCTTTCCTCTTTATATCTAACTCACTTCCTGGAACAGGCACAGAGAACCCCCACAGTTCCAGACCTCTGTCCTTTTTGTGCATGTAAATCCACAAATGAGTCCATAATAGCTTATAGAATTGTCTTTGGAGAACAGATGGTAGCAGTTCCACAAATGGGGTTATTTGTCCCAGAGTGTCACCTGATTTTTTTTTCAATTGAAACTGAGACAAATTCTCCCCGAGCATCACTGCGGAAGTCTAATCTCCCACAGAAAAGACCAAGGAAGATCTTTGGTTGTTCTGAACATGACCAACTTTCTCTCCTTGGAGGATAGCTCTGGCTGTGCAAGGAAGGGGATAGGAACCTGGGGGACCCCCACCCCACCCCCACTCCCATTGCCCATGTGTGCCGTGGAGGGGGTTGGGGGAGCAGAGCCTAGGAAAGCAGGGAGGCAGGAACAGTGCTCCTCACCCTGGCAGACCTGTGTACTGTGACAGGTCCTTCCTGCCAGCTCTGTCCCTGCCATCCCCCGTGTGGTTCTTGTGAGGGAGACTCCATCTTCCTCATGCATCCGCTTACTCACTTTGTGAATAGAGTCATGCTGCTCAAGTTACGGCCCTCAGACCCCTACATGAGACTCTTCTGGGATAGTAATTTAAAAAATGAAGTTTCTCGTCTCCCTCTGCCTACACCCACTGAATCACAATTTCCAGGATTGGGGCCCGGGTTCTCCCTTTCTAGACGCACTGAAGGTCATTCCTGTGTGGAGTAAAGTGTTAGAAGGATGGCTACAGAAGGGTCACCATCACGGCCTTTCAAAGCCCTTCATGAAGAATCTGACCCCTAGTCCTGTCTCCAATTGTATCTCCCACTACTCCACAAGTAACACCCCCAGTCACCCAAACGAATATACCCAAGCCTCCCCAAATATAATATGCATGTTCCTACCTCAGAGTTCAGATCATGCTACTCCCCCAGCCTCCCCAGGACACCAGAACACTCAGTTCTAAGCTTCCTTCAAAGCTCACTTAAGTTAAAACTTTCTTGCATATTAATTTCCCAGACATGCATTGAGTGCCCAGTGATGCAAGGCTCTGTTGTCTCAAGTTTATTACAACACGGAACGCATGTTTTATGGCCTCAAGGAGCTTTAAGTTGAATAAAGGAGATAAGACCATGTACATCAGTAACCATAATAAGAAGTAGTACTTAAAAAAACAAAAGGATAAGAGAAGGGACAGGACGTGAGGTGCTCAGAAAGTTTTATAGGGAATTGGCATCTTCCACAGAGCCTTTAAGTGTGAATGGGACTGGAGATGTGGGGCGTGAAGGCCAAGCAAAGGAAAGAGTTCAAACAATGGTGCAGATGTAGGAAAGTAAAGAAAATATAAAATGAGAAGTAGCACAGTTTGGCTTTACTTGAAGGTAGAGTTCACAAGGAAAAGTGAAAGATTAGTCTAAAATATAGATTAGGTGTCCTCGGTTCTCTTCCTCCTTGGGAATCCTTCAATCTTTATTGTCTGAACCAACTCAACTAGACCATTTAGTACTGGACCACTATGTACCGCTTTGAAGAACCATTGACATGCTTTTGTTTTTTGTATGCTGTATGGTGGGGGTCACATCTCACTCTTTTTCCATTGTGTGAATCTCATTATTGTAGCACCATTTGTTGAAAAAAAAAATTTTTTTGAAGTGCCTGGGCACGGAATTGAAGCTGGGTCTCTTGCATGGCAGGCAAGAATTCTACCACTGAACTACCCTTGTGCCCCCTCATTCATATGTTTGTAAAAGCAAACATTTTCTCATTATAAAGCATTTTCATTGGAGAAAATGAGAAAAAAATTGAAAGGCAGCAAAATTTGAAAGTTATCTATAAATCTACCATGTGGAGATAACCATAATTGTCACATTTTGGTTAATCCTTAAATCCTTTTCTTCCCTTCCAGATCTATGTTTTTGACCTACAAAACTGAAATAAGGCTGCATATAATTTTATATCCTATTTTTGTCGCTTAACAGGTCATATACCATGTTGGTAAATAATCTTTACAAACATGATTCTTAATATTCAAGACTCTATTTAACCCAGTGTTTTCAAGTATAGTTCTATGGGATATTAACACAAGATTAATTAACAGATTAAACCAAGTTAAATTAATTTATCTTCTGTACTGCAGAATTCTTTGAAGAGTCACAATATAGATTGTGACTTTTCCAGAGAGGAGTGTAACAAGCAGAATAATTTACAAACTTATTGACTATGGATTTGAATTTTTTAAATAGAGTTTTCTTTTAAGGCCAGTTTTAAGTGTACAGAAAAATTGTGCAGGAAGTATAGAGAGTTCTTGAATACCTTTTCTCCCCACACAGAGTTTCCCCTATTATTAACATCTTGCATCAGTGTGGTACATTTGTTACAATTGATGAACCAACATTAATACATTATCACTCACTAAAGTCCATAGTTTACATTAGGGTTCACTTTTGTACTTGCAGTACAATCGGCTTTGACAAATACAGAATGTCTGGTATCCCCCATTACGGTATCATATAGAATAGTTTCACTGCCCAAAAAATGCCCTGTGCTCTACGCATCCATCTTGTCACCCAACCCCTGAGCCTCTAGCAACCAGTGATCATTTTGCTGCTTCTGTGATAGCTGTGCAGTGGTATCGCATTTTAATTTGCAATTCCCTAATGGCACATAACATTGAGCACCTTTTTGATGTACTTATTTGCCATTTGTTTATCTTCTTTGGCCAGATGTCTGTTCAAATCCTTTGCCCATTTTGTAATTCGTTTGCTTGTTTTTTTTTAGTGTTGAGTTTTCAAAGATTTTTTGAATATTTTGATACAGGCCCTGTATCAGAAATGTATTTCTTAAATATTTTTTCCTAGTCTATGTCTTGTCTCTTCCTTTTCTGAACAGTGTCTTTTGAGGAACAGAAAATGTCAATTTTAACAAAGTCCAAGTGATCATTTTTTCTTTCATGGATTGTGCTTTTGTGTTTTGTGTCTAAAAAGTCATCACTAACCTCAAGATCACCTAGATTTTCTCTTGTATTATATTCTAGAATTTGTATACTTTTGCATTTTACATATAAGTCTGTGATCCATTTTTACTTAACTTTTGTGAAAGGTATAAGTGTGTGTCTAGAATTTCTTTTTTTGCATATAGACATCAAACATTCCAATGCCATTTGTTGAAAAGACTCTCCTTCCTCCACTGCATTGCCTTTGCTTCTTTCTCAAACGACTTGGGTTCTCTGCTCTCGTACATTGACCCACTTCTCTGTTCTTTCACCAGTACTACGATGTCTTGATCACTGCAGTTTTACAGCAAGTCTTGAAGTCAATCAGGTAGTGTTGGTCCTCTGACTTTGTTCTTCATTATTTTGGTGCTAATTCTTGGTCTTTTGCTTTTCCATATAAACTTTAGAATCAGTTTGTCAAATATGACAAAATAACTTGCTGGTTTTTTAATTAAAATTTCATTGAATGTATAGATTAATGTGGAAGGAACTGACATCCAAATAATGTTAAGTATTCCTATCCATGAACATGGAATATATTTCCATTTATTTGATTTCTTTCATCAGAGCTTTGTTGTTTTTCTCATATTAAGTTTTGCACATATTTTGTTAGATTTATACCTACATATTTTGGGGGTGCTAATATAAATGGTGTTTTGTTTCAAATTTCAAATTCCAATTGTCCATTGCTAGTACATAGGAAAGTAACTGACTTTTATATTAACTTTATATCCTACAATCTTGCTATAATTGCTTCTTTCAGGATGTTTTCTGTTTTTGTTTTTGTTGTTAGTTATTCCTGATTTTCTACCTAGATAATTGTATCATCTGTGATGGAAAAATTTGTTTCTTCCTTCACAATCTATAGACTTTTTTATTTCTTCTTCTTGTTATTGCATTAGCTAGGACTTCCAATACAGTATTCAACAGGAGTGGTGTGAGAGCACATCCTTGTTTCGTTCCTGTTCTTAGAAGGCAAGCATCTTGTTTCTTACTGTATTAGTTTGCCATATCTACTATAACAAATATCACAGACAGGTTGGCTTAAACAACAGGAATTTATTGTCTCCAAGGTTTGGAATTTAGAAATCCAAAATCAAGGTGTTGGTAGGCTATGCTTTCTCTGCAGACTGTAGCATTCTGATAGTGATTATCAGCAACCCATCACTCAGTCTCTGCCTCTGTCCCATAACTCCTTGTCTCCTCCTCACTCCTACTGCTTATAAGGACCCTTGTCATACGGAAGACTTTACTTCTGCCTACTCTGATTTAGTTTAGCCTCATCCTAATAGGATCTTTGAATCCACTATTTACAAATGAGTTCAGATTCCTAGGACTGGGGGTTAGAATGAAACATCTTTGTGGGAGCAAGATTCAATCAATAACACACCATTAAGTATGATGTTAGCTATATGACCTTGCGGACATTCTTTATCAAGTTGAGGACATTATTCCCTATTGCTTGTTTGCTGAGAATTTTTATACAGAATGGACACTGGATTCTGTCAAATCCTTTTTCTGCATCTATTGATATGATCATGTGATTTTCTTCTCAACCTTCTTAGAATAAGAAGATTTTCTAATGTTAAATCAACATTATGAATCTGGAATAAACTTCGTCACAGTGTATACTTGTTTTTATATTTTACTGAGAATTTTTCCATCTATGTTCATGAGAGACATTGGTCTATAGTTGTCCTTCCTAGTAAGGTCTTTGTCAGCTTTTGGTATTAGGATAATGCTGGCCTCACAGAATAAGTTAGAAAATGGTCTCTCAGGTTTCAGTTCCTGGAAGACATTTTGAAAAATGGTGTAACTGCTTCTTTAAATGTTTGGTAGAATCTACCAGTGAAACTATCTGGGTCCAGTTTTTTGAAGATTATACATTACTGATTCAATTTCTTTAAAATATATGGACTCATTCAGATGAACTGTTTCTCCTTATATGTGTTTTGGTAGATTGTGCTTTTCAAGGAATTGGCTCTTTTCATCTAAGCTATCAAATCTGTGGGCAAGAGTTGTTCATACATCTTTATTATCCTTATAATGCCCTTACTACACATTTAATGCGATCTGTTGTGATGGTTCACCTTTCATTTCCAACAATAATAATTTCATCTTCCTTCACTTTTTCTTGGTTAGCCTGTCTAGAGATTTGCCAAATTTATTGTTTTTAGTTTCATCGCTTTTCTCCTTTATTTCCTATTTTTTATTTCATTGATTTATGCTCTAATTTTTATTCTTTCCTTTAGCTTACTTTGGATTTAACTTGCACTTCTTTTCTCATTTCTAAGGTTTAATCTTAGATTAGTGATTTCAGAATTTTTTAAATAGCATTCAATGCTATAAAATACCTCCTTGAGCCTGCTTTTGCTGAGTCTCACAAATTTTGATGTGGTGTTTCCATATTCATTTAGTTCAATTTTTAAAAAATTTCTCTTGAGATTTCTTCATCAACACATATTATTTAGAAGTGTGTTGTTTATCTTCCAATATTTAGGGATTTTCTAGCCATCTTTTGGTTACTGATTTCTAGTTTAATTCCATTTTGGTCTGAAAGCATGTTTTGTATAGCATCCATTCCTTTACATTTGTTTAGGTGTATTTCATAGTCCAGGATATGGTCTATCTTGGTGAATGTTCCATGTGATCTTGGGAACAGCATGTGTTTTGCTGTGTTAGAGGAAGTATCCCATAATGTCGATTAGATCCAGTTGATTGATCAACTCAGTTCAACTCTAATTTTCTGCCTACTGTATCTGTCAATTACTGACAGAGGGGTGTTGCAATTTCTAACTGAGGTTTTGGATTTGTCTATTCCTCCTTGCAGTTCTATCAGTAACTTTTTTTTTGCCTCATATCTTTGGATACTTTGTAGTTAGTCACATGCACACTCAAAATTATTGTGTTCTTGGAGAATTTACCCCTTTGTCATTATGTAATGCCCTTCTTTATCTCTGGTGATTTTCCTTGTTTGGAATCTGCTTTACTTTAAACTCATCTGTCTACTCTAGGTTTCCTTTAATTATAATTAGGAAGGTATAACTTGTTCCATCTCTTTACTTTTATCTTTCTGTGCCTTTATATTTAAAGTAGGTTTCTTGTAGGTGACATATTGTTGGGCCATATTTTTTATACATTCTGACAATCTCTGCCTTATTAATGTGAATATTTAGGTCATTCACATTTAATGTGATCATTTATATAATTATATCTGCCATACGCATAACTGTTTTCTATTTTTGTCATTGGTTATTTATTTCTGTTTTTGTCTTCCTATGAGGATTTACTTGTGCATTTTATATTATTCCATTTCCTTTCCTCGCTTATCATACCAATTATATATCTTTTTAAAGGTCTTCTAGTGATTGCCCTAGAAGTTGCAATAAACATTTATGACTAATTTAAATCCATCCAAAGAAAACTGTACCATTTGCAAGTAGTGCAGATAACTTACCATAGAGTATTCTCTATTCCTCTTTCTTGTCCCTTGTAACAATGCTATCATTCAACTTATCCACAGACTATCACCTAGTATACTATTGCTATCATTATTTTTAGCAAATTGCTATTTGTTAGATTAGTTAAGAATGAGTAAAATAAAATACTGTATTTTACCTTTATTTCTTCCTTTCTTTATGTGGATCAAGTTTCTGCTCTATATAATTCTCCTTCTCTCTGAAGAACTTCTTTCAACATTCCTTGCAAGGTAGGTGTGCTGGCAACAAATTCCTTAAATTTTTGTTTGCCTGAGAAAATCTATTTCTCCTTCACTTTTGAAAGATAATTTTACTGGATTCAGAATTCTAGGTTTGGGTGTAGTTTTTTTTCTTCTTTTGACACTTTAAAAATTTCACTTACCTCTCTTATTACTTGCATTGTATGTGAAGAGAAGTCCAAAATAATTCTCCCTCTTGTTTCCCTATCTTGTTTTCCACCTACTGGCTTCTTTCAAGACTTTCTTTATGCCTTTTATTTTCTGCAGTTTGAATATGATATGCCTATGTGTACTTTTTTGGGTATTCATCCCACTTGGTGTTTTCTGAGATTCCTAATCTGAGGTTTCATCATTGTTAATTTTGGAAAATCCACAATCATTACTTCAAACATTTCTTCTATTCCTTTCTTTCTTCACCTTCTAGTTTCCATTATGTATATATGACACTGTCTGTAATTGTCCAAGAGTTGTAGGAGATTCTGCTACATTTTTCTTTTTTCTCTTTGCTTTTCATTTGGAAAATTTCTATTGTCATAGATCACTGATTCTTCCCCTGGCTGTGTCCACTCTACTGATGAACCATCAAAGATATTCTTCATTTCTGTTAGAGTGTTTTTTATTTTTAGCAATTCCTTTTGATTCTTTCTTAGTTTCTACCTCTTTGCTCACATTATCTATCTATTTTTGCTTGTTGTCCACTTTCTCTGTTAGAGCCTTTAGCATATTAATCACAGCTATTTTAAATTCCCAGTCTGATAATTCTAAAAGCTCTGACATATCTGACTCTGCTTCTGAGGCAAGTCCTGTCTCTTCAGATTGTCTTTTGTTTAGCACACCTTCTAATTTTTTTTTGTTGAAAGCCAGACATGACATATTGGGTAAAAGAAAATGAGATAAAATATGAAGTTTTACATTTATCTACCTGGTATGTAGGCTGTGCTTACTGTTTGCTATAGTAGCAAATCTGAGAGGCCAAAATTCCCTCTGTCTTTGTTTTTGACTCCCCAGTTGCCTTTAGGTTTCCTTAAAGGCTCCTTCTAAAATATGATCTGAACCTTGCAGTCTTTTCTTCTGTAGTCTCTGTTAATACACAGGATTGATGTGATATTAAGGTATGGTGAAAGGGGAGGCGTTCTTTAATCCTATGGTTAGGTCTCTTTCATTTATTGGGACCTGTGCTTCTGGGATGTAACCTTCACAAACACTTCTTAGCTTTTTTTTTTTCATCTGTTAGGTTAGATAAGAAGGCTGAAGTGGGGTGGAATTGTGTATTCCCTTCCTCCATGTCGTTCAGGCACTGGCAAAATAGTTTCTTTGGGGAGCGTGCTTTTGTTAACAAGAAGAGAACCCTCTACGTTTATTTCAAATGGTCACTTTTCCCTTTCTCCTTCCTCAGCTGGAAGCACAAGGGGATTTTCCTCGCATTTTCACAGTATAAACATGGTGGAGCTCCTGGAGGAAAAATTCACAACATTGTGGAAATCTTCGTCCCCCAAAAAATTGGCACTCCGGGAGTTTTTCTCTCAAGCTAACCCACACTTATTGTTCAGCAGTTAGTCAATTACCATTTAAGTAGTTCTACCTAATGCTGGCTCCAGCAGCAGTTTCTTCTCTTGGTAAACTCTGATTCTCTGTTTCTCTCTCTCCAGTTTTCAGGACTGTGGTTTGCCCTGTGACCTCAATTCTCTGAGGGATCTAAGGAGAGTTTTTCAACTTTTCTCTTGTGAAGACAGAAGTGACAATTTCCAGGTTCTTCATATGTTGGACCAGAAACCAGAAGTTGGATTCTTTCTTTAAACGGATATCTCATGGGACTCATTTTCTACAAAAGTTCAGGAAATACTGATTTAACCTTTCTTCCATGGTAAGACATTTAGGCTGTTCCCAGTTTTTCACTATTATAAATAATGCTTTGATAAAATATCTTTGTACATAAAATTCAGGCTGCAATTCTCATTTCTTTAGGTTAGGTTTATGGAAGTGAGATTATGGGCTCAAAGTGTATGTCTTTTTTCTATTTAAAAAAAAAATCTAATGCTAACATTTTCTCTCTCTCTACACTTTAGCTACAAGCCCCTCAAGCTCTGTGATTATGCTATTGATTCTTCGCAACTCTCTAATGTACAGCTCGTGTCCCTCATTGAGAAGGTCCTCAGTGATGTTAATAATATTGATAAAGATGAATTAGCAGGAGAGAGGGTAGGGAGGAATTGCATCTTTCAGTAGAAAATGGCAATATAAAATAATCCTTAAATGCACGTTATTTTACATCTGCACATCTTAGTTCATAGTTGTGTCACTCACTTTCTGTGTAACCTGGTCAAATTACAGCACTATTACTACCTGACTGTTAGGTTTGTAATAAGAACTGAATGAGAAAAGAGGTGCAAAGCACAAGCATAACACCTTGTGCATATAAACACTGAATAAATGTGACTGTCAATATTTTGATTAATATTATTAGCTGATGCCCAGAGCCCAAAGGATAGGTGAGCATTTCTTCAAGAAGTTAAAAGTGTTTGAGAGTTACACAGGTCCAGAGCCAATAGCGATGACACAAGCAAAGTTGCCATAGAAGAGATCTCCTGGGACAATGGCTAGGGAATGGATAGGCTGTGCTAAAAATGGCTACACCAGCAGCAAGAGAGAACAAATGGGGGATGATGGAAGTCAGCCAAGGAAACTAGGGACCATATTAAAGATAAAAAATCAGATTGTTTTGGCAAGGTAAAGGCTAATATTTTCCTTCCAAATCCTTTCCCATCAGAAAACTCCTTTCGATTCCATTTCCCATTCCAGACATGATCACCATCTCCTCTGGACGCAGTGTGACGGCCCTCATCCTGGCATGTCCTGTCAGCTCCCTGCCACTGCCTAATCAATAGCTAGCCCCCCACCCTGGCAGCCCCCGTGGAGACACTGACGTGAGCAACACCAATGTCTGGCATCTCCCTGGATTCTCTTGTTTTTCCTCGTTTTCAAAAAAGGATCCATTCCTGTGTCCTTGAGGCCACTATTAAATATTTCTGGATTTCTTGGGTGATTCCAATTCAGAACCAAAAGCTTGACCATTTAGCTGCATTAATGACACCTAAAAAAAGCTGTAACTTGAAACTCCTAAGAAGCAAGCAAGAAAAGTGGGGGCTAATGGTGCCAGACTGGGTTCCCCCACCCCTTCTTTCAGAGTTTTCTAGTCTTCTTCCCCACTCTTTGCCATCACTCTCAGAGCTACTGAGAGCTAACAAGTGTTAAAAGCCTTTAGATCTACTTAGAGGGAAGGCCAATTTACTGTGATTAAAGGCAAGGTAACGTTCAATTAGCAGAAGATAAACACAACATACCAACCCACTAGGATAATTTTTAAATCAAAAGTTAGAGCACACACAGGCTTCTGCAATAATACTTCACTAATTTAATGATGATGGAGCTTTTTAAGATCTTGCCATTCTCTCAGAGTGTATATGAAGGACATCCCTAATGTTAATTAGCGCTTGCTTCATTAACAACTTAACCAAAAGGCCATGCTTTGTGAAATTATTTGGGAGACTATAAGAAATGAGAGTTGATGGAAGGAAATTATCATGAGCATCTTTACCATCAGTTAATGAAGGATATTGTATATAAATCATTAGCAAGGGCCATATGGTGACAGTCTATAAAAGAAAGGAAATTTTGGAGTTTACATATAAAGCAGGGTGTATGGTTGTGAATAATATGTGCAGGCACATGCTTCTTCATATATGTTCCCGCCATGGCAACAGACATACTTCTGCCATGCAAACTTCGGGGTGATTTTGTTTGGCAGAGAGCTGTTGCTTACACCTCTGGGTGCTGCCTGACAGAGTTAGAGTTACCTCTAGCAGGGTGCTAAAGCTTTGACAGGCAGTAAATTTGGGGGAACTTATTATGAATTCATAGGATTGCACTCTAACTGGAAGGATACTTCTTATCATTTGGCACAGTTCTTTCTTTTCCAGGTAGCCAACTCCTTTGGAGATATATGCACTGGTCCACAACTCTCCAAAAATGACTTGGGATTAGAGGTCAAGAGCCTCTGACAATGGTTCTAGGACAATGGCTCCAAAAAGTTGCTGCACCTTGGAATCATCCAAAGGTATTCCTTAAAAATATTGATTTCTGACCCCCACCCCAGACATTTTTCCTATGGATTTTTTAAAAAGCCCTTTCCTCTATCCATGTGATTCAAATACACAGAAACATTTGGGAACCACTGGCCTATGAGCCAAGGTAAGGATCCTAGGGAGGTGAAAATCTCTGAATACTGCAACAAATGCCAGGATTCTAGCTGAGGATGCTCCTGGCAAGGCTGCTGACCACTGAGGGTGAAATAAAAGGAACAAGTATTTAGATCCCACAGACCAACCTGGGTTTGAATCCCAGTTCACTGTGGGTAATTATTCACTCTGATATTTCAGCTCTATAAAATGGAGATAACAATGCTTCCCTCAGAAGTTGCATGAGGTTTTAATGAAATAATATATGTAAACATCTTAGTTCACAGCGTATTATATAATAAGTGTAAGAGGGATTTATCTAACCAATGAATATTAACTAGTTAAAAAGAAAATGAAAATCATGGGTCAAACAGCTTCTAGTACTTCTTTGAAGTTGCTAAAGGAACAGTGAGCATTTTGTACAAGATGCCTTCAAATACACATAGGCTGCTGCTGATAATGAGAATAATTTATTGCATGTCTGTAATGAACCAGGCACTGTCCTCAGCACATAATAAACACTTTTTGGGTTATCAGTTAGTACATATGTCAGTAAGGGTTTTCTGGCAGAAAGTAGTTGCTCATAAGTAATTCCACGAATCTACATCATCTGTTGGAATATGGCTGTAGGCCTTGGAGATTGAGAAAATGTCTGTTTATTTCTCAAGTGGATAAGACAGGACAGGGTGGAAACAAGACTGGATTCAGCAAAGACATGGCTACAAATCTCAGCTCTGCCACTCCCAAGCTGACTGAATATGAACACATTTCTTAACCATTCTGAATCTTCTTTTCCTCGTTTTTATTAGGTATGGATAAAAATAGCTACCCCTCTGAATATAAAGCATCAAATGAGATCACTATAGATGAAAATGCAGATCATGGTGCCAGATGTACAGCAAGAACTCAACAGAGTTTCCTGAATTATACATTCTAAATAGCAGAAGGAGGAAACATAGTGTGGGGTATTTCTAGACAGGAGCCTAGGAGCCAGGAAACCTGGATTCTAAGAGGACCCAGGAACTTCCATGAAATTCACTAGAAATGCTAGAAATGGCTACATTTCTATTGAGTCCATGAAATTGCCCTGTTCTCTCTCCCAGATGTATTCAACACCTGTGGGCACTTTGCTTCAAGCAATGTCCTCAGCTGGAGCTGGAAAAATTAAAAGGGCCAGGCAGCAGCCTCTGCCATCCCACAGGCACAATGGCTGGACACCACAATCAGAGTGTGGCCTGAGAAAACCAGGCTCAAACCCCTACTCAGCACCAGTCCTTTCTGCAGAAACACCAACCCCTCTAACTAGGAAAATCAATGGATTTTTCTCCCCACTGATATCTAAATAGCTATTGAATGTGTTCTGTAACAAGAGGAGCTGTTGAACAAAAAGGTCAGGGCTGATCTGAAGTTGGTCTTTCTATCAGCAATTGCTTTCAAGGACACAATTCTCCCAGCTTTGAGAGTCCTGCAAGATAATATATATATATACAAATGACTTTATGACTTTGATTATGAAACTTCTGAGGAAATATCCATATGAACTGTTAAGGAAGACTGAAGACATTGTGATAAAAAAGACTCTGAAATTCTGCTTTTAAAAAATCTCGTGTCATGAGATATGAATGTAGTCAAAGCCTTGTTAAAAGTCATGTCATCCTTTTGCCATGGAAGCTGCTGAGGCATAAAAGAGACCACAGGCCTAGAGATCTTTGTTGTCTTTTAAAGTCTGGCTTATTAACATGCATTAGAGTCTTCCTAAAGATGGGTCTGGCCAAAGGTTATCAATGGAAACTTCATTTAATGAGGTCAGAACTAGGGGAGAAGACCCCTGCAAAGCCGACGCTGAAAGGAATTTGGGGCAAGGGAATTTCATTTTCTGAAGAAGAGAAACAAAGATAAACTCATTAAGGCAAAAGGCACCACATAGTCAGTTTTTGTTCTCAGAGCAAAACTCTTCTAGTATGAAAACTAAAAGTCCATCCTACCCAGAATAGAGCCTAATGATAGTAAAAGCTTTTGAGAGTAGAGAAGAGCTACAGGGAAGGGTGGACTATAGACAGCAGCAGTGCTGAGTGACAGCTAATATGTGCTGGAGTCCAACAGGCTTCTTCCCAGGCTGAGGCTGTGTTGTTTGAAGTTTGGTTCACAGTAACTCTAGGCCAGTTACTTCCCTCATCGTTGTGCAAATTCAAGTAAGAATTCCAGAAATTCTGAGGACAAAGGAAGTTGCAAAAAGAAATGTTAAAAATGCTCCCCAGTCATGATTTAGAATTGCTTCCAAAGATAGAATGTTGAAGACATCTTTGTGGGCTAAATCAACCAAGGGTCACAGATTAAAATCCTATAGGAGATAGTTGTTAGATCTTCCAGGGAAGATAGTGAAGTTTTGAGAGCTCCAGGAGTAATTTCTTCCTTCAAAACATCTAGTAAACAGACGGAAACTGTCTGAAACAACTGTTCTGGGGCTCCAGAGGCCAGAAGAACATGGTAAAACATCCAGGGAAGAGAGGGAGGAAGAGATGTATAAACTTCAATAAAGAACTGTGAGTAGCTGTCTGCACAGCAGCTGCCAGGGCCCATCCTTCATTCTTGAGGCTGGCCACCTTGGAATCTAGCCCATGAATAACTGCTGTCATCAGAAGGAGACATGAAAATCCTCTTTTGCAAGAGCCAAGCACTGATTATGTCTTTGATTAGTAAATTTGGATCACTGGGTCCTGGCTCTGATACTGTTGCTATCTGCCCTGGATAAAAGAAGCAGCAGCCACTGTTTCCACCCTGCCCCCAACAGGAGCAGAGTCTGTGGAGGTTTAAAGACACTGTGCTTCCTTAGGGCTGCTTGGAGCAATTTGCAGAAAGGTGCCATTTGCTTGGCAGGCCAGGAAAGTGCAGCTTTGGAGAAACATTAAAAGGACTTTGAAGTCTTCCCTCATTCTCTCCTCAGGGCAATTTCAAGTTGGTTTGCACTGATTTCGTGGGTCTCTGGCCCTATTTTGGCTGGGGGATACTTACTTTGGAAAGTCCTCTCCGAGGTGACCCTCTTCTCAGAATTTTTCCTCCAGGCAAAACAAAAACAAACAAAACAGATCAAACTTTCCAGGATAGGAACAGAGAAAGGGAAGCTTTTTCATGGAGGTGAAACAATTGCACAAATAGAGTGATCTTAAAAATTGTACCACATATCCAGGGCAAGAATCAGATGAAGAAAAGCTGAAATAATCAGCTCAGTTAAAAATGTGCTTTTCTAAAAGTTTAAAAGCCTAACACATAAAGCTAATCAACAATAAAACCCTAAGCTAAAGAAACTGACTTTCAGAGTAAACTCGTAAAGACAATCAGATACATAGATATCAGCAAAAAATTACAAACCATTAGAAGAAACAGTAAGATATGACCCAGTCAAAGGAACAGATTAAAACTTTGGAGAAGACACAGAATTTGGAGCATCTAATCAGATTTTCAAACAAATCTCTTAAGTGAACTCAAGGAGATGATGGGAAATATGGCTAAAGAGGTAAAAGATATTAAGAAGACATTGTATGAGCATAAGGAAGAACTAGAAAGTATAAAGAGAAACATAACAGAAATTATAGTAATGAAAGTCACAATAAGAAAGATTAAAATACACTACAGGCATAGAAAAGCACATCTGAACTGGCAGAAGAAAGAATCAATGATCTAGAAGACCAGATAATCTAAATCTTATAGACAGAAGAACAGCTAGACAAAAGAGTGGAAAAAATTGAGCAGGTTCTCAGAATTTAAATGACAGCATGAAGTGCCAAAACATACATGTCATGGATGTACCAGAAGAAGAGAAAGGAAAAGGGGAGGAAAGAAAAACTTGGGGAAATAACGGCTGAAAAATTTCCTACACTTATGAAAGACATAAATAAACATGTCCAAGAAGTTCAATGTACTCCAAACAGAATAAATCCTAATAAACCTACTCCCAGACACATACTAATTATAATGTCAAATGCAAAAGATCACAAAAGCAGCAAGAGAAAAGTAGTTTGTCACATATGAAGGCACTGCAATAAAACTAAATGATGATTTTTCATCAGAGACCAGAGAGATGAGAAGGAAGTGGTATGATATATTTAAGATGCTGAAAGAGAAAAACTGCCAGCCAAGAATTCTCTATCTGACAAACTATGCTCCAAAAATGAGGGAGAATTTAAAATATTCACAGATAAGCAGAAACTGAGGCAGTTCTTCAAAAAAAAACCTACCTTACAAGAAACACTAAATGGAGTTAGTTATGCAGGCTAAAAGGAGAAGACAAGAGAGAGAGGAGCTTGCAGTATTGTATAAATGAAGATCCTCAATGAGGATAACTACAAGGGTAAAAAAAAAAAAAGGCAAAAAAAAATCTGACATATAAAAATCAAAGGATAAAGTAGTTGAAGTACAGCCTTTAGAGTAATAACATTTAATATTAATGGATCAAACTCCCCAATCAAAAGTCACAGATTGGCAGAATGGATTAAAAAGTATAACCAAATATATGCTCTCTACAAAAGACTCACCTTAGACCCAAAAAACTCAAATAGTTTGACAGTGAAAGGTTGGAAAAGTAATCCACACAAACAGTAATCAGAAAAGAGCTAGAGTAGCTATACCAATATTGGACAAAATGACTTCAAAAGGAAAACTGTTATAAGAGACAAAGAAAGACATTATATATTAATGATATTGACAATACACCGAGAAAAAATAAATTATAAATATTTATGCATCTAACCAGGGTGTACCAAAATATACGAGGCAAGCACTAGCAAAACTGAAGGGAGAAACAGACATCTCTACAATATTAATTGGAGAATTTAATGCAGCACTCTCATCAGTAGATAGAATATATAGACAAAGGATCAATAAGGAAACAGAAAACTTGAATAATAGGATAAATGAACCAGACCTAAAGACCTTTATAGAACATTTCACCCCCAAACAGCAGAATATATATTCTTCTTAAGTATCCATGGATCATTCTCCAGGATACACCACATGTTGGTTCACAAAGCATGTCTCAACAAATTTTAAAAGATTGAAATTATACAAAGCACTTTCTTTGGCCATAATGGAATGAAGCTGGAAATCAATAACAGGTGGAGAACTAGAAAATTCACAAATATATGGACATTAAACAGCACACTCTTAAGCAATTAGTGAATCAAAGAAGAAATTGCAGAGAAATCAGTAAATATCTTCAGATAAATGAAAATGAGAACACAACATATCAAAACGTATGGGATCCAGCAAAGGCAGTGCTGAGAGGGAAATTTATAGCCCTAAATTGCCTACATTAAAAAGAAGAAAGACCTAAAATTAAAAACCAAATTTCACACCTGGAGGAACTAGAAAAAGAAGAAAAAGTAATCCTAAAGTGAACAGAAGAAAAGAAACAATAAAGATTAGAGCAAAAATAAATGAAATTGAGAATTAAAAAAACAATAGAGAATTGATTAGAAAGAAAGTTGGTTTTTTGAGAGCAATAAAATCAACAAACCCTTAGCTAGACTGACAAAGAAAAGAAAAAAGGAGATGTAAATAAATAAAATCAGAAATGAGGTGTGAGGGGTATTACTAATAACCCCATGGAAATAAAAAGAATCATAAGAGGAAATTATGAACAACTGTATACCAACAAATTAGACAACTTAGATGAAATGGACAAATTCCTAGAACTGCATGAACAGTCTACACTGACTCCAGAAGAAATAGAAGATTTCAACAGACCAATTATAAATAAAGAGGTTGACTCAGTCATCAAAAACCTCACAACAAAGGAAAGCCCAGGACCAGAACTTCGCAGGTAAATTCAACCAATCATTCCAAGAAGAATTAATACCAATTGTATTAGTTAGGGTTCTCTAGAGAAACAGAATCAACAGGGAACACTTGCAAATATAAAATTTATGAAAGTGTCTCACGTGACCGTAGGAACACAGAGTCCAAAATCCACAGGGCAGGCTGCGAAGCCAATGACTCCAATGGATGGCCTGGATGAACTCCACAGGAGAGGCTCACCAGCCAAAGCAGGAATGCAGCCTGTCTCCTCTGAGTCCTCCTTAAAAGGCTTCCCATGATTGCATTTAGCATCACTAATTGCAGAAGACACTCCCCTTTGGCTGATTACAAATGGAATCAGCTGTGGATTGAGCTGACGTGATCATGACCTAATCCTATGAAATGTCCTCATTGCAACAGACAGGCCAGCGCTTGCCCAGTCAGATGAACAGGTACCACAACTTGGCCAAGTTGACACCTGTCCCTAACCATGACACAAATCCTGTGCAAATTCTGCTGAAAAAATTGAACAGAGAACACTCCCTAACTCATTCTATGAGACCAACATTACTGTAATACCAAAGCTAGATAAAGATATTACAAGAAAAGAAAATTACAAATCTCTCTAATGACTATAGATGCAAAAATCCTTAGCAAAATACTTGCACATAAAATCCAAGAACATGTTAAAGGAATCATGCACTACAATTAAGTGGATTTTACCCAGGTATACAAACGTATTTCAATACAAGAAAATCAATTAATGTAAAAACCACAATTACAAATTTTAGGAGAAAAGCCACATGATCATGCCAATTGATGCAGAAAAGGCATTTGACAAAATCCATCATTCTTTCTAGATAAAAACATTTAGAAATATAGAAAAGAGAGAAACTTTCTTGACATGATAAAGGGCATATATGAAAAACACACACCTAATATCGTACTCAATGGTGAAAGTCTGAAAGCTTTCCCTTTAAGATCTGGAACAGGACAAGTATGCCCACTGCCACTACTGTTATTCAAAGTTGTGCCAGAAGTTCTAGCTAGAGAACTTAGGCAACTAAAAGAAGTAAAAGGAATCCAAATTGGACAGGGAGGAGTAAATCTTTCACTATTTTCAGATGGCACGATCCTACATAGAGAAAGTCCCAAAAAATCTACAGAAAAGCTACTAGAGCTAATAAATAAGTTGAGCAAAGTGGCAGGATACAAGATCAACACAAAAAAAATCTGTAGTATTTCTATACACCAGCAATGAACAATCTGAGGAAGAAATCAATAAAAATATTCTATTAAAAAATAGCTAATTAAAGAATCATATATCTAGGAATGGACTTCCAGAGAAGATGGCGGCTTAGTAAGACGCACGGGTCTTAGTTCCTCCTCCAGAAAAGCAACTAAAGAAACAGAAACAATACAAAACAGCTCCCGGAGTCACGACAGAGACCAAAAAGACAGCATACCCCATTCTGGAACAGCTGAACGGGCAGGGAGAATCTGCTGCGGTGAGATACCCAAGGGGCGCACGTTTTCCCAGCCGGGGCGGCTGGCGACTGGGGTCCCCTCCACGCACGTGGCTCCCCGGTCTGACTGGGAACGTTGGATAGCGGGGCCCTCCCGTCACGCTTGGTGTTTCGGGCCAGCTGGGCAATTAGGACCGGCACTCTCCCAAACAGCGGCGGCCAGCGACCCCCCGCCTCCACGCGCGGTTTCCCGGGCCGACTGCCGTGCAGACAGACGAGCGCCACGAGCGCCACCTACTGGGCAGGAAAAGAAAAACAGAGCCCAGAGATTTCACAGAAAAATCTTTCAACCAGCTGTGTCCCACACCCAGGGAAATCTGATCAAATGCCCAGACACCAGCAGAAAATAATGGATGACGCTCGGAAAATTGAAGATATGGCCCAGTCAAAGGAACAAACCAATAGTTCAAATGAGATACAGGAGCTGAGACAACTAATGCTGAATATACGAACAGAAATGGAAAAACTCTTCAAAAACCAAATCAATAAATTGAGGGAGGACATGAAGAAGACATGGGCTGAACAAAAAGAAGAAATAGAAAATCTGAAAAAACAAATCACAGAACTTATGGGAGTGAAGGACAAAGAAGAAAAAATGGAAAAAACAATGGATACCTACAATGGTAGATCTAAAGAGACAGAAGCTACAATTAGTGAACTGGAGGATGGAACATCTGAATTCCAAAAAGAAACAGAAACTATAGGGAAAAGAATGGAAAAACTTGAGCAGGGGATCAGGGAACTGAATGACAATATGAAGCGCACAAATATACGTGTTGTGGGTGTCCCAGAAGGAGAAGAGAAGGGAAAAGGAGGAGAAAAACTAATGGAAGAAATTATCACTGAAAATTTCCCAACTCTTATGAAAGACCTAAATTTGCAGATCCGAGAAGTGCAGCGCACCCCAAAGAGAATAGACCCAAATAGGCGTTCTCCAAGACACTTACTAGTTAGAATGTCAGAGGTCAAAGAGAAAGAGAGGATCTTGAAAGCAGCAAGAGAAAAACAATCTGTCACATACAAGGGAAACCCAATAAGACTATGTGTAGATTTCTCAGCAGAAACCATGGAAGCTAGAAGACAGTGGGATGATATATTTAAATTACTAAAAGAGAAAAACTGCCAACCAAGACTCCTATATCCAGCAAAATTGTCCTTCAAAAATGAAGGAGAAATTAAAACATTTATAGACAAAAAGTCACTGAGAGAATTTGTGACCAAGAGACCAGCTCTGCAAGAAATACTAAAGGGAGCACTAGAGTCAGATACAAAAAGACAGAAGAGAGAGGTATGGAGTAAAGTGTAGAAAGAAGGAAAATCAGATATGATATATATAATACAAAAGCCAAAATGGTAGAGGAAAATATTATCCAAACAGTAATAATACTAAAAGTTAATGGACTGAATTTCCCAATCAAAAGACATAGAATGGCAGAATGGATTACGACCCAGCAATACCACTGCTAGGTATCTACTCAAGGGACTTAAGGGCAAAGACACAGACGGACATTTGCACACCAGTGTTTATAGCAGCATTATCTACAATTGCAAAGAGATGGAAACAGCCAAAATGTTCATCAACAGACGAGTGGCTAAACAAACTGTGGCGTATACCTATGATGGAATATTATGCAGCTTTAAGACAGACTAAACTTATGAAGCATGTAATAACATGGATGGACCTAGAGAACATTATGCTGAGTGAGTCTAGCCCAAAACTAAAGGACAAATACTGTATGGTTCCACTGATGTGAACCGACATTCGAGAATCAGCTTGGAATATATCATTGGTAACAGAGACCAGCAGGAGTTAGAAACAGGGTAAGATAATGGGTAATTGGAGCTGAAGGGATACAGACTGTGCAACAGGACTAGATACAAAAACCCAAAAATGGACAGCACAATAATACCTAAGTGTAATGTAACTAGGTTGGAACACTGAATGAAGCTGCACCTGAAGTATGGCTTTTTGTTTGTTTGTTTGTGTGTTTGTATCTTTTGTTTTTGTTTTTTTCTTTTTCCTTTATATATATATATATATATATATATATATATTATTAGTATTAGTATTTTAATTCCCTTCTCTATATTAACATTCTATATCTTTTTCTGCTGTTTTGCTAGTTCTTTTCCTAAATCGATGCAAATGTACTAAGAAAGGATGATCAAACATCTATGTGATGATACTAAGAATTACTGAGTGCATTTGTAGAATGGAATGATTTCTAAATTTTGTGTTAATTTCTTTTCTTTTTTTTGATTAATAAAAAAATTTAAAAAACAACAACAACAACAACAAATAATAGGGAGAACAGAGGTTAAAATAAATTGAGTAGATTGAAATACCAATGATCAATGAGAGGGAAGGGTAAGAGGTATGGCATGTATGAGTTTTTCCTTTTTTCTTTATTTTGCTGGAGTGATGTGAATGTTCAAAAAACTGATCACGGTGATGAACACACAACTATGTGATGATATTGTGAGCACTGACTGTACACCATGTAAGAATGTTTGTTGTCAGGAATGTTTGTATGCCTGTTCATTGTTTATATTAAAAATATTAAAAAAAAAAAAAGAATCATATATCTAGGAATGTATTTAACCAAGGATGTAAAGGACCTGTATACAGAAATTTATAAAACATTGCTACAAGAAATCAATGAAGACCTAACTAAATGGAAGGACATTCTGTGTTCATGGATTGGAAAACAAAATATGCTTAAAGACATCAATTCCACCCAAATTGATTTACAGATTCATTGCAATCCCAATCGAAATCCCAACAGCTTACACTTCAGAAATGGAAAAGCCAATTATCAAATTTATTTGGAAGGGTAAGGGGACCCTGAATAGCCAGGACACCATGATAAAGAAAAATGTAGTTGAAAGATTAATATTTCTTGACTTTAAAGCATATTATAAAGCTACAATGGTCAAAACAGCATGATCGGGTGGGCCACGGTGGCTCAGCAGGCAAGAATGCTCGCCTGCCATGCCAGAGGACCCGGGTTCGATTCCTGGTGCCTGCCCATGTTAAAAAAAAAAAAAAAAAAAAAAACCCAGCATGGTACTGGTATAAAGATAGGTATATTGAAAAATGGAATCAAATTGAGAGTTCAGAAATAGACCCTCAACTCTATGGCCAATTGATATTTGACAAGACTGCTACATCCATTCAACAGGAAAAAAATACTCTCTTCAACAAATGGTGCTGGGAGAACCAGATATGAATATGTAAAGAATGAAAGAGGACCCCTATCTCGTACCATATAGAAAAATTCATTCAAAATGCATCAAAGACCTATATATAAGAACCAAGACCATAAAACAGCTAGAAGAAAATATAGGGATGCATCTTCAAGATACTATGGTAGGCAATAACTTCTTAGACTTTATACCCAAAACACAAGTAATGAAAGACCATAGTTAACAGTACTTCTTAATATTCTTTCATCAACTGTAATAAAGGTACCTTTAATGCAAAGTGTGAACAACAGGGGAATATATGGGAATGTTGTAGTTTTTACATGACTTTTCTATAAGCCTACAACTAATCTAATTAAAAATTTAATAATTTAAAAAAACTTTATGCTAAATGGAAGAAACCAGACACAAAATACTGCATATTGTATGATTACATTTATATAAAATGTAAATATAAGTAAATCTATAGACAGAAATAGATTGGTAGTTATGTGGGTATGGGTAAGTATGAAGGGATTAAGAGGTAACTTCTAAGGGGTATGTGGTTTTTCTTTTTGGAGTAATGAAAATGTTCTAAAATTGACTCTGGTGATTAATACACAACTCTGTGAATATACTAAAAGTAATGAAAATGTTCTAAAATTGACTCTGGTGATTAATACACAACTCTGTGAATATACTAAAAGTCATTGATTGTACACTTTGGATGGATTGTATGGTATGTGAATATATCTTAATAAAACTGCTTTTAAAAAATCCTACAGGACCCAGGGAAATTACATAAATTAGTCACAATGGGCCAGCAGTGAGATTATAAATTGTGTTTGGGTAAGGACATGGGCCTCTTCTACAAGAAACAGCAGATCCTCAGTTCTTGTGAATGGTTTCCCCACTGGAAGGTTGACTAATGTTGCCAGATTTTCTGATTAGTCAAGTGAAGCTACAAATAGGAATTTTTTTGTAAAATCTCCAATTTTTAAGTATTAAGTCTAGTTTATTTTTAAAATTTTTTGTACGTCCATCAAAACATGTCTATTGGATAGTATTTCAGTTTCCTAAGCTGCTTAAAGCAGGTACCATGAAGTGTGTTGGGTTTAAACAGTAGGAATTTAATCACTTCTGGGTAGACTGCAGGAAAATGTCCAAATCAAGTCATCATCAAGATAATGTTTCCTTCCTGAAGACTGGCTGCTGCTGATCCCTGGCTCCTGTTCCACACAGCAAGGTACATAGCTGCTTTTGCTGGTCTCTCCCTTCCAGGTTTCCATGGTTTCAGCTTCTTGGTCCTGTGGCTTTTTTTCTCTTTCTCTGTATTCATTCCATTTATAAAGAACTCCAGTAGGAGGATTAAGACATCCCGAATGAGGTGGGTCACACCTTAACTAAGTAACCTCATCATGAGATCTTACTTACAATGGATTTACATCCACAGGAATGGATTAGATTTAAGAACGTGTTTTTCTGGAGTACATACAGCATCAAACTACCACAGGTGATTATAGAATAAAAACTGTCAATTTGGTACATTTTACTAGAACATCAGATGATACTGGTTAGGACATTCTTATACTCTAAGTCAGATGGAAAAGTACCTGTTAAAAGGCTGCATGAACTATAGCATTTGCATTTATATCTGGGAGAAAATATCCCCAAACTAGGGCCCTTTTGTAGGTGTTTTAGTTTACCCCAGATGCCATGACAAATACCACACACTTAGATAGGCTTAAACAATGGAAATGCATTGTTCCACTGTTTTGGAGACTTGAGGTCCAAAATCAAGGTCTCAACAGGCTGTGCTTTCTCTGTAGTTTTCTGGTTCTGGCTTGTCGCAATCCTTGGGGTTCCTTGGTTTGCATCTTTTTCTCCATCACATGGCTTCTCCTTCTGACTTCCACTTCTCTTGCTCAGTCATCTCTGTCTTTGTCTAGATTTCCTTTCTTTTTAAGGATTGCAGCTATGTGAATTAAGGCCCACCCTCATTCAATCTGGCCTTGTCTAAATAGGATCTTCAAAGATCCTATTCACAAATGAGTCCACACCCTAATAGTATCTTTGAAGGTTGTTCTAGTTTGCTAGCTGCCAGAATGCAATATACCAGAAACGGAATGGCTTTTAAAAGGGGGAATTAAATGAGTTGTTAGTCTACAGTTCTAAGGCCGAGAAAATGTCCCAATTACAACAAGTCTATAGAAATGTCCAGTCACAGGCACCCAGGGAAAGATACCTTGATTCAAGAAGGCCAATGAAGTTCAGGGTTTCTCTCTCAAGTGAGAAGGCATGTGGCGAACACAGTCAGGGCTTCTCTCTCAGCTGGAAGGGCACATGGCGAGCATGGCGCTGTCATCTGCTAGTTTTCTCTCCTGGCTTCTGGTTTCATGAAGCTCCCCGAGAGGTGTTTTCCTTCTTCATCTCCAAAGGTTGCTGGCTCGTGGACTCTCTGCATCTCATGGCTACATCGTTCTACTCTCTCTGAATCTCTCATTCTCCAAAATATTTCCTCTTTTATAGGACTCCAGTAAACCAATCAAGACCCACCCAAATGGGTGGAGACATGTCATCCCCTAATCCAGTTTAATAACCATTCTTGACTAAATCACATCATCCGGGGAGATGATCTCATTACAGTTTCAAACATACAGTACTGAATAAAGATTATTCTACCTTTATGAAATGATATTTTGATTAAAACATGGCTTTTCTTAGGGGCACACTTCCTTTCAAACCAGCACAAAAGTCCTGTTTACAAATTGGTTCACACCTATGGGAACACAGACTAAGACTTGAACAGGTCTTTTGTGGGAGACAGAACTCAACCCCCAACAGTAGAGTTGTCATGAATGTCCATCCATGTTATATATTGCTCAAATCTAGGGGGCACCATTTATAACAGACTCTATAAATGGAACCTCTTGAACTTATGTGCACACCCTGCATAACCGTAGTCAGCAATGCCTACACCATGTCCTTCATTTCAATGAAACTGAGAAGACAGAAAGTCGACTCATGCAAATCCTATTCCATTAATTTACATCCACCAAAAGATCCATTCTCACCTCTCAAATACATTTTCATCAGAATTATTTATATACAGTTCCTTGGCACTATAAGCATTACCCAGAAAGAACTGAAATCTTCTCTTACCTTAATAAACATCTTACTGGGCACACACACAAAAAAGTTTCATTTGCATAGACGACACTGACTGTACTATGGAACTGACTCAGACCAAGTATACTCAAGTACGGGATTTTAAAAATGAAAAGGAAAAACGTAATTTATATAAGTACCAATGGTTTTGCTTTTGGTATGTTCATGAAAATTGCCATGTACGACTGATTGTTGGGCTGTACATTCTGTACTAGATTAATACAAGAATGAAAAACAATTTATAGCCACATTGGGGATAGAATTATATCTCAAATGACCCAGAGGCTTCAAAGGCAATGACGACACCGGCTGGTCTCTGGAGCAGTAAATAGCCTGAGCATCTTACCTCATGGTAAAGGATATAAAGGTCAGGTCAGAAGCTGGCAGAAGGAAGCTTTCCTAGAATCTTGCATCAGAAAATGGTTATTTACCTTAGAGGCTCAACAGCGACAGAAATACATTACTGCAGTAAATAACTTTAATGAAGAGAAATATAGAAATATGTTAGTGAATGTGATGAGTTATATTTCAGTGGCTCAGAAAATACGTAACAAGTAATTCCTATAAAGACAAAGAGGGGATACAAGCATATTTGTTACAAAGCATTAAAAATGTATCAAAACATTTGTTGACTAAAACAAAATTTCAATCTTTATAATCCCCCCATAGAATTTCATTTCTGATGACAGATGGTGGCATCATCTAGAGGAAGGGAAAAAAAGAAGGTTGGATCTCTCAGCTGACCCTGTTGCTGCTGATCTTGAGTTCAGGCACGAATGGTCTCTGGTCTACTGGGTCATTAATGAGGACCTTCCAACTCATTCACAAATGAAGGCACTGTCCTAGGATGTGCCAAATCTGAAGGTAGTCTCTAAAGCACAAGAAAACAAAATTGAAAACACCTTCCTCCTTAATTAAGAATGACTAGGTCAGCCTGCTTAAAAAAAAAAAAAAAAAAAAGATTCAAAGAATGGCCATGTCTGACTAGTATGATGCTTTACAGGGGGCAGGGGGTGGCAAAGAAATTGCTGCAAACAAGGAAACATTAGAGCAGAACAGAAAAAGATGTTAATAAACATCTTCAGGAAAAGTTACAACAGCTACCTCATTTCTCTGCAGCATGAGGCAATCAGCACTGTGAAGATGTTTCTTTCTTCCTTTCCAAATTAGAGGCAATTTATTGACTTAAAAAGAAAGAAAGGGGGCATGTCTAGTCAATTTATTTCTGGAGCCAAGAAAACTCTCCCCCTCTAAAATGATATCTTTCCTGAGTTCTAACCCTTCAATCTTCTTCCAGATGGTAACATATGTTTCTCTCCTCCACGTATTTTTCAGTGGTTTCCATTATTACATGACACACAGTATACCTCAATCTACAGTGCTGAGATCACAGTGGGGTTCCCCTTGCTTAGTGAATTTTGCCACTCCAAAATTCAGAATTGATGCTTTTTCTTACCTGAAGAGTTGAGCAGTTTCTTCTCTCCAGTGAGAACTTCCCAACTCCAGGAAGAGGTTGTGAGCATGGCAATGGGACACAGCGACATCTGGAGTTGATAATCTCCACAGTTTGCACAAAAATTACTTTTAAAAAGCATAGCAGAGCTATGGATTGATGGGTAGGTGGCCCAAGGATCAGCCTATTTCTGGGCAGAGGCAAAACCTTAGGATGTGCTCTTGGAGGGTTCCAAGTTGCCTCAAATTTTAGAGGTATTATCTGTAAACATGTATAGATTTGGGGAATGGAGTATATAAAGGTTCTAAACTAGGATTCCTGAACATGGGTTAACCTGAGTGTCAGAGAACTCTGTTTGAATCAAGTGCTGATGTCTTAGTAGAAAAATAAGCAGCAAATTATGAATGAGCTTTCAGGACAATATAAGCAACCTAACAAGATAAATCTTAGCCCCATATCCAGGTTCTGAGGTAAATATCAGGCTGGGATGAGAGATGTAGCCATCCACTTGCTTCTCTGGTGATTCTGAGGGAAAAGCAATTTCATGGGATAGTGTTTATTTGCAGAATCATTTCTTTAGGGAGATGCTCAATTGTCTCTCCTTCCCTGCCTGCAAATTTTCTAAAAAAACTCATCATACCTGGGAATCCAATTCAGATGTCACCTTTTCGAAGAAGCCTTTCCTCTCTATGCTGCGTCCTGTACATACTCCTTCAATTGCATTAGTCACACTGCATTGGGACTCTTTGTCACATGAATATTTCTTCTACTAGAATGTGAGTCCTTGAGAGTAGAAACAAGTCTTATTCAGCAGCTAGTACAGTGCTTGTATTAGTCAAGGTTCTCTAGAAAGACAGAACCAATAGGAGAGCTCTGTAAATATGAGATTTATAAAGGTGTCTCATGCAACCCTGGGAATGGAAAAGTCCAAAATCCATAGAGTAGGCTGTGAAGCTGGTGGCTCTGATGAAGGGTTGGAGAAACTCCACAGGAGAGGCTCGCTGGCTAAAGAAGGAGTGAAAGAGTCTCTCTTCTTCCTTAAAAGCCTTCAACTGATTGGATTATCTCATTGTGGGAAGCACGCCTTAGTTGATTGCAGATGTGTTCAGCCACAGATGCGATGAGCTGACTGATGATTTAATACACCAGTCATGAAACATCCTTCCAGTAACAGTCAGGCCAGCGCTTGTCTGACCAGACAACTGAGTATCGGACAAGTTGACACCAGAACTTAACCATCACAGTGCTTGACACATAGCAAGTAATCAATCAATATTTGCCAATTTCATTTGTTAAATTTCATTCTGACTTCCAATTTCCCTCCCCTGCCCACTGGGGCAGTTTGAACATTTCTCAGCCTTTGAGACTATTTTTGTGTTCCTCTGACATTTCCCTTTCTAGGAACTTTTCTCTATTCCTTCTTTTCATTTGTTATCTTCTCTCTTTTATCCCCTTTTCTCCTTTCCTAGCCTTGGCCTTGGGTCTGGCAGGACTCCCATGGGTGTTTCCTAACAGAGTCCCCAGAATTTTCTTAAGGAAGGACAATTTTTCAGTTATTTGACATAAAACCAAACTGAAAACCATGCATTCTTTCTTTAAAAAGTAAACTCACTAAGTCTGGAAGTCAGGAAATGAATAGAATCATCCAATGGCAGACTCCATTAGTAACATCTCAATGGTCTCTAAACATCGTCCTCCCGAGACACTAGATTCAGCAATTCTGAGATGTTCCCACATAGCCTATGATATTAATCAAATTCACCAAGGGAAGCTGGGGCCAGAATGCCTAAGGCCAACACATCCTAACGTACTCTTCCTCATTACAGAGAGAAAGCAAGCCCCACTGTAACGTGACATCATCAATCTAAGTAGGCAAGTGGAATAGATTTCCCGATTACCAGGTTAAGCCATGCATCAAATGGGAGCAAAGGCTGGTCATTGCTAATCATTTAAATTTAGGAAGACTGAGCTCAGTGACATTATCAGACCCACATTAAAAAGTGGTTTCTCTCTGGTATCAGGAATGTATTGGTGTCCCCTCAGGATTTATTACTCTGGGAAGTTACAGGATAGGCTGAGGTAGCAACTATCTATGGCACCATCACCCTATACATCATCCCGACACCCCCTCTTATAGCAGTCTAGGGGTCTGAAGCCTCTGATCTCTCTTCTTTGTGGGAGCCTTTCAGTGGCCAAGTCTACAGGCAGAGTGGAGAACAGGATTCTAGAAATGAGTTCAGTTAAATACTTCTCAATAACCATTAAATCCCAACCCACTTCTTCCCTCTGTGGTTTTCCTTTTGGGCAAATGCAATATTTTATCAAACTCCAGACTACAAGAGTCATCTGAACCCAAAGATTGTTTTTGCCTGGACATACATAGGCCCCATCCCCCCAAAATTTTATTTCATTTTTTTCAGCAATGGAGACTAAGTATGTAAATTTAAAACGCAATCCTCAAGTGATATCATTGAAAAATAAGGCATAGAGTAGATATTTTGGATCTACATATGAGCAAGATCACAAACTGACTCAGATTAAAGACATGGAACAGGAACTGGTTATCTATACTAGTGCATCTCACACTTCAGTGTACACATATATCACCTGAGGAGCTTGCTAATGTGCAGATTCTACTGCATACTTTGAGGTCTTCACTTTGAGTGAGAATCTATACGAATGCTTCTCACCTCTGATCTCTAGTTAAAATCACTTGAGAAACTTTTAAAAATTCCAATGCAGGCTTGCCCCAAACCATCCACATTAGAAGATCTCGGGGTGGGAACCAGGCATTACTATATATTTTTTGCATTTTCCCAGGTGATTCCATTGTGAAGCCAATGTTGAAAAATCACTGATCTATAAAAATGAACAGCTCTCCTCTGTGGACAAATTCAGTAATTACTGAACCTTTTCTGTTGGACGCTTCAGTGGATATTTAGTATAGAAATCTTCATTCAAGCAAGTAGTCAAGCAAGTTCTCCTGGGAATCTGACCACCACTCCCAGTGTCAGGTATGGATCTAAGCTTTCAAAAGGTTATTTGACCCCCTCCTTGCCAGTGTTGTTGAGGAATAAACATATGACCTGATGTAAGCCATTGGATTTCCAGGAGAAGTTGTTGCGGCTTCCTGTGGAAAATTCTTACTTTCTTTTCAAAGAGTGAATCCTAAAGAAGCCATATCTTTCCTCTTACATGGATGTGAAGCTATAGATATCTCACCACTACTCTGAATATAAAATGAATAGAGAACTTTATGAAAACTGATTTGAGGTCACTGATTTAAGTCAATCCTGCAATACATCTTAATTATAGATATAAGTGAGCCAACACATTTCTTAGATATCCGAACATACGTAAAAAATACATATTGGCTAATTCAGGAAATCCCTCCTAATAGTCGACAATTGGAACTGGTCTACCAAACTCGACTAAAAACTATCCTACATCCCTTAATCTTCCATCTTCATTTCTTCTGCTATAGAGACAGGGTAAACTGGGAAGGGAATGGCCTTAGGGCTGTACCATGATTCCACTCCTTCATAAGAAAAGAAACCTTGGAAAAGTCTCTGGCTTTGTCAGAGCCAAGGTTTATTTTGATATTTAGCATGATAAAAGTAATATCTGTGTCACAAAGCTTCTGTGACCATCAAATGAAATAATGAATGTGCAAGCATTCTGCAAATGCTTAAGTCATTATAAAAATAGTCAGCTGTGGTTTTTTTGTGGTGGTTGTTGTTATTATGAAAAATAAGCAGTGATCCTAATGATGGAAGTTTATTCATAGTGATAATCATTGTGTAGCCAGACACTGTTTCTGTAGAATCCAGGCAAGGCTGGATAGACTGCTGGTTCTGGCACAGTTCCATCAGTGAAGATGTCACTGCGTTATCTAAAGCAATCAGGGAAGAGGGAAAGACATAAATTGCTCTGTTCTTTGCAAGGAGGGGGGATATGGGGCAGGAAGAGAGAAAGGAAGGTTGCAACCTAAATGATTTTTAATTATTTTCTGATTCACTACATCATTAAGAAGACAGGGAAATCTCTTAAGACTTAAGACACACTGATCTAATGTCATTGATTTTCACATATATTTTATGACTGATGAAATATGATGAAACTGGGAAAGAAAAGCTTTTCAAATATGATACGACTAGAGAATATCCAAGCCCATTTATAAAAAGAAGTCAAGCTACAGGCTCAGGCTGAGCTTGCTCCAGTCAGGGTTTCAGATCATCCCAGGGAGGTTGGGTCTGAAAGCTCCCGGACTTTCACAACTAATTCTGAGGATGCCCTCACTCCACTCACCCCCAGTGCTCACCCTAATTATAAATTTGTGATTTTTTTAGTCTTTGTTCACTAAAATGAAAGTCTCTCTATCTTCTTCTCCTTCGTATCCTCAGCCTCTAGCATAAGGCATGACATGTAATAGGCCTTTAATATATTGAATAAATGAAATCTAAGTGTTTAGTTTTCCACTGGATGCTTCAGGGATAAAGAAACTCGGCACTTTTACTACCTTCACTGAATTTATACTCCTTTGGAAACCTGTATGCAAAAACAATTTAACAACTTTTGTTGCTCAGATGTGGCCTATCTCTCTCTCTCTCTTGGCCAACATGGCAAGCACACTCACCGCCCTCCCCCTCTGTACGTGGACATGACTCCTGGGGGTTTAAACATCCCTGGCAACGTGGGATAAAAATCCTAGAATGAGCTGGGACTCAGCATCACGGGATTGAGAAAGCCTTCTCAACAGAAAAGGGGAACAGAGAAATGAGACAAAATGAGGTATCAGTGGCGGAGTGATTTCAAACAGAGTTGAGAACTTATCCTGGAGGCTATTCTTATGCATTATATAGATATTCCATTTTTAGTTTAAGATGTATTAGAGAATCTAGAGGGAAGTGCCTGAAACTGTAGAGCTGTGTTCTAGTAGTCATGTTTCTTGAAGATGATTGTATAATGCTACAACTTTCACAGTGTGACTGTGTGATTGTGAAAACCTTGTGTCTGATGCTCCTTTTATACACAGTATGGACAGATAAATAAAACATATGGATTAAAGATAAATAAATAATATGGGGAACAAATTTTAAAATTAAAAAATATATGTATTGTATAGATAGAAATACTAGTGGTTAATGAGAAGGAAGGGGAAGGGGTATGGTGTGCATGGGTTTTTTTCTTTTTTCTTTTTATTTCTTTCTCTGGAGTGATGCAAATGTTCTAAAAAATGATCATGGTGATGAATACACAACTATGTGATGATATGTGAACCACTGATTGTACACCATGTATGGAACATTTGTATGTTAAGGGATGTATGTACATGTACATTGTTGTATCAATAAAAATTAAAAAATAATGATAATAATTTAACAAGAAACAAACAGTGGTGCAAAATCATGTGATCATACACCAAAGAGCTACTTCAGATAATAGGTAATAGGAGTAACTGAGCAAGGAAAAGTGTGTATTGGCTAAAGTTGCACAGATGATTTTCCAGAACACATTGCAGTAGAATGTATTCTGAATAGACCTGTGGCTAGCATGCTACCTTGAGCAATGATGATGTCTTTAAATATTAGATTATCAGTATTAGATTTTAAGTCAGTAAGTGCTCCTTAATATAAGGCTATGCTGTTGTCAAGCTTATTCTTCATTCATCTTTTCCAAAAGTGGAAGTAAATAAGTATCAGTCCACCAAAGTGAGAATTGCTGGTAATGTTGAAATGCATATGGGGGTCCAGGACCTGGACTTCCTCTCCATATTGACAGTAAGTTATTGCAAACAGCCACGTACATGAATGGGATAGAAGTTAAAGGTCAACTGACCTCCTTAAGGAGAAAAGAATGTACAGATAGCATCATAAACCATTTACATTATAAAGCATTGAAACTCATCTCCCCTGATATGTGGATAACAAATCTCCAAACTCCTATGTCATGAGACCCTGCTAAATCTTTGTTCTCATACTCTTGTCTTAAACCCTTATAAGCCATCCCTTGCAACATCACCCCTTGTGGGACACTAAGGTTGATTTACTGAGTGGCTGCCATCGTGAAGAATCTTCTCCTATCCATAAGTGCTAATAAAATTCATGTCTAGCTCCGTGCCTGATGTGTTCTTTGGTCTTGAGGCTGCACCAACCCATGCTCTTCAAGAGCTGAGTTAGAACAGTACCCTACCCTTATTTTAACTGATAGAGAACCTGAGGAAGACACAGCTTAAGTAACTCACCCAGAGTCATACAGTTAGTAAGTAGACAAACCAGAACTAGGACCCAAATCCATATACCTCTAGAAACAATACTCTAAACCAGGATAATACACCATTTTCTTCTCCTGTTGTGTCATTAAACAATAGTCTTTGTAAGAAACAAAGGGCAAAGCACCACTGCTTTAAGGCCTACAAGGAAACAGAGTGTAGCCCCGATGGGGGGTGGAAGGAATTTCCACTTTCTCTTCGGGGCCCAGGGACTCTCTCCACTGATCCAGAACCCTTAACCCACATGGCAACCATAGGCAAATTAGGTTTAAAGGATAACTAGAGTGTAGATGGGCAGCAGATTAAACTCAGAGCCCTGGAATCCCTGATGTGGTGATGCAAGCAAAAAAAGAGAATTTTAAGACAATGATTCAACAAGTCCAAGTGAATGATTGGGTGCCTCAAATGAAAGAAAAAAAGAGTTCAGAGTTCACTGAATCTGCACGTACAGAATGGGAGAATCATGAGTCATTTCATAGGATTAAGGAATTCACAATAAAGCGTCCTCTGACTGTGGAGACAGAACGTGTATATTACTTCCAGGCGAGAAACATAAGAAGAGGCCAATAAAGATTTAGGGTTTTTTTGTCTTGGTTTTGTTTATGTTTTTGCCTTAAACCATTTATTTTGAAGTACTTGCAAACATACAGGGCAGTTACAAAAATAATACACCCCAATATTGAGAAATTCATCATGCTATTATCCCTCCAGATTCTCAGATGCAACAAATTTACCATTTTGCCATATCATTCTATCTATCTATCCTTCTACCTAACAATCCATTCACCTATTTATCCACATATCTGTCTATCTGCCTATCTTTCAATCCATTTCCTGAATTCTTAAGTGTAGGTTGTATATATCATGCTTCTTGAACATTTTATATTGTCATGTACATTTCCCAAGAACAAGGATATTCACTTATGTAACCACCATAAGTGCATTTATCAAGTTCAAGAAATTTAACATTGCTATAAAGCTTAAAGTCTATATCCAATTTTTTCTTATGTCCCAATAACATCCTGTTGCATCTATTCTCCTCTCTTATTAAATCCCATCCAGAATCATGTATCACGTTTAATTGCCATTATTCCTTTACTTGCTTTTTCTTTTTTTTTCAATTGTAGAAACACACACAACATGAACTTTCTCATCTAAACCACTCCCAAGAATACCATTCAGAGGGATTGATTATTCACAGTGTTGCAGTATCCTCACCACCTTCCAATCCTAAAATATTACTATCTCTCCAAACAGAAACTATATGCCCATTATGCATTAACTTCTGGTTCCCCCTGCACCCCCAACTCTGGCAATCTATACTCTATGAGCTTGCATATTCTCTGATATTTTCTTTGTATTTACCATTGGGTTTAAATTTAACATCCTAAATCTTTTAACAGTCTTGCTACTTTGATGCCAATTTAACCTCAATAATATATACAAACTATATTCCTATATCCCTCCATCCTTTCACCTTTAGTGTATTTCTTGTCACATATACATTATGAGACTAAAACCACTGATTTGTCATTATATTTTATGCATTTGCCTTTTAAATCCTGTAAGAAGTAAACAAGTGAAGTTATAAACCAAAATGCAATAGTACTAACATTTATATTTATCACATGCTGTCACCCTTACTGAAGATCTTTATTTCTTCATATGGCTTTAATCAATTATCTACGGCCCTTATTTCAACCTGTATAATTTCCATTAGAACCTCCTGTAAGGCCAGTGATGAACTCCCTCAGCTTTTGTTTATCTGGGAATATCTTAATCAATCCCTCAATTTTTTTTTGGGGGGGGGTCCATGGTCTGGGAATCAAACCCGGGTTTCTTGCATGGAAGGCAAGCATTCTGCAACTGAACCACGTATGCACCCCAATCCCTCAATTTTGAAAGACAGTTTTGCTGGATATAGAATTCTTGGTTGGCAATATTTTTGCCTTCAGCACTTTAAATGTCATTCTACTGCCTTCTTTCCTCATGGTTTCCAATGAAAAATCAACAGTTTATCTTATTGAATTTCCTTCATATGTGACACATCGCTTCTATTTTGTAGCTTTCAGAATTCTCTCTTTAACTTTGGAATATGACAGTTTTATTATAAAATGCTGCAGTGAGGATCTATATGAGTTTCTCTTGTTTGGAGTTCATTGTGTGTCTTAGATAGGTATGTTCACATCTTTCATTATATTTGGGAAGTTTTCAGCCATTATTTCTTTGAGTATTCTGTTTGCCTCTTTCTTTCCTTCTTCTTCTAGAACTCACATAATGTATATATTGGCACATTTGATGGTGTCCAACAAGTTTCTTGGTCTCTGCTCACTTTTCTTCATTCTTTCTTCTGTTCCTCAAAGTGGATTATTTCAGTGGTCTTGTCTTCAAGTTCACTGATTCTTACATCTGCCAGTTCTGATCTGCTGTTGAAGCCTTCTGGGGAAATTCTAATTTTTGTTAGAGCAGTCTTCAGTTCTATTTGGTTCCTTTTCATAATTTCCATCTCTATACGGATATTCTCTTTATATTCATTTATTGTTCTCTTGACTTTCTTTAGGTTTTTGTTGTTGTTGTTGTTTTGTTTTGTCCATGATTTCCTTTAGCTCTTTAGGCATATTTAGGACTTTTCACGTTAAAAAATTTCTGTCTGGTATGTTCCAGGTCTTGTTCTCTTCATTGATGGTTTCCCACACTTTGATTTTCTCCTTTGCCTGGACCTTTCCTTCCTGTTTCTTTGTATGTTTTGTAATCTCTTGTTGAAACCTGGACATCTTGATATTTTAACATGTTATCACTGGCATTTAACTCAGAGATGACTGTTCCTTAAGTTTGTATTCAGCTAGTGTTATGACAGAGCTTTCCTTGAATGCCATGAGCTAACAAAACAAGAAGAAAGAAAACATTTTCTCAGTTTTTGCAGGTTGCTCTGTGCAAGTGCTCTCCTTCAGAGCTTACCCATAAAATGAATTTAGAGAATACTCTGAGGCCAAAACTAGAGTCTTCCTGACTCTTTCTGTGCATACATCTTGTCTTGGACATATATGTATTGCACTAAGTATTCCCCCATTTACATGAATATAAACGCTCCCTCTTCCTTAAGAAACAGTTTCCTCAATGTCCTGGACAATGCGCTATATATCCGACAGTCTACAATACCTTATCCCAAGCAGCCACGACTTGATTGCTTTAAGCAGTGTTCTGTGAACTTTATGAGCTTGCTTCCTCATGCAGGGTAGGTTCTGGAAGGGACAGATTAGGCCAAACATGCGTGTTCCCCGTAAGTGCACAGCATTACTTTGCTTTCTCCAGAACTTGTACCAAAGATCTGCACAGGAGCATAAGTTGACTCTGCACTGGGCTGTTGAGGGGTTGGGGAGGGGTCAACCAAAATACCACAAGATCTTATTTCTTTTAAGTTGCCTTTTTCTTGATTTGGTGCTCACCTACTACCACAATCCTTTAACAGTTTTCTGGAACTTTGAGAAAGCTGTTTCTGCCAGTTCTTGTTGGTTGTTCAAAACTTCTGTTGGAGAATGGAGCCCTGAAGCTTCTCACTCTGCCATCTTTATTGGGGGGGGAGGGCATCACAAAGTTTTTCTTGAAAGATGAATGATCAGTTGAAAAGACTATTTTAGGAAAATTAATCTGAGCAGTGCAGGATGCAGTACGGAAGGAAGAAGTTAGAATCAACATATGGTACACTATAGGACCACGGTAAACTTTGCTAAACTAAAAATCTGTTAAAATGTAATTATAATGCATGAAATGGTACAAACAATGATTGATTTTTAAAAAATCCTTTGGAGGAGAGGCTGAGCCTACTTATAATTATGCCTAAGGGTCACCTCCCAAGAACCTCTTTTGTAACTCAGATGTGGCCTCCTTTTCGAAGCCAACTCGGCAGGTGAACACACTGCTCTCCCTTCTACATGGGACATAACTCCCAGGGGTGTCTCTCCCTGACAACGTGGGACAGAACTCCCGAGATGAGCTGGGATCCAGCATTATGGGATTGAGAAAGCCTTCTTGACCAAAAGGGAGAGGAGAGAAATTCAACTAAATACAGTTTGAGTGGCTGAGTGATTTCAAACAAAGTCTAGAGGTTCTCCTGGAGGTTATTCTTATACATTATATAGATATCCCTTTTTTGTTTATGGTGGATTTGAGTGGCTGGAGGAAAATACCTGAGACTGTTGAGTTATGTTCCAGCAGCCTTGATTTTTCACAATGATTATATAACCATATAGCTTTTACAGCGTGACTGTGTGATTGTGAAAAGCTTATGACTGATGCTTCTTTTATCCAGGGTATGGACAGATGAGTAAAAAAAATATATGGATAAAAGTAAATAAATAATAGGGGGATTAAGGGGTAAAACAAATTGTGTAGATTGACACATTAGTGGTCAATGAGGGGAGTTGGTAAGGATTTGGTATGTATGAGTTTTTTCTTTTTTCTTTTTATTTATTTTTCTAGAGTGATGCAAATGTTCTAAAAATTATCATGGTGATGAATGCACAACTATGTGATGATATTGTGAGCCACTGATTGTACACCGTGAATGGACTGAATATGAAGATTTGTCAAAAATACTTTTAAAGAAACCCTTTGGAGTACATGTAAAAATAGAATAAAATGAATGTTTACTATGAGTTATATAGCTTAGATTATTGAGAGAAGATATGTATTACCAAGAAAAAGTAGAAAAGACTGATGCCTGGTTAGAAAACGAGTTAAGAATAATGACTATCATTTATTGAAACTCTACCATGTGTCAATCATTTTACCAAGCATTCTGCAGATCCTATCTAATTTAGTCTTCACAAAATGTCTATGCTTTTACTCTCTTTTACAATCAAATAAAGTGACTCAGAGGTTTAATTGTTTGCCTATGTTCACACAGGTGGTAAGCAATAGTGCCAGAATAATAAGTTCAATTTTAAACAGATAGAGGTAGTGATAGAACATCACAAAAATGCTGGTGGACAATTTGGAAAATGGGTCAGAAAGAAGGTCTACTCGAGGTGTCACTGCACTGGCCTTTGAGTCTGAAGTCAACCTGGCCAACAGCATTATCACTGAGATTCACTTCAAGGTGACCAAGGTAGGGATGTGAGGCTGGGGATAAGAATTAGGGAGCATTTTATGAAAAGCTATGCAAACACTTAAATGGAAGCAGAAGGAGAGAGGTTGGCATTCAGTGGAGACAATTTCTCCAAACATTTCTCATCATGTTTCAACTCCTGACAGAGTCAATCTTTCGTTTTAGATATCTCTATTGATTGTGTAAGAATTCCACACATTTTGTCCACAGCACAGAGATAGCACAGCAAACTTTTCCCCTGTACCATTTCCCCAGGGAACAGGAATGATTGATTTTTACAGGTTCAGCTTCTAGGATATTCACAACTTGATCCAGCCTATCATCTTTGGAGAGAGCCAACTCCAGTCCATTTAACTGTATTTTCTAGCCAAACTCAAAGGTAGATGAGTTCTTTAAGAAAAAATAATTTAAAAAAAAAAGGTGAAGGAGAAGTTTGCCTGATAAGATTTTGTAAATTCCCACAAATCAAAGAAAGAAGAGTTGGCCAAGCATACAGTGAAAACATGAATGCAGTTTCTTCTACCTGTTTCCATTCAAATGACAATCCAACTAATTATTACAAAAAGCCTGGCACCAGGAAAACAAGTTACAAAGTATGTGTGTTCAATTTTTACATTATCACCCACTTCATTAAAACAAAGAGAATAGATTAAGTAGATGTTTTTAAGAATTTAGTAGCAAATCTATTCATTGATTCCTCCAAGAAATGCTACCTTTGGTATAGCACAGAGCCAGCCCTGGTCCAGCATGGCGTCAGGAGCAGACATCCCATTATGAAGATGGTGAAGGAATTAAATGGAAAGACTATCACAAAAACATTTTTTTTTTCATAGTGAGAGTTCATTGACCCTGGCACTGGTTACCTCAGGGAGTATTCAATCTTATTTTCTGGAGTTAGTTAGGCACAGGATAGTGTTGAATCTTCTAGGTTAAGATGAAAGTGGAGAATGGACCCTATGACCTCACTGCCTTGTGATCCTGTGAATTTTCCAGTTTTTCTCTAAGTGCAGAGATTCCTCAAGCCTTCTTAGCTTGAGGAAAAAGACAATATACAGTGCTCCAAAGCTATGCAAACACTTAAATGGAAGCAGAAGGAGAGAGGTTGGCATTCAGTGGAGACAATTTCTCCAAACATTTCTCATCATGTTTCAACTCCTGACAGCGTCAATCTTTCATTTTAGAGATCTCTATTGATTGTGTAAGAATCACACACATTTTGTCCACACCGCAGAGATATCAAAGCAAACTTTTCCCCTCCACCATTTCCCCGGAGAACACGAATGATTGATTTTTATAGGTTCAGCTTCTAGGATATTCACAACTCAATCCAGCCAATTTTCTTTGGAGAGAGCCCACTCCAGTCCACTTAATTGTATTTTCTAAACAAAGAATTGAGAAAGATTCATCATCTTTATAGTCCAGAGAGAATGAATCTCCATCCTCCTCTTCCCAATTCTGTGGGCTTATTTCTGAAGTTGATGATTGAAGGGAAGGAGCCAGGACTTAGGGGGAAAAAACAAGTAAAAATATAAAACTGAAAATGCAGTGACTGTGATGCAAGCAGCAAAATAATAATAGTAATCAGGGCATGAAGGAATCAAAAGGTTAGAGGAGAAACAATTTGCTCCATGCTTTCTTAACTTTTATTGGGTAACAATTACTGTAAGTAGAGTATTTCATTTGGATCTGAACAAGAAAACCCTATATATTAGCTAAGAAAGTTATCCTCTCAATTCTCTGATTCCATTTTCTTTTCTGTTTGCTGTTGTATAGTTCACTTTCACTCACACCCCTGCCCATTTTAAGCTTCATGTAATCTTATACCAAATTCCCCATGTTTCACCTGCCTAAGCAATGGCTTGCTCTGGAGAGTAGAAACAAAGATGTACAGAAAATTAGGAATGCTATCCTATCTCAGGACTTTGAAGATGTTAAACTCACAGTAAATGAGAAGACCTCCTCCATTCTCTTGGCAAACAGAAAAGATACCCAACCCAAGTCTTCTGTGTACACTGTCACCTTCCAATTCCCTCCCCGCCCCAGTCATGTGTATATGGTACATTAAGCATACTACCAGTCCTGATAAAATTCTTCCACTGGGCGGGCCACGGTGACTCAGCAGGTAAGAATGCTTACTTACCATGCCCAAGGACCTGGGTTCGATTCCCGGTGCCTGCCCATGTTAAAAAAAAAAAAAAAAATTCTTCCGCTGAACCTCTCCAAGCCTATATAATTTAAATTATATTACATTTTTATATTTTGTGAATGGATTTGGTTTTGTCTTCTCTGGTAGTCTATAATATTCCCAATGAGGTTGTAATATTCCTGCAGAGTCAGTAATATGGTTTCTTTCGCCTCTTCCACAGGACCTAACAAAGTGTGTTGAACAAGACTTTGGAAATGTTAGCAGATAGTAAGCTGAAGTGGCAATATTGCTTATTTTCTTTCTTTAAAAAAGTACATCAGAAAATATATGGCCAAAGTAGTGCCAAACTTCAAAGAAATAATTTCAGAGCTGTTCAATTTTTCCAGTAACGCTGCCATTGTCTTCTTCTTTTAGTAACCTTTACAGCCAGTTTGCATGCCCCAGAAGAGAAGTTGTCATTAGTTTATAGTCAATCTTAATTTTAGACACATTGTTATTAATTTATTTTTTGCACCTTTTTTATACTACTCAACTTGATCTACCATCTTATTTACCTGACTGGCTAAAAATTATTATTTTGGGTGACTTCAAAAACTAATATTGGGGGCTGGCCACGGTGGCTCAGCAGGCAGGAATGCTTGCCTGCGATGCCAGAGGACCCGGGTTCGATTCCTGATGCCTGCCCATGTTAAAAAAAAAAAAATTAATATTGGCGACTCCTTCAAAGCAAAAGAATTGGCTTCTACCCAAGTAAAAAAATGTCACAGTAGGTCTGAATATCATAAAAAATTTAAAAAATTAAAAAAACAGAACCAAGAAAGGTTTTGAGCAGCAATAACATTTTTAGAGCAATGACCTCTTTGAAGAAGATGTTAGGGAACAACTCTCCATGACTATATCCACATTTCTGCATGGTCCAAGCATTCTGAGCAAAAATACCGGTAACTCGGGTTAAAAGGATGGTTGAACTGCATAAGTGACTTGGAAGGTAGAGATACCATATTGCTCCGGAAAAATTAAGAGACCCACCCCCCTCATAGTTATTTACTTACATTTCAAAGGTAATGGGGTAGAGAGTTTCCCTCTCATACTCAAAGAGGCATGCTTTCTCTTCCTCCTCTTCTCTCTCTCTCTCTCTCTCTCTCTCTCTCTCTCTCTCTCTCTCTCTGGAAGGGAAGCATGACAAATATGCCAGCCATCCTATTTAAGCCCCAAGTCTCATAATATCAAGGCTCCCCACCGGTTTGTACAAACCTGGCTACATACTCGGGTGACATCAGGCCCTCACTGTGTCACCCTGTGTGTGATTGGGTGCAGGGAACTAGTATTAAGTTCCTCTATTAGTAATAAATGGTGTCTCTGCTAATCCAGAGGTTTGCTATTTCTGTTATTGAGTGTGTGTGTGTGCACGCGTGTTTGTGTGTGTGTGTCCATGTGACAAGCTAATGTATTAGCTTGCAAGTAGGGTAGCATCTCAGACCTCATTGCACTTTCAGAGACAATAACCATTATAATACCCTTATGCATTAATCAAATAAACTACATAAGCAAGAGTTTAACGACACTGTAATTAGTGGGGAGCCCTCCTTGAGGAATGCCAACACTTCTGCCCTTGATGCTATATTCTTGCTTCACAAGATGTCACCAACTATACATAAGGTGGGATCATCACCTTTGGGCTACAGATGTATATATGTGTGGTTTATTCTCAGTCCTCAAGGACTTTTTAATCTACATGAGAAAATAAAGTACTTACCCAACTATCTTTAAAACAAGAAAGAAATTGCTTCAGTGAGAAAAATATATTATGTGCCAGAGGAGATAATAGAAAGAAGCAGGTATTATTTCTAGCTATGTATGTGGTAGAACAGGCAAGGGCTAAGTGAGGAGTTCTCATGAAGGGAAATTTTCAGAACTTTTATCCATCATTAGGTAAAGACACAGAAGCCGAGGCCTCAGTACTTGAATTGGTGGGTAAAACAAAGTAGGAAGAAATGACCGGTAAACTGGTTGGCAAAATCAAGATTTTTACATGTCTCTGCAAACTAGTGTGATAGGAAGAGTTAAAAGCAGGAAGTTTTACATTTATAAATGTAGAGTAGAAAATGGGTTGACAATAGTACTTCTGAGGGAAAAAAACAACAACAAGGGCTGTAGTGTGCTAAATAAACTCAATAGCAGGGATTAAACCCAAACATTCATTTTTGCTTAATGTATCTCAGAAATCTTTGGGACTCACACAAGCCCCATGAGTACTGAGTCAGGCAAGTTTTACTGTCCCCATTGAATAGATGTGGGACATGATCTGGGAGTTTAAATGGCTTGATCAAGGTTGTGCAGCAATAAAAAAGAATGAGAACAGTCTCCGGTCACATCGATTGAAGGATGTCATACTGGCCCCACAATAATCAGAACTCTGTGTTCAGCTTCAGTTCAATATTTTATGAAGGATGGTGCAATCCATGGAGTGGAGGCAATCGGGCTAATGAAGGGTCTGGACACTGTGGCGTATAAGGAATGTTGGGAGAAACTTCGGTGGGAATCGAAAAGACCTAAGAAGAACAGCTGTCTGCAAATATTTCAGAAGCTGTCGTGTGGAAAGGAATTAGACTTGTTCTGTGAAGTTTCCTGGGGCAGAACCAATACCATTGAAGGAAAGTTGCCGGGAGAAAGATTTCAGATTGCCTTAAAGGAGAGCGTTCTATCATGTAGGATTGGGAAAGATGAGTTTGCAAGGGAGTAAATCCACCACTGCCAGGCTGATTATAAACCAGCCACAAATTGCAATTTTTGCAGAAGGAATTCCTGTCTAAAAATAACAAGTCTGGAATTAAATGGCTTTTCAGAACTCTTCCAGCTCTGGAATCCTGTTATTTAAATGACAATCCACAACACCTGGAAATCCACATCCTAATCACAGGTCTTCAGAATATGCTTAGCCATTAAGGACCACACTGACACAATGAGTTATCACTGGATTCATCTGGGTTATAAAAGCATCATAAACAATCATAAGGCCTTTCATATGTCATAACTTTCCCTTTTTGCTGGTCTTCGTATCCCTTCATGAATTAGAAAAGGGCTTATAATTATTATTCCAGAGAAGTTAAGTGATGAGTTTAAGGTGATATAGCAAGCTAGTGGTGAAGTCAGAACTAGAAATCCAGTTTCCTTTAAGAACCATTGAAATCCCAGCGATAATACCAATGATAAAATCACTAATACTTCTATAGTCAGCACTTACTATGTGCCATGCACTGTTTTAAATGCTTTATATCTATTAACTCATTTAATCCATAACACAACACTATGGGGTGGGAATTATTAATGCCCTCATTTTATTGATTAGGAAATTAAGGTGTAGAGGAATTAAGTAATGTCCCTAAGAGAACAGATACTATGTGATGGGAGCAGATTTCACATCTCAGCAATCTGACTCTAAAACCTGTGCTCAGCCACTGTGCTGTTTTCCCTCTAGATCCATTTTGCTTTTGAGGGAGAAGGGGGCAGTTCTCATACTTGTACGTACACAGCTTCAGTGGAACACATTGCCAAAGGAAGCCACTACTGGAATTTGGGAAGCTATGAGAGACAGAACAGCTCTGCTTAAGGAGCTATCTCCCTGATCACTCTGCTCTTTCCCTCCAAATATAAGAGGTGGCTGCAGAAACTTCAATAAGGGCATGAAAATCAACCCAGTGAGCTGCAAACTTGAGACTCAGAGGTTCTGGTGATCAGACTGGACCGAACTGTGATTCAGCAAAACATGATGGGGGAGGAGAAGGCAAGATAGGGGTAGGCAGCAGAATATACATTTGACCCTTCACTGGAGTGCCAGAAAGACAAAACCGAAATAATGGTTTCCACGAGATAACTGTTTATTCCTTTCCAGCACAACAAGCAAATAAACTGCCATTGGTGCTTCAAAACTTCATACAGGGTAATATTCCTTTAATGGAATGCTTTTAGAGAGGAGTCATAAAAATAAATTGAAAAGTGCTTTCTGCTGGCTACAGCTGGCATAAGCAGCATCTGAGCAAACAGGATAACACAAGGCTTAACTTAGCATCACCATTTTTATTACTCACCCGCGACAGGTCTTATAATAGTATAAATTCACTTAAAAAACGGACTCTTCCCCCTGCAATCACCCCTCCTTCTCCCCACCACCACACACCCAACAGCCTTCTATGTTAATTCTGAGCGGCATAATTACAGGCCTTTTTATGATTTAGGTTTGAGACCAATTAGCTGATACTGCAAGCTTTTCAAATGCCAGCTTCCCTTTCTCTGCACTCCCTGTTCTGCTGGGGATTTATCTGTGTGCTTATAAAAGGCAAATGTTTTGTGAGGAGCGCAGAAATGGGGTCTGTTTGTGGATAGGTTCCCTCCTCCCCTCGCCTCTCCCTTTCTCATCTGCCTTTACATCTTTGGTGCACCTGGTCTCTAAAATTGTCATGGTGTGAAATGCACACTGAATATTCATGCTGGGTCCCCAAGCTGCCTCTGATAACAGGTAGTTGTATGATAGAGCTGCCAACTGCTCCTTCTGTGCAATTGCCTTCCCTGTAGGTGGAGCTGTAGACCCATGCGGGCAGTGAACTGCCAGCATTCATAACCTGCTAGCCATCAGCTGTTAAGTGTAGGAGTTCAAGAACTCAGAAAGATACCACTGGCCAGCCCGGTTTCCTCTTCTAAATTGGCCCCTAATGTCTTCCATCCAACACCAATTCCATAGCATGAATCCAACATGGCCCATGAAATAAGATATTCAGCAAAGATCTACATAAGCAATCTACAAACATGAATTATATAAAGCCCTCTGCACTGTTGGGGGATTTAGGGGTAAATAAAATAATATCCCTGCCATCAATGTACTTTCAACTGAATGTAAAAAGACTCCACTTATTCACATTAAAAAAAAGATAACTTACTATAAAAGGCAGGTAAGTGTCATCTAGAGCAGGCAATAAATTCAAAGAAATATTGTGCTGGTTTGAAATGATGTATGTACCCTAGAAAAGCCATGTTTTAATCCTAATCCCATTTTGTAAAGGCAGCCATTTCTTCTAATCACTATTCAGTATTGTATGCTTGAAACTGTAATTAGATTATCTCCCTAGAGATGTGATTTAATCAAGAGTGGTTGTTAAAGTGGATTAGGTAGAGGCATGTCTCCACCCATTTGGGTGGTTCTTGATTAGTTTCTGAAGTCCTATAAAAGAGGAAACATTTTGGAGAGAGCAAAGAATGCTGCAGCACCACGAAGCAGAGTCCACGAGCCAGCGACCTTTGTTGATGAAGAAGGAAAATGCCTCCCAGGGAACTTCATGAAACCGGAAGCCAGCAGAGAAAGGAGCAGATGACGCCGTGTTCCCCATCTTCCAGCTGAGAGAGAAACCCTGACTGTGTTCACCATGTGCCCTTCCACTTGAGAAAGAAACTGGAACTTCATCAGCCTTCTTGAACCAAGGTATCTTTCCCTGGATGCCTTTGGTTGGGCATTTCTATACACTTGTTGTAATTGGGACATTTTCTCGGCCTTAGAACTGTAAACTAGCAATTTATTAAATTCCCCTTTTTAAAAGCCATTTCATTTCTGGTATATTGCATTCCAGAAGCTAACAAACTAGAACAAATATTTTGTAATGGGATCCCAAATCTTAGCATTCAGTCTTCCAACTATTACATAGCAAGTATTTTACATATATCACGTTTAATCCTTACACAATCCTGCAAGATACATATTATTATGACCATTTTCCAGATGAAGAAATAAAGGCTCATGAAATTGAGTAACTTGGCCAAAGTAATAAGATCCCAAAATTAGTAAGTAATAAAACTGGAATTTGAACTCAGATCTGACACCAAAGCCATTTCTGCCATACAATGTTTCCTCCTTGCAGGTCAGCAGAGATGGACGCCTGGGGGAATTCCAGGGGTAGCTGTTGGGGCCAGTGTCTGCAGGGGGAGTGTAAGAATATTTGGGGACAGAAAAGTAGACTAATTTGTTGGAGCAGAGGGACTAGGACAGACCATAAAACCCTAAAATATTAAGCCAGAAAGAGCTATACAGAGGTAATCCCATATATATTATTAAAATAACGATGAAGCAATATATGGACATATGCAACCATTAAAATAACTTTGACTATCAAATAGAAATGTGGAAAAAAATGTTTTTGCTAGAATTTAGGCTAAAAATAAAATATTAATATAATCAAGCAGAATACAACACACTCTCTTATTACCACAATCCAAAAAAATAAGTATTAATTGCATGCTTTCACGTCAAACTTTTAGGTAAACTTGTTTAAAAAGAAAAAAAAATAAGTCCTCCCTTTGGGCAAAAACAAGACTATATTTACACTGTTCCAGACAGATGGTTTTCTCTCCTCTTCTAACAGATTTCCATGGAGGAAAATCAAATGCTCTCCCTCTGTTATTTTAGTGCCTTGCAACCCCATTTCCCTCAAGTCTAGCCTCTATCCACTTACTGGTGCAATTTCACCCTACAGCTGGGCTTCTGTCTCCGTAAACAAACTGCTGGTTTAACATTTTTAACATGTCTTCGATCTGGAGATAGATGAAGTAAGATTGTCATTCTTTCCACCCTCTTCTTTCATTCTGCATTCCTGCTTTTGGTACTTTTGATATGTCTGACGGGATGGAAATAGGAGAGTGAATGATTGAGAAAAAAACTAAGGTTTCATAATTCACCAGGAGAGACTTATTTTCCTATCTTACAGTTCTCTCTCATGCTATTCACAATGATTCCACATAATCTCACAATATCATCCATATCTAGTGATTTTTAAGGGCACCTGTAGTCTGAACTCTCCCCTTTCCTCTCCTGTTGGTCAGTGGTAAGGCCATGTGCCTCTCCGTTCAGATGTGATTGCTGTTATCTCACCACTTACCCCCACCTGTCCCCTTCCCAGAATGGCATTTCCCTCAATAGAGTTAAATAAATCACACCCCATTTCCTCCTAGATAGCAATAAGCCCTATTAGGCAGGGTCTTTGCCCATCCTATCTGCTCCTCTGCTTCCAGGAAAGAGTGCCCAGCACTGTCATATCTCATTACTGCTTAGCTGGGCAAAAGCCAGAAATCCAGTGCCAAAGCAGAAAGCAGGGCCTAGACTGAAAGGAGGATGCAAGAAGATCAGCAGAGCTTTAAAAAAATTTTAAAAGCTAGGGGTCACTCAAGCAGAAACAGGGATACTATGAAGCAAAGTCAAGAATGAACTCCATCACTTAGACCCCAAATCTCTGGCAGCTAAGTGGGCAAAGCACAGTCAGAAGAGAAAACTGAACTCAGAATCAGGTGTGATCTTTCAGATGAGGGAGAATAAGAAGCCTATGTAAGAACTGTTAAATTATTTTGGTGCATTGTGCTCTGTTGCTGCCCCCTCCGGGAGGTCCACAACTTCCCCCTGCCTTTCTTACCCCAAGAAATCCTAAATCTGACCTTTCGATAGAAGGGATTCTAATATGGCCAGCCCCAATCTCTCTTTGTAGCCACCCCTCTAGACTCCCTCTTCATCTCCTCACACCTCTGCTCAATCACCCAACACCACCTGCCATTCCTGAACACACGAGAGGAAATCACCTTCTCTATCTGACACTCTCCCAGGCAGTCACAAGACTCTCTCTTTGTCACTCTGTCCCAGTATCCTTGGGCAATGTGTAACTCCACCTTCTGGGCTCCTGTAGCGTTTTGAAGAGACTTCTGTCAAAGAGTTTATTAGCATGTTATGACTGCTTGTCTACATGGCTCTCTCCCCCACTATACATGGAAGTACATGAAGACAGACTGTGCTTTTCTTGTTCATCTTTGTATCCTCATGCTTGGAACATAGCTTGGCACAGCATGGGTGCTCAGTATACACTTTTGGGTGAATGCATCAAATAGCATTAATGTCATTTTCACCTATAATCTTCATTCTCTTCTAAGAGACACCTAGTAGCTACCTATCTATGCCAGTTATCAGCCAGCCAACATCTTTAGACAGGGAAAATAATTAACACACCCAAATACTGTGTTTCTATTTAGCCTTTTATTCCCAGGGCTACTTGTCTCGGTAAGGACTCTGTCTTGATCAGAGCTGGGAGCAAATACATTTTCTGAGACTAGCTCCGTGGAGTACAGAGCAAGATTGTGAAATTCACAACACACCTGGGAAATTCAGACATGATCTCAATAATAAGAACTGTAATCAAGGAAGAAACCCTCACTTAAGCAAATAATTTGCCTTGGGAGTAAAACACTGAACACAATATTCTTCACACGCAGGGGCTTTAAACTGGCATTCCGTCTTTGGTCTGAATAGACCACGCTGAACAAATCTCTAAAATAAAATATTTACACTATGCCTGCCATCAGGAGAAATGGTCTTCCAATCAGAGAAGCAAGTAGTGGGGTGGGAATGAAATGCCTGACTTCAAAAGAAGATGCAAAGAAGAGAAAGGACACATTTAAAATTAAAGGGCAGTGTCATTCAAGGGCAAAATAATTTGATCCGAATTCTCGCCAAGTGAGTGTAACATAGAAATGAATTCTGTCTTATCTCTGCAGTTTTGAGGATGGTATACTGACATCAGATTTTGTGATGCTACAGATACAGTCTCAAACTTCGAAGGGAGAGGAAGAAAAAGTTGAGGCAGAATAATATACTTGCACTAGATAAATAATAGCCAGACTACTGTACATCACAGCAAGGTATAAGGTCAGGCTTGGAATCAGATAAATTGCAAATAGCAATGGAGAAACAACTGAACCTTGAGGACTATCGACAGATAAACCAGATGAAGTGGATAAAGACCCATTGTGTGGAGATGGCAGGAAGGACCAGGCAGAAAGATGTGAGGAAAGGAGTGGAGCAGTGATGGACTGTGAGCATCTAGATAAAAGGCTGCGGTCAGCTATCCAAAAGTCCAAGAAAATAATAGCAAGAAATAATAAAGTAGAATGGTAGCAGTGTCAGCTGTGATAAGCGGATAATTTGTTACTCTGAACAGCCCGGGGCCCCTTTCCAGAGGCAGGCAGAAGTCCAAGTTCCTGGGCTTATCAGTCTGTTCAATCAAGGAGAAGGGAAGAGGTAATGCAAAGAGCAGCAAAATTAGAGTGTTCACAGTGAAAGGGACCTTAGGAATTATTTACAACAATCTCCCTCTCTGTGAAATCACATTCCTTTGCTTTCCCTCCCATGTTACTGACCGTTTCTTTTCAATCTCTCTCTCGCTCCCTTTGTTTTTTTTTCAGTTTCCCTTTCTCTGTCCCTGTTTTAAATGTTGGGATGACAACCCTGGACCTCCTACTCTATCATACTCACCCCCTAGGTGTTTCTGTTAGTCCCCTGGATTTAGATAAATCTAAATGATGATGATATCTGTGTTTTTATCTCTAGCTTTGTCTTCTCTCCCAACTTAACTCCAAACTTTTGTACACAACTACATACTTATTGGCTCCACTTAAATGACTTAAGGACATCTCAAATTCAGCATGTCTTAAACACAATTCTTGACTCTGCTTTGCCACCGAAACCTTCCTGATCTCCTTCTGAGCAAATGATACCTTATTCTATCCATTTGCTCAGGCCAGAAACCCAGGTACCGATTTGGTTCACTTTTTCCTCCCACACCGTGTTTTATCTACTGGAAAGTCATGTTAGTTCTACTCCAAAAGAAATATGTCCATTTCATACTTTTTATTTCCATTGCCACCACCCATATTGAAGTTATCATCTGATTTCATCTAAACAAGCCTCCCAGCTGGTCCTGGCTTCTCCTCTTGTTCCCTAAAGTCCACTCCTTCCACAGCATCCACAGGAATTGTTGAAAGACATTTTCAGTATAGTAGAATATTGATAAGTAGACAGAAAAATTGAGTGGACAGAAAAATTGGTTGGTACAGAATTTCCTGTAGTGATAATTGTGAATGAATGTAGCTTCACTCCAGCAAAACTCTCTCAATTGTAAAATTACCTATTGAGCACCCAGGGTTTCCACTGGCCCTGGCATGTTCCCAAGTATCACACCAGCCCTTTTTATATGCTTCCTGACTGTGCATCTGTTTGCTCAATTAAAAAAAAAAATTGCAAGTGCTCCTTCCATTGTTGTCTCCCCCTCACCCTTGGAATATTATTTCTAGATTGTCATATGAAGGGTGCCAAAAATCTGGACATTTTGAAACATGTGGGTGGTTAACAGAGCTGCTCACTTTTCCTTTGGATACTGACTGATGCCTAGTCATCACAACCGAGTTAATTAGCCTAATAGAAAACAGTGGCAATTCAATATCTTTGGGCTGGTGTCATTCCCATTATTCTCCCTCCTTCACTGGAACACAGAGGTCAGTGGTGATGTCCACGGTTGCATTAAAGCCATTAAGCTAGAGATAAGGAGAGATGGAAGAGATATTTGCATGTTTGCTTGCTTATGATGAGTGCTCAAATAAGGACCCTGAAGTGCCCCTGAGGCTCTGGACTCTGAACAACCTAATGGTGTGCACTTCACAAAGTGCCATCACATTCATTATGTCATTATTCGACCAGATAATGCTATACCTGCAGGCACTGACATTTCTATTTTACAAAAGAGGAAACTGAGGCTCAAGAGTAAGGTAACATGCTGAACATTAGAGATCCACACTGTTCTATGACAAATCTTGAACACATTTTAGAATGAGTGCATGGTAGAAACATCTCAAATCTACCCCTTGAATGAGGTTATTGAAAGGTATTCCAGCAAGGTTACATGTTACTTATTGGAAGCCAGGGAGAGCCCCTTCCTGGCAACCAGGAGCACCACATGCATCCTGGGTTGCTCCTCACTCAGGAAGCCTGTTTCCTCATGCAAGATTTCCCAGGGGACCTGCAGATCGTCTTTTGCCTCCTCACCTCACCAGGACAGTTTCTGCAGGCCTGTGTCAGCTAGGTATCCTTGCTGCAGGGACAACCTCACATTCACAGTCACCAACCCACCCAGGGGAATGACTGCTGATTAAACTGTGGATTCTTCCCACTCACAAGCCAATCTGAGGCCCAAGGCATTGTCAGACGGCCCCTCTGTCCTCCTCGGCTCTCTCTGCTGTGTGTTACTGTGCAGGCAGAGGAAAATGACAGTTTTCATCATTTCCTGCTAAATGATTCAGTGCTGATTCAGCCAGTTTCAGCGCTACAGCAATGCAATGAAGAAAAAGAAGAAAAGACCCAGAATAGAACAGCAAATGCTTATCAACCCTTCTGAGGTCTTGCTGTGGGTGGGCCCTTTTCTTTTCCTTCACTCAGAAAAGTCCTTGTTACCCTCTCCAAGGACATTTAACTGCATTGGAAAGGAGCCTCCTCAGTTCTGCCCCTTCACTTACCTTTCCACTTTACAGGTCTTCCTGACAAACAACCCATTGTTTCTAATGCCCCAGTAATGGGAGAACATGCCAGAGCAAGAATCAGCAGACCAGGAATGTAGTTGCTCTGCCACAAAATGACCATGACTTTGGGTAAGTCATTTCACATCTCTGAATCTCAGATCTCTCTATAAAACAAAAATAGCAAAACCATCTTCAAATGTGACTGAAATACTTCGCAAACTAAAAAGTAGCGACAGAAAGCAAAGAACAGAGTTATTCATGTCGGGGACTTTCTCTCTTAAAATCCCAGATTTACTTGTCTTGTAGAATCTTCCTGAGTAAGACCATGAGGACAGGTTGGCCAAACTAAAGGTTTTTCATGCCCAAAAGACCCTCAGAATAGAATTGTATACTGGAGAGGTCTTTGAGGGAGGAAAGCTTGTCTTGACATCTTCTCATTGACTGAAGGCAGGGATGAGGGCTCCTTACCTCTCTTTGCCTTTTTGTCCCTTGCACCTCTGAACACCTCCTACCGTGCCCCAGAGGGCTCATGCTATTCGCCCTCTAACCTGTACTCCCAAACACCACTGTTTTATTCCACCAAACTCTGCCTTGTAACATTAATATCCATTTATTTAATCCCTTCTGGATCCCTTTAATCCACATCAGAAAGTATACCTTTTCTATTCTTTCCCTACATCAATTTATAATATAACTAATTAAGCTGTGCAAATAAGTTTGTAAAGTTTCTCCAGAGTGCCATAATTTACTTTGTCCAGACATCAAAGCTAAAGAGTGATTCCACCAGTGGGACTTGGCCTTTCTTTGCTCAGTTTTTCTGTACGTGCAATTCTCCTGGCATGCAGTATTTTCATCTCTTTCTTTTTCCTCCAGGCTCTCTTCCCCCCTATTCCTAGTCAACTTCTACTCACATTTTAGGGCCATTTTAAAATCACCTTTTCCAGGAAGCTTACCCTCACCCCATCAGACAACATATATATCATACATTCCCCAGCACCTATGCTTCTTCATAGCAACCAGTACACCTGTCATGATTTGCCCATTATTTGTCTGTACCACTAGGCAGAGAGGTCCATGAGAACAGGTTTCATGTCAGTGTTTTCCTCCCCAGGTCCCTGATGCCATGCTCATTGTCTGGCACATAGTAAGGGCTTAATAAAGATATACTGAATGAATGAATCACAGCGGCAAGGAAGATGTTTGGGGGGCAAGTTTGAATTGGCAGGACCTCAGAGAACATCCAGACAAACGGCCCCATCCAAGTCCCATCCCCTCCACAACATCTCTGACTTCCTTGTGGACAGAAACAGATATGCAGAAGCCTGTTCTTTACCAAACAATCAATTCTCCTCTTTGGGAGCTCTAACAGCAAGTTCTTCCTCATCCAACCTAGCTCAACACACTTAATCGCTTCCTTCCTACCTGCTGGTGAGGGTAAAGATATTCTGCAGTAGGTACTGAAGCTTGTCCAACCACTGGCGGCTACCCTTCCACTTGGCATCTCTGAAGACCTTTCTACCTCTTGCTCAGTCCTGCTGTCTCCATTTCCATTCCACTGCCGAGCATCTGATTTCCATCTTTCTGCCCAGACTTTTAAGACAGAGGCCTTCCTGGGAATGCCTGACTTGTGACCCTAGATGCACTCAGAGACACTGTCTTTCACATCTCGTTTGACATCAGCTTCCCTGTTTCATATCCAGACACGAGACTGTGAACATCTGATGGCCCGCAACAGCCGGGGTCCACTCTTCTCTGCAAGTAGAATTGGGACGTTACTTCAATGGGTGGAAAGTGTCTTCTCCTGTTAAATGTAGACATTGGTCCAAGTATATTTTCTGGAGCGACAAGCCTTCCTCTGGATGAGACCCACGGCAAACGCCTGCAATGGCCTTTCTCTGCACATGCTCCTCAACATGAGACAGTCTCTGCTCCAAGTCAAACAGACTCTTCCTTCTGTTATTTCTCACAGGACTTTCATCCCAGATTCTCCACAACTTTGGACATCTTTCACAGGATGATTATTAATTAGGACTTTAGAATGCCCCCCAAATTATATACTTCCAATCCATACTCTAGACACACCCGTCTGAGTCCCCGGAGTCACAAATTGGACAGTGAATATTATTGGGCAGTTTTCAGATTTTCATTTACATGCACAGAACGCTAAGAAGGGTCCTTATCACATTCAGATAATTATTCTTTCTCATGGCAGAATATGTGATGTTCAGCAAGGCAGAAGCTGCCCTGGGGAAGGACTAGGATATATACAATCTGCTCTATATTTTAAAAATGAAAAAGAAGGGAAAAAATCCTCAACTTCTCCCTTTCTGTGCTGTTAAGATAAACATCCTTTCCCCAAGTTATACAGCTTGCACTGATGGTGAACACTTCTCTCCCTACAGAAATCACTTTTGAAAAGCAGACATTTAACATTTCCAATCTGTCTCTGAAGCCAAGATTAAATTGCATTCTGTTTTGAAGGAATCGAAAACACACTTGTTAATATAATAAATGCCTTCCGTTAGTTCTAGAATTTGTCTTTGTTAGGCACATAATTCAAGAATTATCTATTATGGTAAAAAAAAAAATTGAGTCATCTGGGTCAGTGCTAATATCTGTAAGCAGTAAGTCTTCGATTTCCTTCATAGTTCATTACTGGTGATACACAGAGAGCAATCTTTCCAAAATCAGAGCTTGTTTTCTGTTGTCAGACTATTGTTCATCAGAATTTATGAACCAACAAAAAGGCATTTTCTTGATTTTCATAAGTTAAGCTAACAGTCCAGTGATGACAACCCTATTAAAACCCAGCAAGTTAGATGTTTAAGCTATCGAGTTTTATACCACATCTATCATTTTTACAAAGCGCCTTTCTTTCCTTCAACTTTCACTCGAATCTTTTTATTGATAGAAAGGACAAGAAAAATGCTTATTTACCATATATTTGCTAAGCCACATACATTTGCAATGCATCTTACCTGACAATGTATAAAGAGATGAAGCATTATCAAAGTGACCAATTTTGATGATGTGGAGAGAAGGGATGGTAAACAAATAGAATTCTCTTCCAAATCGACTCTCTCACACTGGCTATCACTAATGCATTTCTCCCTCGAGAGAATGTGGAGCAGGGAAGGGGCAGGTGCCTGGCAAGGGGAGCAGCATGCTTTCCTCCAGAAATAGCAGTTCTGCCCATCTCCGGAGCACCTGTGGACTCGAAATTGCAAAGGGCTTCTTGTAATTTAGTTAACTGGATTCATTTGGTGCCCCCTAAGACTATGGGATTGATTATGGGAAAAGAAATCCCTAACTGGCAAGAAAAAGAGTTACCTGGACTTTAAAGTCTTGCATTTAGGAATCTCCCATTTGAGATATGGGAATCCTGTTATGCAGGAATGCATAGGTTTTTCTCTGTGACTCGTTCTTTCCTCAGGGATGTCTGTAGGATTTACTGGTATGAGAGCATTTGAAGGTAGAAAGCTTTTTTGTTTTTAAAGGAAAGGAACTTTTGCAATCTAAAAGGCAGAAAGAAAGCTATCAGGGCAGTTCCGCCTGGATCAACCAACAGCTTGCTGATGGCAGAGACTTTGGTGGCATGGGCCTTAGAGGCACGTGTGGCTGATGCTAGAACAAAGAAAGGAGTTTGAAGAAATCTCATTTGAGAAGAGGTGAGGTTCCCAAAGTGTGCACGTGAACTGTCAGGGAGATGGCTTGAGTTCTGGGGACCCCAACAAAGTATTGTCTCTAGACAGCTTCCATTATCTTGTCATTCAAATGACACAGTGGGAAAGGAAGAGGGAAACACAGAATAGCATTTGTTATGCCCATCGTATCCCACACACTGGACCTGGCATGTTCATATATGTGATCCATGGGCTTCAAAGACACCAGATCTGCTGTTTTCTCCCATGTAACCTCTCGTGAACCCGATGCTACAAATTCCAGCTGTGACAGTGAGGTATGAAAAAGATATGTGCCTGATTGTGCTCGGCGCTCTGCCCCCAGGAGGTGACTGATGTGAGCCTGCAAAAGCACAATCACTTTGATAGATGACTGGCTCCTCCAGGCTCTGCTCCTAAGATACTCAAAGTCTTCCTGTGGGATTGGCCAAGATTCCAGATAGCCTGGGTTTTGTTTCGTTCTGCCATCACTGTGGCTGAGGTCAGATGCCTTTTTCTGTGCGACTAAGTCCCTTTCCTGAAATGAAAACCAGTAAAAAAAAAAAGCCACCAGCTGCATTCGACATGGGCCAGTTGGTAGTTGAATTCCCCTATCTACCAATTTGTGCCTCTTTCTCTTGCAGCCTGGTGGGTTAATGTCATAAAGTTCATTCCCATTAGTTCTATTATTACTCTTTATCTGTACCCTTGGGGCAGCCAGTGAGACGTTGGAACACAGATTCTAGTTTTATTTTTTTGATGAGACTGACTTGCAATAAAATAATTTAAAAATGATAGATTAGATCTTAAAATATATGAACAGCTTATAGTATCAGATGCCTGGGAGATTTCACCCCACCCCCTCCTGTATTATTCTAACTCTGTTTCTGATTAAAGAAAAAAAATTGCGTTGTGAGCATTTGGCTTCTGATTTTCCATAATTCTTATTTGTAAGCACTTTTGTGCTGGTACCTCCTTATAATTTACTAAGTGCTTTGCTCTTAAAGAGCACTTAGCAGAAAGAGGTGCAGGGAAATATATCTAGCAATTATGCTAGTAAATTTAACTCTGGGACCCAGGCATATAGGTCATTCCTTGCTTCAGGTTTCCCAATCCTGTCACCTGCAACAGGTTGCCTGTGGGTTGTTCCTGACAATGTCTAAGGGGGCACAAGTGATTGCCTGTCGTTAAGCTGTCACTTAGGGCTCTGATGCCCCCTTGGGATGCATTAGTGAGACTCCTGAAAGAGCCAGAGACAAAGACAATACAGCCAAAGCAAAGAGTAAGAAGACTGCATTACAAGAAGTCATGTGATCTTAGTTTCTGGTGGAGTCAACTAGCTCTGCCCTCAAAAGGGAACGTGGTCAAAAAAAAATGTCTCTGACTCACAGATGCACCAATAACTTTGCCCACATCTCTGCCTCTCCCTTCCCTAACCATTTCATGAACCCTGTGCATGGAACAACCATTTAATTTATCTCCAAACTTGGGCACTTTGAAGAGCGAAAGGGCAAGTGACTAATATCACACAGGGAAATTGGAGTAAATGAAGACTGCCCTAGGCAAACTGTGGGTGAATGGTTATTCTCTCTGTTTTACTTTCCTGTGCAAGCAAATACCATGAAGTGAGTCAGGTTAAAAAATGAGAATTTATTTGCTCATAGCTTTGAAGTTAGGAAAAAAGTATAAATCAAGGCATCGTCAAGGCAATGCTCTCTCACTGAAGACTGTGGTTTTCTGGGCTGACTGCTGGTGATCCTTGGTCCTTAGTTTGTCATACTGCAGGGCAAGGCAAACGATGGCATCTTCTGGCCTCTCTCTTCTTTTCCAGGTCCCACTGATATTCAACTTCTGGCAATTCCCTCTGTGGCTTTCTCTCTTTTTCTCTGTCTAAATTTCTTCTGTTTATAAAGCACTATAGCAACAGGATTAAGACTCGTCCTAATTGGGGTGGATCACACTTTAACTGAAGAAACCTTAAGATTTCATCAAAAATTCCTATTTATAATGGGTTCACACCCACAGCGTGGATTAGGTTTAAGAACACATTTTTCTGGGTTACATGCAGCTTCAAACCATCACACACACTCTCCTAAGGCAACCAGCAACTTAAGCATCCCACTTAACGTATATAAACAACTAATGTAAAACGAGATTGAAGAAAGAGTGGTCTGAGTTATCAGCTCTGAGTTCATTCTCACGTGATGCCTTTCCCAGAGAGTTAGTGGTTTGAACCTTCTGACTGCCAAGGAGAAAGAAGATATTTGATAGTGTGTATACTTTGCCTTCTGAAGAGTTAGTCTGGTAAAGTATCAAAGTGTGTGGGCTCTGCAGCCAAGCTGCCTGGGTTGAAATCCTAGCTCACCACTTACTGCTTGGGTGAATTTGCATTTCAGTGTTTTGAGTTTCAGTTTGCTTAGAGAGAGTAAGGAAGAGAGAGGTCAGGAAAGTTACACTAATGGAAATTCATCTAAGAGGCAACAGGAAAGGAGGTAGCCCCCTGACAAGAGTTACCATTTATTAAATCCCACCAGTGTCAGGCCCTATGTGATAACTTCAACCTTAACAAAAATTCTGTCAGGGCTATTTTTATCCCCCTCACCATCATCATCATCATCATCACTTCTCTGTCTACTTTACTGATCTGGAAAGTGAAGTTCTGAGAAAATAAGCATCTTGCCCAAGGTCATACAGCTAGCAAGAAGAATAAGACTCCCAGGCAACTTATCTTTGACACTCAAGTCAGCATTGCTCCTAGGATGCAGTATTTCTCAACCAAAATAGGTGTGTAAGCGACAGGGGTACTCTGCTTCATGAGACCCCCAGTTAAACTTGACTCACTGCCTGCACATACCCCCTAGAGAAGTCTGGTCCTTATCTGGAAACATTCCTTGATGAAGCATTTCTCCCTACTCAAGAATTCAGTGACATAACTGTGTGTCTCAGGATAAGTTATTTAGTGTCTCCTTGCTTAAGCTTCCTCATCTATAAATGGGATTAAGAGTCTCACCTATCTCATGGGATTTTTTGTGAGATTTAATGAGCTAATACAGCAAATCCCTTAGAATGGCGCTGGCACATAACTGTTAGCTGTGAATGTCATGCTCCAGCTGGCAGAGGGCAGTCGGAGAATGGAGAGAGAGGAAACTCATCTCTGGGGTACAAAAAAATGGGTTAGGAAATTCAGGAGTCTTCTGCAAAACAAGAAGGAGGTGGGCAGGACAGGATGAAAGGTTCTCCTTTCCTGCCCTCGTAAAGAGCCTTCCTCATGAGGGCAGAAAAAATACCCCAGTGCTTACACAGGAGGAAGCAATCTGTCCACAAGTAGTATCATGAAACTCAAGTCGCAATTCCCACCCTCTCCTACTGATGCCCTCCTTGTTCCTCATTACCTACATTTTTAGTGACGTTAGCAGGCAATGAGAACTTGATAGCCTAGCTGCTATATCCTGGAAAGAACAAACAGGAGCAGAATAGCCAAGCCTGCAACCCAGAGAAATGTTCTTCATCTATAAAATCAGGAGGTTGGACTCATGAGATGATCTCAAAGGCCCTTCCCAGCTCTAACATTCTATGGGTCTGTGATTCTGAGGCACTCCTGGATTACCAGGGCACTAGAGACTGAGCCAGTTGCATTTCTCATGCATAATGGGCTGGAGAGAAACAATTGGTGGGAATTAAAGTCTCAAGTCTCAAGTGCTGCAGTTTGTCCTTGCTGCTTATTGGGAAGCTGAAGGTCATGCTTTGCCAGAGTCTTAAATATCAGTCTTATCCATAAACCTGATTCAGGCTGCCTGAAGAGTCAAAGAGAGCAGAGGAAGTGGGGAGAGGACAGAGGACAATGGAATCTGTTAAAACGAGCAGACAACTTTAGGAGTCAAATTGCCTTGTTCCACTTTCCTTTGCAACTGTATTGTATGGTCCTTTGCCGTTGGATGAAAACTGTAAATATATTTAATTTGCAAAACTACACTGTGCATGCTGTTTTCCATCCACCAGCTTTTGGCAGGTACTAAACATATGGGAACACATCAATTGAAGACCACAGGTTGAAATCACTGAGGGCAGTAGGTCCTAGAAAGTGGCATGGCGGTCACAGGCATGGTCCTGGCCAGCCTACAAATGGCAAATTTGAGAGCTGGACAACGAGCTGTGTGTGTGGATTCTCTATATGACAAAGTAACTGTTTCCGGGATGTCACATTCAGCATGGAACTAGATCGAATGGAGAGAGAGGCTTCTCCTACTCCCCAAAGATCTAATTCAATTTCACCTGCTATTGGAAATCCACTCAGGCAACTCACGTCTTTACAGGGTCCATAATGTCACACTCAACACTCTAATGCCCAGGACCTTTGCAGTGGGTCCTCCCATCAGCTAGTTAGGGGATTGCTTTATTACACATTTTCATATCCCATAACATGGTCCTGCAAACCCTGAGGCTCATTCCCAATTTCAGGAGGGCTGAGCTTCAGATACCTGTGGCCATAGTGCCACGAGACAATGTAACAGGTAGATGAGCACCAACACCCAATCAGACTGCTTGGGCTCAAACCCCAATTATAATACACCATCTGTGTGATGTAGCCTTCCCAAGTCAGTTAGTTGTATTTGCCTCAGTTTCCCATCTGTATCAAATATAAGCATCCCACTTAAGTTTATCAAATATAATGTACCACCGGAGGTTGTGTAGAGGATCGTGTGTGCATATATACTATATATACACACATATATATACACAACTATATCTGTATATATGTATATTTATATTTAAAGTGCTTAGACAAGTGTTGGGCATATATAAAGCATTGTATAGGTCAGAGCCATTTAATTTTTTTCACCATCACCAAGATTGGACCAGATGTATGGGGTCAGCCCCAGTGGGGAGTCTTATAACCACTTAAAATTCTCACCACCTGGGAGATTAAGCCCTTTAACTTCTAAAATTTAATCCAGTCTTTGCTGCCACAGAGAGGAAAGGTTACAAATCCAGCTATTATCAGGCAATCCTATCTCGGTGAGATCAAATCCTATATTAGAAGTGGGAAGGAAATAGGACTGAGTGTATTGCAGCAAGGGGTGAAGAAACTGGGAATAGGCAGAAAAGAAAGGAGCCCAAACAGAGTTGCCTAGAGATTCGCAGAAAAACTGTTGCTTTAAAATATTTGCTTCTCTGGCCCGAGTGATTGTGCTCACCTTCCACCTGTCATCGGAGACTCCCATGCTTCCTTCTGCCTTCTGCTCCTTTCCTTCTCCTGGCCCACACTTTCCTGCCTCCTGAGAGGCTCCTTGGAGCTAAGGGAAAGAAGGAGGTGGAATGAGATGTGATTTCATGGCCACCATTCAATAGCACCATGCCCTGCTGGTAATTACTAGATGTTCAGAAATGGGCCTGAGAAAAGCAACGCCCAGACAGCGACACTTGGAGGTACATTCTCCAACCGTATTTAATGCAGAGAGACAGGGAGAAGGCCATGCGAAGCCAGAAGCTTCTAAAGAAGGCAGGTCCCACCTCCAGTGGAAAAGAAAAGAGGTGTACCTGCTGCCTCCTACCCCCACTCATGCAGGGGCTTGATTTCTTCTTCTTTGCAGCTGTGAGGCATAGAAAGTTCTGTCAACCACATATTTACTGACTATGAACTGGACCTTTCTCTAAAAAGTTAGAGACGCAAGTGAGCAAACACTGGAGCCCCCATATTTCATACCTGAGTCGGGTTCCTTTTGCCCCATCTCTAGCTCTTGTTTTTCTTCTGCTCCTTCAAATAAAGGACCCTGATTGTTCAATAGGTGTGAGTTTTTATATGGGAACATATTTACAAGAGTGGTCCATGCTCATTGGGAAAAAAGTTAAATAGAGAAATGTGTGAAGCAAAACTTGAGTCATTTCCATAATGGTCCAACGCAATAAGCGCCTTCCTCAGAGGTAATCTCTGTTAAACACCTTTGTGGATAACCTTTCAAAAGCTTTGGTGTGGACACAAATGAATGAAAGAATAGATTCAGCAACATGTGTTTGTTTGTATTTTTAAATCAAAATAAATTTGCATTATACTTTTTTTGCCTGCAGCTTGATATTTTGCTCCATAATATATAATGGACATCCTTGTGAATCTACGTCATTTTCTTAATGGGAGCCTAATAGTCCCTGGTTTTGCTGTGCTCTGATTTTCCATTCCCCAAATGATGAACAGTCAATTCTCTTCAATTTTCTGATACACCAAACGGTACTGTAATAAAAATTCTTATATCTTATTTTGTAAAAGTTTTTAGAATGGGTTTCTAGAAGTAGAATTTCTGGGTCAAAGGATATGTACATCTTAAATGTTGATTGATATAGTTAAATTATCTTACGTAAAAGTATATCCATTTTTATACCCAACACCATAAAGCAAGTGCCCTTTGCCCCCCCATCCTCATCAGTGCTAACTATCATCAATCCTTTTTATTTCTGCAAAATTGAGGGTAAAAAGGAAATATTACCTTGTTTAATCCTTATTTTTCTGATTTTTAGTGAAATAGAACGTAAAATGTTTATCATCATTTGATTTTTTTGTTTAGTGAATAAATTATTTTTTATATACTTTATTATTCACAGGGTTATTTATTTAGCCAACAAATATGCCAGTCAGAGTACTGGGTAGCTTGTATGTTTTTTCTTCTTTTTTGGCTTACAAATTTTTAGGAAGCATTTTCATATTGGGGAGATTAGTCCATTGTTTATAAAACAGTTAAAGTTTTGCCAAGATTGTCATATTTTGTGTGTGGTATCTTTTGCGGTGCTCAAATTACAAAAATTGACTTGCTGTCATATCTATTTTTCCTTATTTATTCTGAATCTGTGCTTAGAAGACTTTCCATAGTCCAAGATTATGAAAGGTATTCTGATGTTTTCTTCTACAATTTTTTTAATTTGGCTGGATATTATTTTTTTGCATTAAAAAGTTAATACATAGAGAATTTGTGTGTTTGATATAAATCTATTTTTTTCCAAATCGTCTGTTGATACTGAAACACCACTTATTGGTTATTCTGTCTTTCTCCTACTCATAAACAACAAAAATATTATCAAACATTTTATTATATACTTTCTGTCTTAGCCTGGGTTCCCTGAAAACAGACTCTGAGGAAAAACTTGTGTGCATTTGGAAATGTAACCCTTAGAAACAGGAATTCATAAGGGAGAAGTAAAGTTTGGCAGAAGGTAAAGTTAAAACACAAATATGCTAACAAGTTGGCCACTCCAATAGCAATGGGTGCCTGCTCCCCTTGCGCCTTCTGAGGAGATTTACTCAGTATTTCTCAGAACCAAAAAAAATAGGAGAGAAGTATTTATCCCTTGGCTCTCATTCCTTATAGGTCAAGGATAGCCCCAAGGACAGTAAATATCCTACAATTATGGATTGGGTATTTATGTGTGCAGAACATATTCCCACTTGCCTTCCAAATCATGACCTCAGGCAGAAATTGAGAAGTGTTGTGGGCTCAAGGCAAGCACTGTCTGATTGTTCTTGCATGAAGCTTGCCAAACCCACATGGGTTGTTTCCTTTCATTTTTGTTACTGTTTTAATATTTTTATCTAGAAATAGTCACACACATACATTCCAAACATGATGTACTATCAACGGCTCATAATATCATCACAGATTCATGTATTCATCACCATGATCATTTTTAGAACATTTGCATCACTCCAGAAAAAGAAATAAAAAGAAAAAATTCAGACATACTGTAGACCTTACCCAACCCTCTCATTGACCACTAGTATTTCCTTCTACCCAGTTTATTTCACTCCCTAGTCCACCTATTATTTATATATTTTTATCTGTTTTTTCCTCATCTGTCTATACACTGGATAAAAGGAGCATCAGACACAAGGTTTTCACAATCACACAGTCACATTTCAAAAATTATATATCTTTATACACTCATCTTCAAGAATCAAGGGCACTGAAATACAGCTCAATTGTTTCAGATATTTCCCTCCAGCCACACCAATACACCAGAAACTAAAAAGGGAGATCTATATAATGATCAAGAATAACCTCCAGGATAACCTCTTGACTCTGTTTGAAATCTCTCAGTCACTGAAACTTTATTTAGTCGCATTTCTCTCTTCCCCCTTTTGGTCAAGAAGGCTTTCTCAATCCCATAATGCCAGGTCCCAGCTCATTGTGATATTTTGGTCCCATGTTATCAGGGAGATTTATACCCCTGGCAGTCGTGTTCCACATGGGAGGGAGGGCAGTGAGTTCACCTGACAAGTTGGCTTAGAGAGAGAGGCCACATCTGAGCAACAAAAGAGGTTCTCTGGGAGTGACACTTAGGCATAATTATAAGTAAACTTAGCTTCTCCTTTGTAGGAATATGCTTCATAGGGGTGAGCCCCAAGAAACACATTCATTTATTTGTCTATTAATTTGTTTGTCCCCACTGCTTGCAAGAATATCAGAAATTCTCCAAATGGGGAAGTTGAATATTTCCTCCTTTTTTCCCAGTCCCCCAAGGGGACTTTACAAATATTTCTTTATGTACTGCTCAAACTACTCTGGGATATGTGGGAGCATCACACTAACCTGGACAAAACAACAAAATCTCATGCCCTATTCAAGATTCCACCACGTGGTTTGTTGCGGAAAGGTCTGAAACAGCACCGTCTAATAGCACTCTCTGTGATGACAGAATGTTCTGTGTCCTTGCTGTCCAATGTGGAAGCCACTATTCGCATATGGCTTTTGAGCACTTGAATTTTGACCGGTAAAACTGAGAAACTGAGTTTTTAATTTTTATTTAATTTTAACCAATTTGAATGTAAATGTGCATAGCCACATGTGGCCAGTGGCTACCTGTGAGACTGCATGGGTCTGGAACAAAAGGTAGACAAAGTGCTGCCAATACACCTTCTATGATGAACAAAGCAACAAATATATTTAGCACTTTCTATGATGGCTTTAGATCCTTACCTATTACTTTATTTAATCATCACAACAACTGTATATCATAGATATTATTATTCAAATTTTAAAGATGAAGTGAATACAGCGTAGAAAAATTGAGTAACTTTCCAATGGTTAGAAATAATAACGCTTAGAACTAATAATTGGCTGAGGTCAGGATTCAGGATTTGAAACTAGATAGTGTAATTCAGAGGATGTACTTATCATCAACGTGCTGTGAGGTCACCTTTGTCACTACATTCCCATATGCACGTGGATCTGATTCTGTATTTTCTATCTACTTCTTTTGATCTATTTGGCCTACCCCTCCACCCCCAAACCACACTGTTTAAATACTGTGGCTTCGGTGTATGTTTTGATTTCTTGCAAATTTGTTTAGCACTTTATGATGCAATATTGAAAATACAGCTAGTCGTTAACTGCATTCTCTACTAAGGTCAGATGTAATTAAGAAAGACAGAGAACAGTCAAGGAGCTTTGGGCTCCTGTCATCCCATATGACAGGAAGTCCAGAGGCAGGCATCTCTGGAATTAGTTAATACAGCTGCTCAGAGCAGAGTCGTTAAGTTCCAGATTGATTTTTCTTTCCACTTTTCCCACATATGGCATGTGCCCATAGGTTTTCTGTTCATGGTCCGAGATAACCATGGCACTCCCTGCATCACGTCCACATGCAGCCAAGACCAGAAAAATGTGGCTTTGGATGCCTGCCATAATGCCAAAAGAAACTATGGTTTGCTTCAGAAACTATATTGATTTAATTTTCAGTAGAATTGAAAATATTCAGGTTTGCCTTCTATTTAAATATGGTTACCGAATTGAAATGAAAATGGGGGGGGGGGGGTTGTAGGGATTGGCTCAGGGAATAAAAATAGCTCAGTTCAAGATCTTGATTCTTCTATAGGCAAAAGGCAATAATGTCTGAGTTAAAAAAACTGCACCATAACTCTATCTTTAAGAGGGATTCAATTTTGCCACAAATTCTTATTACTTGGAGAAAGTGACTTTTAACCCTCTGAGCAGCAGCATCCTAAAATTTTAGATCTGGGGAAAACCTGAAAAAGTATGAGACCAGATTCGTCACTTCACAAATGAGTGAGGATTAGAATCCCAGCTCCCTAACTCCCTTGCCATACACGATCTTCCCTGGTCCCTTTCCCCAAAGGGAAAGAAAATCAGCTTTAGATAATTTATGGTAACTGTTTTTATTTTTGTTTTTGCTTTTCCTGGAACTGAAAGTCCACGAACCACTCCTGGTCCATTTCTAAAATGATCACAGCCTAACAGAGTCCTCAGAAATCCAGTATTGCTGTTGTTTAGATGATCTGGATATTTCCTAAATAATTTGAATTATGTTTACCTCTTACAGACATTCTACGAGCTTTTCTAGGGGTTTGGTAGACATTCATAGCTTAAAACTGAAAAGGCAACTGTGAAGTTTGCTGTATATTTTCTGATTAAAAAGGTAATGAGATCGTAGGTCAGCCCCATGACAAACTCTGGGATCTGTCTTGTAACCGGTTGTTGAAGAATGTTTTCAAAACTATTGCTTTTTTATTTCCTTGCTTTGTGTATATGTTATACTATATGATAAAAAATATTAAAAAAAAAAAAAAGGTGATGAGTACTGATTGCAGGAAATTTGAAAACCTCTTCAAAAAAAAAATCAAAGAAATAAAAATCACCTAGTGTCCACCATTCAGAGATAATCGTTGCTAACATCTTGGCTTATGTATTTCCATACTGTTGTAACACATATTTAAATACGCCTCCTAAAATTAAAGGTTATCATAGTTTACTGTAGAGAGCCGCTTTCCGGGTTTGGCCTAGTGGACACGCTGCAGCCTGCTCTAGAGTTCCCCCCGCCCATCGAGTGAGCTAAGATGGCGCTCACATCCTGCTTCCGCAAATGACGCACACGCCCACCAACCCTATCTTCCAATCACCTCTGTATACGTGGCATTAACCTATTGGGTTTGGGCACAGTATATAAGAGGTTACCCGGACAGGGTGGGTGGAGACGACCCGCAGGGAGCCGTACCTGACGGCCGCATAGAGGTTGTTCCCGGTACGGGCCACCACTTGTCCGCGACTTCTCGCTCAGCGTCAAGCCCCCGGCCGGCGGGTGAGACAATGAGGAGACAGAGAGACGCAGACAAATCCGCGCTGGTGAGAAACACAGATCCAAGACACGTAGCAGTTGTAAGCACAGACCTTTACTGGAGTTAAGCTTGCATTCTCTGTTACAGGTTCCGCGCGGGACAAGATGCCCCGCGGGGGAACAACCTCTATGCGGCCGTCAGGTACGGCTCCCTGCGGGTCGTCTCCACCCACCCTGTCCGGGTAACCTCTTATATACTGTGCCCAAACCCAATAGGTTAATGCCACGTATACAGAGGTGATTGGAAGATAGGGTTGGTGGGCGTGTGCGTCATTTGCGGAAGCAGGATGTGAGCGCCATCTTAGCTCACTCGATGGGCGGGGGGAACTCTAGAGCAGGCTGCAGCGTGTCCACTAGGCCAAACCCGGAAAGCGGCTCTCTACAGTTTACTTTTATGTAGCCTCCTTTTTTAAAATTTAGAGACAAATGAGGACCATTTTCTAATGCTAATAAATAATATACTATTTGATTTTCTTAAGAATGTAAATTATCACATCATACAAATAAGCCACAATTCACCTATTCAACTTCCTACAGTTCAACATGCAGGTTTGTTACTAATATTTTCATATTTTAGATGCACATCTTGTTGTGTGTCAAAGGTAGAAATAGTCAATCAAAGAATATGTACCTTCCTATGGCTGTTAACACATTTTGCCAAATTGTCCTTCAGAAAACTTATACCAGTTTGCATAGCCACAGTTGTGCGTGAGTCCCCTACTTCCCCACACCCTTGCCCATACTAGGGATTATCATCCATTGTAATCTCAGCCAAGGGCGGCATTTGTAAAAACCAAGCTCACTGTTGTGACTGCATTTAATTTTCTCCCCTTCCAGCCCCCATGAATTCTTGTCTTGGCCAAGGCCATACGAGGGGGTTCTGGCCTCCCTAGGTTTCTCTGACGTTGGTTCAGCAAACAGTCTTGCTGAAAGGACAAAACAAAAGGGTAGGTTCACTTGAGAGACATGTTGGCAGTGGACCGTGAGGAGGGTCTGGGGTGGTGGGGAGAGCAGCATCTCCAGAAGCACCTCGGACACTCTGGAGTGAGATGATCCACACTTTAATTGCACTCTCCTTCCTCTCCATCAAGTTATTTCCCTCCTGGCCTCACAGTTCCCCAGGTAGGGGTTCATTTGCATTTCTTCTTGCCCTTCTTGCTAGTGGAGGTACAAAGGTGAATCCAGGAGTGAATTTAACAAACTGGCAGGAGAAATTATTCCAGGCTGTTCTGGATAAGCTCGGTATAGAAGGGTATTTTATTCACTGCTAAATCAATGCAAACAACAGGATTTTTATTTCTTTCCAGGCAAGCTTTAATAACCCAACCCACTCATAATGAATTCTGGGACAGAATTAATGTAGAAGAGTAATGGTGATTAGGTAATTATCAAGTACAGAGAGTATTTAACCTTCCCAGTGACAGGACTGCCTAAGATTACCTGATATCATGTATGCTCTCTGGAAAGAATTACTAATTTAAAAATTATCCAATCTCTACTATTAATCAAGAAATAAGGATCCAGGAGCAGCGTCAATCAAGCTCAGTTTTTCTTGCATTTAACTTCTGCCAATGTGCTTATTCTCTCTAGCGTCTTTGCATGTGTCAGCCTCTTTGATTTTTATTTCAGGCTGGCTAGACTTGAGCTGTTGCAAATCTCTCAGAAAATCTCAACAAGCTGAGACACATCACCCTCTAAAATTATCCAACCCGAGTGGAAATGCCAAAGAATAACCTTTGGCCTCTGCCTTTTTTTAATTGCAACTCAAGCCACTTTTAAACCACAGACTGTGACAGCCCCATGTTCTGCTCCCCTTCAACCACTCTCCGCTTCCCCTCCCCTTTCTGGGCAGTCTACCCAGGAAAGGATTGCGCATGTGTGTGTATTATGTATTGTGTCATCATTTAAAAAGTGCATCTTATAATTTTATATATAATTTTTAATTCCACAACAACGGCAGCTGTATGTAGATAGGCTCACTCATGCATGAGTGCATGGAGCACCCATAGATACTCATGAACAAAGACACATAACACCAAGGGGAGAACAATTAATCATGGTAAGTGACAAAGCATGTAGAACTGGAAGGACAAAAAGTCATTTTGTTCAAACCATCTATAGAGAGTGACACTGAGAAAGGAAGTGACTTTTCTAGGGTCAAAAAATTCATAAGAAATAGAAAGAGAAAGAGAAAAGAAAGTACAGTCTTCTGTCTCATGATCCCAGAACTGTTTCCCCATATGCAGCAGAGTCCATGAGTAGAGTAGCCAGTTAATAATGCAGGGACTATAATTACCAAAATTTTGCGTCTATATGTCCTTCTTTGACTGGTTGACCCTTTCTCATTTTTCAAGAAACAGACCCAGTAGGACCTCCTCCAGCAAACCTTCCATGAGGTACCCTGGATTAAGTTAGGTCCCCTTATGTGAGCTCCCATAGCATTCTGCACTTAACCCTAAACTAGCACTTTTCACATTGGTAAACCAGTGCTGGGTTTTTTGCCTTTCATTCCTCACTAGAGGTGAAGCTAAAGGGGAACGCGCACAGTTCATTGTTGCATCCCAGCCCCTAACCCAGGTCACAACAGTCCATCATCAAAGTAATGCAAAACTCATGGATCCAGCAAGCCATCACAAGGAAACGGGGACATATCAAGCCAGGTTACCCATCCATAATCAGGGACAGGCAGGCAAACCGAAGAAGGAAGGGAAGTAACTACCCAAAGGTATTCCTGCAGGATAAGCACGGTGAAACCTCAGACTGGCTGATACCCTCGTGTGGCAGAAATGCTCATGAGCCAAGGGAGGAAAGCAAAAGTGACTGCAGTTGTATAGAAAAGCAGAAAGGGAGTAAGAGGCAGCAGGTAAACATCAACTCTGATAACAATCTAAAATCGGTAGCAATGTGGATACCTGTCATGGTGTCTACAGATCATTTCTCTAATGAGCACTACTTGGGGGAAGTAGAATGATTTACATTTGTGCCTGTCGAATTAACTGATCAGTCTGCTTACGCCAGACCCAAGCCCCACATTGGCTAGTTTGGGGATGTAGATGGGGCTGGGGTTGGTGAGAGTCTGTGGAAGATGCTTAACACAGTTTTTAGCTCTCAGAAAACAGGTGATTGTTTATGTTTTTCCTGTATGACCCCCCTTCTTTAATAGGTAGTGTTGGATGATGGATCCTTTCTCTTGAATTTCCTTTATTTTTTGCAAACATTTGCCTAGGGCTGTTTTGTGCCAGGCACTGGGCTGGGCGCTTGTTTTTCAAATGTCTGTGGCCATAAGAATTAATGAAGTACTTTTTTTTTTTTTTTTACAGTTTCCTGTGCCATAGTTCTATAACTACCAATCTAAACTCTAGGAGAGGTGCCTAAGAATACGTATTCTTCCAAACAATTCATACTATCAGACAAATTTGGGAAACACTGACAGAGATAAATAATAACAGTTATAGTAATTTTAATAATAAGGTAAAATAAAGACAATAGTCCCTTCTTTCAAGAATAAGTGAAAGAACAGTTTTTATAATAGTCATTCCTGATTCAAAGGACAGTTACTCCACTTTCTAAGAAAATACATGCAAATAACTAAAGTTATGCTTTTAGTTGCATGGTATTCATTTTTATTTGACTTCTGTGAAAGTATTTCCTGTGGGACTTGTCTTAGAAATGTCCAAAGAGGGACAAGTAGCCAAGGAGAGGACTCTAGAGTAGCCGCTGAGAGTGCTGGCCAAATTGGAAGACACTGAGCTCAAGAAACTAAAATGTGAAACTTTCATATAATGCAAAGTTTATTTAGTTTCTGGGAAATATTGCAGGCAGTTTGGAGAAGAGTAAAAATAAGCCACCCCAAGTGGAAGCCTATGATAGAAAAGACACTTAGTATACATTTTGAAAATAGATAGTCACCCAGATTCAACCAGTAATTCAGAATTTGGAACAACTGGACAAATAGTTATCAGAAATTACTGGACAATCAAAATCTTACTTGGTTGCAAAGTATGTACTGCCACCATGCTGGTTGCCTGGTGTTCTTCCTCCCCTTTCTGCAGCAGCATCTCTGCCTCCTCAGCCACCATTTCCCCTTCCTCTAGAGAACGCTTTCCCTCTCCACCCCTTTGCTTGGCTCAGTTTCAAATATTCTCACCCTACTCCAGGGAGCTTATCATCAGGCCATGAGGCATTAATGCGTATACTTGTACTGGTGGCAGAGACACAATGAAGTTGTTTCTACATGATGCCAGGATAATCAGAGCATTTGTTAGGAGAAAAAAATATCAGTCTGATTGACAGTTGGTAAATACAGAAACTAAATGATGGACCGCATTTATCACTTTTCAACTGGTAGATTTTGGTGCTATAATATATTAAATATTGGGGATTACATGGTCCAGGTTTTTTGTTTCCAATTTATTTGTTTATTTGTTTTGTTTTGTTTAGAAATGGAGTCCATTTTTCCAATGTTTTGGAAACATTGGTATACAAGGAGAGATATACATATATAAGGAGAGATATTCTAGATAGATGAGGAAATAAGATCAAATTCTTGCTCTTCCCTGTCCCTGCTCCCCCTCAGTGGCCTCTATATCACCCCCATAGATCCTTAAGACTGGAATGAAAACTATTCATTCCAAATAAAGAAACTGAGATCCAGAGAACAGAATTGCTTACCCAAACTCTTGCCTATCCTAACTCTGGCAGAACTGAAGAACTCTGTTTCATGTACTTGTCCCTGTGCCCTGAAACCAGCCTCAGGAGTCTCCTGTGGGTTCTCACCATCCCATAATATTCAGACAGGGTGACAAGAGGAGAAAGCAGATGCTCCTTAGGCTTATCATCTAATATACACTGTACCCAGTGTATGTTCCTGCTTTCTTTGTAGGCATCCTCTCATATCTTGAAATTCTCAGAAGGATTAAGACCCAAAATGATGAGTTAACCCTTTCAAAGTCAAACATACTCACTGAAAGAAGATAATGTAGAAAGTTGCACTTTTCATCTTCCTGTCTGCCATCAATTTTTGACTACTCCAGACCCACCTGTCAAGGAGGCAAGTGGCTTATGTAACCCAGTGCATTCCTTTCTCCATGTCTCTGTTCTTTCTCAATTACTGATCCAGTCCACATCTTCACATTTGCATCTGTCACTCTTTCCCTCTCCTTCAAGTATTCTCTGCTTCTGTCCAGATCTTTGCCCTGCCCTGGAGAGCATCTCTTTTTATTATCAGCCAATAAGGTATTAATACATCAGTTGCCTCAAAGTGCACTCTTTAATGAGAGCTACGGACATTCATTTAGTTGAATTTGATAGTGACAACGCATTGACATTGGTAAGGTTAATGGTCCAATGCTTTATTTCATTGAACAAGTTGAACAACACTTAGCACATTGATCCACAAAGTCCTACGATCCATCTTCGCTAGCACTGTAATGGTGCCATGGCATCAGTGCCCTTTAAGTAATTGGCACTGTGAAAAGACAGACTTGGCCTTTGTCATGTCAGGTTACCACTATCCTAAATTGTGAAAGATTTTTGTCTTTTATCTATTCTCTTTCCCGTCGTTTCATGTCCTTCTGATTGAGAGGGAGGAGGGGACTTGTAGAGACATGAAGGAGATCCTGGCAGTATAAGGAAGAGATGGAATTCAACATGCAGAGACACAATAATCAATGTTTTCCAAGACTTGTTTTCTTTCCCTGACTCATATGACCTTAGACAAAAGGCCTTTGTGCCACCGTAGATCTCAGAGTCTTCATCTAGAAAAGGTAATAATTAATTAAAATTACTTGTCCCCACCTGCCTCACAAATGATGGGTCCCAGCTTCAAGATATGATGCTCTGCCCTCGGATGCAAGAAGAGGTCAGAAAAAGAGAAACAAAGGGCTGGGATTTCACCATAGGTTCGCATGAGGGCAGACAAGGGCTGGTTGGGGACTGCTGGGACTCTGTACCCGAGGTCTGTCCTGCGGTGACAGCTGGGAAGGACAGAATCAAAGTCTAATGTCTCGGCAAGCGTATGTATCTGTCAGCATGGGGATTTCCAGGAGCAGGGAATGAGTTCCCGATCAGGGAGGCAGAAAATGGAGGTAAAGCCAGCCAGGGTATGGGACCTTAAGGCACAGTTGTCTGGCAGGGCTGAGAGTAGCACAAGCCTCCTAACCTGAAGGTGGACCTTGCCATGAGCAGAAATTTGAAAACAGGGAGCTTACCAGATAGAGAGAATGGGCCGTGGCTTGGGGACCACAAAGAGCCCCATACTCTTCCTGAGTATATTCCCATGATTTTTTGGCAGCAGTGATTGTAATGGCGACAGGACCAGTAAACCTAGCTAAATCACAAGCCTATACTTTTTAAATTTAAAATTCAATCTAGAGCAGGCCATAGTGGCTCCGTGGCAGAGTTCTCACCTGCCATGCTGGAGACCTGGGTTCAATTCCCAGTGACTGCCCATGCAAAAAAAAAATAATTAATTAATTAAAAAAATTTTTTTTTTTGCTCTACCAAAAGTCCTTCCCTGGTCAGGACTGGATGCAGAAAAGGGGTAGAGGACACAATGGTGCTATGTGAGGGTCGAGCTGAGGAGGCAGACACACTGAATCTGGTTGTACCATTCCCTGGTGTGTGACCTAGTTACTAAGCATGTTCCAATACAGCTCTGCATTCCATTTCCAACCTCTGTAAAAGAATTAATACTATATCACAGGGGTATTGTGAGATTAGTTAGTATGACGGGTGGGGTATAGGGATCAGCAGCATGAAACTTTTGTTTAAAAGGAATGAAATAAGGCAGAAGTAAAAGACGTGAAGTGTGTCTAATGTCATTCCTCTACCAGACCTGCTATGTAAACTCTGAGTTAAGAAAACAAAGATAAACCATAAAGAATCCCTGCCCCCCCAACTGCACACAATCTAACAGAGGAGACATTTTGATCATTTTGATGTAAATTCTGAAATATTTAAGCCCCAAGAAAGGGGAAAAAAAAAACTACCAGTCTCCAAGAAGAAAATGGCTGGGGACTCTTGCTTTCTATCATTTCCCTCCCCACAGCATGTTCCTAATTCTGCCTGTGACTGGTAGGTGAATTTAACTCCAGAGGAAATTATTAGGGAGCCACACTTGGCTGCAGATCTAAGCTATGTTCACTAGTATATCCTACCAATAAAGTTTATATTTTTATTTCCATCTGGTTGACAACTGTGTCTTATTTCCCAATTGATTCTGTATTCAATAAGAGAAGGAGGGTGTTACTAACCGGTTTCCACAAAATCCAAAACGGTGAATGCTATCATACAGCAGAAATATATACAAGACATAGAAAGAGTATACAGCATGGAGAAATTTACTCTACATGGAGTGTGTGTGTGAGAGAGATGGGGAGGGAGGGATAGGGGAAGGGAGGGGGGAGAATGGAGGGAGGATGGGTCTGGAAAGATTTGCAGAAGGAGTTAGGGGTGGACTGCTAAACCATAGGATATTCTGGAAAAGAGACACATGACCTTTCAAGCAAAAACCACATCATGAACAGAGCATACATGAAGAAATTTCAGCGAGGCTAACGCACTGTGCAAATTTCTAGTAGGAGCGTTAGAATCATTTTGTCAGCATTGCACCAAACGGCCCCTATCTTCCAAGGAAGCGTTGTTCAGGCTCCTCCCTGTCCGTGTTAACAATATCCAAGTGAATTCAAAGTAATCCTCCATCAGAGTTGGCCTCTTGCGAATTGGAATGACACTGAAGTATATATTTAGGCACTTTTCCCCCTTAGAGACTCTGCACCTTGGGTTTGGGTGCCCCAACATGTTATCAGTGCAACCTGTGTGGGACCCAGTTTGCCCAGCTGTAAAAGGAAAAAGATTGCCCCATCTCTAAAGCTTCTTTCAGCCCTGACATTCTATGGAGCTCTCATCCTTTCATATTGTTTTTTCCAATCAATTCTTTCCTGACCTTTCCAACTCTCAACAGAACACCCCCTTTTCAAGGTCTGTATAGATTAATTATCAATGTTTCAGATCTAACTTTGCCAACTCTTTAGGAGCTTATCCCTGTAAAACATCATTTGGCACTTATTTCATCACTTTTTTTTTTTACTATCGCTACAGAAAGGTATGGTCAATTTTGTAGCGAGGAAACAAGAATTGGGCTGAGCCAGTGTTTGGTTATAAAATCAGATACAATTCTTGAAGCGTTTTCCTTTCCCTTGAGAGCTCCATTACTGAATAGCTGTATTCACAGATGCATAAAAAAGGCTGAGGTCAATATTTTCTCCACGCTGTAAGTAAAGCAAGTGTGAAAATGTTTTTTCTTCTAGAGCAAGGTTTCTCAATCGGGCACTAATGACATTTTGGACATGTTGATTCTTTGTTGTGGAGAGCTGGCCTGTGCCTTTCAGGACATTTAGTAGCATCTCTAGCCTCTATCCATGAGATGCTAGTAGCACCCCACCCCAGCTGTTACAAACAAAAATTTTTCCAGACATTACCATGTGTCCTGGAGGAGGTGGGGTGGATAACCAACCCCAGTTGAGTACCACTGGTATAGAAGGTTCCAACTCCCTGAACCTAAGCTGATTGAATTGATTGTAAGCACGTGGGTTGGCCTCAGAGAGAAGCTACGAGTACAGTTCTCCTCAATACTATTCATCCATTCATTTGTCCAACTAATGGAATTCTCACTGAATGTTTGCTACATTTCTTGATTATTTAAATTCCCATGTCTGGATTTCTAATTCTATCCATTTTCGGCCTAGTAATCCTGGTTTCCGCCTGCATATCCTCCAACTGTTTATCACAACCCAGCCACAACAGGCATCGTTGCTGTTCGCCATCTCATGACTCACTCATGCCCATCTCGTGCTTTCACACCCATCACACATCCACAGGAAATCAGTAAAAACACCAAAAGCCTAAAGGTAAGAATTTGATTTCTAGTTCTGGTGTGGCTTTAGAAAAGCATATCCTCAATTGTAAAATGGGAATGATGATGGCATATCCCTGCCTGCCACCTCAGTTGTTCTGAGGGAAAAAAATGAGAGTATGACAGAGGGAGTAAGCTGAGGACTACGAAGCACTGCACAAGAGAGAAAGATTGTTGTTATCAGGATGATTATCTGTTAAACAAAAGATTTGGAAAGGAAAAACCTATTAGTGCAAGCTGCTTATCTAGCAGAGAGAAAGCCAGCTGAGGGATAGAAAGTGTGACCACCTAAACTGGAGGCAGGACAAAGAATTGGAGAAGAAAGGCATAGTCTCTTCCTTATTTGGGGACAGCCCCCTCCTTCTCTAGGAGTAAGTCTGAAGATAAGACAACCCAGTATCACTGTGAGAAGGCTCCCAGGGCAGGGCTGTTTGGTGGGGCATGCAGCTAAGATTTTCCTATACAAGTACAAAAAGTACTGTTCTTTCATGCAGAAGAAAAATCACGAAGGTAAACATGTAGTAAGAACTTACTGTGTTCCAGACACTGTGTTAGATGTGTTCTTAGAGCACTTCCATAAGCGAAGCGTCTGGAAAGTATGAAGAGTCTCTCCTCCCTTCACTGCTTAAGGCACCCCATTATATCTAGAGCATGCCCACCCCAGTGTCCCTACACAACCTCCCCATAGTCCATAAGGAGGGAAATTGGTAACCTTTGTAAACACACAAGAATGAAAAAGGATAATATCATCCATGAAACCACTTACATAAACTGTGAAGTATATGTCATGGTCCTATCTTTTATGTTATGAAATGATGATGTTGATGATAGCAAACGTACATAATGGTTAGTATGTACCAGATGCTACCTGAGCACTTTAAAGTTCATTCATTAATCAACATAAACTGCAAATGAAGATAAATATGAACACCATCTCATAGAGAGTCCTGCCAATCCTCCCTCCTGGCTATCCATTTCCATGGCTCTATGTCTCTGGATTTTCAGTGAAAGGAAAATAAAGTATGTCCAAACAGGCACCAGTCCAGGAAGTTCCCGGTTAAAGCACTAGCAGAGCAGCGCTGAAAATGACCATATCATATTAAATAATAAGCAGCAGATGAGTGATGGTGGGTGAGGCTAGAAGCTGCAGCATGTGGATTCTCTGGCAAGCGATGGAAAAATGAATCCGCCAAGCACTGCTGAAAGAGAAATCAGGGTAACTTGTCAGAAATTCAGAAGCTAGAAGCGCCATGGAAGTTTGGAAAAGATGTCAGCTTTTGAGCTACTGCAGGGATTATATTTTTTCTACTCAGGAAGAGCTTTTAGGCGACTAAAGTTTCCTGTGATTCTTTGAGTGGGAAGGGAATAAACAACCGTGGTTTGCTTATGTACAAAGACACATGATCTACCAGCAGGACTATCAAGGTTCTGGGAAGAGACATTTTCTCCAGCGCTGAAGGAAAGCGTTCTACTCCTCAACAAAAGTGACATCATGTTCCCAATGACATTTAACTTTCTGTCCCCTAATCCCACAAAGTAAATAGACCATGGTGCCCCAGGGATCTTGGTATCCTTAGACAACTGGCACACACCAAACATTTCTATATCTGGAAGTTGTGATTTTTTATTTCGCCTGAGGTCAAGCCCTTCTTTCCAAGCCAGCCACATTCCATGTTCACTAAGATGAAGGAGGAAGGAGAGGCAGCCTGTCACTGATGTGCTAGCTATGGGCTGTGGAAGCCAGTGCCTTCAGTAGGCTGTACTTCAAATCTGAAAGGATGTCCTCTCTTCATTGCAGTCATGATGTCCTCTTGGCCATTCAGTACTCTAACCTGACCCTCAGGCTTGTGGGATCCAAAGAAACATCTTTGGTAGCTGAAGATTCCCTTTCTCAGCCAAACACTGTCTCCTTCTATTTAAAATCTGTTAAAAATTCATGATTGTGTCTGTGTGTGTATTCTTCAATTCAACCCTTTCGTAGATCATACCACTTAATTCTTAAAACATCCCTGAAAAGGCAGACCTTATTACTATAATCCCTATTTAACAACTGATAAAATGAGGCAGTAAATGAGCAAATATATCCCGAATCACCCAAGATCAGGAAGCAGCAGAGCAGAATCTCACCCTGAGTCCTCAGACCCAGAAGATTATGATCTTCACATTCTACCACAATACATTTATTATCTGGGTATAGATTTAGTAACTTCTTTGAAAGCCTATTCTGTCTCATCCATGAGTTGATGTGAACCCTCGATGGTGGTGGCTGGATTCTGAGACATCTGTACTTCCATAACACATCTTCTGTGGCTGTTTATTTCATATTTGCAAACCAAGCCGTCAGAATGGTGCTCATAGTCTCTGATGCAGCTGTTTGGAAAGACCTGGAAAGTGCTCAGGAGCCTCGGAAAGAGGACAGCAGTGGAACAAAGACTCCTGATGCTGAATGTGGGCGTCTGTCCTCTTCTCACCTTCTCTTTTCCTTCTAAATTACTCTTGATTATGCAGCATCTGCTCCCTTCTGAGATGCATATGCTTCTCCCCCTAAATCTGAATGCCTGTCGAGTAGACCATACAGAGACTGCATACAAATACACAGCTGAAAGTTGTGTTTAGAAGTCCTCCATAAATCAGATCTACAAGCTCAGCTAGCAGATCTCTGGGAAATGGCACATAGCAATACAGTCAAGGATAGAAAACACCAGACCTTTGAGTCATCTGATAGCTCAGAATCTATTCCTTTGCTACAGGCAGTGAGCAAGGCAGTCAGCCAGTCAGCAAGGAGACACTTTCTCTTTTTCCCTTGGATGGATCCACAGCCTCCCTGGCAACAGGGGATGGGAGGGGAGAGGGAAACTGAGGTATCACGATGAGCTTACAAAACCCAAAAAGGGAAAAGCAGATGGTACTCTTGTCCTGTAAGCCCCCATGTCAATATATCTGCAGATCTTCCAGGATCCCATCTGCCCCTTCTGACTGCTACCCTGAAATACTTCTAAGCTATGAGCTCCTTGTAGACAGAAACTCTTTCTCACACATCTTGGCATCTTCATCTCTCTATAGACCTCCCATGTGTCTTATACATGCTTAGTAGGGAAAATATTGGTAGAGTTGGTTTGCATTAGATAGATGATTTGATCGATTTTGATGACCATAAGAAATGTCCAAAAATGAATAATAAAGAAATAATTTGGGGGGTTGCACAGGTAGTTCAGTGGTAGCATTCTCCCCTGTCATGTGGGAGACCCAGATTCAATTCCTGGTTCATGCCCTACCCCGAAAAAAAAAAAGAAAGAGAAATAATTATTAAAGAAAAAACTCCAGGAAACAGTAAAGATTGAATACACCAGAAAAGTGTAAGAAGTCCTCACCCTAACAAAGTTTTTTTGTGGGGGAGGGACCTGGACAACCCTGATGGCTAGTCAGCGTCATGTCCCAGGGCTCTAATCAGGCCAGGCTGTGAGGCTTCTCCTGCTATAATTTCAGCATGTAGAACCACGGGGCAATTAGAGAAAGCATAGTCTGACAGCAAGCCAGGAAGTTTACATGTATTATCTTTGTTTCCACAGCTTTGTTGAGATATAATTACATACAATAAACTACATATATTTAAAGTGTACAATACGAAAATGTTTGACATGCGTACACACCAATAAAACTATTACCATAATCAGACGAGTGGACATATCCATCGCTCCCTGAAATTTCCTTGTGTCCTCTCTCCTGCCTCTCTCCACCCACCCACCCTCTTAGGAATCAATTATCTGTTTTCTGTCATGATAACTTACTTCGTATTTTCTAACTTTTTATAGAAATAGAATCATATAATATGTGCTCAATAATTCATTCTATTTTATTGCTGAGTAATATTTCATTGTATGGCTATACCACAATTTGTTTATCCATTCACCTCTTGTTGGACATTTATTTTGTTTCCAGCTATGCACTATTACAAATAAAGCTGCTATAAACATTTGTGTGTAAGTCTCTATGTGAACACATGTATTCATGTCTCTTAAATAAATAGCTAAACGTGGAATAGCTGGATCATGTGGTTATATGGATGTTGAACTTTTAGGAAACTGGCAGCTGTTTTCAAAGCGGTTGTACCTAATGTTATATTAGCACCAGCAATGTATGAGAATTTCAGTTCCTCCACATCCTTTTAGGTATCCTAATGGGTAGTGGCATATCACTGTATTTTTCATTTGCCTCCTCCTAATGGCTAATGAGATTGAATATCTTTGCATGTGCTTATTTACCAACCATACGCCTTCTTTGGTCAGGTGTCTGTTCAAATTTTTTACCCATTTTTAATTGGGTTGTTTTTTCTTATTACTAAGTTTTTAATTCACTTTATTTAGGATTAACTTACATACATTTCATTGAAATTTGGCAAATTTATGTACCCCAGTAGCTACCATCACAATTAATATATGCAACATTTCCATCACTCCAAAAAATTCTATCTCCTTGTTAAGGTCCCAACCCTCTACTTGTGCTTTTCTTAAATAATAGCTCTAATCAGCATTCTATATAATTCACCTGCTTAAAATGTCAACAAGTCAAGGTTTTAGTATATGCAGAGTTGTAAAGCATCACCTTGGTCTTAGAATGTTTTCATCACCTCAAGAAGAAACCCTATATCCATTAGCCATCATGCCCCATTCTCCACACTTGACACCACCCCACCTCCTAAGCACAAATCTCCTTCAGCTTCTATAGCTGTGCCTGTTCTGGACATTTCATATAAACAAAATCATATAATAGGTGGTCTTTAGCTTTTTCACTTAGCATAATGTTTTCAAGTTTCATCCATGTTTGTAGCATGTATCAGTGCTTCATTTTTATCACTAAATAATATCCCATTGTTTATCAAATGATGGGCATTTGGGTTATTAGTAGTAGTAGTAGTATTTTGCCATCATGAACAATACTGCTATGAACATCTGTGTACACATTTTTGCATGGATATTTTCTTTCATTTCTTTTGGATGTGGAATTATTGGGTTATAAGGTAACTCTATGTTTAACCTTTTGAGGAACTGAGACTGTTTTCCAAAGTGGTTGCACCATTTTACATTCCCTCCAGTAGCGTATGAGGATTCCAACTTCTCCACATGTTTAACAACACTTGCTATTATATTTTTAATTTTTGATTTTATTGTTTTATTACAGCCATTATAACAGATGTGAAGTGGCAACATATCATGGTTTTGATTTGAATTTCTGTGATGGCTAATGATTGAGAATCTTTTCATGTGCTTATTGGACATTTTTATGTATTCTCTGTATAGATGTAGATTCAGATACTTTGCCTATTTTTTAATTAAGTTGTCTTTTAACTATTGTGTTGTAAGAATTCTTCATGTATTCTAGATATAAATCCATTATCAGATATGTGATTTGCAAAATTTTCTCCCATTCTGGTGAGCTTTCACTTTCTTAATAGTGACTTTGAAGTGTGGAAGTCTTGATTTTGATGATGTCTTGTTATCGAGATTTATGAGCTCTGTAAACATTCTGTATGTAAGTATGTCTCAGATATATGCTTAGCAAATATTATCTCTCAGTCTGTGATTTGTCTTTTTATTCATTTTTATTTTATTCATTTTTCCATATGAATATCCAATGTTTGGTACCATTTGTTGAAAAGATTTTCCTTGCTCGATTAAGTTGCCTTTCCATCTTTGTCAAAAATAATTTGTCCATTTCTGTGTCAGTCTTTCTCTAAGCTGTCTCTTGTGCTCCATGGATTTATTTGCCTGTCTTTACAAGACCACACCTGATTGCAGATTAAAAGTCTTAAAATCAGGTAACATTAGTCCTCTAACTTTTTTCTTATTTTATAAAGTTGTTTTGTCTATTATAGTTTACATTTCCAATGAATTTTGAAGTCAGCTGGTCAATTTCTATAAAAATGCCTTCTGGGATTTTGATTGAGATTATATAAATCAATAGATCAATTTAGGGACACAACATTTTAACAATACTTAGTCTTCTAATCCAGGTATATGTCAGCATTTATTCAGATCTTCTTTAACTCTTCTCAACAATGTTTTACAGATGTCAGTTTTTCAATTTTTCACAACTTTTATCAGATTTTTCATTATTTTATATTTTGATGTTATTTTTGATGCTGTTATTTAATCTTAATTTCAATTTATTCATTGCTAATATATAAAAAAGTTCACTTTTGTATATTGATCTTATATTCTATAATCTTCCTAAACTTACTTATTAGTTCTAGTAGGTCTTTATGTAGATTCCACTGAATTTTCTACTTTAGTGGTTCTTGACTGGAGAACATTTTTTTCCCCCAGGGAGATATTTGTGTTTATAGATACCCTTTACCAGATTAGGAAAGTTCCTTTCTATTCCTACTTTTCTGAGGAATGGATGTTTGAGCTTGTCACTTACTTTTTGTGTGTTTATTGAGATGAATATATACTGTTTCTTTTTTAGTTTAATAACTACAATGATTGATTTTCAAATGTTAAAACATCTTTGCTTTGCCAGAATAAACCCCACTTGTTCACAATATATCTTCTATATATTGTCAAACTGGATTTGATAAAATTCTATTGTGAATTTTTCCATCTATGTTTACTAGAGGTATGGGTCTGTAGCTTTATTTATTTGTAATGTTTTGTTTGATTTTGGTATCAGTTTAATGCTTGTCCCAAAGAATAAGTTAAGTAGCATTTCCTTCTCTTCAATTTTCTGTTTCTTCAGTTTAGGTAGAATTGACATTCTGTCTCCTTCTTTTGTAGAATTCACCAGTGAAGCCATCTGGGTCTAGAGTTATTATTTTATTTTGTAAGAAGATGTTTAACTATAAATTACATTTATTTATGATATATAGGTTTATTCATGTTATCTATTTCTTCTTCAGTGAGCAACAGTACTTTGTGGCTTCCAAGGAATTTGTCAATTTCATTTAATTTGTCATATTTATAGGGTTAAAGTTGTTAATAATGTTCCCTTCTCATCCTTTTAATAAGTGTCAGTCTGTAGTTATCTCACCTCTCAATCCTGATATTGGTAATTTGTGTCTCCCTTCTTTATTTCCTGATCAGTCTGGCTAGTTCTTGGCCATCACGAAAATCAACAAATTTCCAGCCAGATAGTGCTGAATTTCACCAAGTTCTTCTGTGATATTTATTATTATCCTTCTTCTGCTTTCTTCAAGTTTACTCTTCCTTTTTAGTTTCTTAATATGGAAGGTGAGGTTATATATTTGAGATTTTTCTTTTTTATAAAGCTATAATTCCCCTCTAAACACTGCTTTAGCAGTATCCCACAAATTCTAATGTGTTGTGTTTTTATTTTCATTCAATTCAAACTACTTTTGGGGTCTTTTTAAAAATTGTGGTAGCATATATAACATGAAATTTCCCCTTTTAAGTTTATACTTCAGTAGTATCAATTACGTTCACAATGTTGTGCTACCATCACTTCTATCCATTACCAAGGTTTTCTATGACCACAAACAGAAACTGTGTACCTATTCAGCAATAACTCCACATTTCTTTCTCCCTGGCCTCTGGTAACCTCTAACCTACTTTCTGTTCCTATAAAATTGCTTATTTTAGATATTTTATATAAATGGGATCATGCAATATTTTTCCTTTTGCATATAGCTTATTTCAATAAACGTAAGGCTTTCAAGTTTCATCCATATTATAGCATGTATCAGAACTTCACTCCCTTTCATGGTTGAATGATGTTCCATTGTGTGTATGTGTATAACATTTTGTTCATCCATTCATCTGTTGAGGGACACTTGGCTTGCTTTCACCTTTAGGCTGTTGTGAATAATGTTGCTTTGAATTTTGGTGTACAAATATCCGAGTCCCTGCTGTCAATTCTTTTGGTTATATACCTAGATGCAGAAGTGATGGGTCATATGGTAATTCCATATTTAACTTTCTGAGGAACTGCCAAACTGTTTTCCCTGTGGCTGTACCATTTTATAATCCCATGAACAAGGTACAAGGGTTCCAAATTTTCCACATCCATAACTCATTATTTTCTGCTTTTTAATAAAAATCATCCCAATGCATGTGGAGGCATTTTTCGGTGGTTTTAATTTATATTTTTCTGATGACTAATGATATTGAATATCTTTTCATGCATTGTTGGCCATTTGTTTGTCTTTTTTCGAGAAATGTTTATGCAAGTTCTTTGCCCATTTTTTAGTTAAGTTGTTTGCTATTTTGTTGCTGAGTTGCAACAGTTTTTACATACTCTGTATATTAAATCCTTATCAGATATATAACCTGAAATCATTTCCTCCTACTCCATAGGTTGTCTTTTCATTTTCTTGACAAGGTCCTTTGACACACAAAATTTTCAACTTTGAGGAAGTTCATTTTACCTAGTTTTCTTATGTTACCCATGCTCTGGACTCATCTCTAAGAAGTCATTAGAAAGCCAAGATCATGATTTCCCCCCATGCTTTTTCTAAGTTTTTTTTTTAATGCTTTTAGCTCTTATGTTAGAGCTAAACATAGATCTCAAGGTCCTTGATCAATTTAGAATTAATTTTGCATATAACGTGTGGTAAAGGTTCAACTTTATTCTTTTGCCTGTGGGTTTCCAGTTTTCTCAGCACTGTTTGTTGAAGGGACTATTCTTTCCTTATTTAATGTATTTGACACTGTTCTAGTTTGCTAGCTGCCAGAATGTAATATACCAGAAACAGGATGGCTTTTGAAAGGGGAATTTAATAAATTGCTAGTTCACAATTCTAAGGTCGAGAAAATGTCCCAATTAAATAAGTCTATAGAAATGTCCCATCAAAGGCATCCAGGGAAAGATACCTTGGTTCAAGAAGGCCGATGAAATTCAGGGTTTCTCTCTCAAGTGAGAAGGCACATGGCGAACAGAGTCAGGGCTTCTCTCTCATCTGGAAAGGCACGTGGTGAATCCAGCATCATCTGTTAGCTTTCTCTCCTGGCTTCCCTTCACGAAGCTCCCGGGAGGCGTTTTCCTTCTTCATTTCCAAAGGTCGCTCGCTGCCTGATGCACTCTGCTTCTCATGGCTATGTCGCTCTGCTCTCTCCGAACCTCCTTCATTCTCCAAAATGTTTCCTCTTTTATAGGACTCCAGAAACTAATCAAGACCCACCCAAATGGGTGGAAACATGTCATCACCTCATCCAGCCTGACAACCACTCTTGATTGAGTCACATCTCCAAACATACAGTACTGAATTACAGTTTCAAACATACAGTACTGAATAGTGATTAGAAGAAACCGCTGCCTTTACAAAATGGGATTAAGATTAAAGCATGGCTTTTCTAGGGTACATACATCATTTCAAACCAGCACAGATACCTATGTTGAAAATCAGTTGGTCATAGATGCGTGGATTTCAAAATAATTTTGAGTTCTTCTTTGACCAATGGATTATTTAGAAGTACATTATTTCCAAATTTTAGAGTTTTTCCAGACACCGTTATGTTGCTGTTATATAGTTTAATTCATTTAAGATCAGAAAATATATCTTATAAGACCTAACTTCTTTAAAATTTATTGAGACTTGTTTTATGATTCAGAACATAGTCTATTGTGGTCAATGTCCCATGTGCACTTGAAAAGAATGTGTATTCTGCTGTTACTGGGAGGAGTACTCTATAGATGTAAACCAAGCTGACTTGTGTAATAGTGTTGTTTAAATCTACTGTATTGCTGCTGATTTTCTGTATGAGATCTGTAACTTTATAGTTTTCACCAAGTTCAGAAAAGTTTTGTCTACTTCTTATGACCATGTTTCATTTTGGATAGTTTCGATTGCAATACCTTCATATTCCATCAGTGTTTTTTTTCTGTGTGTACATGTTTTTTTGTTGTTGTTGTTGTTTGTTTGGCTTTTTTTTTTTTTTTTTTTTTTGGCATGGGCAGGCACCAGGAATTGAACATGGGTCTCCAGCATGGCAGGCAAAAATTCTGCCACTGAGCCACCATCTCACCACCCCCATCAGTGTATTTTTAATCTCAGACCGTATAGTTTTCATCTCTAAAAGTTCAGTTTGGGTGTTTTGTATAGCTTCCACATCTCTGCTTAACTTTTTGAATATACAGGGTAAAATTATAATAACTATTTTAATACCTTGGTCTGCAAATTCAAACATCTGTGTCAATTCTTGATGAGTTTCCATTGATTATCTTCCTCATAATGGGTCATGTCTCCCTGCCTCTTAACCTTTCACTGGATTCTAAACATTATGAATTTTACCTTATTGGGTGCTGGATTTTTTTAAAATTAATATAACATAATATAAATATTCTTAAATTTTGTTCTTATACATAAAGTCACTTAGAAATGATTTGAACCTTTTGGGCCTTGCTTTTAAGGTTTATTAGGCAGGACCAGGGAAGCGCTCAGTCTAAGGCTAATTATTTTCCACCACTGAAGCAAGACCTTCCTGAGTATTCTACCTTATGCCTCATTAATTGAGATTTTTCCAGTCTGGGTGGTAGGAACAGGCACTATTTACAGCCCTGTGTGAGCCCCGAGCACTGTTCTCTCTACTTCTTTTTGATGGTTATTTCCAAGCTGCAGGTATTTTCGTGACATGCATGTGTCCATCAGTACTCTGATCCAGAACACTTGAGGGAGATCACGTATACCACTCTGGGGTTTTCACCGCGTAGCACTTTCTGTTATTCTGTTTTGTAAACTCTTGCCATCTAGGACTGCTCAGACTCTCTGCTCTACATCCTCAACTCAGGGAGTTCACTAAGCTCTGCCTGGCTCTTCCCTGCTGGCACTACAGACTAGAAGCTTCTCAAGGCAACAAGCCGGTGTAATTTTAGTGCTTACCTCATTTGTTTCCCATCTTTCAGGGATCACTGTTCTTTGCTACCTGGTGTCCAGTGTCCTGAAAACTTTCTCTTATATATTTTGTCTGCTTCTTCTTTGGTTGCTTCAGACAAAAGGATAAATCCATTCCCTGTTACTCCATGTTGACCAGTAGCATGAGACTCTAACTGCATCATCTTTCAAATTCCGAAATCATTTTATAAAATAATAAACTATACTTATTTTATGGAAGTATAATTTGAGGGGCAGAGAAGCTAAACTTGTTCAAAATTGCATAACTGCTAAATGAAGAAGGCAGGATTCATACCTAAATCTGTGTAACCCCGAGATCTGAGCTCAGAGCCATTATGGTACTTGTTTCTCTAAGTTTATGACACTATGATACTTCTGGGCTCTCTTACTCATGAATAAACCCCATATCATCCTTTCCTCCTATTTTAGTCACAATCAGACATTGTTAGTTTGTCAATCTGGTCCATTCAAGCAGTGAGGATGGGTGGATGGAAAAGGAGATATGAATAAGCAGCTTTAAATCCCAGTAAGAAAGTTTCAGGTGGAGGTCTAGGCAAATGATACCTAGTGGTTCCATCTGGCAATATGCAGTAGAAAACAGGAGCCCAGCCCCAGGACTGGAGGGCAGGTTTCCTATTCCTGGGAAAACTTGTAAAATTATAAGGAAGCCTGGAGAGAAACTTAGATGGGGATCAAACCAGAATTATTGTTTGCTAATATGAATCACAGAGTTGTAATTTGGGCACAAAATAAAGTCAAGGACTGTTTTCAGAAAAGGTGTGTTATTGGTGGGAGGAGATAGGAAAGGAAGCCATGGATAAGTACTGGGCACCATATACTCAGCCAGAAAAAGAAGAACCACACTAAACCTGCCACATGACGATCTAAGATGGCTTTAGTCCTTCTTGTAGTAAGTCATGACTGGCCCTGGCCAGATCCGGTCTAACTGGGAAAAAGAAGATCTGCTGTGGAGAAGTGGAAGTGACGGTTTTAAGGACTCCTTTGACCCAAGCCATGATCACTTCGGAGCCCTCAGTGAAGATACTTAATTCAACTATAGAGCTTGGGAAATAAAAAAGAGTCAAGGACACACAGAAAAAGAGTCCAGGCATTTAGCTCAGACTGGATGAAAGTTCACATCGCTAGGGCTGTGACTTTTTGAGGAGATAGCGTTTCATGCAGAGGAAATGCACTGCTGAAGGAGGACTCCAAGGCCCCACATTACTACCAGGGTTTTCTGACTTTACTTGTGACATGAAGGATCTCAGAAGAGAAAGGACCTGCTTTCTCTACTTCAGTTTCCAGTGGCCAGCAGTGAAGGTCCATAGGCCAGTTAAGTTCCCAGGCCACACATATTCCCTGCAGGAAGTGGTAAGGAGGGATGGATGAGGGCCATAGAACCAGTGGTTTTCCCTAGCAGGGATGCACCATGGAGGGTATGGTCTGCATTCTTGCCATAGGGAAATTAGGACATGCCCTCATAGGTTTGGAGAGCCAAATGACGCTGGTATTCCTCAAGATCATTTCATGGCTACATCATTCTTCTCCTTCAGGATTTGGTTCAGATGTCTTACTGAGAGAGGCCTTTCCTGGCCATCTATTTAAAGGGTCTTCTCTGATTACTCTCTGATTCCTCATCCTGTGTGTATAACATAATGTTTAAAAGCATGGGCTCTGAAGCCAAATTGCCTGATTTGAAATCCAGATTGGGTCCCATATTTGCTCTGTGAGTTTGGGCAACTTATTTAATCTTGCTTGCTTCCATTTCCTATCTATTAAATGAGCATAATAGTACATACAACATTGTGTCTCAGTAAAGATTGACTGACTTAATATTAGTTTGAACTTAAGGAATTGTCATTTTAGAGGATCCAAAATGACTGCTTATCAGCAATTTCCGCTGAAAGTATATGTTGACAAGGGCAAATAAGTTCTGTATATAAGTGTTAGGTATTATAATACAATCTGTAATTATTCCGCTTATTTACTAATTCACTGTTTCTATCCCACATCAGAATGTAATTCCCATGATGGACCTTGGCCATCTTTTTGCCACTATATCCAGGGCAAAAGGTATAGTCCCTGCGTATAGTCATTGCTCAATAAATATCTATTGAACAAATGAATAGAACTTTTGTCGCTCTCCTTGTAATGAAGGAGGGCTCAAAGATTCTGGGTGGGGCTCATATACCTGTAACCAACAAGAAACCCATTCTTAACTGACATGTCACTATGGAAAAGAAAGGACACAAACAGAAGCTGTCATACTTGCTCGAGCTCTCAATCCTTAGTGGCATGAATCGGCCTGAAATATCTGGTTCATGTGTTCCCTGCAAAAAGTCCGTGTTCTCTAGCACAGTCATGTGACACTGGGCTGAAGACAATAATCCCCACTTTTGCAAAAGAAAAAGAATTACCAAATGAATAAATAAGAAACATACCCCTGTGTCTGCATGTTTGTTTGAGGATTTGGTTTGTGTATTTCATTGCCATAATGACAGGGGTGAGTTAGCCTTTGGAGCCAGATTCCTGTCTTTGTCTGGATTGCCTGGGAGCCAGCCTGATAGGACAATTAGTGAGCAGAACCACAGTGGGTCTGAGTGCCACCTATTAAATATGTGACCCAGGATCTAGGAGCTCATGTTTTTCTGGCATAAAAGCTGCCTCAGCTCAGGCTAATCTGTGCCAGCAGGTAGCTTGGCATTTTAGTAAAGCATCAGTGTTTTCCTCCTTGAGTGTTGCCAAGGGGTGGGCTCCTGGCTCCCAGCAAAGCCTCTGACTGCAGAGCCCAATTTGTCCGCACCGTGCCAGTGGGTCCCCTTCTGTGCTTTGAAGAGTAGTTAAAACAAAACAACACTCTGATTTGTCTATCCATAGATACTTCCTGGAGGCACGATGTGGGCTGGGTTTGTCCCTTTCTAGGAAGGCTTTGTGGTGTCATTACCCTAACATCTGGGCTGAGCCCCGGAGGCCCGGCAGCCCCGTAACCAGGAGCCTCAGTCACAGTTTCAAGGCCCAGAAAAGCAGTTAAGGGGGTTCAGACCGCATGTGTCCATTAGGTCTTAGAACAGTTCTTTGGAGAATTTCCTCCCTTCTCCCCACTGGTATCCACATAGCCGCTTTTCTCCTGTATGTTTTCTCTGTTCTTGCTGGTTGTCAGTTCCCCAAATCCTACCATTCTTAACTCGGGTCTTTAAAGTTTCTCTTTCTTTGCCATCACTGTACTTCACCAGTTGGACCTAAGCCCAACACACACCCATGGCTTTTCTGCCACTCACTCCTTCCTTCCCCTCACTGGAACTTTCAGTCCAGTTAAATATTTATCCCTTTCCAAAATACCTCATGCCCTTTTTGTATTTCAGTTTCTTTTGTTTTACCCTGTTTCCTCTAATGGTAAATTATTTTCTTACCTTATGTATTTGTCAAGCTCCAGCACACCTCTAAGAATGAACTCAAAGAGTCATTGCCCTGATTCTCCTTAACATGTTATTAATTCCTGTTTCAACATGTTAATATAATGTAATTTCTTACAATTTTCTGCTAGATTGTGAGCTCCTCCAGGGCAGGGACGATGTTTCACTTCTGTATCCCTTGTTCTAATTTTGTGCCTAGCTATTAGCAGGTACTCAACTAATGAAACAGTAAGTGGATAAATGAATGAATGAATGAATGAGTCGGGGAAGTACTGAAGACCAGATGTTTTCCTCTAAATGCTCAGTGTACTTCTCAATGATGCCCTTCCCTCACCTAATGAACCATCTTAAAGAAAAAGACCCCACTTATATTCTTGGATTTTTATTTTTCAATTTATTGCATCCAATATCAGTCTTGCATAGAGAATACCAATCAGAGGGGAATATGGTAGGTGTTCCTCACACAGAATGCCTCTATCTGTTATTAACAATCCTCTGCTAGAAATTTCCTGTACTCAAGGCCCCTCAGTCTTAAACATAGCAATGCTAGACCATTTCTATTTAATGCGATTGCCCATTCCTGACAGATGTCAAGTGTAAGGAACTTTGCCTTTTAAGATAGGTGAAAAACTTTCCATAGGGGAAGAGAAGCAGTTGCTGGCCTTCAAAGGGTCAAACAGCATACTGCTTTGTTTCTCTTCAGGCCTGCATGGCTTTTACTGTACCAAGCATAATTCTTCCTGTTGGCTCTTGTTTGCTTTCAACTCTGCATTAGCCACTGAAGACCTTATTTCTCACACTTGCCCCCATTCAGTTCTTGCAGTTTTCACAATGTTATTCCAGTGTACAGCACTGGTCATGCTCCGAACTCCATTGCAATGGAAAGATTATCTTCTATTATGTTGTTATTCTCTCCTGGCATTTTGACACTCAGTCCATCCCTGGGCTCACAATTCATCCCAGATTTCCTGGGCCAGTCCCAATTTATACATGTTGTCCTAGTGTAATTATTAATAGCACCACCTTTCATTCTCCTAAGTGTCCCAATGGGGATGATGAATTATATGGTCACCATACCCATACCTGGTTTTTCATTCTTCTGTCACTGAACTGACAGCTTACTCACTTGTCACACCCCCTTTTAATATGCTGAGATAGGACAATTCCTGTTCTGACCTACTTCTGTCTGTTCTACAGCATTTGGGTTGCTGGACAATCAGTGAATATGTTCGCATGAAATTCCAGCCTCCTGCCAATTGTGTATGTTTCATACACAATTATGTCTATGTACAATACACACACATACATTCACACACACACACACATATGCATGCACACACACAGACTTGAAACGATATTAGCATACTTGTTTTTAACAAAGAGACCTCCACATGGTAGAAAGGGAAGGAAGAAATTGTCTGGCAGCATTATAATGATAGATGTCAAACAGTGACATAGAAATGAATTGTAAAGGACAAAAAGATAAGGCTAGGCAGTGATCAAACTTTTTCTTTCCAATGGGATGCAATCCACTTTCCTTTCAAACCCCATACCACAAAGGCAGCAGAGTTTTTTGCCCAGGCATTGGCACAAATAATGCTGACAAGTCTTCCCAGCAGATGCTCATTACCTAAGCTAGCCACCAAAGGTTTTCCCCTAAGTTAAACCCCGTGAGCTGCTCACCTCATGGCAAAGAGGGAACATTTCCCTGCTAGCAGTGTTTCATCAGTGTGCCTTTCCATTCTGCCTCCTCTGAAACCTAAAGAAGCCTAGTAGCATTTGATCTAGTAAGCATTTTTTTCAAAAATCTCTCTTATTTTAAATGAGTCCATTATAATTCCTGAATGGCTCCAAATAGCATTCTAGGGTTCCAAGCTTGTCTATTAATTCTAACTTAGTGTGGGTATCCATCCCCACGTCCTAAACATTGCTGAAAATCGTACTCTTCCAAGAAGCTTTCCCTGATCAAGGAAGACTGAGGCAAAGTGACCTTCTTCCTCATAAGAAATGCTTCCAATCAGCATGCCTCTATAAGTATTCAAATAAGCACAGATATATATGGACAGAACATTGCCCTCCCAATTCTGCCAGCCTCAGAGAGAACCTAGAAGCCCTTATCGAGCTCTGTGGTCTTCTCAACAACCAGGGCTTTCACCCCCAGGTTTCTGGTATGCCCAGGTACTGAGCCTCACATCTTTGGGGTGGTCAGGCTGGGAGTTGAAATAGTCAGAACTCATGAGCTATTGCCTCTGGGATGGAGAAGCCTAGGGCCAGTGCATTGTCCAACATTGACATTTCTGTGTGTACCTCGGCATAAAAACATGGGGAAGCACTGCCTTGGATTAACCCATGGCCTTTGGGCCAAATATGAACCTTGATGTACATAAAAAGTAAAAGAATGTTGTTAGTGATATGTTTAGCAAGTAAAAAATAGTAACAACAGGTGGAGAAATGGATGAATAATGCAAAAACTATATTCTAAAGAGAGGAATAAATACCTTGGGGGTTAACACTGAAAAGAAATCATATGCTGTCTACCATGTCATTGATTCTCATAGTTTCTGGCTTTTATTATCGTCCAGATTTGGGCCGCATTACCTCCTGATAATATACTACCTCCTGCTGCTATCCAAGGAGTCTCAGAGAGAGACCACTTGAGGTAGTGGAGCACTGCCCTGGAAACCAACCTATCTCTACTGACAGCGGTGGGATTATGATCAATTCACAACATCACTTGATTTTAGTTTTCTCACCCTTTAAATTAGGGGATTGATTTTGTCATTCCAATTCTGAACTTCGGTGGCACCTTGCCCATTCATGAACATCACTTCACTGGAAACCCAAAGGAATGATAAATGTATCGGGCTTGCTTAAATTTTAAAAGCTAATGCATTCCACCGAGGTCTACTTCACTAAGCCAACCAGAGTAGAGAGATAACACAATAGTCATAAAGATTTCTAGGCTTACCAATGATCAATTCTCCTGTCTTTCTAAGTACACAAGAGAGTTATACTTCCTTGACTTCTTGCAGTTAGGCAGGCCATGTGATGTTCAATCGACTGTGGGCAGGATGTGTAAGACTTCTGGGCCAAATAATTTCATTGTCAGTGGGGAACCCTTCAGCATCTCTTCTTCTGACAGAACTATTGACAAGGCCATGTTCCAGATGGTGCAGTAGCAATGTAGTACTCCATCAGCCTGCATCCCTGAATAGTTTTGTGGAGCTGAGTCTTCCACTGAATTTCTTGAGAAATGAACTTTGGTTTTGTGAGAGTTGTGGACTTTTCTTTTTTGCAGCATAACCTAGCATATCTTGACTAGTATATTAACTCCACCCAACCACCAGAAACTACACCCATTATGTAGTTGTTGTTGTTGTTGTTTGTTTAGAGCACAAGTTCCTCCATAAAGTAGAAAAATAAAAGGAAGATAGGTCATATCCTTTCATTTATGTATTTATTTATTTGTTTGACACATGTTGGGCTGTGCACATATACAGCAAATTCAAATCTACCATTCTATCTATGAGTTGATGATTTGAATAACAATAGGAAATCCACTCTTGGAGCTCAGATAATCAGGAGAAAAAATTAAAAAGAGAAATAAAAGGAAAGTATATATATACATGCACATATAAACATATTTATTTTTGGCAAACAATCAACTGTGGTCCCCGTCACCCAGTGTCACACCTTTTGACCTCTTCCTTAGTGAAAACCTAGAAAGACCCTGATGCATTTGTCTTTTGCCTCCCTGCACTTCCATTATGATGTGGAATTCTAATGCCAGAGCCCCCATCAGTACCTCTGCTCAGTGGCTCGAAGTGGGTTGAATTGTAGCTGGCGGCAGGGGGTGATAAATGTAGCGTGAGCTGCCTTTCCCCCAGAAAACTGCAAATTGCCTGAGCAGTACAGCCCACAAAAGGTTCCCATGGAGTGAATTTATCTTGCATTGTTGAATGGAGAGGGAAAGAGGAGAGACCAGGCATTCTATTTTTGCAAAGTCACATTCAATCTTGTCCAACGTGCAGTTCAACTTTTAAAGGGGGCTCCAGTGGAAAAGAGTACCAACCCAGGAATGCAGAACAGATAAAGGGGTTTATTTTCAATGCTGTTGGAGTTCACAACCGTGTGAGCATTTCAATTTCAAGTCACTTGCTCCTGAATAATAATAATGTGTTCTGCTGGAATACATGTTATGTCACCCAATAATTCAGGATGGAGAAGACTGTGCTATGGAACAGACACAACCATCACAGGGAAAGCTCCTCTTTCCATGGTATCACCTATTCATTTAGAACAGGAGCACTTTGCTCCTATCATTGGCCCTAAATTCTCCTTGATCCTTTCTTCTGAGTTCGCATGCCTCTGTCAATTATTCCCTTCTACACACAATCCCATCAATACTTCACAGATTGTCACAGCAGAAGCCACTTTGGAATCTTCCCCAGTGTTGAAAAGTAATAAGAACCATGGTATCTGATCAGGTTCCCTGCACTAGATTTTAAATGAGGTCTTTGGGGCAAGTGTTTGAGAGATAAGTTCTTTCCCTGATTCCTAAAATAAATGATAATAAAAGCAGTTCCTTTGCTTGAATAAGCAAGGGTTGCCATTAGATGTCAAACATATCCAGGCTATGGGTCAAAAGATATTCTGCTACATGATTCTCTTGTCTTTTTTACCTTTTCAGGTCCAGAGGTTTCTTTTGGTTTTGCTTACTACTTGGAAAGTATTCCCTTCTCCAAAACATGGCCCTAAATCCTCTCCATTTGTCTAGGTTCACCTACTCCGTGATGCCTTCCCTCAACAACTCCAGCCCACAGAGATTTCCCTTCCCCCCAGCACTGAGTACTCATGGTCTGAGCCACTCTCTTGACCCTCGTTATCAACATGTGTTATATTCTTGTATCTCTCACAGCACTTTGTATATAGTAAGTGATCAAAACCCAAACTCTCTCAGCTGGGGAGGCAGTTAATACAATGGTGGTTAATAGCTTGAGCTCAGGAATCATTCAAAATTGGGTTCAATCCCAGCCCCTTGAGTTACTTGCTTGGGCAAGTCAGTGACCGTCACTGCACTTCAATTTCTTCATTGTAAAATGGACAAAAAGGTCATAATACCTGCCTCATAGGGTCATTGAAAGGGTTAAGTGAGATGATGCATATGAGAGTTTAGCACAAAAATATTTGCAACACTTGGTGTTAGTTGTTATCATTGTTCTTAGTTATAATTTATTAATGCCCTCTTTGTTACTTTTTGGCCTGCCACCCATGATCCTTTTAACTAGACTTTCTGAGGTTACATCAGTGACTGCCCTCCAGAATTTATAAAGCTTGAATTTATGGAAAATAAAGCAGAAGTTTCCCGTTACCATATTTAAGTACATTTGCTTGAAAAAATTGTCTCTGGAAAGTGAGAGCTAAATGATTATACATACAAATTCTTAAAGAGCATTCAGGCAAATTCCTGAGCAGAGTAGAAATTATCAAGTGCTCTTTTATCAGTTGTTGCCCCAGCGAATTGGAAAAGCCATCGTATAGATCATAAGGCCCACTACCATAGATGTTGGACACCTGCTAAGAGCTAGGACAACTCACCAACCCAGCAAGTAGAAGTCTTGAGGGAAAGCCCAAGGAAGGCCCTACTACAGATGCCTTTCCTCTCTGTTTAGGAGCAAACAGACTGACCTTTTCACAATTCATTGCAGCATTTGAGGGAGAAATAAAAAGCATTCACAAATCTTGGTTTTTATCTGTATCTATAGGTATAGATAAGTCTAGATAGAGACAGATTCACGAAGCTATTAATATAGATAGATATGCAAATATGATATTTTTCCCACGTGCTGAAGCCTTGGAGGGAAGCTCTTTGTACATCACAGGTTTGGAAAAGAGTGAGAGTCAAACAATTCTGCTTTTAAATTTCAAGTCCGTGGCGGTGCTGTGAAGACCATTCAAACTCCAAGCAGAAAGCGGTGATGTCCATAGCAGATGAAGAAAGAGTCATTCTGTCAGTTTCCCAGAATTAGCTAAAACTCCTGCTCTAAACCCCAGTTGGTCTAGCAAGAATCTCTTCACACTTGGACACATAATTCTTTTCTTGTGGCCTTTCAAACTACAGAACATGACTCCACATCCCAGGGACTGCATCCTACCATCTGCTCCAACAACATCTAGTCTCACCTGCAGGGCCTGCTCTCTGAAGATTTTGCCTCTCCTGCCATGTGGTCATTTTTAATTAAAAATTTCCAAACCAGTAAGCATTAATTTTAAAAATTTGAGAGATGAAAAAAAAGCTGAATAACCATAGGCATACACTGCCCTTTGAGTATGTCAGAAACCACACAGAAAGAATAGTCCATTTACAACTTTTCAAAAATAATATTTCAATCACCTTTTTAATTAACAAGGTCAAAAAATAAGAAATGAAGAACAGCAATTCGACTGAGTTAAAATGTGAGACTATTTCATTATTTTTAATGGTGTTTGAAGTCGCTGATTTCCTATTCCATAAAATGTTTTACTAAATTAGATTCGTTTTGCCTCTAAGTCATGACTCATGCTTTCTCTACATGTAAGACTGTCCCATTGGTCAATTTGCAGATAAACTAGTCCATTTATAATGGGTCTTGCCCTACCCAAACGTGACATCTGAGACTCGTTTGGCTGTCTTGCTGGTGGAGGACTTACACAGAATCAGACTTCCCTCTCTCTGCTATGTTCTCCTTTGGGAATAATGGATGCTGACACTGTAGGCTTGTTCCACTGAGCCACAGACTGAGGACACTGGAGCATACCTGACCAGAACCAGATCCCAAACCTAATGATAGTGATATTTGCTAAGCAGACCAGCCATCCATGGGAAATTAACAAAGCCAGACCTAGAGGGGTCCTGAGGGCACATTAAGGTTGCCGTTTAGATACTTCAGTGTGCACGGAGAGCTATCATTTGTCAGTATCTCTCTTCCATAGACAGAACCATCCTCCACAATTCAAAACATGTCAATAAATTTAAATACTAGACATATTTCGCTTTGAAATTTGTGGGATGAGCATAGGCCATGAAACACCAGAAAATATTACTCATTAAAGATACGGTAGGCAAGTCACAAAAGGAAAAGGAAAATCTGAATGACGAGTAATTATATGACACTACACTCCATCACACTAATAATTAAAAATACACACTTTAAAAATGTGCCCTTACATGCAACAGACTACAAAAAATATGTAATTTAAGTAAAAGAAAATAGTAACAGCACCTACTCTATGCCAGACCCTAGCCTGAGTAATATATACATGATTCATTTAATTCTCCACAATTCCTTATGAAGAAGATTCCAAAATCACTTCACTTTTCAGCTGAAGAAACTGAGGGAAAGAGATGCTAGGTATCTTTTAACATCCAAGGTTATCGTTTCGGTTTGCTGATGCAGCCAGAATGCAATATACCGGAAATGGATTGGCGTTTACAAAGGGAATTTATTAGGTTTCAAATTTACGGTTCTAAGGCCACGAAAATGCCCAAATTAAGGCATCAAAAAGAGGATACCTTCCCTCAAGAAAGGCCAATTGCATCTGGAGCTTCTCTGTCACATGGAAAGGCACATGGCGACATCTGCTGGCCCTTTTCTCCTGGTTGCAAAATGGCTCTCTCAGCTCCTGTGGGTCCTTCTGGCTTCTGCTGCAGCATTTTCTTTATTCAAGCACCTGTGGGTCTCCTCTTAGCTTCTCTAAAAGCTCTCAGCTCTCTTTATTGGCTCTCCAGGAAGCTGATTAAGACCCACCTTGAATGGATGGGCCATACCTCCAGGAAACAACCTAATCAGAAAGTCTCACCCAATAACAGATCTGCCCCCACAATTTTGGACTGAAATAACATAGACTTTGCTGTGGTACATAACAGTTACAAACCAGCACAGTTACATAATAAGGAAGTGGCAGAGCCAAGATACAATGCCAACCACTGAAAAGGATGAGGGAAAATGAGAATGCCACTTCCGGAGAAGATGGCGGCTTAGTAAGACGCGCGGGTCTTAGTTCCTCCTCCAGAAAGCAACTAAAGAAACAGAAACAATACGAAACAGCTCCAGGAGCCACGACAGAGACCAAAAAGACAGCGTACCCCATTCTGGAACGGCTGAACGGGCAGGGAAAATCCGCTGTGGTGAGATACCCGAGGGGCACGCGTTTTCCCGGCCGGGGCGGCTGGCGACTGGGATCCCCTCCACGCACGTGGCTCCCCAGTCTGACTGGGAACGTTGGATAGCGGAGCCCTCCCGCCACGCTTGGCATCTGGGGCCAGCTGGGCAATTTGGACCGGCACTCCCCCAAGCCGCGGCGGCCGCCGACCCCCCCTCCACGTGCGGTTTCCCGGGCCGACTGCGAGATTCGGATTGGCAAGTTAAAGAAGCCACAGCATCTTTTACTGGTGGGACCCGCAGACAGACGAGCGCCATGAGCGCCACCTACTGGGCAGGAAAAGAAAAACAGAGCCCAGAGATTTCACAGAAAAACCTTTCAACCAGCCGGGTCCCACACCCAGGGAAATCTGATCAAATGCCCAGACAGCAGCAGAAAATAATGGATGACGCTCGGAAAATTGAAGATATGGCCCAGTCAAAGGAACAAACCAATAGTTCAAATGAGATACAGGAGCTGAGACAACTAATGCTGAATATACGAACAGAAATGATAAAACTCTTCAAAAACCAAATTAATAAATTGAGGGAGGACATGAAGAAAACATGGGCTGAACAAAAAGAAGAAATAGAAAATCTGAAAAAACAAATCACAGAACTTATGGGAGTGAAGGACAAAGAAGAAAAAATGGAAAAAACAATGGATACCTACAATGGTAGATCTAAAGAGACAGAAGCTACAATTAGTGAACTGGAGGATGGAGCATCTGAATTCCAAAAAGAAACAGAAACTATAAGGAAAAGAATGGAAAAACTTGAGCAGGGAATCAGGGAACTGAATGACAATATGAAGCGCACAAATATACATGTTGTGGGTGTCCCAGAAGGAGAAGAGAAGGGAAAAGGAGGAGAAAAACTAATGGAAGAAATTATCACTGAAAATTTCCCAACTCTTATGAAAGACCTAAATTTACAGATCCAAGAAGTGCAGCGCACCCCAAAGAGAATAGACCCAAATAGGCATTCTCCAACACACTTACTAGTTAGAATGTCAGAGGTCAAAGAGAAAGAGAGGATCTTGAAAGCAGCAAGAGAAAAACAATCTGTCACATACAAGGGAAACCCAATAAGACTATGTGTAGATTTCTCAGCAGAAACCATGGAAGCTAGAAGACAGTGGGATGATATATTTAAATTACTAAAGGAGAAAAACTGCCAGCCAAGACTTCTATATCCAGCAAAATTGTCCTTCAAAAATGAAGGAGAAATTAAAACATTTATAGACAAAAAGTCACTGAGAGAATTTGTGACCAAGAGACCAGCTCTGCAAGAAATACTAAAGGGAGCACTAGAGTCAGATATGAAAAGACAGAAGAGAGAGGTACGGAGTAAAGTGTAGAAAGAAGGAAAATCAGATATGATATATATAATACAAAAGCCAAAATGGTAGAGGAAAATATTATCCAAACAGTAATAACACTAAAAGGTATTGGACTGAATTCCCCAATCAAAAGACATAGACTGGCAGAATGGATTACGACCCAGCAATACCACTGCTAGGTATCTACTCAAAGGACTTAAGGGCAAAGACACAGACGGACATTTGCACACCAGTGTTTATAGCAGCATTATCTACAATTGCAAAGAGATGGAAACAGCCAAAATGTCCATCAACAGACGAGTGGCTAAACAAACTGTGGCATATACCTACGATGGAATATTATGCAGCTTTAAGACAGACTAAACTTATGAAGCATGTAATAACATGGATGGACCTAGAGAACATTATGCTGAGTGAGTCTAGCCAAAAACTAAAAGACAAATACTGTATGGTCCCACTGATGTGAACCGACATTCGAGAATCAGCTTGGAATATATCATTGGTAACAGAGACCAGCAGGAGTTAGAAACAGGGTAAGATAATGGGTAATTGGAGCTGAAGGGATACAGACTGTGCAACAGGACTAGATACAAAAACTCAAAAATGGACAGCACAATAATACCTAAGTGTAATGTAACTATGTTGGAACACTGAATGAAGCTGCACCTGAAATATAGTTTTTTGTTTGTTTGTTTGTATCTTTTGTTTTTGTTTTTTTTTTCTTTTTCCTTTTTTATATATATATATATTTTTATTAGTATTATTATTTTAATTCTCTTCTCTATATTAACATTCTATATCTTTTTCTGCTGTTTTGCTAGTTCTTTTCCTAAATCGATGCAAATGTACTAAGAAATGATGATCATACATCTATGTGATGATACTAAGAATTACTGAGTGCATGTGTAGAATGGAATGATTTCTAAATGTTGTGTTAATTTCTTTTCTTTTTTTTGATTAATTAAAAAATAAATAAATAAAAAAATAAAAAAAATAAAAAAGAAAATGAGAATTCCCTTGCATTACTAATAGGAAAGGATATTGGTAGAGCCATTCTAGAGGGCAATCGGGAAACCCACAATAGAATTAAACATATTAACACCCTATTACCTGGCAATCCCACTCCTGGATGTACACCTCAGAGAAACTCTCTCATAGAGTCATAATGAGATTAGACACAGATACTCATCGACACTCTGTTAATAGGTTCTCATAGCTAAGAGAATGGATGAATAAAGTGTAATGCATTTAATATATGTATATGACAAAACAATATATAGTGGTCACTGTTAATGGGCAAGACAGATTTCAAAAATGTGATTTATGTAAAGAAAAGTAAGACAAGATTTATACCACAGCACTGTTTCTGTAATTCTTTCGTATACACAAACAAAACAACACTTAAATTTTAAAAATATCTATACCTTTATATAAATATGCAAATGAAAGTTGGGTCATTATGATAGGCGAAATTATGGCCTCCCAGGAGATTCCACAATTCCCAGGATTGTGAATATGTGAACTTTCATGGAAAAATGGACTATGCTGATGAATTAAGGTAACTAGCCAGTTGACCTTAAAATAGATTATTCTGGATTATCAGAGTCAGTTAAATGTAATAACATGAATCCTAAAGGCAGAAAGTAAAGCAGAAAAGTTAGATTCAAAGGATGAGAAGGATTCAACATGTTGCTACCTTCAAAGACGGAAAGGGGCATGAGCCAAGGGATGCAAATAGTGTCCAGAAACCGAGAATGACCCTGGACAATGCCAGCAAGGAACTGCATTCAGCCAATCATGTGAATCAGCCTGGAAGCATATAGCATCGCAGAACCACCAGGGAAGAGCACAGGTCTGCTGAGACCTCATATTCAGCCTTGGAAGACCCTAAATAGAGAACCAAACAGAACCAAGATTGCTAGACTTTTGACCTATAGAAACTGGGAGGTAATACATTTATGCTTTTTAAAGCTGTTGTTTGTGGTAATTTGTTAAGGACACAATAAAAAACTAATACATTCATCAAAATATATGCGTAAAATACCCTCGAGTTGGTACCCATAAAGGAAAGAGTATGGAAGTGAAAAGAGGGGGAAAAGTGGCCAAAAATAACAGTACAAAATAAAAGAACCTTCTTGCATGGACTGATGTTAATATCGTGTCATGAATTAAAGATGATGATCAACTCAATTGTGTGAATCTGAGGTGAAAAAAATATTATGCAGGAGCAAGAACTTGGTGACTCTCAAAAAGATTTCAAGAGCCCTCTCTGATCTAGATAATGTGCAACTTTGCATGGAAGAAAAATGTTGTACTAGTTGTTTCTGGACAGGCCTGACAGTTTCCAGCAATGGGATTTAGAGGGTCTGAAAATATCTGTTAGAAATCTTTCCTGACAGTGCTGGTGGGAAAGCTCAGCAGGCTGACCTGAGACCTCAAGCCTACTGAGGGTTCCCCTCACTGACCTCTGCCTATCTTCTTTTCTTCTTCAGCTTCATTCTGGTTCCTTCTCTCTGCACTGTATTTCGCATCGGCCTAGCTTCTTAATTCTATGGCAGATTTCATTCATTTTTCCAGCATGATCCCCAGCCCCAGTCAATTTCAGCAACCCCCTTCTTGGCCTTCTAAACCAACAGCACATCTCTGCTCACAAATAAACATGGAAAATTAAAGTGGGGTTTGAGTAATTTTGGAGTCAAGACCTCTGTAGGTCATGGGTTTTAAAATGTAATCTGCTGGAAGCTTCTAACCAAATATCAATTACTGCCCTCCAAGTGAGGGAAGGACCTGATGGTCCCACTGAGCAATGGTTTTGCACGCAGATGCTCGCACACACACAAACACATACACACACATGCACACCCTGTCCCACCAAGGCTGCCCAGAAGCCCAAGGGTAGGAAAAAGAAATCTATCTTGGGTTTTCAGATTCCTCAGACATAGTCTCTTTCCCCTCATTCACGGGGTGATTTTCCTCTGTCACATACAGAAAATTCCCACATGCTCTGAGCCCTCAGTTGATTTGTGCCCCAATCCCAGCTGGAGGAAGCAAGCCGGAGCACCCGCCTGATCACATTTGTGACAGTAATTATCCAGGAATCGGACACCAAGTCATTACCAGTGAATGAATTATTACTAGGAACAGTTAGTGTCCAATAATGAAGTTAATGGGAGATAATATGACAGTCATTAGACTGACACAGCTCTCTTTATTGTTGGAGAGGAACAGCCATCAAAAGCTGGCAACAAGCAGCCTGATTAATCTATATCAGGCTGTGTTTACAGCGCATTGCTTGGACTCTGTCCTTGTGTGTCTCAAGAGCAGACCCAGCTACAATGAGAGGTTTTTTATTTCCTGTTGCAAGTCAATGATGGGTATTCAGAAGAAAACACCATACGCTTCAGAATGGACAGTCTCACAGTTCCCTCACCACAGAATGCCCTTGCAGAAGGCTGTGATTTTGCATGAGTTGTTCTTCTGCCTGAAATAACTATCGCTTTTTTTCACCTATAAAGTTCCTATACTTGGTTTTATTCCCAACTCTAATGTTCCTTCTTAGATAAAATCTGTAAACTCCCTAAGAGAATTTAACCTCCCCTATGTAAGAATTTAACTGGGACCCTACTCAAATGTCTATTGTTTCTTTCCAGCCTTATTTCACACATATGTGTTAGCATGTCAGTGTTTCCTCTTTCACTGAGAATGCCTCCGAGGTAAAGTCATGTCTTCCTCACCCTTGTACCACCAGCATATAGGAGGGAAAGAGGAAGGAAGGAGGGTGAGGCACTGGGAACTAAGGAAGGAGGGAAAGAAGGAAGAGAATGAGGAAAGAACAATGGGAGGGGAGGGAGAGAGGAAGAAAAGAACAAGGGAATGAGGAAGAGAGGAAGGAACCAAGCTCTTAGTCCATACTCTGCAGTGGATGACTGACAATGATCACTTAATCCACCTTGTCCTAAATTTCTTAATATTCCACGTGAGGGAGATCATCTTTACTGTTTCTGGCCTCATAAAACCATAATAAGGTAGATAAGAGATAAAGTAGATATAGACTAGACTTGGAGCTAAAATGAAAGAATTTATAAGTACAAAGAATTTTTTATCTCTAATGTACTGTATAGAGACCACATCTTTTTGACATTGTATTAAAATATCCTTAGATATGATCCTGAACCCTCCTGAGTGTACCTATGTATATGCATGGACGTGGTTAAGAACAGACAAATCCAGCTTGGCTCACTAGAAAGAGCCAGAACTGTGTGAGTAGTCAACAACACTTCAAATCCTGGAGAGTTTTCTTTCTCTTTAGCTTCATTCACTGTAGTTGATATGAAGTAAAAATCTTAAAGGGAAACTTTCTAGTTAATGGCAAAACTTTTTGATAGGAAGAGAAGAAACAAAGGGTAAAAATTCTTCCCCTTTAGTGGTACTGGTATATGATGATCGTAAATATATGGCAGCAGTTCCCTGCAACACCACAAAAGAAGACCTCATTTTCCAGGATGATCCACTGTGTCCTGGAATTTGAAGTAATAGAGTTCCCTAGGAAGGGGTCTGAAGTAAGGAGGCTCCAAAACCTTGGGGGTGGCCTGAAGGGGTCAAAAAGTCAGGGAATGGGAAACTTAGGGAACTCTCCTTTTACCCTACCCCTCTCTTTTACAAAAGCTTTCCAATTGCTAAATCAGGAGGAGGAAGAAACAAACCCTTAACTCTTTGGAGCTAAGAACACACCACACTGAGAAATTGGAAAAGTAGGTCTCTTTATTGGACTTGAGGTGAACTTAGAACCCCCTCCTACAAGCCTGTCAACTGTGATGGCATCAACCACCATGGGTGTCCAAGCCAGGCTTCTTGGCTTAATAGGCCTGGGCACTTTCTAGTTATGGTGCACATAGCATCTCCTTTAGAACATCTCACTCACTGAGCAAACCTACTGTCTCAGCAATTTCCTCTTCCTGCAGGGACTGGCACACAAAAGGCTCTGTTTCTAAAAGAAATTCCCATCTCTCCCCTTTATGCACCCAGAATTTCTGACAACCACTAGCTACTCCTTGTGCATTTCCCTTGCTTTTCTCATTCTTTGCTTTTGCTCAAACTTTTCCCTGGAAGTGGAATGTCCTCCTCTACCTGTCCTGCTCCTTCCTATCTTTCCTAACACATCTTAAATACCACTAGATGACTATGACGGTATCTACTGTATGTTGGTGCATACAGTGAGTTACCAGCTGAGTGGTATGGTAGGATGTCATCTTCACTGGCAGCTTCAATATGGAGCATTGAGTATGCACTGTGCCAGATTTAGTCTCTTACACTAGGCTGTGTGTACCAGGCTGCAATCTGAAATTTTTGCTTTCCTCTCTGCCTGATTAGTTAGGTTTTCCTGTATCCTGAGTATAGAAAAGTCCTTCTATTTTTTTCTGGGCCCTAAGTACATAAATACATAGCAGGCTTAGAGCCTCACCCTGAATGCCACCTTCTACTAACTCCTTCTAGAAGGAGGAATCACCTTGCTGACACTAATTCAGAGTCACCTAAAGCAAGCACATTCTTTTCAGTTCCAGAGAGGAGTTTCTACAAAGTGAAGTAAAAACCAGAGATGGCCCTGCAGCCTCAACTTTCACAGGGCTAGGACAATTCCATGAAGTCTTTGCATGGATCTGGCTCAGCCTTAGCCACAGGCATTCTTTATGCACTTGAGTAATGATATTAACATTCCAAAGGCCAAAAGATTCCAGAACGTAAGCTTATCAACTGCTGCAAAGCAAGTGCATACTCTTGGAACATTATTAATGATCCTGAGGTTTATGGCATCCTACTTAAGTAGCTTTCTTTGACTATGCAAAACTGCAAAGGTACCTGAAGTGCCATTAATGCCAAACTATTTACCAACATGTCTGTATTAACAGCCACAGGAATGGTTCTGCACAACATCTAGGGTGTCGATGGTACCCAAGACCACAGTTCTGAGACTGCTGCTTGCTCAGGCCATTGAATAAGAAATTGGAGTTGGCCTGAGACAACTCATTTGTAATGACTAAAACGTTAATTAGAAGTAGTTTGGAAAATACCACAGTGACTGCAGGCATTGAGTGGAACCGATTCAACTGATAAAGCCAGGCAGTTAGGAGGCCAAGCGGCTGCTTTGCAGAGGTCTCAGGTGAGAAATTTGCTGAGAGCCCTCTGCCCAGTGCTCAGCACCCCTGTCTTATTGAGAAGCATTCTCTCGCCAAGGATGCCTCAAGCTGAGCCGGTGATATTAAGCAGAAGAGAATGAAGCAGGGACAGGGTCTGAGAGAAAAAAGCTCCCATTATTTTTGCAAAAATTAAACACATTTCTAAGAGTACTAAGGCTATTACCAGCTATTTTCTGACATTAATATACAGGAGCTGACAATGAAAGGGCTTTATGATCTCTTAGGCTAAATCGACATGTACTTAAATAAGACACTTAAAATGAAAGCAAGGCAATTAGCAAATCAGGTCAAATGTAGATGTGTCTAATTTAACCCATGATGGACTATTTTGGCCTGGCTTGTGATCCACTAGTTTCCCTACTGGGGAAAGTGAGTGTTCAACAGGTAAACTCTTCTACCCAGTATGTCACCAGTGTAGCTATCTTACTAAAAGCATACTCCTGGCATCCATTAATCTCCAAACTTCAAGAAAGTTATAGTTCAACCAAATTTTTATTTTCTTTTCCTCTTATAGTGCATTTTCAGTATAAATTAATTTGAATAATATTTTGACATCTCTTAGTTTCAAACTCTTTATCCCCACATCATATAGCTTTGGTTTTTTTCTTTTGTTTTTCCAGTACTTGTTTCCCATTATGGAGTTATAATTTTCCTAAGAGGTCCAGATAGTAAATATTTTAGGATTTGTGAAGTACTTGGTCTCAGTTGCAACTACTCAATTCTGCTGTTGTAGCCAAAAAAAAACTGCCAAATGAGTGGGTATGGCTGTATTACAATAAAGTTTTATGTACAAAAGTAGAGAGGAGGGTAGATTTGGCCAGTGAGCAGTAGTTTTGCAACTATAGGAACTGAAAAGAGAAGTTCTCCCAACAATTAAATCTGCCCTATCTATACGACTTTCCTAAGAGGAACGAAGGCCTTGCAGTTATAACAATTCAAGCACCAGTAGGTGGGCCACTCTAACTCTAACCCTACTCACAATGCTTGCCCAGAGCAGCCTGTAACACAGGAGTCAGATCAGGTCAGTCTTCTCCTCTAAATCCTCAATGGTGCACCAACTCACTCAGAGTAGAAGACAGAAACTCTTCATCATCTCCCTCCAACCCCTCACTTTCACCTTTTTCTATTTTGATCTCAGCTCCTTCCACTTTCCCACTCACTCTGCTTTAGAAACTGGCCTCCTTTCTATTCTTCCAGCATGCCAGAAAGGATCCTGCTTGGGAGCTTTGCACATGTAGTCCCCTATGCTTGGAATGTTCTTCAAAGATCTACATAGCTCATTCCTTCTCTTCCTTTGGGTTTTTACTAAAAAAAGCCACCTTCTCCATGAAGTGTTCCCTGTTTACCTTATCTTGCCTTTCACCTAGTGTTTCATATCCCCTTTACTGCTTTATTTTTTTCCCTTAGCTCTCACCATGACTTATTGCAATGTACATTTTTCACCTTGTATTTATTTCTGGGTCCCTCCACCCCACTAGAATACAGTCCCATCAAGGGCAAAGATTTTTGTTTTTTTCCTGCAGTGTTCCCCTCACCTAGAATAGTGCCTAGAACACAGTGGTAATCAATAAATATTTGTCAGATGAATGCATCTTGACTTATAATCCCAAAGAGGATGCTCATTAAGCAGGCCTTTAAAAATTAATGTGGTTTCTCTTCTATCTTGCTGGGTACACATTCCTTTATTCTCCACCCTATGTATCCACCTGCCTGGAAAAGATTAGGAATTGTTATAGAATGAATAGAAAGAAAAAAACTTAGGTAATATTTAATTTTGAAAGTCAAAATCGAAATGCTTGCAGCTTTACAATAGCTGACATTGCAGGCTATTGTCCTAAGAAAGAATTATACACATCGCTTTATCTCCATCTTTAGCACACCAACACCTGGCTCAAAAGGACCCAATCACTGGAGTTTTACCATGTCACAAAGGCTACATCTCTGGGGGAGAGGTAACCACAGAGGAAAGTGAAAGAAAGCCACCCCTTTCTGGATTCTGTGTATGGTGAGAAAGAAGGGGGTGAGGGGCAGTGAATACTCCACATCCCCTCTCTGGACCTGGGCTCTGAGAAGGAGGCTGTAAATTAGATAAGCTGACTAGAGTGCTAATGGAAGGGGCCATTTTCCCTATTACTTTGGGGGGCTTTAGGAAGAGTCTAGGTAATAGGCAGCCTCCCACCAACCTGGGACTCAGCCAGAGATAATTCCAGGATTGTGCTCAGGAAGAAGGCAACCCTGAGGTTTTTCTTGACTGAACCACCAGGACTCCCTGGGTGATATGGCTACTAAGTTGAAAGCCAAAGTCTTTGATGGGACCCCCCCACCTGGCAAAGCAAGGTGACTCCAAGGTAGGGCCTAGGGAGTGGACCTTCTGGCTAGTAGGATGACTGGAGACATGTTGTGAGATTCAGAGCCACTGGAAGCCAAGGTAAGACCAAGTCAGGCAAGGAACTCTGCTGGAAGTACTGGCTGAGCCAAAAGAAATGACCCTGAGTTACACCAGCTGATGACTTCAGCATCAGAAGCAGAATAAGGATGTTATTCAGTGACGGGAAGAACTAGCAGTAAGACTGAGGAGAAGTTCCTCACTGTAGCAGATTGGGTTGATTCCACAAATTTTGTTTCCTCTTCTTGGGCACATAAGAACACTCCATCTACTAGCCTCCCCTGTGGTTCAGCTGGAGTCTTATGACCAGATCCTAGTAAATGGAATGTGGGCACTTTTAATGTCTACCACTTCAGGCCTGGCCATAAGCCCCAAGCACAATTCTTTCATGTATTTTCTTTCCCCTTCTATAGCCTCCACTAAGGTCATATATTATAGGAAAAGTGAGAGAGAGAGAGAGATGCTTTGAAAGGGAAAAAAATGAAAGGAGCCTGGGTCTTCGAGTCATCACTTGGAAAAGAGCCATCCTTCCACATCAAACTGTGGCATGAAGAAGAAATAAACCTTTTTTATGTTAAGCCACTGAGATTTGGGGCGTTGTTTGTTATAAATGCTGTCACTATTTATCCTGACTAATTTATCTACTAAATGCCAATCCACCCACCTTCCCTCATATGCCTGAATGCCTTTCTAAGGAGAAAAACAGTGTGTGCATGTATGTGTGTCTGTGAGAGAGAGAGCCTCTGTGAGGTATTAGACATTTTTCCTGAGAGAGAAATTAAACATTACCTGCAGGAATTGTTTAACTTTTCAATGTATAAAATTGGACTAAGGTTATGTCAAACTGGACATTTAGTTCATTTATTTTCCCACTAGGTAGAAGTTCAGGAGAAAGATCAAGTTAATTATAGACAATAGTAAAACTTTACATTTTTTTTTGCACATCTATATTAGGTTGAACGTTAGATTTTTTTTACCCCACTACACACAATTTAGGGGAAAGGTTTACAGAAAACCACTAATTCGAAGATTCTAAGAAGTGAAAGAAAGGAAAACGTATAAACCAGTTCTAAACAAAGACTTTCAAACCAGTACAAATGAAGTACTTTTGCTCAGCCTTATATGAATTCATGATCTTGGGAAAGTCATTTAACGAATTTGTGCCTCTTTCCTCATCTTAAATGGGGATGATATTACCTTGGTTGCAAAGATTAAGTGTAATATTGTATATAATCACTTGGTCCCATATCTGACATAACATAATGACTAGCAACTAAAACAACAATAAAAAATAATAAAAATCAACAAAAAGGAAAGGTCGAGAAGATTCCAGAACAGCCTGTTGAAGGGATGCCATGCTTTTCAAAACATAAGAAACTTCCCTCTTCTCTAGTCTGTAGTCTATCTCTCTCACACTCAGTCATGCATGCACACACACACACAAAAGCAGACACATTATCTATACAACTATTTCATTTCTATACAGATATGTAATTGAAATCTGAAAAAGAATCAGGTCCTAATTCAGAAACTTACAAACTCCCAACCACATATTAACATCTTGCCTCCTTCCAAATAGCCATTTGGGAGAAGCCACCATATCCTGTTGGCACCCCTTCTCCAAAAAGTCTTTTGGCTCCTAAGTGGAATGTAACCCCATTTCACCCCTAAGGAAACTGAAATCACTAAAGACGTTTATTCTGAAAATGGATGATTACCCATGTAGGATATTAGGAAAGGAAAAATCCTACATCACCTTGACTGCCTGTGATCTGCTTAGCTGATCTTGCTTACCAACACCACTGATTTCTGAACCAGCTGGCTCACTCAGGAATTCCTTAGGAGTCAGCCTCCCCCCCACCCCCGCCCCAAATAAGTGCTGTCAGCAAAATAGAGTTTGCTGCTAGGGAACCCCCAAGTTCTAGGCTGCAACCTTCTTACTAACTCCAACTAAGTTGGAACAACATCTAAGTGTCCTTCTGTTCTGCTTTTTCTTTCTTCATTTTATTTCCAACCCCCTCTTGGAAGCTCAAACCTTAGCCCCTACTTGGGTCTTTGCCAATAGCTTTCCTTAGAGCTAGACCCTGCTTTTTTATAACCTCAACACTAACACAAATGGATTTCCTTCACTCTATAGCTCCCCGTCCACGTGGCCTTGGATCGTACCACAGTATAGAGCCTCCCAGAGATCAGATTCTTCTAGCTCCTAGCTTGTGATCTTGATTCAAGCCCCTCCCCTCACAACAGCCAACACCATGCTCCACCACTTTGGGGAGAAGGACAGAAACAATCATGGAGGATCTAAACACAGCAGACATTGTACTACACACTTTCATCAGTGAGTGGAGGCAACTCGATTTTTTGTATTCGTTTTCCCCTTTTAAATATCGATGACTTTTCCTCTCCACATGTCTATACTTAGAGTATTTATTCATTGAGTAATACATAATGATAGGCAGTTACTAAGAATTCAATTATGGCTTGGAATGCTTTTTTATTTTATTAATCCCAAAGGCATATCTGTATATTTGAAAATAAGTTGAACAAATAGGAGCAAGACATTTTTTAACTCTGTCTGCAAACAATACTTAGTTCATTGCATACCAGTTAACCTTTGGCCCTCCTAGGTGACCTCGGCTTATGGGTAGATTCGTAACCACTGAGGTAGGGAATCAGAATCAGATGAGTGCTGAGGGACTCAACATGTTTTTTTCCATAACCTTACACTTGACATCTGACATTTCTTTGCATATACCTTAGGTTGTGCAAAATTTCCTCTCCCTCAATTAACTTTACCCCTTCCTCTCTCCCAAGAAATAAAGTCAAAATACAAGCAAGATGGACATTATTTCAGGGATGATATTTATTGTGCTTTATTCTATTGAAAATAAAGAATTTTCTGTTCATATACTTAAGAAGGTTAGTAATTTCATTATTATTTCAAAGAAATTATACACTTCACAAATGATTGCAGCACCCTACCATATCATGATGATAAGCATGAAAACCACTGGATAGTTTGGTCTTCCTAATAGTAGGAAGAGACACCATTGTCAGAGGATAATTTTTTAATGCAATTTTATTGAGAAAAATTTTCATACCATATAATTGTCTAAAGTATACACTTGGTTCATGGTGTCATCATATAATTGTGTTCATCACCATCAATTTGTGTGTGTGTGTGTGTGTGTGTGTGTGTGTGTGTGTGTGTGCTTGCTAGGCTTCTCCATGGGGCTCTGAATGTCTAAGGACAGGGGTCACATCCTACATATGTTCACATCCCTCTATAACACGTGATTTAAAACCCAAATAGGACATCCACTTTTGTGCACCAACGTGATTAAACACTTATCAAAGCTTACAAATAAGACTCAAAATGGTGTAGCAAATTTCACAAACTTCCTTTGTGCATGAATATCTTCATGAATTTTGCCAGATCTGCATACTACATGTATTATTATTTACTTGTGTTTATTTAAATTGACCATTTAAGTAAATTGTGCGAAATTATATTTACATGTAGAACTATTTAGATAAAAAAATGTATGTTCATATATGTTCTAGTTTGCTAGATGCCAAAATGCAACATACCAGAAACAGAATGGCTTTTAAAAAGGGGAATTTAATGAGTTGCTAGTTTACAGTCCTAAGACCGAGAAGATGTCCCAATTAAAACAAGTTATAGAAATGTCCAATCAAAGGCATCCGGGGAAAGACACGTTGGTTCAAGAAGGCCAACGACGTTCAACGTTTCTCTCTCAGCTGGAAGAGCACATGGCAAACATAGCGGCTTCTGCTGGCTTTCACGTGCCTCTACCAAAAGGGGCTCTCTCCAAAATGTTTCCTCTTTTAAAGGATTCCAGCAAGCGACTCCACCTTCAGTGGGTGGAGACACACCTCCATGGAAATCATCTAATCAAAAGTTACCACCCACAATTGGATGGGTCACATCTTCGTGAAAACAATCAAAATGCTCCCACCCAGCAATATTGGATGAGGATCAAAGGGCATGGTTTTTCTGGGGTCCACCACAGATTCAGACCAGCACTGTTCTAGTTTGCTAGCTGCCAAAATGCAATATATCAGAAACGGAATGGCCTTATAGGGGGAATTTAATGAGTTGCTGGTTTACAGTTCTAAGGTCGAGAAAATGTACCAATTAAAGCAAGTCTATAGAAATGTCCAATCTAAGGCATCCAGGGAAAGATACCTTGGTTCAAGAAGGCCAATTAAGTTCAGGGTTTCTCTCTCAAGTGGACTGGCACATGGCAAGCACAGTCAGGGCTTCTCTCTCTCATCTGGAAGGGCACATGGCAAACACGGCATCATCTGCTAGCTTCTTCTCCTGGCTTCCGGTTTCATGAAGCTCCCCGGGAGGCTTTTTCCTTCTTCATCTCCAAACATGGACTCTCTGCTTCATAGTGTTGCTCTCTCTGAATCTCTCATTCTCCAAAATATTTCCTCTTTTATAGGACTCCAATAAACTAATCAAGACCCACCCAAATGGGTGGAGACATGTCGTCCCCTAATCCAGTTTAACAACCATTCTTGACTAAATCACATCATCCAGGGAGATGATCTCATTACAGTTTCAAACATACAATATTGAATAGAGATTATTCTACCTTTATGAAATGATATTGTGGTTAAAACTTGGCTTTTCTAGGGGGCATACTTCCTTTCAAACCAACACAAGCACAATACACCACCTAGGAAACACTGGCAGAGAGAAATGCATTTGGGTTGAACAAGTTACCCCAGTGCATTTATCTTCAAAATAAAAGTTACTATACATAGTTTGTGGTGGTGTTGCAGTCATTAAATAAGATAATGTATGTGAAGGCACTTTGAAAAATTTAAGACTTGCTTCCATAATTGGGTATTGTTAGATAAATGGAAAAATTACTGTGCTGGGAAGAGAAGTTGGTATTGTTTTAATGATAGTTTATTCAGAAGGGTGAAAAAGTATAGAAAACATCTATATTTTAAATGGATATACAACAATGTACTATTAGAACCATTAATTTTTAAACATTTTCATTACTTCAAAAACGGCAAAAATAGGAATAAAAATAAAAGTAAAAGCAAAAAAGAACAGTCAAAACATCCCATACCTCTTATCCCCCTCATTATTATTTTTTTGCCTTTATTTTCTTACTTATCTCTCCATACACTGAATAAAGGGAATGTCAATCAAAAGATTTCCACAATCACACAGTCACACCATAAAAGCCAAATAGTCATAGAATCATCTTAGAAAATCAAGACCTCTTCCCAGTGCTTGCCCATGCCAAAAAAAAAGAAAAAAAAAAAGGTGAAAAAACCAAGGCTGCTGTAGAACAGTTCAATGGTTTCAGGTATTTCCCTCTAGTTACTCTAATAAACCAAAAATTGGAAAGAGATATCTATATATTCCATAAGAATAACCTTCAGAATGACCTCTTGACTCTATCTGAAATCTCTCAGCCATTGAAACTTTATTTTGTTTCATTTCTCTTCCCCCTTTTGGTCAAGAAGGCTTTCTCAATCCCATTATGTCAGGTCCTAGCTCAGCCCCAGGGCTCATGTTCTGTGCTGCTAGGTAGATTTACACCCCTAGGAGTCATGACCCACGCAGCAGGGAAGGCAGCAAGTTCTCGTGCAGAGTTGGCTTAGAGACAGAAGCCACATCTGAGCAATAAAAGAGGTTCTCTGGGGGTGACTCTTAGGCATAATTATAAGTTGTCTTAACTTCTCCTTTGTAGGAATAAATTTCATAACACCAAGCCCCAGGATCAAGGGCTTGGCCTATTAAATTGGTCGTGCCACACGCTTGCAAGAATATCAGGTCTTCTCCAGGTGGAAAAGTTTAATATTTCCTTATTTTCCCAAGTCCCTTGCAAATACTTTTTAATCTTCTGTCCAGCTTACTTTGGAATGTATCAGGGCATCACACTAACCTGTACAAACCAACAAGACCTCGTTTCCTATTCAAGGTTCCATGTAATTACGGTGTTCAAATAAACTCGCCATACAAGCTCAATTCGATAGTGTGCTACAGAAAATATGAATTTTGCATCAAATAAACATCTCTTTCTTTAGTCTTATACAGACGTTGAAATTTTAAAATACAGTCAATATCATCCTTTATGCTTTAATCTGCTTTACCTTAGTCCTAACCAGATCAGCTTCATTCATTTATCTAATTGAAGTTTGATCTCTTTTTCAGCTTTTTTAATGGTTGTTGTATGGGGTAATGCTGACTTTCATTACTACAGAACTCTAGCCCTGAGTCTCAGGTGTCATGCAGATAGATATCCAAAATTCCAGGGAATGATACAATCATATTTACAATGAGCTCAACATCTCAAAATTTCAAAATAAGTTACAACTCAGGAATAGATGTGATGGTTATAAGAGTTTATAATCTAGGAACTTTACAATAAGCTTTCTCCTAATAAACTATTATCTCAAATTCAATTCTTAGAGTTTGCCCATTATAATTAGTCCATATTAGTGAGGCATTATAATATCTTTCTTCTCATTTCTGGCTTATTTCACTCAACATGTTGTCTTCAAGTTTCATTCATCTATTTGTATGCCTTGCAACCTCCTTCCTACTTGCCAGCTGCTCAATATCCCACTGTATGTAAACTACAGTTTGCCCTTCCATTCATTTCCGTTCATCAATCAATGTGCCCTTAGGCCACCTCCATCCATTGCAAATTGTGAATACTGTCACCATAAACACCAATGTGAAGATGTCCACTCATGTCCTTGCTTTCAGTTGTTCCAAGTACATACCTAGCAACAGGTTGCAAGATAGTATGGCAACCGTACTCCTATCCTCTTGTGGGACCACCACACTGCCCTCCAGAGGGGCTGCACCACTCTACTTTCCTACCACCAGTGAATAGGTACATCTCTCTCTCCACATTTTCCCAAGCACTTGTATCTTTCTGCTTTTTTTTTAAAACAGTTTTATTCACACGCCATGCAATCAATCCTAAGTAAACAATCAATGGGTCCGGGTATAATCACATAGTTATGTATTCGTCACCACAATCTATATGAGGACATTCCATCTTTTCCACAAAGAAAAAGAAGAGGAAAAAAATGAAGAATAAGAAATAAAATAATAAAAGTTTTTGCCATTTGTACCAATAATTTATATAGAAGACTCAAGGAGGCCAGCTACAAAGATTCTGCCACTTATTAAAAAACAATTGGTCTAGTGGCAATTGAATCATTCAGTATGTTTGTGTCTCTCTACTTGTTTATTTCAATAATTTAAATGTTTTGTGTATAATGATTAAGATCTCAGGCTCTGGAGACAGACTGCCTGGATGTAAGTTTGACACCACCCTTAACTAATTGAGAAAACCTGGGCAAGTTACCTAACATTTCTGTGCCTCCATTTCCTCATCTGTTAAATGGGAAGAGTAATAGTACCTACCTTATGAGTTAATAATGACACATGATAAGAAATATGCTTGTGCTTGCTGTTATTATTTCTCAGATATCAAGAACTACTTGGCATTGAGACAGGAAGTATATTAGAGATTGCCAGGTGGTGGGAGAGGAGGAAAAGGGAAATTTTTGTTTGGTGTTTGTACATAAAAAGTAATTTAAAAAAAAGAAATAAGATAAGATACACCTCGTATTGACTATACATCAGTGTGCCACATTGAAACATAAGAGAGCTAATAAAAATAGGTGAAGAAAGAGCTAACTTCTGGTGAGCACTTTCTGTACTGGTTTGAAACTGTTATGTTCCCAGAAAAGCCATGTTCCTTTAATATTAATCTAATCTTGTGGGGGCAGACCTATTGTCAGATGAGATCTTTGAGTAGGTTGCTTCCATGGAGATGTGACCCACCCAATTGCGGGTGTGACCTTGGTTTAGAGATGTGACCCTGCCCGTTTAAGGTGGGTCTTGTTGATTAGTTTGTTGGAGTTCTTAAAAGCAGAGAGAGAGTAACGCCCGAGGAACAGCTTATAGTTTAACAGTCTGGTAAAATTGGGTTACAAGAGAGTTTCAGTAGAGTCTTGTGAGATTTGGTATTAGAGGAGGGGGGGTTTATATTCTTTGGCCTTTTGAAAATAGTTTTATTTGCATATCAAACAATCCAACCTAAGTAAAAAACCAGTGGTTCCTGGTATAATCACATAGCCATGTCTTCACCACCACGCTATACTTGAGGACATTTTCTTTTCTTCTGCAATGAAACTCATACCCTTCCACTATCGCCCCTGCTTGTTGACATTTAGTTTTGGCATAATGCCGGTTTTACATTCAGTGGAAGCATTTTGCAATGTCACTGTTGACTGTAGACCCTAGCTTACATTGATTGTATTTTTTCCTGCATACCATCCCATTTTCAACACCTAATAATGGTGATATTCATCTGTTCTCCTTCATGCAAAAACATTCTTATATTGTTCTTTCACCTTTAACGCCTGTCCCGGTCATGTAGGCAGCTATGCGACTTGCTCTCAAAATGGAGAGGGGGTGGGGCCCGGACCCTGGGTCCCTGCACCTTCAATCTGACAGGGATTGCCTGTCCTTTAAACACTCATGGAGGCCCACTTGTCCGTGGTGTCTTTGTGAATCCAGGCACGTGGCAGGTTTTGGTTATGTCCATGGCGGCCTGCCGGGTAGATGTGGGAGCCAGAGTACAAGCCCAGTTGCTCTGATTCTAAGGCCTGACTTCTACCCACAATAACATGCTACACATCTTCTGTAATTTTAACCAAACTCAGTGACATTTGGGCAGAGACTGAAGAGGGAAATCTCATGAGGAAAAACATGGCTCTGTGCCATTTTAAAAATACCAAAATGAGCACATTACCCTTAGCATTTACACTGGATTTAAGCTATTCCTTTATATTGGATAATGTGTGACATGAATTACAAATGAGGGCTTACAAGATGCAGTGCTCATTGTTGGCTGTTGGGTGGTAGTGAATGTGACTTCATTTCTCCCCCAAGTATGGGTTAGGAAAAGAGATAAGACATGCGCACTATTAATTGTGCAAATCATCATGGGTTTAATGCTCGGTATGATGAATATAGGAAAATAAGGAAGAATAATCCTAGATGGAGAGGATATTTTGAGCAAGGACATTGAAGGAGGAAAGAAAACGGCAGGGTGAGTTTAGAGGGTAGAGTGTGATTCTCCCCAGGACATTGCTGGTCAGAATTTCAGAAGTTCTGGTAGGAACTGGGGTGGGAAAGTAGAAGTCATGAAGATTTTCCTCCATTTCAAGCTACAGACACCAATACACAGATGAGTCAAGTGACTTGCTTAAGGTTTCAATAACTGTCAAGGACAGCAGGTCCCACAGGTCAGGAATTATAGGACCTCCAGTGTACGCTAGGAGTCAGGGGCACCTTCCCTGCAGGGCTCTGTCCATCAGTCCTGCACCGTGATTAGAAGGCAGCTACAAGTACAAGCAGGCAAGAGCCAATGCCAGGTTTTAGGAAGACAGCCCAGCAGCCACCTCTGCTGCCACACTCTAAATGCCTGGCATGGCCAAGGTCAACCCTCAAGGGCCCCCTTCATCTACCTCACAGTTTTCTACCTTTGACTCTCTATTTAGATCAGGTGGGATTTTTTCCAAAAGCCACAATTGGAAAGGAGAATGACATTTATTCTGAATACATGTTTCATTGAACAGGAGTCTGATGGACAGGAGGCTGACCTCAACTTATGGTAAAACACTCCAAAAAACTGCTGAGTCAGGGGACCATGGCCTCCCATTAGATGTGCTTGCTGGAAAACATGACAAACAGAGATAAGGAGCAGGGGGACCACAGGGGATAGGGCTTCTGAGACACCGTGCTCCTTCTCACATCAGCCCAATGACACAGACAGCAGGGCCAAGAAAATGAATCTTCCCTACTGGTGACCCAGAGATGGTACTGACCCAATAGCAGGTGAGCAGGCAGCACAGGAACACATATCTCCAGTGGGGGTCACTGCTTCTTCAGGCACCACTGCACACTTAGGCATTTCATTTTTCTCCTATTTTTTTTAAGAGGAAATTTAACCTGAGTCCATAGGGAGACTTTCTGGAGGGTAAAAATCTCCAAAAACGCATGCAAAGTGTATGTATTCACCCAAGCCACTGTCTGAGGGATGATTAATGAGCATCCATGGTGTTCATCAATAATCAAAGGGGTTTTGCACCCCAGAACAGTTAAGAACCACTGGGTTTCCCATCTCCTCTATGGGAATTTAATCTCTTGTGGGAGTTTTGTTCTATTATGCCTCAGTTACAACACTGGAGGTTAGGGAGGAAGTACTGAAAAAGCTCTTAATTTGTTGAAGAGCACATTTAGATAGAAGAACAGATAGTCAGAGTTCCCTTCCCTGCTTTATTACAGATCCTTTTTTTCACCCCCAATGTGGGGGAAGCCTCTGTGTAAACTACTGAGACCAGAATAAGGAACTCAAGATGCTTGTTCCCTAAAACACCTGTCATTCTAGAGAACAGGAACAGGAACCAGGAACCTGGCATTTTGGTCTGACTAGTGAGCATTTAATGGGACCCTTGTATGCTGCTGCAAGTGAAACTGGAACACTAGAGCTCTTTATTCTGGAATTACATTGTTTGATCTTTTTCTATTAAGAATCATTAAAATATTAGTTAATTTCATGTATTGTTTCCATGTTCTAATAGAAAAAAGGCCCTGAGTTGGTCAGCTCAGGTGCAAAAAGACTAATCTTACCAAAAACAAAGCCATCTGGCCTACCTACAACCTGTTTTTGTATGACCCATGAGCTAAAAATAGCTTACATGTTTTAAGGATTGTTAAAAAAAAAAAAAAGGAAAAAAAAATAACAGAAAAAGAATATGGAACAGAACCTGAAATATTTGCAGAAAATGTTTTCTAACTCCTGGCCCTTTACAGAAAATGTTTTCTAGCCCATGGCCTATCTTATAATATAAGGGAACTTGGCTCCCAAACCACAGTTTCAAAAATTAAGAGAGTGTAGAGGTGGAGTTAAATCACAGGTCAGTCCTAGTGGAAGTGACTGAGTCTGCATTTTGGCTCTAGCACCTACTGGTTAGTGGCCCTAGGTCTCATCTCTTTATCTGAAAAATAGGATGAAAATTTGCTTGCTAAATTGTTGTGAGGACTGAATAACACCTTTAAAACACTAAACTAGCAGATGATAACTACTCAATAAATTCCAATATTATTTCAAATGCACTTCATAAAAAAAAGTTTATGTAGGGAGAGGAGCCTGGACTAATGAATCCTGTTCAAATAATAGTGTGTTAGAAAGAGCTCAGAATTCTCTCTCTCTCATTTTTGGCCTTGAAGTTGACATAGTGGCAACTAAACATCACTGATGAGACGATTGACCTCAGAGAACACCGTGAACTTAACAAGATCCACAGCCTTATGCTTCCTACGTCAGAACACCTATTTTAATCTGGAGAAACATTGCCATTTTTACTCACTCAAGATATGTTCACTCATTCATTCATTCATTCATTCAACTACCATTTAAAGAGCTGCTACCATATGCCAAGCACTGCATGAGGCACTGGGAATAAAAGACAGGCAGAGAGAGGGTCAGAGAGATGGGGAGGAGAGTAGGGGTGCCCTGTCCTGAAAGAGTGAGTGGGACTCAAGGAGGCTGATAAATAGGTGTAAATATAAAGTCTTCAGATGCAAAAATAGAGGCTTATCTACAATGAGGAACTAATCCAAAACTCCAAGTTGGGGAGCAGCTCATCAGGCTGAGGGAACAGCATGAGCAAATGCACAGGGGTATTAAAAAATTCAACATGTTACAGGACTTCAGGGAATTCCACAGAACTTGACGGGGCTTAGGTGAGAATAAGAAGGTCCAGGGTCCAAAAGCCACGCATAGTATGCTGTGGAATTTGCGCTCCATTCTGTAGCAGTTATATCAATTTTAAGCAAGAGCATGGAATGGTTTGTGCTTTAGAAAAATTACCCTTGAAGCAGCTGGGTATGTGATGGATGGGAAGGAACAGTCTGGAGGCAGGAAGATCAATTTGGGATCTATTGCAAAAGACTAGATAAGAGAGAATTGCAGCCTGAACTGTGGCAAGAGCTACTTAGAATGTCAGGAGAGAAGAGAGAGACATAGGTGAAGTTGGAGGTAGGAGCTAAAGACTTTCATATTTGCTTAGATGGTAGCATGATAAAGTCGAAGAAAGAGTATTGTTTGCGTCCTAGATTTTGAGGTGACTGGGCAGATGGAGGTGTATGATTTATTCAAAAGAGGGAGAAAGAAGAAAGAATCCAGTCTGGGAGAAAGGATAACTGTTTGCTTTGGGACGTGATGGATTTGAGGAACCTGCGAGGTGTGCTGTCTGGTGAAGCTCAGGAGAGGGACCCCAGCTGGAGATGCAGCTGTGTGAGGTATCAGGCCATAGGGAGCAGGAGGAACTAGGAAATAGATGCAAGTAAGATTCTGAGGAACACCAGTGTTTAAGGAGTAGGGAAAGGAAGGGAAACAGAGAAGAGCAACATATGATTGCAATTGAGAGGAAAATATCAAGTTGGTAGAACAAAACACAGTGTTCTCTCCAAAGCCAGAGGGCAGGGATAGAGAAAAGAGGGAGCAAGGAGACCATTGGTGAGATTCATGACGGCACTTTCAGAAGAAGATGGGGTCGGAGCCTGATGGCAGTAGGGAGGGTGGACAAGTGCAAACAGCAAGGGGAGAGCTCCTTTCTGATCTGGGCTGTGAGAGACACATGGAGATAAGGGAATGAGGAGCAATGAGGGACAAAGAGCTGCCATTGCTCCTTCCTTTATTGTGGTGATATTGTTTGATTTTTAAGAGATAATACACACATGAATTTCCACAGGCTGGGGGAACTATATCAATAGAGAGAAAAATTGTGAAAATATTGAAGTGGGGCAGGAAGGACAGAAAAGAAAGTCCAACAGAAAGGTGAGAGAGGGATCACATCAAGAGTGCAGGCCAAAAGGATGAAAGGAAAATGGAGGCACTGATAATCACAGATAAGAATAATGGTAAAATATTTTTGAGTACTTATGATGTACTAGGCACAGAGTAAGTATTTTATATACTTCTGATTATTAATTTGTTTAATTCTCATAACAACACAGAAAGCAAATACATTCATGATTCCCTATGTACAGATGAGGAAACCACACAAAGGGGTTAACACTAACACGTCTTGGCCACAGGTTTAGCAAGTGGTGGCTCCGGGATTCGGATGCAAATCCTTTTGTCAATTCAGGATGGGAATTAAAGACATAGCATCTAACAGCCTTAGTTACCCAGAAGGCAAGGTGCCCTGCCTGGAATGTGGTGTGCATGTGAGTGAGTGTGTGTGTGTGCGTGTGCACATGTCCACCTCTCATGGGGAGGCTGGTGATAAGCAGCAACATGGTGGGTGACTTGTGGCAAGTGATAAGGATGTGGAACAGACACTGAAGGCAGTAAAAGTGTGCTGGCCTCCTGGTCACACGGGGCTTCACTGAGGTTCAGCTTTAGTTAGAGGCCACAGTGGGGAGACTCCCCAGCAGCAGTCATGAACCAAGATCAGAGTGCCGAGCAGAAGGAAAACTATTGCTACGTCCATGCTGAAAGCCTTCAGTGTATCCCATTGCTTTTAGGATAAAAGCCAAGATGCCTTGCCCAGGCAACAAGACCCTGCACGATCTGGCCCCTGCCACTCTGTGCAGCCTCCGCCCTGCCCTGGCCCCCTCTCTGCCCTTCTGCCACATGAAGCTTCTTCCCCTCCTGCCTCTCAGCCCTGCAGTTTCCTGCCTCAGGGCCTTGCACCAGTTCTTGCAAAGATGTTCCTTCTACTTTTCTCCTATCATCCTCTTTCATCCATCCCAGTGTTGACTGGTACAGCATGTTTAGGTCAGTCCTCCTAATATTGATTTCCTATAGTACTTTGTTTAAGAGTCCAGGGTCTGGAACCACATCTCTTGAAAGCAAATCCTGGTTTTATCATTCTCTCACTATAGGACTTTGCACAAGTTACTTTACCACTCTGTGCCTCAGTTTCCTAATCTATTAAGTGGTGGTAACAACAGAACCTCCCCCAAATGATTACTGAGATGATTAAATAAGTTAAGATTTGTAACATGCATAGCGCAGTCCCAGCTAGATCATAGGTACTGAATGAATTGGGATCTTATCCATTTTTTAAATGTATTTCTCCATTGTGGCATTTACCAATATTTTAATTGAATGGCTAATTGTATAATTAATGATTTAACTTCTCACACCTTCAATTGAATATAAGATCCCTAGGGGCAGGGGACAGCCTATCTCCTCCCTCACAATATTCAGAGGAACTTGCACAAGCTAAACTCTCAAGGAATATTTGTGGAGTAAATTGAATTGGTTTGAGAAATCCTGAGGAGGGATAGAAAGAGAGTGATTGAAATGATGGTCCAAAGGGATTTGACAGAAGAGGAAGTGCAGTTCTGACGGAGCTTGATGACTTTGGAGAGTAATTTAGTGCAAACAGGAGAGGAAGCAAGTTCAAATGATAAGAGTTTATCAGAGAGCATTTGAGGTTTACTTCCTCATCTAAAAAAAGGACAATGAAAATGCTACATATACTAATGATTTGATGATGAGATAGTTTAAGGTGTAGACACATTCTCAATAAAACCCACCTATTTGGAATGAGGAGGAGCCTAAGGTTTCTGAAGTCAGTCAGAATGGGCTTGTATCTCCCCTCCTCATTATCTCTACAAGTTTTGGTAAGAATGCCTCAACCACTTCAATCCTAAAATGAGGATGATAATACCTCCTTGCCACCTTTTGAAGTATATATGAAAGTATGTATATAATGCACCAGAGACATAGTAGGCATTTAACAAATGACAGATGCTCTTTACTATAATAGAGATTTTTGATGCAGAGTAGAAGTAAAGAGATGCATAGCAGTTGATACTTGAAATGTACTGTTGTGTGTGATAGATAAGAGAAATTAATGCTGAAGACTTTTATAAAACATAAAATCACCCTGTAAGGTAGTAAACCCCTGCATTATTTAATTTGTATTGTTATTTCATGATTGCTAGAATATAAAAATGCACAATAATGTGACTATACTCTTGACCCTTATGGGCAAAATTATATAGCTGTTGCAGGGGTTCATGTCCCTCCTGGGGCATTACCTGGAGAAAAGTCTTGTTCCTCATTCTAGATACCAGAACTGAGGGACAAATCCTGGAGCATAAAAGAATAGTCATCTGCTCTCAGGCTTGACCGTGGGGTTGTCACAGTGTCGAAGGGAGATGTCTTGGGTAGTGGATTATAAAACCTCATTTGGAATCTTGAGTCTGCTACTTATTAGCTGTGTGACCTTGAGTTAGTTACTTAATCTATTTGAGCCTTAATTTCTTCACCTGTAAAATGGAGGTAATATCCATCATATAGGATGGTTGGTAAAAAGAAACAATGCATGTAGACTTCCTAGCAGAGTACCTGACACATATTAGAGAATTGTAAAAGGCAGCTGCTTTCATTGTCATTCATTAGTGAATCCTCTAGATAGATGTAAGCTAAGGCATGAGAAGTAAGTCTCTTAGGCAAATGGCCAGCTGTGGTTTGCAAGGCCTTTGGTAATAGAAGACTGTAATCTTAGCCCTTGCATAAGGCAGGATGTGGTGGTGGATCAGGATCCATACAGGAAGTGAACCAGAATATTTTAAATACTTCTTATATTTCCCAGGCTTCTTTCACTCTTACTCCTTGTGGTGGTTGGTTTCAGTTCTCAGCTTGGCGAGGTGAAGGTGCCTGGTTCTGTTGCTGTGGACATGAGCCAATGGTATGTGAACCTCATCTGTTGCTCATTATATTTGCGGTGTCGGCAGAGAGGCATGCCTGCTGTAATGAATGATGTTTGATTTGATTGGCTGGTGCTTAGGTGGGAGAGCTCAATGTAGCACAGCCCAAGCAGCTCAGCATACCTCATCTCAGCACTCACAGCTCAGCCCAGGCCTTTGGAGATGCAGAAAGAAATCACCCCGGGGAAAGTTGTTGGAACCCAGAGGCCTGGAGTGAAGGCCAGCAAAGATTGCCCTGTGCCTTCCTACATGGGAAGGAGGCTCAGTTGAAAGTTGGCTGCATTTCCTCTGAAGAACTAATGAAATAAATAATCCCCCGTTATTGAAAGTCGGTCTGTTTGTGGTGTGTTGCATTCTGGCAGCGGGCAGACTAGAACACTCCCTTCTAACACTTAGTGTGCTGGTTTGAAAGTATTGTTATGTACCCTAGAAAAGCCAGATCCAATCTTGTGGGAGCACCCATTTCTTTTAATCCTGATTCAGTAATGTAGATTAGAATCTTTTGGATAGATTATCTCCATGGAGATGTGACACACCTAATTGTGAATATTAACCTTTCATTAAATGGAACTGTGACTCCACCCAATCCAGATGGGTCTTTATTAGCTTACTGGAATCCTTTAAAATAGGAAAGCTTTTGATGCAAGCTCAGAGCAGACAGAGCCTATGGAAACAATAAAGCTGACAGAACAACAGATGCATCAGAGCTGACACAGATGAGGACCCATGGAGAACAGAAATGCGGATGTTTGGAGATGCTTGGAGCCTAGCAGATGTCACAATGAGATGTTAAGCAAGCTAGAACCTGGAGAGGCAGATGCCAGCCACCTGATTATCCAGCTGACAAAGGTATTCTTAATCCATGGACCTTTCTTGAATTAAGGTAACCTCTTCTTGGTCCCTTAATTTGGGCATTTTCATTGCCTTAGAACTGTAAACTTGTAACTTATTAAATTCCCCTCTATAAAAGCCATTCCAGTTTTGGTATGTCACATTCTGGCAGCTAGCCAACTAACACACTTAGTAAAACTTTTCCAAAATCCACCTTGTCTGGTTGGAGGCAGAGGTACCAAGGAAGACATTTGAGCCTAACATGAGTAAAGGAAGAAAGAGCAAGCCAGCCCTGCAAACCAACATCCTGGACATTTGTCTGCAATGAAGGAGAATATGGCATGACCACGTGGGCAGCACTTGGCCTGTGGTCCCTCTCACATGGAGTATCCCTCCAGAGCTAATCTTTGGGGATTCAGGTTCATATTCGTAAGGGAGTCTTTTCCTCCAGCACCTCCACTAACCTGCTGATTATATTTAACCATTCCATAGATGACATTCACTTCAAATAAGATACACCTGACTCTTCCAGAGGTTCCTTGACATAATCATTTGATCATCAAATTAATAAAACAAGGAAAAGTAATCATCAAGAACCTTATCAACAGGCAGATGGAAAAGGGTAACAGGTGACAAAAATTTCCTGGAAGGCACTCAGTCCTTCCCCTCCCTCTCTTTTCCTTAGTTTGGGCAACTCATCTTCAAAATGCAGGGGATCTCCTATGCCTGCAGCCTCTAAGAACCGGAGTTCTCTAAGTACTCATCAGCCAAACTTTTCCTGAGGCTCCCTCTGCAAAGGCCCCTTGACCAGGGTGGTCTATCAGTCACTGGAAGGCAGCGCAGCCAGGGCCTCAGGCCATATGTCCATGCTCTAGCCCTATTCTCCCTTAGAAGTGTAGAGGGGGACATTTTCAGCAGATCAAAGGGGCATAGCAAGCATGAAAGAATACTGTCACAGGACAGAAAGAAAAGCTGCTTTCAGGGATGCTTTGAGAGCTGGGAAAGCATGTAGTCCAAAGCCATCTCTGGGAAACAGAAAAAATCTGCAAAAAAGATTCACTGCAATCTGGAGTTTGGAGTAATGATGGTTCTGCAGAAAAGAGCTAATTCTGGAAGTACTGGGTCCATCAGCCCCATGAACTCCCCTCCCCATCACCCTACTTTCCCTTCCTCACGCCCCACCCCCACCCCAATGTGCAGCATGCTTCCCAGATTTAAGAAAAGCCCAAGACATTTTTCAATTATCTGTGTACTTCAAGAGTGTATGATTTAGTTGAAATGATAAGATATTAAAATCATTGAATGATATTAATTTACTTATTCATAAGTGCAACCACCCAAAACACAGGCATAAGCAAAGCAGAACTCTGAATCAGAATATGTGTCAACAAATCCCTGCCCTAAACAAAAGAGGATTCCAGGCTTCTGGAAATGATCTATATCTTGAACTAAGTGGTGGTTGTATAGACATATTTACTTTGTAGAAGTTTGTGGAGCTGTGCACCCATGATTTATTCACTTGACTCTATTTCTCAATTTTTAAAAAAGCTTACAGAAAAGCTCTTGCCCCTTAACTATGGGAATTTTATTCATAAGAAAACTCCCTCTGTCCTCCCTCACATCTTATTTAATCTTATTTTAGATCAATTTTGTAGAAAGTGAATTATATAATTTCCCAGCCTTCAAGAGCCATAAAATGGAAGTGGCTGGATATAGAGAGGGGCCAGCGGTAGATTCCATCAGTTTCAGGTACAAGGAAAATGTGAGAAGCCTGGCATAAGAAAAGGAGGACAGAGAGGGAAAAAAAATCAAAAACATAAAAATCAAACTCAAGAAGACACAAAGAAGAGCTATATCAGGCTCCTTGGCATAGAAGCAAATGGTTCTATTAATCTCAAAAGCCCTGAGAGAGCATTAAAATTTAGCCCCCTACCCTCACCATATGGCCTTGGCCAAGTCACTTGACCTGATCCTTAGCATCTTCATTTTCATAATGGAGTTAATCATGATACCATTTTGCCAGGTAGTTTTGAGGATTAAATGATAAGGGTTGGCATGCAATAGGCATTCCCAAATTGTTTCCACTATTATCTCTCTAGTAATGGAATAAAAATACCACCAACTATTCGAAACCCTGTGGCAGATTCTTTGGGAGACATCAAGAATGAAGCATGCCCCTTGCCTTCAAGTGACTTTCAATGCAGTGGGAACAGCACACAAATACAAATAATTCAAATTCAAATCAGAACATGATGAACATTTTGAGAAGGTACTCTATAGAAGAAGAAAAAAGTGTTTATTGTATGCGCCAAATGCCAAAGATTATAGTATTTTACATAAATAACGCATTTAATCCTTATGACAACACAATGAGGCAGATGTTATCCCCATTTTTAACAGAGGAAGAAGCTAAGGCACAGGGAAGTTAAATAACTTGCCCAAAACCATAAAGTGTCAGAGCCCTCAAATCCAGGCAATCCAGTCTAAGAGTTCATTCTGTTAATCATTTATCTCATGTAGACTAATAAACTATATAACATGCATTTTGTAATTTATCTAATAGAAACCACGTTCTGAGGAAAGGAGTGTCCTCTTATAGATAAGCATCAGAAATCTAGTACTTTTTTTTTAACTTATTAATCAGCTTTATTGAGGTTTAATTTAAATACTATAACATATACCCATTTTATGTGTACAAATCAATGAGCTTTGACAAATGTATACTCTCATGTAACTATCATCCCCAAAAAGATATTAAAGAATTCCATCAGCCCAAAAAGTTCTCTCATAGTGCTTTGAAGTCAGTCCCTTTCCTAGAAGTAGTTAAACCCTGATTTATTTTCTTTCTCTATACATTAGTTACAACTGTTCAGGAAATTTATATAAATGGATTCATACAGTATGCATCTTTTGTGTCTGTTTTATTTCACTCAGCATGATATTTTTAAGATCCATCGATGTCATTGTATCAGTAGTTCATTCCTTTTTATTGATGAGCAGCATTCCGTTGTCTGAATATATTACGATTTGTTTATCCATTCATCACTTGATGGATATTTGCGTTGCTTTTGTTTTAGGGCTATTATAAATAAAGCTGCAATGAACATTTGTGTGTAAGTCTTTGTGTGGACATATGTTTTCATTTCTTTTGAATAAATACCAAGCAGTGGGATTAGTGGACCATATGCTAAGTGTATGTTTAACTTAATAAGAAACGCCAATCTATTTGCCAAAGTAATTGTATCATTTTCACTCCTTCCAGCGATGTATGAGAGTTTAAGTTGCTCTGTAGCCTTGTGAACACTTTGGATTGTCGGTTTGTCATTATAGCTATTCTAGTGGGTGTATAGTAGATCTTATCGTAGTTTTCACGATATTGAACATCTCTTTATGTACTTACCAATCATTTGCATGTCATTTTTTGTGAATGAAATTTTTGACCATTTTCTTAATTGGGATGTTTACTTTCCCTTATTGATGGGTAAGAGTCCTTCTGGATACAAGCAAGTCCTTTATCAATTATATGTAATGTGAACACTTTCGTGGAGCCTGTGGCTTGTATGGCAATAACAGTTTGATACTCACTTTTTTCCTTTAGAAACTGCACCTTGAAAGAGGCGTAGAATTTAGACGAATGGAAAAAGAAAAGAACAAGCATAAAGATAGACAAACAAACATTTTCATGAAAAGCAGCTTCAAAGTCATGTCCTATAAAGAGTAATGTGGGAAGAGAAGTCAGAGCCAGGTCAAGAAGGGTGACATATTCAGAAATTTGGAATTTATGTTATATGCAGTGGGAAGTCATAAAATGTTTTTCTAATAGGCAAACAGATAAAAAGATCTGCTTTAGGAAAAGTGCTTTGAAAGCAATATATAAAATAGTTTTGAAAACCAGGCATTAAAGGTAGGAATACCAGTTAGGAGACAATGTCAACATTCCAAGTGGGAAAAAATTAGGCTCTGAAATAGGGGACTGGCTATGGTATTGGAAAGAAAGCAAAGAAGCTGTAATTTGTGGAACACAGTTAACAGAATCTGGAACCCATTTGGAAGGTAAGATCGAAGCAGCATGATTGGATGATGGGGTCTGTGAGGTTCTAAGCCTGTTGACTGGACTGAAAATACCAAACCACAGCTCAGGAAGGCAAGAGGAGGAGCTACTCTACAGAAAGGAGCCTGGCTTGCCCCTTAGGAAGTGAAACGTTTTGTTCCCCATGGAGAAATTGGCTCATGGATACAAAATCAGAACTTGTCTGCTCTCTGCATGGAGAAGATTGTTGAAACTGGGAGAACAGAAAGGATCACTTTGATAAAGAATGAAACAAAAGAATTTCAGCAGCATTTAAGGGGTAGGAGGAGGAAAAGGAGTCATTTAAGGAAACTGAGAAGAAAATGGTCCAAGAAGTAAGAAGAAAACCAAAGAATTCCGTGTTGTGAAAACCTCGGAAAGAGAGTTGCAAAGAGGGGGATGTCAGTACTGTCAAATGCTCCAGAGACACTGAGGGGGAGAATTTGGAACCATCGAGAAACGTGCATTATGTTCAACACACTCTGTGTTCGACACACTCTATTTCAGGAGGGGAAGTGTGCCATATTTTTTTAAATTTTCTTTTTATATGTTATGGATTTTTATAACATTTTAAAGTTAAAGTAGTAGGTTGAGTTGACTTGTAAGATCATTTATGTGAAGAAAAACATGGAATTCCCTAGTGGTAAATGAACCAGTGGAGTGGTTTTCAAACCTTTCTTTTTTTTTTTTTTTTTTCAAAGCAGATAACCTTTTCTTCAAACAAAACCTTAATCAGAAGCCCAATTTCTAAAACAAATAGAAGAGGAACTATCTGTTTGAAGATAATGGAATGGGGACAGAGCCTCCATTAACATGTGAGCCCTCCACAATCAATAGATGGATGGTTAGAGAAATAAATGATAGATTATAAATATAGTTGGATTAGAGAAAGATAGAAAGATAGACAGACAGACAGACATAATTTTAACCTCTTCATATCCCCAGTTGAAGGAAATCTCTTTGAGAGTAGGGACATTATCTGTCTGCTTCACTATTGCATTATCAGAGCCTGAAATAGTGTCTGGCCCTAAGCAAAAAATAAGTAAAGGACTAAATGAATCTGAGCTTTCCAATGGAAGTAGAAGAGAGAAGTAAGAGAATTTGTTACATTTAACTGTATACTATATTCAGAATTCTAGGTTATTTGCAATTTTGTGAGTTTGACATATGTAACACCAACTCTGTGAGTAGATATTATTATACGTATTTTATACATAAGAAAACATCAGCTTGAGGAGCATCCCCCAGTCATGTCATTTGACAGACCTAGAGATCCAACCCAGAGGCACTCAGGGCCAATAAGCGTGACCTTTATTTCCTGCCCCACCATGTCACGCCAGGCTTCCCATTGAACCCACAGAGAATAACTTGGCCTCTGATGGTAGCTCTGGCACAGACTCAAATAAGTTATCTGAGTCCGTTTAAGGATCTCTTTATACCAGATGACAGTGGGCACAACTGAGAAAGGATAGAGAACATCAGAGTAACAGCAATAACTCAGTTCTTCTTGCTGATGGTATTGGTCTTTGGGATGAGAAGACTGGTGGGGCAAAATGAACACAAAGTAAATTCTGTCTTAATAAGAGGCTTTTATATATACCCCCACCCCTAAAAGGGCCAGTGGGGAAATGCTATGAATTCTGCAAGCCGACTCAACATTCACACATTCACAGCACTGTGTCTGGAGGGTCTGTAACCATTGAATCAGTTACTATTGCTGAGTGACAAACCCCCAAAACGTAAAAACTTAAAAGAACAGTCATTTGTTTATTTCTGTGGACTGGTAGTTGGGACTGCGCTCAGTCGTGTTCGGCTGATCTTGGTTAAACTTGCTTGCTCGTGCATCTACAGTCAGCTACTGGACTGACAAGGGCTGGGTGGTCAAAGAAGTCTCAGCTGGCCTGGTTCAGTTTCTGCTCCACGTGGTCTCTTACCCTCCAGCAGGCTAGCCTGGGTATGTTCACAGGACAGCAGTTGCAGGCATCCCGAGAGGGAAGGAAGAAGAATGTAGCACGTCTTGAGGCTTGAGCTCAAAATCAGCACAGTATCACTTCTGCCATATTCTATTGACCAAAGCAAGTTACAAAAAACCAGGCCAGGTTTAAGGGATGGAAGATGGTGGCCATTTTTTGCAACCTACCACAGCCATTCTTCTTCTTTCCTACTCCTGAACCTCAGGGAATTCCATATAATACAGTTTTCACTATTAGGCTAACCCTAGGAAAAACTGTGATTCAATGAAATTATTCAGCCCCATCCTCACACCAACTTTTTATTTGGTGTCTGTCGCCTCTCTCCTACCCTCTTAAGCACTCCCTACCTTCTCCACCTTCTTTATCAAAAGAGATTCTGATTAAATCATTCATCCTGAGGGCAAATGGATAGGTTGAAGGTGATGTCTGTTTTGGATATAACTGCATTTTAATGTATATCCAAGTCTTAAGCTAAAGAATGGAGCATTCCTTGGCAATGTGGGACAGAAACCCCAGGATGAGCCAGGATTTGGCATTAAGGAGCTGGAGAGAAGTGCCTGAAACTGTAAAGCTGTGTTCCAGTAGCCTTGGCTCTTGAAGATGACTGTATAATGATATAACTTTTACAGTGTGACTGTGTGACTGTGAAAACCTTGTGAGTCTGGTGCTCCTTTTATCCAGGGTATGGACAGATGAGTAAAAAATATGGATAAAAATAAATAAATAATAGGGGGTACAAAGGGTAAAATAAATTGACTAGATGGAAATTCTGGTGGTCAATGAGATGGAGGAGTAAGGGGTATGATATGTATGCATTTGTTTTATATTTTCCTTTTTCTTTCTTTTTCTGGGTTATGCAAATGTTCAAAAAATGATCATTGTCATGAATACACAACTACGTGATGATTTTGTGAGACATTGAGTGTATACTATGTGTTCTAGTTTGTTAGCTGCCAGAATGCAACACACCAGAGACAGATTGGCTTTTAATAAAAGGGGATTTATTTTGTTAGTTCTTCAGAGGAGAGGCAGCTAACTTTCCACTGAGGTTCTTTCTTACGTGGAAGGCACAGGATGGTCTCTGCTGGTCTTCTCTCCAGGCCCCTGGGTTCCAACAACTTTCCCCGGGGTGACTTCTTTCTGCATCTCCAAAGGCCTGGGCTGAGCTGCGAGTGCTGAGATGAGGAATGCTGAGCTGCTTAGGCTGTGCTACATTGCATTCTCTCATTTAAGCACCAGCCAATTAAGTCAAACATCACTCATTGCAACAGACATGCCTCCTAGCCGACTGCAGATGTAATTAGCAACAGATGAGGTTCACGTACCATTGACTTATGTCCGCAGCAACAAAACTAGGTACGCTCACCTGGCCAAGTTGACAACTGAATCTAACTAACACACCATGTATGGAACTTTTGTATGTTAAGAATGTTTGTATGTTTGTATGTTAAGTTTTATCAATAAAAAAAAGAATGGAGCATTAAGAGAGCCTATGAAAGGTGCTTCTTCACATGGAACAAGGAAAGATTTTTGTTTGTTTGTCTTTTAGTTACTTTCTACATAACCACACACCCAGTGAGTACTTAACACTTATTCAGCAGAGTGAAGGCCCTAATGTATTTTCGGTATGAATGATTATGGAAGAATATTAGTATGAACTAGGAATCAGAGGAGCCAGTCTTGGGCCATTCTTGGCTGTCTTTTTTTTTTTTTTTTTTTTTTTTTAAAGGAAGGAAAGACAGAGAAGGAAGGAAGGGAGGAAGAAAGGGAAACATTTTTAAACATTTTCTTGTTTTATTATATTTTGTTTGTTTTTTACATGGGCTGGGGCCGGGAATCGAACCGGGGTCCTCCGGCACGGCAGGCAAGCACTCTTGCCCGCTGAGCCACCGCGGCCCGCCCTCTTGGCTGTCTTTTGACGGTTTAACCTTACACAAGCTATTCTTGTCTTCCCATTTACAAAATGAGAGATTTGGTGAGACAACCTCTTGGATTGCTTTTTGTTCTAATATCCTATGAATTCTAATAAACACTTTAAGGGAAAAGAGAGGCAATCTATTCTTTTCTCTCTCAAGCCAATCAATCCATCAACATGTTCACTCAGCATGTGTAGGACCATGCAGGTAGCATTTAGTCTGGGGCTCTGTACCAAGTGAACATTACAATGACGACTGGCCAGGAACGGGTCACAGACTGTCCTAGATTTCTAGATCCTTGTCAATGGCTCTGGGGAGATAGTAAAAATATTCACTTCAGGAGGAATTGTTGATAGATTTTTATTCACTGGATATTTTCTGCCTCTCAGAACAGTTCAGTAAATAGCTTTGAAAAAGTTAGTGTCCTTTTTCTACCCTCCACCTCTTAGCCCTGCTACCCCAAGCAACAACCATGTCTAATGTGTATTTCTCAGTGTATACATTGAAATGCAGTCTATTGTATACATTTCCTCTATGTACACAATACATCTGTCTGCCCGGGATATACACAGCCATCTCCCAACTTTAAACATCAGTTTGTATATACAATGTGGGTGGGTTGGGTTTGGAACCAGCCAGGACTAGGCCGTGCACCTACATTTGTTTAATGGCCCTGTCTTAACAAACTGCCATTCCAGCAAATGTGAAAAAAATAAACAGGGACAGGTCTCTCCCTTTTTTTTTTTCAAACTCAACATGAAAAGTTATTGAGTGATCCTGCTGTGCAATAGCCAGAGGTAGTGCTAACAAAAGAAAAGCTCTAAGCTCTACTTACTGTGTGGAAAGTAGTTCCTATGCTTTATCATCTCTTAGGACCTGTCAAGCTCAGTTAGTCGGGTGGACATGGATTGCCTCAAACAGCATTTGCTATGCATTTGTTTTCCAAACACACTATACCTTCCCTGAAAAGTTAATCCTGAAAGATAAAATGTTTGGAAGTTGATTCGGTGCTTACTGAATCACTCCTCTTTAAAACCCAATCTCCAAAGGAAAAACAGGAACTGAGTTCAAAGGTGGGTCAAACATTCAGAGCGAACTTAAGCTTGAGTTAATCTTATGCTAGACATTAACTGAAAGTGAATATGATTTTTCTAAGCAGAGAATGTATTCCAGTTCACAAATAAGGCTATTTCCCCAGGTACCTCGAGTCTCTAAAACTCAGCATCTCCAATCTAAAGTGCACAGACTACCTTCACAAAGATATCACGTGGCATGGAATTCCAGATGCCCTTGACCATTCTTTGATAGCAAAGTCATTACTCTTAGTATTATTAGTATGGCAATAAAAAAACATATACACAGTAAAGTTCAGGACAAGATCAAAAAGCGAGCAAACAATAGCAGCACTTATTAAGCTTCCAGTCTTAGATTAAAAAAAAAAAAATAGGAAGCCATCCTCCTGGCCCTGGAAGTTGAAGAGACTAGTTGTGCAACAGCTCAAGTATTTGATGAAGCTTTATATAATTGTTTACCTGGAGTGGATGGTAACAGGCCACACAGACACTTTAAGAATTCCAAGATGGTGGAGATCTTTTTTAGAAGGGAAAGGGAAAATGTGGAAGGCAGAATTCTAAGATGGCATCCAAGATCCCCACCCCCTGGGGATTAGTTGATAATTTGAAGAAGTTCAAAGGAGGTAGGAAGTAGTTATACAAAGGAGAAAGGAAAAGGTAATTGAGCAAATTTCTCATTTTGATCCATGTATATGTTTACCCAGTAAGGAAACCATGAGGTATTATGTCCGTTACATACAAGAAAACTGATGCTCATAGATGCTCATTGGTTGTACAAGGACATATGGATAACCGGGGGCAGAGTTAGCTTTCTGAAGTAAAAATCTAATTGAAATATCTGAGATCCTTTATTTGTTCCTATAACCTAGAGAATACAATTCACATTCCTCAGCCAGCATATGAGACCCTCTGTTTACTTCCTGTCACACACTCTTACACTCTAGCCAAGCCAAAGTGCACACATAGCAAACACCCACCCTCCCACACATCCCTGCAACAAGGAGATGGTTCCCTCCATAAGGATTGTCTTTCCTTGCCTTCTCCCTCCCCACCCCCAGCCCCCTGTCTCAAGCTTGCTCACTTATGGATCTTCCATACTTCCTTTAACACTCTGTTCAAAAGTAATTTATTCTGTAAAGCCCTCCCTGATCTTTCGCCTGAGTTCCCACTTACCCCAGGTCCACACAAACTTTCCTTTGTGAGCCTACACTATATTGAATACACCTGCGTTAGCACTTCATCCTAATAATAACAGCAATAACAGAAACAATTGCTCACATTTATTGGGTGGATATTTAAAGCCATATACCATGTCTTTTCATAAGCACTGTCACATTGTATTTTTATCACATTTTCTGTGTGTTTACCAGTATCAACACTAAATGATGAACTTCGCAGAGGCAAGGATAACTTTTTCATCTCTATCTCCCCCAGAGGTCTTCACAGTATAGGAGGCTCTCAAAATATATTTAATAAATGAGTTAAAAGAGTCAGAGGTAGGGCTAGAATTCAGGTCTATGAATCATGGGTAGTTATCTGCAGCCATACCAGCATCATAAAATAAACGTAGCAGGGCCTTGTCAAACTACAAAATACCATGTGAATAGAAGTAGGAGACGCCCACTCAGCTACCCGCTGCTGTGCCCCTCACTCATCTCCCAGATTCACCTTCTCCCTTCTGGCTATCTTGCTGACAAAATAATTTATGATATGGAAGCGTATCAGCAATACTCAAACTGTCCCACCATCGGTAACTACCCACCTCCTCTATGCCAGGAACACCAAATTACAACTAAGAATGTGGGATCATGAACAGTAGGACAGATCATGAAGGCTGGTCCCAGAAGAAGCAAGTATCCAAAGAAGCACTATAGCAGTTTGGACACATGTGTAGAAAACCTGGACTCTTTGACCTTCCAGGCACCCCAGGAAGCACAGGTAAGTTCTCCAGTTCAACCCCCAAAGACCTGTATGTGCTCACCTGTCCTTAGAATTCTGTGCTGAACACCAGCTGATTCTTAAATGAACCGTGACAAATTCATTACCATCTAAGTAAGTAGAATTCTCCTTATTCAAGTCCTCACCATTTCGGGATGGGTAACAGAATCGTTCTGTGTGAGATACCATCCTAACCTTTATTGGCAAAAGTTACATATTTAATATGCCACCAGCCCAAATTATGTTCTGTTCTGTTGACCCTAGACTTGGACAGAAATATCAGAGAATGGAATTTTCCCTTCCAATTTAATATAACAAGCTTTATCAGGTCTTCTCTTGAACAAAAAACATCTCTTGTTTTTGTTTTTCCAAATAACAAGGCATACCATCCTTCCTTGCTTTACAATCACCTGTGACTTCAGCCCAAACTACCCTCCCTCTGATCCTCCTTCCTGCCAGCTCCAACCCACCCTACAAAATGCAGATAGGTAGAAATTCTCTAAATATGGTATACATGAACAAATGTTTGCTAGGTTGAGAATGAAAAGGAAGAAATTTTCATTTTGTGTAATTAGGACTGGACTTGCATAATAGATACTAGTATTGGAGCAAATTAAGGCCATTTAAAGGTATAACTCAGGAATATTTAGCTAGTTCCTTGTTTTCTAATGAAGGAGGAGAAAAATCCCATAGCTTCTTACTCAAAAAAAAAAAAAAAAAAACAGAGGAAAATAGCCTATTCTTTTATATTATGTTTGAGGGTAATTCATACCTCCACCAGTTCAATTCAAGAAACCTTATTTAAAGCAGGACCAAGCACCAGGAGGGACACAGAGATGAGAAAGAAATAGTCACTGCTCTCCAGAAACTAGTAACAGACATGGTAATAAATAAATAACTCTAAAATAATACAGAACCTAAACAAATGTTACAGCAAAGGTGAAAGCAAAAGAGATGTGTAAGTAGGGAAAATTAAGTTCATGGGGGCAGTTTTCTGATGCTTCTCAACTTCCCTTTTCTGAAACATGGAGCAACCAAAGGTTATTCCAGCTCAGATTTCTGAATAATAAAAATGCATTCTTTTCTGATACAACACAATTGTTGCATTCCTGAGGTATATCATATTATCAAAAATAGCACTACAAAAACAATTATTCCAATAGGAAAACAAAAAGGGTTGAGGCTGAAGACTTTTAGATGTGCAGTAACAAAGTTATTTTCCCTCCAGGAATTTCAGTAATGAAAATGCTTTTTTACTAGTTCTAGGGGTATTGTGTTATTTTAGGCAATATCTTGGTTCATCAAACTGACAAAAACAAACCTAAATATCCCTGAGCAAATGTGAGCAGTATACAAAACCATACCCAAATCAGTGAGTTTCAAGACCGTCAAAATCAATTGCAACCCCATTTGCAATTTAGGGCAGATCATATTACTCTTTTCTAAATACTCTGGTCTCAGTTCTTGCAGTGCCCTCCTGCCCCTCTCCCTTAAAAGGATTATACATGCCTGCATGATTGAACTCAGGAGGAACCATGGGACTTGCTTTGGCCATTGAAACGTGGGTGGATGTGACAGGCGTCACTCCCACGCAGAAGCTTTCAGATCCAGCTTGTGGTTCATCATTTATTTTTCTTCTGCCACCACTACCTGGAGTAGCCCAACCAGGAACTGCTCTTTCAGTGAAAATGAATCCTTGAGACAAAACAACCATGGAACTATGCCCCAAGAACACAGGATGTGAACATGTGGTAAAAAGGTGATATAAACCCTTGTTGTTAGTAAGACAGTAAGATTTGGAGACCATTTGTTACCACAGGATAAACCAGCTTTTTTGCACTAATACAACAAGTGTAACAAAAGCCAAGAAACACCAACTGAGAAGCCAACAATTCAGAGAAAACAATTCAAATAAAACAACTTCCTATAAGGTAGGTCAAATGTTTCCCAAATGCAATCTTACTGTTAACAATTGTGATCTACATAATGCTACCATTTTTTGCACTCTGTACTAAATCATCTCATTTGATTCTTTCGACAATGATAATGAGGTAGATATAAATGTCCATTTGACAGAGAAGAAAACTGAGACCTCAAAAGGTTAAGTAATTTTCCAAACCTTGTTCACCAATAAAGTGCCTAAAGCAAGAATTTAACTAATGCTGTTTGACTCCAAATCCCTCCTCCATATCTCTCTTCCACAGGACTCAACAGGAATAAATTAACTGGCCATACTAGGTGACCTCTGGATACAATTTTGAAGCGATTAAAAAAATGGGATTGTTGCTAATGTGATCTGGATTAAGTTACTTAGCCTCCTGAGGCTTAGTTTTCTCATCCGGAGAATGGGGATGATAACATCATCCCTAGCATTGTTCAAGGATTAAAAATACAGAAAACGACCAGCACAATGTCTGGCACATACATAGAAGCACTCAATTAAGATAATTCTCTGTATAACCAGTGGTAGTCCTGATGCAGCCAAGTTAAAATACTAGGACTGAAGAGAAAAAGATTTTTCTTCCTGGTGCCCCTTGAGAAAGCAACTCCCTCCTGGGGCTATAGGAGACCAAGGCATAGCAAGAGCCTAAGTCATTAGAGATGCAGGAATGGGTCATGGGGCAGGATAGGAGTCACCAGTGGAGGAGAGGGCTGTAGAGCAGGCACAGGGTAGCAACGCATATCACTTCTCCATCCATCTAACAGGCAAAGCACAAATGGCCAGGGGCAGCCGTCAGCAGAGCCCTTAACAGATGGACCCATGAAATACAGGAACAGGTTGGGCGCCAATGGCCGGAAAAGGAAAGCTTAGAGGAACAGGGCCTGGCTCAGGATGAAGGGAGAGAGATCACTGTGAACAGGAGTGAGTTAGTGACAGGCCATGGCCCCTGACTAGCAATGAGCTGATGGGAGCAGCTGATGGTACTAATGACAGGAGGTAATGATGATGAAAAGCACTTAAGCAATGGGCCTTCAAGTAGCTGTTGTTGTTGCTGAAAGGCATCCCCACCACAGAACAAAGCAATTAGTCAGTCACCCCAGACACCCAGCCCCTCCTCCGCCCGCCTCCCTTTTCCCACCTTTCCAGACCTCGGACCATTCATCCCTTTGTGTCACCAGCCCAGACTGCTGCAGCTCAGACCCAGCAAACAGAAACGCACCAGCTGGAGCCCAGGCTGTAACGGCTGCTTCCCAAACCGGCAGCTCCAAAGGCAGACTGGGGTTAGAAAAAAGGGGCCTTAAAGAGACCTTTCTGTCACCACAGTTCTGTCATGACTTTTACATGAAAAAGTTCCTTGTATACTTATATATTTGAGTATATGGCACTGATCTTTTCCCATAACACAAAGACTAGGCCTACAGGGTTTTTGCAGCTGGAAAAATAACTGTGAGCTACAAATTAGGGCATCATTTTGGATTTGGTCAATTCTATATTAAAAAAGAAAGAGTACTAGGCTGTGAACTGAGATTCCTGAGTGCTTGCTGTTACTTCTATTCATGCTGTAAGAGTCACTTTTAAGCAGGCCCATTCTTGGAATCCCTACCTCTCCCGTGCAGACTGTTCTCTCCTGGCACACCCCCTGCCCCCTTGCCACAGACATTGCAATAAAATGCTGCATGATTGCTTTTCCTTCTCTGCCTCTCTGTCTGCCTTCCTTCAAAATAATGGGCTCAGGAAGAGCCAAGACTATCTCTTTCCTCTTTTTATCTTCAGTTTCCAGCATGGTGGCTGCTACAAGATACCTTAATCAAGTCTCTGAAATATGTAACTTCTAAGCCTGAGACTTGGGGTTAATAATATATACCAAATTATATAGTTTGGTATTTTGACATCAAATGTGAAAGCAGAACTGGAGAGCATTTAGAAATGCATAATGAAAGATGAATTATAAATGATAGGCATTGTGCATCTCTGTCTTCCTCATTCACTCACACAGCGTTTGGGGGGCACCTTTTATATGTTAGCTGCCATGTTGATACAGGTGGAATCTCTATTGCAGCTCCCAGGCTGAACACACTGTCTGATCCACTCCAGCTCTGAAGAGGCCTCTTGGCAGACTCTGCCTCTCCTTCCTGAGGTTTACACAAAAACCTCAAGTTTACTGCCATCCATGAAAAGATTAAAATCATTTTTGAGAGTCAGCTATGAGTAGGATATAGGATTAGGTATCACAGAAAGAAGGAACAAATTATACAATGGTAAGATTCAGAGTAACCCTGAAGAAGGTATGATAAAAGCAGAAAGTGAAAAGAGAAGAAATACATGCAAAAAAATTGGTATAGCCATTCAGAGAAGGGAGAGTTTTCATTAACCGGTACATCAAAAATGTTTTCATGAAAGAAACAGCATTGAGGAAAAGGAAGTCTTCATGAGCAGACATAAGATATGGAAAGCCATTCTCAGAAAATCAGAGCTATGAAAAATGTTAGAGGGTCAATCCTCAATCTTTCCATTTACAGATGAGGAAATTGAGAGATTCAGTAAATTGCACAAGATCATTTAGCTAGTAACTTGCAGAGCTGTGGTACAAACTCTACAGCTCACACATTGGCCAAGAAAACAACATGACCAGAATCTGCTTTAGGCAAAAGATTAAGGAACAAAGGATAAAGAGGGGGTCGGGAAAATGAAAGAGAGAATGACAGAAAGAGAGAGAGAGAGAGAATGGAAACCAAAGAAAAACCTTAATGGATACTAAGACAGAATTTCAATATTCCAAGATTGGAGAATTTATAAATCTGTATTTTTCTAAGCATACCATCTTCATAATCAATATTTCCATAGATTATGAGCAGGTGTCCAAGAAAACCTAAAACCCACCCAATGCAATCTTTTTCTTACCTTGTGGGAAGAAGAAAATGGTTTTTCTCACTATGGGCTCATGTATCAGGCAATATAATCAGTTTAGTAAATGACTCAGCCCAGATGAATAAGCAGGTTTTGGGAGTGTACAACCCATATCTCCTCACTCAAGGGCACATTGCACTGTTTATGCAGTCCTGACTACTGACAGGAGCTCTAGAGATGTGTAAATACCCCTAAATTCTATCTCCAATCGGGAGAGACTGGCTTTGTTAAGGTTTGACCATGTTCAAATCTAGGATGTGCCCAAACATGATTGAGGCATTGTTTTCCTTCCCTCGGCCCTCCGTATGTTAAAAGCATCTATTAAAATGTGTCTGGGATGGAAGACACCCAACATACTGTCATTAATTTAAGGAAATAAAATTACACCATATGAGGGGTTATCATAAGGAAGATGGTGACCAGCTGTTCTCCAGCTCCTCTGGGTTAGAATAAGAGAAAGTGGGAGGGAGTTCAATTTGAAATTGAAATGGGAGGAGGAGCATGACAGAAGGGAGAAAGCATAGCCAATGAAGGCTACAAGACAGACAAACAGTGGAGTTTTAGGAAACAGTGATATGAGATTATTTTGGGGGTAAGAAGGGGGATGGGATTAACCAGCCCAGGGCAAGATGAGGTTTTATTGCTTCTCTCCTCTTGGGGGCCAAATGGCCTTAGAGTTTCTCTTTTTGTTCACTTTTTCCAAGACAAAACCTGCTTTTCTATTTTCTCTAAGTTTAGAAAGAATCAAGGTATTTTCATTTTAATATAGATCAAAGCCTTTGAGTAAATGAATAAAACAGGAGGTAGAATATCAGTGGTCCCTCTAAGTAGTAGCTCACAGTATTGTGTAGCATCCAGGCCAGCCTAGCCTAGAGAATGAAAATTTGCCTGCATTTTGGGAAATGGTCAGGATAGATTTGAAATTTCTGCCTACTTAAGGATTTCTTATACCATCTGGGCCTAAGGCTAAATTGTGAGTAATCTATTTATTTATCAACAGCCCCTAGACCCTGCATTCTCTCTGGTACCCCTCTTTTCCTTTCAATTTTAAATATCTAGAGCCACAGTCCATATCAAAATATGTCCTTAAATAATATCTATCAGTTATTTACTCCTAATGTGAATTTAAGTCACATGCTACTCTCTTCCAGTTGTATTTGTATATAAGCTGTGACTCTCATTGGGTAATGAGAAATCAGGTTCTCTAGTCAGGGAAGTTTCAAATTATCAAAAGAAGAGTAAGTAGATTTTATTTCTAGAAGAAAGTTGTCCAGACCCTGAAATTGCACAAAGAAGGAGGCAGTTTGCTCTATCTACTTCTAAGGGTTGTTCCATTATAATTGATCTTCCACTATAACAAATTCCATTTAAAGTGAAAGGAAATCAGAACACTTTTCACTGTAGCTGAAAAAAAAAAAAAAAGAATTGGCCTACCACACCAGAATATCAAACAAAGTCTTTGGAATTAAGCAGTGCTGGTTATACAAAGTGAGTAAGCCATCACCCTTTCAATATAGAAAGGAAATAAGATAAAAACACAAATATACACACAGTCAGTGGAGCAGGAACAAAATACTGGGCAATTTCAAGAGGGAGAGGAGAGTTGGGTGAGTCAGAAAAGGACAATGAAAAAAATGGGTATTTGAAATAAGTCTAAAAACTAGATTGTAATTCAACAGAGCTCAGTGGGGTAAGGATTAAGGGAAAAGTATTATATACAAGCAGAGTGGCAGAAACAAACAAAAGGCCAGGAATTACAAGGAAGCTAGCTGACCTGTTATATAGGCTAGCTTATACCTATATAACATATACCAAATTATATAGTTTGGTATTTTGACATCAAATGTGAAAGCAGAACTTGAGAGCATTTAGAAATGCATAATGAAAGATGAATTATAGGGGTGCAGGGAGAAATAAGCGTGGAAATCTAGGTTCGGGCCATACTTTAGATTGATCTGAATGCCTTCTGGGATGATGAGGTAGATTGAATCATGTACCCATTCCACCCCGAAAGACATGTTCAAGTCCCAACACCCATTCCTGTTGGTATGAACTCATTTAAATAGGACCTTCAAAGATCCTATTTGGATGAGACTATATTGAATCAGGGTAGACCTTAATTCAACATGGCTGAAGTTTTACAAGTAGAGGAAATTCCATTGCAATGAGTCTGTCGAAAGCAGAGGAGAAGTCAGAACTGAAAGCCAGAGAAGGAGTCAGATATCGCCATATGAAGGTACAGAGATTAAGCCAGCATTAGACCACCACAGACTCCTGGAGAACACATTGGCTGCTGATAACTCAATGTTGGACTTCTAGCCTCCAAAATGGTGAGATGATACATTCCTGTTGTGTAAGTAACCAGCTTATGGTATTTGTCATAGCATCCCTGGAAAAAACAAGAAAGATGATGAGTTTATGTTTCACTCAATAGACATAGGATGACTTCAAGTGTTTTGGTTTGTTCTTTTTTTTTTTGAGAAGGAAATAAGTCAGGCAGAGCATAATCCAAAAGATCTGGGCTGGCTCGTTTCTCCCTTCATAAAGTTATCTAATTCTTTGACTTGGTACAAGAATTTTGCAGTTTTACCTTCACCTTAGGGTTTTGCCTTACTGACTGGGTAACACTTAGACCTGTTTGTGAAGTCCATTGATACCCTGCTCCTCCTTTCTTTTCTTCTTGAAGTATATGAGTTCCCAATTTGAGTCTAGAATAGAAGCAGTTCTAATTGAAATGAACAGAAGGAGAAATGCTTTGGAATAATAATCCTTGGCATTCAGATTTTGTTTTAATTGAAGAACATTTCAGTTGAAAATGTGGCACAGCCCCCATGTTGAGGACTGCTGGTAACTTACCAATAGGAGAAACAGCAGTGCAGTGTGAAGGGGGTCAGGGATAGATTAATTCCATAGATAGGCTTGAAACCTTGGAGTCCTGTGTTCCTGTCACCTCAAAATAAGAGGCCAATCCCCATCCATTTCCCCTGGCAGTTCTAAAGTGAGCATGAACCCAGTCTCCAAATCAATAGGAACCTTGAAAGCAGCAAGGGTCAGAAAGAAATTTGGTCACCCTCCAAATCAAGGCAGCATTCATTTTGGTTTTAAGTGATGTAAAGTTAGTTGACAATAATTCACTCCCCCACTGACAATCTATGTCAAAGTTTCAGCTTCACTGGAAATGGCTGTGATTTGAACTCTTTCAGAGAAAAAAAAAAATGAAAGAAAGAAAATGCACATAACCCCCACATAACTCCAGCTCTGTTAATGGACAAGTTGACAGAGTTCTTAACTAGCCTCTCTCCAGGCCCCTACCATAATTACAGGCTGGAAAGTAGAGTTGTGTTTCATGTGATTAGAGACTGTTTGTGCTTCTGTCCATTAGGGAACAAAGAGGAGGAAGCATGTTCGAAAATTTGACGCCAAACATTTTTCACCAGAGAATTTTACTCAATGACTTGCAAAATAATCCCAAAGATGATTATTTCATCATAAAAATGTTCTTTTAACACAGCCTTGTTTAGAACTGATTTTGATAGGTGGCATTTTGGAAATGATGTGCTTGATTTAGCACCATCTTCTCTTGAAGCCATACCAGCCATGCTCCCTTCCCCAGCAGTGCTCCACTTAATTGAGTGAGGCTCTCATTTTTTTGCCTGCCTAGACATTGATGAAGATATACAGCAAGTCTTCAGCAGTTCCCTTTCTCTCTTGTACCAAGGGCCTGGGGCGGGTAGGGGAGGGAGAGCCCTGAAGAGGTGAGAATAGGAAATGGGATTTGAGGGAGGTTGATTACCAGCAGACATTTCAGAATGGATTAGAATTAGGAAAGAGGCTCCTTTACTGAAAAAAATCTCTTTCTTGCTTAGTGTTGGTGATATGGCTAGCTCAGCAGGGAATGGGAACCAGGCAAAAGAAAACTACTTAAGACACCCTTGAAACTTAAGGTGTCTGATCAACAACAAAAAAAACCTATTGAAAAATGGACTAACAACTTCAACAGGCATTTCTTCAAAGAAGATATGCAAATGGACAATAAACATATGAAAAGATGCTCACCATCATTAGCCATTAGGGAAATGCAAAATCAAATCCACAATAAGGGCAGGCAGTGGTTGATGCAATGGCAGAGTTCTCGCCTGCCACGCGGGAAACCCAGGTTCAATTCCCGGTGCCTGCCCATGTGAAAAAAAAAACACAATGAGATAACGCTAGAATGGCTATTATTTAAAAAACAAACAGTCAACAACAAACACTGGTGAAGATTCAGAGAAATAGGAACCTAGGATGTTGTTGGTGGGAATGTAAAAATGGCACAGCCACTATGAAAAAGTTTGGTGGTTCTTCAAAAAGCTAAATAGAGAACTACTGTATGACTAAAAATCCCATCTCTAGATAGATAGCTAAAAGAATTGAAAGCAGGGACTAGAACAGATATTTGCACATCAATGCTCATAGCAGCATTATTCATAGGTGGAAGCAACCCAAGTGTTCATTGACAGACAAATAAACAAAAATGTGGTGTATACAGACAATGGAATATTATTCAGCCATAGAAATGAACGATATTTTTATACATGCTATAACATGGATGCACCATGAAGATATCATTTTGAGTGAAATAAGCCAGACAAAAAAAGGCAAATATTGTATGATTTCACTTACTTCATATACCTAGAATACACAAATTCACAGAGACAGAAAATAGATTACAAGTTACCAGGGGTGATAGAGGTGGGGTGAGGGATGTGGGGGAATGGAGAGTTGATGCTTAGTGGGTGCAGAGTTTCTATTTGGAGTAGTGGGAAAGTTCTGGTAATGGATGATGGTGAGGGTAGTACAACACTGTAAATGTGATTAATCCCACTGAATGGTAGGTTTGGAAATGGCTGAGATGGGAAGGTTTATATCACATGTGTTTCACAATTAAAAAATTAAAAAAAACAACTAAAGAGACAGTGACAATTACATGTAATCCATGATTCTGGACTCGAACTAATACTGGAGGAGACAAGGCCCAAAAGGACATTTTTGGAACATATGATAAAACTGGAATATAGACTGTAAACTCTATATCAATATTAAATTTCTTGAATTTGGTAACTTTACCTAAGGTGGTTACATAAGAGAATATCTTCGTTCTCAGGAAATATACATGGAAGTGTTAAATATTCAAGGAACATACTTTATACAATCTACTCTCAAACATTTGGAAAATAAATGATGATTAGATACACACATACACACATGTAGATAATAGATGGATGGATTGCATGGATGGATGAAATGACATGACAAATGTGATAAAATGTTAAAAGTTAATGGATTTAGGTGTTAGAGTGAGGGATATATTGAGCTTCTACATTTGGGTTTTGTATTATTTTTTCAACTGCATCCTGTAAGTTTGAAATTATTTCAAAACAAAAATTCAGAAAATAAACTCAAGATGTCTGAGCCAAGAACTTTGTAGAGAAATTCATTCTTGATCAATACTAAACTCTTCCGATATTGTAACATCAATGACCCAAGCATTGTCAAAATGTCCATTATGCATTCCATTCTGTGAAACTTCACATTCACACACACATTCCTTTGTCACTTAAGTTCTCAGCCTGGGAAGTGAAGTACAAAGTAGACTTCCCTACATAGCTCTCCCTAGCCACTGTATGTTTTCCTGTCCTCTCCTTTCTCCAGAATCTAATTTCACTTTTGGTTAGTATCACAGAGTCCAACTTCTCATTAGTCAATGTTCTTCTCAAGGGCAGATCCCAGAGTTGCAGAAAGTCTGCAAGACTGATATGGTACCACTTATCAACTATGTCAGGAGAAGGTAGGATGGAAAGGTGGGATACTCACAACTTCCTATGTTGCTGCATAGATACCCCTCCATTAGAAAAGGTCAAAAGGGCAGAGGAATGAAATGGGGCCCTTGAACCTACAGAGGAATCTACTTTCCCATAAGTCCCATGAGATGGCTACATCAAAGACAGAAAAAGGAGATGGACTTTGTGTTTGTGTGTGTTTTGGAAAGATGTTATCATGAAAGGTGCTGCTGAATCAAATTAATTCAGCATTTTCTGTGGTTGGGAAAGGGTGTAGAGAGTCTGTGCACAGACAGGAAAGGCATTTGTGGAATTCATGTTCTCACTAAGTAAGGGACTTTAATTACCGGTATCACAGACAACTAGGACAGGTCACATGAGAAAGGCACAAAAAGGCCATTATTGTGTAGCTATGGGAAAAATACAGATTTTCTGTCCTGGTATCTTTAAACACCTTTCCTCTTGTTCCATCCTTATAAACTTCACATTCACACACACACATACACACACACACACTCACTCACTATGACTTCTCTCTCAGCAACTTAGATTTTTTTTATCTCCCTCTCTTTCCAAATTGTCCCCAACCCCAGCTCAAAAACCTTTGATACCTATTCTCTTCTTCCAAATTATTTAAAACTTACTGGGCATTCAATGTTGTTCTGCAATGTTGTCACTTCTATTAAACCTTCCTTGATAGCTCTGGCAAAGCCAGTATTTTTCCCTCTCTGAACACTTGCTGCATTAAAATTCTGCCCTAAAGTCCTTAACGTGTGTGTGTGCATGTATGTGTGTGCGCGCGTGCTGATGAGTGTGCGCTGCATTGTATTGGAACCGTTTCTTAAGGTTTGGGTAGTAGAGCTCCTTAAAAATATAGCAGGTCTCAATAAAAGCTAGTTGACCAGTTAATTGATGGATCTATGGACAATACAACTATAGTTACACACTAATAATGTCTTCTATTGAACCCTGGGAAGTTTGGAGGAACTAAGGGATCTTATTCTCATGTTCCTTTGTCACTGACTAAGGGGACTTAGGAAGGCCAAGAAATGCTTTGGGCGCTCTCTTCCCTTCCCCTAATATCCAGCCTTGACTCTTCCATTTCCTTTAGCAATGCCACAGGCATTTGCTCATATTCCCTATCTCAGGGAGAGAATAAATATTATTTCCAGAAATACCAAACCAAGAGAAAGTATTCTCCAAATATCTTACAGTCATAGACTCTCAGGTAGTCCCACCTGGACAACGAACTCATTTCATGCAAAGGAAACAAATCAGCAAACCATCCTCTCCCACTTCCTAAGTTTCTCTCTTGTCCGTAAAAACAGGATGTTCAGTTGTTTCTAAAACTTTGGCAAAATTAGCTTTGGCTCTTCTTTCCATATTGTTCAACTGATTCCTTCTGAGTAAACAGAATTGACCATCTGATTGGTGACACTGGTGATAGAGGAACTGGGCATGTTTGACTCAGAAACTACTGAATTACTGAAATTGCCTTCTGAAAGAGTGAGTACACTCAGTTCTATTCCTGCTTCAAAATGAGGGTTGGGGTCTTAGCTAGCCTCATAGCACTGGGTCTGGATGCTTTTGTCTCTCCATTTCCATTATTAAGTTTTAACAGGCAAGGGAAAGTGATTTTAGGTAAGTAAGACCATAGATATGAGCCACCTATTTTCAAATCAGTATTAATAATAAAAACTTTTGTTTTTATTCTGTTTTATTGTTCTGTTTTCTTCTTAATTGACTCAAAAGTCGGTGTAGATTTAAAGAGTGGGGGCAATTATCACCCTAAAAACCCCATTAATTAATGCATTGATTGAAAACCTTGAGATAGGCATGAAGCCTGGCATTTGAAAATCAAAGTAACACATGGAGGAAAGCTAAGCACTGTTAAAATTGGCTTCAGAGAGTTTTGACAACAATGGCAAATTTTGTGCTGTAATATTAAGTGAAGAAGAGCTGGAGTCTAACTTGTATATATAGTATAGTTTCAACTTTATAAAAATTATGGATGAAAATATAATGGAGATAGGTATAGAATTACATATGACCTGCAATCCCATTTGTATGTTTATACCCAAAAGAACTGAAACTAGAAACTCAAACAGTTATTTGCACACCAATAGTCATAGAAGCAAAAGGTAGAATCAACCCAAGTGTCCATAAACAGAGAAATGCATAAGCAAAATGTCTCTATACACACAATGAAATATCGTTCAGCCATAAAAAAGAATGAAGTCCTGATACATGCTACAACATGGATGAACTCTGAAGACGTTTACTCATGTTGAGTAAAATAAGCCAGACACAAAGGGACAAATATAGTATGATTTCACTTTAGGAAATAACTAGAATATACAAATTCACAGAGAAAGAAAGTAGAGTACAGGTTACCAGGGGTAGGAGGAAGGAGAGTGGGAGTTAATGTTTAATGGATGCAGAGTTTCTATTTGGGGTGATGGAAAAGTTTTAATAATAGATGGTGGTGATGGGAGCACAACAGTATGAATGTAATTAACACCACTGAATTGTATATTTGACAGTGGTTAAAACGAGAAATTTCATGCTGTATATATGTTATACCACAGTAAATTTTTTTCTTTATTATTATAATTTTGTTTTTTATATATTTTATAATAACTAAATTTACCATTTCAGTCTGTAGGGAATGGGAATCCCCTGGTGATTGAAAATAAGCATTTAAGGGGTCCTTATGTCATCTACTCTGGATACAATAGCAAGTGATGACATCATATCACCTTGTAATGGGAAGACACTGAGTAAATGTATGCCTGTACATGTGACTATGCTACTAATAATAGCTACCATTTATTAAATGTTCACCTTGTTAACCATTCTAATTGTTCTACTTGTATTTATCACAACAATTCTATGAGATGATGGCTATCATTATCCTCATTTAATGGGTATGGGTACTAAGGCATGGAAAGGCTTAAGTAACTTTCTTTATTGACACTTAAAAGCAAAATGGTGAAACCAAGATACAACTCCAGTCAGTCTGATTGCAGAATCTATATAGCCTTATCACTAATCTTTAAAAAATAATTGTTTATTTAGCCTAGAACATTTTTGTATGAGAAAGGAAAGCAAGTGGAAGCATGTACTGGACCATTTCACAGTGCCTTCTTGTCCATTTCCCAATCTGACCATGGTCATATTTAACACATGATGCATGAACCATGAATCAATAGGCTGATGATAAATAAAGTATCAGCGGAAGAAAGAGTTCAAATAGAGTTGAGAGGCTATTCTAGAGGTTGCTCTTACACAAGCTTCAGTTAGACTTTGCTACCTATCATAACCTGCCAACCCCAAACCAGGACCATTTCAACCAATTCTGAAGAACACCTAGGGCAATATATAGGGTTCCACAAGGGTTCCATGCACTAGAGTAACTTTCTAGAAACCCACAAGCTCCAGATAGATCCCTGGTCCACATAAGTTCTGAAACCTAGCCCAGCCTCTATTGAACATCAGATAGTTCCATCTCCCCACCCCATATTAGGGACAGATCCTTCCAATGAAAAATTTAGAATTGCCATAGCCCAAACACCCCTAAAGAGAGGGATGGAAAGATCAAAGGTGATGGTGGAATTAGAAAGTATTTAGCAAATGAGTATGAATGCTGAATCTTTAAATTGATAACTCTTTTAGTCACCAGTGTCTTTGAGCAACTAGAAGTAAAAACCTAAAATTGTGAAATTGTAACCCATGTCAAAATCTGAAATATGTTCTGCAAAACTAATTATGGTGCTGTACTTTGAAATTTATAGTTTTTTGTATATATGTTATTTTTCACAAAAAATGAAGGAAAAAAGTCGATTATGATGATGAAAAAATATTTAAGCCCTCTAGCCTCCTATATTCTAAGCTAGAAGGAAAAATATGAGCAGATTGTAGGATAGCCCATGACAAACTCTAGGATCTGTCTTGTAGCTACTTTTTGAAGAGTGCTTTGAAAACGGTTGTTTTTCATTTCTTTGCTTCATATATATGTCATACTATATGATAAAAAAAGTTGAAAATCAAAAAAAACAAACTTAAACGAAATCGGTTGTTGAGCATCCTGTGACTAGGACAGCTAAACCTTAATGATAAGCAGGAGCCATCAAAATCTCTCCAAGGATTTAAACTAAAATACGTGGAAATACTTGCTAGTACTGAGTGTGGATGTTGGGCCTGGAAGGTTATAGAATCTTACATGCCCAGGTGGCCATTTGGGACCATATGGAAAATGAGTAAACAGAAAAAGCTCAATGGTGAAAAGGAGATCAAAACAGAAATTCAGAGAAAGCCTGAAATAAATATGCAATATCTGGAAGAAAGCCCATCCTTCAGTTTTCTTGAGGTTTCTTGAGCACATACTCTTTTTCTTTGTAATCTAAATAGTCCAATAACACAATATTACAATTAGTTTTCTACTTTTGCTATTCAAGCACCAAACATGCTTTTCAAACAAAAAGATAAGAGAAATGGATGGTTGAAAAAATACAGAATCTTCAGACCCTATGCTGGGTAACAGGTTGGTTTTCTCAGTATAACTTTTGTTATCCAGTTTATGGCAGAAATAATTTTCCAAACACTTAATTAGGTACAACATCTTGACCCACCCTCCTTCCTCAGTTGCTGGTTCTCATGGGTACCATAAACCTTGAAAGGATGATGATAGTGTGTGCCTACCTTCTGGTCCAAAGAGAGTCTGATATTATCTACCATCCCACCCCAAATAAGATCATTAGGTAGAATACAGGACACTCAGCTAAACTTGATTTTAGGCACAAAAGAAAAAAAAAAGAATTGTTAACCATGAGTGTGGTTACATAGGTATACTAAAAATTACTTGTTGCTTATATGAAATTAAAATTTAACTAGGTATTCTACATTTTTATATGCTAAGTCTGAGAAATATGAAGGGTCAATTTCCTTCAAATTACCCAGCCAGTACAAGAGGCCCAATTCTTGGAGTGGTTTCCCTAGCCCCATGTCCCATCCACCCAAGTATTCACAGGTGAACATGCGTACATGCACACATGCACACACACACACACACACACACACGTGCACACAACAAAGGAAAGCCTAATATGTTTTGATGCTTAAGAGGGAGGATGAAATTAAACATTAAGCTCATTGAAAAAAAATCTAGTTGGAGATGACAGTATTTTGACCCTTTTCTTCCTACACTTTCAGGGGGTTAGGGTCAAATTTTCGTATCACCAAGATAACTGACTCTTCTCCCAAGGGATACTCAAGAAAGCTTTGCTGGAATCTTCCCAATGGACTTAACAACGGAAGTATTTCAGCAAATCTAACATTCCACATTGTCCAATTCTGCAAATGATGGGCTACAGACACTGTGATGGTTAAGTTCTGGTGTCAATTTGGCCAAGTGATTATGCCTAGTTGTCTGGTATGGCAAGTACTGGCCTGACCATTGCTGTAAGGATATTTCGTGGCTGGTTGATAAATTGGAAAGCTGGTGTGTTAAATCATCAGTAGGTTGATTGCATTGGTGGCTGATTACATCTGCATTCAACTAAAGAATGTCTCCACAATGAGATAATTCAATCAGTTAAAGGCTTTTAAGAAAGAAGAGTGACTTTTTCACTGCTTCTTCAGCCAGTGAGCCTCTCCTGTGGAGTTCCAGACCCTTCATCAGAGCCACCAGCTTCATAGCCTGCCATACGGATTTTGGACTCTTCCATTTCCATGGTTGCATGAGACATCTTTATAAATCTCATATTCACAGATTTCACCTATCGGTTCTGTTTCTTCAGAGAACACTAACACAGCTTGGTACCAGGAGCAGGGTATCTGAGGGTCCATCTGGTGTCTTTCTAAGGGTTCATAATTTGAAGACAGGGCCACAATTAGTACTCTGAATGAAAATCTTTAGCTCCCAGCTAAAGAGCAGTGTCTGGAGTGACTAATCCTGTTTCACGAGATGAAACTGCAACAGAAAACTCTGTGGTAATTGGTTTGAAAGATACTTCTATTTCTTTTCATGACTCACCCCCACCACCTCTTTTCTAAAGACCTATAACTAGACTAAAGTTGCAACCTGAAAGGTGAGGTACAAAATTTGACAAATGAGGAGGTATACTATACTCCAAAAGAACTGTATGAGTTTTCCAATCTGTATAGATGGAAATCAGAGCAATATATGTGGGAATGGATATTAAGGATTTGGGATAATGGTGGAAAGAATATAAAGTTGGATCAAGCTGAATTTATTGATATGAGCCCACTTAGCAGAGATTCTACATTCAGTATTGTGGCTCAAAGGGTTAGAAAGGACATTAACAAATTGTTTGGATGGTTGACTGAAACATGAATTAAAAGGTGGCCAATATTATCTGAGGTTGAAATGCCAGAACTGACCTGGTATGATGTAGATGAGGATATCCAGAGGCTTAAAGATATTGGAATGTTAGAATGGATTTATCATGGAAGACCTGCTCACATACCCCAGGAATGTATGGAGGATGCATCTTTCACCAGAACCTTGAGAAATAAATTCATGAGACTGGCTGCAGCATCCCTAAAGAGCTCTGTAGTTGCCCTTCACTGTAAATCAGGTATTACTGTGAGAACTGCTGTTACTGAGTTGGAATCCTAAACACAATGGGGATGATTGGATCCTAAGTTGGCAGAAGCCATGTGGTGACAGTTATTCACCATAGGCAAGGGGGGTGTCGTCACCATAATGAATAGCAGACTCAAAGCGGCAGTCAAAATAATCTGACTTGCAGAGACTTGTAGGTCTAGTAGATCATTGTCTCATGGGGTACCTAGAAGTAAAATAGATGGACAGTCTACTAAATTCTTGCTTGAGCTGTATAAGTAGAAGAATTCTAGGTTAAGTGAACAGAAGTCAAACTTGAATTACAAAAAAACAGAGAGTCATGGCCCATTAATCAATTCCCAGACTTGAGACAGTTTCAAGACTCAGAGCCCCTCGAATGAAAGGAGGGTTGGGTACTCTTGGGGAAGGACACTTTTACACTGCCCAAAATTTACACTTTTAACCTTCCTCCCAGCCTTCCCCAAGGAGACCTATGGCCTTTTACCAGGGTGACTGTGCACTGGGGAAAAGGAAATTATCAGATATTTCAGGGATTATTGGACACTTGCTCAGAGGTGACACTATGCCAAGAGACCCAAAATGTCACTCTGGTTTACCAAGCAGAGTAGAGGCTTATAGAGGTCAGGTGATCAATGGAATTTTAGCTCAGGTCCTTCTCACAGTGGATCCAGTGAATCCTCAGACCCATTCTGTGGTTCCAGAATGCATAATTGGAATCAACATATTCAGCAATTGGCAGAATCCTCACATTGGTTTTGAACTTGTGGAGTGAGGGCTACTACAATAGGAAAGGCCAAGTGGAAGCCATTATAACTGCCCCTACCTAGCAAAATAGTGAATCAAAAGTAATAGCGTATTTCTAGAGGGATTGCAGAGATTAGTGCCACTCTTAAGGACTTGAAGGATGCAGAGGTGGTGATTCCCACCACATTCTCATTGAACTCTCTTATTTGACCTGTGCAGAAAACAGATGGGACTTGGAGGATGACAGTGGATTATCATAAACTTAGCCAGGTGGTGATTTCAATTACAGCTGCTGCTCCAGATGTGGCATCATTGCTTGAGCAAATCAACATGTTATCTGATACTTGGTATACAGCTATTGATCTGCCAAATGCTTTTTTCTCAATAGCTGTCATAAAGGACCACCAGAAACAGTTTGCATTCAGCTGACAAGGCCAACAGTATACCTTCACTGTCTTGCCTCAGGGGTATAACAACTCTCCAGCCCTATGTCACAATCTTGTCTTCAGGGACCTTGATCATTTCTCCCTCCCACAAGACATCAAACTGATCCATTATATTGAAGATATCATACTTGATTGGACATAAAGAGCAATAAGTAGCAACTACTCTAGACTTATTGGTAAGGCATTTGGTGTCAGGGGATGGGAGATAAATCCAACAAAAGTACAAGGGCCTTCCACTTCGGTGAAATTTCTAGATATCCAGTGGTGTGGGGCATGTCAAGATGTCTTAAGGTAAGGTAAAGGGTAAACTGTTGTATCTGGTCCTTCCTATGACAAAAAAGAGACACAACACCTAGTTGGATTTTGGAGACAACATATTCCTCATTTGTGTGTGATACTCTGGCCCATTTACTGAGTGACCAGAAAAACTGCTAGTTTTTAGTGGGGATGGGAACAAGAGAAGGCTGTGCAACATGCCCAGGCTGCTGTGCAAGCTGCTGTGCCACTCGGGCCATATGATCCAGTAGATCCAATGGCGCTGAAAGTGTCAGTGGCAAAGAAGGATGCTGTCTGGAGCCTTTGGCAGGCCCCTACAGGTGAATCACAATGCAGACCCTTAGGGTTTTGGAGCAAAGCCTTAACATCCATTGCAGATAACTACTCTCCTTTTGAGAAACAGTTTTTAGCCTGATACTGGCCTTAGTGAAGACCGAATGTTTAACCATGGGCCACCAAGTTACCATGAGACCTGAGTTGCCTATCATGATCTGGGTGTTATCTGACCCACCAAGCCATAAAGTTGAGTGTGCACAGCAGCACTCCATGATAAAATGAAAATACTTTATTAGAAATAAGGCTCTACCAGGTCCTGAAGGTGCAAGTAAGTTACATGAGGAAGTGGACCAAACGCCCATTGTCCCCACTTCTGCCACATTACCTTCTCTTTCTCAGACCAGAGCTGTGACTTCTTGGGGAGTTCCTTATGGTCAGTTGACTGATGAAGAGAAAACTTGGGCCTGGTTTACAGATGGTTCTGAAAGATACACAGGGACCACCCAGAAGTGGACAGCTGCAGCACTACAACCCCATTCTGGGATGTCCTTAAAGGACAGTGATGGGGGAAAATCCTCCAGGTGGGCAGAACTTCAAGCAGTGCACTTGGTTGTCATTTTGCCTGGAAGGAGAACCAGCCAGAGGTGCATTTGTATACTGACCCATGGGCCGTTGTTAATGGTTTGGCTGGATGGTCAGGAACTTAGAAGGAGTATGATTAGAAAATTGGTAACAAAGAAGTGTGGGGAAAAGATATGTAGATAGACCTTTCTGAGTGGCCAAAGAAATGAAGATATTTGTGTCCCATATGAACACTCACCAGAGGGTGACTTCAGCAGAAGAAGGTTTTAATAATCAAGTGGATGAGATGATCCATTCTGTGGATAACAGTCATCCTCTTTCCCCAGCCACTCCTGCTATTGCCCAATGGCCTCATGAACAAAGTGCTCATGGTGGTAAGGATGAAGGTTATGCATGGTCTCAGCAATGTGGACTTCCACTCACCAAGGCCAATTTGCTTATAGTCACTGCTGAGTGCCCATCTGACAGTAGCAGAGACCCACACTCAGTCCCCGATATGGCACCATTCCCCAAGGTGGTCAGGTTGCCCCCTGGAGCAGGTTGATTACATTGGACCACTTCCATCATGGAAGATGCAACAATTGGCTCTAACTGGGGTAGACACATACTCTGGATATTGGTTTGCATTCCCTGCACACAATGCTTCCGCGAAAACTACCATCCATAGACTATTGGAATGCCTTATCCACCATCATGGTATTCCACACAGAATTGCTTCTGATCAAGGAACCCACTTCACAGAAAATGCAGTGTGGGAAGAGGCACATGCTCATGGAATTCTCTGGTGTTACCGTGTTGTCCATCATCCAGAGGTAACTAGGTTGATAGAACAGTGGAATGGCCTTTTGAAGACCCAATTACAGTGCCAACTTAGGTGGCAATACCTTGCAGGGCTGGGGCAATTTTCTCCAGGAGGCTGTGAATGCTCTGAATCAGAGCCCCCAATATGGTGCTATTTCTCTCATAGCCAGGATTCACAGAGCTAGGAATCAAGGGGTGGAAATGGGAGTGGCACTGCTCACTATCACCCCTAGTGTTCCACTAGGAAAATTTTTGCTAAGCTCTGCAAAAATTTTTACAGGTCTTAGTTCCAAAAGGAGGAGTCCTCTTTCCAGAAGACAGAACAATGATTCCATTGATCTGGAAATTAAGACTGCCACCGGGCACTTTGGGCTTCTCATGCCACCAAATCAACAGGCACAAAAAGGGTTTACTGTTCTGCCTAGAGTGACTGATCCTGACTATCGAGGGGAAATAGGACTGCACCTAAACAATGAAGGTAAAGAAGAGCTTTCCTGGAATACAGGAGTTCTCCTAGGGTGTCTCTTAGTACTACTGTGCCCTGTGATTGAAGCCAATAGGAAACTGCAACAACCCAATCCAGGCAGGACTACCGATGGCCCAGAAACTTCCTGAATGAAAGGCTGGGTCACTTCACCTGGCAAAGAGCCACAGCGAGCTGAAGTGCTTGCTGAGGGTAAAGGGAACATGGAATGGGTAATAGAAGAAGGTAGTGATAAACATGAACTATGACCATGTGACCAGTTACAGAAACAAGGACTGTGATTGTATGAATATTCCCCCCATTTTGTTATGAGTATGCTTGCATTTGTACATAAACAAATATCTTGTTTTCCACTTATCATATAACATGCCATATTGTTCATATTGTAGTATCTAAGTCACAGAATATGAAGTTTAAGAGTGAATGTTACCTAAGGACTTGCGCCCTATTCTGGAGAGGTGTAGTGCATTTCTGATTTTATGCAGGACAGCAGAGTATTCTTAAGTGAAACATGTCTGTTATTGAGTTCTATTTGGAAATTATGTGTGTTTCAAGATGATGTGTATAGCTGCCAAGTTGACAAGGGGTGGACTGTGATGGTTAGCTTCTCATGTCATCTTGGCCAGGTAATTATGTCCAGTTGTCTGGTCAGGCAAGCACTGGCCTGACCATTGCTGCAAGGATATTTTGTGGCTGATTATAAACCAGCCACAATGATTTAATGATTTAATACACCAGGATTGGTGTATTAAATCATTAGGCAGTTGATTGCATCTGTGGCTGATTATATCTACAATCAACTAAGGTGTATCTCTCACAATGAAATAATCCAATCAGATAACAGCTTTTAAGGGAAAAGAGAGATTCTTTCACTGCTTCTTCAGCCAGTGAGCCTCTCCTGTGGAGTTTGTCTAGACACTTCATTGGAGCCACCAGCTTCACAACCTACCCTACGGAGTTTGGGCTCTTTCATTCCCACAGTTGCATGAGATACCATATAAATCTCATTTATAGATCTCTCCCGTTAGTTCTGTTTCTCTAGAGAACCCTGACTAACACAGACTCCTTCTGAGGAGGACAGCTATGCCATCATGGAATCCCTCTAGTGGGAGGGTACCTGTCTGTCCTGCCCAACCATACTTTCTTTGGAGGAGCAACATAGAAAAGAGATAAAGAATCATAACCCTGAGTCTGTTAGCAGCAGCCTTTCCCTCCTCAGTCATCATCACTCTTACCTGCCATAATACAGATCGTGTCCAGTAGTGCTCAGTCATCATCCCCTCACCCCAGCCAAGTTTAGAGGATATAAGTGAGCGGCACCATCTTTTAGTCACACCCATTACTCCAGATGGCCTCTGTCACTACAATCATAACTCAAATTCTTTTTCACTTATTTAGAACATTACCAAACTGCCCTCACTTGCTTCATTTTATCCTCAAAGTAACTTTGCAGTGTGGATATAATCACATCATCTTCAAATTAGGAAAGTGACACTGGCAGGAACCATCAAGGATCTTGCCCAAAAGAACTAATAACGCTGGGATTCTATCTCCGACTTTCCCTTACCAGCCCAGAACTTCTTCCCATACCCCTGCACCCAACCAGAATAAAATGGCCTGTGTGCGGTTTGCTGCAAGCTGGGATACCCTTTCTTTGTGTGAGGGTGGGGCAGGGACTGGCTCCACTTGTCACTCAGGAAGGCAAGGTAAATTAAAAATGCATTTCACAAACAAGTAAGAAAAGCACAGTGGGTCAGAGGATATCTGGGATTTGACCCAGATTCCAAACAGACTAATATGCTTTAGCCAAGGGCAAAAGGTGCTGCTTGTCAATTATCTAGGGCATGCCAGATCATTGCAAAAGGCACGAGCAGTTCCTAAACCATTGCATTAGATGTTAAATGAAGCAATTAAAGATGAAGGGGACATTTTAATTACCAGGCTTGGCTGGCTCCAAAGGGGCCCAAGTTTCAAGTGAATGTGAAGACTCAATTATGCTGAACGGGAGCAAGTCACCTGGCATCACAAGGCTTATTATTTGGAAGCCTGAGATGAAGGAAAAGGGATGCCAGAGAATAAAACAAAGGAGAAAACCACGTGACAGAAAATTTGTAAGACAGGATGAAAATGCAATAGATATATAACATCCCAAAGTATGAGATGAACCTGCCTCTCCAGGGAGAGCAGAATGTAAATCCACAGGCAAATTAGTCCCTGCAGCAATTTTAGAAATTTCCTCTTCTCTGCACTCTAATGGATATATGATTTTCAGCTTTAAATATCTCATGAACTTTTCACCTTTCCATCTTCTCTGAGCCAAAGTCCCTGCCATTCACCATCACCAGTGACCACAGGATGGATGCCACAGCAATTCTGGAGTTAGCCTGTCCCATGACCTTCTAACCTTGATTCCTGCTGAGTCATCCCCAGGAGAGAGAGTCAGTGACTGGTATTGGGAGTGCTCTGTATCAGTTTTAATTTGGGGAAATATTTCCTTTATAATAGTAATTGAAACTCACATTTATATAGATTATGGTATTTTCTTTCTACTTCCTCTTTTCTTAAACTTTTAAAAATGTAAATCGGAATCCAATTAGAGACTTTTGTACCCATGACAGTTATGGCTTGAGAACTTCACAATTTCCCAGATTTAAGGCTACCACTATTTATGGTAGAAAATGCTATATGTCTATGAGAAGATCTGCTTTAAAACAGATACAAAGTCAGCTAGGTTCAAACTCTGGTCATATGATTTACTATCATCCACTAACCTTGCCACATGTTGGGCTCAGATAAGCTAATTTGTTAGCTCTAGAGCTGAAACCAGAACCTAAATATCTGGGCTTCTAGGCTTAGTGCTTTCCCGAGGCTACAATATATGATATCTTTGGGGTTTAGCCTGATTTCTAAAAATAAGTGCATGGTCCATTTAACCTTATGTGGATTTCTCGTGGTGTTTCATTTTCTCAACTCCCAGGCTGACATATTTTGTCTCCACATAACCTCTTTGCCCAATTCTAAAGGTGTCAAGAAATATAGATGAGAGTTATTCATTTGCTCATGTTCACATCCCCTTATTTTCACAGGGCTGGGGCCAGCTTAGATCCCTGAATGATGATGCTCTTTCTCTGCAGCATAGAGGAGGGGCTACAACCAACTGCCTTGGACAGAGCTTGTCTCATTGCCCAGCAGGGAAAAAGCCCTTTTCAGGCTGAAAGTCAGCAGCATCCTGGTAAATGAGTTGACAGCTGAATAGGAAAAGGGACAATAGTCCCATAAGAGGAGAAGGCCAGCCCCTGAGAAACAGGCCTGCTCCCTAATGAGTGGAACCATCCCTCTGCTGCAGGCTGGGAGAAGGATGGAGTGCCTTTCAGCAAAAAAAAAAAAAAAAAAAAAAAAAATGTATTGTCTTTCATTTCCAAAGCAAAGACCTGCCTGTAAAACTCAGCATCCCAAAAAGATAATCTGAAAAAAAAAAAAAGAAAACGGCCTCCAAAGAAGTCTATTCGTCTGCCTTCATGATTTTAAATATCATCTAAACAATAAGCATCTATGCATATGGTATGTGATTGTAGGAGTGGTCTTGCTACTTGGAATATTCCAGAAACTCCCCAGGAAAATGCCCCAACTTTTTTGTTACCCATTCCCATCCTCTCATTTCACATCAACAGAAAGCAAATGTTTGAAGTTGTCACTACAGCTCCTTTCATGTCCCTTTCTCTCTTTCCCACATTTTTTTCTCATCTGATTAATTTGTAAAAGCAGCCCTTCCGCACCTCAAGATAGCTAAGAAAACTTTTCTTTGGTTTTGACATCTGGGGAAACTGAGGCAGAAAGGGTAATTGGGAAAAGGCTACTAGACTGGTTAATTTTGACTCACATCCTACTCAAGCCTTCCATTGTCACTTCTCCATGCAACTCAAAATAGGCTTTCTTTCTCTTTCCCCCTGTAATTAAATCGGACCATCACCACTTCAGTAAAAACAATATTTGTTTAGGGAGGGAAAAGAGAAAGCATCTTGCAGTACAGCCTTTCCTTTGAGCCACCCTGACAGAAACAGCACAGGGCCCATGTGTGCCCGCCGGCTCCTCTTTGTAGTTTGTGCCACTCATCATTGCCTTTCGGGGTGGCTAAGTGGAGGACTAGAAAGAGAAAAAAAAAATGACACGAGCTTCCAAAAACTCAGTGGTGTTTTTCTTCTTTTCTTTCCCTTTTCATTTAAAAGTCCAAAATGCAAAGTGCAGGGCTACAGTTAATCACAGGGCTAATACTTTCCATTTCAAAGCTGCTTTAATCTGAGGAGATATTTCACAAACATCTCTTCTCCAGGCATCCCCTTTCCCATCCTATTAATAACTAATGCTGCCTCAAATTGAATAAACTGGAGTAGGTTGGAGTAGTATGTATAAATTTGCTCATTCATCCTCCCAGGTTGGTATTCGGACCTGCTGTCCCATGATCTGCAAATCAGGCATCTTTTTTTTTTGAAATGTACTTTGGGGATTTAACCTGCCTTAAGAAAGCATGAAGTACTTAACAAGCAGGCAAGCTATGGGCAAAATTTCCCCATTTACAAAGGCTTTGGAAAAAAAGAGAAGCATTAAGGGAAACCTGGACTGGGAGTTGGGAAACCTGGGTTCAATACTCCCAACTCATTAATGTGAAAGTTTATTCATTCTATGCTAAACAAGTATGTACTGTGTTCCCGGGGGTGAGGTTAAAAGGTGAATAACATACAGAACTCCCTCAAGCATTGCAGGTCTGACTCAACCACCCATCTGCTTTGTCCTTGAGTTAGTTGCTCAAGCAATGTAGGTCTCAGATCTCCCTCTGAAGAAGAAAAATAATGGCTGGCTTCCCTCTAGCTTGCAGAGCGAGAAGGTAGTAAACTTGTGCATTTAAGTGTTTCTTTACAGATCATTAACTACTGTGGGGAATGGAGGGTCATAGGAATAATAGAATTTTTGAGCTAGAAGGAACCAAAGAAATCAACTATTCCAACCTTTTCATATAAGAAGAGAGTCTTAGAGCTGAAATGTTAGGATCGTCTGTCTGTTGAAAATCTATCAAAAATGAAAACAAAATATCTTTGAAATAATAATGTAAGGCAGAGAGCTATGTTTGGCAATTCATATCAATTTTTGGCCAGGAGGTAGGCTCAGGAATAGCAATGAGGAAACTTGAGTTCTAGTCCTGAATTTTCCACTAGCCAGCTAAGACCATGGATGAATGATTTAATATCCCTTGAGTTCCAGTTCTGCCACCTGTAAAATGAGAATTACAGATGGTAATAACATGGTGTGCTGGGTTTTAAAGTCCTACAAAACTGGGACCGTATACTGTTTCTTCCCCATTTTAACTATGTGACCTGGGGCAAGTTTACCAAAAAGTTACTCTCTGAGCCTCAGCTTTCACTTCTGTAAACTGGACATAATTAATCCTTCCTTAAGAAGGATTAAATATGTAGAAGCATATAAAGTACTTTGAACATGGTGAGTATGTGTAATAAATATTAATTTTCTCCCTTCCTAGATAACATCTTCTAGCATTAAAATTCTATGACTCTGAAATGTCTTCTTACAATGTGAACACATATAAGTATATTGGTTTTACCACCTTCTCACCCTACAAGGTGGGGAGGAGCCAGACACTTTACTTTTAATAGAAGATAGAATTGAGATCCCGGCAATGTGACAACTCATTCAAGGTCACAGCAGGTTATGAAGAGATGCTTCTTGCCTGGGGACATTTCTATAGCATCATCCTGTCACTAAGATAGGAAACCCCTCCATCAGCCAACCCACCGCCATCTCAAATAGCTTAAAGAAGCGTAGGAAGGAGAGGAAGAACTCACATCTATAAAGCACCAGTATTATAACTGTTATCTCTTTGAAGTTACTCAACAATGCCATAGGGTAATAAGTATACCCACTTTATAGATGAGGAAATATGGAGGAACAAAGAGGTAAAGGAATTTGTGCAAGGTTCCCAAGACTGGTGAGTGGCAGAGCTAGAATTCACCCAGGTAGAAAGCTGGTATTCATACCTCATATCACGCAGCCTTGGAATCATCGCCATGGCGGATATGTGAGGGAGGAAATCTTTACTGACAGAAGAGATCTTTGTGTCACAAAAAAAAAATGGCTCAATCCCTGAGATCAAACGAAGAATGCACTCTTCTATTCCACAATCTTAGTCATGATTTTTTATATGAAGCCTTAAGGCTTGAAGTTTCCTTATACCTTCTTCCTATACTCTTGCCAAGAACCAAAGAGAAAGGCTAGAGAGATCTGGAGCTTCTGGGGACAATTTGTCAACACCTCTGACCATCCCTAGGGAAGCAGACCAGATGACTTCACAGGCTTCAAAGAAAGGACTTGGGAAGCCCAGGACTCAGAAACTTGTGTTATGCTTAAAGCTAAAGTCAGCAGCTGATGATAAATGAAAAAAGACTTTTCCAACAGAATGAATGTAAATGAGAAAAGAAGCCCCTGGTTAGGGAAGTTATTCTAGCAAGTGGCTATATAAATGTCTTTATATTGTTATTTCCAATATTAGTTTGTTGTTCCTCCATGAAAGCTGATTTATTTGAAATGTTATTACTAGAAACACCCTAATCTTTTGGTAATAATTCATATACTGGAAGATTACAGTTTTGGAAGGCAGCCCAGTGCTGTCTGGAATCCTATTTATGGATTAAAGGATTTGAACAGCATTGCAAGCAAGATCTCTAAAGAGTAGGATAATGTAAACCCGGTTCCATATAAAATGCTTTACCCAGCTATAGTAACCCCATTAAAGTCAGATTGTTAGAGGACACTGGGCATAAGGACTTTCATTACACTAAACCAGGATATCGCTGCTCCTGAAGAACAAAGATTTTTCAAGCCCAGTTGCCCCTTGTTTTAACAGGATATGCTTAAGTTTGTGTTTCCCCTTTCTCCTAGGATATGCAAACTGCACAAGATAGGTCTTGACTTTTTGAAAGGCTGTAACAAATTGAAGGGTAAAAATGAAATGCTGTCACAGCAAAAGCAATAGTGAAGCTAATGTGGTTTATCTACATACATTCAATGACATGTACCAATCAAGAGATTTTTTGTTTCCAGAAACATTCAAGTTAAGATTGACCCCTACTCTACTCAAAATACTCCTTTATAAGTAGTCTAGGCATTGACACTAGAAATACTGGGTTTTAACCCTTTAGATGCCAAGTCTTTAAAATTATTAACCATATCTGTATGATTTCTCATGAATTAAACAGTGCCCTGCCTAATAAACCAAGGATCCCAAACATAACTTAACATTATATTGACTCAGAGAAACAAGTGAAGACCAAGCAAATCTGGCAGGAAAAGACAAGAATAACTTCTGACCACATTGAGAAGACCAGCAGAGAGGAGTCTAGAACAGCCACCAAGAAAAAGAGCCCCAGGATGTTCCACTCCCTTGGAGGGCTCTTGGGGTGCACTGATGTTTACAGGTAATAGAAAGACACTGGAAATTGGCCTTGGGGACCCCTGGTTCCACTCTTTATTGGTTGCATAGCCAAGGATGGATCATTTAACCTCCTTGAACCTTAGTTTCCTTATCTTTAAAAGGATTACAATATCTATTTGCAAGGTAATGCTGTGAGAATGTTATGACGTCATATATGACAAATGACTGACACACAGTGAGTGGTCCAGGAATGACAGGAAACATGAGTGTTCTCAAACAACCAGCACCAATAGAAACATGGTTGCCATCTCTAAAGCAAAGACTCTTAATTCTGAACTCATTTGAATCACAAACTCCCATAAGGGGCCTAACCAAAGGCACCATTAGAACTGGCTGGGACTCAAAAGAAGAGAGGCAGTAGGAGGGAGGCGGGTGAGAGAAAAGATAGACCAATGTCACATTCCCCTTCAGTAAAACCACGGCCTATTAACACAGAGTCATCAAGCACCTCATGAACATCATCTGCCACATAAATAATGGATAATAATTCTAATTATACCACCATCTAAAACTTGACTCAGGAAGTCTTTATATATTTTTTTCTCCCATTTATTTCAATCACCTCAACCAGGTCCTATTTTATTTTATGACTTCCAGCCTCTGTTCAATGATTGAGACCTGGGTTCTGACTTAAGACATAGTACAAGAGGGAAATTTTCCTCTCAGGCCTAGAGAAAAAAAAAAAAAAAAAAGGAACCATCCTGCACAGTTGGGGCCTTGGGGGCAGGGAAAAGCAGTATTTTTCAAAGGGTAGACTTTGAACAACTTGAGTTAGAAACCCTAGTGGGATGGGGGTCATTTATTTAAAATGCAGGTTTGTGGGTACCTCTTCCTCCTCAAATCCACTAATTGGAATATCTCAGAATGGACCCTGGAAATCTGCACTTTTAACATGCTCCCCAGAGGAGCTTGATGCCCACTTTGAAATGGCTCTTCTCAAAGGGCTTCCTGGAAGGAGCCAATGGATATCACTTTTCTTCAGAGCTTCCAGAGAGCAAAATGATAACAAACATTTGTATTGTGTTTTACACTCTACAAAATGCTTTCATAAACATTATCTCATACTTATGAGAGTGCATATAAGCTAAACAAATATGTCCATACTGCAAATTATTTATATTGACAAACAATAGAATACACACCTCATCGACCCAACACTATCAGAGAAAGGGCTGTTCTACATAAACAAATTTGGTAGAAAAATTGGGTTTTAACTCTTCAGATGTCAAGCCTTTAAAATTATTAACCATATCTGTATAATTTTTCATGAATTAAACCGTGCCCTGCCTAATAAACCAAGGATCTGGAACATAATTTAACATTAAATTGACTCAGGGTCACCATCAGTAGCTTTGGCTTTTGGCACAAAGCTGTAAAATCGATGATGCCCTCCCTATATGGTAAAGTACAAAGACTCATCATGGGTTCCAGTTATGTATAAGGTATTTCATCCTCACATTTTACAACCCCAACCTTGAGGAGTTTTGCTTACCATGTATAGTTCCTCTGACTCCTCTTTGAATCAGACTATCGAATGTCACTTCCTGACAACAGCACAGAAAGCACCGCCTCCCATGCCCTTTCTGATTTACTACTTCTATTCTACTGTACTTGAAAATTGAGAAAGTAGAGAATGTATTATAATGATACTTGCAATGAGAGGAAATTAACTCAGAGCTTTTGTGAAGAGGTAATCCTTGGAGTATTATTCATGAGGCTGAGTGTGAGTTATGTGGGCTGTATTTTATCGGCTTAGAGGCAGTCTTCTTTCTGGTTCCAGCTATGTTCTGGAAGGTGAGGTGGATCTGTATCTGACCTCTGGAAAAATGAAGTTAATGGCTGCATAGCTCTGAGGTTTACTAGGAAAACCACGACCAAAGACCTAGGGTCACTGGTGTATTTACCACCAGGAGAGGTCAAGTGAAGGGGAAACTAGATGACTTAGGAAGAGAAGATTTCATATCGGTGGGTGAATTAGTAAAAAGTTCAGTTACAATTGTCAGTTAACTTAGTTAAAGCACAAAGGCAGATTTATTAGCTCATGAACCTGGCAGCTCTATCTCTCTCCCTCCTTCTCGCTCTCTGTGCTGGTTTGAAAGGATTATGTGCCCTAGAAAAGCCATGTTTTACTCCTGGTCCATCTCATGGAAGCAGCCGTTTCTTTGAATCCCTATTCAGTACTGTAGGTTGAAAACCTGATTAAATTATCTCCACAGAGATGTGACTCCCCCAGTTGTGGGTATTAACCTTTGATTAGAGGGAGATGTGACTCCACCCATTCCAGGTGGGTCTTGATTACTTTACTGGAATCCTTTAAAAGAGGAAGGATCTTTGGAAAAACGCTTGAAAGCCACAAGAACCACAAAGAGCTCATGCAACTAGAGGCCTTTGGAAGTATAGAAGGAAAAAGCCCCCAGGGGAGCTTCATGAAACAAGAAGCCTGGAGAGAAAGCTAGCAGACATCACCATGTGCCTTTCCAGTTGAGAGAGAAACCCTAAACTTCATCGGACTTTCTTGAGTGAAGGTAACCTCTTATTGGTGCCTTAAGTTGGACATTTTTATAGACTTGCTTTATTTGGGACATTTTCATGGCCTTAGAACTGTAAACTTGCAACTTAATAAATTCTCCCTTTTAAAAGCCGTTCTGTTTCTGGTATATTGCATTCCGGCAGCTTGCACGCTGGAACACTCTTCTCTAGCTCTTGTTTCTGCTTCTGTGTGTGTTGACAGTGCTCCTTCCTGTTGCTGAGGGGCTTTTTTCATGAAGTAGGAAACATACCCTGCACTAGAACTCAGAGGAGAGAGAGGTCTTTTATTTCCCCATTTTAATATTGCAGGAAATTCATCTGAGTCATATGCCCTTGTACTTGTCATTTGTGGAATGATGAATGGCCAGGCATGGATCATGTGTCCACCGCTGTGGTCAGGGGTACCTGACTCTGTGGTTGGAAGCCCCGCATCACTGCAAGGTTGGTGTGGAATGAGCATTTCCCGTAGGAAGCGGGAGTTGATCTTCCCAGAAGAAGGGGAAAAGATGCTACAAAGACAAAACAAGACACAGCCACCATGCTGAAACAATAGCCCAAGTCCCTTCTGAGAAGAGAGTGCCCGAGGTGAATCAGGTGAGGGTGAAACATTGTGTCTCCCCCTACACAGGAGTTAGTAGATCAGGAAGAGCCAATGCTCTTTTCTAAGGTATGAGCCATCTCTCCCTATAGAATTCCCACCAGGAGAATTTCAGTGAAGAGAAGTATTTTATTTCAGTGATTCTGTATCAGTCAGGGAAGCTTAAATTATGCTGATGACTTATAATTTATGCAAGTAACCTGCAAATTTCAGTGCCTTTAAATAGTGAAGCTCCATTCTCAATCCTAGTATATGTCCAGTACATATTAACAGGGGAGCTCTGCTCACTCTGGGACCAAGCTAGCAGAGCACCCATCATCTGAAATACTCTGTTTACTGTGGAAAATGAAAAAGAAAGAGCGATGAATCATGTTTCAGCTCTAGGATCTCTGTCTGGAAGTGATTCTTCCACTTCTATGTAGGCAATTAAGTGCCATCCTATCATGCACCTAGGAAGTATCCAACAGACAACACTAATGACTTCCAAGGCTCTGAGGATTCCTGAGCCTCAGAAGAAAGGGGAATGAAGATGGAGAAAGGTGGTGCCTGCCAGACTCCACTTAGTGAACATAAGTCTTTTAAGTCCACTCCCACCTGTCCTTCCCTCAGCCTCACCACCTTGCCCCACTCCACTCAATGGTGCTAGTGTGGCAGGATGAGAAAACAGAAAAACAAGAAGGTAATTGAAATGTCAGAACCAAGTCTAGCAGGCAGAGGACAACCGCCAGCTAAAGGAGAAGTGCTACCAGGAATTTAGTATGGGGTAGGGATAGGGAAGATGGTAAGAGATGACATTGAAAGAACAGTTTATAAAGGGCCCTTTTTGGCTTGCACAAGAATTTGGATTTTGCATAAAAGGTCACATATTCTATGATTCCATTTATGTGAAATGTCTAGAATAGGCAGGTCTAGAAACAGAAAACAGATCCGTGGTTGCCAGGAGCTCGGAGAGGTGGGAGTGGGGAGTGGCTGCTAATGGGTATGCAGTTCCCGTTTGGAATAATGGAAATGATTTGGAACTAGATAGAGGTAATGGTTGCACAATATATTAAAGTGAATTACTAAATACTGCTGAATTGTACATTTAAAATGGTGAATTTTTTGTTATGTGAATTTTATCTCAAAGAAGAAAAAAGAATGTGGTTCTAACCTGAGATAAAGGAAATAAAATTTTAGGCAAGGAAATGAAATGGTCAGATTCATATTGTCAGTACCTAAATTATAGAGAATGGCCTGAAGAAGTGCAAAACTGCAGGAAGGGGTGGTGGGGAGGTGGGGAGAGGGAAGGGGCTGTTAAAAGGCTATTAAAGTAACCTGGGACAGAGGGGGGAGACATTGAAAGCCTGATCTGAATCTGTGGGGATGAGAATGAGGGAGAGGTGGGCATCAACAAATCTCAGCCCTAATCATTTAATTAGGGAAAGCTAAGTACATAGGTAGGGAGAAAGGTGGGAACTGGAATTGTTTGGATGAAAGTAGAGACACAATTCTATTTATTTTCTTCCTTGGGTCATGCTACTAAAATTAATTTCTGAATAAGAAAATGAAATTAAGGAAACAATTCCATTTATAAAACCATCAAAAAGAAAACAAATGTTTAGGAATAAATTTAACTAAGGAAGTGCAAGAGTTGTACTTTGAAAACTGCAAACTGTTACTGAAAGAAATTAAAAACAAATAAATTGAAAGTAATCTGTGCTCATGGATTAGAAGACAAAATAGTTAAGATGACAATACTCCTCAAAATGATCTATAGATTCAATGCAGTTCCTATCAAAGTCTCACCTGTCTCAAATAAGAGGGAATAGGTGTAACTGAAAAATGAGGATTTAACAAATGACTGTGATTACTGATTTATTATATAGATATTTCTTTTCAATGTCTAGTGTTTTAGAATTGCCGGAAGAAAATACCTGAAGTTTTTTTAACTCTAATCCAGTAGCCCTGGTCTCTGAAAATTATTGTATAACTGTATTGCAAAGAAAAAAAAGTTATTTGCCCATGTTTAGATGGATCTAAAAAGAAGAAAAAACCAAAACAATCACAGCCATCTTTTCATGCAATGGACCCCAAATAGTCATAGCAATCTTATAAAAGAAAAACAAGGTTGGAGGACTTACACTTTTGATTTTGAATCTTACTAGAGATCCATGGTAATCAATACAGTGTGATAATTGGAATAAGGATAGATGTTTAGATCAATGGAATAGAATCGGAAGTCCAGGAATAGACCCATACATCTATAGTCAATAACAGGTGTTGGCAAGGATGTGAAGAAATTGGAATCCTCATGCATTGCTAGTGGGAATGTAAAATGCTATGGCCACTGGGGAAAGCAGTTTGGCAGTTCCTCAAAGAGTTAAACATAATTACCATATGACCCACAATTCCACTCCTAGGCATATATCCGAGATAAATGAAAACATGTATTCATGTAAAACTTGTGCATAAAGGTTCATATAAGCATTATTCCTAATAATCTAAAAATGGAAATAGCCCAAATATTCATCAGCTGATGAATGGATAAACAAAATGCAATTTATCCATAAATGGAATATTATTCAACCATTAAAAGGGATGAAGTACTCATGCATGATATATGCAATATAGATGAACTTTGAAAACATTCTGCTAAGTGAAAGCCAGGCATAAAAGGCCACATATTGTATGATTCCTTTTTCATGAAATGTCTCGAATAGACAAATCCATTGAGATAGAAAAAAATTTATTTATTATTAGGGGCTAGGGAGAGAGAAATGGGGAGTTGCTGCTTAGTGGGTAAGGGGTTTCTTTTCGGAAAGATGACAGTATTCAGAAATTAGATAATAGGGATGGTTACACAATGTCGCGATTATACTCAAACTGCTGAGCATACTTTAAATTGGTTAAAATGGTGAATTTTATTTTATGTGAAATTAATTTCAATTTAAAAACTTGTTTTTGAATATTTGCTGAGAACTGTGACACTAGCTCAAGGACTCAATGGAGAGTCCAGGACTCTAAGACTAGATCAATACTAGTTTCCAACATCACCAAGGCCTCATCAATGAGGTAAGCCACCCCGTTTTCCCTGTGGGCATGTTACTTTGAAATCCTATGTGATCAGACAGGACTTCTCAGCTGTGCCATTTTCTCTTGTTCTGAAGATGCTGGGAGCAAGAATGGCAGCTGTACACATTCCAAGACGTTCTCCCACTCTGAGGCACGGCTCTCCTCTCATCACCCCTGCTGGGGTAAACAGCTGAAAGTTACATGGAGTCTTGCTCTGTGTGGATGTTGAAACAAACCACTCTGCATGGTCAAGGTATCGCATTTTTGCCTTTGGGCTATTCTTGGCTTGTTGCCGAGGTAGGGGGTTCCTTAGGAGGTGGCGCACTGGGAAAGATTGTTCAGCTGGGCACTTTGATCCTGCCTCATGTACAAAAGGATGTGAGTCACCTACTAGTGTGAGTGAAGCACTTCCTCGAGAGTCGCCTTTGTTTCCAGCCCCAATCCAATCTCTCCATCAGTTTTCCACGAGGTCTGAATTTCTACCGCGAGCATATCATTATTTGAATAATAATGTTGCTTTGCAATAGTCTGCTATTAAAATATAAACCATCCCAGTGGGGAGTCACAAATGATGCATTAGCCCCTCAGATTTTCACCTACCAAAACTGAGATAATGGATCAGGACTGAGCAAGTGAGGGTCATTCAGGCACTAGGGGCCCAGGTGAGGAAAGCTGGGATGGGACAGGGGCTCCCACTAAAATGGAAAAGGAGCATTAGTAGAGAAAGTGGGTGGAGAGTAAAGGTAAACAACCCCTCTACCCCTCACTTGTGCACTTGCCCGAGGCCAGTTTTGACTCTGGGCTCAGTCTCCACCTGATTTTTGGAATTGGAGCTTTTCTTGAGAGATGCAAGGCAAAGGTCTACTCTCAAGTACAACTGAACCCACACTCTAACAATATGGAATGTGAATTGATGTTTTTATAGCAAAGTTCTTCGCATCTTTATTTCTTTCGGGGACTGAATCAGCAATTATGCTAGACTTTCAGTAAGCTTTAGTTTGCTGGCACTTTAATTTTATCTTCTCTGCCTGCACATCTACCTACTCCCAATGAGAAAAAATAAAAAGCTTTTCTATCTAGTCATTAATGATGTATACGCAGTCACTTAAGAGAGCTAGAGGAGTAGTTCTTCAAAGAAGTGTGGGGTTTTTTTGTAAAATATATAACTGCCTCCAAGCGTGTATGCCATTTAAAGTGTTTTGTACATTAGGTTTTCCGATACCCTTCTTAGGGAAATAAGCTCTCAATAGTATATTTCTGTCTGAATTTAAGGAAATACGTTCTACTTGCAAAAATTTTTTAAAAATCAAAAATAAAAGCTTGTAGGCAAGGGCTAAATTTTGGAATAAGTTCTCAAGAACAATTATGGGAGCTCCTTCTGCAGAGAGCCTGCTGAAAGAGGATTTTCATGGCTGCAGTCCTGCCTTGAGAGAAAGGGTGCCTGCACAGATGACCCCAGAAACTCTCTCTCAAAGCTCACATGCTGTCATTCTGAATCCCGGTCCTTTCCTTTTGGATACTTTGACAAAGCAAGAAAGCAGAACATTTTGTCCATCCTGCCCTCATATGCACTGAAAAATCTAATGAGATAAAAGCCCAGGTTTGCATAAGAAGTAAATCAGCCAAGTCCATCTCCACAAATTGTGAACAGGAACCCAGAGCCCATCTTGATAAATAAAATGTGACATTCATAACAAACAAATCAAAAAGCAGATAAAGGATAAGAGCCCTCAGCATTAATGCTGGAAAACCTTTGGCAATAAATTAGTACTATCCTAATAAAAGATATTATAATGCATTGTCATTTGTAAGCAGAAATGTAATATACTCTGAGGAGGAAGATAGATGGCTCAAGTTGTTCCTCTGACAGTGGAGGTAATAGCTATTGAAGGTTATGTTCAGCATATCATATCTGGTGCAAAAGGGAACTACATTTCTCAGCCTCCCTTGCCAGGTGAGGCCGTGTGACTTGAGTTCTGGCCAATGGAATGTGAGCAGAAGTGATGTGTTCCATCCTTAGGTCTCGGTCAATGATCATTTTCTCATTCCACTAGCTTCAGCCACATTGGGAGCACGTCAGGGACCTAGAGGAAGATGGAGCCGCAGATAGAAAGTTAGTTGAGTCCTGGAATCTTGGGCCCAAATTGGACTATGGTATGAGTGAGAAACACACTTTAACTGGACTGTTACTGAGATTCAGAGGTTTATCTGTTTCAGCAATTAACATTATTTTATATCTAATAAAAAAAGTGAATAAGGCAGGCTTGTTCCTGGCCATATGGAGCTGACAAACTCTTAAAAATGAACAATTAAATAAGTAATTATAATGCAGTGAGATGGATGTTAAGACAGTGGAAATCCAGAGAAATGGGAACAGACAGCAAGTGATCTAAGCTAATCTGGAAGATATGGAAAGACTCTCAGAAGTCACTCCTTTAATGAGCCCGGACAGATGGGTAAGTTAGCCAGATGAAGGGGATGGGAGGGAGAAGGTGACCTCAAGTTCGCGATTTGGTCCCATGATGGGAGCTGGCAGAGGAAAACCAGGAAGATGAGGAAGACATTCAGATTCCCCAGGGAAAAAGGTGCTCAAGCTATTCAAGAGAAAATTCGGATCTCAGCCTGACAGAAGTGCTTCGATTGCAGATTTGGAACTTAAGATATTAAAAGTCAGATTGTGGGAGGGTAATGAGAATGACTTGGCTCTCTAAAGAAGGAAAGAGATTGACTGCAGCTGTGGTTTATGAACTTGGGGCCAGCATGGGAGCTACTATGCTTGCTAAGAAATCCCAGGAGAGTCTTTTTAGAGTAAAGATTGGCCCCAGAAGTCAGATCACACGAACGAGAACTACCTGGCCATGTGCAGGGATTGAAGATCAGTGGGTGAAAGATCAATCTGAATAAATGTTCTATTAATACATACAACAGGTTCCCAGCAATTAATCTCCAGAAGGATGACAGCCCGCCAGTTAAAGTGAACCGCTGATGGTGATTGACATAATGGGATCGTCTGCAGCTGCCAGACTGCTGAGTTAGTGATTTTCACATATATTTTCCTGCTTGGACTGAGTGGTTTCTGGGGCAGCTCTGGAGTTTGGAGGTGAGAGCTTTCTGCTCAGAAGGCCAGAGTAATCTCTTCTGTAAGAGCAGGTGAGCAGATCTGTAGCGAGCAGATCCAGAATCGATGCCCGATCTACCAGAAGGAAAGAGCAGGGTCTTTCTTGTCTCCCAAGACATTAGACATCTGTAATACAAAGCACGGTGTAGGGACTTAGAAATCAAGAATGTCATCACACATCTGACAGCTGTCAACATGAACAGAAGGAACTGCCTATCCAGGAGAGACATGCACCTCAGAGTGGCCTTCTAGTCTTCAGTCTTCAGAAGAATGCCATGAACCAACCTTACGCTTCCTGGACTCGTGACTCTGCACTTTGGGTTTCCCAAATTTAGATTGTTTACTTTCTGCCTATGAACCCATACTCATTCTTCAAAGCCGATCTCTTCATCCCAGAAGCTCCAAAAAAAGACCTTCCCCAAAACCTTTTGATTTTAACCCCAAATTTCTCACAAGTCCACCCGCATTTCTTCATCTTCACTCCCACCACTTTATCCAAGTCACCGTTATCACTCACCTGCACTACTGCAAGAGCCTCCTAGCTTTTTGCTCTCTACAGTCTAGTCCACATAAAACCACCAGCATTTTTTTACTGTATCTTGATGCATATTAGGACAATTCCACTCAGAGTAAAACTCAGTCTAATGCTTTCCATGGCCAGAAAGATGCTACATAACCCCCTGCTAGTCACTCTTCATCTTCCTCTCTATCAAGCTCCCTTAAGCTCTTGCTACAGCAGCATTTCTGATCTTATAAGAGACCAGACTTATCCACTTCACCGGGCCTTACACTTGCTGTCATCCTCCTTAATACCAGCTGCTCCCAAATCCTCCATGACAGGCTGCTCAGAATTTAGGTCTCAGCTCCTCAGAGAGGCCTAACGAGGCCAGCCCCCAAAAGCGGCACCTCCCCCCCAACACCAGTCACTACTCTCACATTACCCCATTTATTGCCTTTATATGGCATTCATTATTAGCTTAAATTATATTGTGTGTTTTCCAGCTCACTTATATATTTTTCCCTATTGGAAGGTAAGCATCATAAAAACAGAGTCCTTTTCCTTTGGGTACACTTGTATTTATTCCACAGGCAGCAGAGTGCATGGCATGTAGTAAGTGCTAAAGTATTTATCAAATGAAATAATGGCAAAGTCCATCTTCATTCCTCTGAATTTCCACACCATTCTGTTCCCATCTCTAAAAAGGCATGTACTACATTATAGAGTAGAAATTTGTTAAAATCCCTCTATCTCTCATCCTTGACCATGATTTCCTTAAATGAAAGGATACTGCATCATGAGATGATAGGTGCTAAAGCAGAGAATGCTGTATTTTCAGTTAGTCTAGTACTATTTGAACTGCAATGGGTGCATGAATCACCAAAAACATTTTGTTAAAATACTCTCTGATTCATAGTCTGGAATGGGAACCAAGATTCTGCATTTCTAACAGGCCTCCAAATGATGCCAATGTGGCTGGCTCTGGGAATAATTTTGGTGGAAAGGGTATAATAGCTGCTTTCAAATTGTAGTTTTTCTTCCCTCGGTTTTTGCCAGAGAGTCCAGCACAGCACCTGGATGCAAAATAGAGAATACATTAATGTATATTAAGTGAATGAATAAATGAATGAATGAGTCCAATGGCCTCAGATTTACAGGTACTGAAACTAAGTCATAAAGAGTTAAGTAACTCACTTACCTAAGGCCTTACAACTAGCCAAGTCTGTTCTAGAGTTCATGTCCTACTTCTCTCTATGCTGAGACACAAGTCCTCCTCCTTCCTAGGACTGAGGTTCTAGATGTTCAATAGCTGCTAAGAGCAAAGTAACTTGCCACCCCGTGACAAATATTGAGCAAAGCTGAGGGGAGCACTGGCAAGAGAAGGGGGTCATTGCTTGGTCAATGCATTTATACCCCTGCAGGCAGCCTGGGTTTCATTGATCTTCCAATGCTGGAGAAGCATCAACCAAGAAACTTCTCTGTGCCCAAGAAAGCAGATGGACATTTCTTCTTGGCAGGCTATGTCACATTTATAGGTTACATAAGCCAACTGGCAAGAAGGGTCATGTAAGGTTTGCTGAGACCTATGAAAGAAGATAGATAGTTTCATTGGACTGAAATGGAAAATCCCCATGACCTTGAGTTACAGGGTTGGGTGGGGGAACTGGCAAGTGGCAGAAACAAGGGAAGGTGGCCCACTGTTGCCTTCCTTTCCAGAAGCTTGGAAAACAGGGACTGCACTGCAGGTTCAGCCTCTGTACCAAATTAGCACAGAAATTACTCCACCTGTGCAAATGGGCCCCTAATTCACAACCCATCTGACAGTGATGAAGCTGGTTGGGGACTCCTTATACAAAAGTACATGCATACTCCTACCAGGGGATCTGCTTCTGACTAATAGGCGGCTGAGCACAAGGAGTTGAGGAGGCAGGTGTGCACGGTTGTTCATATTCCTCCAGCAGCAGCACAGGAATCGGCCCTGGGAAGGGAATACAGAACACAGAGAATAAGCACATGTTGGCCAAAACCCTAACCCCACTTGGGAATTTTCTCCAAACGCTCCTTTCATCATTGTTTTTCACTCACGTTGGGCCTGGAAAACAGTGATTGCTACCTTGGTTCTTCCAATCTGTCATTTAGAGTGACATCAGGAAAGCTTAATGCGGGAGCTCAGGAACTGACTCATTCTAGCATCTGAAGATATGTATCCCCTTTGCTTCCCAGATGACCGTGAGCACTTACAAAACTGGAGTAATTCAAAGGATAGCCATAAAGAGAAGGTTTAACAGCTAGTTTGCATCTTCGCTGAAGGCAGAAGCAAAAGAAATAATCAAGTTTTCCATGGTGCATTTTGGTTAGATGGGCAAACAAAATTCCTAACTGTGAATACAGCAAGACCTTGGAAAGCAAGCTTGCTTTCTGCACAGCTGATTGACACCTCGAGACTCACAATGTCTAGGAACAGCAACAGCAACATCACCTGGAGAGTGTTAAAAGTGCAGAGTCTCAGCTCCCCCTCCTCCCTGCTAGACCTCAGGAATCAGAATCTGCATTTTAACAAGATCCCCAGATAATTCATGTGCCCTGTAAAGCCTGAGACACTAGATGCCCATTTGACTAGCATAGTTGCTATAATTCTGACCAAAGAGTATTTAGTTCCCTGAGATTTTCTCCTTTAAACCCTTTGTCTCCCTACCCCAAATACGGATCACTCATTGTGCAAAAGGAGGACTTGCATTTCTGCTTCATTTCAAGGACACTGTAATATTCAAACACTTGGGCCAAAAAAGCAGGCCAGTATGATAAGTTCAAATTTTCCCCATGAACCAAAAATAGAACCGGTTCAGGCATTAGTCCCTTTAAAAAAAACCAACGAGAAAAGCAAGATCCATTGAATATCCCATTGCTTTCTCTCAACCATCCCATTCGGCTCTATCTTCCCTTTACTTTCCCTCTTTCTCTTCCTCCCTTCCTACCTCAACTCAGAAAAAATTGCTGGCAAGGAAACCTGATTCAGCTGGGCAATGGGTCTCTGGGCTTCTGAGGGGTTGGTTCAGTGCTTCAGAGCCAGAAAGTGTCCTCCCGGCCTCCATCTCTCCAGATGGCTTTTGGGTGCCGGTCCCTGCGTGCCATGCACCCACACACACGACTCTGGGCTGTGTGCAAGCACGCTCTGCCCTCACTGTGAGTGCTCATCTTCTCTAGAGCTCTGCTGGCTTTAACCCCTCTCTTGCCTGGCTGCATATCACTCCTTTTCTCCTCGGGGAACCAGAAATGACAGATGGCAGTTTGGTGTTTGAGACATCTTCTCAGGTGAGTGCATATGCCTCAAGCTGGAAAGAATCCCAGTGACTATCCCTCATGGACTGGAAATACAAACCCATAAAGGCTATATAGTATGGTGAGGAGCTCTAAGACTGGCTGGAGTTCAAGTCCTAGCTCAGCCATTTAATCTGTTTGTGACCTTGAGTGATCATTGGATGTATTTTTGTCTTTGGATTTTTCATCTTGGGAATTGCAATAATAATATGAAGTGCCCAGCATGATACCTGGCACATAAACATCAATTTTCCTTCTTTCCACAAAGCTTCTCCTGGTTACCCAGGGCCCAATACCAATTTCCTGGCTGTCACTGATTCTGGGTATGCAGATGACATGCCTCACCTTACTCTTCCACAGCCATGAGAAGTCCTTTGTTGTAAGGAATGGTGGTTGGTACACCTGAGGGTTCCTAGAAATGGCCTGTCCTTTCTGTGCCAAATCTTCTGAAAAGTTTAACCCTTCACAGGTGAAGGGATTCACTATTGCCATTGTTAGAACCTTTGGGATAGCAAGAACTAGCAGAATCCCGGGGAGGTTACTGAGGTGACACTATCTCATGTTCAGCATTTAGCCACTACCTGACCAATTCCCTGCAAAAAAAAAAAAATCTGGACAGATCAATCAGGATTTAATTAACACTCTGCAATCAATCCAAAATAATAATTATTGTGGACTTTTAACTGAAGATGGATTTTGAAAAAAATAAAAATCATAAGAACAGATATATAATAGGCTCTTTCCCCCAGGGAGGCTTTGACTTGATGCTCTGGGGAGCTGTGAACCCAACATAACAGTTTTATTAGCTCTAATTAAAGCTTTGACATATGCATTTCAAAGGAGAGGTCCATTTCCTTTTCATTTGAAGTACAGAAATCTCTGACTTCTGGGCTCTCTGGAAGGACAGTGTTTTCTATTGGTCTCAGACCTCAGAATCTTGAACAAACAGAACTTTTTGACAACCTTAAGTATACCCTAAAGCTATTTATTTTCCTTTTCTTTGTCTTCTCCTACAGAGCTGGCAGGGAGGAAGACACTAGGTGGTGAACTCAGCCTGTGTCCTGCCTGGTCACATCACTGCCGAACACCAAGCCCAGGAACAGGATGAACTCTTAGAGTTGGCTATTACCTACTCTATCTGCCCATTTGTGCTAGAATCTTCTCAGTAACATCCTGATCCTCAGGTGATCATCTAACCTCTGTTTTTAAACCTTACCAGTTACGAGGCGCTTGCAAACTCACAAGCCTGCCTTATCCATAGGTAGATACCTCCAACTATTTTTAAAACATCTTTCTTACATGAATCAGTATTCAATTCTCTGACACACCATCATAGGTCCCTGTTTATGGGCTCTGAAACACAACAGAATAATCTAATTCATCTTCTCCATGAGACTCTTTGAAATACCTAAAGTCAATGGTTATTACCTCCAAGAATGTTCTATGCATTGCCAGTTTTCTCAATCAGTCTTCTGTTGACACTATGTCCAGACACTTTTCAGAGCCTTCTGGTCTCAATCCTCTATTTGTTACTGTCCCTCCTATGCATGGAGCCCAGTTTCTGGCTACAGATCTGGTCCATTGACTTTTCCTTCTAGAACTTCAGACACAGCCTAAACAAGGCGCTACTTAGTTTCCTGGGTAAACCAGAAGAAACTCACATATCCATATACCCATAGTCCTATCTCTCTCTCCTAGTTTAAAGGAAGACAATTCGCTTTACAGATGGGACCCTCTCGCTCTCACACACGCATATATAAAGGCTGTATAAACTTTTTGTCTGGACAAATACTGTATGGTCCCACTGATGTGAACGGACATTCGAGAATAAACTTGAAATATGTCATTGGTAACAGAGTTCAGCAGGAGTTAGAAACAGGGTAAGACAATGGGTAATTGAAGCTGAAGGGATACAGACTGTGCAACAGGACTAGATACAAAAACTCAAAAATGGACAGCACAATAATACCTAATTGTAAAGTAATCATGTTAAAACACTGAATGAAGCTGCATCTGAGCTATAGGTTTTTGTTTTGTTTTGTGTTGTTTTGTTTTGATTTTACTATTATTACTTTTATTTTTTTCTCTATATTAACATTCTATATCTTTTTCGGTTATGTTGCTAGTTCTTCTAAACCAATGCAAATGTACTAAGAAATGATGATCATGCATCTATGTGATGATGTTAAGAATTAATGATTGCATGTGTAGAATGGTATGATCTCTAAATGTTGGGTTAATTTCTTTTTTTTCCGTTAATTAAAAAAAAAAAAAAAAGAGAAGGGATAATTGGAGATGAAGGGATACAGACTGTACAACGGGACTGGATATAAAAACTCAGAAATGGACAGCACAATACTACCCAATTGTAATGCAATTATGTTAAAACACTGAATGAAGCTGCATGTGAGGTATAGGTTTTTTGTTTTTGTTTTTTTTGTTTTTCTTTCTATTATTGTTTTAATTCTTATTCTGTTGTCTTTTTATTTCTTTTTCTAAATCGATGCAAATGTACTAAGAAATGATGAATATGCAACTATGTGATGTTATTAAGAATTACTGATTGTACATGTAGATTGGAATGATTTCTAATTGTTTTGTTAATTCTTTTTTTAATTAATAAAAAAAAAAAAAAAAAAAAAAAAAAACTTTTTGTCTGTGATGTTGGCCTAGTAGAGGCTATGGTCATCTGAAACCCACCCAGATATTTCTTATATGATCTACAGTCAGACCAATTCTTCCCATTCTCTATTTATGGGATCAAATTTTTTTATGTCTAAGACCAAGAATCTACAGTTATCCTTGTAAAATTTCTCTTATTAGTTTCAACCCATCTGTATTAGTTAGGGTTCTCTAGAGAAACAGAATCAACAGGGAACGCTTGCAAATATAAAATTTATGAAAGTGTCTCACGTGACCGTAGGAATGCAGAGTCCAAAATCCACAGGGCAGGCTGCGAAGCCGACGACTCCAATGGATGGCCTGGATGAACTCCACAGGAGAGGCTCACCAGCCAAAGCAGGAATGCAACCTGTCTCTCCTGAGTCCTCCATAAAAGGCTTCCCATGATTGCATTTAGCATCACTAATTGCAGAAGACACTCCCCTTTGGCTGATTACAAATGGAATCAGCTGTGGATGTAGCTGACGTGATCATGACCTAATCCTATGAAATGTCATCATTGCAACAGACAGGTCAGCGCTTGCCCAATCAGATGAACAGGTACCACAACTTGGCCAAGTTGACACCTGTCCCTAACCATGACACCATCTTTCCAAATATCAAGATCTCTTGAAATCTGCTTATGTCATTTGTCATGTTAACTGATCCTTCTGCTTTGTATCATCACTAATTTGACAAGCACATGGTCAATGTCTTCATCCAGGTCATTGATAAATATTTGCAACATGACAGAGACAAGTAAGAACCCTTTAAGCATGCTAATAGAAACCTCCCTCCCCATAGATAAAATTTCAGAGATTGACTCCCTTTGAATGGCATTGTCCAATCAGCTGCACAGTCACATACAGGCTATATTTTCCCAGGTGTCTCCAGAAGATGTCAGGAAAAACATTGCCATGGACCTGACTACATTGGTAGTTGCTATGTTGTCACAATCCACCATCACCCCAGCTTACCAGGGTAGTAAATATGTCATAAAATGATCTGAAGTTATTTGGCATGATTTGCTTTTAGGAAATCATGTATGCTTCTAGTGATCACCTCTTTCTTATGTGTTCACAAACCATCTGCTTAAGGTTATGTCTAGCATTTTTCCAAGAACCAGCATCAAGATCACCAGAGTGTCATAATTCACATTTCCCCCTTTGTGAAACTAAAGACAGAATTTGCCTATTAGCCCAATCTCTCCTGATTTCAGAGATAGGAACAAGAATACTCAAGAGTACATAGCCATACATTAAATATGGAGGTCAGAGAATCTGAGAATCTGCATTTTTAACCCTATTTCTTAGCCAGAGAGAGAACCCAAGCCTCTAAGAATTCTCCTGAGCACTTGCAGGATTTACCACCTAAGCCTAACTTTACCTCCAATTAGCTGAGTGATCTTTGGTTAGGCAATTAACTTCTCTGGCCTCAGTTTTCCCTTCTATAAAATAGTTCTAAGCTTTAGTGACGTAAAAAGTTAGTCACTGAGGGTAACTGGACAAGTGGCTGAATTTACATATAGGTCTGATTTTTTTTCCTCCTTTTTTGGAGGGTTTATACAGCTGTGAGATTTTCATTTGCCTTCTGTACACTTACACACACACACACACACACACACACACGCAAATACACATACATCAGCCTCCAAAACTATGAACTGCTTTTCTTTCTGGTATGTGCATTTTGTGAGCATAAAGTCCATTGTTTTAACATTATCTCTACGTTATAATGAACCGCTTCTAGGAACAGCTTGTTATAACATCATCTGTCAAGAATGTATTGCTAATGCCTTTTTAAACATTCTTTGTAATATGTTACTAGAGAATAGCATGGGGTCTAGATAACATTTATTAAATATTAGAAACATTGTCAAATAACTTCATACACAAGTATGGTTTGAGGGGTTTGTGTATATTACATACATGTATATTTTTAAGGAGACTACTGAAACCCAATGCCAACAGAAATCTGCTGTAATACTCTATCAAATTCAACATAGCCTATTTATGTCCTTGAGACATTCCAGGGCACATCTATTTATCCAAACAGAACTGCAATGAGCAAAACAAAAGGAGGCCAGAATGACACTTGAGAATGGAAGCATGGAGACCTTTCCTCACTTTCTGACCTACAGAATGTGAAAATAAACCTACAGCACCAACAGTGGAATGTAATCGTCTAGTTCTTTGGGGTTTTTCATTTACACCTAATCCAAGTATCATATTTAATCAGCCTGTGGTTGATAGATCCTTCAGGGTTGTTCAGAAGTGTTTCAGGACTTCACTCATTTGGTAACGCTGACCCACTGCAGCACATTTTTGGGAGCCCCAAGAGCCTACTTACTAAGTTTGTTAAGCCTCAGACCTGACCTAGATTGACAAGGTCACAGTTCTTATCTTCTAAAGTGCTTATACTTGAGATCTGGTTTCTACTGCCAGGCCCGTTGACTTTTCCTTCTAGAACTTCAGACACAGCCTAAACAAGGAGCTACTTAGTTTCCTGGGTAAGAAGAAACCCGCACATCCATATACCCATAGTCTTATCTCCCTCTCTCTCTCTCCCTCTCTCTCTCACATACACATGCATACACACACACACACACACACACTACTGTCCAGCACTGCCAAGGAGTTATTGCCAAAGAGAGGGTTAAGAAAGAGGCCCGCTCTTTGTGTATAACCTGGCCACTTCATGGGACTTTGAGTGTTTGTGTGACACTGGAGACACACAGCTAGCGTGCTATGGCTATGGACGTCAGCATTGCCCTATACAGCAACTGTTAAAACACTGAAAGAGTAATCAGACTTCAGTTAGCAATATGAATGAAGCTGATCTGGGTAGGACTAAAGATTCATCAGATTAAAGGGTAAAGGATGACATTAACTGTATTTTAAAACTTCAACTTCTGTGTGAGACCAATCTGTGTGAGACCAAAGGAAGAGATGTTTTATTTGGTGCAAAATTTATATTTTTGGCAGCGCACTATCTAATTTAACTTGTATGGTGAGCTTATTTGAATACTATAATGGAACCATGAATAAGAGTGAGCTTCTTGGTTTGAACAGGTTAGTGTGATGCCTCAATACATTTCAGACTAAGCTGGGCAGAAGATAAAAGAGCATTTGCACAGTACCCTTGAGGGACTGGGGAAAAAGGTAAAAATATTAAACTTCCCCACCTAGGGAAGACCTGATATTCTCACAAGCACTGGGGACTGCCAATTTGATGGGGCAGGCCCTCCATCTTGGGGATTGCCGTTATGAAACATTCCTACAAAGGAGAAGCTAAACCTAGTTATGATTAGGCCTAAGAGTCACACCCAGAAAACCTCTTTTGTTGCTCAAATGTGGCCACTGTTACTGTAGGCATTCTCATTGCCTTCCCCCCTACATGGAGCATCACTCTAAATCTCCCTGGCAATGTGGACACCACTCCTAGGGATGAGCCTGGCCCTGGCACCATGGGAATAAGGAAGTCTTCTTGACCAAAAGGGGAAAAATAAATGAAACAAAGTTTCAGTGGCTAAGAGATTACAAGTAGATCTGAGAGGCCATTCTGGAGATTATTCATATGAGTATATGGATATCCCTTTTCAGTTTTTGGTGTATTGGAGTAGCTAGAGGGGAATATCTGAAACTGTTGAACTGTGATCCAATAGCCTTGATTCTTGAACATGATTGAATAACTACAGAGCTTTCAAGGTGTGGACATGTAACTGTGAAAACCTTGTGACTGGCACTCCCTTTATCCAGTGTATGGACAGATGAGTAAGAAAAAAAAAGACAAAAGAACAAATAAACAATAGGGGTTATGGGATGTCTGGGGTGTTCTTTTTCACCTTTTTAAATTGTTATTCTTATTTTTATGTTTTTGGAGTAACGTAAATGTTCAAAAATCAATTGTAATGATGAACGCACAACTATATGATGGCACTGTAAACCACTCATTGTGTACTTTAGATGACTATATTTCAATAAAAAAGTAATTGAAGAAAGAAAGATGTTCGCCCAAGGGCTGGGAAGAACCTCCTCCAAACCAATACAAGCATTGTAATTCCTACCCTACTTTACTATTCTACCTTCTGCTATTATCCTAGATCTAGATGAGAAGTTCTAAACAGTGGTTCTCTGTCCTCTAGCTGACCAGAATCATTTGTGGGGCATTTTCAACCTTTCCATGCCCTAAACAAAATTTAGACTCACCCTCCAGTTGGTGTCTAATTCCCAAGCATTTCAATTTTGAAAAATCTCTGTTGCAAAGCTATAGTATATATGATAGCTCTTGAATCCTCAGCTGTTGCCACCTTTGATAAATACTTCAAGGACATTTGATCCTCAAAAAAGTACTTCGTTATACTGAAAAGCAGTATGGGTGGAGTGGTTGAGTGTGCACACGGTAAAACCAACACTCTTGGGTCCAAATTCCTTTCCTCTGTCAGGAAACAGGGGTACAACAGCACTACCATGAAGAGCAATGTGTTAGTGCACATAAAGGATGGAGAATGATGCTTCATATGTGTTGGGCATTCAAAAATTTAAATATTTTAAGTAAAGTGCACTCTTAATTTCTAGGAGCTGGGTAGGCCCATGTAACTGTGTTTTCTGGTGTCAGTACACTGTCTTGCATTTGCCATTTTTCCTTCTTTATCTAAGTTGCCTGAGATCACCACCTCCACATGCATACATGCATATGATAAAGCACTTGCCGTATATTTTGGCCCAAGCTCTGTTTTCCAAGGAACCAGACAAGGCTTCTAGTATTATCAAGGCAATAAACTGGCAAGGCAAATTCCATGCTTCTGAATAAAAAACATAGATATCTATCATTGGACTCTGAAGATATATCAAAAATTATTTGGAGCAGTGGTTTGCCTTGAATGTGAGGATTAGAGTGGAGACTGATCTAAAACACAGTCTTCACTACCACCATCCGCATCTTCCTTTCCTCCCAATGAAAACTGCCTGAGCAAAAGTGCAGTTCAAGATCCAGAATGGCTGCTGCCTGATAACAGCCTTGGAGGCAACTGGTGAGCATAAGGCTGGTTCCAGGAAGCTTAGGCAGAAACCCACCCTTTGGATCAAGTCTGCCTTGGAAGGAAGTGAGAGAAGTGCTGAGATTTAGGGACTTACTTGAGACCCTAGGTCATGGGATCCAATGTCTGCCTAGCAGGAAGAGAGTCCATGGACAAAAGAGTCTTTAAGTAGTTGAAACACTAGATCCAAGGTTTCATAAAGTGGATTATTTCTACTCACAGCTCAATGCAGGGCAAAGGCTATTGGTGTAGGTCTTGACTACTTTGTGAAATTGGCTCAGGAACTGAAATGGCTTAAAATCAAATTGAAATGACTTAAGATCAACCTAGTGAGGAAACCAGAAGTAGTAACAGACCTGAGACTCTGGATAAAGTTTGTACCTTGCAATTGCCTTACTCTACAGAAAACATTTCTGCAGCCCAAACAGTTGCCAGAGTATTTGCATGGTAAAGTACTAAGTCATATGGGATTCTGAAGAGAAATAAGGAAAAGGACCATGATTCCCATAGTTTCCTAATGTTAAAATTCACAGTCCTCTGACTGGTAGCAATGGAATGCAAATGGAACAGGACACTAGTAGCAAGAGTTCTCTCTCTTTCCGCTCCCTCAGTCTGCCCCAGGCAATTATTCTCATTGTGTCTTCCTACATGCCCTAGGCCAGTCTTACACTGGTTTGTGCCTCAACAGAAAGCCTATAAAGAGCACTGCTACCAAGGCCATGGATTGCCTCAGCAGCCAAACTCTTAACACTGGCAACTGTGTTCCTGCTTTCCTTCCTGGCCGTACCTCAGGGCTTTAGCACATCCACTAGTTTCTGACATTATGGCTGGAATTTTAAATTCCTTCCTTCTTTGTATGCTTTGTATTTTAGTTGTTTTGCGTATGATTAGATTTGGCTGTCAGTTTACCCTGCCCTCTTTCATCAGTGTTCTCTGACTTCCGCTGACTCACTTGATTCCTAAATGATATTTAACAAACATCTCCTACCAGATAACAGCAACTGAATTTCAACCCTGACTCTATGCTCCCCAAATGCCCCAGTCCTCTACACACACACACACACACACACACACACATTCCAGAATGATAAATTGTCCATTTTGTGCTAGGATTTTAAAGGAGACAAAACAGTCTAATTCTGTTCATGGGTCTCTGAACTAGGTCTATGATCCCCATCATGGGACAGGGCCTAAATGAATCACAGAGACAGCCAACTTATACTCAGTGCTACTCAGCACATACGTTCTTTGGTGAGAGAAGACCTAAGCAATGCTCCATGACCCTGCTGGTGTCAAACTGATTTATCCTCAGCGTTTTCTACTCTGTTACCCAAACATCAAGGGTCCGGAAGCCTGATTTCACCATTGACAATAGAGGAGAATCTATTGGAGGATGGGAAGTGGATGAAATCATAAAGAGGAAACAAATCGTTTGTACTAGGCCCTACGCCTACTTGCATCAAAATCCAACAACTGTTTCAAGCGGATTCTCACTGATGAGGCAAAAGTTGTTTCTAAAGCCACTAAATTCACATTACTTAAGCAAGATTGAGCTGTTTAAAATTTCAATGTTGTCCGCCAAAAAAATAACAATAGGAAGTTGTATAGCACGGAATGTGCTGACAGCAGTAATATTTTAGTCATAATTCGCGTGCAGTAGATGATACCCTGGAAGCTAGCCCAGCAGGCTAATGCAGATTGGGGATGCTCTCCCAGTGATAGCCAAATGATTGATTGGCATTTCTGCTCCATCATGAAATCAGCTCACAAATGAAATGGAGGTGGTTCCAAAAGAGGGGAAATTGAAGAGGAACAAGAGAGTGAGGAGTGCTGAGGAGAGATGGCAGTGATGTTGGGGTTGAAAGACTGAAGTTAAACATTTTCAAGTTTGGTTTCTATTTTAAGCCAACTTCCATCTTGATTTTTCTGCTAAAATTTTTTTTAAAGCTAATCTTCTAATAAAGGAGGTGACATTTACCTAATCGCTATCCTCCACTTGGGGACCAGATCCACCTCCATCGAAATCAACCACCTCCTTCCAATTGTTCTGCCAATAGGATCCATACAAATGATTAACTCTCCTCTTGGTAGGTATAGAGCTGAGTGGTTATCTGTCCCCATCCTCACTGGTAGATGTACCATCAATTCTTGATGTCAATAAGTAAGCAACATGTCTCTCTGTTCCCCCAGGCTGGATTTACCCTGCCATCCAGATTGCTGCATGGCCTTTTCTCACCCATTCATTAGGAAAGGTGAATTCATTTCCAAATTACGACTTCCAGGACATAATTAGATAAGAAAATATGCAGCCCCCATTAACAAAGCAAAATGGAAATGCACTTGCAAATTGTACCTGCAAAGTTTTTAATTCAATTTGGATAATTGAAAGACTAAATTTTAAAATAAATATCCCCCAATATTTTGTAATTAAAGGTTAGAAGCCAGAGGAAAAGAAATTACAAAAGGCCTACTAAGCACTAGCTATACGTTTTCTCACTTATTTTTCACAACTTCTTATTAAAGTCATTTGTATTACCTTAGGTAGGCTTTAGGCTAAACTGCACTGTTCAATACACTAGTCATTAGCCACATATGACTATGGGACACTTGAAATACCACTAGGCAAAATTGAAATGTACTGTAAATGCGCACTTACGCACTGGATATTAAAGGGTAACTATGAAAAAAGAATGTAAAATATCTTATTGATAACTTTATATTGATTATACTCTGAAATGACAACAGTTTGGGAATATTGGGCCAAAGAAAGTATGGAATAAAAGCAATTTCACATCTTTCTTTTTTATTTCTTCTAATATAGCCTGGGTTCAAGTCCCCACTTATTCTATGGGACTTAACCTCCTGGTCTTCTCTTCCTTATCCAGAAGGCATTAAAACAGGTAGACTAAAAAGAAAAGCAGGTCAACCTGGGTTTAAACTTCAGTTCTACCACTTAGAAGCTGTTTCTCCTTAGAAAGTTATTTAATTTTTCTAGTACTTAGTTTTCTCATCTATGTAAGGAGTTCACAAAATTTGCAACATTATTGTGAAGATTAAATGAAGCAATGTATACAAAGCAGTTATTACAGTGCTTGTGATGTGGTAACCATTCAGGAAATTGGGAGTGTTACTACTATCTGTTAAAAGAAGTGGATAAACCAGATGATGTCTAATGGCCCTTTAAATCTGCTATGGAGTAGTTGCATGCTTCTTACAAGGGAGATGATTGCTTAAAAATAAATTTGGGATCAAGAGGAAACTTTGTAATAATTGCTGGCTATGCTGTCAGTGCATTTTTCTGCATGGATCCCAAATATCCTCTGGAATAGCTTTAGACCTTTTTGAATATAGGTAGGACATTGCAACTCAGATTAAGTTCCATCTGCTCCCTGCTCCATGTCTGGAACCTGCCACCTGGTATCGGGGACCATTCATGGCCGATCTTGGAGCTAAGAATTTCTTCTCGGCTGTTTCACCTACACAGAACATAGGGTGACCACATCACCCATGGTGCCCAGGTCCTGCAGGTCAGAGTGCTAGGGAATCGGTGGAAAAGACCTTGGCCCCTTTACAACAACTTATTGTCTGCACCTTCTGAGGCAATACCCAAAAGTTTCACTGAAGTACATCCGATATGCAAATAGAGCAAAAAACAGGAAGCATCTTCTTTTCTTTCATTTTTTCAACAACTTCCTTTAGGGCTTAAAAACAAACCTAAAATCCGTAGCATTGTCAGCAGGACCCAATATGGTCTGGCTCATCCTTGCCTTGCCAGCTGTGTTCTCAGTTATCTCCTTCCTGCTTTCGTTCTGCTCCAGGCAAGTGGGTCTTAATCCAGTCCCTCAAATATGCCAAGGTCTTTCCTTCCTCGGAGCCTTTGCATGTCCTATTTCCTCTTCCCCCAAACTTGGTCTATCTCTTACTCATCCTTCAATGCCTTGGGCAAATGTCACTTCTACAGAGAGATTTCCTCATCTTTTATTCTCATATTGCACTGATTTTTTTTTCATGGCTCTGGAGAGCCAAATCAAAATTTATTCTCTCATTCTCTCTCAGAACCACAGTTGTCTTACTCTTTGCTGCATCTCCAGGAACTCATACAAAATGTACATGCAACAACGTTTGTTAAATCAATACACAAATAGATGAATGGATAGGCCTTGGCTGTCTCAAAGCAGAATTCATTGTTTGTCTACCTATCTACCACCCAGGTTTCTTGATTCCTTACCTTTTCTACTTCAGAGCCTTGCATCTAGAACTCCTTCTTGATGGTGATTCTTCAGCAGGCCCTACGCTACCAGCAGTTTGAAATGGATTAATTTGTTCTATAGCCTGATGTTCTAGTTTGTTAGCTGCCAGAAGGCAATATACCAGAAACAGAATGGCTTTTAAAGAGGGGGATTTAATAAATTGCTATTTTACAGTTCTAAGGCTGAGAAAACGTCCCAGTTAAAACAAGCCTATAAAAATGTCCAATCTAAGACATCCAATGAAAGATACCTTGGTTCAAGAAGGCCAGTGGAGTTCAGGGTTTCTCTCTCAAGTGGAAGGGCACATGGTGAACACAGTCAAGGTTCCTCTCTCATCTGGAAGGGTACATAGTGAACACAGCATCATCTGCTAGCTTCTTTTCCTGGCTTCATGAAGCTCCCCCATAGGCATTTTCCTTCTTCATCTCCAAAGTTCACTGGCTCGTGGACTCTCTGCTTCGTGGTGCTGCAGCATTCTCTGCTCACTCTGAATCTCCTTCATTCTCCAAAATGTTTCCTCTTTTATAGAAGTCCAGAAACTTCTCAAGACGCACCCAAAAGGGTGGAGACATGTCATCACCTAATCCAGTTTAACAACCAGTTGTGATTAAATCACACCTCCAGGGAGATGATATGATTAGAGTTTGAGACATACAGTATTGAATGGGGATTATTCTGCCATTTTACGAAACGGGATTTTGATTAAAACATGACTTTTCTAGGGTCCATACATCCTTTCAAACCAGCACACCTGATGACGCAGCTGAGGGAAGAGCTGCATGGTGTTTATCAGCGCACACACACATGCCAAATAATAATAGCTATAGCTAATATTTTTAGCATTTAAAATGTGTCAGGCAGCCTCTTTCTCTATGGAATCACCATGGTGGCTGGGACCCTGTATCCATATCTAGAAAACTGGAAGACCTTCAAGGCCCCCATTACTGCTCGGTACAGCAGGGCTCAGGTCATCATGCCCTCCACGCCACCCAACTTCCGCTTTGGTCAAAGCAATCGCACTACCGAATTTCTCTGCAAATTTTCTGCCTGCAAGTTTCCAGCATTTGAGGGTGACGATGGATTCCGTGTGTTTGAGAGCAATGCCATTGCCTGCTATGCGAGCGATGGGGAGCTGTGGGGAAGTACTCCAGACGCAGCAGCCCAGCCGGTGCAGCCGGCGAGCTTCGCTGACAGCGGCATCGTTCCCCCAGGCGGTACGTGGGTGTTCCCCACGTCCGGCTTCCTCTACCACAACACCTGGACACAGAGAATGCGAAGGAAGAGCTGAGGCAAATTCTGAGACTGCGGGCTCACTTGAAGATGAGGACTTTTCTGGTGGGCAAAAGTGTGACACTGGCTGATATCCTGGTTGTCTGCACGCTGCTGTGGCTCTGCAAACAGGTCCTTGAGCCTTCTTTTTACCCAGCCTTCCCCAACACCAGTTGCTGGGTCCTCATGTGTATTAGCAACCCCAGTTCTGGACTGTGTTGGGGGAGGTGAATCTCAGTGAAAGAATAGCCCAGTTTCATGCTAAGAAGTTTGCAGAAAGACAGCCTTAAAAGGTCACCCACAGAAAGAGCAAGACCCACGGGAGAGGAAGCAGAAGCCCCAGGCTGAACAGAAAGAGGAGGAAAAGGCAGCTGCTCCTGCTCTTGAGGAGGAGATAGATGAAGGTGAGCAGGCACTGGCTGCTGAGCCAAAGGCCAAGGACTCCTGTGCTCACCTGCCCAGCAGCCCCTTTGCATTGGATAAATTTAAGCACAAGTATTCCAGTGAGGACACTCCGTGGGTGGCATTGCCACATTTCTGGGAGCACTTTGATGAGGTTGGCTGGTCCTCGAAGAAGTCATCCAGACTTCATGAGCTGCAACCTCATCACTGGAATCTTCCAGTGAATGGACAAGCTAAGGAAGAAGGCCTTTGCCAGTGTCACCCTCTTTGGAACCAACAGTAGCAGTTTCATTTCTGGAGTGTGGGTCCTCTGAGGCCAGGAGCTTGCTTTTCCCCTGCGTCCAGATTGGCAGATGGACTAAGAGTCGTACACAGGGTAGAAGCTGGATCCTGGCAGCAAGGAGATCCAGAGGCTGGTTTGAGAGTACTTTTCCTAGGAGGGGGCTGTCCAGCAAAGCCTACAATAAGGGCAATATCTTCAAGTGGGCATCTCTTGCCATTGCGCAGCTGCCGGTACCAGCCCTTCAGGGAGATGGGGGTCATTAGAGGAAACAGAGCATTGAAAAAAACATGTAAGGCAATGTAGTATGAGAATTATGCATGGTACCTCCTTTTCCTTCACAACAGTCATGTGAAATAGGGACTTCAGTTGTCCTTACTTTGTAAATAAGCAAAGTGAAGCCTAGATTAAGCAACTGGTATGGGGCATACTACAGGTAATTGCCAAGAAAAGATTTGAAACAAAGTTGATCAGATTCCAACACCAATGCATCTAATCTCTGGAGTACACTGTCTCCATTTCAGGCACTGACTTTGTCATTTAACTGTTTTCTGACATTATCTTCTCTCTGCTTCTTTCCCAATCCATCTATGCCCTTTACTTCAGGGGCAGCACCTGAATGGAGATTTCCAGTAATGACTCCAGATTCAGGAAGAAGTTATTCTCTCCTCAAATACTATGATACTACAGATTGAGAAATCTTTTCTCTCTGGTTCTCACATCTAGAATTCCTATAACTAGCACCACCTTTTTTTTTTTAAACCAAGATCAAGTTTACTAATGTCATTGTGACTCTCAACTTAACGAAGGTTGAGGTGAAAGAAAACCATTTAGTCTCTTTTATGCATCAGCCATTGTCCTACATGTTTCACATATGTCATCTCATCTGATTGCCTAACAACCCACTAAGTGGTTATTAGTATTCCTTTATTATACATGATAAAACAGACTGTCAGAGAAATTAAACAATTTGCCCAAGATCACACAGCTACTGTGTGGTGGACAAAAAAATCTCACACCAGTGCTTCTTAGATTACAAATCATGCTTTTTCCTCTGTTCATATTATACTCATAACCCGAAACATTTCTTGTTTGTCAATCAGGTCTTCTCACATCCAGCTTCTCAACCTCTTTTTATGTTGCTTTCCCTATTCTAAGGTACATTCTCCCATCATGTATCTCCATCCAGCCACTTGATTCTATTTCCATCTTCCCACCATTCACAAATAAATAATCTTGCTTCCCCTTTTCAATTTTTTGAGCAACTTAAATATATGTTTCTATGTCAATATAGCCTTATATGTACGTTTACATTTACAGAGAAAATACATTTCATATCTTTTTTCCACAGCCATGTTCCATAGAATGTTAATCACAGCAAGAGTCCTGAGCACGGAGCTAAGGGAATATTTTATTTAGGAGCTGGTCTTGTTCAAATGCAAATATATTGTCACATATCATCACATTAGCAAAAAGTGGGAACCTCAGGGAATGGGACACAAGAGAGACCAACTTTGATAGGGTAAGTGGAAGTTATGTGTAAGGCATGGTTTATGCTAGGCTGCTAATGGATTGGGGGGCTAGGGGGACAACACAACTGCTGGCTATAGAGGTGGGCTGGTGACATCAAAAGAGCTGTGGGAGGCCTGGGACAGTGAAAGACAAAAAAGAACCAAAGGAGGTAGTGAGGATGCTGTTCAAATAAAAAAAAATAGTGAGTACACTTGGAACTTTTATTCAATCCAGTTCAGAAAATGCCATTAAAGTGAACTTATCCATCTTCCTTTAAAAAATTAAGAAAAGGTTAATTAGAGAAAAATATGATTGGGATGGGATCCTTAGAGAGGCCATTGATCACAGAGGGCCTGGGTCACTTACAGAATCTGATTAGGTTGTATACAGAAAGGCTCTCTATGAAATAGGATGGATTAACCACATAAGCAGACATAACTGCTTGGGATTCTACACACCATTGAGGGCTGGTCTCCACGCTGGCTAGGTCAACACAAAACAGCCTTATGTTAGTGGTTGTTCAGGGATGATCCACCTTGCAGGAACTTAATGCTAACCTTTAAGATTTTTCTCCTGTGAGTCACTATACCCTCCTGTTAGGGGGTGATGACCTAATTTACTTATAGGTGCCACGATTTGAATTTAGGTGCTACATTTGAATCGCAAGTGTGAGAGAGGTATTGAGAGATAATTTGAGAGCACTGATGGATTATGTGAGCATGTGTGGCTCTAGATACGAACATGCTGATATTCAGTTTTCAGACACCCCCCCCAAAAAAAAAGGTAAAAAGACACTCTGCTCTGAACTTTTGCTGTTAATACTGCTGTAAGTCCCCCATAGTGGCTGCTACCTGTGCCCACCCATGGGGATTCCTTACCCCTTTGGTGCAGACTCCTCCAGCTTCTGTGTGTTTGTGGGATAACAACTCACAGCTCCCTTCTTTGCAGAATTGCCTTTGATTAAGCAAAATCCCCCTCCCCACTGAGGCCACACTCTCCTACCATCCCCACGGTACAATAGGGCAGGGACTGCCCTCAAGATGGCTCATGTATTGTGCATAATTTGAGTTCCAATGCTTTCTGGCAGGATTAGACTGAAGCTAGTTTCCAGAGAATTTATCCCTGCTTAGCCTTCCATCTCGTTCCATCTTTCTCCCTTCACTCCCCTCTCCTCAAGAGCACAGCTCTGAAAAAATCATTTATAAGAATTCCCACCTCAAATTCTCCTAAGGAACACACCGAGGGAACTGCATTCCTGCCCCTTCATGGATAAAGCTGCTGTGGCACTCTTGCCCGGGCAATGCCCAATACCTCTCCAGCCCCCCTCAGTCCTCTCTGCACCATCCACTTGCATGTCCTGTGAGCCAAAGGTGTGTAACCCTTATTCAGCCCTGGGCGGCGACACTGACCACGGACCCAGGTGGATGCTTGCTTTCCTTTTGTTCCATCAGGTCTGTGTTCTCTGTGTGGGGCAATGAGAAGAATCTCTATTGATTTCACCTTTGGAGTTAAGAAATGAGTCTCTAACCCAACTAACCATGGTCCCACCCCTCATTCTCCAGACAATGACGCTCCTAGAGCTGAGGAGAGTCTGCAGGGAAGAGCAAATCAAACCCAGTCTGAACCATTTGTACCGAGTACCCAAGTGTCCTGGCATCGCCTTTAACTGTTTCCTCTCTGTAACAGTGAGGGCAATGGGTGGTAAATTGTCCCTTCCCCCTTACGGATGTCCTCCTGGCCACACTCCTGTAAACCATGTGGTAGAATATAGGCTCGGGGAGAATACTGGGAAAGGGGATCCTGGCCATCATCAGACATTTTTTGAGGCTCATGTGGTCAGTAAGTAACAGACCTTGTCACCCTCCCAAAGTTCTGAAGAAAGAAGACTCTGAAACCAAATAGATGGAGACCAGCTCCGCCTTTGATAAGCTGCATAACAAACAAGGCCTTCCCCAAAATGGTTTGCTAACACTTTATCCCTAACTATACAGCTTATGTACCTAGTAAGAGGCAGTGTTGGGCCACTCCAAGCCTTTTGTAAATTTTCTCATTGTAGAAAGCAGAAAAAAAAAAAAGTATGCTGTCTCTACAGGCAGACAGGTCTGGAAGTGGCTGAGGAAGGGCCGAGCTGATCTCTTCACCCAAACTCACTAATAAAATAAATCACTGCTCCTTCCTTACGAAGGAGAGATGGAGGGATGGGGAATGTGCTACTTTATAAGTGGTTCTAAACCTTTTCAGTCATTACTGGCTGTCCCCAGGAGGTCATTTGAAAACAAATGGGAGTGTTTAGGGATGTCACAATGATTGGGGTGTGCCGGTTCAAATCTGTGGTGGACCCCAGAAAAACCAAGATCTTTAATCCTCGTTCAGTATTGCTGGGCGGGAGCTTTTTGATTGTTCCCATGGAAATGTGACCCACCCAACTGTGAACGGTAACTTTGGATTAGATGGTTTCCATGCAGGTGTGTCTCCACCCATTCAAGATGGCGTTGTTTACTGGAGCCCTTTAAGAGGGAACTATTTCAGAAAAAAGCTTTAGAGCTACCAGAACCGACAGAGCCAAAAAATTGACAGATCCCCAGGGAAGCCATTGAAGATTCCTAAGAGAAAGTTAGGAATCTAACTTAGGAAAGTTAGATTCTAAAGTTAGGAAAGTCGCCATGTGTTTTTCCAGCTGAGAGAGAAACCCTGAACATCATCAACCTTCTGGAACCAAGGTGTATCGCATTCCAGCAGCTTACTAACTAAAACGGGTTATTATCAGCCTTGAGTAGGCAGGATACTAAGTCTCCTGCAATGTGGGAGATAGGGCCATACAATAAGGAATTTGTTCCCCTGAAAATGCCAATAGAACCACCTTGAGAAACTGAAGTTCTTCGTGTATATACATGAGGCAACGAACTTAGAAACTGCCCTTACCTTCACATATACATGCATACACACACACACACACTATTGATCATCCATAGATTGCAAAGCACAAGAGATTCAGCAGAGTTAATCAGGGAGAGGCAGCATCAATTTCACAACCTTCAAAAACCCAGGGGACACTGACCCCTATAGAGCAAGGCTTTGTGCCACATACTCCATCAAGCTCCTTCTAACTAGGAAATCAGATCAGATGTCAGGCAGCCGCAACCCCTTCAGAGAGGAACACAATGCAGAAGGCTGTTAGATGAACCGAAAGCTGCAGTTAGCTACCTGGCAGTTCTCTCTTCCCTTTTTTCCCTTACTCTTCTTTTCCTTTTTCTTGAGGACTATGATTCTTCTCTGTAAGGTTAATTACTTGCTTGTCATTGTACCCAGGACTTTCTCTGCCAGCTCCATAGCCTTGAGGACCAAAAGTCTCAGAGGGGGGATTTCTCCTAATGGTACACTCAAATTTCCCACTACCCCTTCTTCCTTCCCAACTTTGAAAAAAAAATGACTAGTCCCCCTTGGCATTGTCCTTTAAGGAACTGGGGGTCATGGGCAAGTGTTCTCAGAATGGTTGCTCAGTCATCTAATTCTGCACACATTCCTGCCTCAAGTCATATTAACGGGGTTATAAATATGTCTAGTAGGAGTCTGAAGTTTAGAATTGATGAGTGTGATCAGCAAACTACTCAAATAAACATGCTTATTATTGAAGCCCTGAGAGGGAAGCAGTGACATGCAGAGAGAGCTCACGCACATCATTTCCACCTTCATTTCCTAATCTTATCTACTTTTATTTCATGCCGCATGAAAAATGGTTGGAGAACGACTTGCTGTTTTTGATGAGTTTTCTCTTTAAGTATTTTTCCCCTCCCTGCTGCTTCAATGACAGCAAGACCAGTGGTCGCAAAAGGAGTCAGAATTGGTGCCAGTCCATTCCCAGCAGGCCAGGAGCTGTCAATTCCCACCCAGGATTGTGTCCTCATGGGCATAAGGAATGGGCTCCACAAAGTCAACCAGTGGCCTGGGAGACCTGGATAGAGGCAGCTTTCCCCAATAGCCTAGTAACTGCAAAAGAGATTGGCAAATGAAATTTTGTAGATTTAAAGGGATTATGGAAACCAATTGGCTTCAGATATTTACTCACGTGGCTAGTTGAAGGATCCTCTCTGAAAGGGTCTTCTATGCCTGACCCTTGTGTTTTTGTTTTTTTTTTTACAGTTTCAGAGCATTGTTTTATTAGAGAAGTTGTAGGTTTACAGAAAAATTGTGCTTAAAATACAGAGTTCTGTATAGCACCCTATTATCAGCACCTTACATTGGTGTGGTACATTTGTTATAATTCGTAAGCCATCGCATTTTATAAATGTGCTTTCTATTAGAGTCCAATAGTTTACACTAAGTTTGACTGTTTGTGTTATATAACCCTATGGTTGTTTGTTTTGTTTCTTAATTTTTATTCTTGTGATATATATGCAACACAAAACTTCTCCTTTTCTCCACACACAGAAACGTAATTCAGCACTGTCATGGATGTTCACAGTGTTTTGCTACCGTCACCACCACCCATTACCAAAACTTTTCTATCAACCCACGTGGAAACTTTTTTGGGCCTTGTGCTTTGTAATCTACACATTCCCTAGTATCAGTGCCTAATATCAGGCGCTCAGACTAATCCCGGACATTTTGGCCAAACATCTTAGATCATTTAGTACTCCACACAAGATTTTGTAAATATGTCATTAAAAGGCCTGATAGAAAGCACAGTGATGGCTAACAGCTATTGACCATTTAAAATGTGCCTGGCAGTAGCCTAAGCTCTTTACAGAAACTCAGTCATTTAATTCTCATGGGATTATGTCCATTTATGGCTGAGGGAATTGAGGCAATAGGACAGTTAGATACTGTGCTAATAAGTGGTAGAGCAGAGATTCAAAATCAAGCACACTGGCTCTGGAGCCTTTGCATTTAACCACAATGCTATGCCACCTCTTATGTTTGTATTTTGTCCATATTCTATTATAAACAAGTTTAGTATAGCAATAAAATCAGATGACTTTAAGGCCTTTCTAGTGTAACTGGGCCAAGTGACCCTATCACATATATGTGTAAATCCAGCAAAGTGTAGCCAGGCCTATGAATTGTGGACTGTGTGAACAACCTAACATTTCTTTTAACACTTTGCTTTAAAAAAAAATGTGTCCTTAGGCTGAATCCTGCCAGCTGGCTGCCAGTATGGGAGCCCTGGTTCTAGCCCAAAATTTTACAGACAGTAAAATTCCCCAGAGAGGGAAAATGGTTTGCACAAGGTCACATATAAATAGTAACAGAAATGGGACTAGAATTCAGGGCCCATGGTCCAGTACCTTTTTGCCTGCACCAATCCCATAATTTTCACCACCCTTGCTTCCCTGTTCCCTTTCCCCTCTAGTTCCCATCTTGTCTACGCACAAGTAGCAAGGCTTTTATTCTATTTGCAAAGTAAACAGAGCTCAGGTACAGATTACTCTCAAGCATCTAAGCTTTTATCCAATATAAATAGAATCAGGGTAACTTGTTCCCTTTCACTCTTCTCTCACACATACACACAGGCACTGCGCCAGCACTAGCATAATTAGCAGAAGGCAAATAGAATTCAAGAATCCTGGCCAAATTGGGGAAACCTGGATATATCCAATGCAAGCAGGGAGATGCATTTAAAATTTGCTCCCTCCTTTTCCCTTCCCGTTGACCCTGCTGTGGGAGTAAGGACTTGATTGGTATACATGAGGCACATCATAGAAGGAAAAGATATAGGCTAAGCAGAAGCCATGAAACTTGGGTGTCTTATAACTTAGCTGAGTTCAGCTAACTTATCTTGAAGTGATATTAGGATTAAATGGGTTAATAGAAAATAAAGACCTGAAGGATATGGCACATCATCAAGAGATAAGAATAAAATCTCTACTCTATTCTCCACTTCTGAGAGCTTCTGAACTAACCAGGAGAAACAAATATACACACCACCTCCTATGTACTCGTCTCTTAAAAATAATACATGTGCAGGAAGTTATGTACTTGTGACAAACAGAGCTGCCATGACTCAAAATACTATTTTTTTAGAGCTAACTTATCCCTGGGAATGATATTAGGAGATCCAGCAAATTCAGTGTATTAATTTCAATGGTTGTAACTCTTTATTTTCTGTGTGTGGATTTGATCTTTGGTAAAACAGCCAAAAGTCATTCAGAGCTCCAGAGGATAAAGTTTGGAAACAGACCTGGGATACCAGTTTGTTTACCGGGAAGCAGGGGGATGTCATAAAAAGGGTTCAAGATGCTGAATGAGGAGATCTGAACCAACTCCCTGCTCCGACAGTCAGTGGTCCTGTGACTTGAGGCAAATCCAGCCCCAGATTCCACATTTGTAAAACAGGAATAGTAATAATTACTCCACAGAGTTTTCAAAAAGATCAAAAGATACATATGTGAAAGTATTCTCTAGGCCATGAAGTCAAATAAATGTCAATTTTCAAAATGGTTGTTTTGGGTATTTTGGTAAAAAGTGTCAAGTAATTTGTAAATTAAATCTGAAGGCAGTTCCTATAATGGAACTAAATATCATTGATCAATAGGAGCAGAAAGAATAGCATCATTGTAGAACCTCCCAAGGGGTCCACTTTAAATGGACCTACTCATAACAACACCTTTCTTTCATTCATTCATTCATTTAACAATATTCTTTGAGTACTTAGAAGTTACCAGACTGCTAGAACCAACGAATGTCACATCAAATGCAACATAGCCCATTTCCTCTAAAATTGAAGGTGACTAGACATAGTTCACTTTTGTTTATTTCATTACTTTATAGTTACATCTGGTACAAAGCAATGACAACTACAGAGCAAGTATAGGGCTTCTAGGAGCCAGAAGCTTCCCAAGCAAACACAAAATGCCTTGAAAAATAAAAGATGCTCTAATGGCATTTGCTGAAAGAGAATGAACACATGAAAGCATGAATGAGGGTCACAGAGATAGTGGAACAAAGGGCTTGAAGGCAAGACAGTGAGGGTTTGGAACCAGGCCTGGGGTGCCCCTTGCTTTTCTCCATCTATTCTCTAGGGCAGTAATCCAGATGAGAGTGGGCAGTGACCATTTCTAAGAGCAATTCTATACCATGTTGAGTAGTCACCACTCTTAAAATTTCTCCTTAGACCCAGTCTGATTTTAGTTGAGATTTTTCTGCATCATGGATAGTGACTCGCTGTAGCCAAGAGGAAGGAAATACAGGAGACCTGTGTAAACTTAAGTCAGGTACTTTCCTTCTCTGAGCCCCAATTTCCTCACCTATAAAATAAATGTCTTACACCAAATGACCAGTGAGGTCAATTTCAGCTCTGTTTCTGGGATCCTCTGCCTTATAGAATAACACTACAGTGGTCTGAAGGAGTTAATTCATTTTTCAGATTATTTCAAAACTTGCATCTGAATAGGTGAGACACTGAATATAGGAAGGCTCACTCCCCACCCCCTTCCCAAGAATACAAAGCCGCCCATCATTTGCCTTTAATCTGTTTTCTTAATTTTCTTCCTAAGAGAAGTCACAGCTCCAATCAGCCCTCTAATCAATGGCTGCACTACTCCTGCACAAATGAGCTAGATTTATTAAAGGAGTCCTCTCTTCGATGGAAATGGGCTCCCTGCTGGGGCTGCAAGTACAGGCTAAGATTGACTGCTCCCAGAATAGGTGATGATGTAAAGAAAATGAAAGCAGACAAGTGACTGGGAAAATGGCGCCCAAGGCCTCTCTATGACCACCTCACCACCATGAGCTGGGTTTGCAGTGGATAGCCACCCATGGCTGGTAGCCTGGATATTTATTTTTTAACTTTTTTTATTGTGAAAACTAACATATATACAAAAAAGCAATACATTTCCAAGTACATTTTAACGTGTAGTCATACAACAGATTTTAGTGTTTGGTATGGGTTACAGTTCTACAATGTTTCATTTTTTTCTTCTAGCTGCTCCAAGACACTGGAGACCAAAGGAAATATCAATATCTTGTTTCAGCTTTCATATATATTTGTTAAATTCTATTTTCTGTATTATACTCTTCCTTCTTTTTTTGTGAAAAATAACATATATACAAAAAAGCAATAAATTTCAAAGTACATTGCAACACTTAGTTATAGAACAGATTTCAGAGGTTGGTATGAGTTACAATTCCACAATTTTAGATTTTTATTTCTAGCTGCTGTAAGGTACTGGAGACTAGAAGAAATATAATATAATGATTCAGCATTCATACTCATTTGTTAAACCTGACCTTCTCTGTATAACTCCACCATAGCCTTTAATCTTTCTCCCACTGTTTAGGGGTATTTGGGCTATGCCCATTCTAACTTTTTCATGGTGGAAAGGGCTGTCAATAATATGGGATAGGAGGATGGAACTAGTTGATGTTCTGGAAAGTTGGTCCTTCTGCATTTCAGGACTTATCTGGTCCAGGAGCCCATCTGGAAGTTGGAGGTTTTGGAGAGTTACCCTAGTGCATGGAACTTTTGTAGAATCTTATGTAATGCCCTAGGTATTCTTTAAGATTGGCAGGAATAGTTTTGGTTGGGGTTTGGCAAGTTATGATAGATAGTGATGTCTAACTGAAGTTTGTGTAAGAATGACCTCCAGAGTAGCCTCTTGACTCGATTTGAACTCTCTCATCACTGATACCTTATTTGCTACATTTCTTTTCCCCCTTTTGGTCAGGACAGTATTGTTGATCACACAATTCCAGGGCCAGACTCATCCCTGGGAGTCATCTCTCACGCCACCAGGGAGACTTTCATCCCTGGATGTCATGTGACATGTAGCAGGGAGGGCAATGGTTTCATCTGCAGAGTTTGGCTCAAAGAAAGAGAAGCCACATCTGAGCAACAAAAGAAGTCCTCCAGAGGTGAATCTTAGGCATACCTATAGGTAGGCTAAGCTTCTCCACTACATACTTAAGCTTCATAAGAGCAAGCCTCAAATCAAGGGCTTGGCCTATTGATTTGGGTGTTCCTAATGTTTGACACTGTAATGGGGTCTCCCCAGTGGTGAACTTTAATAGTTCCTTATTGTCTCTTCCATTCCTCAAGGGACTTTGTCAATACTTTTTATCTACTTAATATACTTTGGGATGTATCCAAACACTAGACTAAGCTATACAGGATTAAAGGCTCTCATTCTTATTCTGGGTTTCCTGTGTTTGAATTGTTTAAATGATCTATGCAGACAGGCTGAGTTAGATTATGTGCTACTGAAAATTTAGGTTGTGAACAAAATAAACCCTTTTCCTTTCATCTCAAAGAATAGGTGAAGTCTAAAATACATAGCCTGGATATTTGCATCTCATTTAGCCTGATCCTGGGCATGACATGCAGTGGTGACTCACCATCAAGAATCCTGTGTCACTTCCCTACACACTCTAAGATAAGAAAGGTCACTCAAAGACAAACTAAAAGGAGAGTCTCTTCCAACAACCTCAAAGTATCTAAGAGTTTGTAGACTGTCAGAGCAGGAAAGAACCCTTGAAGATGATAACAGCCACAAATCGAGGGGGTGCTCCATGAAAATCTGCCAATATCTCTGAATCACTGATGGCCAGAAGCACAGGAAATTAAAATTCAAAACTCTTAGAAGTTATTCACATTAGATAAAATTGTATGTTTACATATTCATATTTTGGAGCTGAGAGCTTTTTATGGTGAAGAAATAAACACTTTTGGTTATACATGGAATGAGGCAAGATCCTAAGGACCAATGGAGATGCCTTGGAAAAGACATCTTTACCACCTGTTCCAATAAACAGTGCCAAACGTTGCCTTCATTTGGGGCAAACTTGCATTTCTGGAGATTACTACTATTTCCTTGGGGCTTAGGGTAAAACAATCTCCATTTTTCCCCTTTGAAACCTCAAAAGTCTGAGAGACTGGACTCCAGTGCTGAACCTGATGGCCGGCACTCCCATGGTGGGCAGGTCACCGGCCCCAATAATGTGGTGGGAAATCAGGGAAAGACAGGTGGGAAGAGGCTCTGTCCTATAAAAGTAGAAGCCATGTTTTCTAGTATTCTGATTTTAAAACTTTCCTATTCTCAGTTATAATTTTCTTCTGTTACCATCAGATCTTAGATTTGTTCAACATGCCAGCCTGAGAGAGAGATCAGTTTCAAAAAACAAACAAGGTAGCAAGGAGGATTAACAAAGCAGAGATCCAGGGCAAGGAGATAGATGAGGAGATGACAAGGATCAACGAGGATGGACTGACGGAGTATGTAAGCATCCCTCAAAGAAACAGCCCAACAAATACATGGAGCGTGGATGCTGGTTGAAGGCTTGACTTCCTAAGTTCAGTGGGAAAGGGGCTGGTGCTGCCTTTGGGTAATAAAGGCAAGACTGGAGAGCCTCAGGAAGCTGGAGAATTCAGGGTCACCTGGATTACGTAGGGACAAAGGTCCAGAGGAAGCCACTAAGTGACTTTCCCAATATAATATAGCTAGTTAGTGAAAGCTGGAAAAACTTGGATAAAGGTTTTGTAGATCTTAACCTTGCACTCTGTAAGCCTAGGGTAGACCACGCGTCTACCCCCATTACAAGGTAAACAAAGCAGCGAGTCACCGGTGCTCACTCCCCAGAGAGGGAGGACAGGGAGCAGAAAGGAAAAAAAAAAAAGAGGTGAAGCAGAAGGAGAGGAGAGTAATGCCCTGTTTAAGAGAAGTATGCTTTCTAGAGTTATTCTGGTCACACATCTTTTTATTGACCTGGTTCTGCTTTTTGAGACTTGCAGCTTGTTGGTGTTGGAAGGCATTTTTACAGGTGAAGAAAACTGCCCGACAGCGGAAGTGACTTGCTTATAATGACTAGCACCGTGTGTGGGGGGGGAGCACAGAACGAAAGCAGGAAAGACAAAAAGTGAAGGGAGACTACTGAAGAGGCATGGCCCCCACCATCAGGTAGCTCCGGACACTGACTGGGAATGGAATCTCATATCAGTCCCTAGGATGTCTTCTCCACGAGTCTCCCCTAACTATGCCAGCCCTCCTGCTCTTTCCTTCCTCAAGTCCCTAAAATCATTAGAATGAGAAAATATACCTTATTATTCTCCATCCTATTCTATCTTACTGTCTCACTTTGCAACGAACTCCTTCGGGGCAGGGACTGGACCCCAGGGAGCAAGCCACACCATCTGCTCCTCTTTCCTATAGCACCTAACATGGTTCTGAATACCCAATTCAGGCTCAATAAAAAGCTGCTTGTTAACTTTTGTGAAAACTGCAAAGTAGCTCCTGGTACAAATTCTTAAACAGGGAAAAATTTAGAGATGAGAAAATGTGACTAGGTTTTCAAATCTGAAAAACAGAGCAGTGGAAGTTCGATGGCATCCTACCATTCCTCCTTATCTGAGACACGTCATTTGTGAACATTTAGCTATTGCACTGATCGACCACAATCGGCACAGTTCTTTCTCGAAAAACTGATGCTTTCTCCCTTTCCCTGCTACCCCATCCTCTCACCCCACAAGCAATCTTACAAAAGCCTCAGCATACAGCTGGTCTCAGGATGTGGCCAAGGCGTGGAAGTTCCCCATCAAGGACAGGGAGAAATTTGCCTGGGGTCTGCAAGGGGTGGCTGTTCTAATGGCCTTTGTGTTTGGTTCTGTTGAAACTCTACTGACTCTGAAAGTGAGGAACGGGGATTCTGAGTTTGCAGTTGTGAAAGCTGTCAGGACTTTGCCTCCTGGGATAGGGAACAATCAGAGGCTGAGCTAGAAGTGGGTGATAGTGACAACTGGGAAATATTTTGTGGGGAGGTGAGAACATGGATGAATGTGTCAGTTCCTGGCACTCCCCAACATCTCCTTCCCCGAATCTACCAGCTAATTGCCCTCTTTGTGTCTGTGCATTATTAAAATTTTACTCATATTATAAAATACTACCCCAAAGTCCTAAGGTAACGATGGGAGCTATTTATGGAACACTGGAATTTTAAGCTGTTTCCTCTCTCCATCTTGAAGCACTCTGGGATGGGGGAAGCAGGGAGGGACTCATGCAGAGAGTCTTTTTCATAAATTTGGGATGTAGTGACAGAAGAGTGGAGAGGAACAAGTATGTTCCTGCCTAAAGTACCCATTACAAAACCTTTCGCTTGGCATTATGCAGCCACTTAACCTTTCCCACTTGAAAGGCAGATTCCAAATTTATTTTTTGTCAAGCCAGGTCACAGCTCCACATGCTACCAGAAAACAACCGCATCCATCCTTTTGCTCTGGCAAATCTAGGCAAAGCTAAAGACAGACTCCACTCTGCTCGCTGTCCTCTGACCTTCACTCCTGAAAGCCACTTGCTTTCAAGGTGAACAAGTCTTGTCTTGGAACCAATTAAATAAACATACCACAGTGACTGGAGTCTTCTTGAAAAGATGTGCAGGGGGAGCACCAAGAGAAAGGAAGCATTTCAAGATGAATTATTGATCACAATTTCTCTCGTTCACATACACACATACCCTGGCATTCCAGCCAGGGGGAGAGTGCATCTTGTGTGGTCTTCACAGGGTTAAGAAAGATAATCTCTTTGCTCTAAACCATTTATTTGGTGGATGGGAAATGTGTTTACATCTCTGTGTTCCTCCTTTTGTTTGGCTTTCCAAGAAAGCCTGTATCAGCAGATTTGGAAGAAAGCTAAAACATCTGACAGGCTTAGAGAAATGATGTGTGCCTCGCGAAAAATTAATTGAAAAAAAAAAAAAGAAACATTTTTCACTTATATAGCAGTTTTTATCCCAGTTCCCAAACAAGTTATGGGTATTAATTAAGTGTTGTGCATCACTTGTCAGCTTGGTTTTATGAACTCAAGTGGAAACATCATGTGTTATGACCCAGGTGGGGAAACTGAGGCAGGGTAGAAGCCATGATAAAATAGTCACTGAGGGAATTAAGGAAACTGACACCTCTGTTTGAATCATTCCAATCTCATTCATTTCATGAGAACTACTGTGGAAATGCTAAAGCAGATACAGTTCACACTAATCCTGGCGCCCGCGTGCCAGCAATTTTCATTTCCTTTTACCCAGCAGGCTGAGCAATTTCCCTGCAGATCGATTTAGTGCACATACCCATAGTATTAATTATCCAATAAGGTTGTGTAACAAATTACTACAAATTTAGCAGATTAACACAACACACATGTATTGCCTCAAAATTTGTGTGGGACAGAAATCCAAGCATGGCTTACCTGGTTGCTCAGCTTAGGGTCTTATAAGGCTGCAGTCAAGGTGTCTGCAAGACTAGATTCTCATCTGAGGGCTTGACTAGGAAAGAATCTGCTTCCCTGCTGGTGCGATTTGGGCAGCATGCTGTTCCTTGCAGCGGTTTTGTGCTAGCTGTGGGTTAGAAGCCATATCAGCTCCTAGAAGCTGTCAGTAGTTCCTAAAGGTTATCCACCATTCCTTGCCTCACGGACTTCCCCAACGTGGGCATTTACTTCATCAGGTCAACAAGGAGATGGCTATAAGGCTCGTCTAGCAAGAAGGAGTCTTAAATAATGTGAAGTAATCCCATAAGTGACATGCCATCACTTTTGCAGAGTCTATTGGTTAAAGGCCAGTCACGGGGTCCATCCACACTCCAGCCGACGGGATCAGACAAGCGTGTGAGCACCGGAAAGCAGGGATCCTGGAAGCCACACCAGACTCTAACTGCCATGACCAGAAATCTAGGAATAGAAGCCCCTTCACATCATCATTAAGCTTTGTGGTGGGTTTTAGAGAAAAAAGGTAGGGGGCTGGACAGATTACTTCAGATTAGCCATCTTGTAGAAAACATGCGAATTCAGCAACACATTGAAGCCATGCAAAATAGCTGTTTAATAAAGATCTCAGGGAAAGCCCAGTATTTTGCTCTTTATTTCCGTAATGCCCACTTTTTGCCCACCCCACCCTAAGAGCTGGGCTAAGTGAGAGACAGGATGCTTACAGACGGGTGCAGTGTTTCTCAAAGTGGGGTCCTGAGGTGAATCAGAGTCATGATAGAGTGTGTGATCAGAGGCACATTTCTGGGAGCCGTCTCAGACCTATTGAACCAGAATCTCTAGGTTTATAACCCAGCAATCTGCATATTAACAAGAACCTGGAGAACTCTCATCCACACTGAATTTGAGCAGCACTTCAGAAACCTCAACATTTATATGACTCACCAGGGCCTTGTTAAAATGCAGATTCTGATTCGGTAGGACTGGGATGGGACCTGAGATGATGCATTTCTAATAAGCTCCCAGCTGATTTCCTAGCTGCCGATCCTGGGACCACAGTTTGAATAGCAAGAGTGGAGGATAAGAAAGACTGAAGGACCAAATAGCAAAATTCTCCACCTACCCAAAGTAACTTTGAATTATGGGATTTTACGTAAGTTAACGTTTTTAAGTGAAAAATCTCTGAAAATTTCCTGCAGCCAGATAGGGATTGCCTGTTTATATACACATGGTACATTGTGAATGTGGAAAGAATGTGATCATCTTGGGGGAGAAATGGGTCCTCAGCTGGGTCAGGAAAGTGAGTGCCACTCTAGGAGTGAAGCTGTGAAGATGGTGAGCGCATGGCACAGGGGGGGATAGAAAGGGCTCAGCAGACATCTGTGAAGGTTGGAGCTTGGTTGGAGCTGGCTGGAACAGATCTCCTTAAAGCAGGACCGAAGTGAGAAATGGAACCCAAAGTATAAGCTATAGTTATAGCCAGGGGATAAAAAACAAAAGCAAAACGCAAAGAAGACAGGAATTTTAACCATTACAGTCAGAATCAACCTCTGACAAACTGTGCAAAAGGAGTTAGAGAAAAAATAGGACTTTCTAGGAGAAGCCAGAGGGTAGCAGCCAAGCTGTTGAGGTGAATGGCCACCAGTACAGTTTCCCACAGAAGCTGACAATGGTGTATCTTGAAGGCAAAGCTTTGATTTTGAACTTGAGAGTGAGAGCAGAAAAAATGCCTGGAGATCTAGAATGACTAATAATATTTTTTATTGTATAATATAACATATATCTAAAGCAAAGAAAGAAAAAAGCAATGGTTTTTAAAACACTCTTCAACAAGTAGCTCCAGGAAAGATTCCAGAGTTTGTCATGGGCTACCATACCATCCTCTCAGATTTCTCCTTCTAGCTGTTTCAGAACATTAGAGACTAGAGGAAATAATAATTATTATTTTTTTGCATGGGCAGGCATCAGGTAGTCTAGTTTGTTAGCTGCTGGAATGCAATATACCAGAAATGGAATGGCTTTTAAAAGGGGGAATTTGATGAGTTGCTAGTTTAGAGTTCTAAGGCCGAGAAAATGCCCCAATCAAAACAAGTCTATAGAAATGTCCAATCTAAGGCATCCATCCAGGGAAAGATACCTTGGTTCAAGAAGGCTGATGAAGTTCAGGGTTTCTCTCTCAAGTGAGAAGGCACATGGCGAACACAGTCAGGGCTTCTCTCTTGGCTGGAAGGGCATATGGTGAACACAGCGTCATCTGCTCCTTTCTCTCCTGGCTTCTGGTTTCATGAAGCTCCCCAGGAGGCGTTTTCCTTCTTCATCTCCAAAGGTCTCTGGCTGGTGGACTCTCTGCTTCGTGGTGCTGCAGCATTCTCTGCTCTCTCTGAATCTCCCATTCTCCCAAATGTTTCCTCTTTATAGGACTCCAGTAAACCAATCAAGACCCACCCAAATGGGTAGAGACATGTCGTCACCTAATCCAGTTTAACAACCACCATGACTAAATCTCATCATCCAGGGAGATGATCTGATTACAGTTTCAAACATACAGTATTGAATAGGGATTATTCTACCTTTATGAAATGGGATTTTGATTAAAACATGGCTTTTCTAGGGGGCATACTTCCTTTCAAACCAGCACACCAGGTCTCTGGCATGGCAGGCAAGGATTCTACCTGCTGAGCCACCATTGCATCACCCCAAAATTTTTTTTATCATCACAATTGACTTTTTAATTCTTTTTTGTGAAAAATAACATCTATACAAAAATGCAATAAATTTCAAAGCACAGTGCAGCAATTGGTTGTAGGACAGATTTCAGAATTTGGCATGGGTTACAATCCCACAATTTTAGGTTTTCATTTTTTAGCTGCTCTAAGACACTGGAGACTAAAGGAAATATCAATATCATGATTCAGCAATCATAATCGTTTGTTAAACCCTACCTTCTCTGTATAACTCCACCATCGCCTTTGGTCTTTCTCCGGTTCTTTAGGGGTATTTGGATTATGCCCATTTAAAATTTTTCATGTTGAAAAGATTGCCAATAATATGGGGTAGGGAGATGGAACTATCTGATGTTCTGGAGAGACTGGACCCTCTAGGTTTCAGGACTTATCTGGTCCAGGGAGCTATCTGGAAGTTGTAGATTTCTGGAAAGTTACCCTAGTGCATGGAAACTTTGTAGAATCTTCTATATTGCCCTAGGTGCTCTTTAGGATTGGCTGGAATGGTTTTGGTTGGGGTTTGACAAGTTATGATAGTAGCAATGTCTAATTGAAGTTTGTGTAAGAGTGACCTCCAGAGTAGCCTCTCAACTCTATTTGAACACTCTCAGCCACTGATACCTTATTTGTTATACTTCTTTTCCCCCTTTTGGTCAAGATGGCATTGTTGATCTCGTGGTGCCAGGGCCAGACTCATTCCTGGGAGTCATCTCCCACGCTGGCAGGGAGACTTTCATCCCTGGGTGTCATGTCCCATGTAGGGGGAGGGCAATGATTTCACTTGCAGAGTTGGGCTTAGAGAGAGTGAGGCCACATCTGAGCAACAAAAGAGGTCTTCCAGAAGTAACTCTTAGGCATACCTATAGGTAAGCTAAGCTTTTCCACTACATACATAAGCTTCACAAGAGCAAGACTCAAGATCAAGGGCTTGGCCTATTGATTTGGGTGTCCCTAATGTTTGACACAATACCCAGTGTTTTCCTGGTATAAAGTTTAAGAGTTCCATATTTTTTCTTCCATTCCTCAAGAGACTTTGCCGATACTTTTTGATTATCTGCTTAATATACTCTAGGATGTATCCAGGCATTACATTAAGCTGTACAGGATTAAAGGCCCTCATTCTTATTCTGGGCTCCCTGTGTTTGAATTGTTTAAATGATCTATCCAGACAGTTTGAGTTAGATTATGTGCTACAGAAAATTTAGGTCCCAGACACAATAAACCCTTTCTCTTTTATTCTCAAAGAGAAGGTAAGGTTCTAAAATGTAGACAATGTCTTCCTTACCCCTATGTTCTGAATTACCATAGTCCCGACCTGATCGGATCGTTCTTATCTCTAAATACCAGGTTATACATATATAAAACAGTCTCTCAAAATACAGAAATAATAATTACCACTCCAGATTAAATGTGACTGCTATAAAGGTTTGCTAAATTTGTAGTAATCTATGCCCCTGTTTTCTTATAAGCATTTTCTAAAGACTCTTTTGTTTCTGTTCATATTTTGCCTCATCAAATGTTCCACAGGTTCATTCACAATGCTGCATGCCTCACAGATTTGTTCCTTTTTGCAGCAGCACAATATTCAATCACAAGTATACACCATCATTTGCCAATCTACTTCTCAGTCAGTGCATCCTTTAGCCACCTGCATTCATTAAGCATCATGTACAATGCTCAAAGTCCACAGTCCATCAACACTCTCAATTTTAGATAATTTCATCATTTGCAAGAGAAAGATAACCAATAACACACCCTCACCAAATAGGAAATCTATACCTCCCCTTCACTCTTGTCCCTCCCATTATTTACCCCTGATGTTGCTATGGTAGTGCTGACATTTTCCTGTTAAGCATAGCACATAGCATGCAATAGCAGTTTTCACCCTATACCCTGAATTTAAACACTGTTTGTACAAAAATCATACCTTTGAAGTGTTCATGCAAGAACTTATTTATATTTGTAGTGTTAAACAGTGGAACCCATGGGTCTATACAACCCCTTTCAATCATGTTAACCTTCAATATGGTAATATTACTTATAAACCCACTAGTGAACCACCTTCACTTCTATCTGCTCCTTTCCATTTGAGTTCAACCTCATTAGCTAACCATTCACAAGAATGGCTAATAATACTTTAAGCTTCAGTCAAATGAATTCAATTATGGGAGTGTCACCATTTTGAGCTTCAGTCAAACGAATTCAATTATGGGAGTGGCACCATTTTGGAAAGCAGAGGCAGTGTGATCTGGAAGAAAGATCATAGGATTGGAGTGGGGAGATCTTTCTCCCCTTTCTGATTCATTTACTTATTCTTTAAATATGTCTTGGCTATCAACCAGATGCTAAATCCTGTGCTAAATTCTTGAGAACTTTAAAGTAACCATGAAAATAATAGTAAAAATGATACAAAATACAAAAATGATGTAACAGTAATGTTGTTAAGAATAATAACACTTTAAGGGTGCACAGGTGGTTCAGTGGTAGAACGCTCACCTTCCATGCGGGAGACCCGGGTTCCATTCCTGGGCCATGCAACTAAAAATAATAATGATAATAATAATAACATTTGAGTGATTAATTTGTGTTAGGTACTTCTTAAGTAGTTCATATTTATCGCATATTTTAAACCTCAGAACTATATATTGAGGGATGTAGTGTTTAATACCCATTTTTCAGATGTGGAAACTAAGATGAAGAAATAACAAGGTAGGTGCCATTTTAATGGAGTTTACATTCTGATAGTTACGCTCCCTATCAACAGAATGAATTTTGGTGACTTTTTGGTCTGTGTGCTCTTCTATGGCCATAACAATAATAACCATAAATTTTAAGAGTTTGCTCTGAGCCAGACGTACTGTCTCAGTTAATACTCACAACAACCCTGTAAGGAAATTACTATTATCAATCCCATTTTACAAATAAAGAAACTTAGGCTCAGAGAGATGAATCATGTTCCAAAGATGACACAGCTGGGAACTGAACCTAGGCAGTCTGATTCCAGACTAAGATATGACCCCACTACAAATTAAGAGATTGGACTAATCTCTGAGCTACACCTTGCTGGAATGTCCTGTGTTCTCTAAATCTCATGTAGTTTATTTTTGTACCCAAACAGACTATAAGGGGCAGGTTGAGGAAAAGGTCACAACCCCAAGATGAGTTATGACAGGGAAAAAATCCATTTGACTCCCGTGGGCAATGTCAAGGGAGAGTGAATTCAAGCTCTCCCATCTGTGGTCAATGGGACAAAATAGGCTATGTGCCCACTTGAACTCAGACCTAACACTCCATGGGGATGTTCCATTCAGCTTGGAGACTTAAGAATCAAGGTGTACTTGACTCCTTGTGAGAACTGGGATTTATTTCAGTACAGATCCCAAATGCAACCTTTTCCTGATCAAATTGAACAGGAAAGGATTTAAATTGAGGTCCTGAACTGAAAGGAGAACACATTAATCATGCTCATTGCCGGAGTCAGAAACAAATTCATTTTTCCGTAAGGGGTGTTATCAAGCAGGAAATCTAGTCCACAGGTGAGGGAGGCAGTGAAGTGCCTGAGGGGAATGGCAGCATTGCCTGGCAGATGCCAAGTAAGTTCTTCTCCAGACTACATAGAACTTCATACCAAAAAGTGTCTAGAGGCCACATGTAACCTTTCGGCTTGTAGAATGGATGTCTCCTCATTTAATGGATGTTCCAAAACTTGAGAGGTTCAGCTTGCTCAGAGCCAAAGCCATTAATTAATTCATTCAACAAATATTCAGTAAATGATACTATATACCAAGTCTAAGTCATTTAGCAGTGAACCAAGCACAAACTGATCCTGCACATAAATAAGGTTTGATGTTTGATCTGAGACCTGAAGAATAAAAAAGAAGCCATGTGATGAGCTGGTGGAAGAGACTACTAGAAAGAAGGAAGAGAATGTAGGAAGAGTTGTAACAGAGGCACAAGTTTGGCCTGATAAGAAGCCACTATAGGTTGTGCACATGGGGAATAGCGTAGGATGAGATGATGTCAAAAAGAAGCCAGGGCCATTCCAGATCGTGCAGACATTGTGTGCCTCGCCAAAGAGGTAAAATTTATTCTAAGAGCAACTGAAGAGTTTTAAGTAAACGGGAGCAGGCAAAAGGAAGGAAATGACAAAGATTAGAGCAGAGGTGAATGAAATTGAGAACATGAAAACAATTGAGAAAATCAATAAAACCAGAGGCTACTTTTATGAGAGAATCGGTGAGATTGGTGGACCCTTACAAGATTGGCAGGGGGAGGAGGAGAGAGGATGCAAATAGATGGGCTCAGAGATGGAGGAGGAGACATGGCCACTGGCTCCACAGAAATGGGGGAGGTGGTGACAGGATACTATGAGCAACTTTATGCTGATAGATACGGCAATGTAGATGAAATGGACAGCTTCCTAGAAGGGCATGAATGGCCGGCTTTGACTTGGGAGGAGGTGGGCGACCTCAACAGGCCAGTCACGGCTGAGGAAGTTGAATCGGTCATTGGGAAGCTCCCCAGAGGGAAGAGTCAGGACCGGATGGCTTCACATGTGAATTCTACAAAACATTTTGGAGAGAATTGGTGCCAATCCTGCTTGAACTCTTCAAAAAAATTGAAGAGAAGGGAGAGCCACCTGGCTCATTCTGTGAGGCCAGCATCACCCTCATACCAAAGCTGGACAGGGATGTTGCAAGGAGGAAAAACTGCAGACCAATCTCTCTGATGAATATGGATGCAGAAATCCTCAACAGAATTCTAGTAGGTCGAATCCAGCAACACATTAAAAGAGCTCTGCATCATGACCAGGTAGGATTCATCCCAGGTGTGCAAGGATGGTTCAACATGAGAGGATCAATTGATGTAATGCACCATGTCAAAGGTTGAAGCAGGAAGGCCACATGATTGTCTCAATAGGTGCAGAAGAGGCATTTGACAAAGTTCAGTGTCCTTTCCTGTTGAAAACACTTCGGGGGGTGGGAATGAAAGGGAACTTTCTTAAAATGATAGGGGGAATGTGTGAAAGACCCACCGCTAATGTCATCCTTGGTGGGGAGGAACTGGGAACTTTCCCCTCGGGATCAGAGGCAGGATGGGGATGTCCACGTCACCACTGTTGCTCAGCATTTTGTTGGAGGTTCTGGCCAGAGCAATTGGATGGGAAAGGGAAATACAGGGCATCAGAATTGGAGGGGAAGAAGTGGAGCTCTCACTGTTCACAGATGATGTGATACTGAGTGTCAAAGGCCCCGAGGGATCCACAGTAAAACTACTAGAGTTGGTAAATGAGTGCAGCAGGGTGGTGGGTTGTAGGATCAGCACTTAAGAATCTGTGGTGTTTCTATGCACTGGTGATGAACAGTATGAAGGGGAAGTCAAGAAACAAATTCCATTTACAATTGCAACCAAAAGAATAAAATATTTAAGAATAAATTTAACTAAAGAGACAAAAGACGTATAAAGAAAACTACAGAAAATTGTTAAAAGAAATCACAGAAGACCTGAATGGATGGAGGGGTATACTATGTTCATGGATTGGAAACTAGATATAGTTGGGATGTCAATTCTACCTAAATTGATTTGCTGATTCAGTGCAATGCCAATCAAAATCCCAACAACTTACTTCTCAGAAATAGAAAAACCAATGACCAGGTTTGTCTGGAGGGGAAGGGGGCCCCAAGCGGCTGGAAGTATCCTGAGAAAAAAGGGTGAGGTCGGAAGTCTCATGCTACCTGACTTTAAGGCATATTATGAGGCTGCGGTGGTCAGAACAGCATGGTGCTGGCGTAGGGATGGATGTATTGACCAATGGGATCGAATGGAGTGTTCGGATATAAATCCTTTCATCTGTGGACAATTGATCTTTGATGGGGCGGTCGGGCTGGCTCACCTGGGACAGAGCGGTCTCTTCAATGGATGGTACCTGGAGAACTGGATCTCCATATGCAGAGGAGTGAGGGAGGACCAATATCTCACACCCTATACAAAAGTTGACTCGAACTGGATCGAAGACCTGTGCATTAGGTCTAAGACCATGGAACTGTTGAAGGAGGGTGTAGAAAAATATCTTATAAATCTTATACTTGGAGGTGGTTTTATGGACCTTACACTCAAGGCAGGAGCACTGAAGAAAGAAAGAAAGAAGTGGAAGCTCCTCAAAATTGAACACTTTTGTGCATCAAAGAACTTCATCAGAAAGGACAGCTTACACAATGGGAGACAGTGTTTGGAGGTGACATGTCAGATAGAGGTCTAGTGTCCAGAATTTATAAAGGGGACGACCATCCAATTACAAAGTGGGAGAAGGACTTGAGTGGACACTCTCAGAAGAGGAAATGCAGGTGGCCAAAGGGCGCGTGGGGAGATGCTCAACTTCCCTGGCCATTGGAGAGATGCAAATCAGGGCCACAGTGGGATGTCATCTCATGCCCACCAGAGTGGCCATTATCAGTAAAATAAAGGATGATGGGTGCTGGAGAAGATGTGGAGAAAGAGGCACACTGATCCACTGTTGGTGGGGATGTCAAGTGGTACAACCGCTGTTAAGGGCAGTTTGGCAGTTCCTCAAAAGGCTGAATATGGAATTGCCTTATGACCCGGCAATACCATTGCTAGGTATCTACTCAAAGGACATAAGGGCAAGGACACAAATGGACATTTGCGCACCAATGTTTATAGCAGCATTATTTACAATTGCAAAGAGATGGAAACAGCCAAAATGTCCATCAACAGACAAGTGGCTAAACAAACTGCGGTATATACATACGATGGAATATTATGCAGCTGTAAGACAGAATAAAGTTATGAAGTATGTAACAACATGGATGGACCTTGAGGACGTTTTGCTGAGTGAGAGTAGCCAGAAACAAAAGGACAAATACTGTATGGTCTCACTGATATGAACTGACAGTAGTGAATAAACTTGGAATATTTCATTGGTAACAGAAACCATCAGGAGATGGAAATAGGGTAAGATGTTGGGTGGTTGGGGCTGGGGGGATACAGATTGTGCAATGGGACTGAATATAAAAACTCGGAAATGTACAGCACAATACTACCTAAGTGTAATAAAATTATGTTAAAACACCGAATGAAGCTGAATGTGAGAATGATAGAGGAAGGAAGACTGGGGGCATAAGTAAAATCAGAAAGGATAGATGATGAAGATTGAGATGGTGTAGTCTAGGAATGCCTGGAGTATATAACGGTGGTGACTAAATGTACAAATTTTAAGGGTGTTTTGCATGAGGAAGAACAAAGGAATGTCATTACTGCAGGGTGCTGAAAATAGATGGTATTTAATATTTAAAAATTTCAGCTTATGTGTGAGACTGAAGCAAAAAATGTTTATTTGGTGCAAAATTTATGTTTTGACTAGTGCATTTCCTAATGAACTTGTGTGGATGGCTTGATTGAACACTGTGAGTGCTTGGAATCTTGGGTGGGACGTGAGATTTTGTTCGTTTGTCCGGAGTGATGCCCCAGTGAATCCCAGAGTGTCTGATCAGTGAGTGGAAAAGTATTTGCAAAGTCCCCTTCGGGAAATGGTGAGAATGGGGAGAAATTCAACTTCCCCAAGTTGAATTCATGATATTCTCATAGGCAGTGTGGACAACCAAAGCTATAGGCTGAGCCCCCAGTCTTGGGGTTTGTTCATATGAAACTTAACCCCACAAAGGATTGGTCAAGCCTGCTTGAAATTAGGCCTAGGAGTCACCCCCAGGAGGGCCTCTTTTGTTGCTCAGATGTGGCCTCTCTCTCCAGCAACACAACAAGCAAACTCACCACCCTCCCCCTATCTACGTGGGACATGACTTCCAGAGGTGCAGAGCTTCCTGGCAATGTGGGACAGAAATCCTAGAATGAGCTGAGACTCAGCATCACAGGATTGAGAAAATCTTCTCGACCAAAAGGGGAAAGAGTGAAATGAGATAAAGTGTCAATGGCTGAGAGATTCCAAACAGAGTTGAGAGGTTATCCTGGAGGTTATTCTTAGGCATTAAGTAGATGTAATGGAGAGGCTAGAGGGAACTGCCTGAAAATGTAGAGCTGTGTTCCAGTAGTCAAGTTTCTTGATAATGATTGAATAATGATATAGATTTCACAATGTGACTGTGTGATCGTGAAAACCTTGTGTCTGATGCTCCTTTTATCTACCTTGTCAATAGACGAGTAGAACATATGGAATAAAAGTAAATAATAGGGGGAACAAATGTTAAAATAAATTTAGTTTGAAATGCTAGTGATCAATGAAAGGGAGGGGTAAGGGGTACGGTACGTATAAACTTTTTTTCTGCTTTCATTTTATTTCTTTTTCTGAATAGATGCAAATGTTCCAAGAAATGATCGTGATGATGAATATGCAACTATGTGATGATATTGTGAATTACTGATTGTATATGTAGAATGGAATGATCAAAATAGGAATGTTTGCATTCGCTTTGTGTTTTTTGGTATTTAAAAAAATAAAATTAAATTAAAATTAAAAAAAAAAAGAGTTTTAAGTAAACAGGTGATTTCATTTGCTTTTTGAAAAAGAACATGCCACCGCCATGGTGAAAAAACAGATCACCAAAGTTCTAAAATGGTGGCAGGAAGACCGATTAGAAGACTATTGTAGTCATCCAACTGGGAGATGATAATGACTTGGGTTATGGTCAGGAGGGGGAAATGGGAAGAAGTATCTGGATTTTAAAAGCTATTCTGGAGGTGGGACTGATAAAGCCTGCTAATGTATTAGGTGTGGGAGATAAGCAAAGGGCAGATTTGTGGGTTAATATCATAATTTTTCTGTACTTGAAGTTCTTCTCTACGAATTTGGTTCAGCTTCATATAACAGAGATGTCCCCATGTGTGTGGCAGAATTAACTGATCGAACATCCCCTGCTCTTCTCTCATGCTGGTGAGCATGACCGAAAGCAGGCCACAGGAAGGGTAGAGAAAGCCAAGAGCCTAGATGACTCACGTTTGGACCTGCAGTCTTCTGGCGTACTCAGTGGTGGGATTGGCTTTGACAAGAAAACAGGACTTGGAGGAAACCAACAATTTAAATTATTGGTCACAGAATTTTGGTCAAGATGGCTTTAATGTTGATGACCAAGGCGCAATAAGTTCAGGCTGAACAAATGCAGTGTGTGTGTGTGTGTGTGTGTGTGTGTGTGTGTGTGTGTGTGTGTGAAGGAAAGCTGAGTTGGGACAGACAAAACAGAAGGTGGAGGTGGGCTCAATATTGTCCTTAGATAGAAAAGGCACTCCTTAGAGCCTTGGATTAACAGAAAGCAAAGCAGCTACATCTGGATGTCTGTACTTGTATCTGATTTCCAGCCCAAAAATAGGTGTAAAAGCACAACCAAAACATCTTTCCAGAAGCCAGATTCTCCTCTACCCCTATACCATGAGTGCCCTCTCCAAGAAGGCCAACTGCTTCCCCTGGTATGCTGAGGTCTGGACTGCTGCTTCACAGAGTCCAGTCCATGGGCCAGAAGAAATCCTTGGAAGTGCTGCCCTCTGTATCCTTCACAAAGCCAATTAATGTAAAAGGGAAAGATGTAGGTCTTTCAAAACCTTTCTTTAAAACAAAAGATAAGACCAGAGCTGAACCTGAGTGATCTACTTTGGAAACCTAGGGAAAATTAAGTTAGATCTTAGGTTGGAGAAAAAGTATGTTGGTTGGAGAGAGAACGGAAGGGTGCATTATATTTGGGATGTGACAAAAGGGAGAGAGCCAGGAAGGAGTGGTGCTCTTCTGGTCCATTCAGAGAGGATGCTCCCTGCCTAACACTGCTCTCCCAGGCCTGTAATACCTCCATGGGTGACAAGTTACTTAATTCCTGGAGCCTTTATTGTTCTGCAAGTAAAGAAGGAAGGGGTAAACATGTAAGAGAACCTCACTTGCCCTGGGACAAGAGGTTGGAGCAAATGATTCCTTGAGGTCTTTCCAAGCTCTGGGGTCTATGATTCTCTACAAGACACAGTATCATGCAGTGGTAAAAAATGCAAAGTTGAGGCTTATTTTATACCCCAACTCTGCTGTGTCCTGGCTGAGCATGCTTGGATAAGTCATTTATTTTCTCTGTACCTTAATTTCCTAAATTATAAATGCAGATCATAATAGGGTGGTATTTTATGATAACGGAAAGAGTTAATACAAGTAAATTGCTCAGAATAGGGCCTGGCACGTATTCATTGCGCCATAAATATTAGATGTGTTTTTTCTTCAAACCTGTTTTCTGTACCAATCGCCCTATAATTTGGCCTCCAAAAAATTTGATCAAGGATCCTTAGGTTACCAAGATGATCTAGAGTCATCCTGTCTAGTCTCCTTCCATGGGAACTTTTTCTAAACTATCCCAGAGAGATAGGAGTTTGCCAAATAATATGATTTGGGGAAGCACGCTCAGGCCCCTGGTTTCCATGGCTACCATCACAGCTTGTGGGCTTGGATATGACCAAGAGGCCCCTCTGACTAGGAAAACTCGTAAATGTGTCAACCACCTTAAATGAAGCCAATCTCAAAAAATCAAGAGAGTGGGCAAAAGATCACAGTAATGGACTGTTTTCAAACATCAGAAAACTACTTATGAGCCAACTCAAGCTCTTGTCCCCTGATCAATGTTTCAAGGGACTTGTGCTGCAGAATAATCACTTCCCAAACTTGTTTCACTTAGTAAGGCCAAAGATTCATTAATTAACCATTAGTCTCATTAAAAAGAAGAGACACGATTTCACAAAGCCCTGGGGACCCACAGTTCTCAGAGCCAAGAGCGGAGGCTGTTGGAGAGGTAGGAAGAGAACAGTGACTTCGTGGCCTGGCTTGGGGAGTTAAAGAGTACCCAGAAGTTTTCCCTGCCTTAGTGCAATTTTGAACGATTCTCTAAAAAAATGAATAATAAATGGCATGGTGGTGAGTCCGTTATGTAACAAACTCATGGGCCTTCAGGAGAAACTGCCACCTTATTCATTCCAGAAGAAATAAGCAGTGCTGCAAATGCTCTTCCTGTTTAATAGAAGAGAAAAGTGGGCCCAGAGAAATAGAAATTGCCCAAGTTTGCACAGCAATAGAGAAACTTGAAACAGAACTCTACCGTGCCACTCCTGGCTACTTAGGCAGCCTCTTAGCTGACATTTTAAGCAAGGAAAAGAAGCAGCCTTGCCACAGAATTTTTTGTTCGCTCCCTTGTTTGGTCCAGAGAAGCCACAAGGTTTTGGAAAATAAAAGAAAACCCTCATCTAACTGATCTCTTTACTTCTGATCTTTTTCCCCTAAAAGTCAATACTATTGCCAGAGTGGTTTTTCTAAAACGAAATCTGCTTATGTCGCTACACTGGTTAAATCCTTAAATGACTCCCCATTGACTACAGGATAAAATCCAAAGGCCATGCAATAAGGCCATTCATTAGTTGGCTCCTGGCTCTCTCACCCGCTGTATCCCTCCCATCCCAGGGTGCACATCTGCACTCCATTAGTCAGGAGCTCTGCACTGGCCCCCAGAGTCAGACCCTCTCTCCTTTCTCCTTTCTCTGAGGTACTGAACAAGCTGCACCCTGCACATGCTGCCCATCCATCCCTTCCAACTTTCTAACTCCAGTTCCTCCTTAGCTCGGGGGTCACCTCCTCAGAGAAGCCTTGCCTCACCTTCAGGCTGAATGAGGTTCCCCTATCACTGCTCTTGCTGCATACTCAGAGACCAACCCAAGCCAGCATATTTCACCACCTTTTCAATTATCCATTTCCTGCCTGCCTGGGAGCTCCTGTAAAGGAGGGTGGGAATACTCACACCTATGTCCCAGAGCCCAGCATAGGGCAGGCTCCTAACAAATAGTTAACAGATACCTCTCTCTCACCTAAAGTAGGAGCCCCATTTATTTTTAATAATTTTGTAAGTAGATAATTGCATGGCTATTGTACTACAAACTTCGAAAAATACAGGGGAGGAGAACCAGTTGCTTGCCAATTATTCTGAAAGTGAATGTCACCTGCTTTAGCAGAGAAAAAGAGTGGCATCAATAATACAAATCAACTGATAATCAAAAAGTCATTTTGAGCTGGTTTGGGGTATACAATGCTGTGGTATATAGATGCGTGTGTAGTTGGGAGGGCAGAGCACATGTGCTTTTGGGGGAGGTTTGCTTTTATAATGAGACTTCAGGTTTTGCTGACATTGTATGTGTACCAGATTCCTGGGAACACACACACTAACCGAGAAAGTGACTGGAGAATGGGAAATCTTCAGAAGTTGGAAAGAATGTCAGGTGTTGCAAATTTCCCATAAACACACAATCCACCAAATGGATAATCCTCAAGCCTATAATGTGAGAATTTAGCAACAAGCTATCAATGATTAAAACCCCTTTAGGACAATAACTTCTTTTATCTGCATTGCATGTCAGAGTTTATAAAGTACTTTCGAAGTTCTCATTTGTTCCTCACTAAATTCTGAAAAAGATGAAGAATGCTTTATCTTGTTCTGTTTTGCCTTTAAATAGCATAACAAGCAGCCATGTACTCACCACCAACACAAAAATTAGAACTTTCACCATAACTTTTACCTCCCTATTTTATGTTCCCTTCCTATCCCATGCCCTCTCTTCACCGCACCCCCTCTCCCGCCCAATATCATGCCAAAGGAAACCACCTACTTTCCTTCATGCATATTTTTAAAAAGCATATTTTTTATTTTTAGTTTTTTTTTAACTTTATGAAATATGAATCACACCATATGATATAGTTGAGCCTTATTTTTTTAACTTGATATTATATTGCTAAGATACATCCATATTCTTGCATAGAGTTGTGGTTTATTCATTTTGCCTGCTAGGTAATATTCCATTATATGAGCAACTTTACGTCAATTTACTTAACCATTCCTCTTTCAATGGGTATATGACTTGTTTATGATTCCGCTATTGAATAGTATGGTTATGAGCATTTTTACATGTCTCCTGGTACACACGTGCAGGAGCATTTCCCAGGCATATACACAGGAGTGAATTACCAGTGATAGAGAATGTGAATGTTTAACTTTACAAAATAATGTCTGTTTTTCCAAAATGGTTGTATCAAATTGCATGCCTACCAGCAGAATATGGGATACCCATCACTCTGCATTCTCTCCAACAATAAGGTTGACCCAAATGACTGGGTAAAACACAAGTTTCAAATTAGCATCCTTTGAGAAAAATAAGCACACTCGTTTGCAGAGTATTTTGCTATGTTTTTTTTTTTTTTTTTTTTTTTTGCATCTGAAAGCTTTTGGTTAGACAAACTTTCTTCAGTTTACTGCAAGACCACCGCTCCCTATTGTATTACACTTTGGTCAATTCACAAATTTAAATTATCAGCATGATTCCTGCAAGTATGTGAATTTGAGAACCCAGTGACCTTAGAGATTAAAGTCTAAATAAGACTTATAGACAAATGAGGCCAAACAAAAGTGTTTCCTAAAAGAATGCACGGGAGTCCCAGTTGAATGCCCTGCAGATTTTCTATAAGAAGTCATCCCTAAAAGCAGAATCCATGGGTAGTCCCCAACTGAGTGATATACCTAAAGGGTTAGTGGAATTCAAATTTAAGTCACAGGAGCAAGTGGAACAATATTTAAAACAAGCAGTAGTTGAGAGGCTATATTACCACAATTAATCCTCACCTCAGTTCTTAAGTATAAGTATTATTATCCCCATTTTAAACTATGGAAAGTGAAACATAGGAAAAGTAATAGACTTCTTAAGCTAATAAGTGGGAGAACTAAGAGTTGAATTTATAGCTGAACAACTGAATTCAAAACCCATGCACATTGCACCACAACACACTGCCTCCCTAACAAAATTTACAGAGTATCTCCTTTCTGTTGGTCAAGTCCCTGACCAGTTTCATGAGAAGTGCCTAATTTAACCTTCCAATAACCTTCAAGTCGGATATCGCACTTACTGTCCTTATCTTGCAGATAAAGGAATTGAGGTCCATAAAAGGTAAGGGGTTGCCGATGGCCACCTGGGGAGGAAGCGAAGACACTAAGATATGAACCCATTTCTCCTCACAATAAGTCCAAATTCACTTTCCACATTAACTGAGCGTCCAACAGAAAGGGTAGTTTTGGAAGCAGAACACCTGTGGAGATAATATCAAAAAGCCCAAAGAAGAGTAATTGCAAACTGATGTGATTTATTCTTCCTGGGTAGAACCACAAATCTCTCCACAACCAGACACAGAGGTTGATGGTCCCAGAAGGGGCATTTTAGTAAAACAGAGAATGATTTTACCTCTACTGATCCATAAACTGAATACCTTCACAGATATATATGTTGGGGCTGCACTTGGAGTATAATTATCTCCTTTGGAAGCCTGCCAAAGCAGAGACACACAACAGAGCTTAGAGATTCACTAATGCTTCTGGAAAGCAGGGCAATCGTACAAAGGCAGTCTTCCAGAAGAAAACATCCTTCCTAGAAGCAATGCAAAGAGACCGCGGAAACCCTCTCCACCACCTTTTAATATGATACATTTCCCCTTCTCAGAGTAAGTTTGCAAGAATAAATTGATCATCTCTGAGGATAAATTGAACTTTGAATTTTTCCAATCTATATCTCCTTTCTCCCATGGCAGGTCCTGTTGCAGGTTTATATTATAGCAACTAGGAGAGCTCCCCAACTTCAGAATAATCCTCCGCAGAAGCTTTTACTGTATCATTTACCAGCAACAGCTCTGATTTGACATCTGTTGAGAAAGAATATACTCAAGAGATTGAGATGTCATTAGCACCATATGGCTTCAAGCTTTGAAGTAAGGTCCCTCTGCCCTGGAACCCCTGCCTTAGGGAAATCATGAGTGAGGACCACTTGCCTTCCTTCTAGTCCTGGCACACAGAACTAGACTCAGAAGATGCAACGATGGATTAGATCAACCTTCTCCTCAAAGATCACATGGTCTAGTAAGGAAGGCATAGATCGAAAAAGACATAACTCAGAAAAATACCTGAAATGACAGCAGCTTACATTCAATACTGAAGAGGAGAGGAGGGAGTCATTAATACTCTCAGTGATAGAGAACACCACAGAGAGAAGTAGGCATAAGAGAAGTGTTGTGAAGTTGGGTTAAATATTCAGTTCAATCCTCGATCTTAAGCAACTTCTTGGAATTCCTTGCCTTAGCTTATCTCTTGACCAAAGTGGCACAGTTATCTCCCTGCGGCCCTATAGCTCTACTTTCATTTGTAGAGCCGCTTTAGATGGTCCTAAGACAAAAGAGCAAATATATCACATTGAAAGACATGCTGAAAAGGCACATCCGTTATTCTGCAGCGTATGAAGAAGAGTGGTCCCTGTCCAAGTGCTCTTCACCTATCTGGAATAGTTTCAAACTTACGGAGACAGAGAATAAACTAATGACCTCTAGCAGCAGCATCCTGCCTCTTATTTTTCTCCCCGTAATTCAACAATAATAACCATGTCTTCTGCTGTCTACGAATCCACAAGTTCAAACTGGCATCTTTATCTCCTATGACTAGCAGATCACCAGATGTGACTGCTTCTGCCCTTCTCTCCAGAGAAACCATGAAACCACCAGTTATTTTTATTCCAAAGTAGTGGGGGGAGGAAAGGGAAGGTGGTGTTGAGAGACTTGGCATCACCTGCTCACAAGCAAATTTAACATCCCCCATCTCCTCTTGCCCCTCTACCTTCCATCAAAGTCAAACAAAGCAAACCAGTCCATCCTGGTCTGTCCCTTTCCCCTGTACTATATAAAGCTAGCTACAGATGGTGCGCATGGATTGATGCTCCAAAACTCCCCAGTGCCCGCTCCCTTCCATCAAGCTGGTTCCTAAATCTGCGGATGCGGCAGACTTCAGAAGAGGAAGCGGCGTGATGGCTCAACATGAGCCTTGGCACGCTGGTGTCTGGGCTGTGCCAGGACCAGGATGCCCAAGTCTCACTCACTCCGCTGAAGCACCGGGAGAGGCATCTGGTTGCCCCATTGCCCACGTGGTGGAAGCCTGGTGCTGAAAGCCATTTCTCTCTTTAGTGAACCCTGGGTAGCGGGTAAAGACAGTCTTGATAAAGCAGGGAGGAAAGAAAGAGGGAAATGATAAGGAGAAAATTAGTGAACGGCTTGGAGAAAACACAACCTTGAATACTTCTCTGCTCATTCATTTCCTGCATACCGCTTCTAAAGAAGGTCCTGGTATAGGGCTAGCCCAAGGAAGGCAAGTGATAAAGGTTATTTTTGACCTCCCGTCCTTGGGAGATTTTTGTACTGTCCCCAGTACTTCTGCCTTTAGCCATCATGGATTCTGTCCCAGAACCCTTAACAACCATTTAATTCACTTGTTGGTATTTTTAGGTCTCAAGCACTGTATTAAATGATTTATATCCATTTTTTCATTTACTCCTTGGGCAAAACTGAAAGGTTTGTACTATTTTTTCCCCATTTTACTGAAGAGAGAAAAAGGATGTTAAAGAAACTGCTCAAGACCACACAGCTATTAAATGATGGAACCAAGATTCAAATCGAGGTTTGTAAGAATTTCCAAGCCTTTATCCCTACAGGATCTTGTCAACCTCAGCTAGCTGTCATAACTGAGCCAAAAAGCGTTACCTGAAACTCTCTTTCAGAAACATTTACATTTTAATAGCCAGTCTCTTAAGGAGGCTTCAATGAGCAAAGAAATGAATTGCTTGTAATGTTATTTGGGGCACTGTAATAAGGTCACAAAGAAAATACATGGAGTCGGGGTCGCTCAAATAACAGTGTGTAGGCCACTGTCTATTTCAGCTCCATATAATGAAGCCAGGCTTGACTGAGAGAAGGTTGAAGCTGATGCTTTGTGTTTATTCCAATAGAAACTATGCTGGACGAGAGAAGTTTTAGTGGTTATAATCAACAGAGATTTTGCTTGGATCTAGGAAAGAACTGCCACTGAGGAAGCCTGTGGAATTTTGGTGGATGACTGTAATACACATACATACAAACACACACACACACACACACACCTTTCATCCCCCCAGCCTGGGAGAGGTTCATTCCTGCCTGGTCACTGAGAGGTGAACAAGGTGATTTTCCAGGAAAACTCTTGGCCTCAAATTGGAAACCTTAACCTTGACTTGGAATATCTCATTTTATTTCCCAAAACTTCCATGTAGTTGACCTTTTCTGTCCTTAAACATTAAATAAACAGAGCTAGGGACTTCCAACTCATCTTTTGCAAGGTAAAACATTTTCCCAGACTTAGGTCAAGAAGTCGTTGTCCAGCTAGCATTTGGGGATTCCATTGCCATCAGCCTTCAGTCCTCTACGTCTATCTGAAGGCGGTACTGATTACAATCCGAGTTGACTTTCTGTCCTCCTGAACCAACCCCCTACAGGAAATCATTTCCCGACAAGCTACCAAAAAGAATTCCTTGAAGCAAGCCGCAGACCCACATGCCTTTGTTTATCTTTGTCCCTCCCCTCCTCCTATAATGAGAGCTCATCTCCAGCTGAGGAGAAGACAAGTGGTACAGAGACAGTCCACTCCTGGGACTGGCTGAGACTGGGAGGCGCGTTTTCTTCTCAGGTGCTCCCTCTCTCCTTCCCCCACCCACCTCCCTTCCCCCCAGGGCTCCGGACACTCCCCAACCTGAAAGGGAGAAGAGAGAAGGCAACAGCTGCTAGAGGACCACTGGGGTAACAGTCCATCAATCAGGATCTTGCCATTTGGAAATCAATCAAGAAAAGAAATTGAGCAAACTTTCAACACATGCCTTCCAGAAATGTGAATGCAGGTGAATTAGATGAATATGGATTTAGATATCCCAGGATTGCCTTTGTTCGCCCTCTCTCTGGCATTTTAGCACAGGCAGGAAGCCCTGACCATTCTGGTCCCATTTCATCAGCAGAGATAAAGGCTCTCTGACAAACTCTGGCTTTCACAGTTTGCTATTAGTGACCCAAGGTGAAGTTTTTATCCTAGGGGCATTTGCACTTAATAAAAGGATGCTCCAGCAGGGCAATGCCTTACCATCAGAGTAAAAGCCAAAGTCCCTGTTTTAATGTCACAATTTGCCCTCCAGACCCTCTGTCTTTGACCTCATTGCTTGCTCCGCTCCTGTCAAAATGGCCTCCTTACTGCATCTCCCATCTTAGGATCTTTGTCCTGGCTATTACTTATGATTAAAATAACATTTCCCCCAGAAATCTCTTTGACTCACTCACTCCCTTATTTATCAAGTCTCTGCTCAAATACCACCCTACCAAGAGGCCTTCCCTAAGCATCCTATTAAAACTGCAAACTACTCCAGCCACTCTCCACCTCTGTGCATCCCCAAACCCCATCTACCCTGGACTATTGCTTTCCCAGAGTACTTATCATTTTATAACACACTACATAATTTCATTATATTTATTATTTTCCTATAACCTAACACCTGTTAGAATGTAAACTCTATGAAGGGAGAGATTTTTATATGATTTTCGTCACTGATATGCTCCAAATGTTGAGAGTGTAATAGATGCCCAAGAAATATTGGCTGGATAAATGCTGAATGGAAGGAATACACCTCTAATACAGAGATTTTAGTAACTTTCTGGACCCTGGATGTGCATCCCTATCGATATCCTAGGCAGTTAGACCCTCCCCTACATATGCAGTAGCTCTAAATATGGCTCTTGGCATTTTTCCCAGCCTTAATCCTTAGTCCCCTAGGCTGGTTTTGTTTTGCACTTTTCACACTCTGACTAAACTCCAAGTGAATCCTCCTAGCCTTCTAGTCCTGATTTATTTCCCACTGTAGATTTAAGGGGACCATAGCCCCTGAATTTGCTTCTTTACTCCACTGAAGTTTAGAATCTCTTTCCTACTTTCTGGCTCTTGTCTCCTGGGGGCCCAAGCCACCTGGTTTGGTTTAGACACTGGGCTCCTTGGTTCCCAGGTGACAGCACCCACGGGTGTCCTGCCTGGCTCACAGAGGTTCTGCTAGGGAGACCTGGACCCTAGAAGGAAGCAGTGTTTCCAAATGCATCTTCATTCACTGTTCTCACCAACACGTGAACACATTTAAATCAACAGCAACAAGCTCTCCATTCCAGCAGGCAACCAGTTTAATAAGGATTATGATGCCAAATTCTGCCTGCCTTTACTCTCAATGTCAGAACTAGCCTTGAATTTGTACGTCAATATAACAAGAACAACGCATGTAAAAGGCAGAAGCCACAATGATGATAAACTGTCCTTGAACTGCACATGTGTTTTACAGAAAAAAAAAAAAATGTCCTGGTCTAAGTCTTTCTGACAGTGAAAATCGAATGATACTTTACTTTTCAACAGCTACTCAACACAAACTGGGCGACCATTTTTTTAATTGTCAACAGCCACACTGCCAACTTCTTAACATGGAAACTCTTAGCCCTCCAGACCGAAATGAGGCTAATGTGTATGTGTGGTGCTGAGAACTCTACCATCCCATTACATCTGGGAGATGCCAGTGCCCACTTTAATCCCAAACTCCTTCCACTCACACCCCTGATTCCTCACTCTGCAGGGCCTACCTGTTTTAAACTTTTAAATAATATTCCCTGACCTCCCTTCACACAATATAAAAATCATACTTAACAGACGTATGTGCACTTTATAGAATATACATTTACATCCATAACCTAATTTTACCTTCATATTGACATATTAGGGTAGGTAATATTGCCCACGTTTTATGAAAGTAAAAACTAAAATTCAGAAAATATAAAGGAGTGGTGCAAGTCTTCTCAGCTAGCTACATGGTGAGTTCAGATCAAACCCAGGCCTTCTGATTCCACAGTCAGGGCTCAGCCCACTCTTGTCTGTGGATAAACTAGTTTTCATGCTGCAGACATGGTTTTCCTCATCTTTACTCCGTATCAGTACTGACCCGTTCATGAACATGCAATGCATTTATTTCAATTCCAGACACTGAACAAATTCTCTGCACCATCTGCCCTTCCTCCTTGTGCTCTTGATTCACACTTTCACTTTTGCATTTATTGTTTTACTTCACACTTACTTACTTGTACATGTCTCTTCTGCAAAGGCCTCCTCCAGGGCAGGATAAAAGTTTTACCAAGCCCAACTATCAATGTTCGTTGTAGAAGTTTTCAATGAAGTTACATAATTATTTGGATGTTGAATGGATGACAGTCATGCCCAAGAGAGGAAGGAGAACCCTTCAGAGTCCAGATCCATGCCCCCACCTCCAGTCTGGTTGCACTATTCCAGCCACACAGACCCCTCCAGAGCTCACCCAGGCACAGGTAGACCATGCAGTTACAACTGTTCCAAGTTGTAACTCCAAGTGTTGCTACTCAAAGAGTCTCTGGGAAAACTTACTAAAAGAAAAGGGAAGTTAATAGAGCTGACAGGGACAGGAGAGGGGAGAGAAGCTGTCAAAGAGGGACAGGTAAAAAAGGCAGATTCTGAGAAGTTTCTGAGCTAAGAGCAACTGGGCTCTCAGACTCCTGAGAATTGTCTTATCTGCAAGCAAAAGCTCACTCTCTCTCTGAAAATTGCCCTAGCTCTGGTTAGTTTTATCTCCACAAAGCCTCACTTCAAACCCTGCTTCCAGCAGGGACCCTTTCCTCCATCCACACACACCATCTCCTGGGACCCTCTCCGGCGACCAAGTCATGACCAGAATTTTTCTCATCCATCTGCACAAATAAGTTAAATTCGGTGAACACGTTGAAGCCTCTTATGTGTTCAGCAATGTTCTGGGGATACAAACTTGCAAATGCATGGCTCCTGCCCACATGAAGCTCTCAGTCAGGTGGATCAGCTAAATCCAAACAGAAGTTAGGGAGGAGGCTGTGACAAGTGCCATAATAGAGATGCTGGGGGATTAAGGTAATGGGAAGATTAATTCCACTAGAAAAGGATTGGGATACCTGGTAGAGTAGGTATGAGTTAAGCCAAACATGGAAAAGTGGCACTGGGGCCACTTTTGAAATGGCTACCCTTATCTCTATATAGCCCTATGTAGTTCTATACAGCCCTCTCCATAGAACGCCAGGGAAGAATTTAGACAGGACTGGAAGAATTTAGACACGACTGAGCAGCAAAAGTCAAGCAGGAATCCAGAACTCCAAGCATACGGGTTCGGGTTCCTCCCTGTTTTGTTAGTGGAGTAGCTGCCAATCCACTAAAGCTTGCTATATAATGATGCTAGCTCAATAGGGAATTGTGAGGACTTGATATTGAATGAGAGCCTGTATGCAAAATGCTTAGTATAGCACCTGGGTTAAATCACTTTGTAGCACCTTTTATTCCCCTTTAATATTTACATATGAATTTGATCTCCAGTGCCAGGCCCTGCTCTCAATCTTTTCCTAAATATAGAATACAGGGACTGCAATAAGAAATTGGGGAGGGAAGGTGGCATTCCATGGTTAATAGGGGAACTTGTGACATGCCAGGGAATGGAGAACATTCCCCCCTGCTTAAACAGGAGCATGTGAGTGAGAATAATGGGACGCAATGTTACCAAAAGATGGGATCATACAGGAAGTCATGAATGCCAAGCCAAGAAGTTTGCATTGGACAGTGCCTGCAGCATTAGCAATTGGAGGCTTCTGAGGAGTGAATTGATTTGGTCTCTGCTGGCTGTGCTGGGAATTATGTTCTCACCTCTGGAAGTAGCCTCCCTACCAAAAGGTTAGGAAGGTCTTTGCCACTTCTGTGGTCTGCATTCTTTTGGAGTGACTCGGACTTGGTCTTTGTGCAGATATTTCTTTGGATCTTTGTGCCAGTTTGAAACCGTTGGGTACTCCAGAAAAGCCAAATTCTTTAATCCTGATTCAATCTTGCAGAGTGGGATGATTTGATTAAGTTGTTTCAATGGAGATGTGACCCACTCAATTGTGGGTGGGGCCTTTTGATTAGGTGGTTTCCATGGAAGGATATCGCCACCCAATCAAGGTGGATTGCTTATTGGAGTCCTTTAAGAGGGAACCATTCTAGACATAGCTTCTGAGCTGACACAGACAAGAGACCTTTGGAGAAGCAGAAGAAAAACAACCCTGGGCAAGTCTTTTGAAATGAGAAGCTGGGAGAGAAAGCTAGGAGATGTAGCCATGTGCCTTCCAGCTGACAAAGAAATCCTGAACTATATTGGCCCTTTCTTGATTCAAAGTATCTTTCTCTGGATGCCTTAGTTTGAACATTTTTATGGCCTTAGGACTATTTGTAACTTAACAAATTCCCTTTATAAACGCCAACCCACTTCTGGTATATTGCAGTTTGGCAGCATTTAAGAAACTAAAACAGCCTTCAATGCCAACACTAGACTAGGCATTGGACACTGATAGATGAGCTGCAGGTTAGCACTGAAGTAGCAGTTTCCACACTTCCATCAGAGGGTCAACAGGACTATCCACTGGGACTCCTCTCCTGCCTAAAAGACCTCAGGTCTCCGGATGGCTCAGGCCCAGGGAATATGGTACATCTCCTCCCAGTCTTAACACATAGCTCCATCTTCCCTGAAAGCTCCCAGAGTAGGACTTTTTCCTTCCTCACTAACTTGCAGTTAATATACTCTTGACCAAACCATTTGGACGGGTTTCTACTAAGCCACCCAGGCTCCCCTATCCTGCCCACATGGTAACGTGTCATTAGTTGAGAGCCCTGGGTAACCCTTTCCTGCCAATTAAGGGATTTGAGTGAAAGCAAGTAAGCCCTACATTTTAGAGGCAAGAATGAACAGTGGTTTGTCCATCCTCTATCTTTGAAGTGGAAGGAAGGGCATTTGGTATTACCTTGTTAATTACATACAAATTCCCCTCCAGCCTGAAATCTCTGAGTTCCAAGACTCAGGGAGGACTAGGGCAGAAACTGGAAGTCAGTACAAGTAAGATTTTGTTCTTCTGGTTTCTGGGTGATCAGGGACTAGGAAGAGTGTTTTCAAGACAAAATAGATCATCTGGTAGTTGCAGAGAACATATGGTTTGACAAGTATGAGCGTTTTTTGGGAGATATAAGAAAAAAGGCATTTAAAATTGGGGCCGTTCCTGAAAATTCTTTGGCATGTGGTCACCTTCTCACAGTGTCCTTACTGAAGAGGAATACAGCACATATAATCCAGGATAAGTCAATTAACACAAATTACTCTTTGAAAGTATTCCTAACCTATGGCCTCTTTGTGAGAAGAATTCATCAACACTCCTCAGCCACATCTCTTCCTGACTCTCAGCAGCTGAGCTAGTCACACAGCCACCCCAGCATCCTGAAGGCTAGAGAGCCTTCATCTCTGCATGTCAGGAAGTAACAAAACCTTGGCCACTGCATCCCTCAGGAGCAGACTCAAAAGCTAATCAAGTTAAAGGGAGAATTGTGCACTGTCTCTTGGAGACGTTACCCTAAGAGACCTATCCATCTCTTTTTTGTATAATTTGTATCAGGGTAAAGTAACAGCTTTCTTTGCTATCTAAGAACTGCTTCATTCTCATCTGCAATGCATTGTCTGCCTCTCACCCCAATACACATAAATACACCTGATCACAATCAACCTCTCTCTCTCTCTCTCTCTCACACACACACACACACACACATACATGAGCACACACGCGCGCGTGCACACACACACACACACAAAGGGATGTAAAAGCAGGCTCCATTTGGTTCTAGCTCCTGGGAGTGATGCAAAATGGAGCCAAATTTGCATAGTATGCCAGACAAGTCCTCAGGCCCCTGAAACTTCACACCTGTCTCCTGCCAGTACCCAAAGTGCCATCTGCTTCCCTGGGAAAGCCAGACACAAGGCCCCTCTTTATGCCTTTGGTAGATGATGAGAAAACCTGGCACAGGAGCCTTAATTGCTCAAAAATAACTCCATGGTACGTAACATACAGTTACATGAAGATCTGAAGGAAAAGGCTTGGCAGTATTTTTACAAACATTCAGGATAATAGTTGGGGCATGCAAAAGGGAAACTATTTAAGCACTCGCCCTAGTCCCGAATTATTTCCATTGCCAAAAATTCTACAAGTGAGAAGTTCTGTGTGTGGCAGAAAGTTCCACAAAAAAGGCATGTGAGGCATCCAGGCAGGGTCACATTTTTTTATAGACTCCACCCCAAATTTAAGATGCCCCACTCCCTGAGATTTTCCTACCATTTCACATAAATAATTTTACTCATTAATGTTATTTTTTAAATACAGTTCTATCTCCAGTTACAAGAGAGGAAATTTCCCTCTCCCTGGCCCATACAGCAATTACTGAGCAGAGATCAGCAGCTTATAACAGGGAGATCTGAGAGACGCAATATGGTTTTCAGGATGATCTAAGCAGAGGGCTGTCCGGAGGCAGGGGGACAGACTACAGCAGGTTTCTCAACCTCAGCACTATTGGCATTTAGGGCCAGATAGCTCTTTCACATGGGGGGCTGTCCTGTACATTGTAAGATGAGAGGCATCTCCAGGCAGATGCCAACAGCTTCCCCCACGGCAATTGTGACAACCCCAAGCATGATTTCAGGCACTGCCAATTGTTCCTTGGGGGGCAAAACTGCCCTTATTGAGAACTATTGGACTTTATGGTCTCTTGAGGTCTCCTCAAATCCCAGGAATCTGTGTTTATTGGGGTATGTGGATGACAGGGAGGGTTCCCATTGCACAGCATTTATCACAGAGAATTACAATTACTAGCTTATGCGTCTCCATCTCCCATCCGGTTGTAGTTTCGTGGGATAGGAGCCATTTCCACCTTGAGTGCAGCTGCCTTTCCACCCAAGTGTTAAAGGAGGAAATGAATGACTCAATGAATGACAGGCTGGATCTGAGGATCCCGAGTCTCCTTTCTCAGTCCCTCACTCTCTGTGCCAAGTGCTGTGGCTATGGGTTGGCAGCGGGGGCCAAGTGGGGGGTGTCTTCAGAAAACTAATAAAATAAATGACTAAATAAATGGAACCTCTTGTCTAAAGAACACAGAGATAAGATAAATCATTTTGAGTCCTGGGAAAATTATCTCTACCATCCTGTCCCGGTTTCTCCGTTCAGCCAGAAAACACTTTAATTTATCTTGTGAAATTTTTCATCTGCTAGACGAACATTAAGTACTTCTTTCTTCTTCTCTTTTTTTTTTTTTTTTAATATTCCTCTCTTCACAAAGGTGGGTTGACTCCCAACTTGTTGGAATAAAAGCTCCATTAGCTTCAGTGCATGTAAGGTTTGTGAGGTTGGCCTGGATTCAGGGCAGGCAGAAGGATAAAGAAACCTGACACTCATTCTTCACGTAATTAGAGTTGGTAAAATAAACTGTGTGCATGTCATTAAGGGAATGGATCCATCAGGCCCAGGACAGGGCTGGAATCCCATGCTAATAGCACCAGCCTTTTGTCTCAAATTAACCCCCAGCTGTTAAAAAAGGTTCCGGTGGAATACCCCACCCCCTCCTACCTCTTCGTGTTTGTCAGTCTCTGAGTTCACCCAGTTTCTGAGGTCCTGCCCAGCAAACACGATGGCTCTCCTTTTATGCATGACACATGTGCTTTGACTCCACCCAGAGTTCCTGGATAGGATGCTTCTCTCCCTCAGTAACATACTGTCATTTGCAAACATGTATACCAGGACTCCACTCTTGGCCAAGAGGGCATTGCTTTTCCATGCTTATCGGTAGCCAGGATGGAGTGGCACTGAGATTGCAGCACTTTCAATCAGCCTTGTGATGAGGAGCAATGTGGATGACATTTGGGAATCAACAGAATTGATTGTGATTATGAAATAAATTCTTTATGGAAAGTAAATAGGTCATTCAAATTATGGGGTTGGTTGTATTAGCACCATCCTCTACGAAACTGAGCTAACCAAACCAAGCCCAGCTTTCAAAACACCAAGACAGTCTTTGAAACAAACCTGATGCTTCAGACATAGTCCCTGTCTCACTCTGTCCTGCCTTCACTTTGGCCAACTTAAATTCAGTATCAATTTCTGCTAATGGTCCTCTTGCCCTTCCCTACATGGATGATGCACCTATTGTTGTACTCTTCATTTCTTTTTTTTCTTCGCATGGGCAGACACCGGGAATTGAACCCGGGTCTTCAGCATGGCAGGTGAGAATTCTGCGTGCTGAGCCACCCTGGCCCATCCTATGCTCTTTTTTTTGTCTTTTTGATTTACAAGATGGAGACAGAGAGAGATGGGAAGATAAAGCAAGCTTAGATAAAAGTAGGGCACGCCTGCTGACCATGGAAGAGCATCTCAAGTAAGAGGCTGGAAGAAGAACCAGAAAAAATGGTATGGTACTTCTATGAAGCGAAGGCAAGAATGCAAGAATAGCAGCTAGAAATAGACAAGCTAAGGAAGAGGTTACAAAAGTAGTTATTGCTTTGTCCAGAAACACCAGAGGGCAACCTGGTAAAGTTCCCCCTTATCATGCAAGGCTCTTACATGACAGCACCGATTATTACGGAGACAAGGTCTGGAGGAGACAGCCAAGACTTCAGTATCAGGTAATAACGGGGACTTCCCTGATGATGAGGGCTGTGTAACATGGCCTTCATCATTTCTGGAGGTCTTCAAGATTAAGAGAGTCTATCTTCTCCAACAGTACTGAGTGAGGCTGGATGAATACTTAGGAACATTTCTAACTCTACAAAACGATGAAAATCTAGAGGCATATACCCAAGGCAGAATGTGGTGCCAGAGTGGGGTTGGGGTGGGGGTGCTGCTAGGACAAGCCAGGCTGTCTCCAGCAGCTCAGCTCTCCAACCCAGCCTGGTTTTCCTCAGCTTTACACATGCTGGGAGTGACTGGTATATTTCCCCCATAGTACTGGTGGATATATTTTTGTGGTAATTTATCGTTCATCATGATAGGATTGTTTGTGTGTGTGTGTGCATGCGTGCATGCGTGCACATGTATTTTCTTGGCCACTTGCCTCATGGATCAGTTTCAAGACACATTTCCAAGAGTATAGAAACATCAGTGGTGACGAGGAGAAGGCATAGCTGGCTTTGTGGGGTGCAGAGTAGGGGAGTCTGTTCAAGCCTCTGCCTTCTCTTCTCCATGAACTCAGCTTTTTGGCATCCATGACATCCCTCCTTTTAAGCTCATTGGCGAGTTTGAGGGCAGCTCCTCTTCCTTGTCGTGCTTTGTGCACCCTCCTCCCTCCCTCCTCCCCCCTCTATTCTCTGCTCTCCTCCCCTCTAGGTTCTTCAATTGCAATGAGTTTATTGGCATGACGAATGCTGCCAAAGCCAATAACACTGAGTCTCAGTGTCTGGGGATGGATTTCACAGCAGGAAGGGGGTGACTGAGGCCTCAGACCACATTCCCACTGTGGGTTTCTGCCACAGCCTGGCGTGGTGGCAAGCTGCCAGGGACCTTGTTCACTTGGGTTTCCAGTCTCAGCTGAACTCACCAGACTTGTCTCCAGACAGGGAGAAAGTTCTTATTATGGCAGAGGTCATGTCTGGAGCCTCAAGTCTAAGAGAGGAAGGGTTTCAAGCTTACCCTTTCAAGGAGGAGTTTACAAACAAATCCCACACTGTCTTGTTCAAACCCTGCTGTTGAAAGTCCTGCCTCCCGCTGACACTACAAATTCACAGACTGAGTCCAGGGTGACAGACACAGGCGACTTTCAGCCCAGGCCTTCACACAGGATTAGAAAGTGTCCTTGAGGGGTCTTCTAAACAAGTGAGAGTCTTAACTTTTTCTATACCTGCCTCTGAGAACAATCTGGGGAATCCGAGATACATAAAAGAAAATGGATGCTATTACAGCTACAGCCTCAAACATTCATCTTAAATGAATTCTAGCTAAGGAAGTGATCTTCCTAATGAGTGGGCCTCATCTAGCACCTATCCTCCCTCCCGCCCTCTCTCTCTCTCTCTTTTTCCCAAACACACACACACACACACACACACTTTGTCAGCAGAGCAGACTTTCCCTCCAGGGTGCCTCAGCTGATAGAAATTTCTATTTGCAATGAAAATCAACTTTGGAAAACGTCACAGCAAGGGACGTTTTTTCTGGCTTCCCCAAGATTGATCTGGTCCACAGGATGCCCCAGATCATTGCATTCGGTAATTTCATTCTGCTTATGATCTATTTCTTATACAATCAATATGATAAATGCGATGGAGAGCAAAGTGGGTTACGGTCCGACGCTGGTGAAGTGAGGAGGAGAGGGAAGCACTGGGCTGCCATGCTGTGTGTCTTATGAAGCAGAAAAGCAATTCAGTCAGACTAAAGGCTACAGACAAGGCGGTATATTCTCTGTGATAAATGCAAATGATGTGACTGCATTTCCCCCAGCACGAATGGGGTAGAGTGGGGGTGGGGGGAAAAAGTCCCACTATCCGGGATCATAGCATTCTCTTAGGAGCCACTGGAAATGTGTACATTTGTACACAAGCAAGAATTTTGGAGGGGTGGGGCTGGGTGTGCTGGGAGAGAAGACCTAGATTTTACTTAAATAATCGCTGCTAATGACAAGCCCCCTCTTCCTCGCTCAATCATGCCTTTGGGCACTGCCATTTTTAAAGCACAGTACAACAGAATTAGGCATCCAGTGAGCACAGAACCACAGGGAAATATTGGACAGTGCACTGATCCGTGAGAACCCCTTCATCTTCTCTGAGTATCAAAGTTCCCTTGGCTAGAGGTCTTGTTAGGTAACAAACACTTTTGCTGCCTCCATTGTTATTTTGTGCTAATGTCTTCTGTCTTCCCAAATGAGTCAGCAGGTCTAGGTATCCTTGGCCAAACCACTGAATTGTCTGTGTCAAAATTTCATCCTCTGTAAAATGGGATCAATTCTATCTCTGCTGCTACTAGAGAATATTTTTATGAGGATGGAATGAAAAGCAATAGGAAACTTTTAAAAGGAAATAAGCACCCAAAGTGTGAGACATTGATTATGATAGGCACTGTTAGGCATCTAAAAGGAGAGAGAGAAGTCGCTGCCATAAGAAGGTTTTGAGATTCATGGGGAAGATGGGCCAAAAGCATAAAAAGGAAAAGCTAGACAAGTTAACATAAAGGAAAGGAGGTGCAAACTCTGGATTGTAACCAGGACTCTACCATGCGCTTATGCATCACCTGTGCCAAGTTCTTCTCCACTCTGAATCTTAGTTTCCCAAAGGAAAATGAGACAGAGAGATAATCATGGAGACCACCCCAGGCTCTGATTTTCTATGCTTCTATGACAAATTGAGCCCTAGTATGGATGCATATATTGAGAAGTGGCCTGAGCTCCAAAGAAAATGAGATAGAGCTAGATTTTAGAAGTGGAGAAAGGCACACTTTGGCAAAAAGGAATGGCATGGACATTCAACTTCTGCTAAGTCCCCAAAATGGAAGTGAACAAGTCCCAGGCAAGCCTGCTCAAATAAGTTCAGGTGATTGCAACCTACAGAATAGTGAGGAGAAAGATGAAGAGGCATAGAAGATACCTTTGACTTCTGAGCCGTCATCTGAGATGAAAGAAGATGGGGAGAAAGGAGTGGTCAGCTTTGTCAGGCCGAATTGGCTCTTCTGCTGGAGTTGGAAGAAATTGTTCTGCTGCTCTTTCAACCTCCCATCTATATCAAAGGGACCATAACCTTTAGGGAACTTTCTCAGGAAAAAGTTGATATCACAACACTGCTGTTTGCCGTGTCCTTCCAGGAAATTAAATTTGAAGGTGCTCAGCTCAGCCAATGCTTGATCCTTCACAGCCACTTTCTCCCTTGTGCTGCAGAAAGGCTGAGACTGACTGCAGATGAGTGTGGGTGGGCTGGTGTGGATGAGGCTGCCATGGTGAGATGGATTCCAGCGACTCTCGGCATTGGTATTTCTGTACTGTCCCACAACCTCCCTCTACCTAGAAGATGGCATATACACCCTTGGTCTCTGGAAAGGGCAAGTAGAAATCTCTTTTCACCTTCTCACTTAGATGGCAGAGTTGTGATTAGATCCTTTATGGAAGTTTTGATCAAGTGGTCACTGCTGCAAGGACAGGGCTGGATCCAACTGATAATCAAGCTATTCATGGCCCAGGTGAAAGTGGTCATGACAAGTCCCTGGAGAGTTCCAATATGCAAAAGGTTCGAGGGGATTATATTCTTAATATGTACTAATATATCAAAGGCATATCTTAAATTTTATTCATTCATTCATTCATTTGGTATACTTTCACACTCTTGCAAAAGAAAACCTAAGCATTGAAATATTACATCCCTTCTCAATAGCTGAGTTGACTGAGGCTTGTTCAGGGTCAGTTGGTAATTAGAAGACCCATGGCCAGGGTGAGGTCTGTGATTTTTAAAGGAGATGAAGCCTGGATAGGAGAAGAACCACACGCAGCTATTGAGTCCTATGCAGCTATTTGTAAATTAAGAGAAGAAATAAAAACTTAAGAACAGGAAACTACCTATTTTTTCAAAATTTTCTCATTTTATCGCCACCCAAATTCCTCAGCAAATTCCGTTCAGAACGGAATGCAGAGTCTTGTCCAGGATCAAAGGGCAAGGCCTACCCTCTTTGACCTTCATGAAATGAGGTGTCTAGACAGAGTACATAAGCTTTCTTATCAGTGACAGAGGATTATAATCAAAGCCAAAAAACTTTATGGGCTTGCAATCTGAAAATGGAGAAATGTCTTTCCTCCCTGCCATCCCTCTTTTGAGTTCATTTTCTATTGACTTCACTTAAGCTTCTTTGGGCTCACAGCCTTGAAGATATTTCTGACTTGCTCTTTTCTGGAAGCCCAGGCTACTTATTCTTCTTTTGTTAGTGATGAGTTCGATCCCCATGTAAAGGCATAGTCTGCTTCTGAGGCATCTGGGCATTTGCCTGAGAATTCCCCTCAAGCTCTCAGGGAACCTAGACTCTGCTCCCTCCAGACTGCTCCCAATGCCCCAGAGTCTATCAAATACTAAAAATCAATGGGAGTTTTCCAGTGGGAAAACATCCAAAATCACCAAAGACTTGAATTACCTTCCCATAATTGGAAAAGTCCACCAAATAGCAAAGAAATGATCTCTTTCTTTCTTTTCCCCCTTGGCTTGCCAATCAAAACGCCGTCTGCTCCTAATCCAAGGCATATCGTGCGGCATATTCCCAACTAGCTGAACTTCAGTAATTAGAAGCAGCCCTGTCTTGCCTTTGGTCTTGGATATTTTCATCATTAGACTGTTTGAGCCAAGACATACATTTTGCCAAGGAAAACTTTCTTTTGAAACCTCCATCTTATCCAAACAGAAATTTGGAATTGACTCTTGGCTGCTCCAAAGATAGTTCTGAGTTGTGAAAAACAATAATACATATATGTCAGCCAACCTCAACCTGAAAAAAAGTAGTCTTGCTCATGAACCCATCTTTCCTTCCAGTAAACTGATAAAGACAATGCACCTGTTATAACTTCAGAGACCTGCTATGTTGCCCTTTAATGCCACCTGTCTGGCTCCTCTGAATGTGACTTCCAACTCCTACTCAAAGAGGCTTGTGAGGCAAAGGGCACAGAGACCTTAGGATGAAAGGGAAGGTCTATGGTTTAGAGAATTGTAGTTGCTTTCTTCAAGAAGAGGCAGTTCAGTTCTAGCTCTTGGCTAGGCTGTAACTTTGGAAGATTGCTCCAGCTTGGAGAAGCTGTGGTGTTAGAGAACAATGTATTTTCAGGCACTGTCTATGGCCTTAGAGAGCAGAATAGGTCTTCATGAAGAGAACCTTATATACCCAGAATCTGATGAAAATGCTTTATCTGACCTGTAAAATAGAGGGCAGTCTATCCTCAGACTGCCTACTTCAGGGCAGGGGTTGAGTAAGAGAAAGAGAGGCCTTGCTGTAGTGAGGACAACCAATTCAAATGGCTGAGCCCTCAATCTTGAGGCTCACCCCTATGAGACTTATTCTTGCAAAAGAAAAGCTAAGCCTACTTATGATTATGCCTAACAGTCACCTCCAGAGAAGCTCTTTTGTTGCTCAGATGTAGCCTCCCTCTCTCTCTAAACCAACTTGGCAGGTGAACTCGCTGTCTGCCTCTCTATGTGGGACATGACTCCCAGGGGGTTAAATATCTCTGCCAACATGGGACCTAACTCCCAGGGATGAGCTGGGACCTGGCATTATGGGAGTGAGAAAGTCTTCTTGACCAAAAGAGAGAAGAGAGAAATGAGAAAAAGTAAAATTTCACTGGCTGAGAGACTTCAAAAGAGAGTCAAGAGTTTATACTGGAACCTATTCTTATGCATTATATAGACATTGCTTTTTAGTTTATGTTGTATTGGAGTGGCTAGAGGGATGTACTTGAAACTGTTGAATTGTATTCCAGTAACCTTGATTCTTGAAGACCATTGTATAACTATATAGTTTTACAATGTGACCATGTGATTGTGAAAACTTTGTATCTAATGCTCCCTTTATCCAGGGTCTGGACAGACGAGTAAAAAATAAGGACAAAGAATAAATAAATAATAGAGGGGATAGATAAAGAGTAAAAAAAATAGGTAAATTGAAATATTAGAAGTCAATAAGAAGAAAGGGGAAAAAGTATGGGGTGTATGATTTTTTTCTTTTTTCTTTTTATTTCTTTTTCTGTAGTGATACAAATGTTCTAAAAATAATCATGGTGGTGAATACACAACTATGTGATGTTGTAAACCACTGATTATATACTTTGAATGAACTGTATCTGTATGAAGAAATCCTAATAAAAATATTTTTTTTTAAAGAGGGACCTTGCTGAGGAATGCCAGGCTCTCCAACTTCCCTGCCACTCCACAGAGCTCAAGGCTTCCTATGCTGCTTTATCCTGGCTAACTGACTTCTCTCCTAATTGCTGCTTTAGCTCCTTGAGATGAAGTATTGCCTGTCACATCACACCATCAGGACAGTTCCTTTATTATGGGAGAAAAATACTTGGAATCATAGATTCTCATGATTAGACATGACCTTAAAGCCCATTTAGTCATGTCACCCATCTCATGCTAGGACACCTGCACAACGTAGCATATCACCAATGATAGGACATTCGCTACCAATAGCACAACTCAGGATGCAGGATTTCACAAGCCAGAGGACTAATAGTGGCAACCACACATACTGAGGTAGATAAACCTACTTCACCATTTCAGGGGATGAGTGTTGTGGTTGGGATCCTGGGGTTAGACTGTCTGTAGTTAGGCTCCTTGGCTCCAGCTACTCCTGGGTGTTCTTGGGTGAATTATTTAACCTCCCTTGCCTCAGTTCCTCCTCTGCAAATCAGGGATAATGATAATATCAATCTCATTTGCTATTTATGAATTTAAAATGAGGTAATGTAGGTAAAGTACTTAAAATATTGCGTGAAACATTTATCCCACCTACTCAACCGAGAACCTCTCACTTTTTTCACATTTGCTTATTAACAAATTTTACATATATATACACACACACACACATATATATATTCACACACACAAAAAAAACAGAGATATTAGTATGTGAGCCCTAATATGTCAAAATATTATAATGCAACTGATGAACAGATAAACGAAATGTGATATATTCATACAATGCAATGTTACTCAGCCATGAAAAGCAATGAAGGAAATACCATCATTTTTTAAAACTAGCCAAGGACTTGAAAGTACATTTCTCTAAAGAAGATATACAAATGGCCAAAAAGCACATGAGAACATGTTCAACATCATTAGCCATTAGAGAAATGCAAATTAAAACTATAAGTGGCCCCTTCACCACCATTAGGATGTCTATTATTAAAAAAAAATAATAAAAGAAGAAAATTACAAGTATTGGTAAAGCTCTGGAGAAATTGGAACTCTCATGCGTTGCTGATGGGAATATAAAATGCTTTAGCTGCTGTGGGGAACAGTTTGGCCCTTCCTCAAAGAATTAAGGACAGACCTACATATGCCCCTGCAATTCTACTGCTAGGTATATGCACCTAGAGGAATTGAAAGCAGGGCCCAAACACATCCTAGCACACCAATGTTTACAGCAGCATTGATCACAATAGCCAAATGTGGAAACAACGCAAATGTCCACCTACAGATGAATGGACAATCAGAATGTGGTATATCCATACAATGGAATACTGTTCAAACATAAAAAGGAATGAAGTTCTAAATACATGCTACACAACATGAATGAATCTTGAAAACATTGTGTAAAATAAAATAAGCCAGACACAAAATAACAAATATTATAGGATTTTCACTCATAGGAAATATCTACCATAAGAAAATTCATAGAAACAGAAACTAGATTAGAGGCTTCCAGGGGGCTGGGGGGAGGAATGGGGAGTTATTGCTTTATGGGTACAGAGTTTCTGCATGAGGTGATGAAAAGTTTTAGTAATGGAAAGTGGCAATGGTAGCACAACATTGTGAATGTAATCAATGCCAGGGAATTGTAAACTTAAAATTGGTTAAAATGGCAATTTTATGTTTACGTATACATACCTACAATAAAAAAAAATTTTAATTAAAATAAGTAAAATAAATACATTTAAACAAAACAATGAAGTGCTAATACTTTGCAACAACATGGATGAAGCCTAAAAAAATTATGCTAAGCGAAAGAAGCCAGATGCAAAAGACCTTATTTTGTCTAATTCTATGTATGCGAAATGTCCAGAATAGGCAAATCTGTAGAGACAGAAAGCAGATTAGTGGTTGCCAGGAGCTAGGGGGAGGGAGGGAGGATACAGAGTGACTACTAATGGGTATAGAGCTTCTTTTGAGAATAATGAAAATGTTCTAGAATTAGATAGTGATAATGGCTGCACTAACCCTGTGAATATTCTAAAAATCACTGAATTATACACTCTAAAATGGTGAATTTTATGGTATTAAAAGTATTATAATGAACCTCAGCTTCAACAATGATCAATGCACAATCATTCTTGCTTTATCTATACCTTGCCTACTTTACCTGATTATTAATGCCTGATTATTCTGAAGCAAACCCTAGATATACTATTTAATCTTTAAATATTTCAGCATATATTTGTAAAAGAAAGGAACTTTTAAAAAATATATAATAACCACAACAGGATTATCACAGTTCCCCAAAATTAAAAATAATTCTGCACTACAAGATATTATCAAGCATTGCCTTATATATGTTCTTCTATCTTTTTGTTGATGTTGAAAATTAATGGAAAAATGTCTATACCTTGCAACTTGGTTATATATCTCTTAAATCTCTTTTAACCTGCAGGTTCCCCCTCCAATTCTTCTCCTTTTTCTCCTTACAAATTTTTGGTCTTGGAATTAGGTCATTTTGTTGATTGCAAGTCATGTAACATGTTCCTCTGCCCCCATGTATTTCCTGTAAATTGTTTAATAGATCTGGAGGCTTGACTGATTCAAGTTCAATAATTTGACAAAACTGTTTCATGGCTCGGGGTCCATATTTCTATCAAGAAGTTATAATGTCTGGTTGTTTCTCTTTTTGTGACGCTAGCATTACCCAGGATCATTGCCTAGATTTATTAACTTAGTGTCAGGTTGCCAGAAAAGATACAGGAGGCCCAGGATATTTGAATTTTATACAAACAGTGAATAATGTTTTAGTATAAGCATATAAACATACTAAACAATTATTCATTGTTTATCTGAAATTCAAATTTAAACTGGGTACCCTACATTTTAGTTTGCTAAATCTGGCAACTCTAATTGGGAGCATACAAGATGGGGACATTTTGATTCTTTCATTCCATCTTTATTTGTTAGCTATGATACTTCTATAAAAAGAAATTTCACCTCATCTATTTGATGGCCCTTACAGATGATATGTAAATGCTTTATGTTTTCCTTTTATTTGTTAGTTTTCAAAATAGTGAGATAGTCCCCTTAATGATCAAACAGAGCCATCATTTTGAACTTATGGATGTAAAGATACTTGCTGTGAGATCTAATCCTTCCCAGTTATTACCCTCTCTGATGCTCAAATTTTCCTGTCTCTGGTCACTAAGAAACTATTCTAGCAGGCTCCTGAGTCCTTATGACATGACACCAATAACGTTTGCTATTTAGTTTGCTTTCTGGGGTGACAACATTTTTCAAATGCATCTTGTATATTCTCTACCCTGATCTAGAATCAGATATTTCTCCAAGGAGCCTTGAGTCCTTTTAAGGGAAAATGGTATTTAGAAACCATAATCTCAGACCTAGGGGTCCTCCTTGCTGCTGGACTCTTCATTATTGCTAGTTCTTTTCAGTAGATATAGTCAGTAAACATGTTATTTTTAAAAGATAATATATACTATGAGCTTGATACTTCCAATACAAGTGCAGTACCATGGGTTTTTCTTCACCTCATTGATCTCACATCTGTATGTTCTTTTTCCCATAATAAAAATCTCTGTTCTTAATAACATTCATTTAATTACATATAGCACATATGCATAAAAAATATATACACAGAACATAGAACTTCACATACACTACAGTCTCAAAATAGCAATGCCAGCACTACAGCCAACAATATGATTACTGAAAATAGTTTTAAGTGTTTTTGCTTTGTTTTTGACATTAGGGTATACAGCTTTAGGACTATATACTCTAACTGTGTTTTGAAGTTACTTGAAATATTTTCTTGACAAGGTTATGGCCCCACCAGTGGAATATACATTTAAGTTCCTATCTCTTCTCACTTTATTTTCTGCATTTTTTCAGGATTACTTTTTTGTGTGTTTTATTTTTAAATTATGTAAAAATGCTTGTATATTTCCAAAGACAGATCAATGAAGCACGATATATTCAAAGAATTTTAGCCACTATCTCAGTCCTTTTCAGTCTATTCCTCCTCTCCTTCTGAAGTTAAACATGTGTTTTTAGTTTATCTTTCCATTAGTTTATCCTTCGGTATGTTACTTTAATATAAGCAAATACAGAGATACATTTGTATTCTTTTCATTCTTCAAGATTCAGCTCCAAAGTTACTCTTTTGAGACCTCACATTATAAATAGAGTACTGGTCAGTTGATTACAAGAGGTATATCCTGACAATACTAGCTTGGTTACACTAATTGTTTACGACTAGACCCCATGGTGATTGTTCACTCCCTCATTCTAGTTGGTTGGAGCCTGTGTTGTACTTGATTATAGTTAATTGCCTCCTTTGGTAGCATATGTGGCTAGAATTTTCTAGAACTCCAAAACCAGAGCAGCCCATTCACATTTAAAAAGATGTTTCCCATATAGCCACAGCATAAATGAAAACTTATTGATTAAATATTTAAAATCAGTTCCTCTTAGTCCTGCATAAGTATCCAAATTACCTACACAGTTTTTTCAGCCTTTTACAAAGTTCAGGTTGCCAAGTTCTACCCAAGACTCAGTGAATCAGAATCTCCAAACTTTATTACCAAGAATCTGAATTAAATAATGAAGCATGATTCTATTAAACAACCAGTTTGAGAAACATTGACCAGAAGCATATGCATGCATAAATGCAAAAAGCACATGCATAAATTCATGGATAGATATACTTTATTCTGGTTCCCAAACTTTGGATTTCTTTTTCAGTACAGAAATCATTTGGAGCCATTTTGAGAGAGACATCATCAAAAGTGAGGCTCTTTCAAATCAATACTACATTCTTGCTTGGTCCGTTGAAGAAGTCACAGCTGGGATACAAAATGCTTCTATATTTTACCTGTTTTATGATAGGTTTTTTCCCCTTTTGTCTCATCGGTTTTATTAGACTAAAGCACCACAAGGAACCATCAGTTCCCCCAAATGACTCTCAGATCTGGAGTTTGGTTAGAATTCTCTGCTTACATACACTAAATCTATGGTTGTAGTATTTGGGCAGTGCCATAATACTTGACATAAAACAAAACTATAAACATACAGGGAAAAGTTAGTGATGTTCCAAATTATGGAATATTACTTTTTGAATCTGTGTACTATCAAGAGGACAGATATTTGCAGAGGCTGCTTCCCAACTCTTTCCTCTGCATTTTGGGACAGTGCGGTTCTATGTCTGGCAAAGCCAAAAGGAAAACTTAGTAAGTCATGTCATTTATTCTTAGGATTTTCTTCAGAGGAAAAGAAATAACTGTGAGGGGTGGGGTTTATGTTTCTGAAAGAGAACTGATCACATAAAAGGGTTAATTATTTTTGTTACGATCACACAGTTTGCCAACACTGAGGCACGAAGCTGGCTTTGTGATCTTCTGCTCTGTCCACCATTAGCACAACGGCCACTCCCTTTAATCAACCCTAAGATAACCCATGAAGCAGAGAGGACACAAATCTCAATCCTCCAAGGGCCTTGGCCCGTCTCCAGGCAGGAATTCAAAGTCCAAAGGGACTTTAGGGATAGCTCAGTCCTTAAGGTAAGAAAGCTGTGGCTGAGTCAGAAAGGCAGTTAATGACAAAGCTAGGACCAGAATCCAACCTGGTCTTTCGAGCTTTTCACCTCCTCCTCCTGCACCAAGCAGTCTCCCATATTCTTGTGTCATCGCTACTAACAGTCAGAGCCCATTCATTGTGGTATGAATAAAGCTAGGTTAGAACTGTTGACATCTGGTCACAGCCAGATAGCCTAATATCACATTTTGGCTCACAAGAATCAGACCCTACTCCACTTGTCTAAGCATTAATGACAGAGGTCATTCCCAGGCCTGTGTCCAGGAAGTTATGCCCAATATGACCAGAAAGAAAATGAAGGCAGTGGGCTAAGAAAGGATTATTTGGTCTTCTTACAATACCTTTAAATGAGCTCTCTCATTTGATTTTTCTCTATCATGTAGCAGTGAAAAGCAGTGGGTGGGTGGGTGGGATGGCAAGGGGCGGGGAGGCCCCATAAGTAGCAACCCAGTTGGCTTCCTCCAATTCTGCCTTTTCACTTTTATCCTCGGGGCTCTATAGGCCAGAGATAGTCTAATTGGTGTCCTGGTGGAAAGAGAGGCCAGTCAGGCTCTATAGGAACAAGGCTTAGGTTTTCTTCCATTGTGTGAGTCCACATAATCCTCACAGTTCCCTGTCCCCCTGCCTGCAGTTTGAACCAAAGGCAAACCCTGGAGGTGGTCCACTTGGTGCATCTGGCTATTTTGGAAAGCTCCAGGGAGGGGACTTATCACAGTAACCGAATGCATCAATTAAACTCAAGAAATCATTTTTCAATCACTGGCAGCATATGCATACACACACACACACACACACATACACAGGGCTCACTCTGGCCTCCCTGGCTTCCACAATGTGAACCAGGAAAAAAAAAAACTGAAAAACTATTGAGACCACAAGGTTGAGGTTATATGGGGGTTATGGGGGGTGCAGGGAACTAGAGGGGGTGAGCAGGAATGCTGGTGAACTTGAATGTATGCCAGACAAGGGGGCCACGGGCTTTGAAGGCAAAGAGCCCTTTGGGGATGCTAATTGTGATTATTTTATTGTCCTGATTCTGAGTCGCTTTCTCTCACTGAATGCACACAAAACTGTGACGTGGAATGGGAGCCTCCCAGCTGCTCACTGTATTGCCATAGGAAAAGAGGCCAATGTTGGAGAAAAGCATTCTTCCCAAGAAGATTTTCTTAGGAATCATTACTTTCAGTGCATCAAGGTTAAAAGGAAGATTTAGACTAGAGTTTAAGAAATTTCCAGGCTAAGAATACTGTAAAACTATGAAATGTTACCAGGGTATTGGTAATAAATTCTAGACCCCTTAAAAGTTATAAAGATAGTGAATATCCTACCACTGGACAGATCCAAGGAGATAAAGAATGACCACTCCTCCGTTGATATAGGAGATCTTCTCATAAAAGATAAGGCTAAATGACCTGGAGGGCCTCCTCTAACTATGACAGGCTACAGTTCCAAATCTGTCGGCGTTTCTTTGTGGTGAGCTCACAAAGAAACATCCTTCTAGACAATTTCCACACAACCACAACACTATCGTGAAAGACAGGGAAGTATGGCTGCAAATGAAAAGTTGGGGGGCCATGAAAGCCATCTAGGCCTTTCAGAGAGAGCCTCATTGTCCCTCCTTTCCTCAAGAAAGAGTCATGGTTTTGTCGCACTACGAGAGCTTCCCACACAGGCGCTCTCACCATTCCCCTCCCAAGACACAGCCCTGCACGTTTTGTGCTTGCTTTAAGGGACGGGAACCAGAGCCCCGTCCCCACGATTGTCAAGTGCATTCCTGACTCAGGAGCATCATTCACTCACAAACAATTAGGTAATCCAATAAACATGGCAAGTAGCACAGCCACATACTAACGCCATTAGAGGCAAACTCTCCCCGAGCAAGGAGCAACCGGAAACAGAGAGGCAGGGAAGGGGATACAATGTATAGCTGGCTTAGTCTCAGTGTCACTGTGTACTCCTGAACTCAGTTATCTGAAACAGAGTGCTCTGAGGCAAGGCCAGCCTGCCTTCAGGTAGATACCAGTGTCCTCCTCTAGGGAAATCAGGGGCCAAAAGTAAAAATGGCATATGCTCAAAGGACTAGGAATTATCTAGAGATTGCAGGAGAGGCGACGTGTCTGTATGAACATTTCATGGGCCTGGTGATGCTAGATGCTCTCATCGAGGTCCCATGGTTTGTTTGCTCTATCACTTTGGACAAAGCATTAGCCTCAGGCACCTCAGTTGAAAACAGGGACAATTACCTGACTCCCTATCTTTCTGTGCTGTTGTGAAGTCCAAAATATACCATGGCCCAATTCTTATCCTAAAGGAGAAAGCGAGGCTCCCTGAGTTCCCGAAGCACTCAGTGCAGAACAAGATGTGTTCCAGAGGGACTGCTCTGTTAGTGGTAGTTTTCCTTGTGCCACCCACTGTAGTTTACCAGGCTCTCATTTAATTCTCATAACCTCTCTGTGATGTTGGGGTTCTCTTTCTGCTTACAATTGAGGAGATTAAAGTTAGGGAGAGGTTCAGTAACTTTGCTGAGCTCTCACAAGAATAAGGAGCAGAGCCAGCAATCAATGTCCCTCTGAAATCTATGCTTTTAAGCAACTGCAATTGAACTCAGAATTCTTTTTCTTATATCTACCTGCATCTAATATACATGAAAACTTTGTCAATAGTAACTGCTGCATATATGAAATGTATTATTGCATTAAGAGAAGTGAGCTTTAGATTGACTTTAAGCTCATCAAAAGTGCAGACATAGTCCTAGGATATGGTGGATATAGAAATTACAAAATAATTTGGCACTCTTCTATCAAAGGGTCTTTTCTGAGCAGAGCAGTCAAGAGGGCAGAAAGAATAGTACTTTGTTCAAGCCACAAGGCCAGAGGGGTTGGTAATTTTCCCTGCTGGTAGAACTGGTAGCAGTGAAACTTAAGGCCGTGCTAATGTCCAAAGGAAACATTTTGCATCCTGACATTCCTTGTGTCATAATTCTCCATGTACAAAAGAGAGGTCCAGATAAATGGAGCAGAGCCTGCTGGCTGCCAGTTTCAGCCTTAGGTAAGAACATGAATCATCACTGTTTGCCAATTCCAGACCCAAAGGCTATCCTAGATTCAGAACCAAGACCTTTCAAAGTTCAGCCCCATTATTCTGCCAGTTTAGCCAAATGGGAGAAAAGTTGGGATAGGGAGTGATTACAGGGGACTGAAAAGCAACTTTAACTTCAGATGTAAGATGCAAGAGAAACAAGGCATCTTGTTTCTCATCATGAAACAAGGTCCATGTCCTTATGGAATTCACAATCAGCAAGGAAGAAGAAAAAAAATGAAATGCCAATATTAAGCACACTGATTAGCAAAAGGAGAGGTCAGAGGGGATACAGGAGGAACGCAGTACAACAGAATGAAAGTCAGTTGAATTTAGAATTAAAAGACCTAAGGTCTAAGTTCCAATATATTCTGTCACTTACTGGTGATGTGCTGTACAAGTAAGTCACTTGTATCTCTAAGCTACCTTAGTTTTCTCACCTGTAAAATGGGTAAAGAGATCAGATACCTTCAGTGAAAGATATTTAGCAAACAGGTATTAAGTGACTTCTCTGTGTCAAGCTTACAGAAAACTAGTATACACTAGACGGGGGTGGGAAATGAGGCAAGGGAAGGGTACATTCCAAACAGCAGGAGTAGCCTAAGTAGACATTGGGGGAATAAAATACGTTTAGCACTTTCAAGGAACCCAGAGGGTACCAGGATGCCTGGAGAAAGAGAGGAAGTGGGGCTGTTAGAAACAAGACTGAGCATGGAGGGTAGGGAAAATTTATTAAGAAAAAAAAAACTTTTGAAGACCACCCTTAAGCCCTCTGATATTATGTTTATAGGGTGTTATTTTTATTCAAGGGAAGAAAAAAGAAAAGAAATGCATGCTTCTCACCCAAACATCAGGACACTCTGTTCCTCTGTGATTGTGCTACATGAAAATGCTCTCCAGCAAAAAAGAAAAAGAATGATTAAGGGGAAAAATGACTAGAGCTACATTCATTTCAGCTCCACTGAAAGCACAGCAGGAGGAAGTAGCTGTGTTTGCCAAACTCCAGAAAGAGACACAATTGATGGGGGGGGGGGGGGGCAAGGGGTGGGGAGAGAGGGCACAAGGCAGGGAGTGGGAGATGAGGAGGAGGGATCCAGTGTTGTTTTATTATCCCAAGAAGATATTGTAAATAATGGAGAGGTATGGTGCACGGAAGGAGAAATTACTCTGACAGGGCCCTTTTAGTGAGGAAAATGGAACTAAATACACATTCCATTATTCCTGATCTTTCATTCAGCTCCCCATTTACATGGGGGCTCCCCAGAGCTGATGTTTCCCCTTTGCTGTCATAAGCAGGCATTGACTGGAGCCGATCATTTCAAAATAATGGCCTGCAATTCTTCCATTGTCATGATTAGCACAGGGTAATAATTACTAGCCACAATGAACATTGCAGAGACGAGGTACCGCTGCCAGGCTGCCCGACATTTCCGAAGCCAGAAAAGTTCCCTGTTGTTCCACCAGGGGGAGATGATATCCCCAAGAGACCACAGATGGCTTTTGTGCTCCCTTCTCCAGAAGGCCAGGCTCCTGATGGGGCAATAACCAGGGCTGGGACTTGCCTTAATCTCAGGATCTTGTGAAACAGTGCAAAAACAGGAATTCCAGAAGAAAAAGTGGAAGCTTGAGCTCGAGGGGAGGGGGAAGAAGAGAGAAGGTAAATATACGATACCCAATCATGCCACACTCTTGGCCTTTGAAACATCAGGAAATATTGTCAGCTGAATGGATCGAAGGGGCTGGAGCAACCCATGACTCAGAAAGATTCATAATACCGAAGCCCTGAACAGGAGAGTTTATCAAAAGCAGGCAGAGAGAGAAATCATCCAACTCCAGACAATTCAAAGGCAAAATCCTATTTCTCAGCTCTGTCCCTGGATTGCACTCCCTCGTCAGTTTTTTATGTATGTTTTAGGCACTGGGCCTTGTTAACCATAAAAAGAAACCTTTCCCATGTCCAGTGACCTTCCTCCATTCTCCAAGGAGAAACGTGAAGTGGGGCTAGCATTTCAGAGCTGGGAGGCTGGGAGTGGGGAGCCTCAAGCCTGCTTTCCCCCTTTTTAACAGATAGGAAAACCGACAGAGCCTGGATCAGAACCTGGGTGTCCTGACTCCCAGGCTGGGCTTTTCTAACCTCTATTTTTTTTTTCAAAGGAAAGAACAGATCTTGCAAGCAAAGGTTGATTCTGAGTGAGTAGAAGCTGCTTAGAAAACACACACACACACACACACACACACACACATATAACCTTAGAGAGAAAGAGGGGGAAAGCCAAAAGAGAAGAATAGAGGGCAGAATGACTCTCTGTGATCCTTCCCTCCCATCTGATACACCACCCAGATCTAGCAAAGGAGTATTTCCCAAAAGGAATAATAATGAGCTTAATATTAAACTGACTATGAGGAGAAATACAAGTGTGGGACTTTCTTTCTAGGAATTCAAAAACTGAGCATATAGGAAACAAGGTTGAAGTGGCTTGTTCAAGTAGCTATGATTTATTCCAGTGTTGGTGAGATTGCCGCTTATTCCAACCTGCCAAGAGCATGTGCCATTTCTGGATTTTTCTTTTCAGATTCTAGGAATCTGTTTTAAATTTGCAGCATTGAGGCAGTCGCTGTGGTTTGCAGCTGGATGCTGGGGAATTTGGTTTAGGTAATCAGTGTGTGTATCTGTTTTCGCATAGGATGATGGTCTTTACTCTCCGCCGGCCTCCTCTCCCAGGAAGACCCAGCCACCTCCCAAGGCCCTGACCCAGCCCCCACCTGTGTGTCTTGAGGCCTCCCGGATGCCTCCCGGGCTGTGGACTGCACTGCCTTGCAGGAGACCAGAGACAGGTCGCCAGGGTAAGGTCCCGCGTTTCCAACCAGCCCCTTTTTCATCATTCTCATCACAGGAGCTCCTGACCCCAGGAGGGCCTGGCACAAGGTAAGGTACTCCAGGCATCAGTCCCGAAAGAGAAATCGAAGGCCGAGGCAGAGAGAGAGAAAGCTTACTGTTCTGTCCCTGAAGATATTGTGGTCAGAGGCAGGAAGAAATTCTTCTGCCATCATTCTTGTCTTTCTTTCTCCCCTAATTACGAGGAGATGCAAGTTCAATGCTGTTGGGTTTTCTGGGGCACGACTGCAATCCAGGGCAAGGGAGACATTGGTGTTTTACTCACCTGCTCCCTGTGAATTCCCACAAAGACCAACCGGCAAGCTCTCTCTAAGGAGTGGGGATGACACACGTCGCACCCAATCATCCATTATTTAGAAGGCAGCCATGGTCGCATGTGTGGTGTTGTGTGGGGCAGAGGTGACATAAGCTAATGGAGATTTGCATGCGCTGGCAACTTCTTTCCACTGGGCCAACTCTCATTGTTAAACACAAGCACCCTGTAAAACAGGGAAGAACTGAGCTCATTAGTATGATTGTTTCTAATAATCATGATCACAATTACAACATGTTCTCTTTGTAAGAGAAAATGATACCCCTGACCCTCAGTAGGACAGAAGCGCAGAGATGCTTAACCAGACGAGATGAACCTGGGCAGAGCCCTGCTGTAACAGGGCCCAGGGGCATGGGTTGGTTGAGTGTCAAGAAGAGAGTGTAAGGGCCTCCCACTTCCTGGGCTTTGAAGTATGGACTCCCACACATTCATCACTATCTCCTCCTCAGATAGGGACAGACCTAGAGATGGGTGTCAGGTTGGCTTGGGTTCAAATCCTGACCCTACTACTTCCTACCTAGGTGATCTTGAAAGCAGCACTTGACTTTCTGAATGTTAGTTTCTGCATCTATAAAATGGGGTGATAATGCTTATGATGTATGACTAGAGTGGTGAGGGCATTAGGAATTCTATATGTATACTGCCCAGCTCTATGATTGGCACTAGGTAGGCACCCAATATATTTTAGTGCTTATTATTCTATTCTGACAACTATAAACAGCCGAAGGAAAGGCATGCTTTTGTCTAAATTTAAAAGTCCAGACAAAATCATCTTGATGACTTCCTATCAGCTGTGAGAGTTTCTGGTCTCAAGGGGAAAAACTGCATTGGCTTTGTGCAGTCTTATTTACTCCAACCCAGAAGGCCCCGAGCCTGGCTGCTCAGGAGACATCAGATCTTCCAAAAGTCCAGGCAGCCCAGTTCCAGCTGAAGCTATGGGAACAACTGTTATCTGAGCCAGGCCAGGCCATCAAAGCTAGAGGTCAGTGGCTTGACACAGTTAGAAGCTTCCTGGTTGGCAGGGAGGGCTGCTGAGCAAAAGCCCCCCAAACCATATCTTCACAACGCAGTTCAAGCATTGAGGGTCAGTGCCATTCTAATTCCTGTACAACTGGGGGTGCCTCCGAGGTATGTCAGCCACCCTTGCTCTTTGCCTGCCTGGGGGGTGTAGGTGCATATGCCTCGCAATGAGACCCAACTCAAGCCTGAGTAGTACTTTGTGATTCAGGAAGATAACCCTGCAGAATCTTCTTTCAGTCTAGCATTTTCAGGGCAGGGGTGGAGGGTGTGTGGAAAAGAAGTGACCCAGAGTTGATTGGGAGACAGTGCAGTCATCTCATAAGTAAAGGGGATTTCTGGTGAGCCTAGCGGTTTTGCCTACAAAACTGAACAAGAGGTGGAACAATAGCTGCAGCAGCCAGGAAGTGAGTTTGCCCCTGGAAGAAACTTCCAGAAGTTAAGACAACACCATGCATTTGTATAATGCTTCCCAGACTGCCACGCCCCTTCACAGTCAGTATCTCACTTGCTTCTTGTGAGGCAAGGGATATTATTTCCACTTTATAGGTGAGTAAACCGAGTTGGCATAAGGCTTAGTCGGGAATTACATGACCAAATGGGCAGTGTCTCCTTTTTTGGGGAAATTTAAGAAAAAATAAGGGAGGAAAGCCCTTTCTGAGACCCTCAGAGAAGTGGCATAAGGAAAGTACAGAGACTTGGCCTTGAATCAGCCTTCACCTCCCCTACTAGAAGCTGTGCATGGCACACACCCCTCCCTCTCTTCCACAGTCCTTTGCCCCTGCAAACTCAGAAGCTTTTCAAACTGCTTCAGGGCCCTATTTATGTAGCTTTGGGGCTACAGTTGCCTGGGCCTCACAGAGAATATTCTCCTGCAATAACACATGGGAGGGAGGGGGGAAGGAGGGAAGGATGGTGGGAGGGAGGGGGGAGGGTTAGAGAAGGAAGGTGAGGTATACAGGGACCTAAGCACTGTTGGTGGGTGGTTTAGTGAGAGAAGAGTGAAAGCCCATCTTGTTTGATTTGGAGCCTTAGCAGGCTTGCTACTGTTTAAAGTGCACTGGGAAGTGGGATTTGTGAAGGGACAGGAGGGTGATGACTTTATGACTGGCACTGAGAATCCCCCAGCAGGTGCCCTGGGCCTGCTGTTCTGGGCCCCTGCCCCAATACCCACGCTGAGGTCTGTGACTCTGGCAGTCCCGACAGCCTTTCTTTTACGTTCATGGGACTTGCCCCCGCCATGTGCCACTCTGGCGTGTCACACCATTATTGTTCCTAGCAACATGGGGGGTAGAAGAGGCTGCTACTTCTGCCACTGTGGCTGCCTGACAGCATCCTCTGGGTGAAGGTAAGCTTGGTGTGGAGAGACAGAAGATGCCCCTGCAAGGGGAACACATCCTTGCTTTGCAATGCAGCATGCGCAGGGTCAAGCCAACTGAAAGGTGACATGCATCTGAGATCAGAGATAGATGGAGTTGCTGGTGGCATCAGAGGAATCAAGTTTTCGGAGCCAAATGCAAGCCTGCCAACTGCTGATGAACCACCCAAAGCTCTCTTGTTTACCCTGGCAGGTGGGAGCCCAAATGCTTCCCCACCCCAAACCCAGGCACACAATCTCCCAAGCCTAGCCTTCATCCCACTCAGTGCACCCTAAATATATGCGTGCACACACTCACAGACATTCCCGTGCTGAACACTGATAACTTCCCACCCACCCCCACCTCTGAAAGGGAGCAGACTTGATGCTAAAAGCCTGCCAAAGAATGGCTGGCTTCCAGCACCAAAATACCTCCTGTGATCTGAGGGGCTACCAAACAAGTATCTATTTGTGGGTCTGGTGCTGCTGCTGCAAAAAAAGAGAGAACTTCCCCTGGGGATCGACCACTTGACCATTTGGGCCTATACTCCCAAACCCTGGGGGAATGCTTCTAAGGGCCTATTCCCCATCTGGGAGACAGACAGGAGCTGCTAAGGCAGACTTGCCTTCCATAGGAGAAATATTCATTTCTCCCCAGAAAACTGCAGCTCCATTCTAGAATGCTGTTGCCCTGTTCTCGCTCACTTCTCTTAACCTCCTTTCCAATTCACCCACCTAGTGACACGCTAAAAAGGGACCCAGGCCTGGGAAAATGCAGCAGCTGCAAATGACTTTCCAAGGTTGTGGTTCCAGGAGTGCTGGGAACCTTGAACAGGGGTGGAGTGGAGTGGAGGAGAACCCTGTCCAGCTTGATACTGTTTTCCAAAGACGATTTGTCACAAGACAAGTACTACCCCCTTGATTTCATCTGTTCATTTACTAAATATCTATTACTTGCCCAGTACCGTGCTGGCTATAGCTGACCCTCCTGAGGGAAATGAGGATTGACCACAAGGTCCTGGCAGAGGCTGGTGAGTCCCTGGAGGCCGCAGATTTGACATCAGCTTCCCAAATTTAGGAATAAGACAACAAAGGCCAGACAGATACCAGAAACCTGAGTTCCTAGAAATACATAGATGGACTGGAAGTTTGGAGCCTATTGGGTTATTGCATGATTTGCTTAAAATATATATGCTGAAGAGATAATTGTGTGCTATATACAATTCATTAAAGGATTTGGCCTTATTAAGTACTTGTGGAATGAATGAATGAATCACTGAATGAATGAATACCCAACAGTCAAAGGGATGGGGTTGTTTGAGCACCTTTAAGGAGTAGATATTGCCGTTGCCCCAGAAGATGTTGCATCTAAATACGAACCAGGAACCTGAGTAGTTTTTTTGTATTCCTAAATTATATTGTTGTAATTTGTGCTTAACTGAGATCTGTATTTGTTCTAGCCAATTCAGGCTAAAAAATAACAAATCTTTCCATTTTACTGATCTTATTAATTCTCCAAACTTTTTTCCTCAGCTGACTGAAGATTGGAGGTGGAAATGCCCATCTTAAAGGTGGGCAAACTGAGACACCAGAGCGGTTAGGGGTACTTCATGCAGGGTTCCTCCCAGCACCTCTGGTAAGTGGCCTTCCCACTGTGAGGCTGAGCCCAGGCATTCCCATGCCCTCACAGGACTCAGATCTCAGACCAGGTGCAGTGGCTGTGTGGAAACTGTGTTCTCCTACCTGTGTCCTCTCTTTCTCTTTCTCTTCTTCACCCTCCATTGGGGCAGAGGGCAAAGGTGTGGGAGAGAAGGATGGAGTGAATGGAAGAGTCAGTTTTGTTTTTGCTTCCTTGCTCTTCATTCTAGCATCCATTTCTGGACCATGATGGGATGCGGGGAATCAGAAACATTATTTAAATTGTACCATAATTTTATCAGGATGTGATTACAGCATAGGTAGTAGATGAGATCTCTTCCAGGGTCACACAGTACTTGCTTAGAACCAAGGAGTCCTATTTTTCAGCTTTGAAGTTTATCAATCAGATATCCAACCCTACCAGCCTGTCTTAGGTGAAATGGCAGAATATTCCATGCAATAAACAAATGGGGGAAATGTACCAAAATCTTCTAGCATCTTCCTCAAGTCATCTTCCTTAATAAATTGTGGTTTAGATTCTGTCTACACAGAGATAAGAGGATAGACTAGACTCTCTGGATGGGTAGCAAGAATCTTCTTTTAAAGAGAAATAAATAATGATATCAAGTAGCATGTGGATAATTGCTTGGAGTGGTGCCAACAACAAATGTTTGAGAAGTTCAAAGAAAAGAACAGGTATGGCTCAGGAAAGACAGCTTAGATGGATTATTTGGGATTCCACAGGACAAAACCAGAAAAGCCAGTGAAAGTTATATAGAGACACATTTCAGCTAATTTTAATAAAGCACTTTTCAAGAAAACTAATTTCTACAGATGTCCTAATAAAGCCTGGATGCTCCCAAATCCTGGATGCGCAAGAGGACCGCTGGGTTTAATTCCTTTTTTTAAAGGCCACCATTGCCTCAGAATTTCAGGTTTCAGGAGTGAATGTTTTTTTTCCTATTTATATCACCGAGGACTGTGGCCACGAGAGGGCAGTAGAGGGAGTTTAGTGGAATCCTTGGAAGTGTGGGGCAAACTAGCTTGTGGTCTAATCGCGAGCAGGGACTGTGCAGACCCTGAGAACTCCCTGAGGTCTAGTTTGCAGACCCGTTTCGGGAAGCCGTGTCCAGAGGCTGCCGAGATACCGCGAGTCTATACGGCGCGGAGTCAGTGGCTGTAGGGGCACGGAGGCATTGCCATTAGAATCCAGAGACCTCTCACCCTAGGTTATTAAAATAAGTTATCTTACCGCCATCTCTCTGATCGCCCTGCCGGGATCCCCGGGTCTGGATGTAGAATGCTCCCCACCCTTCCTCACCGTCCCCGTCCAATTCAGGACTTGCCAGATGCCCAGGGTCTTTAACAGAGCTGGAAGCTTGAGATTCAGCGCGAAGCTCATCTTTGCATTAAAATAATAATTAATAACAACAACTTCAAACCTCATTTGGCCGGTTGTTGGCTCTTCGAAATTCAAGAGAAGAGGAAAATAGGTCCCGCAAATTCTGAGACGCCTCTCTTAAACGCTCTCAGGCAAAGCCGGTGTCTCTCCCACCGACCCCTCACTCAAATTAAACATGAAAAGGGAGATGCGGAGGATGTGCGCGGTGACAAGGTGATGGTGCCAAGGGAGGGGGCGCTCCCGTCTCCACTGTTCTCACCCACTCTGCCAGCGTCCTGAGCTCTCCCCACCGGGGGGGGGGGGGGGGGAGATGCGCTAAACCAGCTGGGCTCCCAAGACCTGGACCCGAATCCAAAGGCCCTGGCAAGATTTTCGTGGCCCCCTTGGCCACTTAAGGTGGCGGGTGGGTGCGGGCTGAGCCGGGCGCAGGGCATGCTGCCGGGCGGCCTCCAGATGCCAAATCTGAATCTCCTTTGTTGACGGCTCCGGGAGGAGGAAGTCCGGGAGGGCGGGGGAGGGGGCAGGGGGGGCCCGGCTGCGGCGGGCGGTGCCAGCGGCGGGCGCGGCCCCAGTCCCGGGCCAGCGCGGCTGGCAGGGAGGGGGTTAACGCACGCGGCCTCTATGATAATGAGCTGCATGGTAATATAGGGAGGCCGGCGCTGAAGGCTCTGCCGCCGCCGCCGCCGCGGGAGCTGAAGCTGCTGGGCCGAGCGGCGTCCGCGCCACACTGGAGCAGGAGGGCGAGCGAGCGCAGTTCCTGAGAATTTTTCAGTCGAGAGGGAGAGCGATTGGGAGAGAGACCCTGCGTGCACGAGAGCAGCAGGGAGCGCAAACGAAAGAGCTCGCAAAGCAAACGTCTCAATAGATCTCCAAAGCCAGGTTCCCGGAGGAAATGGGACTGTGAACGAACCGGGGAGCAAGAAGGGAAGGAAGCGCCGCATTTGCTGATGTCAGAGGAGCCCGGAAAGTCGCGGTGGAAAAATCTGAAGACAGCCGGTGTTCTGCTTCTGCCCAAGGAGAGACATCGCCAGCCACCCCCACACGCCCCCTCGGCGCCTCTGGGTTCCCCCCGCGAGCCGGCGACAGCGCGCGGCGGGGCTGCTGCGGGGCGACGGAGGACTGAGGGGTGCGCGGACCGGAGACCGAGGGGGCCACTTCAGGAATACAGATAAGTGGCTGGTGGCTTGACGTGGATTGTAATGAATTTGGACTCCATGTGGATTTTGTCGTCCCCGTGATTCCGAGCTGCGAGCAGGGAGAGGAGGGACTGCGCGCCGCCCTCGGCAGCCGGCGGCCCAGGAGGCTCGACCAGAGATGGAAGGACAGACCGACATCGCTGAGGCTGGGTAAGCAGCGGCTTCGGCTGGGTGCCGCGAGTCGGCGGCGCCCTCCGCCCTCTCTCCAGACGTGCGCACACCCCTCCAGCGGCTCCTCCCGCGCCCGCTCCTCAGGGGTCCTGGCCCCAGGCACCCCGGCTCGGCTGCGGCGGGCGGGTTCGGCCGGGGCTGGGCCACTTTGGCGGGCCGGAACCCAGTGAGCGCGCGAGTGCTCGGAGCGGCTGCCTCCTCCCGGGGCTTCCCGGCTGCCTGCGGGCTTCCCACCCAGTCACTGGCTGCGGGAAGCGGCAGCGCTCCGCGACGCGCCTCCGCTGTGCGCCTTCACCGCGCACCTGCCGGCAATCTGAGGCTTTGGGGAGCATTGGGGCTGCGGGGCTGTCCCGCGAGCTGGAGCCCAAAGAGGGCCTTGGCGGAAAGAGAAAGCCCAATGCCACTGTGGTCGGCTCTCGATCTGGGGACGTTCTCTCGGATGCTAAAGTCCCTGGCGGCCGCTGGCGGTTCCTTTGGATCAGGGGACGTGCAAGTCGAAGGGAAACCCTCATTTGTGCGGAACCTAAAAATTGGAGAGATTCCAATTCTCTGAATGGGAATAAGTGCTACATGCCCCCATCCGCACCCCATCTCCACCCGTGCTCTCATGTGGTGAAGCACTGGGCAGGATCCTTTCCCCGGTTCTCCGATTTGAACAGCACTGGAGAGTTGAAATGGGAGCTTACAATTTCAGGCTGTGTTATCAACCATTTGGGGAGAGCATTTCTAGCCTCACCCCACAAGGGATGTAGGGATCTTAGAAAATTCTAGCTCTTTTTTCATCCATCCCGCAAGTAGTCCCTGTAAAGGTTGATCATGGTCAGGATGACCAAAGAGAGAATCTTCAGAAACTGCCATTCTAGGTCCCTGAAAAAAATCTACCTGTTTGTCATGACCCTTGAACTAGGAGGAGCTACCTTCTCAAACTCAGCTCATCTCAGAAATAATAGAGGCAATGGGGAAGGAGAAGTTGAGCAGACTTGGGATTCTACATCAGTTAAGGATCTGGAGATGAAAGCCCGGTGAGGTGAGCAATGCAAATATTTCCAGATCTCCTGTAGGAATGTAAAAAATCCTAGGGTAACAGTGGCAGTGCAGGAGAAGGTGTGCTGCTGGACGAAAAGCAACACCCTTTGTAGGGGAGTGGGGCTGCCAGCTGTGGCTTAGTGGCCCATCAGCTTGGAGGAACCCACAGAAATTTGTGGAAAGACCCTTTCGTCCTCTCCCTTGTGGTTACAAGCACGGTGGTCAAGGTTTAGGAGTGGCAGGACAGGATGTGCATCTAGGCTGGGCCGGACTTTTTGCAGCAGGAGTCAGGTCATTTTCCCCCCCTTCCTATACAATAACGTATTCCTGTCTTGCTCAGCTTCTTTCCCAGACCTTGAAACTTCACTCATCCTTCTGGACTGGTTTTGGATTCCAAGGTTTTCATCAGAGTGACGGAGCCCAAGGAAAAGATAGCTCTGGCTGGAGGAATTCAGCTATTTCTAATTAAAATGCACAACTTTTGTGCAATCACCACAGAAAGCTCCCTGAGATGCTCCCAGCCCTCTCCCCTCTGACCTCCAGGCAAGAAGAGAGAAGAATTCATTAACTTCCCCCCTCACCTCACCTAGCACCATTTGAACTAATTATGTGTGATCTCTCCTCCAGGGCCTGGGGGTTAGGGAGGGAGAAGGAAGAGTTAGGGTGGTGAGGGGAAAGGGGAGAGAATGGAAGAAACTCGAGAGCAGATGCTGTCAAGAAATTATAGTGAGATTGTGTTCTTTACTCTTCTTCCCTCTGGCATCCCAGCATTTCATCCCAACCCTTCCTAAATCCTGAATTTGCCGCCACCAGCCAGCATTCCCTAAAGGAGACATTCCCCTTCTCAGGCAGCTGGTCCTCTTCCGGGACCCACTGATAAGGGGAGGCCAATGCAGGCTGCCCTCTGGGCTCCCTCACTGTCCTCAGCAAATTGCATTAGGATGGGGCAAATTGGCTTGCAAAGCAGTTGAATGGAAATGACATTTGGAGTGATGTTAGTGGATGCTGCTGAGGAAGAGCATCCAAAGTGGTCAACTACCAGAATGGCTTCTGGGCTCCCCGGCCATGAACCTGGCAAGGGGATCCCACCTGGCCCTTCCCTTTGAAAAGTCCCTTTGCAACAAAGGGGCTCAAGTCTAAATCAAGAGTGAATTGTGGGGTTGCATGTCCAACATTACAAAGCCTTTCAGAGATGGACTAAATACCTACCCCTGTCTCCAGAGCTCCAGGGAACATCACTTCCCAATTCTGCTGACCATCAAAAAGCTGCAGGTGTGATGAATGTAAAAGTTCACCATCTGGTTTTCTGGAGTCTGTGCTTTAAATGAGGTTAAAAAGAAAACCCTCAAAGAGCAGCTTCTTCCCTTCTAGGCCCCTTTCCCATTTACAAATACTTCTGATTATTCAGCTAATCTTTATTTCATGGGCACATTACAAGAAAACACACAAGCAGGAGGGAAAACCAGTGACACAGTTAAATATACAAGGCAGCAGCCGGCAGTAGCCTAAACTCACTAATTCAGGTCCTAGGAAATATTTATGGTGCTGGGGTTGTCACTGTTTGGGGGTTTTATATATAGTCTCTATCCTGGATCGGTTTCTCCGATTGCTTTCCCAAGATATGGAGTTTGATGGGGAGGCGGGGGAGGCAATTGCTGTCTCCAGCAGACACTCCCACCCCAGCCCCCAGCTGTCTGCCTGCATTGCCACACGGCTGTCTCTGCACACGCAGACTGGGGCATCATATACTTCTGTCCATCATGGCAAATGGAGAGGCAAGAAGCGCCAAGCCCAGCCCCCCACCCCACCCCCATGCTGATCATAAAGAGACTGGAGCACTGTGTTACAGTCTGTTAATTAGAAATAATTCAGACTATCCACAGGGGAAACTGGTAGAAACAGGCTTTGAGGTACTAGCATTTTACAGCTCATGTGTTTAGCCCCCCACCCTACCTCACCCCCCGTCACTACTGTCCTCACCCAGGAGCAGTCTGCTATCAATTCATTATATGTGAATATTCCATTTCTCCCCTCCACGTAGGCTCAGTTCAAACAATGATGAATGGAACAGTTTCCCTTATGGGAAACAGTTTTCTTCACTTAGTTACAAAGATTTCATGCCTGATTAGAGTAAATGAGGGGTGGGTGTGCATCCACTTCTTCTTTGGTCATTTCCAAAGGTGAGCCCTGCAGAGACAGAGAAAGGCAGTCCCTCCCCGGGTCAAACAGCCAGGCCCAGAGTGGTGGGGAGGATGGCTGGTAAGAAGGGGCCGCCCCCTTTCTCCTCCGTGGCTTAGCCCTCAGGCCTTCTCGGACACCAATCCCTGGCATCTGGGCATATGGAAACTCTTTATAGAGCTACAAGCTGTTCCATCTGGAATTCAAGGGCAGAAATGGAGGGGAGAAAGCTCTTTGTTGGGGAGCAGAATCTCTCCCCATAAGAGTGCAAGGGGAGAAGGGGAAGGGAGGGTGGAGAACTGAAATAGAAGGCTTAGGTCTGAGCGATGCCTTAAGTTCCCTGCTCCTGCAGTTGGTTAACTATTAACCCCCTACCCTGCCCTGGCCATATCTCCTGCTTGGATGAAAGGATATCTCTAGGAAACCGAGAGGGCCAGCAGGTGTTCCCTGCCACCCCAGCAGTGTATTTGTTCTGTTCCCCCTCCCCTCCCCTCCATCCCTGGCTGCCACCTACCCCTTTCTTCCCTCTTCCCCTGCTCCAGCGGCACAGCAACTCTTCCTGCCTCCTGCCAGCTGTCCCTTCACCAGGCAATGCCGGTTGTTTGCAGGGCAGGATGTATGTTAGAGAGGGCACCAGGGAAGCAGGCAGGGTGGTGGGGAGAATTGCTTGAGGGGAGCAGTCTGGTTTTACACAGGTCTCCAAGGCAGGAGCTCCAAGTTCAGGTTATAGATTACCTTAAAAATATATATAAGCCCATCAGGCCAAGGTTTGCTTGGGGTGTTTGGAGAAGGTGGAAGGGGTTTTCACCAAACTTCCATTCTCCTCCAGGAAAACTTGGCTTTCCTAGTGCTTGTCACTGTGGACCTGGTCCCTTGGTCCCTGTTTTGACTCTCTGATATTAGGCCATTTGCTCTGAGACCTTGCCAGAGCATTTCCGGTTAATCAGACCTGGGATGCTGGATGGCAGAGAAAGCCAGCAGGTAGAAGGCAGAGGCAGACCAAGATGTAGGGCCAAACTCTCAAATGGAAAAGACCCAAGTAAGCATGTAGAAATACCCACAGATAGAGGGAGAGTCACAAGTAGACAGAAAGAAAGATAGAGGCAGAGCGTGTGATTGTGATGGGAAGAGCTGAGAGCAAACACAAAAGCAAGAAAAGAGTTGGAAAGAGCAGTCAGTGCAGGACAGGGCTACTTCTCCTCTGGTGAAGAGTCTGGGCTGAATTGGGAAGCTGGAATAGCAGGTTATCTCCACTAGAGGGGGCTTTTGAAAACCATGTCTGGCCCTAAACTGTGGCTTTTGTGCTTTTCTTTTCTTTTCTTTTCTTTTTTTTAAGGATAGGAAAAAAATAGTTGGGATATATTAGAGACTCTCAGCTGTCACTACCCAGAGACCACAACTGGTAGGGACCTATTGCCAGGGGGCCCCTGGGCCCCTGTCTGGTCACTGGAGAGTAGAAGAGGCGCCTCTAACATTAAGCAGGGGTGCGCGGCGGGGGGGGGGGGGAAGGGGTGGAGGGCTGTGAGCAGCTCAGGGAGAAGCCTGCCCTGACAGGATGTGGGGGAGCTAGGGGGAGGGGGGGTGCCGTCTCAAATTAGCAGGCTGTCCAGTCTACTGGCGGGCCAGCCAAGAGGCTCTCGCCTTTATCAGCAGTTGAAGCTTTTGGCCCATCCCCAAGGCGCCTTCCAACGCCTTCTCTTTTCCTAGCTCCCTAAATGCGGATTATCGGAACACTCTCAGGTGGTGGTAAAACTGCTCCTAAGGAGACTTTTTTTACAAGGCCTTTCAGGAACGGGAACGTATGTCAACGTGGTATCGTTGATTTAATCTTTGTCTTCATATTCTCTGTGGGAGCCTCTCTCTGAATTATAATTCCCCCTTTCATTTCAGCAGAGGACAATATTGAGAAAGAGCAGAGTCCAGAGGCTTTTCTCATCTGAGGAGATAATAACTGTCTAACAGGGGCATGGAAAAATATTGAAGTTTTGGGACGGGCAGAGGGCCAGAGAACAGTGTCTTTTCAGATCTGATTCGTTCCCCGATATTTAATCTCGGCTTCCCTTTGGCTCAAATTTACCTGCGGTTAAGGGGAACGGGAAGGGAGGGGAGAGAAAAGAAAGAAGAAAAACATGATAAATGTATCTTGTTATGAAAGTTTGATCTGGCTTTTTCTTGGCTTAAAATTACTTTCAGGATGAGAAATAAAAGGCAGTAGAATTATCCTTAAAGAGTTCAGCTTGTCTTTCAGAAAGAAAAAAGGGAGGCATCCTGAGGCTGGTGAAGGAACCCCTTTCCTCTGTGCCCCCAACACACCCACACACACACACTCACCCCCCACGCACCCCCGCACACACACACACTCAACACACCACATTCTCTCTGAGGTGTTGAGATGGCCTGAGTTTCTGATGCTTCTCCCAGCACTCTCTGGGGATTCATACTCCAGGGTCTCTCCGTTTGCATTTAAACAGCCTCCTTTCCTACCTTAGTTTCTTGTTGGAGAAGGAGAGCCAGAAGAAGGAGTGAGAGAGAACAGCCGAACATCCCTTCCAGTTTAGCTCCGCTTATCTTTATATTTTAATCATTACACAAATTCTTGCTCCTTGCACTGAGGGGAGGGGGTGTGGATTGCATAAACCAATTATTCCCAGATAACTTTAGTATAAAGCAAAATGCAGTAAACAATGTACTCGGGGATCAGAGGAAGTGAGGTCAGAGAAGCTGCTCAAAGGTTTTGCTCACAGTCAGTGGGAGGGGTCCAGATTGCCCAGGAGAGAGACTCGGAGGTGCCTGAGAACTTCACAGTTCACCAGCAAAAATGACTCACCAACTCTTCCCCCATAGCCCAGCCTCGTGAAACTACCTCTAACGATTTTGTCCTCATTCTCCTCTGGGGATTTCAAACTGGCAATGCTGGAGTTGTTTTCTTTTAGTCAACATCCTAGAGCAAGATCCCCACATTGCATGCTCCAGAGAGGTTTTCATGTTGTATTCTATGTAAATTGCATCCTTTTCCAGCGCCCCTAATGCTGGCAGTGTGGCTCATCAGGAAATGTCATTACTCATTGGGGCTCACATATAGGTGACCAGAGTCCTGCCTTACTCACCCTCATCTTGAATCTGAATGAACTCATTAGATGGATCAAACCTGAGAGAAAATTCAGATTTTACCGTGACACACTGGCTGAGCAGGCGAGCCCACTCCATAGGCCATCTTTGCTACCCAGAAAATGAGCCCTCTCTTTTAAAAGCTCTGTCCAGAAAGAAGGCAGAGAAGGACTCATGGGAGGAAGCAGATTCTGAGTCATGGCAGAAATTTCCTAATAATTCTTAATAGGAGGAAGTGCTGTCCCTGCCCCTTGTTCAAATCAAGGCTGGGACAAGGCCCAGGGGTCCATGTCAGAGATGCTGTAGGTGAACCCAGCCCTGGGCTGCACAGACTCCGGAGTTCTAAACCAGGAGCACGTTTGGGTCTCAAGACCTTGGCCTACAAATCCCTTGAAAGTCTGTGCAGAAATGTACAGGTGTGTTTATTTCTCTATTTCTGAAGAGAAGGAATTTGTGACCCCTTCAAAATATAAAGGACCTTTGGCCTCCAGTCTCTAAGTCCTTTTCCTAACCCTCGTTTCTGCTCTCTGCTCTAGTGATGGGATGGGGGCTTCAGATAAGGGGCTGTAACCCCAGTGCCCCTCCCCACCCCCCAGGTCCCAAAGTGGTCAAAATTCACTCTAGAAGTGAGCAAGAGAATTTCTGGGGAACCCAGGGGTTGTAATTGCTCTGAGCAGGGGGCCAGGAGGGAGCAGGAGGCAAAGCAAATGGCTCCACTCTTTAAGGGAGAGAGGGTGGAAGGTTCTAGAGGAGAGGAAGGGGTGTGTAAAGGCACGAGGACCAGAGGGTAGACAGAAGTGACAAGAGGGGATGTTGCCGCTTTGAAGTGGTTTCCTGCTTCATAAAAGCGAAAGGCCTCGGCTGGGCTGGGTAAATATTACGTTGCCCTCTGCCCTCCCACCTCCCTCGACGACTCCCCTTGCTCTCCTTGTTTTCTTTTTTCCTCCTGAGAAACAAAGATACCTGCAGGAGAAGAGCCCGTTTTCTGAACTTGGCGGAGGCCAGGGTTCTCCGGGGGAGCTCAGCCCAAAGCCAGACACGAAGACACGGGCGCCTTCCTTGGCCTCACACAGGAGACTCCTCCAACGAGCCAGAGAAGCTCTCCCAGGCTTCTCTCTTCTCCGAGATGGTGTATGTGGTATTTTCCAGAAGGGGGGATTCACTGGGGACTTCACAACCCCCTGACAAGATGACCCCCACCCTCACCCCAGCCACCCAGCTCTTTCCTTAGCAAGTCCATTTGCTCTCCTCTGTGGACGTAAAACCCACACCTCCAGGTTTTCGGTTGGAAAACATCTCCCTGGGGTTTTACCAGGAAATTAATAAAATTCAAATCTGACCCTCAGGGTGTGAAGCCCTCCAGGTTTCTGGGCCTGAGGACCCCAGCTGTGAGAGATTTAGAGAAAATGGTCTAAACGGTGTGTGAAGCTGGGAAGCCACACTGGGCGCCCTGCCTCCTGCAGGAGACCTGGGCCCTACCCGGGGGGTGTGGGGGAGGGGGTCGGGACAGATGGTCAGGAGGAGCCAGTGTCCTCGAATAGGGGTCCTAGCCCATGAGAACAAAGGGCCTCCCTTCACACTTGTAGCTCTTCCCGCTTCCTAAAAGAATTCTCACCTGCTGGTGAGAGCTACTCCTCCATTTGCTCCTGGTCCCAGGGAGATAAGGGGGAGCACAGGGCACTCTGGGAGAAGGGGGCGTTCGTAACCTCCCACAGCCTTGCTCTGCTCCTTACCCAGCACCTCAGTTTCTCCATTTGTACAAGGAGGATGAACTCTTTTCATGGTTCCCATGGCCTTCACTTGCCTTTGGTTCTGGAGTTAGGCAGAGGAAGATGGTGAGAAGGGAATTGGAAAAATGACAATTACTATAAATGTGGAATAGTATTCTAAAATTTAGAGCAGGAATAAAGCCAGGCTAGGGATATGTTTCTTCTCGTTCTCTCTCACTCTCTGAATTTTTTGAGAAAAATAAGATTTTATTTAAAGAATATCTGTGTGATAAAGTATAGAGGATTAGAGGTTCAGTAATCCGAGAGGAGAGCTGATGGTGATCCTGGCAATGAGGCCACATGTATTTAACTAGTGGGGTTGGAATTTGAAATCTGAATTTGCTACTCTTGGGCTTTTTTGCCTTCAGCTCTAAGAAGAGTAGAGATGAGCAATTCCTTCATGGAACTGGTAAGCTGGCATTGCTCTGGGAGTCACCCCCAAAGGGAGGGAAAGATGCAGATATGGGGGTGGGGGGGCTGGCTGGCTGCCTACAACAGGGCTTGCATCTCTCCTGCTGAGAGAGCTCCAAGGCGTGTGGCCACGGATGGTGCAGACACAGCAGGGCCAACACAACAGGAGGTAGGTCTGGGAACCTGAGCTGGACCCTGGGGTTTGGGGGACTGGATATGTAGCCAGAGCTCATCACTGGTCCAAAGATAACTGGCTGTTTGGGGAGAGGCATCAGCTGTCTTCTCCTAGACTGAGAGGCTCCCCACGGCCCTCCCCATGAGGTGCAAGGGGACTTTGTCCCCTTGTCAGAACTGCAGAGCATGGAAAGGTGGTTATGAGAGGAGAGAACCCTGTGCATTTAATAGCGCTGTCCAAGAACCTGCTGGGGGGAATGGATGTGACAAAATGCCTTGCTATTCTCCTTAAAATTTTATTAAAAACACTTTGAATTACAAAAGAAATAGGTGCTCTATGTAGACTACTCAGGAAATGTTTCTGAGTATTTGATAGCAGCTTTTACCCAGGCAGGCATAATAGATGTGAAACTCAAGTCCAAACTGAGTAAGTGGCTTTCCGTGGGTCCCACAGCAAGTCCCCATTCACTGCTCTCTGACTGGTGGGACGTTTGTTTGCCCCAGCCTGGCCCCTCTTGATCTGCCCACTTAGCCACCTTCTTTTCCATTCTCTTGATCCACCCCTCCTCCCACCTGTGCCCAGTGACCCCCCCCCCCCCCATCTCTCTCTTCCATCTTGGATTTGAGTAGGCATACATCACATAGTGAAGTCGTATTCCTCCAGGGGACTGACCTCTCCTCTTCTCTGCCAGTCGACTGGCCCTGAGGAGACACCCCCTGCCTTTCACGGTGCTGGGCAGTGTGGTGTAGAAAGCCCCTCTACCCCCGGTAAATAGCTCCAACCAGCTTTCCTCCATCCACAGCAAGCCTTGCTATTTGCACAGTCAATGGCTCTGGCAAGCCAAGCAACCCCGCCCTCCCTGAGAAGCACTGTGGGCACTGTTTGTGTTTCCGTCTCTATAGACTCAGCATTCACAACTTGAAGAGGGTGAGACAATGACCCGTGCAGCTGCCTGCAGACTGTGCTGGCTGGGAGGCACAGAGAGCTCCCAACTCTCACGAGGCTGAGAGACAGCAAGAGGCAGGGAGTGTCCACCAGCCAAGGTTTGAGCACCATGCACCTGTGACAATTCCCAGGCAGCCCTGGCTGACCCAGAGGGGCGTTTGGGATCCAGAGGGCCTGATTGGCCTCAGCTGCATGCCCCCAGCTTCCTCCACCCAGCTTTCAAGAGCTGTGTAGTCCCTGGAGCCTGGAAATAAAAATAGGGCCTTGGCGTCTGGAAGGCTTGTCCAGGTAGAGAAAGCTGAGACGTTTCACGAGGACCCTATCCTGCTAAAAGAAAGATATGTTACTTGCAATGAGATTGAAGTTGACACAACATAATTTAATTCCTTTGAAGGACTATTTATTGAATAGCTATTATGTGCCAGGAATTATGGGAGGGATGCAATTCACTGCGCAGGCTGTCACAGAGCTTACTGTGAGGCAAGGGAGGAAAGGGGTATACTCAGAGAGCTGTCATATAAGTTCAATATGAGTATCACAAGAGAAGAGACAGAGGAAGATTTCCCAGAACTGCCCAGCTCTGCAAGATGCTGTCTAAGAAGAAATGAGCTCTACATCATTTGGGGAATTCAAATAGAGGTTGGAAAATGACTCTGGCAGGGAGTCCTGTGTTGAGTTTCTACAATAGGGGATGGTTGAGATCTCCCCACCTCCAAATTCTCTAATATTGAGTCTCCCTCCTGCTGCACAGTAAATTCAGTGGAGTAAAAGGCTCTGTTGAAAAGTGAAGTTGAATTTTAGGTCTCTAACAGTGACCCCAACTACTGGCCTTAGTTCCAAAGTAAGCGGAGCTGGTTATCACACCTGTATCCCAGGACTGGCCTCACAGCAGGGTCAGGCAGGGTAGGCTGGGATTAGCTTTGGCTTCCCCTGGAGCCCGAATTCTCCTAATCACGTTAAAAGTAGCACTCCATCTACAAGCAGGGGCAGACCTCTCTGAACTAAGGCTTGGTCAATTCTCTGCTTGCACAGCTCTAACTTCTAATCATTGTCATAAACAGGACGGAAGCAGCTGCTTATTCCAGTTTATTATCAGCTTGGTTGGAGACAGAGAAATTTAAATGACAGTAAGATGCTTAGCAAAGAAACGAAAGTCAGTGTTAAAAATAAAGAAAACAAGACAGCTTGTTTCATCGAAATAGAAGGGTTATTAAACCACCCTGAATTAATCAGCGATCTGTCAGTGTTGGGAATTGAAGAGCAGGGCAGAGTAGAGAGCTGGGAGACGATGGGTGTTGGGGAGAAGTTAGGAGGCAGGTAGGAGCTATTTGCACTCTCAGGCTGGCTGCATGCACCCTGGAAACAGATGCTCTACAGAAGAGGCATTGGCAGCTAGTTTTCTAACCACAGATAAGGGCAGATTGGTGGAAGGGTGGGACTTTGGCACTCAAGCCTCTCTGTCCCACAGATTCCTGCTTCTGGACTCTTTCCATCTGCTACCACCTGTGAAAGCCACCAGGGCCATCCTGCCACCCTCACCCCCTCCCCAGCCCTCTGTCTTGCCAGCCAGGGCTGGTCAGGAGCCAAATGGCATTCAGTCGATGGCCAGAAGCTCCCAGCCCCAGGCCTTTTCCTCCCACCTTTTCTCATCCCTGAGCCCCACTTCCTTACCACCTCTCCCACTCTGGAAGAGGGGCAGCAGCGTATGGGCAGATTATTGCCTACCTGGAGGCAGAGAGTGGGGTTAGTGATCTGTCCACTGAGATATCAGTTATTGCACCTACAGTGCCAAGCAGAAGAGAGATGGGAGGCATGAAGGAATAAAATTCAAGTTTTGACTCTAGGAGCCCTGAGTCCGAGTCCCAGTCACGTTTCCGGATCCCATACTTTCGCCACCATATTTAACTCCAAATCTACTTGACCCTTCTCATTTGTCAAAGGGTGATGCTGGTGCTCCCCCCTGCTTCCCAGACTTGTGTGAGGGGTTCCTCAATGGGACATAGCGTGTGACATTTGGAGTACGCTGTGAAATGGCTGCAGAAATGCACGTTCCGCTTGCATAGGGGTCCGTTGGAGACGCAGAACAAAACATCATAAGACACCTTCTCAGGCGCGTGGGCTGTGGGAGGGGCTGCTGCAAGCAGAGGAGCGGATTGCTCACACCTCTGCATGGACGTGGAAGCCGAGGGCTTTTGGCCATGCACATCTGTGTGCCCATGTGCATCCATCCGGGTGTGCAACACGTGGAATCTTGAATCAGTCACTCCAGGAGCATTTTCTTTGCTCTTTGACCTCAGCATTCTTTCTCCTCACCCCTCCCTCCCTCTTCCCTCCTGGCTGTTTACCCTTTTCCAGGCTTCTCTCTCACACCCCATTTATCATCGGGGCCAGATTCTCACTCAGGGAGTTCTTTTCATCTCCTGCCCCAGGTCCTCCCTCCCCGGGCTGGCCGGACAACCACCCCCACCCCTGTTGCTACCCCTTAGCGCATTCTTCTCCCTGTCTCAGCGTCTCTCTGATAATTGTGCCCTTCACTTTCCCTCCCAGTAGGACTGGGATCCCTAGTTATCCTGAGACAATAGGGCCCAAAAGACTGTCTCCCCTGCCTGCCCTGATTAAGGTACTGATACTACTCCTAGTCTTCAGGTGTCCTCCAGACAAGTTCGTGTGCATCTTGGCACAGACAGGGTCCTTGGGCGTTCCAAGCCCTCTCAGTTTCCATGTGTGCCCTTCACCCAGCTCCACAGCACTTCCCCTGCTGCATGTGTGTGAGTGAGTGCATGCCTGTTTCTTAAGAGAGTTGCTTGACAGCTCAGGATCTTTTCTGCAAGAGCTGGAAGTCTCAGACAAAGGAGAAATATATAGAAACTAAAGGTGGGAAGGTGCAGGATGGGGACACAGTCTGCTTAAGAAGCTTCCTCACTGAAAGGAGTTAAAGCTTTTTATTCAGGGACTGCCTGTCAGGTCATAAAAGTACCAGAGAGGCAGGGAAAGATAAGGAAGGGAGAGGAACTTTATCCTATGTGCTGGCCAGGCTCTGTATCAGAAGAGTCCAAATAGCATAGAGCTCCTGCCTGCAGGGACTGTTCCCTCAGGTTCTCACCCTCATCGGGACCAACTTTTTGCATTCCTCCATTCCTCCCTCCTTTTCTCCCATGGGGGCCTTAACAAATCAGCAAGAAGAGCACTCGAATCATCCCAAGGCCATGCAGGGAGGTGGAAGGGGCAAGAAGGACAGTGTGGGACCAAAGGGCTGGTCAGAATGGCTATTAGAGATCTCAGGTCCAGGAAGGGGAGAAGATGGTGGCACAGAATGGTTCCTTCCAGGAGACCTGTCCTTCTGCACAGTAATCACCCCTTATCACCCCTTACCCGACCTGAACAGAACCCTCAATGTCTGTAGCTGTCATACAAGCATGCCCTTGCCACCAAGGAGAGAATGCCTTTGTCCAGTGTTTCTCCAAAACAGAAACAGGAGTAGCTGGTGTTGATTCTGAGCTGTAGAGTTTACAAAACATTTTCACATCCATTACCTCATTGATTCTCACAACAACCCTGTGAGGTATCATTTTACAACTGAGGAAACTGAGGCACTGAGAGGTTAAATAACATGTAAGTGGCAGAGCGAGATTTGAGCGCAGTTCTCTTAAAGAAGAGTCCTTCTCTAAGGAGTTCTGAGTTGAACCTCCTTAGAGAAGAGCCCCATTCTGAATGAAACATTCAGCGGGGAAATCCCACCCCACTCCACTCTGTCCTTGATCACTTCATGTTGTCAATTTGCCCTATATGATTGTATGATGCATGTCTTTGTAGCTCTTTTGCTAAGACTTTTCCTGCACAAGTCCCATCTAGGTTGTGCACTCAGGCTTTCCTGCACAAGTCCCATCTAGGTTGTGCACTCAGGCAGAGCTGGTACCTTCCTGTGGTTCTCCATCCCCCTCTCACTTGGTCTGCTTAGCCAGTGGCACTTGCTCTTCACCTGTGGGTTCAAGATGCACACCAGCCAGGATCCTTCCCAGAGACCTTCACTCCCTCTCCCTTACCTCCAAAAGAGCTCAGTCATGACAAATATCTGGAGCCAAATATGTAGGTTCAAACCATTTCCTAGGACAGACTAGCTGGGCTAGTGTCAGCAGAGAAAAATCACGAGTACCACTGTCTCCCCTCTCACCTGCTTTCCTCCATTCAGACTGAGCACATCACCAAGAGAAAATCACCACGCCTGTCCTGCACGGAATACCAAGGAACATGAGGTCCTGTTCCAACCCTCAAAGAGCCTTTATTGGGTGGGATCTGGGATGTAGTCACATAAGAAGGAGCGCCAGCCTTGTGATGCAGAAATGGTAAAATGCCTCCTGAGTGGGCAGACAGCAGGTGGGGCAGGGGAGGTCATGGGGGCTCCATGAGGCTTTGAAGGGTGGGCAGGGTTTGGATAGTCAAAGAAAAAAGACTTGTATTCCAGGAAAGGGGACTCCAGAGGTTACACTGTGCAAGGTGTTTTGGGAACGCAACAAACACACCAGTTTGTTGGGAGCAGAGTCACTGGGGAAGATGGGCTGTGAGACTGGAGAAAGGTGGAAAAGCCAGCACATGGGGACTTGAACTTGTGGACACAGCAGTTCTGAGTTCATCTGGGCAGCAGCAGGGAGCCCTTGAAGGTTTCCACATGTGAATATTACATATTGACGTGTGTCTGGTAGAATTGGACCAGGGGTCTGAGGCACAAGAAATGCACAAGAAAGGCACAAGAAATGCAGTAGAAGGCACACCAAGGAGGATATTCGCAGCTGAATCATAACTGCCAGTGGCCTCTACCAGGGTCCAGCTCAGCAGAAGGCTTGGTTGGTGATTGTGCTGCTACCTTACCTGCAAAGCTTTCAGGCAGGAAACACTGGGTTTCCCGGTGAAGAAGCCTATCCTTTTGAACTTAAGGGAACTGGCTCCTGGAAATGGATGGTATTAAAAAAAATGCACCTTGTGTGGTGCAACCGTGGCTCAGTGGCAGAATTCTTACCTGCCGTACCAGAGACCCGTGTTCAATTCCTGGAGCCTGCCCATGCCAAAAAAAAATGCACCTTGATCTGCTACTGATGGCTCCTTTCCTCATGCAAGGTTGAAGCAGCAGAGTCAGAGGGCTCCTTGTCCCTAGAATGCTTCAGCTCTCCTCTGGGCCACTGAGGGCAGAAAGAAAGATGGGTGTGCAAGAGAGAGCAGAAAGGGCCCCGCCCCCCAGTCTCCTGGGTCCATTAAAAATTTTTTTCAAGAGGAAAAAGATGTGGACAGCTTCAGGGTAAAATAAGTGAGGTTTTAAGGGTCAGGCCTGTGACTGACAGTTGAGATGAATTCCCAGTGTTTTGTTCTTTTCTTCCCTCCTTTTCCCTCCTCCCTTTCCCTCCCACTATTGTGAGTTGGAGCAGTGTCATTATTCTTTGAAAACATTGTTTAATGGCAGCATAATATGCCATTATGCGGAGTAATGTAATTTACTTAACCATTTAGTAGGGTACTTTTTAAACCTCTGTCCTGCTCTCTTGCCCTGTTTCAACCTCAGAAAGTCCCCAGCTCTTCCTTCTTCAATAAAGACAGAACAAGAAGGCAGAAGTTATATTTCCAGGCTCCTTGTAAAGCTTATTTGGAAGTGCTCTGAAAAGTGACACTAGCTCTCAAAACTCTTGCCACAAAACACCCCAGGACTAAACCTTGTAACTGATAACCACTTTATATAGCCCGTGCTGCCTTCCACCCCCAGCCCTGCTCTATTACCAAAGTAAAGGATCAACTCAGGGAAGATGGAAATAGGACACCAGAGCTATAAAGTTTTGACCTTAATAATAAAATACTCACCAAGGCTTCCTTGACATTCTAGTGAGTTTTCCCAGACCAGTGAAACAGGGTTTGGCTATAAAATGAATTCTAAAAATCTAGGCAATGTGGAATAGAGGGAAAAGCATCGACACCAGAAAGTTCTACTTTCAGGCTGAATGATCGTAGTCAAGTTATTCTACCTTCCTGAACTTCAGTTTCTTCATCTGTGAAACAGAGATAATACCCATCTTGCAAGATGATCACAGAATTATCAATCACACAGATAAAGAATCTAAAGCCTAGGGTCAGCCTCCTAGCAAATACTTCATAAATGAAATAGTTGCCCCTCTCGGGTTTTTGTGATAGAAAATAAATGGTACAAATGCTATCATGGTGCCACTCTGGGCCCTGAGGGTGAAGACCTAACTTGAACTTTGACTCAACTTAGCAAAGCTATATTTCCACTTTCTTTTTCCTGTCTTTCAAAGGAGACTGAGAATTGCTTTGCCAGAACTTCAGTTCCCTAGTGTCTCCATTAGGGACAGCATCTCCACTTCCAAGGTGGTTATAAGTGGGGTCCTGCTTAAAGTCAGGAGAGAGATGGAGTAAGCGTCCTCAGCACCCCCTGTTAACGCCAGGAGAGCAGTGCTCCCAGCGTCAGCTTCTGGTAGCCTCAGTGTCCTGCTTATTCGCAGAAACTCCTTCTGATCCAGGGGTGAGCTGGCCAGCAAGGCGGCTGTCCTCCCGGACCTTCCCCCAAGGGGGTTGAAGAGGGCAGAGCGTGGGGAAAAGGGGTGGTGGGGAAGGCAGCTGCTTGAAATGGATTGATTGCTCTTGTAGTTTAGTTTATACCGTGCAGCCTTCTCAGCTCTGCCCGGGTGGCGACCTTTAGATAATAAAGGGAATTCTGGGAGATTTCTGACAGGCCCATGACATATGGGGCAGGTCTGCAGGGTCAGGCATGTATCTCCCTGCTCCCGGCCCCACGGTAATGAATCTTGTTTTGACTTTGCAAAGCCAATCCAGCCAATGCCCCAGAAAGGAGCGGAGCACAGCCGGGACCCCCTCCTCAGTCCCTCAAATGATTGCATGTCTTTGGAACCCTTCATAATTCAGGGAGACAACTCCAAACTTTTATAGCTTGTGAGAGGAGAGGACAAACACTGAATATTTTGCTAAGGCCCTGAGAGAACTGTTGTGGTTTCCAGGGCTTGATCCGAGCCCGCTGGGGAGACCTGAGGGAGGGGGCCAGAAAAGCTTCCCCGCCATGAAAAGCAGTGGCCCCAGGACAAGGCTGAAGAAAGAGCTGGGATGGGAATGGCAGGAGACTTCTCCTAGGGAGTCAAAAAATATCCCACAATTTTCTGAGGGTCTAGCGAGTGACATTTCATTCTCCTGGCCAGGAAGTGAAAGAAGAGGGAAGGGGAGGCAAAAGGGATAGGAAACACTGTTGCAGGAAAAGGTAAGAAATCAGCAAATCCTGATTCTGATCCCACTGGGAATAAAAGCTGTGACCGGAAGAGCAAGTGGGTTCTCTGGGCCACTGTTTTTGGCTAGGTGAAAGAGGAAGGGTTGTTGGCTGCCTTACGTTCTCACAAAAATGTTCAGAGATCTACTAAGTTTCTTGGCCCATGTGCCAGCCCCCTCCCCGCAGAGGTGTGTTCATGTGTGTGCACACACCCCTTTTATTTAAAAGAACATGACTGGCCAAGGAATTAGAGTGTATTTCTCCCGGCATCCTGCCTTTCTTGCCAGGCTCCAGCCCCTTGACTTGTGCCCGGAAGCAGCCTCCGTCTACCCCTGCACCTGAGAGGCAGGTATGTGGGACTCGGAGAGACTTGCTCCCTCCCTCTGCCAGAGCCCAGAGCTGCACAGCTCTGATCACACAACCCCTGTATGGATTCTTCCTCAGTATTGACCGGGGACCGGGAAGACCTTCTCAAATGTCCTTCTCTTACTCCTTGGTTATTGGCAATTGGATCTGGTTTAACCTGCCTGTGGAAGGAATCAAATCTATGAAGACTTATGGGAAGGGCATTTGCTTTCTCATCGTGAGCTAGGGTGACGGGATGGAAATTCTGTACCGAACCCTGTCTTAACACACACTGGAGGGGCCCCGGTATCATCCCTTTCGCCCTCTCAGGGAAGGATGCCAAGGGTGCATGTAGGCGGAGACACATTTTCCTCCTGTCTCACCCCTCATCTTCCTTGTCCTGCTCTCTTGGGCGAGGTGTAGCCACTTAGCTTCATATAACCATATAACAGCACAGAGTCTAGGGGAAAAATGACATTCGTTTAATGAAGCAAACACAGCTGGTATAGCAGTGACATCTAAATTGTTCCTTTGGTCCCGTTATTTTCCATAGGAAATTCTCCCTCTCCCCAGAGCCCCTCCCCCCTTTCCCTTTAAATCGCGTGCATAAAATACGCTAATAACAATCTTTGGTGTCTGTGCATGAGTGACAGCTGAAATAAGAAAAAGACTAATCGTACCTCCTGCAGCCCTGTCACATGGAGATTAAATGAGTCTACCTCCCCACCCCCTCCCTGCACGCCACCCCCTCTCCCCCAGTCTCTCTTCTCTCTCAGTCTCTCCTCAATGAAAATCATGGGCATTTGAATAATAATATTATAGACGCCATCAGGGTGACAGTGGGGAAGAAATCAGCTCAAACCCATGATTATTCCTTCAATCTAGTAATTATTTAAATACCAGATAACTCTTTTCACTTTAATTGAGGCCTTTCAGCTGTCGGCATTACCCGGGGCCTTTGCATTTGCCCTCTTACTCACCTTGTGCACCCAACGTGCTTGGACTATCTGTGAGGTCGGTGTTAGACAGAGTCACGCTTAGAATGTTTGCATGTACAGCTGTGCAAGTGACATTAAATTAGACAAGTACTTCAGTACCATCCCACCCACAGGGGAAGAGCTGGGGCACCAGATCTCACATTTAGATATATTATCCACCAATACATAGAAAGCTTAGACCAAAAGGAATCTTCTGAGGTCATCTTGACCAATCCTCTGCCTCTGGGTAAATTTATTCCCAGGTGATTTTCAGGAAAAGTCAATGTCAGAAAATTCCCTAATCTTCTTGGCAATATGCTCCAGGGATCACCTCTACTTAGGATGTCCCCTTGCGTATCTAACTTCAGTTCCTTCTGCTTCAGTTCTAACTCTTTGGGAAGAAAAATCTTTGGTGCTTAGATTAAATCTAATCTATATATGAAGTTGTCACGCCCCAGAGGGATATGGCCTGGGATGCCAGAGACCCCAAGCCACAAAGTAGGCTATTCTCCTGGGTGTGACATCTGCTTGGGCCAGACTTAGCCGAGAGACCAGAGGAGATTGTTCTGTCTGACATGGGAGTAATTCTCAGTTTCACTCTCTCCTCCTCTTACTCCCTCACCTCTTTGAGCCTACCCTGAGCACCCACTGCCTGCACACGCCCATCCTGGCTCAGTGCCGGGCTCACTTGTGTGCCACCTTGGGACTGCCACAATCAGCAGACCCCTTCTTTCCCCCAGGCAGGGCAGCTTCGAGGTAAAATATAACCAACTGCCAAGACCTTTCTGCCCGTGAGAGAAGCAGCAGGTTATTAGACAAAGCACTAGACTTTGAGTCACAGGTCAGCCTGTCCCTGACTCATCTGGGATCACCCTGTACAATTTATTTCCTTTCTAATGGGCCTTGGCTTCTTCATCTAAAGAAGTAATGAATTGGAGTAATCTTAAAATTCCCTTCCGCATGAGCCCCGAATTCCTGCTTTCAAGGTGCTCCTAATTTAAATGGAGAACTGGGGATAGAGGCCAGATTTCCCTCTAGCATAGGAGAGAAAGGAGGTTGGGGAAAATCTAAAGAGCAGCTGCTGACTATGCTTCACAGCCCTTTGTTTCATGCTTACCTTTTCTCTACCACCTGACTTCTCAGGATCCGGGCTGTGTTTGCCACCCAGTTGGTACAGTAGTAATAATAGGGCCCATTTACTGTTATTGTGGTAAAAAAAAAATCATAGCAGTAATTACATTGTTGATATATTGCTGGTGATGACAGTGCTGCTAGTGATGGTGGTGATGCTATGGTGACAGCGATGATAGGAAGGGAGATGGGGGTGATGGTGCTGCTGGTGGTGATGGTGGGGATAATGCTGATGGCAGTGGTGCTGGTGGTGAGGGGGTGGTGGTGATAGTGTTGATGATGGTGATGATGCTGATGGTGGTGGTAGTGATGTGGATGGTGGTGGTGGTGCTGGTGGTGATGATGGTGATAATACTGGTGGGACAGTGATGATGCTGATGGTTATGGTAGTAATGGTGCTGGTGGTGATGCGGGTGATGGGGGTGATGCTGCTGATGGCAAAGGCAGTGATGGCAGGAAGGGAGATAGTGGTGATGGTGGTAACCATGACGGATCCAAATGTGTGAGATCTGCTAACATGAACTTTGTTTCAATTTGACAAAATCATCTCCCAACTCTAACCCCTCTTTTTATCAGCTCCTTTTGCAGTAAGGGAGGCCCATTAAAAGAATAAGGGCATGCGCACCCAGGTCTCCTGAAAAAGGCAACCGAGTGGGTAGCAAGGAGGAGAGAATCCCCTGAGCTGAACTGGAAATTCATTTGTCATTGAATTTGATTGTCATTTCCTCCCTGCTTTGCCACTGATGCTTACAACAGCAACAGCTGATCAGGAAGGTATTAGGTGCCTTCACTGGCTGTCATCAACACCCACCTCCTGAGTCCTGATCAGGGAGATGATGTCATCAGGCCCTCCACATAAAATATTTAGTGGCACTTGCTTCCTAAAGAGGTAAGTGTGGCCTCTCCTTGGCACCGAGGGTGCTCAGACCAAGATGTCCTGGGACGTTCTGCTAACACAAGTAGGAGAATAGAGACTAGGCAAATTTTGACTTCTGAGTATGCATGTGACAAAATGACTTCAAGAACTAGATAGAGGAGATGTACAAAAAGAAGGAGGCATCATTATTAAGAGAAAATTCCAGAATTTTAGCAGAAAATTGGGATTAGAAGGAAAACATAAGAAGTGGTGGGCATATGCTTACTGGCTTCTACCAAATTAAGGATGGAGAAAATTCATTTTAAGATAGATCAAATTAAGGATAGTGCTGAGGAGCTGGAAATATTGACACATAAATTGCAAATAATAAAAGCTAATGTATCCTGAACACTTAAAATGGACCAAGCACTACTGTAAGTGCTTTGTACATATTAACTTATTTGACTGTAATAATCCTATGAGGTAGATACTAATATTAAGCCCATTTTATAGATGGTGAATTAGCATCACAGAACGGCTAAGCACCATGACCAACTTTACACAGCTCTAGACCCTGTTTAAATCCGAGCATCTAGGTTTGGAGTTCATGCATTTCACCATTATACTACACTGCCTTATCAGAAGTTAGGAGCTGAGTGGCCTTCTCTCTTGCTCTGAATTCGATATGAAGCTCAAGCTTTGCCGGCTGGGCCCTGCTTTGGAACAACTACTTGGTAACATCAACCTTGGCATGAAAAGGCAGAGGCTCTCAACTTGCTGCTGGAAGTCAGCTGTCCTAATGAAACCCCACTCCACCGAAGGTGGGATGCAAGCTTCTCCCATCACTCCCTGCCCTGCAGGAGACAATGCTTCCTCTTGACTCCCAAGTGCTCCAGTGCCAGTTGCTCCCAGTTGGAGTAGGTTTACTTGGCTGGTCACCAGAAGCAGTCTGTCCCAGACCAGATACTGATTGAAGGATGAGAAGAAACAGCCAAGCTATAGTAGTCTACTGCTAATTCCTGGCCTAGCCAGCCTCACCAGGTAGGACAGAAGGATGTCATCTGCTAGTAAAACAACATTTTAAGAGCTGAAGGAATCGAGCCTTGAGGTGTCATTTAATTTAAAGGAAGAAATCTTACAGATTGGCTGATTCAGTCATCCCTTATTTTCAGATAAAAAATGAGGCTCAGGGAGATGCTGGACCAATCTAAAGCTCCACAATTAATGAGCAACCCTGGCAGAATTTGGACCCCAGCTTCCCAAATCCTCCACCTTTATACCCTTCCCTACTGCCCCATGCCTTCTGGCCATCAGGCCATGGCTGAGGGGTTGTGTTTGGACTTGTGCAGTATAATGACAGAGCAGAACCACCTTGGATGCATTTCCTGGACAATCCTTTTCCCCTGACATATGCTTCCCAGACCAAGCCCCTTTGCTGGGTCAAGACAGGCTAGAGATAAAAGCATTCATTCCCACAGAAAGAAAGAATATAAGTAAACAGAGAAGTGAGGAGTGCCGGCAGGATTCCTGAAGTGGGATCTCCTGGGGAGGCATCAGTGATAGCAACAACAACTAACATAAATCGAGCACTCACTGAGTGCCAGTGACCATGCTAAGAGGTTTCTATGCATTATCTCATGATGTGAGACTTGACTTGTGCAAGGTTCCAAATTTGTTCCCAACTTCTACCTAACAATGAAAGGCACCCACTACTCAAGCTCTTGATGCCGGGCAGGGAGGTAAGACGGCTGATCTTAAACTCACACCACATTCGTGTATGTTATCTCTGCTACCAGGTGCCCCTTCTTCCATACATGGGATAAATGTGCATGCACATGTATGTCATGGAGAAAGCAGTTTGTGCTGTCACAAACCCGGTGCCAGAGCATCTCACAAAGCACTTTCTGAAGAGCAAAACCCCAAATGCAGTGTGGTGACTATTATAAGCATCATTCTCACGGCACACAGTTGTCTCTACTTTTGACCAAACGAGCTCTTCTACCAGAGACAGGGGACTGGACACAGTGGCTTTTGGCAGTTCCCTGGCCAGCTAAAGAATTGGGGGACTCTGTTATTTCCTTTCTGCAGCTCTGCTTGAGGAATGCATGTCCTGCTACCGGCCTCAGGACATAGCTAAAAATAACCTCTGGTTTTCAAATTGAAAGCTCAGTCTGTTGGGAGGCTTTGCCGGTGTGCACGTGGGGCCGGAAGTGCTGTGTCGGGGGAGCTGAGGTCAGCCTGGCTTCACACTGCCACTGCCTTCCTCTTTCCAAGGAAGCCCGGGGCCTCATGAGTCACCCCAGAACACCCTGGTGGAGTCTGTTTGGAGGAGGGGAATGTAGGTGGGGCAGAGGATGGGGTGGGGGAGAATTTCTGAAGATAAAAGGAAAATAAGGGAGGGGACCCCCAAGGTGGTGTCTTTTCTAATCATAATCCAGTCCAGCCGGATTGTAGGTGGAGGGGAAAAGGCCTCTCTTACGCTGTCTTGGAGCAAATTCTCCATCCTGTCTTGGATGTTTCCACTCCTACCACTTCGTGTGCCCAGAGTTCTGTCTGGACTTGTCTGAGAAGGGTGCTGGACAATCTATCCCATTGAAGTAAAGCTTTCTCTGCCACATGTCCCGCCACCTGCTGCTACTGCCACTGTCGTTCTTTTCTACAAAAGCCAGGAGCTGCATTATTGTGATGGGACTTGCCTGCTCTAGGCAGCTTCCTTTCAGTATGGGAGCATGAGTCAGGGTTGGAGTCTCAGCTGTGGGCGTGTAGACTGAGGCCAAAGGTTGACTGCATGGAGCCTTCAATAGTCACAAGAACTGAGCAGTACGACAAGGAAACCGGCCTCAGCTCACCTCCTCTTGCTCCGGCCCACATTTTCTTAAACCCAGAACTCTTGCCCCAGATGGCTGAAAATGGACTCAGGTGACTCGTCCCCCTTAGCCAGGAGGCAGGCTCCCCAGGTGCTCTGCCTGCAAAGAGGCAGATGTTGAAGCAATGTTGCCTGGGATTGGGCAGCCCAGTTCACTGGGGAGTGGCTGCTGGGCATCCTCCTGTCCCAGACAGGGACAGGGCCTCGTCAGCCAGTCTCCTTGCACTCTGCAAATTCCTGAATAGCACATGTGGGAATCTCAGTCTTATTGGCCAGAGCATATTTCACTTTTCTAAAAAAAAGTTTTCACAGCTAAAGATCAGGGAGAGTGAGGGGCACTTTTATTCAGGGTGACCAGTCCCCTTCTTCCCCATGGAGGACAGGGCATGAGAAAGTAAAGAAGCGTAGCAGTGTGAGGAGATGGACATCTGAAAGGAGGGATTTTATTGGGATAGCCTATGCTGGGGGTCGTTGATGGAGGGAACCTGGGGGAGTGCCTTCCTAACAGGCCTCTAAAAATACCAGGAGAGATTTCCACTCCACAGCAGCAGCACTGACATGATGGTTGCGTGGGGAAGATTGGCTTTTGTCCCAGCACCAAGATTGACTAGTTGGGTGAACATAAGCAGTCTTTTAACCTCTCTGAGAAGATAAAAAAGATGTCTTCAGGAGGTCAGAAATAGAGATACTTTGTAAAGTAAAAAAGTATTTTACAGTATAAAGGCTGGAGCCCAAAATAGATGATAGGATTCCCTGAGAAGTCCTAAGAGGCAGAAAGTCTGTTAAAAATAGAAAAACCAAAATATATAGAAAAAAGAGGCTCACAGAGCTGGCCTGGTTTGGTACTCTGGGTCAAGGGATCCTCTTCACTCCTCCCAGACTTTATTTTCCATCTGATAACTCTGCCTTCTGTTTTCTAGAACCATGTGAGGGCCAACCCAGGAAGGTGGAATACACGAGAACTCAGAGGATCTGTTTCCTCGTCCTTGCCCCGCACAGAATGGAACAGAGGAGGCCCTGGCTGTGGGCCCCAGAGGTGGACAGCTGGTCTGTGGCCCTGCTGGCCGTGGTCTGGGTGCTGCTGGTCCCCCCGGCAGCTGGGATGCACCAGTTCAGTACTTTCCACTCTGAGAACCGTGACTGGACCTTCAACCACTTGACTGTCCACCGTGGAACGGGGGCCGTGTACGTGGGGGCCATCAACAGAGTGTACAAGCTGACCGGCAACCTGACCATTCAGGTGGCTCACAAGACAGGGCCGGAAGAAGACAACAAGTCTTGCTACCCGCCGCTCATCGTGCAGCCCTGCAGTGAAGTGCTCACTCTCACCAACAACGTCAACAAGCTGCTCATCATCGACTACTCCGAGAACCGCCTGCTGGCCTGCGGGAGCCTCTACCAGGGCGTCTGCAAGCTGCTGCGTCTGGATGACCTCTTCATCCTGGTGGAGCCGTCCCACAAGAAGGAACACTACCTGTCCAGCGTCAACAAGACGGGCACCATGTACGGGGTGATCGTGCGCTCCAACGGTGAGGACGGCAAGCTCTTCATCGGCACTGCCGTGGACGGCAAGCAGGATTACTTCCCAACCCTGTCCAGCCGGAAGCTGCCCCGCGACCCCGAATCCTCGGCCATGCTCGACTATGAGCTGCACAGCGATTTTGTCTCCTCCCTCATCAAGATCCCCTCCGACACCTTGGCCCTGGTCTCCCACTTTGACATTTTCTACATCTACGGCTTTGCCAGCGGGGGCTTTGTTTACTTCCTCACGGTCCAGCCCGAGACCCCCGAGGGCGTGGCCATCAACTCCGCTGGTGACCTCTTCTACACCTCACGCATTGTGCGTCTCTGCAAGGATGACCCCAAGTTCCACTCCTACGTGTCCCTGCCCTTTGGCTGCACTCGGGCTGGGGTGGAATATCGCCTCCTGCAGGCCGCTTACCTGGCCAAGCCCGGAGACACGCTGGCCCAGGCCTTCAATATCAGCAGCCAGGATGATGTGCTGTTCGCCATCTTCTCCAAAGGGCAGAAGCAGTATCACCACCCGCCCGATGACTCCGCCCTCTGTGCCTTCCCCATCCGTGCCATCAACTTGCAGATTAAAGAGCGTCTGCAGTCCTGCTACCAGGGCGAGGGCAACCTGGAGCTCAACTGGCTGCTGGGGAAGGACGTCCAGTGCACCAAGGCGGTAAGGAGGCCTCACCTTGCCCTGCCCTTCATTCAGAACTTGGGATCAAGCTTTCTGTCAGGGCCCCACTGCCAGACTGAAAAGAGCCCGAGATGAGAGAGGTTCTCAGATTCCTGGTAACAGGGGATCACCAATAACACAGGGTTTAACTTACACCAGACACTTGGGTCATGTTTTCTGATTGATCAGTTGACTCCTTTAATCATTCAAAAATATATCTATTGAGTGTCTACACTGTGCTAGATATAACTCTAGGCTTCAAGCTTCAGTGGTGAACCAGGCAAATACCCCTGCCGTCATACTGCTGATGTATGAGAGAGGCAAGAGAATAAAACATGTAAATATAGGCAGTTGGTCAAACAGAGATCATTGCTATGAAGAAAATTAAAGCAGTGAAAGGGAGGAGGCAGTACTGAGGGGGACCGACCTACTGACAAAGTGGCATTCAAGCAAAGGCTAAGGTAGGCAAGAAAGTGAGTATACAGGTATCTGGGGAAAGCAAGTATACAGGTATCTGGGGAAAGCTGCAAAGAATGCAGGACAGGCCTAGAATGTCTGAGGAACAGAAAGGAGGACTTGCAGCTGGAGAAGAGCATGTGAGAGAAAGAGGGGTGGGAGGTGAGGGTGGTCAGCAGTAAGGGGCACTAGATCGTGCATATGCAGGGCTTGCATTGGCAGTGGGATGTGCAGATTGGGAGAAAAGACAAGAGAGTGGAGTTTGACTCATAAGTGGAAAACTGGAGAAGAATCAGCAGACTTGGGAAAGGGAAGAGAAGAAGGAAAGGGGAGCTCAGGCTGCAGACTTGACAGCGAAGGCAAGAATATCAGTGGGGAGCACTGTTCTGTCCGGTGATCGGGACACTGCCCCCTTAGCGGTCACCATCATCTCCCCATTGTATCATCCAGCCAGCCAGCTAGCATCCATATGTCCACCTGTCCATCCATCCCTCCCTCCATCCATGCATCCACGCAGCCCTCCATCCCTTTAACAAGCAGGTATTGAAGATCTTCTGCCTGCCCCACACTGTCCTAGGCACAGGGACACACACATAAAAAGGTACAGTCACTGTAATGGTTCTCATAATTAGTGGGAGAGAGAGAGAAAGACAAAAGTAGGTGGCAAAATAAAATAGTGGCTAATAGTTTGTGCTTCTGAGACAAAAACCAGCGTTCGAATTCCACCTGTGCCCCTTCAGATGTAATTTAGCATTGCATGCCTCAGACGCCTTGTCTGTGAAATGGGAATAACACCTGCCTCATGGGACGATCGGATGAGATACTCTATGGAGGGTGGCGTCATGCCTGGCACGCTCACTTACAGTTACGAGGGAATGCTATGGAATGTGACAAGGGCTAAAATAGGTTTCTGTGCAGAGTGCTGTGAGCTTTGGATCTGCAGTCTGTGGAGCAAAGCCAAGACAGAGGGGCCCATATGGCTGCCTTCTGAGTACCCTAAATTGACACTGCCTCCTATTGGGACTGAAAACCTCTTCTTGAAGTGAGAAAACAGACCATGCTTACACCATGCTGTTGTTTCCACCAGCATTTGCTCAGCAGGGTAGGGTGATGGTTAAAACAATAGGATTTGAAGTCCAACAGATTTGGATTAAAAATCAGTTCTACCACTTACTACCTTTGTGGCTATAGGCAAGTTATGTACCTGGTTTGAATTATCATTTCTTCATCTTTAAAATAGGGATAATAGTATGCTTTTTTCACAATTATTAAAAGGATCAGATAGAAAATTTATGTAAAATGCTTCACAAAATATTTGGCACATAATAAGCATTCAATAAATGGCAGCATAATTATTCATATGAATAATAGTACTAAAGAACCAGTCATTTTGCTCTGGTCATTTTACTTTTGTGAAATAGGAGGTTGAGCTAGATAATCTCTAAAATGCCTTCTAGCACTGAAATTTTATGGCCTATGATCCTAACCAATCAGGAGAAGTGAAGAGGAAGTGCAAGTGTTAACCCTCAGAGGGGGCCTTTTTGGGAGGAAACTGCTGATTCCTGCCTGCCTCTGAGCTGGAGGGAAGAGGAAGCCACCACCCTTCTCTGCCCCAGTGGTGTACAGTGACAAGCCCGGGCTAGTGACCAAAGGGCAGCGAAGGCACCAGGAGAGAGGTGATGGCAGGTGAGCCAGGACTTCACTGAGAACAGCCCCTCACACCTTAACCTTTCAGCATCACAGCCTCCTGGGTCCTCCTTGGCATTAGGGGATGGGGTTGCAGGGAGAAGGGGACTGCACACGGAGAGGGCTCATTAAAGACCCTTATAATCCAAGGGATTCAAGACCCAGGGACACAGAAACCTCTTAGTGGCCTTGAGGGGATTAAGGACAAATGAGAGAAGCTGTGATCCCAGGGCTTGTTTTTAACATAACCGCTAGACTAACAGGGAACTTTCACATCAAGATAGAAAAATATTTGCGCTCAGTGGACTAGCATTCACTGAAGAGCAGCTGTGTACTAAAGGCGAGGCTGGGAAATGTCTGTGTTCTCTCACTTCATCCACACAGTGACCCTAGAAAACAAGGATTACTATTTCCACTTCACAACAGGAAAAACAACGACTCACAGAGACTAAGTCAATTCTTAAATCCACACAACTTTAAATGATAAAACGAGGATTTTAACTCAGTTCAGCCTGTATAACTTTTGGGCCTAAGCTTTTTCTGTTAAGCCATACTGCTTCTAAGGAAAGCATACCCAAAGTTCTCACCACTTGAGCAAAAACAAGGGGGCATCAGGTGTTGGGGGAATGTCTGACAATTTAAAAGACAGAAAGAAATATCAGCCGATCCCAGAGCCTTGGGCTCAGAGCAAACCATTTCCCTTACAATTCTGAGGATTCTAGAGTCAGGAGGGATGTAGGGAAAACCACTATTAATAGAGGGTTTTTCTGTCATCATTTCTTAGAAATTGGTTGGGGTTACACCTGTGCCCAAATTATACAGCCTTACCAGCCCCTACAGTAACTGGGAAAGCAGCTGAAGCCATGAAATCGAGGACTTTCAGAGCTGAAAAGAAGCTTGATGATGACCTTGTCCAATCCATTCACTTTACAGATGAGAACACTGAGGCTCAGAGAGGATAGGGGACACATCAAGGTCACACAGCCAGATAGTGGTAGAGGCACAAATCTAGATCTCCCATGTCTTACTGGGGCATTCTGTTGCCTACAATATAGGGATTAAGAAGAGAAGTAGGAAAGGTAAAAAGGAGTAGCTAATTACTCTCATCTACCTTTCCAGAGAGCTTGAGTGCTAATAATTATTTCAACAACTTGCTCTCTCTGTGGGAGAGAGGGTTGGGGGAGGGGGCGGGCCTGATTTGTAGCATTTGCCAATTCCCATGGTGTAAATACTACCACCATGGCTGGTTTCAGACTACCAGTGTGCTCTCACCAAGCACAGAGATGCACACACAGTCCTCTCTCACAGATTGATGGCTTCCAGCATACCACTGCTTCACGCCTTTCCTGAGTACTGGTTGGGCCCCAGAGTTCAAGGGTTATCCTGAGCCTGAAAATTAGTTCACTTCCCTAAAGAATACACACATGCTCACATAAGTGTAGCAACACCATTTCTACCAGTAGCAGGAGAAGCCGACCCCTGCAAAACACCCAGGAATCACAAGAGAAGGGAAATTCCTGGTTTGAAAAACAATAACAACAAGAAAAAAGCACATGCATTGCTTATAAACCAATTATTCCAAGGAAATGAGGCTGTCAACAAGAGATGTGTCACCCTGCTCCTCCCTGGTGAGCGTGACAGGAGGAGGTTAAGCGGGGCAGGGGGCAGGCATCTCCCTGATGCTTTCTGTGCTTCCCAAAACAGTCATTTCCTTCTTCCTTTGGGATGCCTTTCCAGACAGCTGCCAGGGGATTTGGGCTCTATCAAGCCCAGAGTCTGCAGCTTTTGCCCATAGAAGTACATGTCATGTAATCATGCAATGCACCCATCGTGGCTCAGTCCTTGCTACGCACAGTCAAAAAATGCCACCCGTTTGCAGCCCCTGTCCTGAGGAAGCATGCACATTCTTTTTTAAAAAAGCTGAATGAGATCTTCTTTAACATCTCCCAAAGAGGAAGCTACTCATTTAAGACTACATTGCTAGTTAGCAGTAAAGCACCGAGAGAAACCAGGTCTTCCTACTTTCTGTCTAGCATTTTTTTTCTCTCGCTCAGGGAAATCTCTTTTTAAATGTTACTCGGTCTCTCCTGACAGATATTATTTATGCCAGTACTCTACCACTCCCTCTGAAAGGCTACGAATAGGAAGGACATCGTCTCTTTTATTTATATTTACCCAAACATTGTTGATGATCTGTAATGTACAGTAGTGCAAAGAGTTATACAACTTACAAAACTCTTTTACATACACGATTTCATTTGCTCCTCAGCCATTCTACCAGAAAGATAATACTACAGATGAAAATACTAAGGCTTATTTAGATTAAGTAGCTTTTCCAAATTATAATTCTCAATACTATTCTGGCTCTTTTTAATCTCCCCCCAGTATATGATGTGGAGAATAAATGGCTTAAAATTCCTTGTGCCCAAAGGGAAACCTTGCAGCCCAAGAAACAAACAAGAAACCCTCTCCAGGCTAATAGAAATCCTGTGATATTGCCTCTGGGCTGAATACCACTGTAGGGACCCCTGTCTAAAGTAAAAGACCCCCATATCCACTGAAGCATTTTTTTAATTAAAACAAAAAAAAAAAAACAGAAAACAAGTTCGAGCAAGTCACTTTACAAATTGCCCCTGGTTCTCTTGGCAGAAAAATGAATGGGTGACTCCAGGTGAGCGGGAGGAATTTCCATTCCTTTATCTGGTTTTGTTGGCGCCAATATGGAATTTGTAGGTTAAGTTGGTGAATTCTGTTTTCAGTCCACGTAGGGCCGCCGAATCCTATGTCTGTGCCTCCCCAAGGCCTGGCGTCCTAGGGCTGGAGCTGGGGGGCGGGGGCGGTCTAGAGGGACTTGGCTATGCCCCGCTGCTCTTCACCCAATTCCTTCCCTTTCCCTCCAGCCCGTCCCCATCGATGATAACTTCTGCGGACTGGACATCAACCAACCGCTCGGAGGCTCAACTCCAGTGGAGGGCCTGACCCTGTACGCCAGCAGCCGGGACCGCATGACCTCCGTGGCCTCCTACGTTTACAACGGCTACAGTGTGGTTTTCGTGGGCACGAAGGGTGGCAAGCTGAAAAAGGTAAGAGTGTGTGAGCTCGGACACCCCGATTCTGTCCAGCTCCTCAACTGAAAGTCCCTTAGGCTCTATTTTATGGTAGCTGTTGGAGGAGACCTAACTACAAGCGACTCTTGATTTTCCTGGGGAGAGGGAGAGGGGCAGGGTCAACTTTATGGATTATCTTCTAGCTGCTTCCCCGCCGCCGTCAGCCAGTGGTTGTCTAGGAATTCGGAAGGTGCATCTGCCTAGGAAAAAGAAAAATCATTCTTCATTCCCAAATCAAGTTAAACTGATCTTTTGATTATCTACATTAGGAATCACCCACTTCACAAATCACAGTAGAGTTGATTATACTGGCCAGAATTCTTTGTTGAGTCCAATGAAGCCGGTTGAAGCAGAATATGAATCCCAATTCTAAGAAGCTGGGGCAAATGTGGGTGCTGCTCTCTGATGGCATGTGAAACTGCCTGGGTATAAGGCCAGTCTCCTGTCTTCCCTCTTCCTGCAATCACAGACTCTCCCCCTCCTCACCCGCCCCCCACCAGATCTGAGCTACAAGGAGAAAGCAGACATCTTATTCCATGCCTACCCTAGGTACCTCTGCCAGCTGGAGGGTTCAGGCTATCTGGGGCTGGCAGCACGGGAGTCCTTTTATGCAGCAGGCTAAAGCCAACAGCTTGTACCTGCTTGTCTAGTGCTGAGGGTGCAGGCAGAGAGCACAGTCTGCTTCATTATGTGAGATTACAGCAGCCACATTCTTTCCGGTCCCAGCTAATCCCCTTTCCCCAAGCTCTCACCTCCCTGCCACCTTCCCCCTGTCCCACCACCTGTGGATCAAGGAACATGCAAGGCCTCACTGCATCTCACCCTCTGAAGCTGTCATCACCCCTGAAGCTCTTCCTCCTAATATATTTAAAGCATTAGGAGAGAAGCTGTTTGGGAATGTGAAAGGGGGGTAGAAGGGAAGGAGTCTGAGGATGAATTTCCATGTCCTGCTTGTTCTGAGGTACTGCCAGAGGAGGTGAAAAAAACTGGTCTGGGTTTATGTGAAGGTGCTGAACCTTGCAGACCTCTCCTGGTTCCCATGATACCAAAGCCTTTTAACCCTTATCTTGGCTCAGTGGAAAGGTTCCTACATGTTCCTCGCTTGTGTCCATCACCCTGCCTGGACTGTAGAGTCTGTCTTGGCTTCCAGGCATATGGAGAAGAGAATAAGTGTGGTCCCTGAGTTTACGTTCCCAAATGAGGGAGGAAAGGAGTTATTGGGTAAGATCCCATTATGATTTAAAGGTGGCATATTCCACTGAAACAGGGTTCAGCTTGGATCCCTGAGGCTGACTGCTTCCCTGCTCAGCCAGACTCAGCACATAAAGCTGTGCAGGTTGTGCCTGGCACAGCAAAGGGGCCTAGGATGAGGGGAAGGGGTTGAAATCCAGCCTGAGCTCTTCTTGTCAAGCCATGTACCCTGGGGGACAGACATCTCCCCAGAGGGGCTCCTCTTACTAATTCATCTGCCCATAAGGCCTGCCTTTTTCTAAATGGCACAAAGACTTTGTAAGGACCAGCAGCAACCACAACTAGGACAGTGCCCTGCCCCTTCCCTATCCCTTTCCCTCACCTTCAATCACTGCCCTGAATCATTCGCATGACTCTCGGTCCCCTTTGTTCTTGTGAAATTCTATTAAAGGCAGGGCCATGCTTTATTCATATTTATTCCCTTCCTCCTCCCTAGTTCCTCTGCCTAGTGTTCGCACATGGGATAGGCCCCATGGCTGTTTTGCAAAATAGAACCATTCTCTGAGGAACCTTAGAGATCATCCAGCCCAGTACCTTCACTACATTCCAGAGAAACTGAGGCCCAAAGAAGAAATGTGACTTGCCCAAGCACAGAGATCTAAGACAACTTGCCTCTTATCCTAACACCCAATCTGGCTCTCTTCAAACTTTGAGAAGCAGCTACAGAGCTAGGGATAGAGAACAATCTCCAGGTCCAGGCTTGCTACAGAGTTCAGCCAGGGGCTAGTGCCTCCACTCTCTTCAGTCCTAGATATGAGTTGAGGAATTAGTGTTTGCTGAAGGGATGAATGAGGATTGAATAAAGAAAAAATGACCCAGCCAGACTGAAAAGGACCCATGTGCTGACCTTTCCAGATCTCTGTGCATTTCATGCCACACGTGCAGGGGGCTGTTTGGGGCATCTTCCCAAGCCACACACCCAAGGGGGCCAAGTTCTCCTGGCCCTGTCAGAACCACAAGTCACCGTGGAGGCACGTCAGGGGGTTCAAGAGCGAGGGTGGGAGCGCGGCTGCCCACAGCTTGTTCTAACCTGCAGGCTGGCTGCTGCTCCTTACTCTTCACTTGGCTTCTCTTTGGCTATTTCTATGAGCTCATAATACCCCCTTCTCTAGGCAACTCACCCTTCCTTTCCACCTACACATCTCTGAGGCACCCGATACCGCACCCAGATTTCTGCCAGTCCACCATTTACCCACCCATTTGTTCCTAGCTCTCTCCAGATGAGGAATTTATGGAATGTCCCCAGGAAACCCTTCCACGGTCCAGGGCCCATAGCTCTTTCAACACAGGAAGGAAAATAAAGAAAAAAAAATAGCTAAGAGTTTGGAAAAGGGAGAGAAGCAGGGAGCGTCAGAACTACTCATTTCTTCCCTGCCTGGCCAGGCGTCTGTCAGACTGTCCAACCCTCATTCACTGGAGCCCATAGGAACGGGATGTCCCAGTGTGAAGAAGTTTAGAGGAAGCAGGGCTCACTAGAAGTAGCATGGATAAAAGGTGCTGTTAGGTGCTGAGTCACAGACTTCCTCATACACTGCTGGACACATGGAGAGCATCATAGATCTGGACACAAGCACAGGGAAAGAGTGGGTAGAATAAGGATAAGACTTCAGAAGCCAAGAGATATATCACTTCCATGGGTTAAAGGTGATAAAGAGACAGGCAGATTCACCACTGAAGGTGAACAGTTTGAGTAAAACCAGCAGTTATAAGGGTGATCAATCTAGAAGTGTTTATGGATGAAAAAGATTATCATGATTTGTTTAAAGGCAGAATGAAACAGGTGAATGATGAGTTGGGGGTGAGAGAGAAGGGCATTGTGGACCTCGGGTGCCAAAAGAAGTAGAAGAGCACTTGCAAGGGGTCTGGAGTGCACCCAAGGGCCTTGAGGAATTTGGAGAGCCTTCTGAGTTCCTAAAAGATCTCCTTTGGTAACCACTCAAATGAAAAGGATCTTGGGATTTTAGCTGATGACAAGCTCAACATGAGCCAACTATGCGACTCGGCATCAGCAGCGTTAATTTATGTTCACCACATTAATAGAATAGTTTCCAGGTCTTAAGAAGCAGTGGCTCCACTTGAGGTAAGAGATAATATGGTAAGAGGGTCTTCAGCAAATTTAAAAATGGTCAGCAAGATAACCAAAAGCTGGTAAGACATGGGAAACATGCCATATGAAGAAAAAAATAATTTTAAAGTATGTTAACCCAAGGGGAAAAAAAAAGAGTAAAGGGGGAGCCAAAACAGCTCTCTTCAGATAATATAATTTACTAAGCACATATTCTGTGTCTAGCACTATCCTAAGAGCTTTATCTCTAATGACTCATTTAATCTTTATATAATTCTATGAGGTGGTTGCTATTATTATCTCCTTTTTAAAGATGAGAAAATGGAGGCCAAGAAAGATAAAGAGTCAGTATATGAACACAGATCATCTGGTTTCACATCCAGTGTGCTTAACCATTAAGCTATGGGAGGTGAGTTGGAGTCCCATGTGGCTCCAGAGGATAGAATAGGGCCACTGAGTAGAAGTCATAGTCAATCAGCTCTCCATAAGGGAGAGGCTTCTTATAGCCAAACTGTCCCATACGGAATGAGTTGACCTAAGAGGGAATGAGCACTCTGCCAGTGGAAATATTTAGGTTGAGACTCAGTCATCAATCAGGCAGGCTGGAGAGGGGACTCTTACACTAGAGCAGATGATCTTTTCAATTATTCAGCCACTATTCCTCTGACTCCTTCATCAGGAGTGTATGACAAAGGAGGGCAGGCTGTGACAGAGAAGAGGAGCAAAGAGGGGATCCAAGACATCCTGGATGAAGGTTTGAAGTCTGAGCTGGGTTTGAGCCTACCCTTGGCATAGCTTAAAGCCCCCCAGGATGAGGTAGGAGGTGCTTGGCACAGACAGGGCAAGGCATGGCCAAGATGATGATGGTAGACAGGCTTGGGGCAAGACACAGGGTGGGGAAAGCAGGTTAGTCTGGGGCCTGGGCACACTGCTGTGATGACATCCCTCCCAGCAAAGAGGAGGCTGTGGGAGTCCAGATAAGAGATCCTGGGAGTTGATGCCAAAGTAGTTGGGGAAGAGTAGCAGCAGGAACATTTAATATGACTTTCCAGGTTGAAGGGAGGCGTCAAGAAAGCAATTGAGGCACAAGTAGCAGGGCATAAGAGGGAGGGGGACACACTGAAAAGGAGAAGATGCCAGGGAGAGGGGAGGAAGGACTGTCTTGGGGTTCAGGGAAAATTCAGGAAGCCTTTGTTTGCAACTATTGAAACTACTGCCTTAGCCCTGGTTTCACATCCTTCCAGGGCCTCCTCAGAGAGGCTGGGGTGGGCATGAGGAGGTGGGTGGGTGTGTTCTGCTCCCACTCTCTAGCTTCTTGCCCAGGGGTCCTTAACCAGCAGCCGAGAGTGTTGGCTCTCTGTTCTCCACTCCACCTGGAAAACCTTTGCGAGTTGCTCAATGGCTGGTGGCATGTCTTTCCTCATGGCTTACCCTGTCCTTTCCAGCATTGTGAATGTCACCCTCCTCAGAGACACCCTCAGCATGCCACCAAATGCTTGCTGCAAGAGCATCTGCTAAGGTGGCAGCTGCCAGTGTGTCCAGTGCTCTCGAGATCCACAGATCCTTGAGGACAGGGACCCTCGTCTTCATTCTTATATACCTCAATCACCAGTATCAACATATATCACATGTTAGCTGCTCATTAAATTAACTCAAATTTATTGGGTATATACTGTGTGTTATATTCCCATTTGCATTGACTGGAATGGAATCAGACAGCATAAGTGACTCCTGTCTATGTGGCTAGTTTGCAAAGGAAGTTATGATGTATTGGCAGGTTGAGGGAGAGGAGAGGGTTGGAGTGGCACTGAGGATGAGTCCAGGAGGCACAAGAATGCTGGTGGGTAACAGGAAAAGAGTTTGATTTCTGATTAATAACATTTTGAAGAGGGTAGGGGTTACTTTCAGAAGTGTTGACTGGGGTGGAAGAAGAGAATGGCATTTATACCATTGCGTAGAGATCCCCAGAGTAGCAGAAGAGCCATGTGCCTTTCCTGCAGCAGGGGGGTACTTAGTAAGAAGGTCCAGTAACCACTGGTCTTCCTGCCAGCCCTCTGTTTTTAGGACTCTTGGGACATTTCGGCAAGTCTTTAGAGACTTAGCCCTTTCTATGCTCTGGAGAGGCCCAGGTCTCTTTTGGTACCACCTCCTTTCCCATTAGCTAATAGCAGCTGAAATGCCTGTGAAATTCTTGAGGAAAATGCTGTCTCCTTTTCCCTCCGGGACATCCCAACTCAAGGTCTCCAGTCCCCAGCCCACAGGAAGCCCTGACGTCCCAAACCGATTCTTCTCTTTTTAATCTCACAAATGATTTACTAAGCAAAGCCGGGAAAACTGCAAGCCTTTTGCAGTAGAAGCTTACGCATTGGAAAGAATCCATCAGGAGCACTGAACTATTTATTAGCTCTCCCCAGCCCCAGATTTATTGCTCACTTTTATGGTAACCCCGTGTGTTGACAAGATTCCTCTATGTGGCCTTTCTATGTTTTCTCAACTACTTCAACTTTTATGATGATTATTCCCTACATATCTACCCCATTTTACAGATGTGGAAAACTGAGCCACAGAGATATTAAGCATCTCACCTGAGGGTTTATGACCCACCGTTGAAGGTATTGACATTGGCGTTGATATTTCCTCCCCAAACACACTCAAGTCCCTAACCTGTTTTTTTGGCTCCTTCATGGGGTGGAGTTACCTTGGCTGACAGAAGGCCAAGTTAGATGAAAAGCTGAGAAATATGCCTTTCTCTCTCTGCCAATCCTGTCAAACAATAGCCACTCATTCCTCTGAGTGGAAATGATTCACTCGTCTCTCGGTGTGAACCCTGATTGAGTAAACAGGCAGGGCTCCAGGTCCAATTCCAGGAGCCCTAGTGGCTCTCCTGGGACTTGTGACCGCTGCCCCAGGCCCTGACTCCCCCAGGCATCTAGACAGTGCTGGGGCTTGGGTTAGTCGGGAGCAGACACCCTTCTTCCCCTCCCCAAAGCCTGCGTCGCCGAGGTGGGACAGTGGCTCCGGGAGCTCACCACCGCATCCCTAGTAATGAGTTTGGCTGCCTGCCCAGGCTCCCGCCGCCAAACCCACTGTTTGTTTTGTTGTTTTATAGGCCTCTTGGGTCCCAGGAACTGGTCTGAAAGCTGGGAAAGGCTGCATTGGTTGGCACAGTGAAGGAGCATATTTACAGAACCCCCTACCCCCCTGCCACCACCTCCCCCTGCTCGAGCACGACAGGTGTAGAGAGGGAAGTGCTGGTTTCTATCCAGAGCCCAGCTGACCCCAGAGGAGAAAGCCCTGATCTCTCAGAACCATTCTGAAAGAGGGGCAAACTAAGGGCTCATTTGTGTTTTGCATCTTTTGTGCAGCTCCTTATATACTTCAATCCTGGGCAGTCCCTACACGAGGCAGAAGGCTGTGTGTTTAGCAGGCTGCTATGCAACCCGAGAGTGAGCCCCTGTTTCTCAGGCCTTTGTCTCAGGACAGGTGAAGGGGACTGTGTTTAGGGGACAAGGAGGTGGGAGGTTATGATTCAAGCTCACAGAATCCAGGTGGCCCAAACAACCCATGTGAAATTTTCCGGAGACTACAGAGGCCTCATCTTAGGGAAAATGCAAACCACAGAAATACATGACCTTTTGGACCACTCCTCCTGCCTCGCCTGTGGCTGCTGGGCGTAGATAGACATATCCCTCAGGGTTGCAAGGGACCTCCAGAGACCTCCTGGTCCAGTTCCCTGCCTTCAGGTCGGAACTTGTTTGCATAATGAAGAGTATACGGCCTGTCAGCTTTTGGTCTTGTCTCTAACTGTCTAACTATATGACCTTCTTGAGCTCCGGCTTCCTCATCTATAAAATGGAGACAATATGGTACATGCCTCATGCTATCATAATGAGAATTAAATGAAACAATTCATTGTTAAACTAATGTTTATTGAATACCTACTGTGTGCCAGGTGCTGGGTATATGGTAGTGAGCAAAACTGTCAAAAACACCTTCCCTAACAGAGATTGTATCTTGATGTGGAAAGAGAGACAAAAAACATGAATAAGCATAATATATCATCTGTTTAGAACGTGATAAGCAACCATAGAAAGAAATAGAGGATAAGTGAAATAACTCATATAAAACAAGTAGAGAGCTGCTTGAGCATACAGGCTCTTAAATATTAGCTGCTATTATCACTTAACTTGTGAGCCTTAATTTTTTTTCTTCTGTGAAAGAGGGTAATAATAAAGACCTTGCATATTTGTTGTAAGGATTAAATAAAACAATGTGTGAAAAGTGCTTGGCACAAAAGCACTTTCTATTATTATTATTAAAATCTTTGAGGCTTCCCCCAAATCCTGCATCTTCCTTGGCTCCCTGGGGGCAGTGAAGCTGTCAGATCAGTCTGCTTTTCAGTGACATGTTTACAAGGTCAGATGGGGGGAAAGAATCCTACCCCTTGCTCCCAGCCCTGAGTCATGGGAAACAATACTTAGAAAACTGGACCAGCTGAGCCGAACTAATCTAATCCTGCTGGACTTTGGCATCCAGCTGCATTAGTCACTAGCGATAGCTTTCGGAGTTCCATATCACCAAACAATATGTGCTGACACCCTCCCCAGGGTGGGGCTGGGGGAAGTATTGGTTCCACTCTCGCAGCTTGGCAGAATTAAGTAAAACAGGGCCATTCCCTACTCTTTAGATGCTCCCAAGCCAACCATACTATCCCAGTGCTGCATAGTTCTGGCTCAGATGAACTGTGTTCCCATTGGGGAAACCTCAGTTATCTCATCTATAAAGCTGGAAAACTATACCTCCCTTGCAAGATTGCTCTGCTTATTAGTCATGGAGCATGTAAAGTACCTAATACAGAGCTTCACCCTGAGTAGGTGCTCAGTAGATGGCAGTCACTATTGCCAGTACCACTTTCACTGCTACCGTGACTTCCGTTCTTACCATGCTGTTCTTCCAAGGAGCGCAAATCCCCTTTGTTTCTATGAGCACATTAATCTCATACCATTTTTGGGTGAACAAGAATGTTGCACATGGTTATACTAAAGTTCACAGAGCTCACAAACTTCTTCAGAGTCACATGATAAATCTGAGTAGGATATGGGAATTGGAAGAGAACTGCAAATATTTCAGGGTGGAGATGGACCCAGCATGCACCTAGGCTCCTCGTATAGTTCAAGATGATCAAGCCAAAAGCTTGTACCTATTTGAGCTTCTCCGTATTTCTGTTATCATGAGCCCTTCTTTCCAGGGAAGCGGAGAATATATGGAGACACAAGATGAGGGGGTGGGACCTGAGGTTCTACTCTTCTGAATCTCTTTGCAGGACTCAAATGCTTTTCCGGCCTCAACTTCCAGAGGGGTTTCTAGACTCCAGGATGGAGGAGTTTAGTGCCACTGGGGTTGTTGCAGTCAGTATCACCTACACCATGTTCTAGTTTTGTGCTTCAAAGACTAGTACCACCGGTTGAATGATCCCAACTAACCTAAAAGGAGGAATAACATCAATAGGCTTTGATTGTTCTCAAATTCTCACTCTTTAGTGTTCTAGGTTGGATGGGAGGACAACAAAGGAAAGGAAAGAGACTGTGAAATTGGGATTCTGCAAAGGGGTTAGGGCCCCCAGAGGAGAAAGTTGATCAACTCCATCACCCAAGGCCAGAAGTCTTCTTCTAAAAGTATGTCATAGGTTTTATAGCTAAGAGGCATCACTTAGCTATAAAATCTATGGTCCAGCCATCTGACTTTGGGCAGGTGAGGTGTTCTTGTCCCATTTTATGGATGAGACAGCCTAGGCCTAGAAAGAGTAAGTGATCTGCTCAAAATCACCCAGGTTCTTACCAACAGAGGTAAGACTAGACCTAGGTTTTTAGATTCCAATTTTAGGGCACATCTCTCCGTATCATATGGAAAACTATTCTCTCAGTAAAGCCTCAGACTAAACTTTCTTTCTCTCCTTAGCATGTAGATCTTTACTAAGCAGAACCTAAAATTGGGCTGGAAATCATTCCCCCCAAGGTTAAGAGACCAGCTGAGTTCCCTATCCCAGGCCTGACCACATACACTTGCATCCCTGAGCTCTCGCTCCACAGGTCTTTGGGGATCTTACTAAAGCCAAGTGAGCAAGAAGGCCAACTTAAGCACAAAATTCTTGCCTTAGGGCCTAAGAAGTTGTGACAAATCAGAGAACACTGAACTGAGAATCTCAAATCTTGAATATTAGTCCCATCTCTAAGTATGCCACTTTCTTTTTAGCTATAAATTAAGCGCTATGTGAGCTAAGTGTTTTTTAGATTTTTTTTTTCAGTTAAGCCTCACAATATCCTTGTAAGCCAAGGATTAATGTTATTTTACATTTGAGCAAATAGGCTTGACAAAGTTAAGTAACTTGCCAGAGTCACATTGCTTCTAAGTAGGAATCTGGGATTTGAACTTAGATTGCTCTAACTCCAGACCTGAAGTTTTAACTACTGGCTTTTAACATTCTATTATATTTCTCTAAGATTCTGTTTGTCCATCTGTGAGCTACCACCTGCCCTACAGAGAGCTGCAAGAAGATGCATGAGAGAATGAGTGGGAGGGCTAGCATTTTGCACTCTTTCAAGCAAAGATGCCCTGGAAACCCGGGACATGGCAGCTGTCACCTCGGCACACGCTGCCTTGTGTCCCTCCCCTCGGGTCGCCTCCTCTCCTTCCCCAACCCTCTCAGCCTGGGCCACAATGGACAGGGTGGCAGCCCTTTGTGCCACACACAGTTCCCAGCTGACTCCCCTTTCTCCAGGCATCATTGTTTGCTGTGAGCTTTCTGAAGGAGAGACAAAGGAGTGTTGCTGACAAGGCCAAGAGCTGTTGTGGAAAGCGTGGGGTCTGGGCCCATCACCCGTGCATCCCTTGGAGCCCCCAGGCTATTCTTCAAAGAGGCTGTCTGGGATCTTTTGTGTGCCAGTCATACCCATTCAGAGCTGGTTGGGCAAAGGTTGAGGGGGGTGGAGGAGAACACTGAGAAATGGAGTCATTTTGATCTGGCAAAATTGGAAGAGACATTAATGCAATAGTTAACAGTAGACCATGCTGGGGGGATGGGCCTGAATGCTTGTTCTCTGTTTATGGGCTCATGCAATTCCATCAATATTGATGCCTGATGCCTTTGATTCTGACACTAATCATTGCTATGAATTAAATTTGCCGCCATATAATTAGGATTGCTATTAATAGGGCCCTGAGCTAAACACTACGGTGCAGCATGTCTTTTTCTTGATAGAAAATGGCATCCTTGGAACTCTGCTAATGGGGCGCACCTGGGATTTGCCAAGAATGATGTGAAAAGTATACATTCTATATTTGTATCAGGCCTTTACTGAAATACCAGCAAGGAAAGGTGAGGCTGGGAGGAAAGTTCTCTCCTGCCTGGTGCTGTGGGAAGCAATTGGGTATCTCTTCTGCTCTTTAAAGTCTTTAGGAAAGGATATTACTGCGTCAACATCAGTCACTGGTGGTCAAGCCTTAGACATCTCATAGTCAGGAAATTCTTCCTTTAGTCTAAGCTAATGCTAGTCAGCTTAGGCTATGAGGCTAGATACTATTGTAATTTCTTTTTCAGTCTTTAAGGCAGCTATGAGTCAACTAAGGGAAGAATAATGTTTCTTTATGCCCGAGCTTGTTTGAAAGGGGCTGAATAAACCTCTATCGATAGGCCCAGTTGGACCTCATTTCTAGATATCATTTGGGCGAGACCCCCACTCCCAAGTGACTCAAAGGACTCCCCCCATAGAGTTCCCCAGGTCACAGAAAATGCGTTAACCCCACATATGAAAGAGCCCACTGCTACACACGGTGGAAAATGTTGAACTCTCTCTCTTTTGAGATGCTTTTCCAGACAAATATGAAGCACATTTAAATTGAGGAACTCACTGTCCCAACCCCACCAGAGTCTTTTATTCTAAACATGCTCCAAGTTCAGCTTTGGTGACTCTCAATTCCTCGTTCACCCTCAGCCTGAGCAGTCACATATGTCATAATGCACATGGGTTGCCTGGCCCCTTTCCAACAGTGGCACGTGTGATGACCCCTCTTTATCACTTGGAACAATAAACTTGCAACAGTTGGCATAAAGGATGCATTAATCCCTGCTCGTTTGACCTACAGACTGAAAATAATTTTTCTCCCACCCATCATGTATTGATTTTTTTCATCCATACTTTTTAGTCATTGTGAGAAGTCTTTGGAGTTGGATGGACCTGAGTTCAAGTCCTAATTCTACTAGTTGCTAAATGTGCGATCTTGGTTAAGTTACTTAACCTCTCTGAAACTCAGAGTTCTCATCTTGAAAATGGGGATAGTAATACCTACTTCATAAAGATTATAGTAAGATTAAATAAGTATAGTTATTGCTTAACACAGATTTTTCTATGTTTAGTAAGAGTCTGTTTTCTCTTTCTCCTCTCACATATACCCAAACCAGAGGATGAGAGATCACCTTACCCTCTCAACCCCAATGCTGCTTCTTGGTACTCATGGCATTCAGGAAAATGCCACTTTATTCTCCACCCATTCTCAGGGACAGCACACAGAAAATTAATTCCTCCAAAGCAAATGGTGAACTGGAATCTGAATTCAAATGTCTTCAGCCTTTTTCACCACATACTGTAACACTGAACAGAGGCTTCTTGCCATATTCTAGATGCCATACTCTCTACTGCTTCTCTTGTTTCTCACCTAGTCCAGAGCCTTAGGCAGAGCCAACTTAGTCTTGAAGATGATCTAATAAAGAGATACAGACATGCATACCCCAATTAGATGAAATGGAACTGAGATTCTGGAGGCTAGGCAAGTTTCTGTGCTGAAACCATTCTGAAGGTCAGGGCCTAGAGCTCTATCATATAACTCGAAGGCACTGAGCACTTAAAGGATACTGAGAAATGGATGAGAACCCAAAGCAGGAGTTCCTCATATTCAGGGTTTTTATGCACTTTTTTTCATCAGTCCCATACAGACCCATTCTAAGAAAGAGCATACATAAATGCTGTGTAGATAGATACTAATTGGCCAGTGGCCAACCCTTGCCAGAGAGCATAGAAACTTTTCTATATAAAATCCCAGAAAAGAATTAAGGTGTGTAGTTGAGTCTTCAGGTATTCGATGTTTTCATTAATTCAAAAACAAGTAATTTTACTCTTCATACCTGAAGTTGAGAGGGGATAGGGATGCTTGTCAGGTTACTGCTGGTGTTGTTTCGGTTCCCACTGAATCAGGGACATTAATCAGTCCCTGTAATGCTGGAAAGTAGGCTGATGTTGGGCAAGAATGCAACTACTCAAATAAACATTCAATCATGCACTTAACGTAATTATTCTCACCCTGTGGGTTATCTTATCACTTGCAAGATCTCGAGTGATACAACCAAAACCCCAAAACTGACGCACCCTACGAGACAACTTGACACACCTGCAAATCCCCCTGCACCTCTCATCTTTCTTCAAGTCTAGCTGCTGTCCCTCTTGAAGCTGTAAAGTGTTAGGTAGACTGAGTCTAAGACGGATTGGTGGTAGCCCCAGAGGAATCCACAGTCAGAGAAATAGAGAAAAAATATGTCCAACCTTACCCCACAATCAAATGAAGGAAATAAAAACTCTGTCTCCTTGGTGTCTCCCCAGTATTTATGTCTGAGCTCAGCAGACACCCCTGGGCTGCAACCAGTCTGTGTATTAGCATTAGTCCATTACACTTTTTATGATGCATGTTACCCAATCCCCCCCCAACTCCCCATGCACCATTTTATGACTGTCCTTTTCATTTCTGAAAAGAGCGTCACAGAATGGCAGATGCCTGCATTTCCCCACTCATTGGGGAGCTATTTGTAGGCAGCCTGTCCCAGGTCATAAACAACGGAAGATAAAAACCACAGCCACTAGCAGTAAATGCATCCAAGGCCAAGAAGGTGCAAAAGTAATGGGGGAGGGGGTTGTAAGCTTGATGGTGTCCTATAAGCCCAGTAGCCAGTGGGTCTGGGGCAGATGCTTCCCACAAAAAGAGAGTCAAGGGGCTGGTGCAAAAGTAGATGCCAGCCTCCCAGACCCTATCCCCCACTGAAGCCACTTGTGCCTTGACTGTGATCAGAATCCATAAATTTTCCAATAAGGAGAGAGGAAGGTTCCTTTTGGCATCATTTTTTCCTGCCAGCTCATGATGCTACATTGATTACTGTCTACTGCTCACTCCTAGATCCTGAAGTAACTTCCTATAAGTTTCTCTGCCTTTTCCCACTCACTCTCCCTGTGAAATCCCTCTAAACTTTTCCTCCTCCCTTCTCCAATACTCTTTCCCTCCCTCATGCCCCAGCCCAAGTCTTGCCAATCAATCACCACTACTTCTGGCTCATTAAATCTTCAGCCTGGATGGTGGTGACCATGACAGTGATATTTATTTATCCCACCTTTTGAGCTGCACCCACAGGCAAGTCACTCATGACACTGCAGGAGCCAACACCCGGAGCCAGCTCTGCTCCATAAAAGGCACCCCTGGGAGAGGCAAACCAAATTCTGAATGAATAATTGGTCTAGTCGAGATTTCTGATCTTTTCTACACGCACACACAGCAACTGAAAGCAAAGAAGGGGGTTGTGGCGGAGAGAAAGGCCAGCTAGCAAAGCCCTGAATGATTAGTTAATGCACTGAATAGTATTCTCTCTCATCAGCCCCATCTCGGTAGCAGGAAGCATAGAGAGGGTGCAGATGATGCTGTCCCTTTCTTCTCATTTGGTTTTGGACTCCACATCAAATGAAAACATGTAGATGAAAGTGATGGGAATTTAAAATGTATGTACAAATCAGACTGCTGGAGATAGTAGCTATTATACTGTGTGTATGTTTTTTTGCACTAAGCTACTAAATTATTTATTGGGCACCGGGCTTTAATCTCATAAACCTGCCTGCAGGCCTCAGGCCCCAGCAGCCTGCGGACTGCATAAAACACTCTGTCGTGTGGGCTGATGGAGCACTCCCGTGACTCTAGGTAGCGATTGTTCATTTTCACTCGGCCTTTTCCCCCAGATCGGATCATTAACAGCAGGTGGACCCCAAGAAGAACCTTCTCATTTTCCCTTCCCTGTGAACTTGGAATTGATTTTCATCTCTTAGCAGACAAGGCCCCCAGCCAGAGCATGAGATACCACGGGAGCTATGGCAAAAGACTGTTCTCAGAGTCTCTTTCCTTGGCTATAGCTAGAAAAGGGAATGAATGACTCCTGGACCATTGGACATTGCTGGGATTGTCCAGAGTGAATGTGCCCCAAACTATGAGCTTCCCCCAGGACTTATGGATGGATGACCCTGGACAAATTGTTTTCTCTCTGGAGCCTCAGTTTGCCACTTTGAAGTACAAGGGATCGTCATTGTCTTTCTCCCTAGCTCCCAGGTCTGTGGGGCAACTCTCTGGGTATGACTTTCCAGCCATTCTCTGAATGTGAAGATAATAACCATAACCCCTTTAAACTCATTCAGTGGGGCCTGGGGTGGCCAGAAAGGTCTATGAAGAGCTTTCATGTATCTATCACCTACTTCAAGCTCACCTAGCAATCCTAACTATCCCATGTGTCATGATCTTAAGGATGAGGAAATTGATTTGCCCACCATCACCCCGTAGTGACACTGGGATTGGAACCAGGATGAATGCCCATCCTATTTCTACTCTAATCATAACCTGGGTAAGTGAGCTCATTAGCATTAGGCTAATGTAGAAACTGAGGCACGAATCATCTGGCCACCCCAGGCCCCAAGGGCTGTGTGGGAGGAATGCTAACACCAGTGCCCTTGTCATAGAAAATTGAGCACAGGGAGTGTGCTTTCCAAACCCTGATTGAGCAAGAGAAGCAATGCCAGGTCTGTCTGGGTTTCATCATTCATTGTGCTGCTGCAGCCAAAACTCTTCCTTGCAAAGTTAGGGAGGCGGGGAGACCCAAGAGGAAAATATTGCAGTAATTGAATGCCCAGGATTTTTAATCTATGTTCTAGGCTTTAGGAGTCCATGACCCACATGTAAAAAAATTTTGCAGATATTTCCATGTTTATATATATTTTTCCTGTAATGGGCCCATTGCTTTTATCAGATTCTCAAAGTTATCTATGACCACAAAATGTTAAGATCCAATATCTGAAGGTTTGTAGACTGTGCCTTTGTGCTTTAGGGAGACCACTCCAAATCAATCCTCCAATTGAAGGCATCTTGTTCTCATCTATTTTATATACAAAAGTTATGAGTATGATTTTTGTTGTTTTTTAAAAACAGGTTCAAATGCAATGTGGGGTCTGCCCAACGATCACATGGCGTGTACCTCTTGTAGTAGCACGCATGCACAGATACTCACTTAGCACCTGCACAAGGACAAGCAAATACACACACACACACCCACACACATGCAAGCTCCCACTTCCAAACCTGGAATCAGTAGCAACAGAACAAGGCAAGCCTGAAAGAACCCAGAGCAGGGCCAAGAGATAAGCTAGAAGGCCCAGGCAAAGAGAATAGGTCAGGGCATATAGAAAGAGTGGGCCATTGAGAGCTGTTCCTTCAGGAGACAGTATGGGTCGCCATCTTGGTTGTAAAGAGAGCACAGACTGGGAGAGGAGGCCAAAGAGGTGGCACCAGTCAGAGGTTGGAGTCCAGTCAACTGGGTTGGACTTAGTGCAGACAGGAGGCAAAAGGCAGGGAGTCTAGCCAAGTAGGATAATAATGGCTCCATGAGCCCTGGATGCTGGCTCTGTGCTCCTCCTCACTTCGGCACTTTGCATGTGTTGTTCTCTTGGACTAAGAACATTTCTCCCTTTTCCTTGCCAGCTACCACCTCCGCCTGATCAAGATGCTTAAGCAACATCACTTCTGGGAGGTTCCCCAATGTGGGCTAGCTACCCTTCCCGTATTCCCCAACGAAATGGCCATAAGAATAGAGGGACACAATGTTAAGAAAAGTCCTGGCCTTGGAGCCAAAGTATCTGGGTTCAGCTTTCCTGGCTCTGCCCCTTAATATTTGTGACCGGTTTGTCCCTGTTTCTTTATCCATAAATTGGAAATAATAGTGGCTACCTCACGGGATTGTTGTGTAGGTTAAATGAATTAATGCATGAAAAGCACATAGATCAGTGTCCTATATAGAATAATTACTCAGTAAATGTCACCTCTTATTATTATTATTATTATGGGACTTGTCAAACTCTGTTGTAATTGCCCTTTTTCTTTTTTTTCTCTCCCCCAGTATACTTTGAGCAATTTTAGGAAAAAGGCTGCATTTATCATCTCTGTGCCTGTAGCAGACATTCAATAAAAGCTTAAAAAGAAAGAGGAGGGGGAAAAGTAGGGAGAGGGAAGCAAAGAAGGAATCCTAGGATAGGAACCATTGCTTTCTCCCAGTTTTAAGGACTCCTTTTGATGTGAGCCAAAGGAGGTTTGCAGGAGTGTGCCACACCTCTGAGTAAGGTGGGACTTCAGGGGTTCTGCCGATGCCTGTGGCTGGCCTCACAGAGTGTATGATTTAGTGACATCTCATACATAGAAATTCCAAGCCATCATTACTGCAGTCAAATCCCTTTGGGGCTGTTCTTTCCCAAAGAGGAAAAATCCTTTGACCTCATTTAGCTTACAGCCTCACTCACCTGTCAGTGCCTCATCTGCAGATCCCAGCAGATGCTAGGTCTGTACCCAAACATGGCTGGCAACAGAGACACTGATGGAGGCCTGCTGGCGTTACTTGAAGGTGCCCTCTCCAAACCCCTCTGTGATTCCATCAACCTTCTAGATTTTAGAACTTAGTAAATTGCTCTCCTACTGCCACCAAGGGTTTGAAGGTGCAGAACTATACCCATTATTACTTAGCATGCTCATTCATACATTCATTCATTCAGTCATTAAAAAAACAGTATTAGAAGCGTCTACTATGTGCTTTTCAATATATTGCTTGTTTCTAACATCAGTATTAATTATATTAAGCCATGGGGTGATTGAGCTCCCCAGGGATATTAGGCAATGTCTGTAGACATATTTGACTACCATATCTGGGGTGGGGAATGCTACTGGAATCTAGTGGGTAGAGGCCAGGGATGCTGCTAAATGTACTACAATGTACCACACAGCCCAATATACCACACAGCCCCACAATAAAGAATTATCCAGCACAGTACTAATTTCAATAGGACTGAGGTTAAGAAACCTTGATAGAGGCAACAAACATTTATCAAGCATTTACAATGTGCCACTTACTGTGCTAAGCACTTTACCTCATTTAATCCTCACAATACCCCTGCAACATGAATATTGTGGCTATTATCTTCATTTTCTCAGATAGAACATAGGACTCAGGGACGTTAAATTATGCTCCTATTCATTCATGTAATATATAATTATTGAACAGCTCAGTACATGGTAGAGTTGGGAAAGAAACTCAGGTCTTCTAGCCCCAAAGTCTGTGCTCATCCAGCTAAACCATGCTAGCTCTCTGCCTAAGGCCAGGAAACAGAAAACATGAAATAAGTAAGTAAAATGAAGCATGAGTTCTAGAGGGAAAGCATAGTTCATAAATACCTTTGACTATGAGAAAAGATATTTCTTTCCTGCCGCCTTTCCCTCTGCCCCATACGTACTCACATGCATACACGTATGCAATTGAACAAAATCCTTCAGGCCCCAATTTGCTTTCAGATTTTTTTTTGGTGTGGGTGGTGATTTCAGCTAAAAATTCCACCCATTTTCCCCTCCACTAAAAATGCCTCTCATCTTACAAGCATAGTCAGCTCTTCAGCTGAAAAGAGGGTGGAGATATTTCCCCAGCTCCTGAAGTATCTTGATAAAGATCTATTCTCTGCCACCATCCAGCTTCTCCTAGTGCTGATTTAGTGGCTGCTGCAGGAGGTGCAGTATTTTATTTGTAGCTCCTGACCAATGGGCTCCATGGACAGAGGCAGCCTTGTCTAAAGAGAAGACTATGGACTTTGGAGTCAGTCTTGTCTTGGGTTCAAATCCTGTTTAGGCCACATACTAAGTAGATGGTATTTGGAAAAATTTTAAACCTCACTGAACTTTGGTTTCTTCATCTGTGAAATGAGAATGATAACAATTACCTTGCAGGGTGGCTCTGAAGAGTAAGTGAGGTCAGTTATGTTTGCCTTCTAGCACAGTGTTTGGCAGAGAGTGAGTACTCAGGAAATGCTAGCTATTATGCTCATCCTTCTGCCTTAGTACCAAGGTGGCTTTCTTCAGGGGCTCAGACAGATCAGGAGAAGGAGTCAGTATACCGTCCTAGTGCGCCAGCTAGGCCTTGCCTCCCACCTGCTCAGGGCCTCCTGTGGAAGGCCTGTCTATAGGTCAGCACAGCGCTCCAAATCAATCTGAAGCTCACAGCCTTGCTCCGCCTCTGCAATGAGTCCACTAACACGGACCACAGCTACCACCACTTCCCCAGTGAGCGCAGGTGAATAAGAGTCAATGCAGTATGACCCTCCACAGTTACCCCCCAACTCCACAGAGATTCAAAGGATGTCATGGAAAAGTTGAGTGGTGGGGCTGATTACTCTTTTTAAAGTTATATCCCCAGATCATTTAGGATCCTGAGGCTGGGAGAGATCTCAAGGATGGCTCGCCCTGATGACAGTCCTCACCCCTTTCCTTTGTTCCTTTCCTCATGCTTCTCATAGAGAGTTTTTTAGAGTGGAAAGAGAAGGAAAACTCATTCACTGGGAGCTCCTGGCCCTGTGTCATCCTATTGGAGCCTATTCACCAAGCCCAACCCACCTGAGGCAGGACGACATATGTATTGCTCAAAAGACTCTCAGAAGAGTAGCTTTGATCTCTCTGCCATCGTGTCTTTTGTGGCTTCTTGAATCTCTCGGTCAGGAAGATCCACTTTTACACATCACAGTCTGCATGGACTTCTACATTTCTCATCTTCTTGAGTTCTTGTAGCAGTTCTGGAGGTGGCTGCTCTAATCTGCATTTTGAAGGTGGAGTGAACAGAGGCCCAGTCAGTAAGCAGTGGAAGCTAGGCATAAATCCCAGTTTTGTGGCTCTAAATTCACTAATCCATGAGATGCCTTTGGACCCTTATCGTGTCCTTCCCTAAATCCAGCCTAAAATAGTCACTCAAACAATGTTCTTGGAACCCTCATTAAGTGTAGGTTATGGGCTCTGGGAGTTGTAAAGGACGATACAACATGGGACTGATTGCCTTTTTTTTTTCAGTGGTGGGACCAATTACCCTTTTAAAAGTTATATCTGCAGATCATTTAGGATCCTGGGGCTGGGAGAGATCCTCATGCTTCTCGTGATTACCCGATTTACTGATTATCCTTTTCTCAATTTGAAGTCAATTTCTAGACAGATGTGTTGTATCCTTCTCATTTTCAATGAAAACAGGATAGGCACCCTTCTCCATGAAGGTTCTGGCTGTTGTAGCACAGGCAGAGAGGCAACATGGAACTGAGGAAAAGAAACCCAAAGTTTACATTTCAATCCTGGCTTTATTACTGCAAAGCCATTGATTTTGAGAAAATCACCCAGTTCCCTTATCACTAAAATGACGATATTGTTGATTCTTGTTCCTATTTCACAGGATTACTGGGCAGATTTGGTGAGCTAATAGGAGTGAAAGCATTTGGTATATTGTACACTGCTGTACAAATGTGAGGGGTCAGTGCTCCCAATCTCTCCCCCACCCCACCCATCTTATTAGCAGCCGCCAATACTCGGTAGATATTTCTATTGCCAATAATTGTTGTGCCTTGGCATAGTTCTGTCGTTCCTTGTTCTAACTGCTGCCCCAAAAACCTATTCTCTTCTCTCCATCAATTGATGCTATAGGTTAAATACATTACAGTAGATTAAAATACCAACACCTATTAAAAAAGAAAAAAAAAGACATGAAATGAGTGGGGCCTTAGAGGAAGAGCCTAACATCTTCAGGTTGTATCCCAAGAGTGCATGTCCTAGATGAGTAAAAAAAAAATATGGATAAAAAATAAATAAATAATAGGGGGATTGGGGTAAAATAAATTGGGTAGATGGAAATACTGGTGGTCAGTGAGAGGGAACGGTAAGGGGTATGGGATGTCTGAGTTTTTTTCTTTTTTCTCTTTATGTCTTTTTCTGGAGTAATGCAAATGTTCTAAAAATTATCATGGTGATGAATATACAACTATGTGATGATTTTGTGAGCCACTGATTGTACCTCATATATGGACTGTATGCGTGTGAAGATGTGTCAACAAAAATATGTATTTTTTTTAAAGTACATGTCCTGGTAATGTCCTGCAGGTGGAGAAAAAAATGCCAGGAACTTTTGTGAGATCAGTCATTGTCCCAACAGGAAGGGAGCCAACAGTCCAAGGAGAACAGAGTAACTCACAGACATCTTCCCATAATTCTGGCTGTCGTGTCTCTCCAGAAAAGGTTTTTGGCTGAGGAGTTTTCCATTTGGCTTTCATGACATCAGTTGAAGGGAACTGAGCCATCAGCACAGAGCAGAAAAAAACTTCAGATTCCCAATATTCAAGAGTTTTTGTTTGGAGTGCATTCATTTTCAAGGTTCACTGGCTGCTGTTCTACTCCCTCCCAAACCCAGCCTCTCACTGGCTGTCTCACACACTATAGAACGGACCTCAGCCTCATAGGACCAGGTAACAAAAAACCTTTCTCTTGCTGGTCCGTGATATACCTCTGCCAGTCTGGGAGCCATTACCTTTCCAGATGTGGGATAATTACAGCACCAATCATCCCTGGGGTCTGCTGGAATCCCTCTCTATGGGACTCCCGATCCTTTTATTTAATCCTCATGACAGTCATTACAAATAAAGGTGAAGAAAGTGGGAGATGCTGAGTAGAGGAGCTAAAATATTTGACCGACGTTACACAGCAAGTGGTTGGTAATTTCAGTTCGAAATTCTTAGGTCTGCAAAAAACTGAAAAATGTCTTTCGTCCCTCCCCCTGCCTTCCCACAGGAAGGATTTTGTACAAAATAACATTGCAATTCCCACTGCAGCACTCCCTTCCTTCACTACCTCTCTGCAGATTCAGGGCCACCTCCTCCTCCCCACTGCTCCCATTTCTTCTTCACCACCTCCTGCCTCCATGTCTACCTTCCTGAAAGACATTCTCAACACTGTCATTAAACAGCTGCCAGCAGCACCTGCTGGCATTCTCCGTTGCAAGAATAACAACCCAACTTTAAAAAGAAAGAATAGGAAACAAGAAAGGCTCTAGGAGGTATAGCTGATTTTTTTTTTCCAAATCAAATTTTCTGCATTTCTCTGTTGAGTCTCATATTCCTTTGCGTTTTCTACTCTCTCCTTATGAGTCTCCTCTCCCACTCCCCCACTTTGAGAATGAAGAAAGGTAAACCTGTTCCAGGATTAAATATGGCACCAATATGTGCCTAGGATCTTAACACTTCAAAGAAAAGTCACAGGGGCTGTCTCCACCCACCTGAGTCATTAACAATGGAGGAAAAAGGATGGAAGAGCCAGCCTTCCCTCTCCTCCTTTCCTGGCGCTCCTTCCAATGAATGCTGATGTAAGGTGATGAAGGTAGTGTTCTCAGAACCTGTACCTAATGAGAACTCCCCTGGAAAGTCATTACCTGTCTTGATTTCCCAGCCCCAGGCTTGTATCCTTGTATTTCTCCTATTTATCCAGGGAGTCATCAGAAGAAAGCTTGCTACATTTTTGCTGACTTTCTCAGTGGTGGTTGAGCCATGATAGATAACTATTCTGTGTTCCCCAACATCCTGCCCACAGAGGAAAGCTCACTCTGAAACCACCAGTACCTCCATCCTTACCCAGTCCCCAAATGCCATTGGATCCCATGGCCCAGCTAATTCTTTCCTGCTGCCAGCTGGAGCTAAATGAAAAATCTATTATTTTTATTTTTTTAAGGCAATAGGTCAAAGGTGATAGATTTTCTTTTTTTCTTTTTTTTTTTTTTTTTGCTTCCAGACAGGCCAATGAGGAATAAAGCAGCAGCTTCAGGAAACGGGGTTGTATTTTGTGGTTGCCAGGGGTTTGGGGGGGCTGGTGAGGACTGAAGGGCTAGGTTACTGGGAGCAAGGTTCAAGGGAGCTTTGCAAAGGTCAACCCAAAACTGTATTTGTGGGAAAGAGCAAACTGATGACTCTGCTGGTTTTCTTTTGTGTCATGGAAAAGGCTTCTAGGGAATTCTTGCCAAGTCTTTAGAAGAACAGATATATATAGCTAAAGATGTGTATATTTATAGAGATATATATGGATATATTTATGCCAGTCCTACCAATTAACTCTGCAGGGAGGAGGAAATGCCTCTGGAAGACTAGGGCACGGGGATCTCCCTGCAGCTCTCTTTGGCTCTTGGGAGAAAAAAGTAAGAGCATCATCAAAGGTACCTGAATCCTTGGCCTTAATCCCCAGTGGCCCCACCTCCAGGACTGAGACAGTCTCCCTAATGGATGGCAAACCTCTGAGCCTGGAGTTTTCCTTTGAACTATTTAGTTGGCCCCCTGGGGGCTAGAGGACACCTTGGAAGAAAATCTTTCTGGGGACCTGTGATCCCTGCGTAACCTAATCTTCAGAGCAGAGTGAGAGAGGCAAAGGGTCCATATGGGAAAGTGCTGGGAGTGTTGAGGGGAGGAGGGGATGTCTGAGGACTTGATGCTTGAAAGAAGGAAAGGAATAGTCTCCAAAGTCATGTGCTTCCCACCTGTGGGGAAAAAAGCTTAATTAGATGACTGGCCTTGGAAGGGCCCAGACCCTGGTTTTAGAGGCACTGGGAAATTTGACTGTTTAGCTGGGGCCATCTGTTGGCTCCTTGGAACCTAGAGGAACAGCTGAGGCTTACTGAGAAATTGAGCTAATACAGAAATCTCCCTGGAACTCTGTGGGGTGTGTGTGTGTGTGTGTGTGTGTGTGCATATGTGCATGCTCTTCCTTGTATTTTTCCACCAAGGACCTCCTGGGGTGGGTAAAGCAGCTCAGGCCCACAGGTGGGAGGCATAGCTGGGCAAGCCTGGCTTTCACATCTCTCAATCCATTAGCATCATGTGCACAACTTTCAAAATTGACTTAAGCATAACCACTTGCCTCATTCTCAGCCTGTGTCCTCCATCCCCAGCCTTGCCCACACCCACCCTAGTGGCAGCTCAGAGACCAGATGTGATGAGCAAGCTGGGTTAATGACACTACACCCACGTTATCTTGGGTTGGCCTTGGTATACCTGCCTTGATTTGTTTTTCTCTAAGCAGGGGGTGGAGATGGATGGTAAAATAGTATTGCCAAACCCGTTTGGCTATAGCTCTCACCAGAATTCCTCTTCTATTACAGACAACCTCCCCTCTCCCTAGGCAGGTTAAATAGCTTTCTCCCAGCAAAGAGGCTCAAGGTCTTCAGAAAGCATTCAGGTAGGCAGAATGAATTTATTAGATGTGACATCTTACTTCTCTCCTCCCTCCACCCCATCACACCCCAGCCGACACCCACCCTTAGAGCCATTCATCCCTTTATTTGAATCATGGGAATTGCTAGAGACATCGAGAAGGAAGGTTAGGGATAATGGAAATGTTTTACATCTGCACTGCCCAGTGCAGGAGCCACTAGCTACATGTGGCTATCGAGAGATCGAAATGTGGGTGTGCACCTGAGGGACTGAGTTTTTTAATTTTGCTTCATTTTACTTCATTTAAACTTAAATATCCACGTATGGCTAATGGTTACTTTATTGGACAGCACAATTCTAGAATATGAATCAGAAATTATGCAGAGGTCCCATTTAATCTAGAAGAGACCCCTCCCTCTCAGCCCCTGTTGAAAAGGAAGCGGTTCTGTAAGATGGGACAGTGCGCTGTATGTCCCACCTGCCCCCGAGTAAGCCAGATTCCCAGCCTACGCCCCAGACAGGCCTCTCTCTGTGATCTGGTTCCCAGCAGCTGGGAGATAGAGTGAGGGGGGATTGGGCCCAGCCCTGTCCCCTGAGAACCATCCATGCCCTCCACTGCACCTGGACCTGGTCGCCAGTCCCCAGCCTGGGAGCCTAGAAAACAGTGAAGGGGGTGGAGGGAGCACCCTCCCGAGCAGAGCTGCAGCTGCAGACATCTGGTTTCCCGCCCATCTCTGCCCCTTCATTCTTTTTCCGTCAGCAGCAGCTCTTGGCCACTGACGGTCAGCAGAGTCAGAGAAGCCCTGCAAACCTCCTTTCCGGCCCCTTCTACCTCTCATCCCCTGCTGTGGAAGGTTAAGGGGAAAAGAGAAAAAAGAAACAGGAAGGTCGAGTGGGAGAGAAATGAAATGTTAGTGACATTCAAGAAAATGACTTCCTAGGTCTCTCACTGCCCTCCCTCCTGATTCAGGACGAGCGGTGTCTGGTTTATAAGCGATCGGTGATTTCTCCCCTCTCTAAATTGCCAAACCTCCCATGCACATAATAACACATGTGCCTCCCCTCACACCGTGGCAGTTCCATCTGTGACCTTTATTCTTCTGCCCTCACCCCTGCGGGGGGGGGGGGGGAGCCCCAGAAGAGCCGTCACTCCCCACTCCAACCCCATCGCAACCTGAGTAAACTCACCCATCCCTGCCTGACTTCAACCTTCCCCAGCTCAGGGCAAACGGGAGGAAAAGATAAAAAGCTCTTTTTTCTGAGCCAGGAGGTTGGCAAACCCTGCTGGATTGCACATGTGGAGAAAGCCTGGCCAGGAGGAAGGTGTTCCTTCTTCTAATCCCGGCCCCTTAACCTCTGCTGGCTCTCAACTCAATCAGAGAAGTCACCTCCATGTAAAGTGGCATCGACTCACTAGGCTTCCCAGTTCCTCCTCAGAGACAGAGTGAACTGCCCACCCTAGGGCTGGGGCTGGAACCAGGAGAGTTGGAGGCAAACCCCCTCTACAGATCAGCTCAGCCCCAAGGCTGCACTTCAAACCAGTGTCCTTTCTCATAACTACGGAGGAGGGTAGAACAACCCTAGATGGGCTACTAACCAGCAGAGTGATGGAGAATATGCCTTGATTTCTCAATCTGTAAAATGAAGAGATTGCATTATAAGGTCCTTGTAGAGTGAAAATTCCACGAATATAATTTCCCCAAAACTCCACATGTGCAGGCAGAGAAAGGCATTGTTATCCAATATGGAATCACAGTAAATCCTTCCAGCTCCCAAGAGTATTCTTTAGCCACTCTTGCTGTTTTTTGCTGGTTCCGATTTCTCAAGGAAGTGAGATGAGCTAGTCGCTCATCTGAGCTGGTTGAATAACTGTTGCTCGTGTTCTAAGCTCTGAAGATGAGCTGAACTGAGCTGGACTGAATAGGCTGTGGTGGGAGAAAGAGGATAGGCACTAAGTAAATTAGAGCTTCGTTTGTGCAGCATAGAGCAGGGGGGGATTGAAGTGAGATAATGGAAAGAACTTCCTAAATCTGCCGAGATCTCAGGGGAATACAGCATCTTCTTTCCTAGTAAAATTTCAAAATTTATTTTTCGGCCATGATTTAAAAATACATGTACTTTCAAAAAAAATTAAATAAATAAAAAATAATAAAAATAAAAATACGTGTACTTTCCCCATCTATCTTTACATCACCGCCACCACCGCCCCCCCCCCCCCCCCCCATCCCCATGCCCAAACTCTGTCCCTTCCTTTCCAGTGATCTCAGACCTCTGCTGCTCTGGGATATAGATGATAGAGAGAGGCAGGTCCAAGAGGAGGGGGTCTTGCCAGAGAGTAGAGGATGAAATTCCCTTCTCAGCCTCTCTCAGACTTTTGACCTTTGTACCTTTCTTGCTAGTGATCCCTAAATTACCAAGCTGTCTTACCCTCTCTGAGGAGGAGGGAAACAAGCAGGGGCTGATGGGAGGAGGAACAGAGAAAGAATGAGGTGGAGGTCAGAGGTCCTTTCACAGTATGTTTTGGCAAAGGAGGCCTGTGGAGCAGCCAGTGGGATCCGACTTTCAACCTCCTTGCATTTCCCCAACGCAGAAAGCAAAAGCTGCCACTTGAGCGGTGATTTCGGGCATGTGCTCTGGGGAACCAGGGATGCACCCCTCTGTTCTGGCAGCCTTGAGGATTAGTTCTGGAGGAAGGATTAGTTCACATACATGGCCTTGCCCTGCACCCACTACCACCATGGCTCTCAGCGGTTCGGGAGGTAGTGATAAGTGCCTGGGAAGGCTGCAGCCTCTCCTGTCTGGCTGGCCAGGGGGAGGAAGCTGGGTGGGTGGGATGGACCCCAGAGTCAGCCTGGATGGAGCTTCTGTGATGCTCCTCCTGGCGCTCAGCATGTCCGTGATGCTCCAAAGCTGTCTCCCAGGCCAGCAAATTAAGGACTGGGAAAAAGGAAGTGGTCACAGACTGTGGGCCTGGGGGCCGGGGTTTTCTTGCTGAGTGAGTGCTAAGGAGGCCCAGAAGGATGGGGGTTTGGAGTTCCCAAGGAGTCAATCCCAAAGCTGAGCAGAAGAGAGAAATCAAAAGCTTAGGACCCGACTAGGGCCGGTATCAGTTGCTATTCTTTCCCATGGCCGCATTTTGCCATTTCTCTTGGCCACAGCCCTCTCTGCTTCCCCTTAATCTAGGTGTCCCAGCTCCCCTTGGCTGCTTTGGAGATAAGGGACACAGTGGTAGCAAGTGCTCATGAGGGACAGGGATTCCCATACAGTGAGCTGTTCTTAACTGGAGCAAAGTCTCCAAGCATTTGGGTGGTGGTGGTGCATGGCCTGTATTTTCATGCTTTTTCTACTGCTTGCTAGATGTGTGACTTTGGGCAAAATGCTTTTAGCCACTGTGACTCTTGGTTTCCTCATCTGTAAAATGGGCATGATAGTGCCTACCACATGTGGATGTGGAGTTGTGTGGATTCGATGTGAAAAACAAACGCAGCATGGAAGTACTACCCGTTCAAGGATCCTGTTGTGTGCAACTTACTCTCAAATGTTCAAACAATAGATAAACAGACACATAAGAGATGAATGGTGGATGGGGAGAGAGAGAGAGAGAGAGGATGATATGGCAAATGTAACAAAATGTAAGAATTGGTGGATCTGAGTATCTTGGGGGAAGAGTATATTGGAGTTCTTTGTATGGATTTTGTATTATTTTTGCAATTTCCCTGAAAGTTTGTGATTATTACTAAATAAAATTTTGGGAGGGAATGAATGCAGCATGTGCAGCGCAGTGCTTGACCATAAGAAATGCTCGATAAGAGTTTGTTCTTTTTTTTTTTTTCTAATGTTGAGTTTCCTGGCTCTCTTCTCTGTTGGTGGCTCTTTAGCACATAAATGGTCAAAGTCCACTGCCAAGCAGCCACAGCCACTGCTGTACCCAAGGCATGGGCTGCGTATGAACCTTATCCTACTTTCTCCCTCTCTGTGCTTCTCACCCCCAGTCCCAGCCCTCCAGGCAAAGAGGTGCCTGCTTAGGCCTGGAGCCCAAGCCCCTCTCCACTGATGCAGAGGCGTTTTCCTCTGCTGACAGCTTGAAGACAGGTCATTTTTCTTCTCCTCCCATATAATGGCTTTTACTCTCCACCCTACCAACCCCCTTTTCCAACGTTAATGACTTTAACATACACACAGTTCTTTAAAAAATATATACAAGCCCCCAGTGAGCTGCTCCAAACCTCGTGTTGTGGTGGAGAAACAACCCAAGCACATGTTCACAAGTCACTGCTTGTGATGACAGGGGGCCTTGTGCTAATTTCCTCTGTGTGTTTGAAGCTGGAGCGTGGGGGGCGGGGTGGCAGGCAGCAAGAGGGAAGAGATGGAGGACCCGGTATTTTGTTGTTCTCTTTGATCCCCACAGAAATGCTGTAGCATTTGGGGAAGTATTTCATCCTGGGGAAACCTTGAGGAATAAGAACGACGCCTTTGGGCAGGGGCTGGGCCATTGGGGTAGGGGAAGTCTCCTGGAGGGGAGATGCTACCAGTTGACCTTTTCTCTCCTTGAAATTCTGAATCTCTGCTCTGTCTCATTGAGGAGATCATCTCTAAGGTGAGACTCCAGCTCAAAGTATTGATGGATTCGCTGGAGGCTTCTACCTCAACCAGCGCACAGACTCTGCCTGCCTCCCACTAGTCTTTGGCTTCCCTGAGAGACTGTGAAGGCCAACAGAGCTCCTTAGCCCTCATCTCCCCCTCAGACCCTCCATGTGGGCAGTGTCCGGGTGAGCCTTCCCTTCTGACCTCCCCAGAGCTATCTCCTGAGCTGAAAGTAGGGGTTAAGGTGGGTGCTACCTGCCTCTTGGCGTCTCCCCAGCCCCTCGCCTACCCAGGCAAGGACAGACTCCAGGGCCAGGAGAAAGAGTTGACTTGCTGGAGGGGAGGCTCTGCAAGGAGGACAAAGGGCTAGGACCCTCTGCTGCACCTCCGGGAGGGAAATGGAGATGGCTGGGATCCAGGCTTTCCTCTAAATCAGAAGCAAATGCACCAAAGCTGCAACCTTACCCCTTGACCAAAGACAGGAAAGTACCTGTCTGACCCCACATTATCGGTGCTATTATCATCATTATTGGTAATATCACCATCATCAACCTGTAATTTGCCACAGTTTCAATGCCGAGGAGGCTTAGATGTCCCCTGGGCTTTCATGTTAAGAGAAAATGAGTTGTGGCAGCCCCCTCACTCCCCCCCACCCCTCACAGGTCCTCTCCCCCTGCCACCAGACAGTTACCAGACACTCTCCCTCCCCCAGGCCCAGCATACCAGAATCCCTGTAGGGATACTGGGTGGCAAGAGTTAGATGTGCCCCTTTTCTTCAACACAAGGAAAAGGTTCCGATCCATGTTGGAAACCAGTGGCTTTCAAACTTGAGCTTGCATCAGAATCACCTGGAGAGCTTGTTAAAATACAGATTCCTGGGCCCTAGCCCCCGAGTTTCTAATTCAATGTGTCTCAGTCCAGGCCAGAGAATTTGCATTTCTACAAGTTCCCAGATGATGCAGATGTTGGTCTGGGAGCACACTTTGCAAACCACTATCCTGAATCATCCTAAATTAGGTACATCTAATTTAGGATGTACAAGGGGCACTAGAACTCCCCTTGTCCTCCCATCCTCATGGGCACAGGTGTCTATGCTGTGCCTCATTCAATACCCTCAAAACTGACAGCAAGGGGACCGAGGGCCCCTGGTGCAATGTGAGGTAGAGTGCTGCTGGCTCTCACACACAGGGACCCTTTGCAGAGAAAGTGAAAGCGGAAAACCCCTCTATCCCCACCCCCTGAAGATTTATTCCTTCATTTGACATTTCAGTCTCTCCTCAGGAGTAGGCTGGAGCCAGTCTGAGTCACCGTGTAAAACTTTGGAGGGGATGCTGAACCCCAGTCAAGCTCTACTCCCCCAGCCAGGCCCACCGTCACTCTTCCCACCTGTTCTTCTAGCAGAGCTTCAGGGTCAGCAAGGGTGGCATGTCCTCCCTGCAAAGGCCCCCTTGTCATGAAGGAACAGACACCAGGTGTGCAGTGTGTACACTAATTCTCAAAACAAGGCTTTCCACAATGCTTTCAATAGCTGTCCCTTCCCCTCGTCTTCAAAGAGCTTGGGGATTCTCTTCCAACAAACAATGGTCTGGGAGCATGGCCCTTTTCTCTTTCATCCCTCTAGTACCTCTTCTCTGTACAAAAAGGAGGAAAAAGGATGAGAATTTACGTTTGTTGCGCTCCTACTATATGACATAGAGTGTGGTAGATACACTGTACACCATTTCCTATAATTAGGAGTGTTTTTTGCCTCATATTTGCAAACGTCCTCAGGTTAAAGTCCCAAACGTATTTTGCAATAGCAGGTCTGAAATCTGAGAGTACGCACTCAACACAGATAGTAAGAGATGGGGAAAGTATAGCCAGTGGTTGTAAAACTCAAGCATGCATCACGATCACTTGCAAACTGGTTAAAACGCCCATCACTGTGCCCCACACCAGCGCTTCTGATTCATTAGGTCTGGAGTGGAGCATGATCTGGTAACTACATGTCTAAGAAGTTCCCAGGTGGGGTGGATGCTTCTGGTCTGGGGACCACACTTTGAGAACCACTGATCTACTTCTACAGTCCATTGATTAGGCTTTTGCTGGCTTTTATTCTACTTCTCATCAGAAATTTATTTCCACACCTAGACCAGATTACACCCTTTCTGAGTACTTCCTAGGTCACTAAGGAAAAATGTGACCAGCTTGCTAATTCCATGTTGTTTCTTCATTCATTCAGAAGATAATAATCATTATAGTAAACACTTATGTTGTGCTTAATAAGTACCACTGTCCTAAGAGCTTCACCTATACTAACTCTTTTAATCCACATACTAATCCTGTGAGGTATCTGTAATTATTATCCCCGTTTTGATAAATGAGTCGACTGAGGAAGAGATGGCGAGGTTACACAGCAGGTCAGAGGTGGAGTTGGAATTCAAACCAGGAAATCTGGTGCCAGAATCTGTGTTTCTAACCAGTCCTCTACCCTTTGAGCATTTGTGATGTGTTAGGCACTAGGCCAGACTCAGTGGTTTACAGAGGAAGAAAACAGAGATAAAAAGTCACAGCCTTGCCTCGTATGAACTATAGGAATACCATACTCTGATAGCAAGACAGAAATATTTGCCGAATGCTGAGGGCATAAAGCAGAAAGAATTGACTGACCCGGCCTGGAAGACCAGGAGAAGATGTCATAAAAGAGTGGGCATTCGAGCTAGCTTGGAAATACAAGAAGGAATTCTGAGCTAGAGAAGTAGCTGACGGCCACTCCCAGCAGCAGCCGGAACAGTGCCAGGGCGCATCGAGTGGAGGTGTACAGCAGGTCCAGGGAAGTGGAGTGGTTCAGTGCTGGAGGAGCCCAGGGCTTCTAAGAGGAAGGGCCGTGGGCACAGAGGGGAAGCCACTACGAAGGCAGGCTGGGGCCAGGCTATAAGCAATCCTGAATGGTCGTTTAAGGTCTTTGAGCAAATCAGCAACATAATCAGATGTGTAATTTTGAAAGTTAACTCCGGTTTTTACCCTTTAATAAGCATGGCTACATTCTAGACATACCAAGAGCTAACTTTCCCCTACTTCCTTACTCAGTTCCCTGAATAAAATCACTCTCTTACTCAGGTATTTTCTATCCACCAGGACAATATCCCTTTACTGATTTCCACTTTGGGGCTTTTTCTGGTTAATCTTCTCATTTCTCTCAAGGCTTTTCCAACCTGTATCAGCCCAATCCTGACCTTGTCACTCTTCCTTTGGGGGTCCTAATCTCCATGACCCCAGGATATCTGTAGTCAGGTTTTATACAGCCTCCATGTTTAAGTTGGCCAAGGCTCCTTGCTCTGGCAGGTAAGGGTCTCCTTGGATATTTGCATAATTCGGGGAGCATAGTAGTCACGGCATCCCACCCACCCAAACCCATGAGAAAGGATCGGTTGCAGAGCTAGTTGTAGGCCATCCAGACCCTCCTCTGCAGCTGACCTCACTACATTATAGAGGCTCTGCCAGGCCTCTCTTATCCAGCTCTCGTCATCTGATCAGCAACGCTGAAGTTAAGTAATACTAGAAGCCCCATCTTTGTACCTTCATTTCCCCACCTGTGAAATGGCAATAATTTGTAAACCATTTATGCAATAGGGTGATGTGACTGTAAATCAAACCTGGCTATATAAAGATTTGCAAACTATAAAGCTCCAGACAAATAGGAGGTAGACAGAGGGTACGTAAGGCTGGTTGCTTTAGACAGGAATACAATTGAGCCATTTATCAATTCACTTCAAACAAAACCCCAAGACACCATGTAATGGGAAGCCAACCCATGTCTGACCCTATAACCTTCCCAAAGGCTCCCTGGGCACCTATTAACTATTTTGTGAATTGTCTCTGGCAGTCAGGTTTTCTTAGGCACTCTCTCAGGAAGACTGCCTTTCTTATACCCTTTCTCCAACCTGACCTCTGGCCCCAGTGTAGCTCGCACACCACACTGAGACTGTGGATGACCTTTCCAGATGTCCACTCCACCCCCCAGGAGAGCAGTTTCCCAGCTGGTCCAAGCCTCCATCTCAGACTACCCAGCACAGGGCAGAGCGTAGAAGGAGAACACAGTCCCCACCGGACTTCCTCGAGTCTTAAGGATATGAGCTTGTTGACCTCCACCCTAATAGGATCTTCCAGAGGCCATTTTACCTACTCTTCTGCCTTCGGGCCAGGTAGTCTCTACCCATTCCTACCATGAAGCATTTGTGTCTCCTGTTCAGCGGACTCAAGGGTGGCTGAGGGTCTGAGGTGGGGAGGGAGGGAGGGAGGAGGCACCTCCCCCGCTTGCCTAGTACTGGACAGTATTTGATACCTGAGTCCACTTTTACTGTCAGATGCTCAGCTGGGATGAGAGGTTCTAGGTAAAATCATGGGAAGACCCCATACTTGGTCTTCACCCATCACATCCCTGTCCTCCCCCACCTTCCTTTAGCCCCCTTTCTCATCCTCCCTCCGTCTAGTCTACCTCCTCAGGTGAAGGGTCTCCTAGTCTTCCACTTCTCCCAAAGACGTCTGCAGGATCAGCCAGACTCCTCACAGCTGGAAGGTCAGTGAATGTGCTATTGTATTCTGTTTTCTAAGGGCTACAGGAGCTCCCACAGAGCTGCTCGTGTGCCATACTCCAACCACAGTTGGCTCCCCCATTGTACTAGTTCTCCCAAAGACTGTGGTCTGGCCAGAGAGTTCCCAGTACTTGGGAGCTATCAGATCATAAGGGGCCAAATCCTCTTTCTCTTGCATCCCTGAGACATTGAGGGAGAACAGGAAACATCAGTTTATTTCCTGGAGGGGATTTCTCCTATGTCCAGCACTGGAATTATTGGCGTGTTGTCATTTTGCAGCAATGAACTAATGCAAAGTTGGAGAGGACATGATGAGAAGAGGCGCATGAGCTGGTATAGAGAGGGGGATGTATTGTGGAGTTCAAGTCGTAGTAGAAATTCAAAGCAGAGGAGATAGGCAGAGCCTTCACAGGAGAGCCTGGCAATCCCTGTGGCCCTGGCATAGTAACTAGCTTAATAAGAAGCATGGAAACTCCTCTTGCTTTCTACTCTGATGGTGTTACTGGGCAGATTAATGTAGGTGAGCTGCCTTTTTTACCTGCCCTGCTGCCCCTTCCAACCATCCTCTCCTCATTTTGTCCTCTCCCTCTTCTCCCCACCTCTGGCCCGTCTTCTCCGTATGCTCTCCACATCTGGCTGATGACCATCCAGAGAGTTTGATGCTATCTTCTTCCCTCCCTCATCAGCCCTTACCTCCTCCACCCCGACCTGCTGAGTCTCCTTATGACTCGACCTTCTGTGTTCCTCCCTGTCTCCCTGAGGTGCTTCGGCAAGAATAGAACAAGATTGCAGGCCCTTCCAACACAGTATCTCTTCTCTCTGCAACCCCCAGATCCCCCCACAACCGCAAGCTGCTAGGCCTTATAGAGGCCCCACTCGCCTTCTGCCCCCATTTGGAAGCCCCTCTCAGTGAGAGATGCTGAGACAAGTCGGTGGCAGGCAGGGCCCTCCAGTATGAGACAAGTACCGGACACATTGAAGAAACTAGCCACATCAAGACTCAAAGACTCTGCCTCCAACTCAGATGCCCTCCTCAGTGGGGAGGAGACCTTCTATTCCACTAACTTGTCTTCTTTCCAAGGAGCTTCTTTCCTCAGGCCCCTATTTCTATCTCTGATACTTTGGTGGAAATAGGTGCCTGTGTGTGTGTGTTGTAATGTGTATGTGCGTGTGTGTGCATTGTGTTGTGCATGTGTTTGCGTGTGTGCACATACGTGCGTGCACATGTTCACACATTACATCTTGGCATCTGAGCATCCACGCAGCATTAGCAATCGGGACAGAAGAAATGAAAGTTGAGCAGACTGCATCAGCAGATGCTGCCAGAATTGTTCTTCCTGGATCCGTGCTGCCCATCCCTCTGCAGGTCAGGCTGGTAATGAGAGGATTAATTTTAGTTCCTTTCGATCTCAGCCTCAATATGGCTGGCTAATGCTGGATCAGCTGGTAACATTTTCATTGGTAAATCCTCCACCCACCCTAGAGACAGGCTCAGCATACATACTTAGCTCCAGAACTTGTTCTGCCTGGAACTGGAGCCTTGGCCTTAAATCCTGGGCAGATGTGACAGCTTGGTACCAAAGGACTGATATTTTGCCTCACTGCAGACAGATGAGAGTGGAAAGAGCACTAGATCGGGCCCACATTTGAAACCCAACGCTGCCATATGCTAGCTGTGTGACCTTGAGAACTTCACTTAGATTCTCTGAGCTTCAGTTTTCTCATTACTTAATGAACGTAATAACACAGGACTCACAAGACTTGTTTTGAGGATTAAGTAAGATAATACATTTACATGTCACAAGCACTCGGTAAATGCTAGTTAAGTCTGAATCTAAGTGGTGCTCACAAGGCAGGGAATGGAGCCATGAGCTTGTTAGAGACCTTAAAGCAGCTTACTAATCCAACACACTTAGTCCAGTAGCAATGGTACTAGTAAATACACTTAGTTTTCCTGTGCCAGGGAATATCATAAGTGTTTTGTATGTTTGTACATTTGATCTGGCAGCATCCACTCGACAGGTGAGGGAATCAAGCTTGTAGAGGTTAAGTGCTTGCCCAAGGTCATGCAGCCAGTTAGCGGTAAAGCCAAGGGTCACGGATGGGGAATGTGGCCTGACTTCGCCTTTGAGGCAGCTCCACCCCAGAAAGGGCAGGGACTTGCTCAGGATCGCCCAGCTGCTAATTGTCTCCCTCCTAAGCCTGGGCTCTTTCCAGGCCACTGGGCTGATTAGCTGCCTTCTTTACTAGGTGCTGGACAGACCTGGCTTCTGCAGCCAGCTCTTCCCCCACCCCCAGAGTAACTCAGTTACCCCTTTCTCCTCCTGCTGCTCTAAAGTGTCCCCTGAACACAAAGAGCAGCTTTGTGCTGGCCCCTGCGGTGGCTTCTAGGTGAGGCTGGAATCCTCCCAGCCCTCCCTGTGGAGAAGATGGACAGTGGACCCTGTGTCCTGTGCAAGGACACAATGAGACCAACTCTCTCTGTCCTCCAGGATCTTTCAGAAAGACAACACAGCTTCCTTAGGGTGGCCATCAAAGAAATTCAGAATCTAGGCTCCCAATGGGTTGCTATAAGTGTCAGGGCATGTGCTCAGACTGAGATCAGCCCCTTGTGGGTCCTGGGTGTCAGCAGATGTGGGCCATGTCACGGGCAGACCCACAGGTGCAGGTGGGGGAAAGGGGAGGGAGAGGCAAGAGCACTAAGTTAGAGGTACTTAGAAGTTGCTTTGAAGGCAGTGTCAGAGTGAAGAACTAGAAATGAAGAGAACAGAACAAAGTTTCACAAGGCAAAATCCAGGCATCCCAGGCCTTTCCAAGTGTACTTTCCCCACCCTAAAACATTAGCAGAGGCCCCAGTGGCCTTGATAAAGGCCTGCAAATATAATGTACATTTTTCCTTCGCAGCCGTTGCTCATGATGCTAATTGCCAATATTTCTTGAGCACCTCCAATGTGCCAGGCCCTGTGCTAAGTGTTAGATAACAGGCAAGTTTTTTAAGCTCTCAGTGACTCAGTTACCTCGTCTCTAAAATGGGGAACTACATCATGAATTTATTTTGAGGATTAAAGGAGACGGTACATGTAAGAAAAACATTTAGAATAGTGTCTGGCCTTGGTACACATACAAAAAAAGTTAGCTATTATTATCAGTTCTTACCGTTTCCTCTGACTAAAGGCTTCCCACCCCACCCTAAGCATTTTCAAGTCTTACAAGTCTTTTTGGCTCAAGCAATGACCTACAATGCATGGCGGCCTCTCCCCTTCCTACCACCACTGTTTGTTGGTATAAACAATTCACCTCCCCCAAGTGCCTTTGTTTGTCAGGGCTACTAGCACAAGATCCACAACCGGTTAGCAGAAACAACAGGAATTTCTTGGCTCACAGTTTTGAAGGGTAGAATTCCAAAGTCAAGGTATGGTCAGGACCGTGCTTTCTCTGAAGTCAGTAGCATTCTGCAGGTGGCTTGCTGGCCATCCATAACGCCATCACTGCCTCCATCGCTTGGCTATTTCTCTCCCCACCTGCCTCCCACTAACTCTCTGCCCAAATTTCCTCTACTTATAAGGGCATCAGTCATATCGGATTAAGGCCTGCCCAGATTAAACCCTTCAATGATCTCGTCTACAAATGGGCTCATACCCACAGGCCTGGGCGTTAGGATGTGAACGTGCCCTGTGGGAGATCTGATTCAATCCAGGACACCAAGTTTGTCAAGTGCTGAACGGACTTAGCTGATTACCTTTATTGTGCTCCCCTTGCTGCCTCTCAGTGACTGCCTCCTGCACTGAGGTGGCCCCTCTCCTTACTGCACCCCTAGGAACAACTTCTTCCCCTCACCCCTCGGGGAAGCCTTCCCTCCTCAACGGGCTAACTGGTATCTCTGAAATCCTAGCATGACCATAATCTATATCAGGCATTTGCTCTCTGGCATTGTTGCTTATTCTTTTTCTTGCCCTAGGTCTTATCCTCTTCATTAGTTTGTGGAATTTTTGAGAGCTGCCAGCATCTTTCACACGTTAGGAGAAACTTTTTAAAAAAATCACTAGCTGGGGGACCAACACAATTTAAGTAATCGTTCACCTAAAACAACACTGATTATAGGGTAGAGGCCATTTTAGTCAGCATTTAGCCCTATTCCAAAGACCAAAATAATTTGGAGGTCAAGGAATCGTATCATAAAGCCTATTAGACTTTGACCACACCAGGCTCATTCCATTCCTGGTGCTTGGTTGAACTACCCCCTTTACGGGCATCCCCACAGATAGTTCTTGCCTCCCAGCCAGCCCTTACCCCCCATCTGGCAGGCATCCAGCCCCACAGCGCCTCCTGCTCCCGTAGCCTCTGTGGGTGGCTGTTGCCTGTTTTGGCTGCGGTTCAGATCCCACCCGCCCCTGCTTCCCTTCAACCTGTCAATCACCAGTCCCTGGAGATGGTCCCTAAGGCCCAGCCTCGTCCTTCCCTGGCCTCCAGTCACAAATGACTGCTTCAAGGCAGGCTGGTCTTTGTTTAACATTCCTTTCATTTGACTTTGGGCGAAAGAAGAAGATAAATGACAAATGACACTCTGTCTCTTTAAGGTAAAAAAGAGGTATTAAAAAAAGACTTTTTTTTTTTTTTTTTTTTGCATTTTAAGAGAAAAAAAAAATCCTCCAAGTTATTAGGGGAAAGAAAATCATTTGACTTCAGCAGCCTCTGGCAGTCTGGTGATGTTGAGAACAATATACCTGTCAGCATCTATCAGGTTTGGAAAACAAAGCCATCTGCATATGGGGAAATGTAGAGGGGGCTGGGGAGTGAGAAGAGGTGGTGAATATCTAATGAGGGAAACCCAGAGTACCCCACACTTAGCTGGAAAGCCCTAGGAGATCCTGGTTTTCGTGGTTGGCAGCAGATCAGAAAAGTCCAGGCAGTTGGGAATGGATTAAGAAGTCTGGAATTTTAGAAAATTATTTTTGATAGTCAGTAGAGATTTGAGAGTTCATCCCATCCAAGCCCTTCGTGCTGGAGAACTTAAGACCATAAAAGGGAAGTGACTTGCTCAAAGCCACACTTGATTCGTGCCAAAGTCATGCCCAGAGCCCAGGTAGCTTGGCATTTTGGGTTTTGTTCTGCCCTCTGCTGACCGAAGTCCCTTTCCTTGTGGTTGAACACACTGTTCTGGTTCATCCTCTCCCGTCCCTTAAGCCCTGGCCCTGACCTGTCCCTTTCCCCTGGGCCCCTCCAGCATCTGCCTCTGTGAGCCCCGTGGTAACCTCCAGTTCCGAGTCCTCTCTGCTCCAAGCACCTTGCCCACCTGCCCTCCAAGGCTGGGTCACTTGGCATATTTTTTAGGAGAAGGTTTCTGTCTTATTTCCAGATAGGACCAGTTGCATTCAAAATAGACTTTTGGATCCAGCACCATGGGCTCTGGGACTGGGTCTCTGCAACTCAGGCCCCCCGTGGGAGACAGCGAAATACTGCTCATGAGTTAAACGTCTACCAGCAGCCAAGCAGATGGTAGGAGACTTGCTGGCCGTATGTAACCTATGTGAACTCTCTCTGAATCTTGTCGTCACTCCATTCATCTGCACTCGTTTATCAGTTTTTTAGTATGTGTCATGTCTGGGTCTGGAGCGTGTGGCCTGTCACTCCCATCTGCCTGCGACTCCCAGAGGTCACACCCGGAGCCTCTTCTTTCCCCTGCTCCCCCTTGCAGGGCGGGGTGAGTGACCGCCTGCCCGTCTTTACCCCAGCCCAGCTGTTCCCTGTCCAGCATCGCGGTCTGGAAGCCCCAGCAGGCCTGGGTAAGGACAGTCAGAACTACTCCCCAGGGAGCGCACTTTTAACGAGCACCAGCCAGGCTGCTCACCCTCTCAGTCTAAGGGAAAAATGGCCGAGGGGACCAGGTGTCTTTTGAAATGACTATGGGAATGAGGTCTAGAATCCAAGGTCTTCTGCTTCCCAGAGATCCTGTCTCTTGTGGCTCCTGAGGAGGCCTCTTCCCTGGCCTCATGTCCTAGATGAAATTGGTACTTACTGGGATGCCATAACCTGGCCACAGACAGCCCATTAAGAACTGTGTTGGGGCCCATTAGCCTCTCAGGAGCGGTGCCTGTCTTTCTTTGAAAACCACACCCTCTTTATCTTCTTTCTGTCTTTGTTTTTCCTTTTTCATAAAATTAGAGAATCCTTATGCTCTTAGATTCCACTGAAGGCAGCAGAGAGAGCACTTGCCTTAGATACCTGATTTTAATCACAGCTGTATCTGGGATTAGCTGTGTGTCTTGGGCAAGGCACTTAACATCTCTGAGTTATCTCTTCTGAAAAATGAGGACAGTATACTCACTGACTGGGATTGCTATGAGGGTTATAAAAGAGAATGCTGTTTATTCAAAAAATATTTCCCCAGCATTTACTATGTGTCAGCTACTATTCTGGGTGTTAGGGATATTTCAGTGACCATAACATAAAAATTTGTCGCATTTCAGTGACCCTTTGTAGATGGAAATGACTATGCTATAAATTGAAATCTGAGTGTAGAGTGTTGTCGCTAGGTCCTTATGGTTTCCCCCTTCCCCTGGACAGTGTCTCCACTCCCCATCCAGATGTGACTCTATATTAAGAAAGGAAAGGAGAGGAAAGGAAGCACTGGCAGTTAATGAACAACTACTGTTTCTTATAAATTGCACATTTTAATCCTCACCTGTGACATTGGTAACACCGTCCCCACTTCCCATGTAAGTAAACTAAAGCTTAGATGATTTGGATAACTTGCCCAAAGCCTCACAGTCCACTAAGTAGCAAAACCAGGATTTGAACCCGTGTCTTGTGACACTAAAGCTCTGCCCCTCTGTCCCACCAAGCTGCCTGTATAAATATCAAGTTGACTTTGTTGCCCATCTCAGTGTTAGCACATCTGGGCCCCCAAAGCCAGAGAGTAATTCTGTGATAGTTTCGGGGTGAATGGAGGCAGGGGCAGCTCGCAGGTGTTTGTTTGTGTCTGCTGCATCTGTGTATGTGTGGGGTTTCAACGACAGGAATCTCAGTAGGGAATTGGTATTTGGGCTGCTAAATAACCACAATTTGTATTAAGCAGAAACATAGTCATTATGCGCCACGTGCAGGCTGCTGTGGCTGACTCGTACTAGAGAAGCAGGAAGCTGATGGCACTTTGGCCTGTGGTCTGGCAAGAAGCTTCCACCAGGGATCCTGAGATGTCCTTCTAGGGGCAGGGGATGGGGAGGCGGGGATGAGAGGGGCACTGGGGCGGGTGTACTTCCCTTTACAGAGATGTGTGTCCCTCATCCCTGCCTTCTTTGGTGGGCCTCTCATCAGTAAGGCCATTCAACTTCTCATTAACACAAGTAAATAGGCGTCCCAGCACTGGGCAGGGGACACGTGTTGATGTTTAATTATATAGTGTGCGTATGATGCCTCCAGGGAATAGCAGCTGCAGGCAATGAGGTGCAATGGAGTACATTAAAAAACTCCTTAGTTAATTAATGCATTAGTAGCTTACTTTGCTGTAAGGAGGGGGTATAAGTGACTAGGCCGAGATTTTTCTAGTGACCTCTCCTCCCTTGTTGGTCCCCTTGTCCTTTGAGCCCTTTTCTGCCAGAAGCTCTATGCAATTCTCAGCAGTCAGGGCCGTCTCCGTGAGGAGCTTTAGTCAAAGATTTTGGTGAGAGAAGGGGGTTAAAATTCAGCATGGACATAAAACAAGCTTAGAAATTATACGTGGATTTCCTTTATCTAGTTGATACCAATCCCCATCACCTAGAGACACGGGAGTCAGTAAACTGACATTCCAACATAGCCCCAAGCTCCTTTCTCTATTTTGAGAACTCCCTCTCCTCAGGTAGCCCCAGGTGCAAGCTCAGGTGCTGAGCTGCACCAGCAATAGAAATCCAGTGTGCTGGGAACTCAGTGGTTTGGGGTAAAAAGGGAAGAGAGCTGTGAGTGAGTCAGGGAAAGTGTTTGGAGCTGAAGCCAGAGGTTAAGAATCCATCTATTTAGAAATGAAAAAGAGAGGGACCCTTTACCCTAGGCTCCTTCCAGTGTATGACCTTCATCCGCCCCCCAACTCCACTCCGCTCCCCGATCCTGCCTTTGCTTAATTTTTCTGTGTATGAGGCCCTCCTTTTGCATTTTTTGCAAATCTCATTATTGTACTCATTGTGCATTTGTTGATTATCCTTTCCTCCCTCCCTTCCCCCATGGACTTCCACTCTCATTCTTTTGAACTGCCAGAATATTTTCCAAATTGCTCAATTTGCAGTTGTTGTTAAGCCTCAAAGCTGTGAGGCTTGGGAACCAGGACCTGACCTCGGCCAACTTTGTGTGCCTTAGCACAGGGGGCATCCAAGCAGGATTTGAAGTGATGAAATCTGTCCTTATCAGCTCTTCAGGAAGTCTCTCTGCAAGTCAGAGATCGTGTCATCTTTGCCTTTTGAAATCTCTGCTCCCACCTCAGTGAGCAGAACACATTGAGAGCTCAAGCAGTGCTGACCAGTTGACTGCTTCACTTACAGCCCAGCCTGTTGGCTCTCAGGGCGACCACCTAAGCCAGAGACCCCCCAGAGAGAAGGGTACATGGCCAATCTGTGACTGGCTGGGAAACTCCGCAGACCACCTGCTGGGGTTTCTGTGGGGGTTCCCAATTAATTTGGATCCTTCTCTCTTCCTCTCTCTCTCTCAAATCTCAAAATCTTGATATTTGGTGTTGGTTTCTTTCTACACTATGTGTTAAATGGAAACACCCAATCTGCCCTTAACCAATTTTCTTCTTGGGAGTAACGTGGTGGGGAGGAGAATGCCTTTTCAGTCCTCTCTCCTTGGACCACTGGGAATGGTCCTTCCCTCTCACGGGAAGTAACCCTTAGCTTATCTGTACAGGAGAAACAGCCCTCAGCTGTAGCAGGAAGTTAGATGTCAGGGGGAACTTTCTAAACAAGAGGGGGTTTATTCAGTACTGAATTCTTCTGGGGGTTGTGAAACATTTTTTCCTCTTTGGTAAAAAACATGGGCTCCAGATCCCCTGACCCACAGGGGAGAGGATGAAACCTCACCTGGAGGCTGGGGGCTCCTCTCAATTTGAGGACTCTGTGACTACAAGCTGAAAAAGGGGCACTACAATTGCAAGCTTCCCTCCCATTTCCCGAGAGAATCAAGACAGATAATTCCAGACCAGCCTAACACTGGACCAGCCCTGGCACTAATAGGGGCAGCAGGACCCATGAGCTTTTAAGACAAATGAAACCTTAGGAGGGTTTGCGCTGGGCTGTGAAGGAGAGCCTTCCCAATGGGAGGATTAAGGACAGCAGAAAAGTAGAGAGAATTCAGGATATAAGATAAGCACTGGATACGAAATCAGAAAACGTTCCTTAAAGTCCGCTCTCTGGATATGTGACCTTGGGCAAGTCTCGTAAACTCGGAGTCTTGTTTTCCCCATATAAAAAGTGGAGATAATAATTCTTACCTCGCAGGCATGCTGTGAGGCTGGAATGAGGTATTGTTATGTGGGAACACTTCAGAAGCAATAAAAACATTCTATAAATATAGGGTATTATTATTTCCTTCCATCTAAGACTTGGTTCCTTTTTCTGGGCAAGAGACTATGAGCCATAAAATGAATCAGAGCTTGGGCACCCGTACCCCGGGCCTGCTGGCACGACAACGATACCCGAGCATCAGGCGGAGGAGAGAGGGCAGGTGGCTGCCAAGTAGTTCCCACCCAAAACGAGGCCATTCAGGCCTTGTAAAGTAGGCAAAAATAATCCCTCTATCACCATGCTCCTTTGCCAATCGTTGTGGCAAAATCAGACTAGAAGCAGAAGAGAAGCCGGGGGTCTGGCAACTTTGGGGCCATTCCTGACTTCCCATCCCCAGAGACCTCTCATCACTGTGAACCCCGAGACGCGCCCCCCACTTAAGCCTCTTTGCTTGCAGTGTATTTTTAACCTGCTACCTCCTTCTGCTTTGCCGATTTGCCGACAAGGGTCCTGGTGAGATAACAGAATCCATTAGTGCCGCTACAGTCAGGCAGCGCCTGCTAAGTATGTCCCTCCCCCTGACACCCAGAGATCCCAGGGTGAAGCAACTGGGGTCTGGGGCCTGAGGGAAGGAAGCTTCAACTCAGGCTCGGAAAAGGAACATGTATCCCTTCTTCTTAGGAGTTTTCAAGGATGATACCTGTTGTTCCTTTTGAGTCAAATTATCCCACTTCTAAGCATGAGTTGCAGACACTCTCCTCTTCCCTTTTTTCTCCAAGTCCTGCAGGGCTTTGGAAAGAACTCATTTCTTAGAGAATGTCTGAGACTGGCCTTCAAAGGAAGACACCGCCGAGAGGTGGTGGGCATATTCTAGAGAATGGGAAGGAAGACCCACCTTTCTCTTTTGCCTTTTCGAATGGGGAGGGGGGGGGGTCTAAGGAACTTCAGAGTCCTGAGAAGGATTTTGGGGAGAGGGGCTAGAACTCCTTATCCCTCCATCTTACTCCGCCTTGGGTAGATGTTGGTAATGACAGAGTGGAAGAGCGCTTCTGGGAACAAAGGGGCAGAGGTGGATGAGGCTGGGACGAATTCCCCCAGGAGAGAGGTGAAAGATCCCTTCAGCCTGGAACCTGGAGGCCTGAAGGTGTCCCCTAACCAAAGGCTTTCTAATCACGCACACTCACCAGTCCCCTCCTGCGAAGGCCAATTTCCATGCTAAACTGTTCGCTATGGCCACCCAGCAGCACTGTCGGAATGTCAGGACCCATCAGCTTGGGGAGAGTGGACAGGTGAACACAGGAGCACATCTCCACATCTCCGTCCATGTGCTCAGCGGGGAGGGGCAGACTCTGGGGAGAAGGTGATGAGAAGCTGCGATGCAGGCGTCCAAGTGTGGGAGAAGGACATCCGGCCCAGAGGTAGAGCTTAACGATTCATTTGGCAAATATTTATCAAGCATGGATGTGCCAGGCTCTGTGCTAGGCACTGGGAACCCTGGACTGAACAAAACGGTCCATTGGAGAAAAGGACGCTGGCAACGAATGGCCCAAGTAATTGCCTTATTAAGTCTTTATTAGGCAGGGTTCTGGGAGCAGGATGAGAACCTGTGGGGGTCAGACCTATGGGGGAGAGGTCAGAAAAGGCCCCCCTGGGGAACTGATATTTAAGCTGACTTGTAAATGTTTCACTGACATCTCTGCTCCACCCCTAACTTGCAAAGTTTAGAGCTTCCCACCTGTACTCCTTGAGGCCACCCCATCCTTTTCCTCTCCAGCCATTCCAGTCACAGACTGGAGTTCCCTTTGCCTCCTCTGCTCCTTCCTCTCCCTTATCCCCCCCCCATGCAGTTAATTACCTCTCTGCTCCCTCAGTCGAACTCTCCAAGTCCTTCCCACCTGCCCTCCTTGCCCCTCCCTGACCCAGCCCCTAGCTGAAGCCTTTATTATGTTTTTCTGAGCTTGTGCTGGCTCCTGTTCTCTCCTCCTAGTTAGCATCCCATAGCTTTAATAAGGACATAGTTGAAATTCATCATCAAAATCCTGGCATCTCCTCACCAGGAATGTTTCCTGTCCTGTATCTCTTCCCCATGCCACCTCTGCTATACCCACAGCCCTGGCTCCAGCTTTGAGAGTCCCCTCTTCCCTAAACATCCCTCTCAGTTCATGCTTGTGCCTCACCTCAAGCTGCTCTGCCCCGCCTTCCCAGCTCCCTCTGCCTGGGGAAACAATCCTGTCAGATTAACTCAGGTCACACTTCCTCAGGGAAGCCTTCTCAGATTTGCCCATTGAGAATCAGGTCTTCCCTCTCTGATCCCATGATTCTTGTAATTTGGGTACAGCACCCAGTAAAGTCTGCCTTGCATGTGAGTTATTTATATTTCTTTCCCAGGGACACTGTGCACAGTGGTGAGTGTCATAGACTTTGGAGTGGGACCATCTGGATTCAGAACCATTTATTAGCAGTGTGATTCTGGACTAGTCCCTTAACCTCTCTGTGCTTTTGCTTTTCTCATCCACGATAAGGGGTAGGGTAGAACCCACCTCGGAAGGCAGCTGTGGGCATTAAACGCTGTGGACATTGTTCCTGTGGGTAAAGCACACAGGACAGAGCCTGCAGCTATGATTATTATTACCTTCCTTTTCTGACTGTGCACCCTTGGGGGTCAGGAAGGAGTGCAGAATTCATCTTTGCATTTCCTAAAGAGATTCTGCTTCTCTTAATCTCCTCTTCTAATTCCTGCCAGGAAGGCCACAAAAGGCTAAAGCTAGAAAGCACCTCAGAGCTCATCTTGAGTAAATACTAATTTTACCTATCGGTGAAGTGCCGTCCAGATGGACTGAAGGACTTGCCCACATCACACTACTAGTTAGCACCGATATTAGAAACCAAGCAGTCAGGAATCTAATACCTGGGACTAACTCACATCTTTCCTGTTCCAACATAAATGCTACTGCTCTTTCCTCTTTCGAGGAGAGCAGATGGTCAGCGTTCTCTCCAGCCTTCCCTTGGCATATCGTTGAGCCACATTTCCAAATCACCTCTTGGCCTTCTACCCTCCCTGCTAATGGATCTCCGTTGTCCTAAGCCCTTTGGCCTTTCCCAGTGAGTTCCCTACTGCTAAGTCAGGGTGCTGTACTTCTACTCACATTCTTTAAATAGACAGCTGCATGCCAGATTCGGGCTTGGCCCTCACAGAGACTCCTGGGGTGTAGAGGAAGGGAGAGAGGAGGCAGACACAGGCTGGCCCCTGGTCCCCCACTCCTCCCAGCATCTACACTGCCAGGCACCCTGGCTGCCTGCAGACTCCTCTTTTCACTGTGGATTTGATACAATCTGGAAAACGCATTAAACATTGCACAGAGTAGTTGACGCATAATTAATAAAGTACAGATTTTGGCTGGAAGCCTCAACTTAAAATAGCATGACTGTGGGGAGACGAAGGGCAGGAAGGGAGGCTGGGAAGATGGCATGTGATGAGAACCGAGCGTGTTATCACTGAGGATAACAGGGCCACTTCTCTCTCTAAAGCACACTGGAATTAGGGAAGGGGAGAAAGATGACCATTTAATTTTTTATTCATAGGGGTGAAACTGGGGCTCAGGTAGGCAATCTGTCTTGCCCAAGGACACTTTAACTCATCCCAGGACAGAGCCAGGGATCCAAACCCTTGTCCGGCGGCTGTCTGCACTTGTCTGCACCCTGAGATTGTCCGAGCCCACCATTCGTGTATCGCCGAGCCACTGTCATGAAAGTTGCACATCCCAGGGCTGCTTTTAATTTGAGAGATGTTTTAATGGCATTTTGAGACAGGCTGTTCCCTCGCCCTATTCTCCAGAGAGGCTGGAGGGAGCTTTATATCTTCTTTGAAGAAGCTGGGGGTGGGGTGGGGGGAGCCTTTTCTTCTGCAAGCTTGTTCAGAGAGCCCTTTGCTGCAGTTAGCCCACCTTCTCCTGTGAGCCGAGAGGTGAGGAAGGGGTTTGAGGAAATGGAGGGAAAGGGTAGAAAAGCCTTCTGTGGTTAATTCAAATGCCTGGCCTCAGGGGCCTTCTCTATTGAAGTTGGAGCCCTGCTGCTTTCTGCCAGCAGATCCCAAGCTGGTTTTCTGAAGCAAAATGCAAATTTCAGCCCAACTAATCAACCCTGACACCGCAGCATCACCTCAAGCCTGTCAGTCATTAATAAATGACCCAAGGCAGACCTGAAAAGCTAGGAATGCCTGCTCTGGGTGGAGGAGGCACAGATAGAAGGCTCCAGAAGCTTCAAAATCAACTTACCGTAGAACAGAACCTTGCTACCAAAGGGGAAACAGAGGCATGTTACACCGAAAGGAAATCTTGATGTGACCTCTGATGCCACTTGCAGTGATTCCTCCCATTCTCTGCAAGGCAGAGCTGAACTTGATCTTGTTTAAAAACAGCAGTGACTGAGTGGGGGCATGTAAACATCTATCACATTACAAAACTCAGCAGACCCTCTAAGAGAATAATTAACTTATTAAGTACGTGACATAAGGAAAAGAGCAATGGCTTCTATGGCGTGATCTGTGTTGTATTAGTTTCTAGATGCCCCAAAGCATACACACTGCTTGGTGCATAGGTGGTTCTCAGAAATGTTTGGGGAAGAGACAGGAGGCCCAAACCAAATCTGTGCTCTATACCTCCTAGAGCCTCAGTATTGTCATCTGGAAAATGGGGGTAAAGTGAGCTTTCCTTTCCTCTTTAGGGTAGATTGAATGAGATCCAGTTGCTGGACTGGAAGGCATACCACCGTGAGAGGCTGCTGTGCTAGCAGATAGCCGGTTGCCTTATGCTGCCTCGTTGTGTGTATTCTTTCTCCCCTCTCAGACCCGAGTCAAGGCCAGCTAGACAGATTCTGGTGAGCAGCAGGATATAAGGAGTTTCTGCCTCCAACCTCCAGGTTCCCTATGCACACACCTTGTTTTCAAATTTCCAGAACTATGCATGGCGACTTCTTCCAAGGGGGAAATAGGGTCAGTGCTCTAGCTCCCGAGGCCCAGTCATCAGCCAAATTCCCAGCTCTAACCTCTTCTGCCTCTGCCTGATTTTGTGCTGGTGAAGGAGAGAAAGGAAAGGGATGACATGTGTTATCTTTGGGTAGCAGAGGGAGTGAGGGGGAAGGCTGGTGGGAGAGGCGGGTTGGATTTCACTGGAATTCCACAGCAGGCCTTGCTCTGCGGCTGAATCAGAGCTGAGGGGGCTGCCAAGACCAGAGGAGTCTCAGAGTCGACTCTGGGCAAACCTGATAGCCCATCTGGAATCCTTCCATGGCCTGGCTCCCTCCCCCATGCCCTGAGCTCACTGGAGGAGACACAGTGGGGAGAAGAGTCAGGACCTCAGCTGACAGGCTGGGCCAATCCCCCAGGTGCCGGCCCACAGGCCCGTGTTCTCTCTCTGCTTTTCTGAAAGCACAGGTCCCTCTGCGCACCAGACCCTGGCAGCAGTTCCTGCCCCTTGCTCTCTGAACTCATCTAAAAGCAGAAAGAAGGGGAGAGAATATCGGAGAATCTAGCCTACTGAGGTTATTTAGGGGGCCTGAGAATGCCTCCTCTATTCCATGTCAGGCTGGGCATTAAGTAGGGCTGAGTTCTAGAAACCTTTGGAGTCCTAAATCTCCTTGAACGCCTGTGGTCCTAATTTTCCCATCACTCCGGTATCCTATCTCAGCAGCATCGAGGACCTGGAGGACATGTGACGGTGGAAAGACCTGGGAACAGCCAGTTACCTAAAACTTTGTTGTACTTTTTCTAAAACTGTCACACTCTGCTTTGAGACCTTGAGGAAGTAGTTTGCCTTCTCAGGTACTCAGTTTCCTCTTCCATAAAAGAATACCTGCCCCCAGGCTGATTGCAAGGCTCAAGTGAAGTAGTAAAAGGGAAGGTTAGATAGTGGAAACAAACAATAAAAAAATGTCTTTACTAGCGCACTCCCACAGCAGAGCAGATGATAATGCAATGTCTGTGTAACTGAGAAGTTAGGATTTAAGGGATGATTATGATTACTGAATCATTATATAGATATTCCTCTTTACTTTCTGGTGTATTAGAGTAGACAGAGGGAAATACGTGAAATCTCTGAATTGTAATCTAGCTACCTTGATCTCGAATAATGATTGTATAGCCTTTATCTTCTGCTCCTGCAATTGTAAAAACCTTGTGACTAACCTTCACTTATACCCATTTATCCAGATTTTAGACTTCAGAGTCTTATGACCACTAAAGACAGCCCTTAATGTTTATTAATGAAGGGTCTTGGGTCAGCCCAGAACTAACCCACCCCAAATCCAAAGTTATCTTGGTAACCAAAACTGAATCTAACCAAAATGGGCCCACCTGAGATATGCATAGCTTAGACTTTAACCTACAAGTCACCTGTACCTCATTACAATACTAAAAATCATGCCCATTATCATATTAAGACCGCCATTTTCTTATATATGTTCTGTGACTAAGCATGCAATTAATTTGCATATGCCCAATAATTAAATCACCTCTAATTACATCATCTGGGGCCATTGTGCTCATTATCCTAAAACCTGCCCATTTTTTAAAGCTATAAAACTATCAGAATGACCACAGTTCAGGGAGACAGATTTGGGGGCGAATAGGCCATCTGATCTCCTGCTTTGTGCCTAGCAAAAAAGTTTTTCTCTCTTTGAAACCTGGCTGTCTCAGGAATTGGTCATCTGAGCACATCGGGCAAAAGAATCTACCACCCTTGGCTAGTAACATCTGTTAGATCAATAAATGCCAGCACTGCTGGGAGAATTTGACACCCAGAACTCCTGTGCCCTGCCACTCTGAGAACATATCCCCAAAACCCATGGGAGAAGGATTTCCCCATTTTCCTGGCATCTCTCCCACTCCCTGGGTCATAGGAGTTACCGCAGTTTTATTGTCACTGTCATATTTTATTAAACTTTGACTATCATCCAGACAGCAGTTGGGGTTGGAAAACCTTGGGGCTCCCCCTCTCTCACACACGTAGAGCAGCACAGTCCCTTCCAGGAGCAGGAAGGAATAGAATACCCTCTCTGGGAATATCCTCAGTTTGGGATGCTAGATATAGAGCCCACCATAAAGAGGATCCTGAAAGCCAAAAGAAGCTACCCATTTGCTAGAGAACCCAACAGGGTCAGTGGCAGCTCAGACCACCTGGAGTGAACCAGGCCCCTTTGCCCACCACAAATCTCTTTTAACAACAAACTTTGAGAACAGCCTGTTTTCCCAGTGCAGCTTCCTGCATAGTGTTTGCCTAATCGGTCTGTCCAAAATCCCTCTCCAAACACGGGGTTTCCTGCCCAGCGCTGGCAATCAGAGAGCTAATTATCTGAGATTAGAGGTGGAATTGGGGGGGGGGGCCCTTTTAATTACAGGAAAAAAAAATTAGCCCAACTGATGTCTGCAAGGCCACTGGAATTAAAACTAAAGTCCAAATTTGGATGCAGGTCTGTTTGGGAGGTAGGAGTGACTCTGTGATCTGGGCTGGTTTCATCTGCTCTTGACCAATTCCAAGGTCTGGGACATATTGGGGTCAAAAGAGGGTTCCAAAGACCATCTCCTTTGGGGATTTGAGAGAGTGTAAGTATGTCTGTGTGTGTGAGAGACAGACAGACAGACAGACCCAGAGAAACAGAGAGAGAGATGCAAGGAGAAAAAGATAAAGAACGAGAGAGATAGTAGGCATGCAAAGAAATTGGGGTTGACAGGAGAGAGAGAAGAAAGGGTGGGAGAAAGAAAGAGATGTGTGGGAGTTGAAAGGGGATTGCAAGTGAAAACTGAGACAGACAGATGTGTTTGGAAATCACCATTTTTCTCCCTACAGTTCCTTCAAATGGCTAGCATTTCCGTCATTTCTTCAACAAGGGAAAAACAGAAAAACAGCAGAAGCAGATGCCTAAGCCTCTCTCTCCCTACCTCCTTTCCCTCTGCCCACCCTCCTTCCTCTAGTATCCAGCACACTGACCCAGTTCTGCAACAGCCAGGAGAGGGGCAGATGCTTTCGGCCTGGCCAGGGGACAAGGATAGGGAGGGGAACTTGGACTCTGGGGACTTGTGGTGATCTTGAGTCTCTTCTGTGGCCTGAAGATGGCTTTCTGTTAGACAGTCCCCTTGCCTTTTCTCCTATGAGAAGAATCTCTTGGCTCAGAGAAGCAGTCATTCATTCACTCATTTACTCATTCTTTCTTTCATTTCACAAATAGTTATGTAGCATTATTATAGGCCAGACCCATAGCCAATCTGCAGATGTTTTCATCGACCCAGCAAATCATCCACCAGCTGTAAGTTTTGAATAGTGTTTCCCAACTTCTTTCCTTTCAGCCAACACCTCACATGTACTAAAACCATGTGAGACCTTGTATAGAGACCAGGAGAAAAGGTTGACATCAACGTCAGAGACAGTTTCACACATTAACTCTTGATGAAATTCCAAGGTTATGACATCCATGCAACACTCAGCATTCAATGAATTGTTCTCGTGGAATGACAAACAGAAAAAGCAAGTAGAGACAACTATTAAGGAAAGAGAAGGCGGGTGTGGCTGGTTAAATTTTTATAATCCGAGTTTGTGGCTATCTGGAGTTCTAACATGACTCAAGAATAGAGGCAATTTTCTAGCACCCCTTTGGCCCCGGAACTCTGCTGAAAGTTGAATCAAGTAAACTATATAGACTCAGCCTCTACATCTAGGGACTTATCATTTATGTTGGCACTTATTTGAGGGCCCATACAACACAATTAGATAGTAACGTGTCAGCATAAACAAGGCAAAGGTGAATGCATTCTTCAGAGGCATGTGGCCTTGTAAAAGGTTTTGTAATCAAACTGACGCAGGTTCAAATCTTTCTCCACCACTTCCTGGCTGGTTGAGTGACCGAGGGCTATCTACCCAACCTCTCAGTAAATGGATTTTGAGGATTAAGGTAGATCTTACCTTAATCTACCTTAAGGTGCTGGGTAAGGTGTCCAGTGCTGTGTCCAACACACATTGTATGCCCTACAGGTGCTGACCATGCTGTCTTTCTAGGATTACTAAATCAGGCCAGGTTCCTAATGTGGGGAGAGGAGGGAGTCATAGGCGAGGCATGGAGAAGCAGGACATCCAGGGAGGCTGGAGACCCATCACCTTTTCTGAACCTCAAGGCTTCCTAGTAGTCTGGTCCATGCAAGATCAAATCTGGATATTCCAACACAGGTTCTCTCTCAGGAGCCCCCAGCGTGCTCTTTCCCTTTGATCGGTTTACATCCAAACCTGACTGAGAAATCCATGGCCCTCCTTTCTCTCAACCTGTTTTCCATCCTATTAGGCAGTGTCCAAGACTTAGGCTTTGTTGCCCATTAAGGTCAACCCAGTCCCACTGCCACCATCCTTCAGCCCTCAGGTGCCGCTTCATGGGGAGGTTTGGGTTCAGGTGGAATGAGGAGATTTAACACCTGTCTCTCCTTGAGGGCTTCCTTGTCCAGATTGGTTGTCAACCAACCCCAAGCAGCCTCTAGGGGGCAGTAAAAAGAGGTGAGGACAAGAATTCAGATGACACTCCCCTGTCCAACTTAATACCTTCTCCCTGACAGCTGGGGACCCAGTTCTCCCTCAGCTGAGCAGGGAAAGGCAGACCCAAAAGCAGCCACGTCTTGGACCAGGGGCCAAGTATACACCAGGCCAGTCCTTCAAACATACCCCTTTTGTCCCATCCTCTCCCCCCCCCGCCCCCCCCCCCACCTCCTTCTTTGCAGCTTCTCTGAACTTTCCAGCTCCCTGCCAAATTGTCAAAATCTATGAGAGGCAAAGTGCTGTTCAGTTAATGATTCCAGTCCCTGGAGAGGTGGAGCACTCTTTTAAGAGAAAAAATAGAGAGAGGAGTGGGGGTGTGGGAGGGGCTGAAGGGGGGTGCTTTAGTACTTTACACAAAAGCAAAGCTGTAGCTACTTCTAGCTCTTTTTAAGGAGCAGATTAGAAGTGGGAAGGTTTGCCCCAAGCTGCCTTCTCTCTGTGGGTAAAGGACTGGAGCCTCCCCCTCACTTTCCACTTTTTCACAAAGTAAGAGGTGTCTGAATCAGAACATTCATGGCCCCATCCTCTCGGCCCCCATGGCCTCGGCCCTCTGTGTCCCCAGCACAGGCCGTGTGGATTCCCTCACTCCACACTCTGAGAGACGCCATCTTTCAAAGCAGCTGGGAACTCCCACAGCACAAAGTGCTCCTGCCGCGCTCCCCCCCCCCCCCCCCCCCCCCCCCCCCCCCCGCTGCCCTGCTCAGAAAGGAAGGAGAGCAGGCCTGAGTGAGCACCCCGTGACACCTTGAAGGCTTCCCTCCCAGCCTGATTTTCCTCCTCAGCTCTAGCCCCACCCAAGAGTTCGTGGATTAAAAGTAAAGCCATCACAAATCCCTCTCCTTCCTACAATCCATTCCAGTTTACCTGATGCTTTCACATTCCTCACCTAATTTGTTCCCACAGCAGCCTCCTCATGTAGGCAAGGCTGTTTTTACCCATCTGGCGGGTGAGGAAAGTGGGAATTAATCCCACCATTTGAGGGCCTGGGTGGTCTCCACCCCAGTGAGTGGAGACATCAGCCCTGACGGGACAGTCAGTGCCCCCAGAAGGAAGAACGGAGGTGTAGGGTTTGGGAGATCTAGAAAGGAAACCGAAAACCTGCAGAGGCTGACCAGAAGGAGACTTGTGTAATGTGTCTCCAAACACGATCCAGCTTTATGGGCCTTTTAAGGTTATTTTGTGCAGCGTCGTCCTTAGAATAGCTCTGTATGCTTTTGGTTGCCAGTCATCTGCTCACATCTTCACCCAAAGAATTCCATGGCTGCAGAAATGCAGGCTGCTTACAGGCTGGGGGAGGCATGTAGCACCCTAGGGAGTGCTCAGGAGAATTTGGAGAGCTGAAAGAACTGGGGCTGTGCTTTGCTGACTGGGGAGCCCACTGGATACTCTGCTGATGCCCAGAGAAAAGGCGGGACAGAAGTTGTTCCTCTCAAGGCCCAGGCCTGCTTCCCTCCCTCATCCTCCCAGTGAGATGCTGGCACCTGCTGTACCCAGCCACCAGCAGAGTCTGTGTGCTGGCACTGTGCCTGGCAGCTGTGGGGTGTCAGCACAAGGAGGGGGGTGGGCAACAAGGAGAAGCAGGTGTCCAGGCAAAGAGAACAAGGTGACTAGGAAGGGTCTTAGAGCAGTGGAGCCAGGCCGTGGAGCAAGAGTCCGTGGCAGATCAAGCCAATTCTTTCTTGACCCCCACCCCCCCGACATACCTTACCCCACCTCGAATAGAATGATCTGGCCCTAGAAGAATAGCAATGAATTAATTAATGTCTGTCGTCATGAAGAGCTTGTTCTTTTTTTTTTTTTTTTTTACATGGGCAGGCACCGGGAATCGAACCCGGGTCCTCGGGCATGGCAGACAAGCATTCTTACCTGCTGAGCCACCGTGGCCCCCCCAAGGAGCTCATTCTTAAAGTCCCTCTCCTCAGAGAGGAGGGGATGAACGGTATGAAGACAACAGCTATTAAATCAGAATCGTTTAAAGGAGGTAGACCCTCACCCGGCTGTCTGTTTTGCCCTTGGACTCTCCCAGGAAGCTGCTCCAGGCTTCAGGGCATGGAGGCTTTCTGGCCTCACCTTTTCCCCTCATCCTCCACCACTGTTGCTCTGACCCCATCTTCACAATCTTGGTCCTTGTTTTCCATCTCCCTTTGAGCCTGCATGCTTCTGGCCCTGGGGTTCCTGTCATAGCAGCTCCTTGAGTGTTTATAGTACTTTCCTCCGAAGAGCTCTTACCAGTCTACTGGGGAGCCAGAGAGATCACTTCAACAGAAATAAAATAAAAATAAAATCCAGACAGTGTATTTAGTGCTAAGTTGTGGAAGATTTGGTGGTGGTAATGGGTTTTGTGTGTAGAGCAAGATTCCCTCTTTTCCCTCCCCATTCTTTCCTTGAGATGGGAAAATGGAGGCCTGGAAAAGTGAATGCCTAACTTAGTTCCAATCCTGGATCTGCTACCCACCAGCTATATGGCGTGGGAAGTTATCTCACCCCTCTAAGCCTCAGTTTCCTCGTCAATGACATGAGGGTAATAGTCATGCCTAATCTATAGGGTTCCTTTGAGGATTTGATGAGAAAATATATACATAAAGCCCTTAGTGTGATATCTAACAAAAGGGATTAAGTAAGCATGAGTACTGAATCATGTCCCACTCCTGCCGTGTCTCAGCAATGGGGATTTATTCATTCCATCAGCTTTTGCTATGGAGAGCCTACTATGCACACAATAGTCTCAAGTGCAGGAAGCCATGTGAATCTGTACAAAACTCTTGGGGAGTCTCCTGTAGTCAGGCATGAGCTCAATGTCAGATACATAGTGTCTGTTTTCAAGGAACTAAGAAAGATAACTGCATGTGTTCACCAGTAGCTATGCTAAGGGGCCCATTGAGTGTCATGGGAATTTAAGGGAGGGTTCAGGGTGGGCTTCATGGAGGAGGTGGCATTTGTATTGGACCTTGAAGGATGGTTGGAATATAGGAACAAAGGCATAAAGACCAAATAGCCAGGGACATAACTGGAAAATGGTAAGAAGACCTTGTTAGCTAGACCCTTGAATAACAATCTACGAAGTATCGAGTTTTCCAAATTATCAATGGAGGGCAATTAGAGGGGCTGTGTGTGTGTGTGTGTGTGCGTGTGCATGCATGCAATTATTTGTACTTTCATATTCCAAAAGTAGTGTATATTCATCATTAAAAAATTAGGAGACTAAGATAAGCGAGAAAAAGAAAATCACAAGCACCTGAAATTTAAGGATTTTTGCATACAGAAAAGCAGGATCAAACAAATGCTTTAAGAAGATTAATCTGGCACCATTTGGTAAAACAGATTAGAACAGGAATATGCCAGAGGCAGGGAGATTTCTCAGGTTATTGCCGTAGCCAGGATAAGAGGCAATAAAGGCTCAGACTTTCCCCATTAGCAATGGAAAGACAAAGGTAGTGATGAAGATGTGGTTTCCACTTCTCAGGTACCACCCGTTTTCTTCACCATGATATGCATATAAGTTTTTAAAATAAATCTTCCTTTTAAAATCTCGGGGAGTCTCCTGTAATCAGGCATGAGCCCAATGTCAGAGAGCTGTGCTCATGGCTCTAAACCTCCCCTTCCATCCATGTGGCTGGAAATGCCATCCATGGTGTTAATGAAAGCAAAAGATGACTGTTCCAGATTATAAAGTGCAGGGCCATTTTAGGTCACTGAAAAGAATGAGTTATAAAGAGGTAATAACTTTCCTGAGCACCAATGATTTGCTTTTATTCTAGACTGCAGGTGGCCTTCTTTGTCACACTGGAGGGGACAACTACATGATCTCTTTTATTCCTGAGGGCTTATTTTCAGAGGCCCCACCCTTTTTAGATGTCATTTTTAGTCCCCACTCAGGCATCGTCCCCTTGTTTGACTTAGAGAGAAACCAAGGCCCCAGCTGGCAACACAATGAAAGAACAAGAGCAGCTTTGGAATGATGCGGATCCAGCTTTTGGTTCTGCTCTGCAATTTACTTCTCTGTGATCCTGCTCCAGATAGTTTTTCCTTTAGATACTTTTTCTCTAGATAACATTTATCAATCTGTGAAATGGGGAGGACTGCCTCAAAACACTTTGAAGACTATTTGTGTTTTTAACCCCCTACCTTTGGCACACTACTTGTCAGAGAATAGGTGCTCAATAAATATGTTGAACTGAAATGATAAAGGGAGTTAGGCTATTCAAAAACCCTGTGGATTTCCAGTCTCAGGAAGTGCTAGTTTCCTTTCCCTGCCCTCTCCATGGGAGTCAGATGGGGCATTTCCAAGGTGGTTAACCTGTCTGCCAATATGCCTGAGTCAGTTGGATCCAGCCACACCCTATTCCAGAGAAAACTGAGAATTCCATTCTCAATTCAAAAAGCCTAAGAGGTTAGATTCTATCCCGAAAGCACCAGGGCATCCCCAGGAACTTAACCTGTGAACAGTGTCCTGAAGGGAGATATGGGAGCCCCGCATTGCTAGAGCTCTGGGTAAACAGAGAGGAAAATTTGGCAGAAGTTCCCCATCATTCTTTATTAATTCCTTCCACCATCCCTCTGCCCTACCTCCCCTCCCCCGCTCCCAACTCTGTACACCCCACATGAATTATTGCTTTGCCGCTGCTTGATTTGATTTCATCTGAGGCTGCCTAATGCTTGGCTGTCCCTTGCTGTGTTTATCTTATTGTTTCCCAGAACAATCAAGTGCTTCCTCTGCCCCTGGCAGCTTCATCTAGTTCCTGGAGCTTCCTGGCCCGCCTGCCTCTAGCTTCGAGCTGGAGCAAAAGGCCTGAGGCCTGAGTCCCGAGTGGCCCGCAGAATTGCCTAACATACTATGCCTCTTATAAGGTCTGTCCCTTCCCTTTCTTTGCCCTCCCTGACAGCGACAGAACCAAGAGATATGGCTTCTTTTTCACTTGACGTCATGCTCCACTGAGTGGTAAAGGGAGAGGCCCCCGGATAGGGAGGTGGACGACAGAGTTTCTACCCTAAAAAAGGTCGACACAGAGACTGCTCCTTCAGTTCTGTGAGCAGCATGGAACAGTCATGGCTTGGCTGTCCTTCCTGGCTGATGGGGGGCAACAAAGTCACTATTTAGAAAAAAGAAAACTAGCCCCTGGAGCTCTCATCCTGCCCAACCTCCAGCTACCTAACCTCTACCTAACTCACAGTAAGTGCTTACTCATAGTGAGTGCTCAATAAATATGCACTACATCTGCTCTCCTTATTACGGGCTATGATTATTTTTTAATGCAATTTTATTGAGATATATTCACATACCATAGAATCATCTCAAGTATACAATCGATGGCTCACAATGTCATCATATAGTTGTGCATTCATCATCACAATCAATTTTAGAACATTTTCATTACTCCCCAAAAATAAATAAATAAAAATACCCTTTACCCTCCCCCATTATTTATTTATTTTTGTCTTTATTCTCTTACTCATCTGCCCATACATGGATAAAGGGAGTGTCCGTCACAAGGTTTTTGCAATCTCACGGTCACACCGTAAAAGCCACATAATTATACAATCATCGTCATGAATCAAGGCCACTTAGCCAGGCGATTATTGAATCTCAAATGATCCCATGATGCAGAAGTTCAGAGAGCAAGTGATTCCTTTCAGGATCCCTTACAGGAGAAAGCTGCCAATCGCCTGCCCCTAGGCAGGCCGGGAGCCTCTAGGTCCCCTGCACTCCTCTCTGCTAGCCCCACCCACCACCCACTTACTCTCTAGGGTAGATTGTTAACATGCACAGAAATAGAAATAATTGTACATCAAAATATCAATCTCCAGTGTGCAAGCCCCAGTGATTGACCGACATCTCACAGGGGACCAGCGCAGGAGGCCTGTGTGTTTGTGTGGGGTCGTGTACAGAAGGTGGGGGCAAAAGGAATCCTCAGAGCTTGCAGACCCCAACTCCCTCCTGCCCCTTCGGGAACAGAAGAGAACTTTGGCCCTGTCACCCCTCTTCCTCTCCTCTCCTAGCCAAGTTTTACAGGCCCCTGTGCCACCCACCATCACCCCCCACCCCCAACACCAGTTATCCCAGCATTTAGGGGGAAGCTCCAGGCTGAGCTGTGAGTCTGCACTCCGCCGGGTTAACTGACATCCCCACAGCTCCGAGGGCGGGCGGAGGAGAGGCCCCTGGCAGTTACCACTGTTGCTTCTGCGTGTGTACGAGGGTGTGTGTCTATGTGTGTGAGCAAGTGTGTGTGCAGGATAGAGGGAGGAAGAATCTCAGAGACTGAATTTACGAAAGACTTCAATCTATAAATAATTCGGGTCATGAAGCTCTACAAAAATAAACCACAGCTTGAGTTCTCTCCCGTGCAGCACTAAACGCGCAGCTGTGGATGCGCCCGGCTCGCTCATTAACTCACTCACAAGTTCAGCCTGAGCAGCACCAGGGCTTCACCACCTTTCCCCTCTCTGAAGGTCTGAATGCACGTGCATGCACACACACACACACACACACACACACACACACACACACGTGCACATTTATTTGCCGGGCAGGCCCATAGCTCCGAGGCAGAGATGGAAACTCGTGCTGAAGGCTTCCTCCAACGTGAATTTAAGGGCTTAAGGTGACAAGACGTCCTGAATTTGATGTTGAGCCCTCAATAACTCCATGTCAAAAGTCATCCTTTGGAATGCTCAGGGCTGAGAGTTGAAGTTTCCAGGAAATCTGAGCTCAGACTCAAGGATTGCACCTTTATCTTTACATCGAGCCTTACATTTTGCAAAGCACTCAACATTTTGATGCAGCCTTTTCAGTTTAGGCGTCCCCTCTACCAGGAAACCTTACCCTAAGGGTCTCCTTCAGGCCAGGTGAAAGGTGCTGCCCCATCCCATATTCATCTCCCCTGGATCACCTTGCAGGACCCTTTTCATGGGGGATAATGGTCCTGCCTGTGAAGACTGGTTTGATTGTCAATATCCCCACCCCTGGGCTTCTTGGGAGGATTCTGTATCATTTATCACAGTGTCCCTAGCTCTTGGTACGGGTCTAGCTCAAAGTAGTAATAAATGAATATTGGACTCTATTGAAATTCATAGCTAATAACTCATTGTACCTGACAACACACATTTTGACTCAGTCTTTTCAGCTTAGGCATTACCTCCTCCAGGAAGCCTTTCCCTAATAGCCTCTTTCAGGCCAGCTGAAAGGTGCTGCCCCACCCCACCCCCATATTCATCTCCCCTAGATTTGAATGAGGAAGGGACAGGAGTTACCACCCTTATTTGGCAGCTATAAAAATTACTACACAAACAAGTGAAGTGCCTCGCCTGAAGTCACGTAGCCAATTAATGAGAAAGTTGGGATTAGAACCCAGCCCTGCAGACAAGAGCCAGTGCTTTCCCTGGCCTGGTGAAACCTCTCAAAGCAATCTAATTCCTGCTGAAGGGCCCAAGAAGATCTGCAATTCTATTGTTCTTTAGCAGCTCTTGCAAAAATACCTGCATATCTATATTGAAAATAATAATGATAAAGTATTATTAAAGTGCCAAATCTCAAGGAAGAACTCCCTAATTTAGGGTTAAGTAGAGAAGAAATTGATGCATAAGAGAAAGAAGTTCAGAAGGGCCTGTAGGTAAGTGAGTTAATTGGATATGCTGATTTGAATTGGATGTTCAAGTAAAGAGGCTGTCATTAATTTCTGTACAGACAGAGCTGTGATTTAAAGGAAAGATACTAATAGGATTACTATTTCATTCTCATTTCAAAGGGTCCCCTCCCACCTAGAAGACCTGACAGTAAATCTCCTTTGGATTTCAGCTCACACCCTCCTGCCCCAAAGCCAGCCTGATAAATTGACTTTCAGTCCCCAAGCAAGGTCCTTCAAAATTAGGTCCTGAGTTTATTTTTGCCCCCAGAAAATGCTTGGTAATCCTACTTTGACTTTGGGGTCTAAAGTGGGAAGAGTGAGTAAGGAGATTTTTTCATACTACTCATCAGCCCTGTTCTCAGGGCTGCAAAAAATAGCTGGGTTTGTCCATTCTCAGCCTCTCTTAAGAGAGTCGTGTAGTGACTGAGAACGTGGGCTCTGAAGACTGCTTTCTCTGTGAATCCCAGATCTACTCCTCTGTGTGATTCTGGGAAAGTTACCTAACTCTCCTCTGCCTCAAATTTCTTATCTGCAAAATGGGACTAATAATAGTATCTACCTCAGGGGTAAAGGTGTGTGTGGTAAATTCTTTAGGTGACTGGGGCCCTTGAGAATTCATCTAGTCCATCCTCCTGCCTTTGGGCAAGGCCACATTTAAACTATGGAGGAGAAGAGTTTATTCTGTTTTTTTAAACCCTCCAGAGAAGTGCTTACCTTCCTGTGCTTACCTATTCTTTAGTTGTCTCCTTAAAGCAGGAGTTCTTACCAGAGCTAGCTAAATCCCCTTGTGCTATCTTTTAGGCATATTATGTCTTTTTGCATGTCTGAGTAAAGGCTTCTCTTCTCCTATAGCCAGCTGTCATTCTTATCCTAAACTTGTGCAACCAAAATGGCCCCAGCATCTTCAGCATATCCACCAAAGTCAAGCCCTCTCAGTAAAGGAAGATTCCAAGTAGAGAAACATGGTCAAGTGACTTGCTTTCACTTCCCTCCTCTGCCAGAATCTTGGTTCCTGGGCTGCCTGGTTGGATGTCAGGACCTGTGCAGCTTCAGTCTGATAATGCTGTTCTCTGGGATTGGATTCCTCTCCTATTTCAGTTTACTGTGGTCCTTGTGGTTGTTGAAATTTGACCCTGGGAGTACAAGTTTAAAAGCTGACATCATAGAATAGGCTCAATGTTAATAGAGTTTAACATCCAACATTTGTTTTGTTACTACCTGACAGTGTTCTTAATGCTTCCCATCCTTTGTCTGACAAGCATGGGGAAGGACAACTCTGAAACTCAAAACTTGCTATCGACAACAGAAAAATATGGAGAATCACATACTTGAACTAGAGTGAGATTCTTCTCCCTAACTATTTATGGGGTGGTCTCTCTTTCCAGCCACTGAACCACCCTGGAGCTAGTTTGAGCCCAGAGAGGAAAACTGAGATTTAGAGAGACTTGGTGTAGAGACCCACGGTCTGGGCTCCCCCTCCACCTTAAGAGATTATTGCACATAGCTGCCTACATGACCAGGACAGAAGTTAAAGGTCAACCGACTTCCTCAAGGAGGAAAGAATATATGGATGGTATCACAAAAACCACTTATCTTATAAAGCATCGACACTCCTCTTCCCTTATATGTTGATAACAAGTCTCCAAACCCCTGTGTCATAAGACCCTAATGAACTTGTTTTCAAACCCTGTGGAATGAGTCCTTGTCCTAGACCCTCATAAGCTGCCCCTTGCACCTGCCACCCTTGTGGTGCCCTGACTTCTGCTTCCCAAATGGCCACTGTTTGGGTTTGTTAAAGCTGCTGAAGTGCAATATCCCAGAAATGGGCTGGCTTTTAAAAATGGGGATTTATTATGGGGATTTATTAAGTTACAAGTTATAATTCTAGGACCATGGAAATGTCCAAATAAAGGCATCAACAAGAGGATACCTTCACTGAAGGCCTATAGCATCCGGGACTCCTTTGTTACATGGGAAGGTACACGGCAATGTCTGCTGGCCCTTCTCGCCAAAATATCTCTGGCCTTCTGCGGATCTTTCTTGTTCTTCCTGAGGCATTTCTGTCTAGGCTCTCTCTTTCCATGAGCTCTCTTAAAGGACTCCAGTGAAGGATTAAGACCCACCTTGAATTGGGTGGGTCACATATCAGTGGAAACAACCTAATCAAAAGGTCCCACCCACAACAGGTCTGCCTCCACAAGAATGGGTTAAAAGAACATAGTCTTTTTTGGAGTGCATAACAGATTCAAACCAGCACAGCTGCCTTTGGGAAGGATCTTCTCCTGTTTGTAAGTCCTAATAAAAATGCACATCTACCTCCATGCCTGATGTGTTCTCTAATCTTGGGGCTGTGCTGAACCACACTCTTCAAGAGTTGGGTTGAAACACTTGGCGACTCACCTGAAAGTGTACCATTAGGCAGAAATCAAGCCTAGACAAGAAGAGAGTCAGAAAAGAAACGCAAGAATCCGGAGTCCCAGACCTATGCTCTGCCTAGATTGATTATTGCCTTGAGGGAGCAGAGGGAGAGGAAAGAGCTCTTGCTGCCCAGCTCACCTCCCCTGCTTTCCTGTCTGCCAGCCTCTACATCAGTCTCATTCACCTTGATCCCCTGGCCTCCTGGCCCCCCATTCTCCACCTACTCTGACCTGCTTTAGTTTTCTTGGAGGATTACGCAAGCCTGTGATGGAAAGCACACTAAGAGGGGGTAAACCCAAAGACCCGGATTTCTTGGCCAATCGCTGTCCTTCTTTTCAGGAATTTAGATGGCATGAAATAAGATAGCTTAGTTCAGGTTCAATACTGACAACATTTTCTGTGCTGGTTTTGCTTTAGCTCTAGTATTTGATTGTTATATAGGTTTGATTCTGACTCGAATCTCTGATTTTGTCTCCAATTCAGTAAAAGTTAATGATTGAGATTGATCATAGCTGGGATGCAATGAGTATTTGAGGCTAAGTTCTCTTTGGTTCAATTCCAGCTCAAGCCTGGCCATGGGCACTGTCTAGTCCCAGAGACCAAAGACCAGTAGCATTTTTCCTTCTGACTTTATGTCATGCCTTATGTGGGATTCAGGCAAGTGCCCAGGTGCACGGGGAGGGAGGCTGTTCCAGCTGGCAGAGGGTTAACCAGCTTCTCTAGGTAGGGAGTGTCTGAGGAGGGGGCCAGTTCCGGGTCCAAGAACTAAATCTCTCGAGTGAAGCAGCTGTCACCGGGAGAGTGGTGAGAGGTCCTGGATCAATTCCGCTTCAGAGGTATGCATTTCAGACACAGAAAAGAAGCAGAGCCTACACTTCCCATTTTATGGAGACAGAAAACTGAGATCAAGCCAACCTCATAACTATCATATCTTTCCTCTCCTTCTGCAATAGCCCTGGACCTTTTGTGGCTAAAAGCTACCACATTTCTGGAAGTGTCTCATGGAAATTTGGAGTCTGACAATCTATCATGCTTTGAGTGTTGAGGGAGAAATTTTTAATCATGAGGCATCTTCCCCTTTGTTCTTCCCTCTGCTTGCATCTAATAATCATAATTGCTCCAGGGTGGAGGGTGGTAGCCTCAGCCCCATAACATCACTGACCTCTTGAGTTTTCCTCTACCTTGTAAGAGTGGCATACATGGTCTCTTACTCCACCCCTGGAGGGAGGAGTCTTAGTGACAGTTGCCATGACAACAGCTTTGTACAGGAGAAAGCCACAAACTAGGCAGAAAAAGGACAAGAGTGGAACTTAGGGGGAAAAGGAGAGAGTAGTGCACAGAGCTAGGCAGCCCATAAGAAGAGTTACTAGGGGTGAGAATGGCTGAGCCACAAGTATATTTGTTTCCATTGAGGGAGAATGGCTGAGCCACAAGTATATCTGTTTCCATTGAGGTCACCTCCTTAACTTCAAGCCCAGAGCTCCCCACATCATCCACTACAGCTGATGAAGAGGAGAACAAGACCTTCATGATCCCAGGCCCTGACCCATTGTTCCCGCCTCAGGGTCTAGGCACAAGGCTCAAGCGGGAATCATTTCTGCTTCTGGAAACTCCAGGGCCAAAGTTCTTGGAGCTCATGGTTTGCTATCCACCCACCCCTGAGAGCAGCACATTCCCTGTATCAGGCCCCTCAAGTAAACAAATTTTCACAAGGGGAGAGAAATCAATGAAAGCTCTGGTCCCACTCCCCAATTCTGCAATAAATAATGCTGTTGACCCTCTCTGCTCTGCCGATACAAACTGGAAATGCCTCCATGCACCTGTGCTTACATTTTTATCATGGTATTGTGCTACCAAACTTGGTCTTTGGGGTGAATAAGTCATTGTCTCTGCCCTTGGGAACTCTCAGTTTGGAGTGGAGAAATGAGTAGAGGGAAGGAGATGGTTAGGAATAGATGGAGAATTCAAAAGCATAGAGAAGAGAAGCTTTAATCTTAAAATCTTCCAGAGAAGATGTCTTTTGACCGCACTTTTATTTAGCACTAAGGAGTCCATGATACTTTTATCTTGGTTCACAGTTCATGTCCTTTTAGCAAGTATCTCTCAAGCATTCCCTTTTATCCATCAGCAGCTATGTTCCCAGCCCTTGTTCTAGTCACCAGAGGGTTATAAAAGAGATAGAAAACACATCCCTGCCTTCAGAATGTTGACAGGACTTAAACACATGTGAAGCAATTAGAGAACAATCCAACAGGCAGTCAATAAACGTTAGCTAGTGCATATACAATGAACAAATCAATTGATTATAATCCTAGGACAAAATGTCTGGTAGAAAAAAAGGTCCTCAGGGTGGGGGAATAATCAGTGTGGGCAGAGAGGTTAGGGCTCTATGGGGGATCTGGGACTGGAGCTGGAGGGTGTTTTGATGAACAGAAGACCAAGACAAAGAACAGGAGTAGGGGATAATGGTCAACAGTCAGCCTCTGCATTGGGAATGGGGCACATTCAAAAGAAGGATTCCTTGCCACCAACTTTTTGTACAACCATAGGGACCTCCTTTCTCTGAGACTCAGTATTCTATTTCGGATGAAACTAGGGTAGTGCTTCTCAGACCTTCTTACTAGCAGTATTGGCATCACCTGGGAATTTGTTAGAAGTGCAAATTTTCATGCCCCATACCCATTGAATAGAAAATTCTGGGGATGGGTCCAGCCATGTAGTTTTCCAAGCCCACCAGTGACCACTAGACTAAATCAGTACTTCTTAACCATAGTTACTCATTAGATTCACCTGGAAAGATCAATTTTAAACCCAAGATGCCGAGGCCCCACCCACAGAGATTTCTATTAGTAGATCTGGCCCTGGTATCAGTATAGTTTTAATTCCTCAGGTGATTCTAATATGCATTTAGGGTTCAGAAGCATTGGACTAGATGATGTCCACTACCTTTCTGACTCCCTGACCTGAGTTGGACTCAGAAACTAAGCCAGGATTCCTCATTCACTGTATCTCATGGGGTAGATTTACAAACATTCAGGGAATATGTTTTGGGGCAGAGAGCTCTTTCTGTCTGAGATCCTATTATCTTTAATCTCTTGGTCACCAACTTTTTGATGATTTTTATGATTATCCTACCATTCCCTCTCCCTTGCCTGAGACAAGAATGCTTGTGTACAGATGTCGACTCTCCTACCTCAAACACAGAGTCCTCTAAATATGTATACATGCACATAAGAATGGTCTCATAAAAATATTCAAAGTCACACCTAAATTTATATGCGCACACACAGATCAACCCACCATCAGAAATCCTTGGGAAAGGATTCCTCTCAGTGGAAACTGGGATCCTTGAAATAAGTGGCACTTCTGACTTCCCTGCAGCCTAGCCTGGTTCAGGGTGGCAAGTGGGGAGAAGGGCCTGCCTTCTGAAGAAGTGAGCGACCTGCTTTAAAGTGAGGCAGGTAAGCCATAGGGGAATGCCAAGTACAGATGCTGAAGATACCCTTGTTTTTCTCGCAGATCCGAGCAGACGGCCCTCCACATGGTGGTGTCCAGTATGAGATGGTCTCTGTGCTCAAAGACGGGAGCCCCATCCTCCGGGATATGGCCTTCTCCATTGATCAGCGCTACCTGTACGTCATGTCAGACAGACAGGTAAGTGCCATCTCTTCCCTTACCCCAGGAAGAACTGATTATCTGTGGCCTTTGCTCCATCAGTAGCTGTTCCATCTAACAAGGGGCAGCACCACTGGGTTTTACTGCACAGGGGTCCAGGGAGAAGGCAAAGTCTCTGCAGGTTTTTGCAGGGAGCCACAGAAAAGCAAGCAGGGGCCAGCTCCTTCCTGGAGGCTTCTCTCTTGGCCGCAGCCCCTGCCTCAGGGCATAATGAACAGCCCTGCAAGAATGGGCCAGACTGCATGGAGCAGCTTGGTGTGATTAGGAGATAAATTTACAGCTCTCAGGCCCACAGAGTCTGCAGCTCAAGGGAGCCAAAGAGGTGTAAATAATCCAGGTCTCTAGGCTGGGACCAACCCTGGAAGAGACAGATCCAAGACAGTGCCCCAGAAGGAGATAAAAATCAGGGCCTGAGTCTTAGACTGGTGTAAGGTAGACGCTGGTCAGCTTGGGAAGCTGAAACTATGTCTGCAGAGATAAGAAGGGAACCCTGAAAATAGACTTCTACCCTCTGCTCAGCAATAACTGAGCAAGATCCCTGCTCTTTTGAATGGAACGGTTATTCCCCCAAGTTGGCCAAATTGTATCTGTTCTGAATATGTGTGAGCAGAGGGAAGGCAAATGCAGGGAGAACCATCCAAATAGGGAAAAAGGAAGAGGGGAACTGGGGTTCACCAGATCAGTGGAGATACAAAAAGCAAAGCAGAGACCTTGGAAAAGACTGGTTCATTCTGATCATTCAGTGAATTAACAGCTGTTGAGCAGCAGCAGTGTTCTTGGCGTTATCCTAAACATGGCAAGATAAAAGCCAAAAAGGAGAAGAAGGGCTGTGAATCAGTCTCAGCAGCTAGGTCTCTGACTCAGGCTATGGAAAGATGCTGGGTGAGAGAACCAGCAAGCTTTCACACAGTGCCTCCCAGTTCATGTGTCATTCTCAAAATACTCTGCAAGGATTCCAGATGTCCTTGAATCAGCTTTACCCTTCCAGAGTTCTCTTCCTCCTTTTAGAATGTAGGAAATTGGAATCAAGGGAAAAGGGATGAGCGGAAAGAGTAAGGAAGAGGCAAATGGGTACCTGACAGCATTAAGGGAAGCAGTGATGCAATTCTAACTCGAAAATTACCTGAGGATAGATGACACAAATCATATGCTAATTGCATGCAAATTACATCCAGATACTCTTGAACCCACTGTCTTTTTTACCTTCTTTCATGTGGCCCTCTCAATTGAAGCATAAACATGTCCAGATGAGAACATGGTGGTGCTGAAGAGGCTTTGCCTCTAATCCTAACCTAGAGTGGATAAGAAAGTTGTCTTAGTTTGCAAGGGCTGCCATGTAAAGCACCACTAAAGGGGGGGCTTAAAAACAACGGAAATGGATTGTCTCACAGTTCTGGAGGCCAGAGGTTCGAATCAAGGTATCAGCAGGGCCATGCTTCCTTTGAAGACTATAAGGAAGAATCTGTTCCAAGCCTCTCCTGGCTTCTGGTGGTTTGCCATGGCATTCTCCCCTCTATCTCTCTGTGTTTAAATTTCCTCTTCTTACATGGCTATTAGTCATATTGGATTAAAGGCCCACTTTACTCCAGTATGACCTTATTTTAACTTGCCTAATTCCATCTGTAATGACCCTATTTCCAAATAAGTTCACATTCTGAGCTACTGGGGATTTGGACACTAATTTATCTTTTGGAGGGACACAATTCAATCCATAACAACAGTCTTGGAAATCAACACTGGCCTATCATTCCACTAAAACACGTCAGTAGGCCTAAAAGAGTCCATTAGTAGGCCCTTATTTACTGAGAACAAAGTCCCGGGAAAACATCAAAATGAAAGGGACTTAAAAAAAAAAAAAAAGAACGGGACTTGATTGCTGCCCTTACATTTCTTACAATGAGACATGTTATCCCGATATTTGTACAATCCGACTGGGTTACATAAATGTTCCATCTTTTCTTCCTGTTCTTTTTTGTTTTTAAGACCAAAAAAAGTTATTTTAAAAATAAAAATGGTAAGTATTCACTATATAAATTCATGTAATACCTACAGAAAAGAAAAATAAAATCAAGTCATCCAGAATGCATCATGTTAACATTTGGTGAGCGTCGTTCTTTCTGCAGGTATATATACAGCTTGAAAGGTAAATGGATAAATGGCACCCTAGATAGAGCGGTACATGGATGGTCAGAGGATTGAACAGACCCACATTGAATATGGTATTTTCAGACAATTTGTATGGCTGAGAACCTGGTAGGTAACTCTAGGTAACAGGTGATTTATTAAGTTCTCTGAGCCCATTGAGATGGAAAAGCAAAAGAAACAAATAGAAATGAACCATGAGACCTTGGTGAAACTGAGAAGATTCCAAGGCACATATTCTCGCTGTGTATGTTCTTCTCAGACAGGATGCTTTCTGAGTTGGCATTCAAAATGTTGCCAAAGGAGAAGGTCAGGGTCAGAGCTACAGGCTGATGAATGCGCTTCAGGGAGTGGGATGAGCCTCTTGAAACCCTAACTGACCATGCCTTTGAGACCATCAGCCCTACCCAAGCCAAGTGACCACATAGCTTATTCATAAAAATCCTTTCCTTTGTCCTCACGTTCTGCCTCAGCTACCCAACTCTTAAAATCATCTGCACTCAATAGAAAGGTAGCCAGTTATGATGAGCAGATATAAGAAGAATTTGGGTTTGATGCTGTTCTAATTTGCTAACTGCCAGAATTCAATATACCAGAAACAGAACAGCTTTTAACAGGGAGAATTTATTAAATTGTAAGTCCATAGTTCTAAGGCCGTGAAAATGTCCCAACTAAAGCAAGTCTATACAAATGTCCAAATTAAGGCACCAACAAGGGTTATCTTCACTCAAGAAAGGCCAATGAAGTTCAAGGTTTCTCTCTCAACTGGAAAGGCACATGGCAGCATCTGCTGGTTTTTTCTCCTGGCTTCTGGTTTCATGAAGCTCTCCTGGAGCATTTTCCTCCTGCATCTCCAAAGGTCTCTGGCTGCACAAGCTCAGTAGCTCTTTACAAAATGGTTCCCTCTTTTTTTTTTTTAACATGGGCAGGCACCGGGAATCGAACCCGGGTCCTCAGGCATGGCAGGCAAGCATTCTTACCTGCTGAGCCACCGTGGCCCGCCTACAAAATGGTTCCCTCTTAAAGGGCTCCAGTAAGCACCCACCCTGAATGGGTAGAGACATACCTCCATGGAAATCATCTAATCAAAAATTACCACCCACCATTGGGTGGGTTATATTTCCATAGATAATTTTTAAAAAACTCCCACCCAGCAATACTGAATGAGGATTAAAGGACATGGCTTTTCTGGGGTCTGCAAATTCAAACCAGTCAGATGCCATGGGGCTGTCTTTAGTCGTGAGATATTTGCAATGGGCACACCCTGTTTCAGGTGGAGCTGTAATCAGGGAGCGAAGTCTAAGGGGGATTTGGGGTGGGGCTCTGAGACTATCACCTAGAGAGCCATAAATCCTGCAAAAATAGATAGCCAGCTCTCTCTCTCTAAGACAAACTCTGGAAATAAACCCACTACCCTCCCCACTATGTAAGCCATGACTCCAGGGATGTAAGTCTCCCTGGCAACATGGGACATGACTCCCAGGAATGGCCCTGGCATTGTGGTGTTAATAATCCTTCTATACCAAAAAGGGGAAAAGAAATAGAACAAAATAAAGTTTCAGTGGCTAAGAGATTTTAAATAGAGTTAAGAGGTCATTCTGGAGGTTACTCTAATGCACGCTTAAGCCAAGTATTGCAAATTGCCACAGTATGTCAAGCCCCAACCAACAGTATTCCTGAAAACCCTAAAGAATACCCTGGGCTCTATCTAAGAGTCTATAATAGTTTTACTTAGTAAGTTTACTTTTTCAGTATCTTAAGTCCTCCAGACTGTTCCTACACCAGATAAGCCCTAAGACCCAGTGGTACCATTCTCTCCAAGAACATCAATCACTTTCATTCCTGTACCCCATAAAATCAACACTCCTTTTCATCTTGAAGAAGTTAAAATGATCATTGCCCAGGTATTTCTAAAGATTGAAAGAATGATCAAGTGAGAGGAAGGAGATACAACTGAGAAATTAGGATTTAACAAATGATTATGACTACTGCCTCATTATATAGATATTTATTTTTAGTTTCTAGTGTGTTAGAATAGCCAGAAGGAAAGCCTAAAATTGTTGATCTGTAAACTTAGAAACGTTGATCTTAGAAAATGATCGTATAACTATGTAGCTTTTATCTTGGGACCATGTGACTGTAAACACCTTGTGATTTACACCTCCTTGATCCAGTGTGTGGATAGATGAGTAATAAAATAAAGACATGCATGGGGAAAAAAATAGGTAGCCAGGTGATTTAACCAGGGGCTGAGTCCAGGAATGAGGGCCAAGAACAGCCCAGGAGGTACCATCTGTCTGAGGCTGGGAAGTCATGAGAACAGAGTATTCACAGATAACTTGGACCTCTTAAAGAAGGAGTTTGATGTGTTGCAGGAGAATGATCAATGAAAATGAGGTCAGATGGGCTGGGTTCTAGTCCAGCTTTTGCTATAACTAGTAATATGACCTTTTCACAACTTCAGTGTCCTCCTTTATAAAATCGAGGTGTTGCATCAGACAGTAGAAACATCCCTGCCACGGGAAGCTGTGGATTTGAATCTCATCTTACCATTTTTTAGCTGAGTGGTCTTGGACAAGTCACTTAACCTCAACGAGTCTCCCACAATGTGAAGCTCATCTGAGACAATAGATGGGGAATTGCTTTTTACACTCACGCACTATGAAAATAATTGTTATTATGAGTTTATAGGGTCCATTCCAGCTCTCGTGCTTTTTTCATTCCATTACTCAGTTTTTTTCTGACAGGCCCATTGCAAATGTCCTGTCTCAGAGACAATGAGTATGATCAGAGGAAAGATAAAAGGCAGTGTGGCTCAGCCCATTGGCCTCAGGCTGAGTCAGTTGGGTGAACTGGGCCAAGATCTGAAAAACACTGTCTAAAGTCCTGAGACGGGGACTTTTCCCCATTTCCACAAGACAATACCAAAAGGACAGTAGATAGGCTTGAGGTTAGTCCGAAAGAAGAACTTTCTAAGTGAGAGCTGTATGAGACTATGTGTGTCCACATGAGCACTTCCCTGAAGGGCGAATATTGCAGAGAGGGTAAGAATGCTAGTCTGGTTATGGATAAGTGTATCGCTGTTCTGAGGCAGCACTTTCAGACCTTGGAGTTCTCTAAATGTCCTACAACCCTATATGACCTCATGGGAGTGAGGTGTCCCATCATTTCACTTTATGATGAATTTTTGGGAAGCCCACTGTCATCATTGCCCTCCACCCTGTCCTCAACCCTTGCCTCCCTGTTCCCCTGTTCCCTCCCCAAAACGTGACCTCTATTATATCCTTGGGGCTATGGACACACTGTGTGTAGAGCCAAGGTCCTGGCCTCGGGTTCTGCCCAGAGCAATTTTCATCTCCCTACAGAACTAGAACAATCCAATATAGCACACACTCTCATTCTCTCTCTCTCTCGTGTTTTTGCAGTTCATTAAATGTAATTAAGAAATAGGACTAGTTAGAAGTGTTAGGTTATTAGTGTCACTGCCTAACAAGTCGATGTCAATGTACTGTTAATAGATCTAAGACGGGCCAGTCCCAGGGGAAAATTTGGAAACTGATTCCCCATTCTTTTAATTGCCCAGGTGCTTCACTGATAGGATGCCTGTCTGTTCCCTAGAAATTCCACCCCAGCTTCATCAAGAGCAGATTGACAGATGTTATAGATGTGAATATGAGTCGCTTCCATAACCTCAGAGTCTAATGGAAGACAGACAGTGAGTCCAGGGAAAATCAGAGTAGGGGCCAAGTGAAAAATCAAGCAGCAAGATGAAAAGAAACGTGATAGCTCCAGTTTCCACCCAACTTGTCAGACTGGCCTCTCCCAGAAAAGGAATATAACTCTGTACTCAGGGTGGATGGGAAAAGAGCACAGGGATGGAAGCAATCATTCTATTTTATACTTTAATTAGTTTGAATTAGCAGAGGGAATAGAGGCATAAAATGATCCACCGAAGGGTGAAATGGAAAAAGGGAGTCACAGTAGAGAATGGCTCCGGGTAGGCTGGATTGGGCCTTGGGAACAGCAGACAGGCTGAAGATTGGGGGGCAGGGGGAATGGGATGTGAGCTGACAGGGGAATGGCGGGTGCAGGATGCTGCTATCTATTTCGAGGCCTGGAGAGACAATACAGTATAGTGTGAAGAGCTGGAGTACGGAGGCTCAGAGGGACCTCCATTCAATCTATAGCCACTTACTAGGCATACGTCTTTGGGAAAGTTATTTAACTTTTCTAAACCTCAGTGTCTTCATCTGAGTCATGGGCCTAATGATGGTAACAATTGTGAAGGTTGAGAGAATATACATAACCTAGCACTGTCTGACACATGTTCAGTGCTTTCAATAAGCGGTAATGATTATGATCAGCATCAGTAGAAGTATGTATTAGAACTTCTCTGGGACCCCAGAGAAGGCAGGAAGCCTCCCCATCACCAAATTATGGCTGGGTCAGAGTGCCCAGTCTCAGGCAGAGTGACTCCAGCCTGCCATGCCTGCTGCTCCCTCCCAAGGGAAGCCTCAAAAATCTCTGGCCTGGCTGGTTGACAGCATCAGGCTGAGTTGCTTATAATCTGCTATTTATTTTTAAAATCCAGGAATGTGCCCAGCAGACTAAACAGTCCATCTCCCCTCCATACACACAGAGGCAGCCCCAGGCCCGTGTGTGAGGCCCCAGAGGCTAGTACAGTGGGCCTCGGCAGAGAGAAGGGGGAGCACCCTGAGCCCTGGTCATATACCCAAGGCCTCTGGGCCCTGTCTGGCTGCATTCATAGATGCCCAGCCGAAGGGGACTCTCCTTGGAGCTTTTCATGTCTGGCCTCGTCAGGTGAGCAAACCAAACATTTTGCAAGTTCAGGCTACCGTTCTCAAGGTAGTAAACTCTAACCCAGTTCTGAAGGGATGCATAGGGACATGTGCTACAATTTGAGAACTGTTTTAGTTACCTATTGCTGAATAACAAGCCACCCCAAATATCTTAGGGGGACACAGAACAACGATTTTATTATGCTCATGGACCATTTGGGTATGGAATACAGACAAAGTGCACTGAAGATGGCTTGTCTCTACTCTGCGATGCCTGAGTCCCCCACTGGGAGGATATGAATGGCTGGGGGTGACTAGAATAGCTAAGGGCAGAAACTGTCTGGAACCTTCTCTCTCATGTCTAGAAGTTTGGAATCCACTGGGACTGCTGACGTTTGAGCCCATGGGCAAGGCTGGGGGCACTGGGCTTCCTCACATATAGTGGCTTCAAGGTAGTCAGACTTCTTACATGGCAGTGCAGAGCCCCGAGAGTGAGTATCCCCCACAAAAAATAGAGTCTTTACTGCTTTTTTTATAACTTAGACTTGGAAGTCACATAGCTATCTCTTCTGCCCTGATTTATTGATTGAAGCAGTCATAAGACTGCCCAGATTATAACGGACGGATTATAAAGACTTCACCTTTCAGTGGAAGAAGTGTTCAAGAATTGGTGGCCATATTTTAAACTGCCACAGGGACCCCACCTGTAGGTCAGTTACCAAGTACTTGCTGAGCAATTCCTGCCAGGTGTCCAGCCCTCTGCTAGGTATAGTGAGGGAATCCAGCCTCCTGGACCCTCAAAATTGGAAGGGACCTTCAAAATCCTCAAAGCTGACCCTGACTGAGGTAGACACTTCCCTCAATGCCATCTCCAATGAGCTCCTATTTGGACTCTTCCAGTGTTGGGGTGCTCACTTGCTAATTAGGTGGTAGCTCATCTGTCTCACTATGAGTCAGTCACTTTACAACCATGATAAGGCAGTGTCCCTGCTATTGCTAAGTCATTCCTATGGAATTGAAGCTACAGGACTTTGTAGTAGAGTGACATTGGTGACATCTAGAGTAAGCCAGAGAGGCTTTGCAGAAGATAACGAGATACAAGTAAGGCCTCAAGAGTTGAAGAAGAGCTGGAATGCTATAGAGGCCCACTCCAGAGCCTGGGTGCTGGGCCAGGAGTCCCCAGAAACCACTCTATATGGGTTTCCTTGTGGCTCTGTTAAAGGAAGTAGAATGCACAGTTATACTTTGAGAAATGTGTCAATAACTTCAAACTATGGGTGGAACCCAGCTAGGCCTGAGGTCAGGAGCTGGGGCCTGCCTGGTGTTGACAAGCTTGTGTGGAAGGGACATGGAATCTGGGGGTCAGCCCTAAAACACCTGGAAAAAAGCCTGGAATATTAGTCCATGCCCTGCCTTTTGGGGGGCCAGAGCATTTCTAACAGAAATTGTCCTTTAAAAATAGCTAACTTTGATGGAGCATTTGTTATGGGTCAGAGGCTATTCTGGGTGTTTTGCACAGATTATCAATCCTGTCTCCATTTTATACGGGAAGCAGAAGTACAGAAAAGTTAAGTAACTTACTCCAGGCTGCACAGCTATTAAGCAATAGAGTTGAGGCTTGAAGCTATGGGGTCTGGCTCTAGGGCCCGCATTCTTCACCAGTCTGCCGCCAGCCACCCTAAGGTGGTTCCGACGCGTATGTGCTGTGGGACATACTTAGAGAAACAAGGCTCTGAGAGGATAATACCACGTTCCCTGACTCCCTAGGTCATGAAACCACAGAGCCTCAGGGCTGGTGAGGCCTTTGGTGACCACCCATTCTGACACCAGATGAGAAATATGAGGTCCAGGGGGAGTCCCTGCCGGCTAGCTGCCCCTTTCAGCGTTCTACTGCACCCAAGTCCAGAGTCATTAGAATGAGTTTGACTCCCCAAAGCACATGGGGGAAGCACTAGTAGCTTTAAAGATTGTCCTTAATTTACTAAAGGTTATGTAAGTCATAAGTGAGGCCCACAACAAATCAACAACTGTCCGTGAGCCCTAAAAGTGTTTCTGGGAAGCCTTTGAGGGGCTCCCATCAGGAACAGGATTTACGCTGCCTGGAAATTGCCCAATGTCATGCTGATTTTAAGGGGCTCTCCCGGGCAGTCTTGATGTGGTGATCGGGAGGCAGTGCTCTCCACGAAACACTCAGTATGCAGGGCGGCAGGGCCTCACCACCATGGATTCCAGGAAACTGGCTTTTTAACCACCTTCGCCTTGAGTCATTTAAGAGAGTGGGGGCAAGGAGTGCTTTGACCTGGAGCTGTTAAAAAGAGTGGTTTGAAAGCTTGTGATGCCACCCTTTCCTGGAGGACTCAACTGCAGGAGTCTGCTCCTCTCCCTCTCCCCTTCCCCACCCACAAGTTCCCGGCATTGGGTGAAGACCCTGTGAAGGCTGGAGGCAGCTTAGAAGAACCAACTGCACCCCACCCCAGCAGTGCCCCATGCGGCTTCACCAGAAAACTAATTCTGGTTTCGGGGAAGCCCTGTCAACCGCTAGCCTGATTCCACTAAGGTTGCTAAGCCATTTTTAAAAGGACTATTGGGATGCTCCACGGTAGTGAATCTGTTACCTGTGGCCAAAGCTAATGGACTTCCAAGCCCTCACGGCACCTAAACATCGCGGGGAAAGGAAAGAAAAGATGTGGGGAACCACGCTTCCAGATGTCCCTTGTTTATTTATTTTGACATCGGTAGACCTTTATTTTGATTCTGCGCATTTCGTTCAGGCACTGTGGCTTCCCAGGGCGCGAGCTGAGCATGCCAAGGTGTATTTTTACAAGGGGGACGGAGTCTCAGTAACAGGAGCCCTCCTTCCTGCCTGGGCTGGAGAAGCCTTGGCTGAGATGCAAAGGACGGACAGCGGGGGAGGGGGGGGGGGGCGGTGCTGCAGGGAGGGAGCTGGGGTTGAGCCTGAGGGACTCTGGGAGGAATTAAAGTTTGCAGATTAAGAAAGTGAGGATAAGCGAATTTCTGCTGCACTTTTGTTTTAAAATATGTCATTTTCAATCCAAGCTTCTGATGCACATGTGTTTCTGGTTAAGGACGGGGGACCCCAGCCTGGCCCAGGAGCTGAGCGCTCGGTATCCATGCCTTTCCCAAAGGAAGGGGAAGCCCTGCCTCCTGGAGGACAGAAGCACAGGGAACAGTGACCAAGCCAAACCTGGGTTTTGATTCCCCCCCCCCTCTTTCCCCACATTCCAAATCTCAGGGAACAAAGAGTTGATTCCTGGCTATTAATATTCTTATTGGAACATTTTTTATAAATATTTTCACACGAGGGAAAGGAAATGCAATCCCACCCTATTAATCAGACGCTTGGCTTATTGTTTTTGAGCAAGAAAACTCCAGCCTTTTATTTAAAAATCCTTGGTTTAGAAAGAAATGATTGAGCACAATGCCCAGGCTGGGAGAACTGGTGCCAAAAAACCTCATTTGTCTAAATGGGCAGGTGGCTGGAGACTCTTTCTCTAATCCTCGGCAAGGGATTTGCTTTTTCTTTCTAGGCAGATACTTGCTGAAGGCTGACACTAACTGCCTAAAAGGGTATTCCAATGACTAAGAGATGGGAAACCATAGTCTGGCAATACCAGAAGGGACAACCTCTACCATTTATTTATTTGTTTATTTATTTATTTTTTTGCATGGGAAGGCCCCGGGAATCGAACCCAGGTCTCCAGCATGGCAGGCGAGAACTCTGCCACTGAGCCATCGTCACCCTGCCCTCCCCTCTATTTTACAAATGAGAAAACTGATGCCCAGAGAGGGGAGTTTATTGCCTAGTATATCCTCTGTATTTTTATAAGGCGGACAAAGTCTCAGCAATAGGAATCCTCTCTTCTACCTGGGCTAGAACGAGTAGAATTGGGGCTAACCCTGATTAAGTTGGTCCAGCCCAATATGCTTTCCCCTACTTGACAACAACGTCACTCAGCACAGGCAAGAGAGAAAACTGGTTGTGTTTTAATATTTTTAATTACAAATATTTTTTTAACAAACTGGACCCATGAGAGTTCCTGAAGATGTTCCCAAGGGTCAAATTAAAATAGGGAAAGATTTGCATGTCATTTGCATACACCACCTTATTCATTCAACAAACTATTAAGTGCCTACCATGTGTAATGCATAGAGCTGTCTGAGAACGAGTCATTTGGTCATTTGCGTAAGCAGCAATAGATAGGACTGCCTTTTAAGTTATATTCAAGCTAATATCTTATAGATAGAACTGCCCTGAAGAAGGGTGCTTTCTTGATTTCTTTCTGCTGAATTCAAGGCAACAAGACTATTACATCTGCTTTTGTATACAGATTAATAAAATATGGTCCCCTCCTTCAGAGAGGTCACAAGCTGGGAGGAGACAAATAACATGTCAATAAATAACAACATAAAGTGAGCAACACTATAAAAGAGATGACAGTCTACTCAATGATTGAAATAATTCACACCAACCTGGGAGGAACATGACCTTGTCCTCTCCATACTTGGGGTCACGTAGTCAGACTACCCATCCTCTCCCTGACACAGGAATCCAGTGCTGGCTGAGCCTCACAGGTTATCTAGTGAAGAGTAGCCCTTTATTTTTACAGATGAGGCCACAGAGGTCTGCAGGAAAAGTGACTCCTGAGAAGGCAGGGTGTTCTAAACCAAGCAGAGAGTGATGGGGCAGTTGACTGATTGCCATGAAAAATGTGTACTCTAGAGTCTGCCTGCCTCAGTTCAAATCCTGGCTCTGCCACTCATAGCTGCGTGACCTCGGACAAGTTGCTTCACCTCTCTGTGCTTCAGTTTCTTCATCTGCAAAATGGGATAATTATTCCATCTGCTTGAGGATTAAATTAAGTGGATTAATGTATAAAAAGCACTCTGAAAACTGCCTGGCACATGTGACCTGATTAAAAAATGTTTAGCAGTAGTAACTGTATCTTTACAATGATGCTCCATGTCTGCACAATCACCAGGCCAAGCCCTGCAAATCGTGCTCTGCATATAGCCACACTTAACCGCACTGCCTTGCCTCTCAGCTTTACCTTATTTAAGATGTGTTGAAATCTAACTAATATTTATGTAGTCTTTCTTGTTTTCATTTACAAAAACATGACCTCAGCTAATTCACCAATCCTGTGAGATTATTATTGTCATTGCCTTTTCCACGGATAAGAAAACTGAAATTCAGTCTTGCTAAGTCATTTGTCCAGAGCCACAAAGCAGGCAAGCAGTAGAGCTGGGACTCCACCCCCACATTTCTGAAGCCAAAGCCACACCTTGGGCATCCTGAGAGGGTGCCCCCTAGCGGCCGTATGGGGCATCTTCCTGCCTGCTTTCCCTCCACCCAGTTCCAAAGGAAGGAAAGGTCTCAGAGGCTGTTTCCAAAGCTCCGGGAGACCAGCGCGGAGTCCATAACTCCTCACTCAACACCCCCAAGGAGATTGGTGTAGTACACTACTTTTGTTTAAAAAACCAACAAAAGAAAGTAAAAGTAAACAATGCCCCCAGGCCCTATGTGAACAGACACAGGAAATGTCTCCGGTGAGAGTGGAGGGAGAGAAAGCACCACGCCCTGAGGAAACTACTGCTGCTGTTTATCCAATGGGGAAGGCCAAGTGGCTTACAAACATTGTCCCCGATCCTCACAGCAACCTTGAAAAGTATGCATCATCGTCCCCATTTTATAAATGTGGAAGTCGAAGCTCGGAAAGGTTGCGGTGAGCGTGGTCATGCATAGCACTCTCAGAAGGCAGAGCTGGGATTTAGGTGCAGGTCTGTGTGGTTGCAAAGCTTCTGCCCCGCCCTCCCCGCACCGCTAGGGATGCCCAGCAGGTGGGGTTCCAGCAGGTGGCATGACTCCCCTACACATTTTCCTACGTCCAGCCACATCTCGGCCTGACTGGCAAAAGAAAACCTTTGCAGGGAGGGCGGGCCCAGAACATGTGTGATGCATCACGCTGAAGCTCCCAGGCTATTCTAAGTGGTTACACCAATATTGGCTCAACCACTGGCCCTAACCAGGTGTTCTTATGCTCAAGAAAGCCTTCTGTTTGCCACCTTGATCTTGTCCAGCCGAACTCTGGGGGCCCCTTGTTTGTGACACCCCAAAACTCTGCAGCCTGCTTTTTAGCTCCTTCCCAGGGCACTCCCTAGTGCTCTCTGTGTTGGGTTTCGGTAATTGAATGTGTTTTATTTAGACCATAACATTTAGTGCCACTTTGGATTTCCAATTAGACTTCAATCAGATGCCTAGAGTCTGATTCGTTTTGTTGTTTTGATCAACACAAAAGATGGCAACTTCAGAGGCGCCATCGTGAAAAGTTATTTCCATCCACTGATGACTAGAACAGTTGCTGTGATGGGCAGATGCAGGCTTCCAAGGTGCCAAGAGACACACCAGCCATCAAGGAAGGGGGACATCAGCCTAGTCCTTGGAAAGAAGTACTGTTTGTAGTCATGGGGTACATGTTGGGGCTCTGGGGCCTCCCAAGTGAGGGGGACGTGGACGTTGGGCATTGGGTGACTTGACAAGGCTCTGTGACGTGTGGGCCCAGGTCCCACTGTTGAGGGAGGGCCAGGGAGATGGCCTCCACTCCAGCTGGTTTCCCACACAAATGGTTTAGATGTAGACTGACCCTCTCAGGCCTTTTGTCCCAGAGACATTTTTGTGAACTGCCAGTTTCTCCTGGGGAAGGCCTCTGAACTCCTCAGCCAGAAGCAAGCAGCTGTGCTGGTTTACAGAAATATTCGGGGACTTTTCCCCACTGCCTGTGAGTTCTGGCCAGCCACTCACATGTGCCACCTGGTTGCTCTCTGGGGCTGTTCCTAAGAAAGAAATTTAGACTCAAACCTGAGCCGCCAGGCAGTTTGGTGGGAGATGGAGGGGGGAAGTGGTGGGATGACAGTGGACGATGGGACAGTGGTTGAGAAATGGTTAGTAACGATTCTGCCTTCTGTTAATCATCAAAATTAACTTACTGGTGCACGTGAGTTAAGTACATCTGGAGCCTCAGTTTCCTCAAGGATGAAATGTATTTGCTTACCCCTTGCAGCCTTGACGTTTGGTGCATTCTTTGTAGCCATGAATATGTACTGAAGGGCTATGTGTGCATGTGCTTGTGGGAACAGGTGTGTGTGAGAGACGAATGAGATGAGATCCAGTGTCCCTGTGTGCTCTGGGGGGTATGGAGAGTATTTACTTTGCAAGGCTTTTATGCAGCAGGGAAGGGTTATACTCAGTGGGGAAAGAGCAGGTCAAGCACCTTCTCCTCCCTACTTGCTTTTTTGGAGCACCACTTGGCTGCATCTTTCCATCCAGTTCTTTGATCTTTCTGTGGCCGGCCCAGCTCAGGGACCCAGCAAATCAGCCGCAGTCTCCAGTTCATAGTCTTCATGCTGTGCAGTTAAATTGCCTGAGCCTTTGCCATTCTGTATCAGGTAAACCACCTCACCCTCCCTCCCAGCTCTTCCCACTCCTCACCTCTGCAAACAGATTTGAGGTTTGAAATTTCCACTAGGAGGAGGGAGGACTGGCTATGCCATCAGCTGCTGGTGGCTTAGCAAACAGTCTGGTTCAGTGTCTGTCCTTCAGGTGACGCTTAATGATGACAGGAGGGAGATGGGCAGAGATGAGAGTCAAGTGGAAGGAACACTGGAAAGGGAAAAATGGATAGAGATGGGAACAATGTCTTAATGGGCTGCTCAGCCACCAAGCAATTCCACAAACAAATTTTGAGGGCTTACTATGCTTATATATAGTAAATTCTTATACAGCATAGGGCCTATTTTCACAAAGTCACAAGTACATGACAAAACCACACAAGAAAGCAGTGAATGACAATGCGGTATGTGGAAATCTGGGGATACATGAGAAGGTACCATGCAGCAGAGTCTATAGGTCAAGGAAAGCTTCCTGGAGGAAGGCCAATCATGAAAGGGGAGGAGTTCACCACGTGAATAAAAAACCATGAAGCATTTATCCAGTGAAGGAAAGCATGGAGGCGTGAGTAGTTCAGCATGGTCAGGGAATCATCCAAAAACTTGGGTATGGTTGGAGCAGAAGGCGAGGGATAGTGAGGCATCACCTTTGCAGAATTCCCATTGCCAGCAAGTAAGCAGCTGTCAGGTGGTCTCCAACCACCTGCTCTTCCCAAGACGAAAAGGAGCCTTTGCTCAAAAAGAAGGGACTTCAGGCTCCCACAGCTGCTACATACAACTTGAGGGAAATGGAGGTGCACCCAGCTCTCGATATGCTCCTTCAGTGGCACCAGGCATGCCAGCAGGTGCCCTGGATGGGTCATTGATCCAATTCACACAGTTAAGAAAAAAGATTCCAGCACTGGGCAGCACTCCCCAGGAGAAGCCCTTTGCATCACAGCAATCCATTCCCCCTCAGGACGGCCATTTCTCTGACTGCACAGTGAGGAAAACCTCTGTACCTCCCAGTTCATGGTAAGAGGAAAAAATAGATACTTAACCCATTTCAATCATTTATTCTGGCATTTCAACATTTATTGGTGGCAGAGACTTTGCCTCTCTGGACTGTTTACATCTCCTTCACATATATCACAGTATTTGGGATGCTTAGTAAACATTTTTGAAGGTTAGAAAGAGAGGGAGATGGGAATACAGTGGAGAGGGAAAAAAGGAAAGAAAGAAAGGGAGGGAGGTAGGAAGGAAGAAAGAAAGAAAAGAAAGAACGTAGGAAAAAGGTGGTGTTATGAAATGGTTGTATAGAGCTTATCTTTGGAAGCAGTTAGACCTATATTCAAATCTTGACTCTGATAGTCTGGCTTATCTTCTCTAAGCCTCAACTTTTTGTTCAGTAAAGTGGGGATATCAATAACACCTGCCTTATAGAATTATTGAGAAGATTAAATGACTAATCCCTGTAAAGGGCCTGGATGGGACAGAGTAAGAGCCAAACCTACGGGCAGCGCTCCTGCTAAACCCTGTGCTTTCTCTCTGGCTCCCTCACAAGCTCCCTGTATCACTGCCACTGACCTCCAACAAAACCCCCACCCACTCATACAAGTAACATGTTGCTCATTTGTCATCCTTAAGTCATCTGCCAGGTGCATCTATTTCTAGACTCTGTCTTATGAGACAAGAATAAGGAAGGGAAACAGATAACTGCAGAGCTCATTTGCCAATTGTCAGCTTCTGCCGTCAGCAGAGCTCTCTGCTTCTAGCAGGGTGCCTGGAAAAATCATTGTGACCTTTTATTTACTAGTTGATCTAGTCAGCTCCAGGCTCTGGGTCTTTCTGCCTTCCTCCAACCTCCACCTCTCCCCACAAACAGGAACCCAGCTCCAACATGCCCAGCCCTCCGCATCAACCCAGAGCTCACTCCCTCATTCCCAGGCCTCATCACTGCAAGCAGGACCAGCTGTCCGGGCCCCTCTGTGCATCCCTGTCTTTGTGATCAGTTTCTTAGAAACCTGTGGGCACAGGGGGAGGCAAGAAAATAAGAATCATTGATCCCCTTTCCTACCAGGCACTCCGACCAAGGAGGATTTCTGCTGACATCCTTTTCTGCAGGCCCCTCTTCCTGCCCCATTTCACTGAGGAGCTAAATTGTTACAACAGACAAGTGACCTGCCCCAGAGTAAGGCAGTGGCACTGCCCAAAAGAGCATATGCCTCTCCCAACCCCTCTTCCAGGACTTTGCCCTTTGCGCTCCACCATGTATCTCCTCTTTTCCTCCATTTCCTCTCAACCTCTACTGCTCCCTGCACCCAGTTCCTGGCCCAATCATCCTCAGTGGCCAGTGGCTATTTCAGGTTGCTTTTTCCTTCCTCTCCTTCTTCCCTGGGTCCAGCATTTGTCAGCTTCCTACACCCCTCTGAGCCAATCGGATTGAGGTATGCAGCCCAGGAGGTATGGGAGTTGGGGATGGTGACAATCACAGTGGTGACAAGGAGACAGAGGGAGCTAACAAGTGTGTGCTGACAAGAAGACATGCAACACATGTTCCCGGGAGGCTGGAAATGAGCCCGGCAGACACAAACTACCTGTGCCTTGTTTGGCTACAGGAGGCAGTTGTGTATCCAGTGTGTGTGTGTTGTGTGTGTTGTGTGTGTGTGTATATGAGCATGTGTATATGCAGACATATGTGTATGTTATACCCAAATCAGCTTCTGAAAAAATATATACAAAGTGGAGTATGGCTTTCTCGCTCCAGCTCCTTCAGGCCGTCTCTGACTTCCTAAAGCCTTCATTCCCCATCTGGGAATTGTCAGGCCCCCTCAAGCGTCCCTCAAATTTTGAGAAAGGAATTTTAAAAACCTCTTGTGCAAGTCAGTGCCCTGCTTTCCAGGCTCTCTGCTTGGCCTTTGCTGTCAGCATCAGTTTTCTGCAGGGAGTGATTTAACCTTCATTTATTCATTAATTCCTTTTTCCCCTTAACTTCATTAGGTAAGATTTATAAAGGTGCTGAATTGGAAAGGTCACTTGTCCCTTGGTCCAGGACACAGTGTTCCTGCTTCTCTTCTCATGAGCTTCTTTCCAGGATTGTTCCAGAGAGTGGGAGATGAGGGGAATGATGAGAGAAAGAGGAAACGCAGAGCCTGCAGCTCCCCAGGCAGGCAGAGCGGAACAGTGGATGCCACAGGCTCTGCGCGCACTGCCATGCTGCCTGCTTGCTGTCGAGGAGCAGAATGGCATGACTCCAGTTTGGGGCACATCTGGAACCCTGGCTCTTCCTCTTGCAGAGCATTGACCTGCGCTCAGTTACCTAATCCTATTAAGCCTTCCGCTTCCTCTTCTGTAATTGTCAATAATGATAGAATCTTCTTCATCAGCTATTACAAGGATTAAAGTGAGATGATATATGTAGAGAGGATTAAAATGAGATGATATACATAACCTGCCAAACCCCAACCAGGACTGTTCCAGCCAATCCTGAAGAGCACCTAGGGCAATATATAAGATTCCACAAGGGTTCCATGTACCAGAGTAACTTTCCAGAAACCTACAACCTCCAGATTGTAGGTCTAGATAAGTCCTGAAATCTAGAGGGCTCCAGGACATCAGATAGTTCCATCTCCCCACCCCATATTAGTGACAGATCCTTCCAATATGAAAAAGTTAAAATGGCCATAGCCCAAACTCCCCTAAAGAGAGAGATGGAAAGATCAAAGGTGGCGGTGGAGTTATTCAGTGAAGATAGGATTTAATAATGAATGTGAATGATGAATCATTAAATTGATATCTTTTTTAGTCTCCAGTATCTTAGAGCAGCTAGATGTAAAAACCTAAAGTTGTGGAATTGTAACCCATGTCAAACTCTGAAATATGTTCTAATTGTGGTGTTGTGCTTTGAAATGTATTGCTTTTTTGTATATATGTTATTTTTTACAAAAAAAAAGTCGATTATGATGACAAAGAAGTATTTAATCCTTCTAACCTCCTATATTCTGGAGCAGCTAGAAGGAAAAAAATCTGAGGATTGTATAGTAGTCCATGACAAACTCTGGGATCTGTCCTATAACTACTTATTGAAGAGTACTTTGAAAACTATTACTTTTTTATTTCCTTGCTTTGAATATATGTTATACTATATAATAAGAAAGTTAAAAAAAATGAGATGATACATGTTTAGCACACTGCCTGGCATCTAATAAATGATAGCTTTTTAAAACAATCTTTGTCCTGTATGAGCCCTGGCAGTAACAGGCAGTTGTTGCATCACTGAGAACACTAGAGACCTGGCGCCCAGGGCGTCTGCTTTATTTCCCCCAAGAAAACAAAGTCCACGTGTTTCATGATCCCATGTCTAGGGCCACAGGAAAAGCCTAAGTTCACAGAGGAGCGAGAAGGAATCAAACCCACCACACGGTGCCAAGACTGCTTCTCAGACCAAGCAGATTTCTGTGGGTGGGCAGGCTACTCTAGCATCCTGCCCTCTGCCTTGGCCCCACATACCCACCATCCTGCTTCACCCAGGAATTATTCATATTTACAGACTTTCTCCAAGTCCCTGATGTCTGCTGGGCCTCAGCTGCGAGCCATCTCAAGGTGCTGTCTCTCTAATAAACAATCTTTCTAGAAAGAGGGGGGACTACAGAGCCATACAGGGATTTTGAACTCACAGAAAAACAAGAGTATCTCCTTGCTGCCAACTCCATGTTTCTTTGCTTCTTGTGTCCCCAACAGAACACAAAGCCATCCCAAATCACCCCAATCAGGATGAATTCAGTTCTCTTTGCTTCTGTAGCTTTTATAGTAAAAACTACATATAAGGTAAATATTTGATGTCTCCTCCATTAGGCCCCAGGCCATTAGCTAGGGGACAGGATCCAGCTCACAGGTGCTCCACCCCTTCACTGTACAGCCAGAACTCAGTAGATATTTGAGAAAATAATTTCGATAGGAAAGCAAAGAGGAAAGCAGGCAAGCCAGCCTATTCTGCATGCCAAGCTGAGAATATTGGGTTTGAATATGATCATGGTGGATTACAAGAATCAATTTTATTTTTATCCAATATTCTTAGAGTTGGGACCTCTCGAATTCAACATGCAAATTAATGCTTAGAATGCAAATTGGAGCTTGCCCAGATTAACTGAGAAAATTCTGGTCACCATACTTTTTCCAGAACCCCTTTTGGCTTGCTTGGGATCATCTGTTTGTTTGCAAAGTGTGCACTGAAGGGTAAATTCTGACAGGGGAAGGAACCATAGGGCCCAGTGGATCTGACCGTTCCCTCTATGCTGGATGGGTTGACTTGGAGACCCTCCAAGGAGCGTGGGGACTTTAGGGGAGTAGCCACAGGAGGCCTACAACTGCCACTCTGGTCCCAGGGTAGTCTTCAGCTGTACGCAGATCACTGCAAAGATATTTTATTAGTCTGTACTGTCCTCAGGCTCCCAGATTTAATGAGATTCTTTGAGTGTTGTTAACAAACAATGCCTGACCTTTTTAGAGCGGCAGCTTTGTATCGTCATTTTATTTCATGAAATAGGGCTCCCCACAAAAGGCCATTTGGTATAGTTATTATTACAGTGCCAAATGAATTTGGTTGTGAGACTCTTACAGCATCCCTTGAGATAACCGGAGACATCGGTTGTTGAACAACCCACTCAGGAAGTGACCGGCAATCAGACATGAGCTTCGTGACCACTTGCCATCATCCGTGTCCTGCCCTGACTCTCTCTAGCTGTGGCTGCTGCTGCGGCCATCAGACCTGCCCGCTAAGAACCCTGTAGCTTGTGGCAATTTCTTGGCCTCGCCATGGACAATTTCCTCTCCCCATAATTCAGGATAAGTCCATATTGAAATTTTATAGGAAATATGTGTTCTTAACCCTGTTTTGTTTGTTTGCCCAAAAGCTGTGTACTGGCCACCTTAAATCTGATTCTCTCCTGCCGGAAGCTCAGTCTCTTTGCTTGTGGCCTGAGACTAACATCCAGCAGCCGTGGGGGACTAAGGGTTAGGCATCAGTTCACAAAGTGAAGCTACACATATTGTTAAGTCTTGAAATATTTTGTCTCTGGGGTCAGCTGGCCCGAATATTTACCTTGTCATTCCTGAAACTCCCAGAGCAGCTGCCCTCTGGGAAACATCTCATTCGCTTATAGAACAAAAGTGATTGACGTTTCCTGAGTCCATTGAGTAGCTTAGTCTTCCTCAATCCAGATTATAAACTCCTGTGGCCTAGAGGTGCTGCTTTCTTGCATTCTAACAGTCTTCACATTCAAAATTACTTTAAACGTAAACAGTGACAAATCACCTTTAGAAGAGAGTCATCCTTTTATATTGTAAAAGTAGAGCTGGGAATTGTCACTGTTTAAGAGGTAAAAAAGAGAGATATGGACAGGATACCAAGAGACCAGTCATTTGTCTCCTAACATTAAATCTAAATCATAAAACTATAGACAAGAGACTCTTAGAGGTTGGAACCTTTCTCCCCCCCTTTCTTTGTGATTATAGTACGGCGTGGCACAAAAAAGCACACACTTAAAAACACACTGTCTTTTTGCCAATGGAAAAAATGAAAGAATTCAATTGCCTGGGCTCAAATCCTGTGACTTAATGACGAACCTTGATTCAGTGAGATTTCTTGGGATGAATATTGAACATTTCCACTAAGGCTCTTGCTCAGAGTGGATATGTTAAGCTCTTCTCCACCCCTTCTTTTGGCTTTGACTTAAACAGCCCAGGGAGGCTGTGCCATGGTTGTCTGGCTCCTCCGTAACCTCTCCTTCCCCTGGCAACCAAAACGGGAGCGGACACCACGGAGGGCGGCAGTGCCTGGCCTCCGGGGATCTGGTGTCCCTCTTCTCACTTTCTCCCTTTCCCTTTCTTCTTTGCCTTTGCCTCCTACTCTTTCCTATTCCTTCCATCTCCTCTCTCCTTTTTCGTTATCTTCCTAGTGATCCCAGCAGTTAGATGTGCATCCAATCTGCTTTTCTTAGACCTCAGGAAGCTGAAAGGGGAGGGAATCAAAATATAATAATAAAAATTAATAGTCACCGTAATAAATTATTGTTATAGGTGTTCAGGACTTAATTTAATCCTCACAGCATCTCTCTTCGGGAGATAATTATCCACCTGTTAAAGATGAGTAAATTGAGAATCAAACAAGTAGAGAAACAGGTCCAAGAAAACCAAGCTAGTTAGAGACAGAAAACAGAACTCAAATATACATCTGTCTGGCCTGGGAACCCGTTCTCTGAAGCCCAGTAGAATGTTCCATATGAGGCTGGGCTTAGTTATTTATTGATGAGTTATAACAGAAGTAATTTGATGGGGTTTGAAACTGCAGTATCTAGGGCCTCATCTGTTGATCTGATATTTGTAGCTATTTATGGGTGAAATCTGGGTGACTCTTCCATTCATTATGGTTTTCATTAAGACTCTAATCCTGTTTAGAAGTCTGTTTGTCATTTTTAACTTCTCTGTTTAATCTTGGGCAGCCCTAATCTTTCATTGCGAGCCAGAGGGAGACAGCTCCTGATGGCCCTTTTCTTTTCACAATTGTGTGTAGGCTGGGGGCGGGGGGAGGGGGGGGACGTGTGCCGTAGGAGTGTCTGTGTGCTGTGAGTGCCTGTGAATTATTAGGTGTATGGGATGTCACTGCGAGTGTGCTGTACGTGTGGCTCAGGGTACTGGGATGTAATGAGCGTACCTGGTACCAATATGTGTTTTGTGTTAAAAGGTGTGTTTGTGTCAAAGTGTGACTTCATGTTTGTGGAATGACAGGGTAAGTGTGTGTGTGTATGTATGTGTGTGTGAGAGAGAGAGAGAGAGAGAAAGAAGGTTATCCTTCATATTGTTCTGTTTTTTAGCAGCATAAGGATTCTTGAGATGAGGCATAACCATTTGTTTCCGAAGCACAGAGGCTTTTCTCCCCTCACGCCCCACCTTCTGCTGTGTGTAAGTCCCCCTGGCGCGAGAAGGCTGTGGTGAATCCAGAAACGGATAGGAAGCCTGCCAGGCTGTCTCCCCTGGGACAGTCATGATGTTGGAGGGGACCCTTGAGTCCAACCTCTCTCGCATCCTGGATCACGAGTCTCTACTTAAATAGAAATCTCACTGCCTCCCGGCGTTACTTATTTATGTAGAAATTCTTTATTTGAGTTCTTCTTCCTTGAACGAAATCTAGAGTTGTTTTACTTTTTTAATCACTATTTTAAATGGCCACTGCCAAGGCAGCGGTAAGGACTGAAACCTAAGTGGGCACACCCCAGACCACGTCCTTTGTGTCCTTCGCTGTCCCCAGAGCACACGCCAAAGCTCATTCCCCTTTCACTTATGACATTTTCCTGCCCAGGACACTTTTCACCCTGCTCTTTCTCAAGTCCACCTTCTCCATGAAGCCTTCCCTGATCCTCTAGTCCATAGTCAACTCCCACCTTCCCTATTCCATTTGACTCCTCCCAGGGCTTACAGAAGACAGCAAAATATTTAGCACTTGAAAATCTTCTGTCGCTGGGGCCAGCTAAGCCAGAACTCTGGTAGACCCACCAACCGCATTTCAACTCCCTATTTCCCTGGAGACTTTGGGCATCGTGCCACCAGATACGACTGTTCAGTGTGTGCACTGCATGAAGGCATGTGGCTAAGGATGAAGTCAGAGCTGAAATCTAGTCCTTGGTAACATTATAAGCCATGCACCTTTCCAAGCCATGCACAAAAGTTGCTGTTTTGACAGGTGGTAGCCCAGTAAAGAAGCCTCAGAGAGTTTACTCCCATCATCTCCATGCCTCCTGTAGCACCCAGGAGAATGCTTAACAGGGGACACAAAGGATGCTGCCTCCTCTGCCCCATACCTTAGCAGATGAAGTCTGGCCTCCACAGCCTTCCAGAAAGCCTTCCCTCTCTCCCTGATGAATCCCACCCAACTCTGATCACCACTTAACTCCACATGCCCTCATCTGGCTCCAGATTAATTTTCACTTCTCAGTGTCTACCTTTTAAGTGTCCTAAGTCTTTTTTTTTTTTTTCCTTTTCACATCTTTGTTATGTTCCTCCAACTAGTTAGCAAGCCCTAGGAGGGCAGAGAGTATGCTTCCATTTCCTTTGCTGTCAGCCACCCCTGTGACATCTATCAGAGAGCTGCTGCTCCAGTGAGGACTAAATCAGTACTCTTGACACACTGAGTCACCAGCTGGGGTGCAGAGTTCTATGCCCAGAGCCACGAGTCAGGGCAGTGACTCCGTCACCTCAAACACCAGCTCAGCTGAGGTCTTGGGAAAAGAAATACATCTGCCCAGCCTCCCTCTAGCTCTGGACCCAACTACCCACAAAACACCCCTGAGAAGATTAGAAAGCCCCAAAGGAACTCAGCCTGTCTCCAAGTTCTCTTTCTGTGGTGACACAAAATCTGGACAGGAAAATTAAGAGGTGGCCCAGTCCTTCACCAGATTAACCTTTAATTAATATGAAGAACTGATTAGCTGCCCAATGGTCAGTGGTTTAGCAGGGACTACAGTGGAGCCCCTCCCTGGAGGTGCATTAGGTTTGGATGAGGGGCAGCCCAGGGTGAAGCAGACAAATAGGGAGAATTGGCTGTTAGCCGGGCCTGTAATTTTGTGGCAGAATCATGTATGAGGCATGATTGGCCTGCAGCAGTGGGAAAAGTGTCTCCTGCCATTTCTTCGCAAAGACTCCCAGCCCCCAGCCCCTTGCCGACCTCCTTCACTTCCGTCTCCACCGTACCTCGGTGCCCCTCAGCACTCTCTCGCATTCCAAAATAAAGCACGCAGAGTCACTACTGTAGCAGTATTGATGCCCCACTCCCACATGCCCTGAAATGATAATGCGTCACCCGCGGTGTGCATCCAGACGGAGCCAAATTATGCTCAGGTGGTTAAAAGTCCAGGTCTAATTAGAGTTCCAGGGAATCAAGCCATTGTATTATTAATGATTCTCCGGCAATGTTCTGATTAAAACAGTAATTTTAATAAGCACAGCTCGATGCTAAGTGTTCACTGAGCACCTAATTACATCAGTTATAACTCCAAAATTATTTAAAATTCCCCTTTTCTTCCACCAGACCCGGCATGCACCAAATAAAATAGAGACTCAGACGACTCAGTGATTATTTGCTCTAATTAATTTCTTAAGCACCTGTTAAAAAAAAAAGGGAAGGAAAAAAATCTTTTGTCTGTCCTCCATGTGCCCACATCACCCCCCCTCCTTTCTACCCCCAGAGGCTCCGCGACTTTGGTTACATTTGAGGCAGTGATTGAAGGAGGCACTGAACAGAAAGCAGGGAGGCTGGCAAAGATTTGAACCTCCCGGCAAGAGGAGGTTGCAGTGCTCGGATCCCCATGGACTGCTCAGGCGGGACCAGGAGCGGGTTGAGCACGCGGGGTGCTTCTAACGAAAAGCGAAGTCCCCACAACAGTCTTGCTTCCATTAGAGCAGCTTCAGAAGCCGTGTGTAACTACTGCACTTGCATCTTTAGAGAGACCGAAGTACAGGGGTTGAGGCTTCCCAGTGCAGCATTTCTTAGATTCTTTCGGCCTGTGAGCCACTGTAGTTGGAAAGGAGAGCAGTTCACTTCCTGGAAGGACACAGGGATTTCAGGAAGAACAGTCTGCTGAACTATCTAACAGGTGATGCTCAGGATTTTTTTTTAAACAAAAAAAATCATTTCATAAATAAATTCTTAATTGCAACCCAGAAAGAACAGCAATGGTTACGCCCAAGTTTGTGCAGACGCGTTCTGCTCAACACTACATTGCCGTGGGCCTCGTTTCATGGCCCCTGAGGACGACGGGTGAGTCAGGGAAGGCTTCACCAATGTGGGCACACCCAACCAGTTCACTGGGAGATATGAAAAAATGCAACATTATTTTGTCTCCCACCATCCCTAATGAAAGGTTTAGGAGGCAAAAGAGGAGAAAGAAGGAAGGTAGACCGCGAAATTTAAAGAGGACAGTGCTCACCTAGTCCCAGATGGAGAGAGGTGAATCTACGCCTGGGCGATGGCGTGGGCAGTTTTTAAGCAAGCGGGTCACGTGATGCTCGGAAGGGGCGGTTCTCCAGAAGTCAGGTGTCCGGAAGGGGCGGTCCTGGGAGTCATCGCCCGGAAGGGGCGGTTCCGGAAGTCATGTTGGGAGGGGTGACACAGCCTCTGCAGCTCCAGTTGTAGTGCAGTTCCGGTTTCCTCGACCTTACAAAAATGTTTATTGTGGGGGACGTTTTCCCTTGGTTTTCAAAGAAATCAGGGGTTCAGGCAGGCCACAGATCCTGTCAGCTTATTTTTAGATAATGAAAGATGCACCCATCACTTCAAGACGCAAACACAGCCACAGTTCAGGGTGACAATGTCCAGTTCCAGGATGAAATTAAAAACTCTGGACTTCAATGAAACTCAGCCCTTTTCCCTCCCTAGCCTGGGCCTGCTACAAGCTCCTCACTTGCAGTGATGAGGGGTGGAGGCATGTCTTCTGTCCTTCTCCTTACCCTCCCCACACGGGAGCTGCTGACACTGGCCGAAAAGAAGAGGAGAAAGGGGTCAGAGAGGTTCGTTCTTGTTTGAATCAGAATTGTCACAAAACAGCCTCCGTGTCCTCCCGCTTGGCTGTGTCTCTGTCTCTTTTTCAGGCCTGGGTCTTTTGTGGACCATTGGACGTGCGCTACCTGAGTTTCTCTAGTTGTAGCACCCACTAAGCAGGTGGCTCTTCCTCTCGACTGGCCGCTCTCATCTCAGCCCCTGATTTTCCAGCATTTCCTGCTATAAGGATACTTAAAGTAGGGCCCTGACACTGTCTCTAGGGAGTCCTCTTAAACAAGATGTAAAGTACTTCCAGGCCAGCTCTCCCTCCTGAGGGGTCCACATCTGCCACTAGGGAAGCCCTGGAAGCTTCTCAGCCCACCACCACCAGAGAGGGGCACAGTGACATCCATGCACAACAGCAACTTGCCCTTGCTGTGCCTCCTGAGGGCTCCCCAGTCTACCCTGTTTTCTGCCTGCTGGATTTTTCTGTCCCCTCTCTCTTCTAGAGTCCAGGTTCTACATCCCAAGCATTCCAATTGCCCTATTTCAAAGCGGTTACAATGTTCTAATGCCTTCCTCTGAAAAAAAAGAACAAATTTAATTCCTCTATTTCATTCATACAACCCCTTGATTTCATTTATCTGGGTTAGGGGATCAAAGATGAGGGGTAGAAGATTCATGAATCTGTGTTTTGAGAACCTGCTCTGAAAACCTGCATGACAGTCTGCCATCTTCCTTTAGAATGCAGCATTCATTGTATCTAGGAGCCTTGATGGATGCTTGTTTTGTTGTTGTTGTTGTTGTTTTTAATTAAAAAAATGTTTTGTTAAAGAAGTTGTGGATTTATAGAACAATCATGCATAAAATACAGGATTCCCATACACCACCCCACCACCAATACTTGCATGGGGTAAAACATTTGTTACAATTGATGATAACAGATGTTAATTGATGATAACACTTTTTTTTGTAATTCTACCATTTTTTAATGGTAGTTACAATTGATGAAAGATTATTAAAGTAGTTCTATGATTATTGTCCATAGTTTACATAGAGATATTTTTTTGCCATATTCCCGAACTGTTTTTTTCATGCATGTCTTTATTTTATTGTTCATCTATCCATACACTGAATAAAGGGAGTGTTAGTCACAAAGTTTTTGTAATCACAGGGTCACACAATAAAAGCAATTTGGTTATACAATCATCATCAAAGATCAAGGTTACTGGATTACAGTTCAACAATTTCAGGTATTTCTTTCTGGCTATTCTAATACACTAGAAACTAAAAAGAAAGATCTCTGTAGTGAGACGGTAGTCATAATCATTTGTTAAATCCTAATTTCTCAGTTACACCTTCTCCCCCTCATCTGATTATTCTCCCAGTCTTCAAGATTATCTGGGCAACGACCATTTTAGCTTCTTCATGCTGGAAAGGTATGATGGCCTTATGGGGTAGAAAAATGAAACTGGTTGATGTTCTTGGAGGGACTGGTACCTCCGGGTTTCAGGGCTTATCTGGCATAGGATCAATCTGAAGGCTTTAAATTTTGAAAAAATAACTTACTAAGTAAAACTTGTATGAATCTTGAATAGATCCCAAAGTATTCTTTAGGGTTTTCAGGAATGTTGTTCATTGGGACTTGGCATACTGTGGCAATTTGCAATATCTGGCTGAAACTTGCATGAGAGTAACTTCCAGAATGACCTCTCAACTCTAATTTGAAATCACCTAGCCACTGAAACTTTATTTTATTTCATTTCTTTTTGGTCAAGAAGACATTCTCAATACCACAATGACAGGGAGACTAACATCCCTAGGAGTCATATCCTGTGTAGGGGGAGGTTAGCAGGTTTATTTGCAGAGATGGCTTAGAGAGAGAGGCCACATTTGAGCAACAAAAGAGGCTCCCTGGGGGTGATTCTTAGGGATTAGGCTTGGGGTGCTTCCATTTTAGCAACCTATAACATTTACATATATGGAACTGAGGCTCATAGAGATTAAGTGACTTACTCAGCTCATTTGAGTATGTGGTGAGACTGAGCCAGAGTCTTCTAACAGCTGTGTCCTTTCCATAACTCCCTGTACCTTACTATACTATAAACACTGTCTCTTTAAAAAAAAAAAAAGCATTCATGCCACCTAATCGATCCTAGCAGAATGCCTGAGGGCCTCAGACATACCTAGAGAAACTTCACAGAGTAGGTTTACTTAAGGAGCTTAAAATAAAACCTGCATCACTGGGCAAGTGTGATTAGCTTCTCAGCAGGTATTTATAGACTGAACACTTATTTTTGTGTAAGAAACTGAATTAGGAGCATATAAGGATATCTCATATGAAGAAATAAAAAGCACAGTCCTGTGAGTAACCTAAAATGTTACACACCTAAAAAGAGTTTCAAAAGACTGCATTCGAATCTTGCCAGGTGGGCAGGCAATGAGCTTCTAAGTTCAGAGAGAGATTCTTGGAGTTGGCTAAGGAAGCTGTGATGGAGGAGGGAGAGCCCAGGGGTTTGAAGCATAGCAGGAGTGAGGAGGACATTCTGATTAGAAGGCAACGAGTGAGCAAAGATACGGAGGCAGGACCGTGCAGAGTCTGACTAGGGCCAGCTGGCAGAAGGGCGGTTCACTCTGATGGGAAGAGGGCTCCATGCTGATGGAGGTGCTCAACACTGATGGGAGGGGTCAAGAGTAAACATATTAGTGTGGGTGGGGGCAGAGTTTAAAAGGCTGAACTGTGGTTGTTTGGACTACAATCTTCATCCAAGAGACAGTGTGTCTTATTGCTTTTGGGCTTTTTGGTTATGTGTTGTTTTGGTTTTTTTTTTAGCAGAGGTCATCATTACAAAATACTGACTCTTGGAAGCCTTCTCTCTTTGCCCCCATAGCTTTAAACCTTATTCATAGCACTAATATTTCTCTGTAATGTGGGAGGTTTGTCCAACTTCTTGATAACACTATGGGTTATTATAGAATCAAGGCCATGTCTGTCCATTCTTTAAACTTAAAGCCTATACAGAATATATAGCAGTGCTTAATACACATTTATTAATAATTTCTTATAACTCCCTCATCCTAAACTTGCCCATTCCTGGAAACCTTCCTGCACTTTCTCATGAATGTACTTTGCTCATGCTATATTCCCCTTTTAGAAGAATCCTTCTTCCACTCCTGCCTACCAAAATACCACTAAATTTTCAAGGCCTGCCACAAATGCATGACACTTTCCTGGACCCATCAGCCAGGAGCAATCACTCCCAGTTTCGAACATAATACTTTTCATAGAACATTTTTCACTTTCTAGCTTATCCAACTGAAAGGAAGCTTCTTGAGCGCCGTTTAACACCATAAATAACTCACATCTGTATCACCACACTGCAAGACATGATACTTGGTCTGCTGAATGAATGAATGATGATGGGATGAAGGGATTCAACCTGGATGAACCAATGAATGAGTGAATGAAGGAATGAAAAACTAAACAAATTATATGTGCCAAGGATATTTCACCCATGTACAGGTCTACTAAATTATAAGACAGACTTACGAGAATTTAGTCATGAGCCCAAGCCAGTCACTCACCACTGACTAGCCCCTGGTACAGAGCACTGTGGCCACATGATCACTGCTGCCTCATTGCAATGGTCTTTATCAATTCAACCAGTCTATACAGGTTCCCAAAGCAGTGCACAGGACCCAGCTAGGTATGACAGCCTTCCTGCTTCTCACATCACCACCTCGCCAGTGCTGAACAAATAAGCGATATGAATGAATAAATGAGCTCTACACAAAAAGGAAGTTGGAACTTTTCAATATAAGTGGAACCTCAAACCTCTCCTCTCAGGCTCTCCTGATACATTGGAGGACAGGGGAACAGAAGTCAAGGCACTAGGACCTACAGAGACCAGGGCCGATTGAGCAGATATCTAGCTCATAGATAAAATCAAGTTCCACGTGGTAAGTCTAGACTTGGGCTCTGTATGTCCAGGAATTTTACTGGAACCAGCACTGGAAAATAGAGAATGTGGAATGAATGAGTGTGAATCTGAAGACAAAGAGGCAACATTGCCTCTATCCTCTTGCCATCAACACCTTTCTCTCTCCTGGGTAGACCAGTTAGTGTTGGCCCTATACAGAGCTTTGTGGACCTGGCTAATTGCAGGTGTGAGATCTGTTTCCTATTTGTTTTGTTTTATTTTTTTGGTGGGGGGAGAGTGCCTGGGTCTTCGGCATCGCAGGCAAGCATTCTACCCACTGGTTTGTTTGTTTGTTATTTGTGTATGTGCGTATGAGGTCTGTTTTAATTATTTTAGGCACCGTTTCCCAAATCTTTCTCATCCCCATTTCCTAACTCACCTGCTTTCTCTAAATGAATAAATCCACCGTTGTCATGGAGACAATGTAGTATCAGCATCTCTGCTTCTATGTAGATCTTTCCAAAAAATATAACTAGAAAGAGCACTATTTCTCTGTTCTTCTGGGGAACAGAAATGCTCCCCAGCATTTCTGGCATAGGAGCAATCAGAGAAAGTATGGAACGCCATTTTGAATATCTGTCTTACCCATTTAGTGCCCCACCCTCTTTACAGTTTTTTCCTAGCCCAAGTTTTACCTTCATCCTTAGTGGACTAGTTAAACTTGATTTCTTAAACCAGGGATCCTGAGTTTCGGTGTACTTCGGACTCCCGTAGGGATTACGTCATTAATAAGGACAATAGCTTGGGTGGCTGTATGTTCTTCACACAGATGACAGACGTAATTTTCTCCATATGGACGATGAGCAATCCTGGCCCAAAGAGACTTGTTCAGGGTCACCAGTACATCAGCGCAAAGCTTAGGTAAGGGCCTTGCTGCAGCCTTTCCATGCAAACACCACCCCTTCAGTGGCTTCTATATAAACAGACTCAACACAATCACTACCATTACTGAGCACTGACTGTGTGCAAGGGTCTTTGTGCAGATTTTACATAAGCCCCAAAGCAACATTGCAAAGTGGATATCATTATTTTCAGGATGAAACTGAGGCGTAAGGACGTCCAATAATTTACTTAAAACCACAGAGCTGATATACCTAGAAGCTGTGTTTGAAACTGAGGACTGCCTTCTTCAACGCCTATATTCTTAATCAGTGCAAAATATGGTTTCCATCTGAAAATAGGATTCAGGAGGGGCTACTTCCCATCACTCATGGAAGTTTGAATTCCACTGTTTGGGCCAGAAGTTTCTTCTCCTATTGTCCTCTTCCCTTTGAACTCTTAAGGACCCTCTGCTGGGTTTTTATGAATGAGGAGAAAAAGACATCTTTGAAAAGTCCAACAAACTTTGGATTCCTCTCTCTGAGTGATAGATAGGTTTAATTACACTGGATTACTCAGCCACTCCACTTTTCTCCCCCAGGTCATTAAAAAGAGATTTTCTCTTTGAACTCTACTCCACCTTCAGGTCTCCAGATAGTCAAGAGTTCTTAGGAGGCAGCCCCAGGGTCAGCTTCTGGCCAGAAGGTTGCATGTTGCTTTAGATGCAATCATAGTCTCCTAAACCTCCAGCTGGGTGTCTGCGGTTTTGTGCCTCTTTTTTTGAAAATGATATTGATCATGTGACTTTCACAGATCAGAGGATGGGAAGAGGGTGGTTTGATATTTACTTTGTGAAGATTTAAAGGGACCTGGATACATAACTATTGATTTTTAAAGAAATGGATCTAACCCTAGGAACAAAATAATGAGTTCTTCACATTAATTACTGGAAAGTTGAATTGTGCATAGAAAAGACCCAAACCAAAAATGTGATCTCAGAGGTGCTCTGCTTCCTGGTAGGCCTGTGAGATAGGTAGGGCAGTTATTGTTGTCTCTGTTTTATTTTCTGTTTCCAAAATATTTTATGCATGTATTTATTTTCAATTTATATTGTGGTAGCATATATAAAACATAAAATTCCCCATTTTAGCCACTTTCAAGTATACAACTCAACGGTGTTAATTATGTTCACCATGTCATGCTACCATCACCACCATCCATTACCAAAACTTTTCTATCACCCCAAATAGAAATGCTGTACCCATTAAATATTCACTCCCAACTCCCTTCTACCCCATCCCTGGTACCCTGTAATCTGCTTTCTCTCTCTTTGAATGTGCATATTCTAGATATTTTATATAAGTGGAATCATGCAAAATTTTTCCTTTTATGTCTGGCTTATTTCATTCAGCATGATGTTGTCAAAGTTTATCTATTTTGTAGCATTTATCAGAACGTCATTCCTTTCTGTGGCTGAGTAGTATTCCATTGTATGTATATACCATATTTTGTTTATCTATTCCTATGTTGATGGACACTTGGATTGTTCCCACCTTTAGGAAATTGTGAATAATGCTCTATGGAGAATAGTGTACAGGTATCTGTCCAAGTCTCTGCTGTCAGTTTTTGAGGATATATACCTACAAGTATATATATCATCTGGAAATATGGTAATTCTATGTTTAACTTTCTCAGAAACCACAAAACTGTTTTTTCCACAGTGTTTACATAATTTTACATTCCCACCAACAATGCCCGAGAGGTCCTGATTTCACTGCATCTTTGCTAACACCTATTATTTTCCACTTTTAATAGTAGCTGTACTAATGGATGCGAAATGGTATCTCCTGGTTTTGATTTGCATTTCCCTAAGGGCTAGTGATGGGAAGCATCTTGTCATGCTTATTGACCATTCATATCTCTTCTGTGGAGAACTATCTATTCAAGTTCATGACACATCTTTTAATTTGATGGTTGTCTTTTCATGGTTAAGTTGTCATGGTTCTTTATATGTTCTGAATAATATTCCTTATATGTTCTGAATAATATTCCTCATCACATGAATGGTTTCAAATGTTTTCTTGAAAATATTTTCTCCCACCCAGTAGGTTGTCTTTTCACTTTCTTGGTAATACCCTTTAATGCATGAAAGTTTGTAATTTTGTTGAGGTCTGATCTATTTTTTTCTTTTGTTGCTTGTGCCTTTGGTGTGAAATCTAAGCATCCAATGCCTAATACAAAGTCCTTTAGATATTCCCCCCATGTTTTCTTCTAGTATTTTTATAGTTTTAATTCTTATATTTAGGTCCATATAGGTATATGGTGTGAAGTAGGGGTCCACCTTCTTTTGCATATGGATATACAGTTTTCTCAGTCCCATTCGTTGAAAGGATTATTATTTTCTCTGTTGTCACCATTTGAAAGATAGGAAATGGAGGCTTGAAGAGGTTGAATAAACCAGCTTGCTCAATGCCACATGGCTAGTAATAGCAAGACCAGGACAAAAATCTCCTTCTATCTCCTCTACCCTAAGCTATGCTCACAGAGGATTTGGTGACATTCCATAAGGGACTCAAGATGAAAATGTAGAACCGGCCCACCTACCCACACCTTCTTCCATAATTGCTCTAGTCCTAGCTGGTGTGTGTGCATGTTGGGGGCTGGGGAGAGGGGAAAACTAGCAGGGAATTTCCCATCCCCCCCAAATTGTCTCCTTCTTCACCTTCTGTTCTCACCTCTTTTGTTGCCTGGTTCCTGATTCACCACTGAGTCATTGCTAGAAAACAGAGGAGACTAAAACAAGTTAAGAGGCACGTTGTGGTCAGGTAGGTGAACATAACTGTAGTGTCCAACAAGCCTACTAATCACTGATTTCTAGGAAGAAGGATGGCGGTCTTGACAGCCAGCTTTTGGGGTAGCCCCAAGAGAAAGGGCCTTCTCTCCTCTGTCCTTGCCTCTGTCTCAGCCCTACTGCCTCAGTATGGGAGTCAGACAGACCTGGATCTGAATTCTGTTTCCACCATAGGATGGGACCTAGGGTGGGTGTTTAACCTGAGGTTTAGTTTTCTGATATGTGAAGAGAGGATAAGAATATCTCCCCTGAAAGGTTGCTATAAGGATTAAATCAGATAATATATGTAAAGTACCTGGTGTACAGAAGGTGCTGGATAAATGGCAGCTATTATTATTGTTCCTGCTGTTTCATTTCATTCTACATGCACAGTTAGCTGCCCAGCTCAGATCAAGGTGTTGCTGCCAGGGGCCTCCAAGTCACCCATAGGGAGATCTCGGTCCCCAACATGTCCCCTCAGATCCCTAGGGAGCATAGTCAAGGAGAAGTCATGATCTCATTCTTGTCTCCACATCCTGCTCACCTACAAACCTCCCCAGCAGAAGAGAGTTAGAGTAAAGTGCTACTTCAGCATCCAGCAGGCATCCAGCAGACATCCAGTGGACATCCAGCAGGCATCCAGCAGCACTTTCCCTTGAAAAGACAGAAGAGAGAACCTGGGCATTTCTCCCTGGAGACTTGCTGAGCCAGAGAGGATACACAGTACAGGGCATGTCAGGATTGGCGGGGAGCCTGGCACTTGACCCAAGGGCCCACTTTGGCTTCCATGTCTGAGAGCAAACAGGCCAGGGCTGGGAGCTAGGGTAATTCTTCCCAATCATCTGCCCTCTCCCTGTTAGGCTGGTTGACTTTGGCCACCATTTGCTCCCAGGTATAAAGGGAAGGATGGAGCCCTAGGTTTACAGGCCAGATAACCCATGTCTCTTAATGCTGATGGCACCTGTTCACCACAAGGCTGACAAGATCTGGGGCAAGCCTGTGAAGAAGAGAAACTCTAACCATCCATCCAGTCCATCAATCAACCTCTAACAAGTACCAACCAGGTACTAAGCTTTAAGAACTGAGCGGTGCAGAGAAGCAGAAGCCTCGTTTGTCTCAGGTGGCTTCAAGAGGCTTAGCCTTGCTGGGGTCTTGTCTTAGATCAGAACTCACCCCTCATCGGGGAACTGATTCTTAAGGCACCTCTTTCAACAAGATCCCATATGGTCTCTCCCAGAAGTGTAGACAGCCACTTGCTCACTCATAAGAGATCAGACCTTTTGAGAATCTATTTTCTCATAGATCAAATAGAAATCATAACACATGACAATACCTATCCCCTCTTTCTCTTTGTGGAGTGGTGCCGATTAAATAGGATCACATGGGTGAAAACACTTTGAAAATCCTAAAACACTCTACCTGTATGTATTGTGGTGATCAGATTGCTGCTGTCAGTCTACACACTAGCCCATCTGAGGGTATCTCTCCAATCCACCCTCAACTGTTTATGTCAATGGGTGTCAGGTCTTTTCTTGAAGACAAGTTTGGACCTGGGAAAAGGGGAAAACCCTACAGAGTTTGAAGGGCTGATGGGAGCTAGTAGAGAGGGAGTGCCCAAAAAAGGTTCAGAGAACAGGAGGCACCCAGGGAGTCAGTTATGCTTCAGCTGCCATGCGCTTTGTCCTGAGCCCTGGGGACCAGTGGCTTGTTGATCAGACCAGCAGCATGCTCCAACCAGCTGTCTGTGTCACCTCCTGCCCCCGCCACCTGGCTCCCAGCCACTGAGAAGGCCTCTGTTTCTTTCCTGTGTCAGGAGGCAGGGACATGTGTGGGGACAGGTGTACCCTCTGGCAGGGGAGAGCAGGTGCCAGGGAAGCAGGGGATTAAATGCTCAGTCTCCGAGGACCCTGCCAGCCTGGGGAACAGCTTTCCTTGATTCCTCCCTTCCCTGTTGTCTCTTTCTTACGTGGTTGCAAAGGAATCCTGTAGGCCTCTTGAGCATTGAGTGCCCTGCCAGAGCCCCTTGGGTTGAGCATCCTCTCTCTCTGTGTCCTTTCAGCCATGATTATACCTCTGTTGTGGCATTTTCTCCATTATATGGAGATTATCTGTTTCCTTGGTTATAACCTCAAGCAAACCGTGAGCCAGGAAGGCAGAGAATGTGCCCCCAAAGCCTAACAGAGGGCTCAGCCCATCACAAGTATTCAACAGCACATAAGGACTGAATAGGCCCAGGCTCAATCCATTGTTGGACCCCTATGTGTTTTTCTTTCAACTCATGTACTTCTCTAGTAGAAAATTCCAAGTTCTCAGAATCATGGGCTCCTTCCAGGTGTCCACACAGGGTGGCAGGGGTGGGGCATTGATTCTCTGCTCCCCAGTTCACTCAGCAAAGGGCTCCACCACTGGGGAACTCATCTACCTGAAAAATGACTTGCTTGCACCTAACCATAATAACTGCCCAGGGTGTCTGCCCAGGATGACAGCAACTCCCAGGACCCCAGAGAGGTCTTCCTGGCTCCACACTGGGTGTCCTGGACCCTAGAGTTCTGTCCTGTTCTTCAGGAATGCAACTGTTTCCAGCAGCCTCCCTCTTTGTGACCTATCATTGCGACTAACAATACTCTGATGAGGTCCCTGGCTGTGCTGGACCTCACACTCTATAGGCTACCCAGTATGTTGCAATGAGAAAGTGGCAAGGGAAAACGAGACAAAAATACCCCATTCCCTGCACCCTCCCTCTGAGACCTTCCCACATAAATCTACCCAGCTGAATCAGGCCAAGGAAGGCACCAGAGATGCGGGGCCCTGGGGCCATAGGAGCCAAGAACTCAGTATGAGTCACCTTTAATTAAGAGTATTTCTTAAGCAAATGACTTAATAGGACAGTTATATTCATTAGAGTCGTAATTACAAGACAGAAGATCAAGCAGAAAAGAATGCAGAGCATGAGGGTGGAAACTAGTCCGAGGCAGCTCCATGGTGCTAGTGAGAAGACAGTGGAGGGGGAAGGAGCAGGGCGCCCTTGGATTATCCAGATCTCATGGCCACACTTGTTTGCCAATCCAGCCACCTTCATATCCCAGCACTCAAGCTGGAGGAGGTGGGGAAAGCCTCAGATGTAATTAAAACACAACAATAATAAACAACACCAATTAAAGCATCCTGGAGTGTCCCATTAAACTGTGAGTCAGCCCTGACAATGTGCCATGGACACTTTGCAGGAGAAAGCTCCCTTTCTGTACTGAGCCTTTGGAGACAAATCCCACTCCCACCGCATCTCACTCCACCTGGCCAGGTGCTAGAACAAGTCTAGCCCAACCTGGCAGTGCAGCGTTAACTGGGCCCAAACTCGGACCTTTAGGAACTCTTAAGACTTGGAATTATTAAGACCAATTTCTCCCTAGGCATAAGGTATTCTCCAGAGTATTTTTACCTCCACCCTCCACCCCATCCTACTCCCCAATTAGTCAAATTCCGTCCGTAGCTCCAAGGCAGAGTTTAATGTGTTTCTCTCTGGCCCAAGGCCTGGCCATCTAAAAAGACCCCCCCAAAGAGCAGAGATCATCTATATCAGTGCTTCTCAAGCTTTAGCATTCATAAAAATCACCTAGAGAGCTTGTTAAGACCCAATTTCCTGGACCCCATCCCCAGAATTTACTAAGTGCCTCAGGCTAGGTATTTTCATGTCTGAAAACACTCACAGGTGATGCCAACATTGCTTGTTTGAGGACCACACATTAGAAACCACTGAAGGCCACAGGGCCACCTCTTTGTGGGGACATTCTCTCGGCCAAAGAGTCAGGGGCTAGAAAGCTCAGAGACTTCCTATATCCCAGCCCTGCGGGCTCCACGGTCCTTCCCAAATTGACCCAAAGTTGCCCTTTCCGGAACTAAACCCCACTGCTCCTTTGCCTTTCCTCAAAATTTTCTGAAGGAACTCTGCTTCCCTGCCTTGTCTTATGTGGTTCTTTCTACCTGAGATGCTCTTTGACTCCATCTTCATCTGTATAAATATTTTTGATCCCTCAAGGCCCAGGTGTAATGCTATTTCTCTCACGCAGCATTCTTGGACCCTCCATCTAGAGCAGTGCTGTCCCATAGAAAGATAACATAAGCCCCAAATGCAAGCTATATGTACAATTAAAATTTTTCTAGCAGCCACATTTGGAAAAGTAAAAAGAAACAGGTGACAGTCATTTTAATAATAGATTTTATTTAACCTAATATAGGCAATTTTTTTTTCTTTTTAACCAGTTCAATATAAAAATATTATTGGGCAGGCCATGGTGGCTCAACAGGCAGAGTTCTTGCCCATAATGCCAGAGATCTGGGTTCGGTTCCCGGTGCCTGCCCATGCAAAAAATATATATATATAGATGTATATTATTAATGTGATATTTTACAATCTTTGTACTCAGTTTTGAAAACCCAGTGTGTATTGTAAACTTACAACACTTCTGAATTAGGACTAGTCACATTTTAAGTGCCCAACAGCCACAGAGGGCAGGGCTGCCAGGTTGGACAGCACCGATGTACAAGCATTTCCTCTTTGCTCTGCATTTCCTCAGCCCCCTTTCAGTAATTCTCTTAGAACACATATCGTTTTTGTTTTGTTTTGTTTTACAGCTAGTCTGTTTGTAACTTGAAGGTGATTGCCGTGTTTTAACGCTGCCATTGTTTTTTATTCCCTTGAAGTGCCTGGCACTAGCTCATAACTGGCCCGCATATAAATGAGCATTGGTTGATGAATGAATATAGAAACAGATGAGTATATGAAAGATGGAGAGGGCCCATGGGAACATCGGATTTTGAGGGTCTTCTCCCAGTCACGGTGACATTCCTTTCCTCTGGTTCATGTATGGCTATGGTGAGAGAAGAATTCAATTTTATAACCCCCCCTCCCCCTTTATAAGTTTCCTGTTTCACTTTGCTCCTCAACTCAGGGCATTAAAAAAAAGAGAAAAGAAGAAGAAGAAAAAGAAAATCCCACCAGGAGGGCCCAGGAAACAGGAAAAATAGTTGTGCTATTGGTTTCACGTTTGGAGAAGAACAGGGTTCTCACTATCTCCGTGGCACTTGGCGTGAAAGTGGGCTTTGTTTCTGGAGACACTGCCCCCATTCAGGGCCCCCTTTCCCAGCTGCTGAGAGCCGGGCTGTGTTTTGACAGACGGGCCGAATGCAATGCAGACAGTTGTTTTAATTTCCAGCCAGATGCAGACATCACTCACAAGGAGCCCGAAACCCAAGAAAGGGAGGCCCGGCACTGGACTCCGGCTCTCGGGCCCTGGGAGGGCGGGTTGGATGGGGGCCGGCGGAAGCAGACAAGGCGGGTAGGGTCACCGATATCCTGAAGGGCTGAGAGTTGCCAGGTCCAGGAGAGACACCCTAGAAGAGTCTCCCTGGCAGGCACCTGTGCAAAAGGTGCTTCTGGTAGGGATCGCAGACTTTGAGTCAGGGTTCAAAGGTTGCACTTTAAAGTAGTGGGAAATCAGTTGGTGGTGGCCGTGGCTGGATGTTATTTTGAACTATACACATCATTCGGGATATACTCATTAACAGCCTCAAGGAGGAGTTAAGGCAAACTGTGGGAAATCGAGTCCTGGGATGTTGGAGTTGGAAGGGACTAATGCAGCCTTCCTCGAAGGACAGAAATCCCTTCCAAATCCTTTCTGCCCACAATCACTTTGACTCAACTTAAGCATCCCAGTGATGGAAGTTTCTTCCGGAAGTGGGTCTGTTGCATTATTGGACAACGTTGACTTTCTTTTACTGGGCTTTCCTGAAACTTTTCACCCGTGAGTCCTATTGAAGCCACACTCCTGCCCTATGAAAACTGTAAGACAGCGTCTGCAGCTACCCTGACACTCCTCCTCTTTGGGTTAAATAAACTTCCCACATCTGTCCGCTGTACCAGAGATATGGCATTAGGGTCCCTTCCCATCCTGGTCAGCCTTCTCGAATGGATCTCTGGTAAACAACGCCCCTCGGAGAACAGAGATCTGAGCTCAAAATTCCCTGGGGTAGAGCAGTTTCTCTCAATCCTGACCTACATATCTATGTAGCCCATGATCAAATTAACCCCTTCAGCTATTACATCACCCTATTAGGTCCTATCAGAGTCAATGCAAGCCGTCAGATCATTCCACATAAGCTATTTTGAACCAGCTATCCCCCAACCTACATTTAAAGTATCAATTTTTAAAAAAACCAAATTGCAAGGTTTTGCACATATCCTTTCTGCATTTCATATTTTTTATTATTAACGGGGGGTTAGGGATGTCCAACCCTGATCATGCCACTCACTTCAGAAAATCCTTGTAGTATGGAATGACAAGTGTTACGATGCGATGAGAATCAGGAGGGACACTCAACAGAGAAAAGTCAAGCTCCTTTAGCTGGAACACAAGACCTTTCATGATCTGGCCCCTGCCTTTAGCCTGCCAGGCTCATCTCTAGCCCTATCCCCACCCAGTGTTCAGGTTCCACTCGAGTTATACTGAATTGGTCCATGCTCGCCTTTGCTCCTGATAATCTCACCTCCTTTTGGAAGGTCCTTCACATCTCTGCACTGACATACTCTTACCCTTCAAGACTTATCCTTACTTCCCTAGCACCTCTCTCTCTCTATAGGTTGTGTAGGGTGCCTCTCCTCTAGGCTCCTAAGGCTCACACCAGTCTCATGCAATAAACTCTCAGCGCACTGTACAACAACTGTCCATTTATAAATGTCATCTCCCACTGGACTGTGGGCCCTGCAAGGGTAGGGCCTGGGTCCTATTTGCCTTGTTTCTCTCTTGGGGGCACCAGTGCCTCCACATAGTTGGCATCTGGTAAACATCTGCTGTAAGAACAGTGTTAGGAGCCATCCGGAGCCTCTCAGGAGGATGCTGTGAAGGGCATCTCCATCGTATCCTCTGTCCACCTGCCAGAGGCAGGATGCCACGCTGCTTGTCCACTGGTTACATTTGCACCTGGGCTCGCACATCCAGTAGGTGGGAGATCTCTAATGCCCCAACAAATGAGAACACATTCCCAGCCTAGCAAATGACTTTGCAGCCTGGCAGTCTCCTGCCCCAGCCAGTGACAGATACCTCAGACCCATCAAATGGAAGCTTCCAGTCCTTGATGCCATTTCCTGGCATTTATTGCTTTACACTCTGGGCAGACAGGGGTAAGTAATGAACAAACAGGCCCAGTTCAAGTCTCTGCAGAGCCCCACCAGGAAGTAAGGAGAAGTTTCCAGGGACTGTACTCTTTGGAGAGCAGGGTCTTGATCTGCAAATTCCTACTCCCCTCAGCAAAACAGAATCAGATGGGAAGCTCGTCTCTGGATGTTCCCATTTAGCCAGACTTCTCAAAGGATGGGAGATTTACTAGAGAAACTGAATGTGGGCATCAGAGAATGGGATAATTGGATCCAGGTGGTATATTTGGTTGGATGTAAAGAGACCGTGCCATGCTATGAATATTATTTGATGGGAAAAGTTTCTCCTCTCCGTTTTTAAATGTTTTCTCTGCAGGCAGGTTGTCTCAGCCCAAGCCCAGCTGAAAGCTCTTCAGAGATGAATTTGTGCCACTCAATAGCCTTTCAACAGAGTTAACTGTTTTCAGCACTTGCCACTGGTGTGCCCAGCTCTAGGGAGGCCTTTAGAGGCAGGCAGAAATAGATTGGAGTTTCTGCTTCTATGCCTGGCAAAGGCAAGAAGCTTTGGGCCTGCCACCTCAGCAACACGTTCTGCTTAACTATACTTGTCTTCTGCTGGGCAAACAGATGAGAACATTGAGGCCACTGATTTATGACTCAGTGTTTCCTCTTTAGGGGAGGCGACAGTGCAAATAGGGTAAGTGAACCTGAACACATATCCGTGAGCTCTCATAACCTGATCTTACCACACTCTCCCTCTCCTCTCTCTCTGCCAGGTCACCAGGGTCCCCGTGGAGTCATGTGAGCAGTACACGACTTGTGGGGAGTGCCTGAGCTCAGGGGACCCTCACTGTGGCTGGTGTGCCCTGCACAACATGTAAGTTTGGGAAGTGCCGAACAAAGGAGTCAGAATGCAAAAGATCAGCTTCTCTTCTGGGAGTGATGACGAGGAAGGTGACAGTGGTTTGCAGGGAGAGAAGCATCTTCCTCTTCTGAGCAGTAATTCCAATAGTGGTTGGAGTATTGCGAGCATGAAGGGGCAAAGAGGCCATGGCAGGTCTGCTCCCCAACAGCAGTCAGTGCCTTTGCCCCTCTCTTTTTTATTTTATTCCCAGATTCTATTCTTGCAGCTTCTCTAGTGTCATGAGCCTGCATCCTTGTCTCAGTATACGGAAGGGTAGTGTAGTTACAAGAATTCACAAAGGGAGCAGTGGAATCTCTAGGTCTCCCAAGAACTTCCTCGGTCTAGCCTGAAATAGGTGTCCCCTGCCAAGACTGTGCCAACAGAAGTGCCCTAGAATTGGGGAGTTTGGTTTCTGGTTAGCTACTGTGTGACCCTGGATGAGTCCATAGACAACACTGGGCCTCTGTTAACCCATCGCAAAATAGGGATTATGCCTACCTCACAGGTGAATTGTGAGGGCGAAATGAAATAATAAATGCTTTGGAAATAAGGAAGCCCAGAAAAGGCTACACAAATCCAAATAATCACCATGTGCTTTGTACCCTCGGGAGGACCCTTCTGGCCTCATTATTTCATGATTTCAAGGAGTCCTCATCTCACTCCAACTGGCCTCACATCCCTATTCAGTTACATCGCCTGCATTGAATACCAGCTCAATAGAAATGCAAAAATCACACATCAACTTCCTAATTCGAAGAGCCCCAGAAGGAGAAAAAAGGGTGAAAACCGAAAGGCGGGAGCTGGCTAGGAATTCTGTTCCCCAATGGAGTTGGAAACTCCATGGCTCAGTGCCAGCCAGCAAAGCATCTCCATGAAATGTGCTGGGTTTGGGGTGGAGGCGGAGGCGGAGGGCCAGAGTTCAGGATCCCACACAATAGCTCTTGGCTTCCAGCCTCTGCAGCAGGTGTTTGGAGGGCTATGGAGGGAGGGAGAGAAATAGATGCCTCACAGATGCAAAATCCGGACTGGATTTGAGCCCACAAATACTGGGCTTCCTGCTGAGGTTTGGAGGTAAGGGACTCCTCGAAAAGTTTTGCAGAAATGGTCTTATCAAACCCTGGTGCTTTTTAGCCAGAGAAGTAGTAAAGGGCTGGTGCTACCCACATTGCACCCCAGAAATAGCAAAGATGGGAAATTTGGGTTTCCTTCTGTGAAGTTGACCTACCGGTCAGTGGCCTCTCCCTAGGAGACTGCGCTCCAGAGACCCCACAGCTGCCCACCAGCTCCATGCATGGTGTCCTGGGATTCCTGCACACTCATTCGCACACTCATTCCTGCATGACCATTCTGCAACAGTCATGTCCAACTACACCACCCACTCCCTAATCCTCCCCACTCTGCCCTCCCAGCTTCAGTGCTTCTTGCATTCTCACATAAAGAATACACCAAAATTAGATATTTGGGATTGTCATTCATTCACCAGCAAGGACATCTGCCTTTGCCAACTGGTACTAGCACTTATAAATCTATCACCAGTGCCCAAGTCTCCAGCTGCACCAGCCCACCCCTGCCATCCTTCCTGTCTAGGTCTGCCATGGCTACTAAAATCATCAAGCCACATCCAGACATCCTCAGATTCCCTTGGCCCTCTGAACTACCTACCTATTGTCGGAAAATCCTCCTGGCCTACTAGGATACACCTTTCCTCCCCACTGGTCTGCTTGCAAAAGTGCATGGGGAACAAGATTTGTCTTGCTTATTCCCATAGGTTTGCTCTCTTCTTGTCATTCCTATCTCCCCGAGACTCTCCTGCAGCTCCCTCTTACTGGTCTCCACCAGCCTGGAATGAGGAGATGGGGCCTGGAATGAGGAGATGGGCTCCACTCCAGCTCCCAAGCCTACCAGCTCAACTCCTAATGGAGGCAGAGGGCTGACGGAGATTGCTAAAGAGCCTCTGGTTCCGGGGGGTGGGGGGCGATTTGAAACCTTCCTGTCTCTTCTGTATGCCTTGCTCTGGCAAGTGTGTTATTGTCTCCGAGGCTATTTATCTCTGTTAGCGATGTTGCCATAAATAGTATGATAAAAAAGAGCCATTTCAGCGAGTCAATGAGATAAAGGCTCCAGTCAAGAGCTCACTTTAGAGCTATCTTAAGGATTCACTTAAACCTCAATAATTCTTTTCTTTGACAGCATTCATATTTAGATCCATTATAGGCCTGGAAAAGGAAGAAAGGGAGGGGCTTGGGGGAGTCCGGGTAGGTGTCAGTGCTGGATGGTAGAATCTTCTAGTTTCCTGGTGGCTGGGAGCTGTTTGGTTTGGAGAAGCACCAGCCCTGGAGCATGCTCCCATGACAGGACTGGTGGCAAGCAGGTGCTCCTGCAAGTTGGAGTCCCCACAGCCACCTGCCGAGGTGGACAGAGGAGCCCAAGATGAAGATGTCGAGAGAAACAGCCGCACGGCGTTCTGACAGAGACAGCCCTGGCTGCAACTCCTTGTCTGTCTCCCTGTCGCCAGGCATTATTTCACCCCACAAACATTTATTTTAAATATACCATGTGACAGGTAGAATATCTCAATGAATAAAACATGGCCCCTTCCTTCAAAAGGCCATTAATCCAGCCACAAAATCACGTACATACCCTCCTCCCAGGCAGCTAAGATCCTCTCCTGTTTATTAAATCCTTCTGAGGGGAATAAAAATAATATTAATAATGCGATGATGATGACGATTAAAAGGGCTAACATTAATACAGCAACTGCCATGTGCCAGGTCATTTTCTAAGCGTCAACTCATTTAATCATTACACCAACTCTGTAGGGAGGGTATTTCATCATCATGTTTATACAATTGAGGAAACTGAGGCACAGAAAGATTAAGATTTGCTCAAGGGGACATGGCTAACAGGTAATAAGCTTGGGTTAGAACACAAGCCACCAGCTCCAAAGTTCATTTGTTTAGGCCTCCTTACTAGGCTACCTCTCAAGTTCTCCAGACTTCCCTCACTCATTCCCCTGAGCATCCCGCACAGGGCTTAGTCAGTGGTTATTCTTTGTGTCTAGACTGCATCTCTAGTGTTGGGAGGAAGCCCAGTTCCTCTTATACGATCCTTAGTTGCAAGAGAGATTGATCACCAGGGAGATGCTAAAGCCCTCTGGGACACAGTGAAAGTTATAATGAGAGGAAATCCCCCAGCCTCAGGACAGCAAGGGGGGCTTACTTACTTCTTACTTACCCCCAAGGGGCAATGGAGCCAAACAGATAGGTCTCAGAGGCCTGACCTCTTGTGAATCTGTGTTTGTGGCAGGTGCTCCCGCAGGGACAAGTGCCAGCGAGCCACGGAACCCAATCGATTTGCTGCCAGCATCAGCCAGTGCATGAGCCTCACGGTGCATCCCAGCAGCATCTCTGTGTCTGAGCACAGCCGGTTGGTAAGTGACTAAGCAAGGGGGGGCGGTGATGGGGAGCTCAGAGCACACTGAGTGGGTGTGTTCCTTTAGCACTTGCACCAAGATCTGTAAATGGATCATATTTTAAATGCACCATTATCTTTATAGAGAAACTATAGTAACTCCTATTGTAAAGGGCACAGTCATTCTGCAGACTCCCTGCAAATTCATCACCAACTGATGTTTTGTAAATCTGGATTTTGCATTTAGCAACAAGCATCTACAAAGTAATCTAATCCAATACCAAATGACACATTCTTTGGTATCTGTTGTATTTGCAATCTGCCACTTGCTACACCCCCTCACAGAATCCTGCAGGTGGTCTCTCCATGTGTCTCTGTGTATGCTGTGTGCATAAGAGAGAAAAAGGGACAGAGAGAGACTCAGACTTAATTCAAAGTCAGGGCATGCTTTAAGACGCATTTTAAAGAGAATACAATACCTCTTAGCTATATGTCAAGGTACCACCAAAATATTTCAGATCCTCAAGTCCTATGCTGTTATTTCATTCTGAAGGTTTTATAAGTATTCCCTAATGCTAATTAGTTAATGACACTTTCAGGATTTGGGTTCATTCATCCCCACCAGGAGTTTTTGACTCTTGGTCCCATGGAAACCCAAACCAGAGCAGAGACTCAATGGCAAATATATGGAAAGACTATGTGATAGCCACTGTGACGGGAAATAAATATCACCAGGTGTCAACAGCAAGACGAAGGAAAATCTACCGCAGTGGTTCCTGGCGTGGAGGCCTCAGAACTATCACCATGAAACCTGATGGACACTCCCTAGGGCCGCATTTCTTATCTATTGTTTCAAATATCACTCCAACCCTATACAATCTTGCATTGACTGCACACACAAATTCATTGAAAAGTATGCTGAATTCAGAGCAATATTTCCCGCTGGATACATTTTCCCAATTAACGGACTCTTCTGAGTGTCTGTGACATTTCAAACTTTAAAAATAGGGTCTTCAAGCTTGAAAAGGCTGCAAATCGCTGACAATGGAAACTATAGGTGACTTCAGACATCACCTAAGCCCTTGGTGTCCACTTTCCTGCCTTTCTCTCATCATCTAAGCTTCTCATGGACCTTCCATCCCACTCCAGGAGAGCCGAGCAAAGTCCAGGAGGAAAAGAGATGGGGAAGAAGCTCTAGTAAACCTTGATAAGCAGCCTCTGAATACTAGCCAGGATGAGCTAGCTGTCTTCCATTACCCTGTGAACAACTGGTAAAACGCTAGGCCCTTATTCCCTCCTAAGCCAAGGCGAAAGCTTTGTTTGAGAAGGGCTCAGCTCATGGCTTGCGTTCAGGTTTGTGTGGTGCCTTGCAACTAATGTTCATGTATGTTATGTCAAAATGAGCAGAGTCTGGGATGGATTTTGGTATCTTTCCTTCTAGCGCACTCCTCCCCTATGCCATGCATTCTGACACTGAGATAGAAAAATTAAAATAGTAATGATAATAATAACAGTGATAATAAAAACTCTTGACCCTGCAGGCACGGAGCTGTGCCTCCATCATTGTGGAATGTTAAAGTCGGAAGACCACCTAGACTGATGTCCTTCTTTTACAGATGCAGTCGGGGGAATACCACTGAGCAAGTGGGTCACGGCAGGGCTGAAACTGGAGCCCAGGTCGCCTGAACCCCTAGGGCTATTTCTGCTGCATTTGTCCTTTGCTCCTGAGCCCCTTTCCTCTTCCCACAGCTCAGCCTGGTTGTGAGTGATGCTCCTGATCTGTCCGTGGGAGTTGCCTGTGCCTTCGGGAATCTGACAGAGGTGGAGGGGCAGGTATCTGGGAGCCAGGTCATCTGCATCTCACCTGGGCCCAAGGATGTCCCCATCATCCCTCTTGATCAAGGTGAGAAGAGTCTGCCATGAGAGCCACATGCTGGGGGCTGCTGTACCATGTGGCCCAGAGTTGAGGCGCAGGAGACTAAGGTCACAAATGCCAGGCACAGAAGCTGCCCAACTGAACCATCTTACGTTGCACACTAATATGAGCTTATATAATTTGTAAGAGTTTGAAAGCAATCTGTCATGCCCCGAAGTGGGACTCAGGAAGGAGGAAATCCTTGCTCCCTTTTGGATTAAGGCCGCACAGTATACAAAGAGTCTTGCCAGCCTTCCCTATCCTTCTAGGAATGCATGGCTATCAGTGGTTCTCAGGGGGTTCTCTCCATAGAACTGGGAGCTTGAGGGGCTTGGCCTGATATTTCTGAGTGTCCATTAGTAACTGAACATGCCTGACCAAGGCAAGAGGTCTGTGGGATCCAATTCATTATTTCTTCCCTAAGAAGGGCTGAGGCAAGGGATGTATGTCTGGGTTGAAGAGAGGCAGATCATCCGCAGGGCCAAAGGGATTCTCCTGGGAGAAGAGATAATATCTGGAAGGGTCCATCTAGCATCTGGGCCCCAAGAGAGCATTGGAGTGGCTTAAGGACTGCTCTTCAGGCTGTCCATTGTGCCCCTAGGTTGTTACCCCTTCCTTTTTTTTCCAGACTGGTTTGGGCTAGAGCTGCAGCTGAGATCCAAGGAGACAGGGAAGATATTTGTCAGCACTGAGTTCAAGTTCTACAACTGCAGTGCTCACCAACTGTAAGTATATATCAAGAAGAGTCTTACTCAGGGTCTGAGTGTGGGTGTAGGATTTCCCACTTGGCTCTAAGCTCCTTTAGGACATGTCCGAGTCACTTGGCAGTCTCCCTGAGGCAGCTGGAATGTTGTCTAGTTCAGAGTAAGCACCCCAGCAATGTGATTGGATTGATGTGGATGGATTCCCTCTCCATGGCCTCTGATCTCATCCCCCTCTCTTGCCTCCCACACTCACACTCACACTCACGCCCTACTGCCCATGTCTCAAGCCAAGGCAGTAAAAAGGGGGTTTGAAGTTAAAGCAAAGGCTAAGTACTATGGAAAGGAACAAAGCCATGGACATGTAACATTGTGAATGAACCTGTGGGACATTAAGTGATGCAGAATAAGCCAGAAACAAAAGAGCAAATATTGTATGGCCTCATTTAGAAAATATTTATAAAAGAATTGGGACCTAGATTGTAAGCTCTTATAGCAGATACATTTAGTCTGAGCTGTAATTGTTATTTTTAGATTTTGAGAGGTGGTGCCATATATGTATAACCTGGCATTTCCCTGGAACTTTGGGGACCTGTGTGTCACCTAAGCCTCAGTATAGGGGTTCTGCAGTGTTGAAGGTCAGCATTGCCACATACAACAACTGTTAGAGAAACTGAAAAACAGATCAGACTTCAATTAGAGATAGAAACGAGGCCGATTATGTCAGAACTAAGGTAAATCAGAATACAGGGGAAAGGAGGACATTGTCTGTATTTTAGAACTTCACCTACTCTATGCGAGCAAAGGAAAATAGGTTTGTTTTGTCCAAAACCTAAATTTTCTGTAGCACACAACTTAACTCAACCTATACAGATAAATTATTTAAACAACCCAAACACAGGGAGCCCAGAATGGGAATGAGGGCTTATAATCGTGTATAGTTCACTTTAATGCACAGATAATCCCAGAGTATGTTGAGCAGATAATTAAAAAGTATGGCAAAGTCCCTTGAGGGATGGGAGAAAAAATATGGAACTATTAAACCCAACCACTGGGAAAACCCTGACACTGTCTCAATCATTAGGGAATCCCAAGTCATTAGGCCAAGGCCTTGATTTTGAGGCTTGCTCCCAAAAAACTTATTTATGTAGTGGAGAAATTCAGCCTGCCTATAGTTATGCCTAAGAGTTACTTCCAGAGGACCTCCTTTGTTGCTCAGATGTGTTCTCTCTCTCTAAGCCCAACTCTGAAAGTAAATTCATTGCTCTCCCCACTATGTGGAACATGACATCCAGGGGTGAAAGTCTCCCTGGCCTCATGGAATGTGACTCCCAGGGATGAGCCTGGCCCTGGCACCACAGGATAGACAATGCCTTCCTGACCAAAAGCAGGAAAAGAATTTTGATAAATAAGGTATCAGTGGCCAAGAGAGTTCAAATAAAGTCAAGAGACTTCTCTGGAGGCTACTGTTAATGCAAACTTCAGCTAGATATTTCTCTTTATCATGGTTTGCCAAACCCCAACTAAAACCACTCCTGCCAACCCTAAGGAACACTTAGGACTCTAGCTGAGATTCTATAAAGGTTCCATGCAGTATGATTACTTTCCAGAAACCTACAACCTCCAGATGGGTTCCTAGGCCAGATAAGTCCTGAAGCCCAGAGGAGGCAGCCTTTCCAGAACATCGACAAGTTCCAACCCCCATCCCATATTAGTGACAGACCTTTCCAACATGGAAAAGTTAGAATGGGCATAGCCCAAATATCCCCTAAAGATTGAGAGAAAGATCAAAGGAGAAAGTGGAGTTATCACAGAGAAGATAGGATTTAATAAATGAGTATGACTGCTGAATCATTATATTGATACTTCTTTTAGTATCCAGTGTCTTGGAGCAGCCAGAAGGAAAAACATAAAATTATGGGACTGTAACCCATACCGAACTCTGAAATCTGTTCTATAACTAATTGTTTTGATGTGCTTTAAATGTATTGCTTTTTTGTATAACTGTTATTTTTCACAATAAAAAAAGTTTAAATTAAAAGAAAAAAGAGCAAGGCTCAGGGACTATAAGGATAGAGCTCCAGTTTAAACCAATTGGTGGTAGCTTTGAAGGTAGAGACTGACAGTGAGTGGAGTCTGGCTTGACATGTCATCCATGACAGAATGAAGAGGGACTCAGAGAAATGTGCATCAGCAGAGGAGCAGGGGATGGCAAACCAGACTGGAGAGGGGTAAAGCAGGTTGTAGCTCCCTCATGTTTCCAAACCCATCCTTCGATTTCTTAGAAAGAGTGGAGAAACCAAACCAAACCAAACCACTAGCCTCCAGAGGAGTTCTCTCAGCCCAGCTGACTATACCAGCCATCTCCAGCAGCTGAATGCTTACCACCTGGTGCCCACAAGTTGTGAAATCTTAGAACTGTGCAGAAAGTTGGAAGCTTTTCTTAAGAAACAGGGACAGGAGTGGAGGAGAGAGAGACCCAGTGCTTAATTTCTGCTGATCCTTCTAGGCAAAAAAAGTGAGACTCCTTCCATAGAAATCTGGAACTAAGATTTCTAAGCACCATTGTGTTTAGAAAGAGGAATAGACGGGTCTTTATAATGGTGCCACTTAAAGATTATGGGCACAATGTTCCTGAACATTTGGCAAGGGAAGAGGTCAAATAAGATCTCCATGTCAGAGGGAGCAGTAACTGGGAATATTTTAATCACTCATCCTTTCCATTGCTTGGGATGGAACCATTTGAGGTTGATAGAATAGGCAGAACTCCAGGCCACTGAATCATCAGGCTATAAGAATGATGGGCTCAGGACTCAAGGTTGGGGAGGGAGTACCTTTGCTGCTACGCCCTAAAGAAATTGTTAGCAATTAAAATAAATAAACCATTTCCTTCTGGCCTCCCTTCTCTAATCTATTTTTTGTTCATGAGTAGAATAATCTTCTGTAGTTTTAGGGTCTCTTTGGTCGTGAAGGTAGGAGACACAGCTGAGCCTCCATGGGACAAATCAAAACATGTGCTAAGACAGACAGAACACATGGTTAAAATGGCCTGGCAGGAACCAGAGTCAGGTAGAAAGTGGCTAAAGCTGAAAAAGACAAATCTGTCCACCAAGCACTACATTCCAACCCCAGCTAACTCTGTTTTAGGGAATGTGAGCATCTTAGCAAGAGAACCTCCCATCCTTCTCTAACTTCAACATGGTGGTGATGAAATCCATAGTTAGTGAGAGCATCCCATCTCCATGGCAATTCAATGTGATGTCACCACTTTGAATGATGCATTGCTATGGCAACAGAGATGTTGTCACAGGCAGTGAGTTTTAGTAGGGGAAAAAAAAACAGATCTCCTTAACAGCCAAGATTCCATTTATTTCCAAACATTTTCTATATTATCCTGACTACTCCTGGTATTCATAAGGTCCCAGAATCTAGTTAATCCCCAAGTTTTATTATGGGAAACTGAGGCTGACAGCCAATAAGTGCTGCAACTGAGGTCACCAAGTTAGTCAGTGGAAGAGCTAGGTGTAGAGTTCTAATCTCTTGGTCCTTGTTCTATTTGCATTATTTACTTGCTAGATCATACTATGTTTGCAAGAACCGGCTAGATCTGGGAGTACATGAAATAGCACTGGCCTAAGCGCAGAAACTAAATTATGTTGTGCATATCCAAAAGGAGATAAAAATAAGGAGCATGAGGAAAGTAAAGTGTAGGTAGCCTAATATACTAATACTCTATGGCATATTAGCTAATGACCCCAGGACCCAAACCAATGAACTGCGGTTCCATCTGCCCAAATGTGATAAGTACACCATTAGGTGGCGCCAGATTGCAGACCTGGCCCTGGTCCTTTAGAGATGGGTCTAGTTGGGAAAGATTAGATTAGGGGAGCTGACAAGGAGGAGAAGGCCCAAGCCCACCTACAGAACCTATCTCCATTATAATGGTCTGACCACATACAGAGACAAAATAATATACACAGTGTCCAGGAGAAATGGAAGGAAAGAGGAGTGCTCTTTGCCTGGGCTACTTGGACAGTGGGACAATGGTTACCATTTAATACTGCCTTCTGCCCCAATAACACACGTGATCCAGACCAAGGAGTAATACTCAATTGTTATTTAAAAACTTGAGATAATAGGTAATTTAAACACTAAAAAATAGTTTTCACATTTAGCATTGCACTTTTTAAAGCTCCTATATATTATCTCTGTTAACACTAAACAGCCTTGTGAAGTAGACAGGAATGGTTTATAAATACTATTTAATGGATGAGGAAACTTCAGTTCAGAGGGTGATGTGACTTACACAGGATAATCCCAGTAGCAAAGGCAAAAACAAGATTGGAATCAGATCTGCCAATTTCTATACCAGTGCTCTTTCAGCTAATCTGGCTTATAAACAGTGGTATGTTGATGTAACTACCAGCCCTTAGGGGAAAAAGTGTATAGCATTTGCCAATTTCTGTGGTGTAAATATTCCCACTGTGGCTAATTTCAAGCTACTAACATGATGTCAACCAGCTTGCAAAATTCCTGAAAATATAATAATTGGCTCCTGCAAGATGGTACAGGCCAGTTCTTGCAAATGACTACTTTATAAGTTACTTTATTCCCACTCTGATCTCATTTTCTTTCCAATATTATGGCCTCATGAACATCTTGGATGAAGAATCCACAATTCTCAGTGTTACAGGATGCCCCATCAACCTGCCCTCCAGGAGGGCAGGAGGTTAGCTAGGATTTAAACACAAGATAACAGACTTCCATTATGACACCTGGTCTACCTGACCTGCCCTCCCCTTCCCTCTCTGTTCCCTTCTCTTTGCCCCTTACTGTCACCCTCCTTGCAGGTGCCTGTCATGTGTCAACAGCGCCTTCCGCTGCCATTGGTGCAAGTACCGCAACCTCTGCACCCATGACCCCACCACCTGCTCCTTCCAGGAGGGCCGCATCAATATTTCAGAGGTAAGCAGTGCTCACGTGGTCATGGCAATGTCTCCAGTGAATCTAAAGGGTCCCTTCCTTTCCAGATGGTCAGGCCACGGGTTTGGCTGTCTCCTTACCCTGGTCCACCTTGCTCCTCTTGACAGAGATTCAGCATGTTAGAAAACCCTGTTACTAGAAAGCTTGAAAAAGTAGCAGCAAATGACCCCAGAGACAGAACAGTGTGTTTTATCTATTAGACTCCTAAGACTCTGTGCATTCAAAACCTTGAGGGGAACTAAGGGTTGAGACTGAAAGCTTAGAGGAAACATATCCAACCAGACTCCATGGTCTGGAAGACTGCAGTGAATGGCATTGATTCTCTGAGTCTTGTCTTTTGTTTGGCTGCAGACCTACTTTAGTTCAATAGAACATTCACTCTCAACCATTCTTTCATGCCAACTTCTCTTCCCAACTCTAAAATTCAATGATTCTTTGACTCTGATGTACGACTGGGTGGGTGGCCTTGTAGAGAGAAATTCAGCTTGCAAAAAGAACCAGGCCTTGCTAAAAGTCCCATTTTATTTTGTGGTCAGTGCACTACCCCTAAAACCTAACCCACCTTTGAGATCAACGCAGTGAAGTATGAAACTTATTGTCTTTCCAATGAATATTCCACTTAATTCACTGATGTTGCTCTCCCACCTATTCACAGCCTGCCGCAGGACAGGGAGGTGAGCCAGGTCACTTGCCCTTCCTGCTCTAACATGGCTGGGATTGTACAACTCTAGGGACCTGATGTATTCATACAAAAACTCATGTGCAAAACTCCACATTTCCCTCTTGCTCCACCTTTAGAAATAGAAAATCTGCAAATACAAATAAGTTGCATCTTAGCACCTTTCTAGACACATCTCCCTCCTGCACTAGACTATAAGCACCTTGAAGCCATGTGCTACATCTTATTCATCTATAAATCCTCAATGCTTCATTCAGTGAGTATTGGTACACTGCATGCATGAAAGAATGGATAAATGAATAGCCACTTAACCCTACTTCCATTGAGCAAGGGGTTCCTTGTGTCCACTTATCTACGATTTTAAGAAATGGAGTCTCCTTTGTCTTTTAATCTGGAGAGCAGTGCCCATAGCTTCATGGATAAACATGAGACTGTAGCCTTCAAAAGGTTTCCCAAACCTTGCACTCTTCTTAGTTTCTGAAACATGGTTTCCATTCAGCCAAGAAAATGGAATTTGCCTGTCTTAAAAGGGAGAAACAGAGCTCATTGATGGTCCCCACAGGTGGCATTTAAGACTCATCCACAGGTGTCTCCGAATGACAGAGCCAGGCGTCTAGTGCCGGGGGGCCTTTCAGAGAAGGCTTTTCCTCTGGCCAGTTGGCATGTGTGCTTTGATGCAGCCGACCTGAAAAGCACTACTCTGGTGTTAGTGAACACTTGGAATTAATTCCAGCACTAGGATTCTCTAAGGGTACTAAACTGCTTTCAGGCGAGTCTTCTCACTCAGTGAAAGGACCCAAGCACAGGGTGTGGGGGGATCATTAACGCAGCATGGGAGCTGTTAGAAGAACAGCTAAGGGGAGGTATGGCTAGCCTGAAAGCGCAAGAAGCCGCAGGCGGTCCTTGGTCAGAGGCGAAGGCTGGGCGGTGAAAAATCATGATAAACAGCCTCAGAAGCTGACCTTCACGTTGGCCCCTTCTAAACTCCTCAGTTCCTTAATAAAATAGATCCAAGAGGCCCCCAGAACACAGAGGGAGAGACGGTGAAGTGCGGCTCTAGACAAGAAAGAGCAGCTGCTTCAATTTCTCTGAGGGGGCCCCTTCTGGGGCAAAGAGAAACCTGAAGCCAAACATGCAAACGACCTGCAGCTGGAGTGATGGCGGGATGAGTGTAACACAAAGCAAGACAAATAAACTCATTGCCCAGGCGTGGAGACCAGCGGGCTGAGCCCCAGAAGGCTAATTGGAAACACGCCCAGCCTCCCTCACACCGTTTAGAAGGCACTGAAACATAGTTCCTTCTCAGCAACGGATGGGAGATTCAAATATCCCCAAGAGCTGGGCGGGCCAGAGAGAAGCTAATACCTTCCCACAACTCAGGATCACATTAATGCTAACAGAGTCCTCGGGGCAAACCCAGAGGCTTCTCATCTTTTAGTTTCAGTTTCTCTCCTTAATGTCTGTCTCTTGAGGGTGGAGAGGAGCAGTCCCCTTTGTGTCTGCTCATCTCATCTCCCCTGAGCGGTAACGGGTGGGCGCTGCTCTCTTACCACTAACAGGCCCTGGCACCTGTCCCAGCCCCAGGGATGGGCTTCTGCAGGGCTGTGAGGGAAGCCCAGAATTCATCCAGCTCCTACTTGCTCAGGAAAGAAAATAGGCTGCAGGTTCCCAGTGAGGCTGCTAAGACCCCTTCCCTAGCTTCCTAAAATACTATTTGAGTTCTCAGCCTCAGTCTCTCACACGTCCCTTCCTGGCAAATTGCTCCCAAGCCCTGTTTTTTTTGTGTCCAAAGCACTGCCTTTGGGGCAAACTTATACCTGAAAATTTGGGAAATTGCAAAGGGGCTTGTGCCCAGCTTGGGCGAGATCTCTCCTCCTTTTATGGAGTCCTGTCTGACTCCCTTAGTTTTTTTCGGACTTGAAAATCCCTTAGCTGCCTCTTTGGGTTCTCATAGAATATCTTTTACACTTCCAATAAGGGCCCCTTTGTATCAAAATTTTATATCTATCTAATTCCTAGAACGAATATATAACTGATTAGCTCCACTGAGCAATATAACAACACTGACGTATTTGACATTAGCCATGCTTTCACATGCGGTGGAGGTTCTCCAAGTGTGCCTGGACCAGCAGCAGAAGCACCACCTGGGAACTTGTCAGAAATTCAAATTCTTGGGCTCTGTCCCAGACAGGGCTAAAGATTGAGAACCACTGACATATGGCATTTCAGCAGATTCTCACGAATGCCCTCCAATCTCATATCATTCATATTTGACATATATAGTAACCAAGCTGCTAAAAATTGAAGGGTTTTGCCAAAGGCTACAGAGAACTTAGGCATCAAAAAAAAGAGCCAAGTAAAGTATCCTTTCTACAGGAAATGGGGGCCAGTTAACTTGTTTGTCTTCATGGCCATAGCCCCACATGCTGGCCTGACTTCAACCAAGCCCTTTACCGCTAGTCATTGGGTTCAGGGAGCAAGGAATGGGGGGCTCAGTGTAAATCCATACCCACAGATGGAGAAACTCCCCACTGAAGATGGGTCAGTAGTGCCATTTCTAGGTGATAAGACAGCACACGCGGTAAATTTGCCCACATTTTCAAAAGGACCGATAAGCACAATTCCTTGCTTAAATTTGACAGTGAGGAATTGCTATGCTAGAGTGAATGCAATAAAAATCTAAGGACTTAACAATTAATGAGAGTTTGTTATGAATGCAGCATTTTACATATATGATTTCATTTTGGCTTAATGCCTACTCTATGAAGTAGATTCTATTACAGATAAATAAATGAAGGCTTAAAGAAGTTACAGGATTTCCCTAAGTTCATCAAAGAAAAGTAAAAGTCATGATTCAGAGTGAATTTTCCCTGGGCTTGAAATAGTTGAAGTCCTCTGACAGTGCATCCACATACACAATATTAACAACAATCCTTAATCCAGTTTATTGCCACTTATGACATACTTTCATATCCCTCTTTCTTTTTTTTTTTTTTTTTTTTCACATGGGCAGGCACCGGAAATCGAACCCGGGTCCTCGGGCATGGCAGGCAAGCACTCTTACCTGCTGAGCCACCGTGGCCCGCCCCATATCCCTCTTTCATTCTATGTAACATGGTCAGGTATGACCAGCACCATTTTATAGTTGAGGAGGCTGAATTTCAATTGAACCACCTCTCAAGCTCTTAGGTAATGAGTCAGACATTATCATTGCCCAGAGCCCAGCACACCTCTGATGGGGCCCCCAGAATCACTGCCTCCCTGGGCGGGATCAGGCTGTGACATGGTGTTAGCAAGCGGGTGTGTACGGAGTATGTATGGCTTTCAGCTTTAAAAGCTCATTTCCCTCCATGGCTAAACCAGGCCTAGTGAGATGAAGATACATAAATATCTTCTTTATGCCCTGTCCCAGGGGAAAGATAGAACCAAATAAATCCGATTAGCTTCCCAGGACGCCGACTGCTCTCTCTGTTTGAAGTCCAGTGGGTGAACATAATGCCATTTCCACATGGGAGAAGGCGTTTCAGAGGGCTGAAGGGTCCCCAGCACAGAAAACTGGTAAATCGTAGCTGAACAGAGAGGGCAGTCAGCCCCGCGACTCGTGGACTCCCAAGCCAGAGTCCTTGCCCTCCCTGGGGTCATATCTACTGCTTTCCAGCCTACCCCCACCCCAGGGACATTCCCAAATAGCCCATCTACTCCTCTTAATTTGAACTAAGATTGCTGCTAAGGAGGTGATCCTGGCTGCCAGCGGCCTCTCCTTCTCTTTATGAGAAGACTCTGAGAATTAGCAACAGCAATGAGTATTTTTAAGAATGTTCACAGCGGTCTTAAGATTCTGCAGAAAAAGCATCTTACGATTATTTACTTTCCTGTTCCTACAACAGGAGACAGAAACTGTATGTGTGCGTGTATGCACGTGCGTGTTCCTGTGTGTACACTCCGAAGCAAATAGGATGGAATGGCCTCCTTGTATCCTGAAACCCGTCACCTACCTCAAGCCCCAGCAGTCAAGAGGCTGTAATGAGGAGACAGTTTTGAGGCCTGGCAGGTTTGCTGTACCTGCCTCAGTTCCCGTCACCACCATCCCACCAAGACTCTGCTCCCTCATTAGTATATTCAGTAGAACCACCTCGCAATCCAAAAGGGTCTGTCTCTTCCCCTATTTCCCAACCTGGGGCGCCAACCTTCCTTTGCTTTAGAGAATAGAAAGAAAAACCCTACGCTCTCTGCCTGAGAGACAGCCAAATAAAGTATAAAACATCCTTTTCTAGTGAGGCCAGCTTGGAGCCTGTTTAGGCATTTTGGGAAACCCTAATTATTGTCCTTAAATTTAGTCACAAATGTCTGAAAAAGCAAACCATGGGAAGTTGATCTAAAATTCTAGGATCCCTAAAAAAATATGAGTACCCCCAATGTCTACTCATGATTCCCCAAGCCTCCAAGCTCGACCAGCCCTAGCCCAGCCAAAACGATGAGGATATTGGCTGACTGTTTGCTTGTTTATGGTTAAAGTTAAAGGGAACACACAATCTGGTTTAGCAACCCAAGACGCATTACTTCCAAAAAGCACAACTTTAAGACCCTTCTCCTGAAATTTGACTTTGTTTTCTGAACTCATTAGAGATGAAAAACAACTGGTCATATTTACAATATATCAACTGATTCAGTCTGAAAATCTATTCCTCTGTCTCTCTCTCTCTCTCTCTCTCTCTCTCTCTCTCTCTCTCTCTCTCCCGTCTTTTTCTTTCCGGTTCTTCCTCTCCCTCTCCTTCTCCTCTCCCCCTTCCCCCTCACACACACGCATACCATTATACTTCAGTCTTATTTCTAATCGAAATTAAAATTCTACTTTATTAGACTCAATGGGGATTTTTTTAGCCACCAGCAGGAAATGGTATCTCCTTTTCCATGGGATGCCTGGACCTCCCTGAAGTGGTGTTCATTTCTTTCTTGGCTATGAATATATGAAAGATTCTGTCAGGAGTGCCCGCAGGGAATGGATGTAAAAGTGTAGTAAAGACCAAGTTTATGAGTTGGAAGCTTGAGTGCCTGGCCCTGAAACAGGGACCCATCTGTTCTGGAGTGGCTTCATGGTGATATCTCTGGTGGGTATCTCTGGTGGAAGCCCTGCCTACCTTGGCATCCTCCCATGTAGTGGGCCTATAGGCAGAGCGATGGCATCAGTGACCCCACAGGTCCATCCAGGCCTTCCTAGATAGGTTTATGGGGGAAATAATTCTTCTGGATATGCCAACTTAGTAATCATGTGACTCTTGAAACGGACCATTTCCAGCCCCAGCTTTTGGGAATCAAGTTCCTTCTCCAGAGGGCAGAATTTTACCATCATCTCTAAAGAATCTAGAAAGTGGGAGCTAGAAGGAATCTTGGAGACCATTTGGTCTGTTGCTTCCTTTTCGATTTTCCATTCACCCTTCTATAATCACTCCAGGGGTCCCCGCACATCAGGCGCTGGAATGACAACTGAAGATGTGGGGGTGAATAAGATACAGCTCAGCCCTTAAGGGTCCATTCATCCACAGCCCAAGGAGAAAAAATAAATCAGCAGGAAACTGGAATTCTGGGGGCTACATGCAATTAAAGGAAAATGTCCATAACCCACCCTGAAAGTCAGGGCAGGGAAAGCGTTACCAAGGGCTTTCTGGATAAGGAGATGCTGAGCTTTAAAGGCTGGTGAAGAGCTAATCAGCTAAAGAGAGGCTGAGAAAGGGCAGGAGGCCAGGAGGAAGAGACATGGGTAGGAGAGTGGAGTGAATGTTTCTGGTAGAGGGAAAAACATGTTCAAAGGAACAGAAGTGGATAACGTGGGTGGCACCCCAGAGCTAATGGCCAGTTCAGTATGGCTGGACCATGAAGTGCAAGAATTCCAGGGTAGAGATAGGTAGGGGCTTACACCTGAGGCCCAGATGAGAGAGGCGAGGGACTTAGGCCAACCTGCACCCCTAATTCCTTAAAACTGTTCCATTACTCAACACTGCCTGGGTTACGCAAGGTTTCTTAACAAGCGACACCCCCCCACCCCACCCCCACCCCCGGTGTTAGGCTTTCATTATTGGGACCGTCCCAAACTTGCAGGAAATTCCACAGTCCTGACCCCCAGGCACTAAATGCCAGTAGCACCCTCTTGAGGCCATGTTGCAACATCAACTCCCACGAGTTCCCCAAACACTTCCTCTGAAAACCAGGGGGAAGTCGGTGGGGAAGAGGAGACTCCAACAAAATTCCCCTAGCTGATCCCTAGAGATTGGAAACGCTTTGACCCCGTGGAGGTGATTTCCACATCTTCAAACCACCGGGTGTGGTCTTCCCTGGGAGAGCGGGAGAAAGAGGGCAGGAGTCAATGGCAGAGACGGGAGCTGTGGGGAGGTGGTGATTTGGCCTCTGGTAGGGGAGCAGCACCTAGGAAGAGAACAGTAAAATCAATCCCTTAAGCTTTCTTTCTCTCTCACGGTCCTTCAATAACCCTCCCTACCCAGACTTTCCTTTTTTTTCTTTTTGGTTTTATTTTCCAAAGCAACATAGCATTCATGCAGGGCCTAGTACTGAAATGAGATAAAAAGCCGGAGCAAGTGTTTAGAGCATTGCTGGGAGGACTTGATCCACCTCCTGGAAAACTCAGCTCAGTCGGAGCTGGGAGGCTGAAGCTGCCGATAACACAACGCCCCTGGCACTGGACAATGCAAGGGAGCCCGAGAGCTGGAGCTGGGTAACGAGATGAAACCAGGAGGTGGGGGGTTCTGGGGTTGGGGACAGAGACACATGGTGGCCCTTTTATCCTGTGTCTCAGGAGATAAAATCCACGACCTGCCCCACCGGTGCCAGATATGGAACAACTTGCAGGATGAGCAGGACAATATCAAAGTCCTGGGAGCTAAGTGACAGATTTCATTTTCCCCACAGACCATGCGTGCCCCTCACAGGAGGTACTGTCATGGGCAGCCCACCGGGATGCAGGAGGGTCTGGCCTGACCTCCAGCCCTGCCCCGTGCTCCAGCTCAGGTGAGTAGGAAGGTGCAAGCCGAGGACAGATGGAACCTTTCTGCTTGCTCCCCCAGGACTGTCCCCAGCTGGTGCCCACGGAGGAGATCCTGATACCAGTCGGGGAGGTAAAGCCAATCACCTTGAAGGCTCGCAACCTGCCCCAGCCTCAGTCTGGCCAGCGTGGCTATGAGTGCGTCCTCAACATCCAGGGGACCGTCCACCGAGTGCCCGCCCTGCGCTTCAACAGCTCCAGCGTCCAGTGCCAGAACAGTTCGGTAAGAGGGCTGGGATGTGGACCCTGCCTGGAGCAGGGTTTTCTCTCACACCTGTGGCAAATGCCTAGCCCTCAACCTGCCTGCCCCAGACCCCGGAAACTTCTGGGTCCCCAGGCTGACCTCATATGTAGGAACGTAGGTGCGTGTCAGCACCCTGGACCCTTCAGCCAGAGCAGGATGGATTAATGGTGTCAGAAAAGCCAAGTGCTGCAAGTGTCCTAAAGATAGCAGCTAGGAGCTGTGCCCCCCTGTCCTGAAGTTTAAAGAGCACCTCTTTTTCTCTGGAGAAAGCGTAGCCAAAGCGACTCAACCCCACCCCAAACTCTGTCCCCTTTCAGGCTCTGAGTACACCGGAGAGCACTGCACGGGGGAAGGAGGATGGGATGCAGCGAGGTGGGAGGGTGGAGGAAGGAGGAAGCAGTGGATTTCAAGAGCAGCATGGGTTAAACCAATCCTGAATGCCAGACAGAAAGCCATGAGGTGTTTAATTATAATACTAGCCCAGAGAAGATCTTTTTATCTGCCAATTCCCTGTCTCTGACTGTGGGGGGTCAGCTGGGAGATGGGGGGGGCGAAGGGGGGTGACGTGACAAAGGTGTTGAGGGAAGCTAATTCGCCTGGGAGAGATAAAAAGAATCTGGGCCTCTTATCAGGGAGCTGTCAGATTCCCGGGTCACAGGCACTTGATAGAATTTGTAATCGGGTGGAAGGCCGCCAAGCTCGAGGGGAAGGCGGGATGAGAAAGAAAAGGAACACAACAAAGGGAGGAAAGGCGGCAGGAAAGGCTGGGGGCAAGAGTGCTGACAGGGACATGCCCTCCAGAGCTAAGTGGCCAGGATTGGGGCAGTCCTCACCGAGGGGATTCCCTTCAGAGGTGCCGGGGGCCTGGCAGCAGAGAGGGGTGCCTCTGAAGTCCTCTGAGAACCAGCATGCCACACCTTGAGGTCCGTATTGAGATCCGTGCCCAGAAGGCTGAGGGCACCAATCCACACTCCCACCCCGTGGACTGTGGACCAAAGTAAGGCTCACAGGTGTAGAGAGAGGCGCCCGCAGGGCCTGGCCAGCCAACAGTTCAGCAACTGTTTGTCACGCATGTGCTCTGCTCAAGGCTCTTTGGGACTCACCGAGCAGCAGATGGACTTTCTAGGGAGACCTGCACATGGAAAGATGCAAAGTGGCTCTCACAGGAAGTGCCGCAGCGTAGATAGAAAGTGGCAACCCCGGAGAGCAGAGATGTTGGGGAAAGGTTGGCAGGAAAGTCAGAGAAGAGACCTGGGGAAGGTGGGTCTGGGCTGGACTTGAAGAATAAGTGAAAGAGAGGCATTCCTTATGAGATCTCAACTGAACGGAGACAAGTAGTGATGTGTTTGGAGACAGGTAGAGTAAAAGGTTTCTGTAGGAAAGGAGCAGCAGCGAAGGTGGAAGTTCGGATCAGATTACGGACGATCCTGAGGTTTGGGCTGCACCCTGTTGGCATGAGGGTCTGGGAGTCAGGGGCAGGGTGCCATGGAGATCGGTTGAGTAGCGCACGGGGTTGCCCTGATTCTTCCCCCACTCCTTTCTCAGCCCAGAGGGAACCAGAGCCCCTGATTTCTTTCCTGCTGTAGTCTGGTCCCCTGAGATGCCTGCAGCATCCCTGAGCCCCGGATGGAGCCTCACGAACCATGTGCCTCTGCCCCTCTCCCCGCAGTACCAGTACGATGGGATAGATGTCAGCAGCCTGGCCGTGGACTTTGCCGTGGTGTGGAATGGCAATTTCATCATTGACAACCCTCAGGACCTGAAAGGTAAGTGGCTGCTTCCCGGCAGAGTTTTTATCTTTCCGCAACCCTAGGAAAGACTGGGCGGGAGGGGTCAGAGCCTGCTGGCCGCTGTGCCATAAATCATATACTCCGTCTCTCAGCGGAGAGCTTCAGAAGATCCTAAAGCAACATTTGGAGCCATCAAAGAAGTCCTGTTGGGAGCCCTGTTTTATTACAACCAGAGCATCCTCCAGACTGCTGTGGGCTCATCCCTGTTATTCTTTGGTTCCTGGAGGCTTTGAAGTATCTGTGGAACCTGACCTAGGAAATTCCTGCCAGTTTCCCTGGAAATGGAGATACTGTTTCCAGTCAGGTTCTTATGACCCTGTCCTTGGGGCCACTGCACAAGGAAGGTTTTTCAGGCTGCTCTTCTGGTCCTGAGGTGGATGGGAAGGGCCAGCCTGCTGACTTGAGTTCACATCTGGAGCAAGGCATCTCAGAAAGGGGAGCTGGGCCAAAGAAGGAGGGACTTCTCCATGAGGGCCACCTCTATTCATTGCCCTGCAAACCCACATTGATCATCTCCTGTGTGCCAGGTGGGCAGGACCCTCAATGCAACAAATACAAGATTGGGGCCCTGCTCTCAAGAATAATAACAGTAACTCAAATTTGATGAGCCCTTGCTATGGGCTCAGCAGTCAACTGAGCAATCTGAGATTATTTTACTTATTCATCACGACAACTCTTAGAGCTATGTGCTGTTATTATTCTCATTGTGTAGATGAGGAAACCATGACCCAAAGAGGTTAAGAAATATGTCAAGAGTCAGATAACAAGGGAATCAGGATCTGAACCAAACCAGCCTAATTGCAGAGCCCACACTCTTTTTTTTTTTAAATGGCACCAGGAATCGAACCCGGGTCCTCTGGCAGGCAAGCATTCTCGCCTGCTGAGCCACCCTGGCCCACCCCAGAGCCCACACTGTTGACCCACATTACTCTAAGACCTGCTGCTCGGGGCTCTGTGGGATTTGAACCCTCTTCTCCACAGTCTGTATTAACCACATGGTTCCCCACGCATCCAGTAGCTAGGGTTTGTCACAAACTTCCCCCTCAGCCTGACAGTAGCCCCATGGGAACAGAGGGGCAGGGGGCATGAGCAGGACCACAGCAGGGTCTGCAAGTGCTTCAGCATCTGTGGAGCTGCAGCTTCCTGTCCCAGATGCCACTGCTAAAATCAATGCCGCTTAAGCTGGGACAAAGAAATGGAGCCAGAGACTTATTTTTCTATTTCTCCTTATACCCAAGCCAAAATGTTCTCACTGCTAAGAGATAGGAGACATTTCCCCTGCTGAGGATCTGGGCTTGGTTCCCAGAGGTTGCCTTTGCACCTGGAGCTTAGAAAAAAGAAGAAAAAAAAACAGCCACATCCAAGCTGTCACACGAGAAACCTCGCTTGTGGCTCTCAACACTTTTTAAGAAGCATCTTGAGTGCACAGGCAGTGTTGTCTTCACGTCTGTATCCCACCCAGAGCCTGAATGTTACCATGGGCACTGCGTTGGGAAGAGAAGCAGTGTAGAGAAAGGCCATATAGCCAGTGTTTAAGTGCTCAGGTTCTAGAACCTAGCAAGCCCGAGTCCACATCCTGGCTCTTACGCTTCGAGCCATGTGAACTTTGGCTGATTACTTCTCTCTACATCCAGCTTCCTTAGCTGTGAAATGGAGGGGAGGATGCCCACTGCACAGGTATCATCAGGAGGCTCATGGTTATGGCCCAACTGGTGCCTGTTAACAGGCATTCAATGTGTGCTTGTTCATCTTAAGGTTCCTTGTTTCCTGTCTTCTACCTAAAGAAATTATAGGCTTGTGGATATTTAAATATAATCCCTGTAGCTGGGACTGAGGAATGCCTGACAGAGCAGAGGAAAAGGATGAGGGCCCATGGAGGAATTAAAAACACCTCCTCCCCTGGGGCATGTACCTGACTCCAGCAGAGGAGGCGTCACCCAGTCCTGAAAGCTTACCCCACTTGACCACAAGAGTTGGAAAATGACTTTCTGAGTAATTTGCTTCTGGGGTCGGACTCCTTGGTATTCCAACAGACAAGGAACTAAGCTCCAGGCACATAAAACACAATTCTACTAATTAACCTGTCTAGGGGTTTTCAGTTCTTGAGAGACCAAAGCAAAAGCAAAGGGTTTGCAGTCTCCAAAAGTGGTCTGTTAAGGGACCAGTTTGCCTTCACCAAGAACACACTCTCCATCCAGGGGTTGACTGTGTCAACCCTCTTTTCTTATCAGCTCCGCATTGCCCACTGCCAGCCACCTGAACTTTCTTTTAGCCCAAGCCGACTCCCCTCTCACTTCCTTGCAACTTCCAGTATGACAAGCAAGACCTCTCTCTCTTCTCAGGGTCTGGAATTCAGCAGCAGAGTGAGTTAGAGTTTCAGGACCAGTTTAGAACCCTAACCTCAGTGAGCTCTGAGAATCATTAAATCTCTCTTTGAGCTTCCTTTGTACCTGAAATGGGATGAGTAGCCCTTACCTCTTTGTTTTTTCTTTTTTTTTTTTTTATAGCCCTTACCTCTTTAATGAGAGCTCTATATGAGACTAAGAGAGGTGGGAGTAGAAGAATATAGTTTGAGATCAAAGAAGATAAAAACCATATATAGAACATCAAACTCATTGCAAGCATTATTAAGCACTTAATAGCCAACATCCCGTTCAAACTTGACCGCAAACAATTATTACCACTCCATAGATGAGGGTATACAAGGTCCAAGGAGGTTAAGTCATTTGTCACATTGCTAGGAGATGGTAAAGCCACAATTAAAGTCCTGAACTGATTCAATCTAGAGCCAGAACTCTTTAATATTATTTTCGCTAGTGCCTGAATTAATTGCTAAGAGACTCAATTTATTATTAATTCCCCATCAATAATTCTTGCATGGTAATCATAATCAGTTGTGTTCTCCATGTTTGGGCACAGTTTCTATTAGGCCTGCAAGAAAAGGGTAAGAGAAGGCTAAGAGTGGGGTTGCCATATGATCCTGCAACCCCACTGCTAGGTATATACCTGGAAGAACTGAGAGTGGGGTCAGGAATGGACATTTGCACATTTATGGCCACAGCATTTATAATTCACAATGGATAGATGTGGCCTAAGGATACAACCACTGAGGGAAAGAAGGGGAACTGTGGTGTATACATATGACAGACTACTGAGCAGCTGCAAGAAGGAATGAAGTTGTGAGGCATGCAACTAGGTGAATGAAACTGAAGAACGGTATGTTGAGTAAAAATGCAGAAACAAAAATACAAATATTACCCTTCTTCACTCATATAGACTCACTATAACATACAACCTCGGAGAATTAAAGTCGAGACCATGGGTTATCAGGTTGGGGCCTATTGTAAAATGTCCTAGATTGTAAGCTCTTCCAGCAGTCGCATATATTCAGGAGTTGTAGCTGTTATTTCTAACTTCTGAGATACTGTAAAAAAAAAAAAAAAAAAAAGAAGAGTGTAAATGATGAGCAGCTGTCCCCAACCCCATTGGTGACTGCCCCTCTCTCTTTACAGTCCATCTCTACAAGTGTTCCGCCCAGCGGGAGAGCTGTGGTCTCTGCCTCAAGGCCGACAGGAAGTTTGAATGTGGCTGGTGCAGTGGCGAGCGCAGATGCACCCTCCACCAGCACTGTACCAGCCCCTCCAGCCCCTGGCTTGACTGGTCCAGCCACAATGTCAAGTGCTCCAACCCTCAAATCACTGAGGTGAGTCCCCCAAGTTCCCAGAGCAGATGGAGACAGCCAGGAGCTGATGCCAGGTCAGTGGGAGGGGAGTGCAAGTTGAGACTTTGTGGGAGATTTCCTAACATAGAGTATGTTAAATGTGAGGTGTATAAAGTCTCCTCCTTGTGAGGGCCGGTGTTCAGATGTAAGTAACAAATGTAAGGAAGGGCATCCTGAGCGCATATGCCCATGACACAGGGAGGCGAGCCAGGTGGGGACAAGAAATTGGCTCGGTAATGCATGGGTATTGCAGAAAGCAAGTTTAGCTTTCCTCAGCAGAAAGGCGATTTCAGGCGCTGCAAGGAGCTCAGAGCTGCAAAGTTGGAACTGGAAGAAGAAAGTAAGGGCAGCTGCTACACCAGCCACCAGGCTATTTCTCAGAGTTGAGTCCATGTTCCAATTTGTTTGTGCATTTTAATGGAAAATATAGGTAATTAATTATCCTGAAAAAAAAGGTGTTTCCTGAATAGCAAATTGCCAAGGAAGATGAATAGATGATGTATATGAAAATGCAGCTGCTTGGATTTTGAATGGCCTGGGAGAGGAATAGTTGTACTTCACTTTGGTTGCATTGTGTGCTCATCACTCTTCACTGTTCTCTATTCACCAACTGTCATCAGTACTTTGAAACTAATTGCACATTCCTAATTGTGACTAAGAATAAAGGCCCGGGCAGATACTACTGTGGTCTTCACACTTGAGAAAGCAGACAGGGGCTTCTCCTCTTCTGCCTGTTCCGTGAGCCGTTCCTCATTTTCCCTACTGGCCAAAGACTGCAGCTCTGGCTCTCATTTATATCATGCAGAGTATGGCAAAACTTCTGGAGCCTACTCAATAATCATCCTGAAGCTTCTGATCAGTAAAAAACCTCAAGAGCGATAGGTGTTGTCAACCTGCACCTACTGGCTGGGCTATATGAAGAGGAAGCTGACATTTATTTCATGGGTCATACCCTGTGCTTGGCACTGTTGAATTTCATCCTCATAACAATTCCAAGAGGGAAGCATTTATGCCTCCATTTTATAGACAGAGGAACTGAGGCTCAGAGAAACTGAATAGTTTGCTCAAGTTCACACAGCTAAGTAGCAGAGCCAGTATTCGAGTTCAGATATTTTTCATTGTAAAACTATTTAAAAATTCTTTATGATTTTCCTAAAGAGTGTAAAAGAAGAAGTGGTGCTTCCTCTTCCTCTGTATCCCAACCTTTCCTAGCAGGTATAGGCCAGATGGGTGCAAACCCTTCTGCGTGGCAGCAAATCCCAGGTTGTGCTGCAGGGACCTGTCTATTGCATCTAGTCCCAAATTCATCCAAGCAGGGAGTACTCATGAGAGTGGAGACACTGCCCCTCAAAGATTCGGCATCTTCAACCCCATTTTAATCTTTGATGTGACCCGTGATGGTGCATACTGAATTTCTTCTCTGTCTTTATCTTGCTGGAAGGGAATGCTTGCAGGGACTTCTGATGATGCTGCAGCCTCTGCCTTAAGACAGCTAGCTCCCTGCGCAGCTCAGGACTCCGTGCCATATCTCTGATTCTAGTGATTTCCAGAAACTGCCGGTCTGAGAACTTGCACAGTTCTGTAATTCCTTTTGTTGTGGCAGTTGTCAATTTCTATGTCTGTAGGCGCCTGTGGTGCAGCGTAGCTTAAATTAGTCAGGCACTCACCTCCTTCAGCACCTCCCATCTCGCCAGTCCCCTGCTGCTGCACCAGCCCCATCTAGACCCCAACAGGCTGAGGCCCATTCCCAGCCCCAAGGCAGCCTTCTCACTGGGAAACCTCTGCCTTGGCCGCTGCTCACTGACCGGGGACTGACAAGCGCCCTGTTCACAGAGGACACCCAAGTTACAGGGACGCTAATTAACCCCCTGAGGTAATTAAGATGTAATTGATTTTTTCCAGTGAACATACCAGCAGGAGGCTGAAGCCCCAGGCACTGGTGTCTCCTGTTGGTGTTTTCAAGGAGCAGCTGTTGAGAAATGAAAAGAGCATCTTAGGGAAGTGACAAACATGCTGTGTTCTGAGACACTTGGGAGGACATCACTCTGGACAGGACGGGGGACATGTGGGAGGGAGCATGCAGGCTGGAACTTTTTATTCACGATTATCTGGGATGTTTTCTTTCATTCTGCATCTCCTACCCCCCACTTATCCCCCTTTCCCTATAAAAGTCATTTTTCACTTTTTAAACTTTTCATTTTTAAAAATAATTTCAGATTTATAAAAGGGCACAAAAATAGCACAAAGAACTTTCATATACCCTTCACCCAAATTCTCCGAAATGAACATCTTACATAAGCACAGAGCAATTATGAAAATCATGAAATTAACATTAATGTAATAATACCGTCTAATGTGCATGCCTTATTCATATTTTGCTGATTATCTCACTGATGTCCTTTTTCTGATCCAGGATCCAATCCAGGGTTATATGTTAAATTTCCTGGCCATGTCTACTTAGTCCCTGAATCCTGTTTCTCTCTGTCTTCTGCGACTTTGATACTTTTGAGGAGAACTGGCCAGTTATCTTGTAGAGTGTCTCTTAATTTGGATTTGTCCCATGTTTCCTCATTATTAAATTCAGGCTACATATTTTTGGCAAGAAGCACTTTAAAAATGCTGGGTACGTGTTGAAAGGATACACTAGCAAACTTAGAGGCTCCCAATGGCCATATCTGGGATGATTTGGGCAACAAAATAAGCAACAGTAATAAGAATCCACACATATAATAAAATAAGAATCACACTTCACATCCTACTGAAGGGTTTTTTCCCCCTCTCCCATTTATTTATTTATTTACTTACTTATTTATGTATTATTCAGTTAAATAAATGGGGGGAGGGAGTGGTTTCCTTCTCAGTAGAATTTTAACTAATAAATGTACAAGACATTGTGGAAATAGAGAATCACGATTTGGCAAAGTTCATAATAATAATTGTTTCCGTCAAGAATGGTTAGTGAATGCTAAAATGAGTGAATGAAAGTATCATGAAAAATAGGATATTTACATTGTCTCAGCATATCTGCCCATAAGATACGTATTACTTACAGCATGGAAAAGAGTAACTACAGTGAAAAAAACCTGGCAAACACAACCTTAAACAAATGAGTAAAGTTCACAACGCCAGTAATGAGAAAAATCAACCTAATGTGCTTCCCAGTAGGATGTGCTGAGAAGGGCACAGCTCTATTTCTATGACATTTTTTTACAAAAGTACATACTTTGTTAAATGTTGCTTTTAAGAAGAATCCACTCTTTTACTTTTCCTCAACTTTCTCAACTAATTCACTGCCATTGGCATGGGTCTCTTTCTTAAACTTCTTACTCATTGGAATTCTGAGGTGCCCCACCACACCCCTTTATACATACCTCCTTGTCTCTGGCCCTTATCCTCAAAATGTGACCCCCTGCAATCCAAGCACACATGCGAATGGAATCCATTTGCTATAAAGACCCTTCTTGATGAGTGAAAAGGGAAGGATTCTATGATGCTCTGTGCTGGTTGCTAGGGATGGCAGAATTTCCAATCCTGGAAATAGTTGGGGGCTGGAATGGGTATTGACCTGCCTGGGGGCAGGGAAATAAATGAGATGACCTCTACAGAATTCTACTTTAGGAAAAGGAGTGGACTCGAGCTTAGTTAGAGGAGCAGCTGTGTTCTTCTTTAACCTCTCCTTCCCCACTGTCTCTATGGCAACCAAACCACCCCAAGGGACCCATCTTTTATGGCAACTTCATGTAGGACAAGTTGTACAGCCTATTGAATTTCCCAGTTTGCATAAACTTCAGGTTAGGACCCCCTCAGGACTCACCGGCTGCTCCTTCTCAGCCATCTCATGGTGTGATAATGATGCCGTCCCCCGTGGGAGGCAAGGCAGGCTGTTCCCATTTCAGCTGTCATCCCGGACATCTGTGCACGTGTCACCTGTTCAACCCCAGGAAGAGGAAAAATGCAGTGGATTGGAAAGCCCGTGAGATGCCTGGCCCACTGCATTTCTGTTCTCCCTGCCTGTGCTTCAGGGACTACTGGGACCTCAAAGAGGAGAATGTTAATAGCCACTCACTAGAAAAGAAGGCCTAGAGAAAACATTTTCCAAGGAGCAGTGAGTGGGCCGGAGCCAGCAGAAAGGGAAAGGAAACTGGGTATTGTCACAGGAAGACAAACTTAGAGAGGGTAAAGGAACTTGGGAGCTAATGCGACAGGTCTCACTCAAAGTAAGCATTCTGAGCAATAGGAGGAGATGCCATAGTTCCAAATAAATCAACTCACTTATTAAATGTATAGTTAATAAGTGTCGACTGCATGCCATGCAAAGTATGAGGCTTGGATAAATGAGTCCTGGATGGGGAGGCAGAGGGATGCAGCCTCTCTCAGGAAAACCCCAAGCTGTCCTTGAACATTGGCCACCAGTGGCTGGAAATTGCTCCCCTTGCAGGCTACTCTGGTTCCTCCAAAGAGCCTGGGGCTGAAATCGGTAATCTATACCTTTTAGAGTTGTCTCTCATATAGTAAGAGAACTCTAGCAGGGACCTAGGCTTTCACAGCTAAAGCAGAACACGGGTCCCAAGTTGCCAGGGAAGTGAATAGACTAGTCATATTCTAACTCTGGAAAGCTTAATAATAGTTTTTCTTCAACAAGATTTTACTATGTGGCAGGACCTGTCCACTTTGCATACCTAGTTCTACTTCATCCAGCAACATTGCACGATGGCTCCTATTATCCCCATTTAAGAGTTGAGGAAGCATGATTTAGGAAGGTAAATAATTTGCCAAAGTCACTCACTTCATTAGTGGCAGAGCAGAGATTCAAAATCAGGTATCAGGTCCTTCTGACTCTAGGACTTAGACTCAAATTCCACAGCATGTTACCTCTCCTGGCCAGAGGTGATGGAGGGTCATTTCTTGGCTATTCACTCTCCAACTTCATCTCATCTTCACTGTATTAAGAAAAATGCTTGTGTCCAGGATCAGAATCCTCTTGCAAGACCCATGGAATCCCTAGACAGACTAAACATTGGCTAACCTTTGTATTGAGCCTTAGAATAACCCCCACCTGTCTTCCTAAGCATAAATAGGTGCACATTTATACCTATGAGTAAAAAAAAAAAAAAAAAACAGCAACAACCAAGAACGGGATTGGGGCACATATATACTTTGGGAATCATATCTCCACTGCTATGGGGTGGAGTTACTTTAACTTCAGGTGTTACCTGAGCCACCAGACTCAGTTTGGTTGTTTACTGGTTTTGCTCATCAGTGGAGTCACGGTTAAGTTAAGGTGAAAGCTGCTGGAAGTTGCCTGGTCTGGTGGCCCTGAGCATCTCAGCCTGATGGAGAGTCCTGAGGACAGGACACAAGGTGCTTCAGGTCTGTGGGTGAAAGCAGAGGTCAGGGTGAAGGACAGACAAAGCAGGCCTGAAATGCAGGGGACAATACCACCCCCCACCCGCCGCAGTTTTGAGGTTTCTCAGGGCGTTACCAGGAACCTACCAGCCTTTGGTAAGAATGTCCCAGTCTGTCCCTGAAGTCACCTGCCACATTGACCCTGTAAGTCCCCACTGATGGCAAGGAGTGGGGACATTGATTTTACACTTGTCTCTCCATTTACCGCTGTGTGACTTCTTTACTATGAATTTTTCAACTTCAGTAGCTTCTCCAGCACCTCACTAACCCAAACTTAGGAAATATAAATTCTCTTTAATGTTATCTTACATACATGTAACTGGGGGAGAAAAAGCAATTGCAGAAAATCCTGTTCACTGCCATCCAAAACCAAGCATAAATGATTTCTGATACCATGATAGTTTGAGATGATCAATGTGCCTGCTTCCTGCTGCCCTCCACTTGCCCAAATAATTGAAAGTAGATTTTTTTTTCCTGGATTCTATCTGGTGCAAATGCATTTATGAAACTGTTATGGGAGCCAAGACATTGACAGGTACCTATCTGCAAGGCTGCACCAAATCTCTTCAGGAAAAGCCAAAAACTGCCTGCCTAGGGCATGAGTGACTCCCTGCAAAGTTCCCCACAAATAAATAAGTCATTCAGCTTTCCTGAGAAACAAGCCAGCACTCTGATCTCTCGTTCATTTATTTGCAGGCCTCATTAATATAACATCACTGCAACAAACAGCTAACGGGGGATGGTGTCAGGATGAATAATGGAGTTACTCTGCTGAGATAACAATTAGGTTTTGAATGTACTATCAGCTAAGACAGAGCCAGCAAGGTTTCATGCCGGGCAGGAGAGCTGGCAGTGCTGATGCCCCAGATTCCTGCAGAGCTCATCAGCTGGGCTCCAGCCTACCTTGAAGGCTGTGCACACCCGCATGCACACGTGTGCTCACAGACAAACACACCAAGTTGGAAAAGAATGTGACAATTTGCTTACTTTGACCCTGGCTTAGGGAGCCAGGATGGAATAGAGATTTGCAGGCAAGAAGTTGGCGTCGCTGCCCTCTAAAGTCAGGAAAAACTGTAAGCAGCAGGAAAGAAATAGGTGCCACTGAGAGGATTAGCTGTGTACACACCCTCAACTTGTCCTCATCACTTGGTCCTGATTAGGGGGTGCTTGGGCAGGGCAGGACTCTCCTGAAATCCCAATACGTGGGAACTTTTACTACCAACTGTATCCATCATCGGTGGGGAACGCTGGTGGAGACCAAAGCCATCCTGGAGAGACTTCTCTGGGAATCTCTTCCTCCGCTGCCCTGGGAGGCACGGGTATCAATGTCTCCCATGTCCTCTTAAGTGCCCTGTCCAAGACATGGAGAGTTTGCTGGAGACCGTAGTGTGATCTGCCCAGGCCCCTCAGAGAGGCAGCCAAAGCTGTGCTGGGCAGTCGCCACACCACCCACTTTCCCTGCACAAGTCAAGCCATCTGCCCTTGCCCTGAGTCCCCACCAGTAATGGTACCAGAGACTCCACCTGTGTAAGGGGCTTATAAAAGCAAAACTGCCTTTCCTCTGGACCTCAATTAGCCCAGCTTCTACACTGATCTCCTAATAATAAAATAGTAGTAATGAGAAAAGTAACAGCAAACATTCACAGCACACATGTGCTTAGCACTGCACCTAGCACCTTACACATCACCTCGTGTAGACCCGATGACAACTGTCGTGAGGCAGGATCTGTTATCTCTAGCCCCATTTTATAGATGAGGGAAGTAAGGCACTGCAAGATGCTGTAACTCTCTTGAAGTCACACTGCTAGTAAGTTTTCGAACCAGGATTTAGCCCTCAGCTGCTTGACTTCAGAGCCCACATGTTTGACCAGCACCCTATTCTTCCCTTCCTTTCTAAGCTCATGTCTAAATGTGAAGAGCTGGAAGAGGGAAAAACACTGGCACCAAGCTCTTCATCAAGCCAGCTGCAGAGATGGAAAGAAAGACAGTAGTTGTCTCTCCCAGCATCCTTTGGGGCAACTGGACATGCCCAGGGAGGGATATCAAAGCGGTATGCTGAGGGGGAAGGGCAGATGTTCAGTGGGGCAGTGACAGAGAAGAGGGAGAGATGGAAGGTGAGAAGTTCAGAGAGATGGAGATCATCCCAGTAAAGGCAGTGACCAGCAATGCTAACTGCAGAGCGCCTTGGAAAGCAGCAAGATATGTCTTTAGCCATGGGTAAGAGGCTGGAGGGCCTAAGTGAGGGGACCCAAAAGCAGGATGGGGCATAGATTCTCATGTTTAATGACCTGGGGTGCCTCTCAGGCAGAAGGATGGTCACTCAAGCATTGTTGCATGGAAGTTAAAAGCACAGGCTTTGGACTTGGATAAACCTGGCTGGGTTCTGCCATTCACTGTGCAATCTCAAGCAAGTTACTTAACCTCTCTGGGACACTATTCCCTCACCTTTAAAATGGTAACAATAATGTACTTCCCTCGTAGCTTGTTCTGAACCCTAAATAGATGTGTAAAGCCCTTGGCACAATGTCAGACTGATCACAAATCCTTTAAAAGTGAAAAAAACAGAAGCCATTGTTATGAGAATCTTTAATAACCTGGAGCCTGCCCCCCTCCCCTTGTCTTCTGTCCTGCAGCAGTTTTAAACAGGAGATATAGAAGAGAGGTGTCTATAAGACAGGAGCTGGGCTTGGTGTCTATAGGACACCAACCAAGCTTCTCTGGGGCCTTAAACCTCTATCCTATAGGAGGCCCCGACTCTGTCCTTCCGAGGCCCTGCCTGAATCTGAACCCAGGAATGGCCAGCCTGGCCCAGCCAGCCCACGCCCTCCCCAGCCAACCAAGCCCCCGGGTCTTCCAGCGCCTCCCGCACTGCTCCCTCTGCACAGCCCTTCGCCGATCCCCAGCTGTAATTAATCTGCTGCATCTGCTCTCACCCTTGGGCGGCTTTGTGTTCCCTCAAAACTGTTGAATTAGTGGCTGCAAAAATCAGGGCGAGTGCAGCATCACGGCAGCTGTTTTCCAGGTCAGGGCACCCACGGAGGAAAACAAACATGGCAGAGACTGGCGGGAATACAGATTTGACCAGGGTGTTCCAGCGCTCCGCAGGGCTCAACTGAGCTGTGCCAGCAGCAGGTTGGTTTCTGAGTACATGAGAATGTGGCTTCCCAAACTAGAAGTTCCAGGAAGCTTGAGGGGATCCCAGCAGAAGACAGGAATCTTCTGATTCACCCCTACCAGCGGCACCTGGGCTGTGTCCTGTGCATGTCAGCCTCATCCCACATCTGACTGGCCCGGTCATCCTGGCTTAAGAGGAATAATAAAGAAGCCCATAGCCAAGACTTGGACTAGTCATGTAGGCAGGATCAGTCACTGCTTCTGTGGCAGGGTTTTAGGGCTGCTGGACCCAGCCCTCGGCCCCGAAGTATTTCCCATATTTTCCTCCTGAGTCCTGCAAACTATAGACAGCCTTTTTATTCTACAAGTTAAAAATTCAGTACCTTTAAGGCAAGGTAATAACCTGACTTCAAGTCCCATTAAAATGCAAATGAAAATACAGATTTCTATAGGGAGAACAGCAGAGCGGAAATGGGGGAAGGAACCCCAGGGAGGGAAAAAGAAAAGGGAGGTGTGGAAAGAGAGGAAGGGTTTACCCACTCCCGGGGCCAGTGTGGGGGAGAGCACCTGCGAGCAGCGAAGGGAAGCCATCAGGGCAGACATTCCTTACTGCATATCACTCAGGCCTTTGCTCAAGCCACAAGCCTAGTTTGGGTCACTGCTCTCTCAAAGGATGCATACAAATCAGAGGGTGCAAAGAAAAGCAGATAAAATGATCAAAGGGCTTAGAAAGCAAGATCTTCTGAGAAGAGGCTAACAGAATGGCTGAAGAGTAGGCCCGGGGTAGCTTAATTGCTGTCCTCAGTCTCTGAAAGATGTTTGATGAGGAGGCGGCTGTTTGGTCCTCCATTCAATGAGGAATCAGGAATCAAGTGAGAAGCTGGCTGAAATTAAAGCGAGGGAGATTGCAGGAAGATTTCTGTATTAAAATACTACATCACTCCCAAGCAACACAGGGACTTCATTTTTCCAGTCATCAGTGAAGAACTCCATTTGTTCTAGAATCTGGTTGAGATCTGAGCTTCCCAGTAACTAAGAATTGGGGATACTTATTGATAATTGCTCTGTTCCAAGCAATGGGCCAAGTATTAAGTTGCTAAGCAAAAATGAGATAGTCCCTATTCCAAGGTCCTTACAGTCTCATTGAGGAAATAAACAATTACACTCCAATGTGACATTTTTTGTCTTAGAGGTGTTCATGAAGGGCAGTGGGAGCACAGAAGAAGGTGCTACTAAATCTGCCCATGGTGGTCAGGGAAGGCCTCCTGGAGGAAGTGTCTTTTGAGCAATATCTTGCAAGACAGGCAGGTATTTGTTAGGGCACACTCTTGACTGGCAGAAGATGCTGCATGCCAAATGCACATAGGCTTCAGATCCTTTGGCCACAGAATTCTCCCAGGGAGCACATGTAGTACGTAAGAAGAGGGCTGAGCCTGAGCTCTGGGGAGCCTGAGTGTAAGGGGTGATAGAGAAGGAGTACCCAGGGAAGTCAGCACAGAATTCAGTAGCCCTCTACCTCCCAGCAGCTTCAGAATACAGGGGAGAACAGCAGCTGCCTCTGGGCTCTTCTCTTTCTAATCTCCATCATCTAGTTCTTACTTCTGAGGTCTGCTGGAGCATGGTACAATATGTGTCAGAAAATATGGGGCTGAAAATCTTCCCAGCTGATTTCACAGATTTTCTTTCCCCTTCTCCATCCCTCTACACCCCCACTATATACTCACACACACACACTCCCCCTGAACTGTCAAATCATTTGTTTGTGTGGGTGTTTCATTCAGATTTACATTCCTGAGATAATTCATTGAGTTCATTGGAAAATGCTGAACCTACCCCAGGATGGCTAATGGCCAGGGGAAGAAGAAATGGCAAGAAGGGTGGGAGGATTGAATGAAGACTATTTTGGACAGGGCAGTGGCCTCCCAAGTGTATCCTGGATGAAATGGTACTGTCTGGCTCAGAATGTGTCCTTGTGCAGAGCCCAGAATCCCCCAAGCCCAGGGCTTGCCCTTGGCAGCATGGTTCCTGCTTGCCCAGTTCAGGCTTCAGAAAAGCTCCAGGCATTCTCCGATCAACCACTGATCAGCAGTTTTATACCTCCTGTCACTCCAACATCTAAACTATGAGTTCCCCAGTCCATGTGTTCTCCTTCCAGAGAGATATAGGAGGATTCCTGTTCTCTCTAAGCTCCCTACCAATTCCAGCATCCCACACTTTAGGGATCTGGGAAGGGGTGGGTGCAGGGGGAACACAGGGAAAGAAATGACCAATTATCAAGGCCTACCCTCTAAACCACTGTATTAGGGGATTTCCAAATGTTATCTCACTTAATCTTTATAGCATCCCTGTGAAGCAAGTATTTTTATCTGTCTCCGGATGAGGGCACTGAGATTCAAGGTCACATAGCTCAGAAGTGGCTGAGCTGGAATTCAAATTCAGGGCTGTCTGGCAAAAAAAGGTTACTCTCTTCCTGCTGCAGATACCCTCGGAGCATTGGATGGCCTCTCTCCCCTACCCCAGAGTAGCCAGCAGCACAAATCCATCTGCAACTGGAAGCCAACATGTGTGGATTCTGGCCAAGATCCCATCTATCTTTTGATTTGGGGGAATCTATATAATTCTGCCCTGCTTTTTCACCCTCTCCCCCCTGGGGGTTAACTGTCCCCTCCGCTGCAGCCACACAGCTCCTTCCAAGGCTCCAGACCTGGAAGGCCTTCCCTGGAGTTCTACAAGCTGTTGGCTAAGGACTCAGCCAACTTGCCTCTTTATAGACCCAGACTTGGCTCCTGAAAGAACCAGGCTTTATGGAACCCAGCCCTGGGTGCCCCTGCAGTGAGGGCTGCTTTTGAGAGAGGGCCTTGGGAACAGAGTTTCCAGAGCTTGGGGCCTTGCAGATGCTTGGTCCGAGGCAGTGTCTGAGGAGTCCTGTTCACTCCCTCCTTGGAGAATAAATTTGTTTCCCTGAAGCTTCTCCTCTGCAGTCTCTCCCCAGTAGGTGGCCCTGGGGAGAAATGAGAAAAGCTGGATGCCTGGCTTCCAATCCCAGGTTACCGCAGAGACCGCAGAGAGTTCTCCTAAGCACTCTCAGTCACCTGGAGGGTGACCTACAGCTTGCTGGCCTCTCCTCTGTACCGAGCACAGACCTCCACCCTGACCCTCCCTCATTCTTAAGTTGGGGGTGAGCAAACACCATGTCCAAAGGCACAGAGATTTTTTCATTCATTTTGTATACAGGAGCCACTCATCTCTGGGCAGAGCATGGAGGACAGAGCATAGGACAGTGAAGTTGGCTGAAGAAGGAGGCTCAGAACCAGAGAACCTCAAGGGTGTCAAGGCAAGACTAAAGGTCTTTGTCATGATGATGACCAGAGCCACTGGAGGCTTTTAGAGCAAGAACCTAGTGACCTGATCAAGTGTGTGTTTGTGGAGGTCACCCTGGCAGCTATGAGGAAGCTAGATTTGTATGGAGGGGCATGGAGGCTGCTGCAGTGAGTGTGGATGAGGGATGGCGGAGGCTGGCCTTCCCACCTACCCCGCATCTGGGACACAGAGTGGGCCATGGATTCAAAAGGCACACCGCAGCAGGAACTGACCGGCCCTAGCCACCTTATTTATTATACGTGGTGGGGGAAGGAAAGGGAACATCCAAAGATGCTTGCAAGATGCCTGGCCGTGCGCACAGTGATTCCATTAACCTTGAAAGAGGATCTGGGAGGATAATAAGGTTGGGGGTGGGAGGAGGAAAAATTAAGAGTTCATTTTGAGACATGGTGAAATTTGAGGTGCCTGGGGGACATGCACGTGAAAGTGGAGACGTCCAGTGGCAATTGGATATATGGATATGGAGCTCAGGAGAGAGGTCTGAGGCAACGATATAGATTTGGAAGTCATCAGTAATGGAGGCCTGGGGAATCCTCTTGCAAATCAAATAATCACTACCTCCTCTATGTTTTGGGAATCCAGACTTTTCCACATCAGTTTTGCTTTAAGAAGGGAAGCTGTGAGCCATGCCCCTTGTAAACCCCAGGGCATAGTGGCTGCTCAGTGCCTTGACCCCTGCACCCAATCCCCAACGCAGCCCCCTCCTCCGGGTGCTGGATGCATAGCACAGAGCAAGGAAAAAAGACCCTCACTGACCCAGCCTTCCCCAGGCACGTTCAAAGTCCTGAGAACCTGGACCTCAGGTTCTCTTGACCCAGGAGGGTGCTGATACTTCTGGTTTTGATCCTAGCAGCTATTAGCTGGGTCAGAAGGGATCAGGCTGGAATCTCCGCCCCCCAAACTGCCTCTCTCCTTGACTTGATTCCTCACACCAAGGTTTTAACACTTGTTAATAATTCAAAAGAAAAAATTTTTGAGTCTCCTTGAAATTCCTCTGAGCAATATTAGCTGACTTTTGCCTCTGAGCAGCTCTGTGCTAACAAATGGTGTTACCGCACCCCTGGGTTCTGACCACATACGTGACACTGACCCTTGAATTTGGGGAAGGGGGCACCACCATAACTTACCAGTGGGAGGAAGTTGCCCCGTGGAACTTGCCGGTGACGCTGCCTATCCTCGGTGCACTCCCCACACGTTACCTGCAAGACGAAAATATTTTTAGGCTTTCCAGAAAGATTTCCTTTCACAGTTTTTCTGAAAGGTTGTAATTAACTGCAGTGAGCAAAAGAATGTATTTTTAAAAATAAAAGAGGGGAAGGAGAGGGAACTAATCATGACAGTTTTGTCAGTTCTTTCTGAAGGGGGGTTCGTGCCATCCAGGTGGTGAGGGGGTGGGGTTGGAAGGGCTGGTGAAGGCTTATTTCCAGTGGATGGAAGTAGAACCAGGAGCTAAAAGCAGATTTTCTCTTAATGATGCTTTCCTGCAGGGGAATGGGGGGGTGGAGGCCCCTCCTCTATTTCACATTAGCAAGGGTCCATCTCCCAGAGCTCAGGAGTCCCAGGTATCTTCAGGAAACAATGCCAGAGAAAAGGGAAACAGCCAAGATCTATTATTGTTGTATATTTTTAGAGTCCCCAGGACAAAAAAGGTGTGGAGGCTACTGAGTCCTCATGCCAGCTCCTTCTTCACCAGGTGGTCCTCCCCCCAGCCTCCCCACGCCCACCGCCAGCATACAGAGATGCTTCCAAGCCACCCAACCATCTCTCCCTTGATTCATTCCATGCATCTTGTTCATTTTAATTCCTAAAGCAGGAAATTTTATTCCCAGAAAAGGGATTCATAGCCACAGACCAGGAGACTGGGGTGAAAGGGACCTGGAAGTCCATTTGTAGTCCCATCCAAAGCCTACAAAGGAAGGCCGGGAGGTCTAACTCTTCAGTCCGCTTGCTGAGAGCCCAGGAGTCTGAGCAGCACATCAGTTGGGCCCCGAGAGAAGGAGGCCTGTCCTGGCCCGCACCCCCCACCCTTGACCCTCCTCTGCTGACCATCACCTGAGGATTCGGGGCCACGTTTGTGGCTGTCAGGATGCTCGTGCACAGCAGTGGCCCTGGCAAGGGAGAGGGGAGGTGGGAGAGTCTCCAGAAACTTTGACGGCATTTTCACCTGTACTCCCCTATCATCTCAGCCCTGGGCACACTGCCTGCGCTGCTCACACCTCCCTCCGCCAGCAGGGGGCTCTCTGCCGGAGGCCCCATTGGGGTGATTCGGGTAGACTCTTGGCATTGAACAAGTCCCCTTCTCTCCCTCCCCCACCTCACCTTTTTTATGGTGTATTGAAAAGAGCACGGGGACTTTTTTATAACCTTGTGTACAACTTGTACAAGGCCTTGGGTACATCCCCGTCTTCACTGGGGCTCATTCCTTCTCATTGTAAAATAAGGATCCCTGGAATAAGATACCCAGAGTGACCCCCTTCTCACTCTGAAACTCTTATGGTTTTCTGCTGCCTGAGATTGAGTTCACTTCCAACTTTAGATTACTCCACATGACTTCGCACCACTAAATAGGAACTTATCACTGGGATCTGTTGGATCCCAGGAGTTGCAGTTTTCCAAGAACCCAGTCTATTCCCAGAACCCGTTTCTGTGGTCCCTTTTCCTGTTGGGTGAACGCAAAATGAGACAGTTAGCACCGGCTAACTGAATTAAGAAATGAAATTTTTTTAAAAGTGATCCTTGCTCACAGAAAGCTAGCAAAGATTTGGAAGATCCTCTTATTTCTTCCTGGTCCTAGTTTGTGTCGTAGGATTTTTTTTTCCTTGCACAACAACGTCAAACACACTTTTCTTCTTTGATTCCCCCCCCTACAGACATGCACGACCCGGGACCCCTCTGCCCTCCAGCAGCCTCCCCCCTGTAGCCATCTTATCACCATACACCTTGCATCAGTACCTTCTTCATGTGCCTTCTTTATCTCATCCTCCTCCACCATGAATTCCTCGAGGGCATCATTCCTGTTGCATTCATCATCGTACCCCCCACAATGTGGTGCCGCAGCAGTGGCAGTGATAGCAGCTCACAATTACAGAGCCCTGTCTGTTTTTCAAAACACTCCCACGCACATCACCCATTCGGTGCTCATAAGCTCCCTGGGAGCTTGGTAGAGAGACTCCCCCCTCCCCAAATAACCACGGAAAACTGAAGTTCAGAGGTGACTTCACCACCACCGGGCAACACTGTGAATTAGAGACACATCTCAACAGCTCTCTGCCTCCGAGTCTGGTACTCTTTCTGATCAACTCTTTTAATGAATGCACGAATTATTTAATGAATGAGCGAAAGAACCAAAGGAGTAGTGTCAAACAGAAGACAATGTCAGAATCCTAGAGAAGCTGAAAAGTTGAGCACACAATCAGTCCAGCCAGATTCCAGTATCCATAAAGCCCTCAAGCCTCCCCGAGGAGAGGGAAAATGCTGCTGCTGCCTCTGCACCCATGGATGACCAAGTTTGCTAATCCTATTTTCTCCTCCTGCAGATTTTGACCGTATTGGGACCACCGGAAGGAGGGACTCGCGTGACCATCCATGGCGTGAACCTGGGTCTGGACTTCTCGGAGATTGCCCACCATGTGCAGGTGGCTGGGGTGCCCTGCACACCCCTCCCCGGAGAGTACATCATTGCTGAGCAGTGAGTGCGCCCCGGCCGGCCCTTCCCTTCTAGGCAGGATGGTTTGCCCCAGAGGAACTTTAGGTTGGGGACTCTGCCCTCCCCTTTCTCTGGGACTATCCCAGGAGTCTTCTTTCCTTCCTCTGCCCATGGAACCTCCCTCCACCCCAGAAGCGTTCCCAGGGCCCTTTTCCTACCTGGCTTCCATCCTTAGAGGGTATTACTCCATTCGGTTCCTGCTTTCCTGCCTCCTCTGGCATCAGAGGTGCTGACGCTGCCACCCTTTCTGTCTCCTCCAGCCCACCGTGTGACGGAGCCAGTTTCCTCATAAGCAGAGGTTTCCCCTAGGCCTCCCCCAGCCCCCTCACCCCCCCCACCCCCATTGGAATGCCTCCCGCACGGTGGGCTGCGGGCAACATTTGTTTGGCGCATGGGGCTCTGACAGCAGCTTAATCCGAGCAGGGCCTCCGCCGGAGCAAATTCATTTATTTCACTAAAGGAAATGTCAACTGGAAATTAGAAAATAGGCATGTAGCGGCGGACAGGCGGACGGGGCTCCAGGAGTGACATATGTTCCAATTTGGGGTGTTCATTTGGCAGTGGCGCCCGCTGTGGAGTTCGGTGGGCAGGAGACAGCACAAAGCTGGGGGTGGGAGGGTAGAAGGAGGGGTGCTGCCCCTCAGGAGGAGAAAGGGAGGGGAGCAGCCAGATCATTCTGCATGATTTGTCGTGCAAAGGCAGGTCAAGTCACGCCGGTTCCACCAAGAATACAGCTTTGCAAAGAGCAGTAAGAACATATACCAGAACTTGGCTCCGGGGGGCGCCCCTCCCTTACCTCCATACCCTGCACCACAGGTCCTCTCCTCTGACCTCCCCAGAGCAGCCTTCAATAGCAACCGTAAAATGACATCACTTTTATCTTTTACCAGCACTTTGCAGTTAACAGAGCACTTTCTCATCCATTATCTCATTTTTAATTTGTAACGACCCTGCAAGGTAGACACTATTATCACCATTCACAGGGAGGGAAGGAGCCAAAGCCTCAGAGAAGCTAAATGACCTTCCCAAATTCACTCACTTGGTGAGTAGGTGGGCGAGGTAGAATTGGAAACTGAATCTCCTGACTTCTAGTCCGGTGCTCTTTCTGTTCCATAACAGGGATGGGGCAAGACCCCTAGGTAAAGAGTGGCCTGAAAAGCCCATGATTCATCAGTGTGTGGCTTCGAGGCCATGTCAAGGCCATGATTCCAGAGTGGCCCAGGGAAGGTCAGAGACCGAAGGAATGAACTCCCAGACCTTGAGGGCTGATGTGGGGCTTGCTGTCCACAGCAGTGGAGAAGGAAAGTGACGTCAGGCTTGACCCTTCCCCCTGGAACTTATCCCTATAAGGAATGAGTCTTGGAGGAGAGACTGGTTGGGTCTATAGGAAAAAGATAAGGGAATGGGAGAAGAGAATTGAGGCAACTAGTGCTTCTGAGCCAGAAGAGAGGGTGAAAGCTGTTGGGGCAGAAGCTGGACAGCCTGCAAAGGGCCTCACGGTCAGGAATTTACAGAGCCCACACTCTGCCAGGTTTAGCTGGCCTCTCGGTCACACTGACCCCAAACCTCCTTTGGCCTCATGACCTGCCTTGGGCTTCTAGATAGAGGCCAGTGACCAATTCAGTGGGTGCCACAGGACCTCAAAGGAAAGGGCTTTGATGGGTAAGCATTTTCACCTGAGAACTGCAGTGTCCAGGCAGCTGGACACTGAAGTCCCATGAGGTTTGGTGTTAAAAGGCATGTATGTCTTGGCTCCTCTACTTAGCAGCCTTGAGACCTTAGCAAGCTGTTTGGTCTCTCCAGCCCTCATCAGCCAAATAAAAATCACGATTCCTACTCCAAAGGGTTTGGGGGAGAATTCAATGAGATGAGAAAATGAAGACCGTAAAGTGCTGTGCAGATGTAAGGAATTATAGTTCTATTTAAGAAATCAGATGCACCTCACTTACCCAGGGAAGAAACAGTGCCGAGAGAAACCGGAAGCAGAGACATGAGAGGAAACTGGGGAAGTGAACAGTCGCCATGGGTCCCCACCAAGGCTGGCAATTACCCTAGAAAACCACCACTGTGTTCTCTCTCTGGGCCCTGGGCAGGCAGGAGGGCGCGAGCGCACCCTGGACCTCGGCTGGAGGCAGCCCTGCTTTCCCGCCATGCCAGGCTCATTACCGCGCTTGAGGTTTCAGAGTTTGTTAACATCATTAAAGCCTCCATCCCGGGTGGTGAGCAGCAGGCACAATCGTTACAGATGTCTGCGAGAGATGAATTTGGCTGAACGAACGCAGTGCTGAGTCCCGGGCGCGGGCAGGATTAGCAGGCGTGGTAACGACGCGCCATATGCTTGTGCCGTGCCATCTATCACTCAGCAATTAGGCTAATGGTGGTTAAAGGGCCCCGCTTAGTCCTGCAATCAGCACCCCACAGGCCTATGGAGGGCCGGATGATTCGGGAGCAGGACGTTTCCCCGGCAGTGGTTTGCAGGTTGAGGCTGCAGCTCAGCCCCTCTTGGCACACGGTCTCCGCGTGAAGTAGACTCAGCTCGGATCCTCGGACCCCTCCCCTCTCACCTGACACACCTGTGAACTCAGGCAGGGCCGGCTGGCTGTCAGATGTGGGTACACCCCGCCCCAGTCAATGCCAAGTCTGTGGGAGGTGGCGTGGTGCGGAGCAGGGGTGCCAGGCTGGGGGTCAGGGCACTGGAGGTTAAGTCTCAGCGCAGCTACCGACAAGCTGTGTGACTGGGCAGGTCACTTTGCTCCCTCATCCCTAGGATCCTCATCTGAAAAATGAGCATAGAGGAATAGATGAGCCTTAGGATGTCAGAAAGAGTCAGCTGCATGCCCCATGGACTCTGCAGCTCTCACCATTAGAAAGCTTACCTGTGGCTCTGATGTCTCCAGAAGCCCCCCTGTCAACCAAGAGGAATTGAGCCTTCAAATTTCAGAGATGGACAATTGTCTATTCCAGTTCCTTACTTTACAAAGCAAAAAATTAGGCATCTCCAGGTATTGTCTCCTAATAGGACATAGAGAGACTAGAACATGAGAAACTCAGGGAGAAGGAGGGCAGAGATCAAACCCCAGGGACCTTGCAGTCTTTTAACTCCTGATGGAGAAGGCAGTGCAGACAGCCACTCCCTGTGTTCATCCACAGCCAGAAAGGCAGTGGGAACAAGTGATTAGCTCTCAGTGCCTTAGGAGCCCAGCCAGATTGTCACCACTCCCCCTGCAACCAACCTCAGATTTATCCCAGCACTGATTCTCAGAGAAAGGCATGGCTGCCATGTCCATCTTGTCCCCTCCCCAAAAGCCATCCTGAGCATCCATTTAACTCTAGAGCAGTTGAGTGAAGTGGATGAAAGCATAAGCTTTGGAATCAGGCAGACCTCGGTTTGAATCATGGTTCTGCCACTTACTAGTTTTGTGACCTTAGATAAGTCATTTGGCATTTCTGAGCCTTAGTTTAAGTGTCTGTAAAATGGAGATGACTTGCCTTGTAGGAGAACCCAAAGATTACATGAGACCCTGCCTTGTAAGGTGCCTACTACAATCAGAGCTCAGTAAATGGCAGTTGTTGTTTTTTTAATGAAGGTAGAATCTGCTTAGCCTTAACTCTCATCCCTCCATATTATCCTTCTTACTCTCTCCAGTTGCACTTGCCTCTCTCTTTGGCTCTCTATCTCCCTAGGCTCAGAGGACAAATGCCTACAAGTATACCCGAGACCATCCTATCCTTCCCTGCACGCTGGGTCCCAGGAACAAAAGGACAAATGTCTACAACAAGTATACCCGAGACCATCCTATCCTTCCCTGCACGCTGGGTCCCAGGAACAAAAGGGAATGGTCTAAAGTCATTTAGAAGAGTATTTCTAATATTTTTTCTTAAGACTATTTTTTTTTTTTTTACATGGGCAGGCACCGGGAATCGAACCCGAGTCCTCTGGCATGGCAGGCAAGCGTCCTTGCCTGCTGAGCCACTGTGGCCCGCCCATTCTTAAGACTCTTGTCCCGCTCTTTGACCTGCCAAACAGAACCTTTTCTACAGCCCACTCCTGACCACAGCCCCTGTCGCCACTCACCCAATAAAGTAGAACCTCATTCCGCAGGTGAGGGAGGCGTCGGCTGCAGTGCCAAGGAAGGGACTTGTGGCTCGGCTGTGGGTCCTCACTCCAGGACAGCCCTGGCCCCCTGGTCGGGGATATTCAGAGCCAGCCGCAGGTGCTCCCCCCAGACCCTCGGACAGCATCCACCACCACCTTCCCCGCCCCCATCCACTGCTCTTCTCCCAGATGCTTGATTGATAAAGTTGATCGTTAGGAGCAGGAACCCCAAGCAAGAAAAAGTTCCCAAAAAAAGACAGTGCCCCAAGAGGCCCTCAGCCACTGTTAACTCCCTAAGGCCTTCTCCTTTCCCTAGACAGGCCCCAGGGCTCTAGGAAAGACATTTCAGTACCACCCTGACCTGCACATGTTCTCATATTTTCTTTTACCAATACTTCAAGTCCACAGTGATTTCTTCCTTCTTTTCAGCAGAGCGTCCAAGGAGGAGAACAAGAGACTAGAAAGCCCTGATTAGGAAATGAGGGAAAGAGAGTCATCTACTCCCTCCTCTTCCTCTGCTTCCCCTTTCACCCACAAGAGTTGATTCTCCTCTAGAGCCCCTAGAGAGGGCAGAGCAGGGCGTGATTTGCAGCATGGCAGGGACCAGCCAGGAGCAGGACACGGGATAAGAGAGTTGTTACTCCAAGCAGGTCATAGCATGAAGATAACCACACATAGTACCTTAAATTAGGCATCTCAGATGCTCTGCTAAACAGGTTTAAGGAGATAGTCACATGTAAAATGCTAATTGTTCATCACTATCGTTTTTATTCTGGATTCAAACTTAATTTACATGTATTCATAAAGAAACGGAAGGGAGACTTCTTCCATGTGTGTTCAGTACTTTCTCGTCGAATCTAATACACTAAATGTAATAAGGCAGTTATTGCAAATTAAGTAAATATTCACCAGGAGAGAGATTACTTATTAGGGGTTAACTCTTAGGAAGATGAAGGCGATCAGTGGCAGGCCGTCTGTGTGAGCACGCGGCATATTTGTTTAATGCAAGTTTTATTACATGAAAATGAAATCTCTGTTTAGTTACCTTCCTTCCTGGGGAACCTGTTGAGAAGAGCATTGCTTGGTTAAACATGGCTCTTTCCTGCTGTGCCAGGATAATGCTGGGGATTAGCGTAGAGGGGGTCTGTTTTACTGATCCCCCACTAAGCAGGCTATCGAGGGTAGCAGACTGCTCTAACTCTTAAACGGCATTTGGAAGGAGAATAAAACCCTTCCCTCTGCCCTTGGGCTTATTTATTTATTTATTTATTTTTGCATGGGCAGGCAGCAGGAATCGAACCCGGGTCTTTTGCATGGCAGGTGAGAATTCTGCCAGTGAGCCACCACCGCACCACCCTGGGCTCCTTTTTACTAGGTCTGGTGGGACTCTTTCCCACCCCCCCCCCCTTACACTATAATTCTGGGCAGAACCTGACTTCTTTAGTCCTTCCCCTGTCCTCCAACACCCCACCATTTCCAGAATGTCACTGTGACTAAGGCAACAAGTCTCTAAGCTTGCTTGTTGTAACAGATCAAGGCTGCCAGGGAAGTCATCACTGGGGTTATTGATCAGCTGCACACCTCTCTTCCTTCCAGCTCTCATGTTACTGTGAGACGTGACTTCCAAACCCAGAACCGTGCCACTGCATCACCCACCAGCTCAGTGCGCTCAGCCCTTGATTAAGAGAGAGTCCAGTGTCAACTGATGTCCTAATGAACTCAGCCTCCTCCCACCCCTTCATCTATTTCCCAAGGATCTCTTCTCCCTTTTGCTGGGAGCTCCCATTTGGGGCACTCACTATTTCACCTGATTATCTATTCCTTAAAAGGAACAGAACAGAAAAGAAAACCTTTCTGCAGGAAACCAGCCACTAATGAATCAGCTTGGCAAATCAGCATCCACCCCCTCTTTTAGGGAAAGTTGCAATGTTTGCTGGTTTCAGAAGAAAGAACACCAGTCAAATTGTTGCCCATAGATCTCTTTTTCGGGTACTCAGTTTATTTATAAATATTTATTGAATACCAGCCCAGTGCTAGGCACTGCACTAAGTGAGCAGTGGGGACTGCAGGCTTGCTCAAAGAATTAGACATCATAGCATTTCAGAAGTATGCATGGCTTTCGAGATGATCTGCACTAACCCCCTCACTGAACAAAAGAGAAAACTCAAGCCCAGAGAGGGAAAGGACTTTACCCAAGGTCACACAGCTAGATTGATGACAAAGCTGAGCCTTGGCCCAGTATGGTTTCAAGACTGTGATGAGGCATTCACTGCTGACAGGGTAAGCAAGCTGGGCAGGGGTTCCTGCTCTTGCCAAGCCTCTGACCGGAAGGTTTGCTGTCTCCTCAGGATCGTGTGTGAGATGGAACATGCCATCGTGGGAACCACCTCGGGGCCTGTACGCCTGTGCATTGGCGAGTGCAAGCCAGAGTTCATGACCAAGTCCCATCAACAGTACACCTTTGTGGTGAGTATCCGGTCTAGGATGGCGCTATGGGGGCTGAGCAAAGCCACACATCTGCTCCAGATGTCTCCCAGGAAGGCTCCATTCTCTGCACCCAGTCAATTCCCACAGAGGGAGCAGGAGACCAGAAAGTAAAACTTCTGTCCTCACTTTGACTGGTTTGACTTCAGTGCAAGTCTGTCTTTCTGGAGTGGGACAAGCATGTGACTGACACAGCTCTGGAGGCTTTGGAGTCCCAGGGTCTATGGATCAAAGTTCCCATTAAGGCAAAAGCAAGTCTTAATTAGAAAGTGGACATAGACCTGGGGCAGGGAGAACTGGCCCTGTATTCCTCCAATGTCATGTCCTGGTCTAATTCCAGCCCCAAAATGCACATCACCTGAGGAACCTAATTAAGCTCTTTTCTACCAAGGATATCTTAAGCAGGAGTTTAGAGGAGTTACTAAAAGCCTGAGGGATGTGTGTCTGTATGCAGGACCTTGAGAAAGGGCTGTGCATGCAGGTGGTTCTCTGCGTGGTGCAGTTCACACCCCCCCCCCATGCACTCACACCTGGAAATATCCCTGCATGCTCAGGCAACCAGTAGTAAAAACACAAAGTCTTCCTTTAAGGCTGGCCCTATATTCATACTGAATCAAAAATCTGGTTCTGGGGACCCGCAGTCCCTTTTCTGACATTTACCTACATAGTCACATCAAGTTCTTCACTAAAACTCAATAACACTTGTGTCTGATGTTCCTTTTATCTACCTTATCAACAGACAAGTAAAACATATGGAATAAAGATGAATAATAGGGGGAACAAATGTTAAAATAAATTTAGAGTGAAATGCTGGTGATCGGTGAGGGGGAGGGGTGGGGGTAGGGTATGTATGAATTTTTTTCTGTTGTCTTTTTATTTCTTTTTCTGAATAGATGCAAATGTTCCAAGAAATGATCACGATGATGAATGTGCAACTATGTGATGATATTGTGAATTACTGAACATATGTAGATCGGAATGATCAAAAGTTACGAATGTTTGCGTTTGTTTGGTGTTTTTTGGCATTTTAAAAAAATAAACAACTCAAAAACACCAGTGGATGGGGTCAAACCAACCTTGCTAAGAATTTTGAAAAATCATTAGACCTCAAAATTCTATTTTCCCTAAAGCATTTTAGTGCTCAGTCTAGGTTTTCCAGGCTTTGCCTTCCTATCTTGGCACCTGCATCTCTTGTACATTTTTCACTCCAGTTGCAAAGTGCCGCTGCCTGTCTACATTCCCCCTACTGCATCTCCTGCCAGTGCAGACACGGCCATGTGCAGGAAGCAAGCCTAGGAGGACTGGATAGGGAGAGAACTGTAGGACATCAGAGGGGCTTTTGAGATCATCTAGGCCACTCTTCTCCCTTGACAAAGGACAAAACAAAAGCTCAGAGAGATTCAGAAAATTGCCTCAGGGCAAACAGCTAGTCAGGGCTAATGCAGACTAGAATTCATGCCTGAGCAGTTAGTTGCTCAGTTAAAAAATGCTTCAGACTATACTACACTGCCCTTTAGGCAGAGGCACTTGCTTTCTGGTTTAGGTCTGCCTCCTGAATCCTTTTAGGCCAGTCCACATTTCCTTTAAGCTTCATGTGTTCTTTTTACAACTTAGTTAGCATACCAGACCATCTCAGCCAGAGATGCCCCATCCTCCAGATGAAGGTCAGGGGAGCCATGTTTGGCATTATTGACAGCTGTCTGCACCAGGCACCCCACTGTGCCCTTCGTATGTGAGAGGGGGTAGGGGTGGGGGACAGAAGGACAGGCACATGCCATTAATAGTGGATTTTATCCTCTAGGTGGCCCAACCCAGGCAGGCACACTTTATTCAACCCTATCGATTTTGTGCCAAAAAAAATCAGTACTGGTTCTAGATAGAGAAGCATTTTCAAATTGTCCTCAATTTGTAAACTAATTGATAGATTAGTCAGTGTCACTTCTGCCTTCCCGTCATGTTATGAGCACGATACTCTCCAGGGAGTTAATTAATTCCAAGACATGGCCTTCTGCCTTTGCTGGACACGCCAGGAGCCTCCTCTTAGGAAAGTTCTCAGCTTCAGGGTGAGCGTGGGGAATGGAGAGGCAAGAAAAGTACCTCCACGCTGAACTTGGAGACACTCCCTCCTTCTGTCCTTAAGTTGAGCCTCAATTCCTCCCTTGGGACAAAACCTAAGCTGTGAGCGTTTCTCTGCTTCCTTCCCAAGAACCCTTCAGTGCTGTCCCTCAACCCCATCCGAGGGCCGGAGTCAGGAGGCACCATGGTGACCGTCATGGGCCATTACCTCGGGGCTGGGAGCAACGTGGCCGTGTACCTGGGCAACCAGACCTGCGAGTTCTACGGGTGAGGAGGACTCAGAGGCCCACCAGGGGAGCACAAGTCGAGGCGTGGGTGCCCATGGCCCTGTGCATGGTTGGACACGTGCTTGCCCTCCACCTCCATGTCCTTGGCCACATCTGGGCCCAAACACCTTTCCAGCCACTGCTGGAACTATATACCACTCGTCAGCATATGTCCAATGTGTTGGAGAGGCTGGAAACATCTAAAAATAATTAGGCGGGAAGGCCCTGGGCACTCCAGATAAGGAAGCCTTAGGTGGAGTTCTGCTGTTGCCATCAGGATCCAAACATTCATTGAGCTTCACCATGAGAATTTGAGAAGCAGGGATTCTGCAGTCCTTAAAAGCATCTGCAGATTTTAAAAATCTCTATCAAGCACCACTATTTGACAGACACTGCTCAGCCCTGGGGAAGTTGAGAATTCTGAAAGTATCTATGGATGAGGAGCCAGTTCACCCAGGAGTATCCACCTGATACTCTCCTCCTTGGACCATAAACCCCAAAAGAGTGGGGACTTCGTGCTCACCTTTACTATAGTAGGTGCTCAATAAATATCTGTTGCCTGCCTGACCATTCTCAAAGCACTGGTTAAATGGTCACATCCTAGAAAATTCCAAAGAACAAGAGCCCCCCACCGTCCCATGGAGCCCCGTCTTCTCTAACCCCTTCTCCAATTCTTTCCTCCCTCGTCCAACCAGAGCTGGGTCTCAGGTATAAAGAAGTCACTAATATACACTGATAGGAGATGTGTTCCAGAGTCCAAGAGAGTAGAAAGCCATTTCCTGGGCCATAACCTCAGACCAGGGGAACCTCCATTTAAGCCAAAAGTCCCCCCATCACCCATGCCTTTATTCACGGCTTCCCGCTGTCTCCCTGGCAGGCGGTCCATGAATGAGATCGTGTGTGTCTCACCCCCGTCGTCCAATGGACTGGGCCCCGTCCCTGTTTCCGTGAGTGTCGACCGAGCCCGTGTGGATAACAACCTGCAGTTCGAGTACATAGATGACCCCCGGGTCCAGCGCATTGAGCCCGAGTGGAGCATTGCCAGGTGAGGTAGAGGGAGGGAGGTGGCCCCCACTGCCCCCGGGGGTGGCCCCTCCAGCCCCTGTGTGGCTCCTGAGAGGGACCCCAACCAGGTCAGAGGGCTCTTACCTAACCCAGCCTCTGCTTGTTCCCAGCGGCCACACACCTCTGACCATCACAGGCTTCAACTTGGATGTCATACAGGAGCCGAGGGTCCGAGTCAAGTTTAATGGCAAAGAATCTGTCAACGTAAGTAGCCGCTGGTTCACCCCGGCCCTCGGTAGACACAGCTGCCAGTCTGAGTTTTGCAACATGATGAGCTCCATGTCAAGCACTGCAGGATCTGGAAACCAGAGAAGAAAATTGTCTCCAGACTCTGAGCCTAGAACCCCTGAGTCTTACAGTGTTTTTACAATTACAGTATAATCATTAATTCTGAGAAGGTGATACAGTGAGGGAATAAAAGTACGGGGCTTCCGAGCTTATGAAAAGCATGAAAGGTCTCCTGTGTTAATGGCATGTTCAGTTTGAGATCTGATGAGGAGCACTGTGGGAAGGTCAAAGGCATCTTGGCTCCAGATTCAGATGTTTCTGGATTTGAAGCAAGGCTCTTCCTGTCGAGTAGCCACACAACCCTGATCACGCCAACTAACCTCCAATCTCCATCCCTTCCCAAGACATGGTGCCAAGACTTGCCTCACGGATTTGTACCCTGGGCTGGCACCAGGTTGGCACTCTATAAACATTACTTAATGCATGTAAATAAGTCCACCCCAGTTTCTGAGACGATCAGATTAAGCATCTTACTTTAGTCTTCTGTGCAGGAGCATGTAAATGTTTTTTCACGATGAAATTTTGTGATTTTAAAGAAGTTCCTTATCATAAGAGCAGAGTGTCTGATGTGTTGTCCTAAACTGGTTGGTTTGTTCTCGTGGCTCTATCTCACTCCCTTTAGCCATTATTTTCAGAAACGTTATTATATTCATAATTACAGTCCAGAAGGTGCTATTGTGGCTATTATTTTTCATACGAATTACTATGATTACTGCTTTGACCTTCAGGGAATTAACTAAGCTAAGATGGAAATGGGGAAGATGCTGTGATGTTTAGCCTCTTACTCCGACACATTTGCAGCATGCTTGAGGCTTCTTTGGGAAACACAGAAATACGCAAACATGACAGAGTGCTAGAACATTACATCTGTTTCCTCACTGTACAGCTCAGAAAACTGAGACCAGAAAGATAAATGACTTAGCCCTAATCATAAGCAGAGCCAGCCTAGACCATAAGCATCCAGATCCCTCATAATTAGGCTGGTGGGCTTGATGTCACCATCATACCTGAGACTGGGGACACCTACACCACACCTTCAGCCCCCACACTGGTCACAAATCCTTGGGCTGGGTGAGCATATGCCTCTTATCCCAAGTTTAGGGCTTGATCCTTGGGTGAAAGAGTTCATGCTCTTGCTTCCAGACTGAGACTAAAAGTGCCCAGTAGCTCATGAACACCTCTATTCTGTGAAGCCCCAGGGCCTCAGTGGAGGGGAGAAGGAAGAGATGTGGGAACCCAAGTGCTGAATTCACTACCCAGAAAGGATAAAAAAAAAGCTCTGAATATAAATTATAGAGAGGGAATAGTGGAGAGTATATGACTGGCAAGGTTGACTGCAAAAGGCTGCAGCATTTGTCCTCGGGAAGCCTTTTGCAATGAAGGCTGCGTTGGGATGTCCTGTCCATGACCACACCCATTGAGAAGGTTATGGTCCTTGGTGCCTCTCCCCTCACCGAGACTCATTCACAGGACTGGGTGTAATCTTCCCTGCAGTCCCCTCACCCCCTTCCACCTTGATCTCAATGTTTCCAGAAATTATAAAGTAATTCCTCTCGGGAGTGTGAGGGTAGTTCAGTGGTAGAATTCTCACCTGCCATGCAGGAGACCCGGGTTCAATTCCCGGCCCATGCACTTCTCCTTCCCCCCTCCCCCAAAAATCAACCAGTGGGGCTGCAGTAGCAGGATAGTCACATTGAATAATGGGATAGTCACTTGGAAAAAAATGTAGTTCCTCCTTATTGAGAGTCGGGGACCCTCAACTTCAAGAGTGACCAGCCCAAGGTCTGAAAGCATGATTCTGGAGGAAAAGCAGGTAGTGATGCAACTTGTCCATCAAGCTCCATATGAGAAACTTATAAACTGCCCTCCTCTTCAGGGAGTGAAGGAAAAGAAGTAGGCTCTCCCTGCAGCCCTGCTTGGGCCCCATTTTGCCCTCAGCTGCCTGAGGCTCACTTCTTGACTCTGAGTTTCAGAGCAGCCCTAGTGGGTAGTGAGGAGAGCCAAACCAAAGGCCCAAAACCCAAAGGAATGTTTGGCAAACAAAGTGCAGATGCAGCACCGGGCAGGAAGCAAACAGAGCCTGCTTGTTTGGGAGTGATTTACTTATTCATAAAAGAGCCCAGTCCAGGGGAACTGGAACACAGCAGAGAGGGAAATGTCGGGGGCGGGAAGGGAAGAGGCACACCAAGGCTGGTGTCTTCCCTGCAGAGCCCAGGGCATCGGACTCCCAGGCTCACTCTACCCATTTGACTACGGCTACCCCATACCTCAGTGTCCCCGACCAGAAAAGGGACATTGGGCCCATAAGGGGTACTAAGCTGTGAGATGAAAAGGACTGCAATGGGTACTGACCCCAATACAGCATGAGGTCTGCAGTAAGTCTTTTTGATTAAACTCTTAAACTCCCTCTGGAAAGAAAGGGTAAAGTCTCAGACTCAGAGCCCTGACACAATCTCTAGGCAAATCTCAGCTTTTTTGGCAATTTCAGTTTTGTTCTTTTTTTCCTTTTCCTGAGTAGGAAGATTCTGTGCGTGTGTGTGTGTGTGTGTGTGTGTGTGTGTGTGCGCGCACGCGCGCGCGCATTGGCCAGCCACATGTGTGGGCCTGCCAGGACAGCATGTACTTGAATAGTCTGAGTTCTCACCGCTGCGCTGGGCTGTTGCTGGAAGGCCATGGTTTGCAAAGTTGAACCCAAGTCATGCCAAGCAAGAGCCGGGAGAAGAGGGGGTCTGGGGTTTCTTCCCAAGCTGGACATGGGTCCCATAGTGGTTTCTTCCATCCAGCTCCTGCTTTGGTCACCCCCAGAACGAAACTAACAGAGAAGAGAATGACACAACTCATGCGAAGCAGGGGCTGGTCCTGCTAGAATTACATTGGGAAACCAGAGTCCAACAGGAAAGAATGGACAGCATGAACTCAATGTCAATACCAAGGTTATACCCCTGTGCAGGGTTAGGGACGCTTGTTTAGAGGAAGATAGAGAGGTCCTGGGCAAAACATTTAAAGTATTGCAGGGTTTTTTTTATTAATTAATTTATTCAATAAACCTTCACTGAACACCTACCATGTGCTGGGCAAAGTGCTCATCTCGCACCACTTCCTGCTTCCCACTACACGCAGACACAACCCGACAGGCGCCCCTCACACCCAGACACAGACACACACACACACACACTCCCTATGCTGTTTCCAGCCTATTGTTTCCTCAAACATTCCCTGTTCCCTTAATCTTTGTACTACCATTCCTTCTCCCTGGGACCTGTTTTGCTAGCCCTTCCACTCTGTCTAGTTGTCATTCTTAAGATTAAATTTCATGTCATGTCTTTCAAGGGAAAACTTCCATGCGGTCCCCTGCTCCCCACCCAGGGCACTCACACGGGTGCACACACAGACTCTCCCGTAGCACCCCACACGTCCCCACCATGCACTTCTCCTGGTCCTGCATGCACGTCACTGTGCTGTTGCCCACCTGTGCCCCAGGCCCTCTGCCAGAACCACACTGTGATTGATTGTTTAGTCATGTGTCTCCCTATGGGTCGTGGCTACGAGCTAGGAGAGCCACAGTTCTTAGTACGGTGCCTGGCACAAAGGAGGCGCTTAGTGTTGATGAAAGGATGAACAAATGAATGGATGGATGGAGGAGATTATTGTGCCCACACACACACACACACACACACACACATTTTCAGCCCTCGCCCACAAGGGGCCCACCGTATAATGAAGAAAACAAACAAACCATCCGATGATGACAGGCAGAAGCAAGCATGGGGTATGAGAGGAGACATGTCCCCACCCTCTGCTTAGCATTGAATGCTTGTGTTCTGGCCCTTGTAGGTGTGTAAAATTGTGAACACAACCACCCTGACCTGCCTGGCGCCCTCTCTGACCACGGACTATCGGCCTGGCCTGGACACCGTGGAACGACCAGACGAGTTTGGATTCCTCTTTAACAATGTCCAATCCTTGCTGATTTACAACGACACCAAGTTTATCTACTACCCCAACCCGACCTTTGAGTTGCTCAGTCCCACCGGGATCTTGGATCAAAAGCCAGGGTCCCCCATCATTCTGAAGGTACGAACGTGCACCAAGCAAAGGGTCTGCCACGTGCGTTTTGGGTAGAAAGCGCCCTCCTCTCTCCTGGCCTTTCCTCCTTATCCTCATTCCTACACTTATGGACTCACAAAGCTGCCATGTTCCTATAAAAGGACATTGTTTACAGATATCGACCCACCAAGCAATATATCTTGCCCTTGGGAGTCTCAAGAAATACTTTAGAATATTTCTGTGTGTTCTCGTGAGCTTTGGGGACCACAAGTTCAGCAGTGAGTTAGGGGTAACTCTTTCCTTTTACTGACCACTTTTGTAGCCACGGTAACTGCTCACATATTTCAAGAGGTCACAGTTCTCCAGCACTCTCCATTCCAGTGTTATGTTATCCAACTGCCTGCATTTCTATCCCATGTAACTTCCCCATACTTTCCCTTGTTCAGTGTTTCATCCCCGCTTCCTATCTCTTTCCTGCCCTTGTCGTCCCTTCCTTTTCTCTCTTTCTGTCTATATTGTGGCTGTTAGAAGTTCCCTCCAAAAAAATGCGCTCATGGAGATATTTATTGTTTTTGCATTGCTGTCCGATCTTAAATCTCTTTTTAAACAGGCAATTAACTTCTGCATGCATGTGTCACTATTCCTATTAAGATGACTGTTGTCTACAGGGCAAAAACCTCTGCCCTCCTGCCTCTGGAGGTGCCAAACTTAACTACACCGTGCTGATTGGAGAGACCCCTTGCGCTGTCACCGTGTCCGAGACACAGCTCCTCTGTGAGCCTCCTAACCTCACGGGGCAGCACAAGGTCATGGTGAGTGAGCCTCTTTCTTTTTATGACTTCCTCCTCTCCTCGCTGTGTATGTGTGATTTGTCATAAAGGAAGGAAGAAGGCTGTCTCTTCCAGGGCAAATGCTATTCCTTTCCCATCCCTCGTTGCCTGACTCACAGCTTCCCTGTCTTCTCATCTCCAAGCTCTGCATTAAAATGAATAGAAGTTGAGAACAGAAGACAAGGAAGGCAGATAACGAGCAGGAAGTTGTTTTGCATCCAAGGACTCTCTGTGTGGTTGTGGCCTGTCGTGTCCTTCCTGAAGATGGAAGGATTGACGGCAGGCCGGGGCTCTACACCCACGTGCCTCTATGTGTGTATGTGTGTATACAATGCACAGGTTCACGTGGGCGGGATGGTGTTCTCACCTGGCTCAGTGAGTGTGATCTCAGACAGCTTGCTGACCCTGCCAGCCATCGTCAGCATCGCAGCGGGCGGCAGCCTCCTCCTCCTCATCGTGGTCATTGTTCTCGTCGCCTACAAGCGGAAGTCTCGGGAAAACGACCTCACTCTCAAGCGGCTCCAAATGCAGATGGATAACCTGGAGTCCCGCGTGGCCCTGGAGTGTAAGGAAGGTAAATGAGGCATACTCTCTCTTCCTGGACCCTTCTTTCTTCACCAGCCTCCCTACGGCACCTCCCCACAAACTCCTCTCACTTTCATTTTCATCCCTCCCACCCCACGCCATCCCTCTCGGCTTTGATGGCTGCTTTCCCAGAAACTTCTTTTGCCCTGAGGGCCAGAGGAGTCCTATTAAGAATGCTCATGATGAGGGAAAGACCCAGGGCTGAGCATATTGTCCCACCTCTGTCCTGACTCATCCCATAACCTGGTCAGCTGCCTGTCCCCCTCAGGGCCTCAGTCTCCCCACAGTAAGAAACTCCTGGGCCCTGTTATCGCAGACTCTACATCCCCCATATTGGAGTGTCCAGCTCCTGGTTTGTGTAAAGCCATCTCTGTAGCCTGTGAATGCAGCAGACCAAAAGGCGGGAGAGCTCTTCACCACCCTTCCCTGCATCACCACCTCCCCCAGGGTTTGTTTTCCAACACTGCTGGAGGCTGCGCGGCTCTGAAGGCCACCACCTGCTGGCGTCCTTGCCTATGGATGTGTGAAGGAATGGAGATTGTCTTTTCTCCCATCTCCCATGCAACCATAGCCACCAGGTGACGGATGTCCCTGGCCTCCTCTAGGGCCAAGGACGCAGTGGGTTCTCGAGTACACATCTCAATTAGGAATCAAAATGTTTCTCCTTTTGCTGCAAATACCATGATTACGAATAAGCCCTCTCCAGATGACGTAAAGAGCTGAGCTAGGGAAGAGAGGGACAAAGGGCTACTCCTGGCTCTGGGACTGTCAAGGAGGCTGAGGGGGGCACCCAGGAAGACAGAACTGCCACTAAAATGATGCCGCTGCTGCATTCTGCTACCAAATTCCCCTGCAAGCCAAGGGTCTGATGGCCAGGGTTGCCCCAAGGTATTTGCCTCTTGGTTTATTTTACCAGCTGCCTGTTCTCGTCTTTACTTTATCCCCTCAACCTCTGTTCCTATACCCATAGGCTTTTCACTGAATAATCCAAGCCATGGTGTTTTCCCTTTTTCTTTGTTTTAACTACACTTGTAATGCATAGAAAGAAAGTTCAAAATTATGGATGAGGAAAGAGGAGAAAATAATATAAAAATCATCCATCTCCCCACCACCTAACAAAGGCAGCCTAGAGATATCTAGAGACACATCTTGTAGCCCTAGCTGCCTCTCCACCCCGGGGCTCTCCCCTCCTCCTTCACCCACCGCTCACCCACTGCTCACCCTCCCAACTTGGGTTTCGCTGCCTGAACCTCCCTCTGCACTCTCACAGCTTTTGCAGAGCTCCAGACAGACATCAATGAGCTGACTAGCGATCTGGACCGCGCAGGCATCCCGTACCTGGACTACCGCACCTACGCCATGCGAGTCCTGTTCCCCGGCATCGAGGACCACCCCGTCCTGCGGGAGCTGGAGGTGAGGCCCGCCTGCCTCCCCCAGCAGGGCCTGGGCCTCCCAGGAAACCCACCTGGTGCTCAGCGCCCCCTGCCGTTATTCCCGGAGTGAGGGGGGCAAATCGTGCGTAGCAGCGGCTCAGCAGCAGAGAGCCCTCTGCTTGGACGGCCGGCCAAGGGGGCCACCTGGGCTCTGCGGGCTGATTCCAGTGTGGGGCTCAATGTCTGTTGTTTTTTAATTAGCAACTGGATTAATTAACTGACATCCTGCCTCATTCTAAAATGGATTTGAGGTGGCTTAGAGAAAGACATATGACGCGGGGAGGTTTGCTTGTTCGTTGGTTCGTTTATTTTACGATGAATAATAAATCAGGGCAGAGGAGAGTAAGAGGAGACTAGTGAACTCAGAACAACGCTCCCAACCCAACAGAGGTCAGAGCGAACTGCAGGCCTCCGAGACCAGCCTGTGCCAGGCCCCAGTCCTGCATCATCCTGGGTGGGGGTCAAGGGGTGGGCGTGTCACAGGTGTGGTGGAGAGGGCCCTGGAGCTGGTCTGCTCCCCAGGGAGAACCGAGGGCGGGAGGCCAGGAGCCTGTGCCCTGAGGGTGTTGGCCGCCTCCCACCCCAGGTGCAGGGCAACGGCCAGCAGCACGTGGAAAAGGCCCTGAAGCTCTTTGCCCAGCTCATCAACAACAAGGTGTTCCTGCTCACCTTCATCCGCACGCTGGAGCTGCAGCGCAGCTTCTCCATGCGCGACCGCGGCAACGTGGCCTCGCTCATCATGACCGGCCTGCAGGGCCGCCTGGAGTACGCCACCGATGTCCTCAAGCAGCTGCTCTCTGACCTCATCGATAAGAACCTGGAGAATAAGAACCACCCCAAGCTGCTTCTCCGCAGGTCTGACCAGCAAGGGGGAGGGCGGGAAAACGGGTCGCTGCCCAAGCTCACAGGGCAGGAGCTCAGCACCTGGGCCTCGCTTAGGACAGACCGCCAAAAGCAGCAGGACAGGGTTCTCTTTGTCCAGAGATGACATCCATGCAAAAAGGCCTGGGTCTGGGAAAGTCTTCCCCAAAGCAGAATCTGATCTTCCCTTGGCCTGGGGAGACTGTACAATGCCTGAATCCTCCAGAGTGTGGTGGAGAAGCACAGGCGCCTGCTCAGATCTCTACATGGACCCCTGCTCTGTCATCTGCTAGTTGTGTGATCTAGGGCCAATCACTTGACCTCTCTGATACTTAATTTCCTTATCCAGAACATGCAAATCATAACAGCAGTCTTGCAGTCTCCCTCCCTGCACGCTAGAACCATACTACCTAACGTGGATGCCACTAGCAACATGTGGCTTTTCCTTTTCAAAAGGAAATCAGGTTAAAACTTCAGTTCCTCCATTGTGCTGGCCACATGTCCAATGCTCAATAGCCGCATGTGGCTAGTGGCTGCTGTATTGGATAGCACAGACATAGAGCACATCCATCACTGCAGAAAGTTCTGTTGCACATCAGACTCGGCACTGCCTGGCTCTTCTGTGCACACTCCCAGATCAGAATCATCAGTGCACACGCACATTGCACGTACACATGCACACTCGTCCGGCAAGGGGGAGGGTTGGAGACATCAGCATCCCCGGAGGCCATCCTCTCTGGAGGTCTTGGAGTTTCTCTACACAGCTAGGTTTGGGATAATCCACCTCAATTTCACACGCCTCCCCTTTAGCCTTCTGCTAAGAAAGTCCCCACGTGGGGTGAAGAGGGTGGAAGGATGGCTTTGTTGTACCCGTTCTGAGCCCCCATCCTGCCAGTCTGAGCATGGGAAACTCTCATTAAGAGCTGTTGTATTTAAATTAGAGCTAATCTCAGGCACAATGCAGGGAGAGGGAGCTGGGAGGGGCCAGGGGAGAAAGCTACAATTTCTTCTGCCATTGCATTCTCTCCCAGGCCAGATTGCTCAGACTGCCATCCTAGCAGCCCTGGCAAATGCCTGGGGTTCACTGCATCCAGAGGGTATAATTTGCACCACGTGCAGGGAGTTAAAATACCCCTCCAGCACCCCTATCACCAAGGGTCTGTCACCACTGCTTTGTTCCTTCTCAAGTCCCCAGATCCGAAGCCCTACAATGGGGAAGGGAGGATGGGAGGGAGGGGCGGGCACTAGCAGAAGCAGATCCCTTGTCAGCTAAACACTTGCAGCTAAACACTCGTTACCTGAGCAGCTGGGATTCAAGACTCCACATGAGAGTGATAATATTAGCTAATACTTACATAGTGCTACAGGGTACCAGGTGCTATTCTTAGCACATTGCATAAATTAAATCATTCAGTCCTTACAACCCTGTGGGGTAGGTAATATTATCATTTCCCCTATTTAGAGTTGGGGCAACAGAATCCAGAGAGATTGAATGACTTGCCCAGCGTCACACAGCCAGTATGTGGCAGAGCCTGGATTTGAACCCAGGCTCGAGGCCATCTGATTCTGAGCAGCTCCAGGGGAGCCCAAGGGGACAGGACAGGAGGGCCCCAGCTCTCTAACTCTTATCTAGGAAGCAAGTAGGAGGTACCTTTCAGAAATGGAAAGCCAATTACTCAGGCATGCAAGGAATCCTAGAGGGCAGGGAAACCTCTTCTTATCGCCCTGAGGCCAGAAGGGAGTTAGAAGAATTGGTCCTTTATAGCCTTAGCCCTGGTGGATGGGGGACTCAGAGCCTTTATCTCCAGGCCCTCCAGACATAGCCAAAGCAGTTCATAGTACAACAGAGTGAAAGACCCTGGCCCCAGGTCACCCCTCTCATTGCAGGCAGAGCCGGGCTAGGGCCCAGCTGCCCTGCCTCCCAGCCCAGTGTTCTTTCCTGCCCTGCTGTTTTCTTGGGCCCTGGCTCACAGGACAAGCCCAGGCCCGCCATGGAGATCCCTCCATAAAGAACTGCCTTCCTCCCCTCCCCAGGACAGAGTCCGTGGCTGAGAAGATGCTGACCAATTGGTTTGCCTTCCTCCTGCACAAGTTCTTGAAGGTGAGAATGGGAGTCACTCAGGGACCCAGAGTTGAAAGCAAGATGGGAGATAGCTCCTCTGAGCCTGGCCCCTGGGGCTGCCCGGGTGCCCCAACCCTCAGAAACAGGGTCCCACCTTGCCTGGCTGCTCCAAAGCAAAGCGAACCCAGGAAAGCTCTCTTCCCGCTGCCCTGGGCTCCACGAGGTGGCCAGGCGAGGCAGGGGAGGGCGGGAAGCCTGAGCAGTGGGGTGCCCAGCTGACCCTCGCCCACCTGTGCCTGCAGGAGTGTGCGGGGGAGCCGCTGTTCATGCTGTACTGCGCCATCAAGCAGCAGATGGAGAAGGGTCCCATCGACGCCATCACGGGCGAGGCCCGTTACTCCCTCAGCGAGGACAAGCTCATTCGGCAGCAGATAGAGTACAAGACGCTGGTAGGACCCGGCAGCTCTGGGCGCAGCCCTGTGCCTCTGAGCTCTGCCATCTGAGCACAGAGGCCGACTGAGGGGATGAATAAAGAGGCCGGGAGACCAGTCTGGGGTCTGGGGGCAAGTGCAAAGGCCTAAGGTTGCCAAGGGCACAGCAGATTTGGGTATGTCAGAGTGGGGGACGCCCACTCCCATCTCGCTGGGCAGGCCCAAAGAGTTCCCTATACTTCAGTTTGCCCTGGATAATGTTACTGGAAAGGGAGTCTATGAATTCCTAACGTAGAGGCTGTAAGGAACCACGAAGCCAGCCCTGGAAACACCAGGAGCCACCTTTAAACCCCTAGGGTGCCTCACCCCAGCATCATTGTTCTCCCCTAAGCCGTCTGAGAGCTGGGAACCTTAGTCCTGTCTCCCCGAGAGAAGGGGTGGGTGCAATGACTAAGTTCTCACAAAACGGATGGTGAGAGAAACCGACTCAAAGACCACCGAGGCACCCTTACTGCTCCCATAAGGAAGGTAAACCCTGGAAAGAGAAGATTCTGAGGCCTTGATTGCCGCTGCCTCAAACTGCTCCCTCCACCCCCACCCGCTCACCGCGGCCACCCACTTTCAGATCCTGAACTGCGTCAACCCTGACAACGAAAACAGCCCAGAGACCCCCGTGAAGGTGTTAAACTGCGACACCATCACCCAAGTCAAGGAGAAGATCCTGGACGCCGTGTACAAGAATGTGCCCTACTCCCAGCGCCCGCGGGCTGTCGACATGGACCTGGGTAGGAGGCCCGGGAATGTGGGACGTGAAACAGCTTCTGAGGGCGCGGTCCGGCCCTGGGGTGGAATGGGCAGATGGGAAGCCTTGCCCCACGACCAGCCCCGCCCGGCCCTGGGAATGCCTCTTCCCTGGAGCGCCGCCTGCTCCGATGTGGCTACCTTTGGGTGAGGGTCCCACTTCTGCCTCAGTTTACCTGAACTTCGGGGCCCATGATGCCTGTTAAGCTCTCTCAGGGACATCGGCGTGAGGGAGCCAGGGTTGCCCGGTCTGTAGAGGAGGCACAGCCAGGGGGTCCTGGGTCAGCACCCCAGAGCCCTCTGCCCCTCACGCTGCCGCCTGCACCCCACCTCCGCCCCATCCAGAATGGCGCCAGGGCCGGATAGCTCGGGTTGTGCTGCAAGATGAGGACATCACCACCAAGATTGAGGGTGACTGGAAGCGGCTCAACACACTGATGCATTACCAGGTAGGGGCGGGGCGTCCTCTGGGCGGACCTGAAAAGCCAGGAAAGTGTTTTCTTATCTCCCCTCTTCCTCCTCCTCCCTGAGCCTTGAGCAGTGATTCTCCACCAGGGCTGCCCATTAGAATTACTTAAGAGAGCTTATAAAAAACATTGTGTCAGGCCCCACCCCCAGAGAGTCTGATTTAACCAGTCTAGGGTACCACACAGGTTTTTCCATCCTGCATGTCTCTGGGTCTTCAGATAGATTGCATTATTATAATTATAAGGTGGCTGCTGCTCTCTCTCTAGGGCATCTTAAAAACACAGCTTACACTTTGAACTGTTAATGTAGTGGGGAATTGAACAGACTCGTCTTATATACTGCCACTTACTAGCTGGTGTCCCTAAGAAAATGACGGAAGCTCTCTTTCTTCTTATCTACACAATGGGTTTAAAATGGTCCCTGCCGGTTCAGAGGGAGTCGAGACTACTCTGGAGGTCACTCTTACAAGCTTCAGTTAGACATTGCCACCTATCATAACTTACCAAACCCCAAGCAAAACCATTCCTGATGATCCTAAAGAACACCTAGGACAATATATAAGATTCTACAAAGGTTCCACGCACTAGGGTAACCTTCCAGAAACTACACCCTCCTGATGGGTCCCTGGACCAGATAAGTACTGAAATGCAGAGGGTCCAGCCTCTCCAGAACATCAGCTAGTTCCATCCCCCCATCCCATATTATAGACAGCCACTTCCAACATGAAAAAGTTAGAATGGGCATAGCCCAAATACCCCTAAAGAGTGGGAGAGAGATCAAAGGTGATGGTGGAGTTATACAGAGACGGCAGAGTTTAACAAAAGAGTATGACTGCTGAGTCATTATAGTGACATTTCTTTTAGTCTTCCATATCTCAGAGCAGCTAGAACTAAAAACCTGAAACTGTGGAATTGTAACCCATACCAAACTCTGAAATCTGTTCTAAAACTAATTATTGTGATGTGCTTTGCAATTTGTTGCTTTTTTGTATATGTTATCTTTCACACACGCAAAAAGTCCACTGTGATGATAAATGAACACCTATATGATGATATTGTGAACCACTGATTGTACACTGTAGATGACTACATGGTGTGTGAATATATAATATATACCACTAAAAAGTAAATAAATAATTAAATTTCAAATAAAAAAAAAAAGATTCCTGCCCCATAAAGTTGTGCGGGATAGTGCAGTAGGTAAGGTGTTTAGCACACGGACAGACACGGTGAACGAACAGTCCAAACATCCAAGCAGAAAGAAAGACAGATCCAGGAGGCGTCCAGTCCCGCCTCCCCTGCCCTGCCATGGTAACCCTTCACTGCTGGGGGGCTCTGTAAGATTAAGAAGAGGAAAGCAGATCGGGATTCAGGAAAAATACTAAAATAGAAACTGGAAATGAGAGACACTACGGGAAATTAAACCAACCAGAGGAAGTGCCCCAGGCTGCAGAACCGGTGGGATTGCCTGATTAGTAACATCTTTCTATGCCGGCTCCTCACAAAGCGAGGCGTGCGGAGGGGCTGGCAGGCTGGGCTCTCGTCCGCCCCGCTGCCCACCACCAGGCCGCTAAGAGGTCCTAAAGGCCACCAGGAGCTGGCCGGGAGCCTCCCGGGGCACCAAGGAAGCTGGGGCCCTGTGGATACCCTAAACCCTCCTCTCCAGGCTACATCCCCATGCTGACATGCTGCCTGGCCCCCTGCCCCAGAGGAAGGGAGTATGGTGTAGCAGAAAGAGGAAAAAGATTTGGGAGCAGGATTCAAACCCCTGCTTCAATGGGATAACAACCTCAGCTTACCAAGGTGTTTGGAAGGTTTAGAAACAACAGGTGAGGTACCCAGGATGTGACTGTCATTATCCCATTAATTCCCTCCTCCCCACACACGTTTCGCATGGTGCTTAAGGCGAGAGGGGGCATCAATTGTAGTGAACTTATCAGAGCTGAACATGGAAATGCAAAGGAGAATAGCATTAAGCCCCTAACTTGTAAGTTTCTAAGGGGCAGGAGTGCCGCTTTTCTTCTCCATCTCTGACACCCCTCACACTTATTGCTGGGCTGTCTGTTCTGTGGCTGAAAGGATGGAATATTCTATTATGGTGCTCATCATACAAAGCACATTCAATTCCCAGAGGTCATTTATCATTCATGTATTCATTCATTCCTCAAATATTTACTGAGCTTTACTGAGTGCAAGGCACTTCCCACATGGTAGCCCTGAGCGACAGGGGACCACAGGGCTTATTCATCCCTTTGGGAGATGATGATGATGATGATGATGATGGTGATAGCAACACTAATAGCCAACGCTTACCCAGCAGTCACTGGGCACCAGGCTTTACGGGCACTACTGCCCTCAATCCCCACAACCACCCCGGGAGGTAGACATGATTACTATGCCCATTGACACATGAGAAAACTGAGGCACAGGGAGTTGAAGTGACTTCCCCAGTCACAGGGTCAGGCATCACGACACAGGTCTGCATCGCCTGTTGGTTGAGAGAGAAGAACCAGGGACGGAGATGCTCAGCGGTGAGACTGGAAGGAGTTGAGCTGTGGCCGTCTGGGTCACCATAAATGATAACGCCGCCTGTTCTTCCTTGGAGTGAAAACTCCTGCCCCTCCCAGGCTTTCCAAGTTTGTTTCTGGGTTGTCACGTGCCAGAATTCTTTGAAAGGCAGAACTTGGAGGGTCCATTCCCTCCTCTGTCCTAGACTCAAGGTTGCCCTCTTGTTACCCTCCCAAGAGTCAAAGGTCCTCGAGCCCCAACAGGAGAAAATCTGCATGATCTTAATTAACAAAGAGATGTTACAAAACGTCCCAGGCTCCCACAGATTTATTGGGAGGGTGAAATTAAACACCACCGCTAAAACGGGCTATCAGGGAATCTCGTTAGCGCTAATGTTCATTTATAGTTTGACTTCCCAACATTTAATTCTTTTTTGGTGGGAGAGAGGGCCTGACAATTTAAGACCCAGAAAGATGGTTTTATGACTGGTGCAGCTATAAATCAAACTTATAAAGTTCATAAAAATGGTTAAAATAAAAAATGGTTTAATAGGAATGTTTTATGGCCCATAACATTATTATAGCTATTTTATTCCCTCTGCGTTAGGGGTTTAATTGGATCGCCACAATTCTGGGGATTCTCCATTTTTATTGGATGGAGGGTAATCTTAAATCAAAATGGCCCCAAATGTCTTCAATATGGCTCCTCATTTACCAGCCTTTCCACACAGCGTGGGGCTTAGCCTGCCCATCGTCCCCAGGACCAGCCCAGACACCATCTTTCTCTCTGACTCCCCAAGAGCTGCCCTTTTGTGAAACTATTCCTGGTGACCCAGGCATTATAGAACCCAGCCAGAGAGAAACCAGAACCGAAATCACTACAACTTGAAATAAAAATCTCAAATTTGGGCATACTAAGGAGAGTATGTATTCTGGAGGCTGACAAGATGTGGCTACAAATCGTGGCTCTGCCAGGGATTAATTGGTGACCTTGAAGAGCTTGCTTAGCATCTCTGTGCCTCAGCATCTTCATCTATAAAATGGGATCAATTGGACCTAACTCAAGAGGTTCATGTCATGTAACTCACAGGTGTCTAGACCAGCACTGATGGACAGAAATATGATGCAAGAAACATACAATTTTGAGTTTTCTACTAGCCATATTTCTAAAAAGTAGAAATAAACAGGTAAAATTCATTTTAATAATATTTTTTATTTAACCTAATATACCTAAAATAATGATCATTTTAACGTGGAATCAAAATACAGTGTATTGAGATCATTTACATTCTTTTCTCCATACTATGTCATTGAAATCTGGTGTATATTGGACACATCACAATTGAGATACAGCGAATCTAAATTTGGACTAATTTCAAGAACCCAAAACCCACATGTGGCAAGTAGCTAACACATAGGACAGTGTAGCTCTAGGTCAGTAAATCTAAAAATTAGCAGTAATCCATCGCACTCTACCCCACTCCTGAACCCCTTGCTCTGTACCCCGGGCCTATTCCATAACCTTCTAGAAGTACTTGACTATTCAAATTCCCAAGATCCCTACACTCACCTGCACTATACTTTTATACCCTTCTCAGGTGTCAGACAGGTCGGTTGTGGCTTTGGTCCCCAAACAGACTTCTTCCTACAACATCCCTGCCTCTGCCAGCATCTCCCGGACATCCATCAGCAGATACGGTGAGGAAGGCAGTCTGGGCAGCTTGGAGTGGAGACTAATGTGACCTGCCAGGGACCACTCACCATCCCTTCTAAGAGCAGGAAGCCTTTGATGCTACCTGGCCTCGGTTCAAAGGAGTGTGCTCATTTGTACTCATTTGTTTCCCCCCTCCCTAGTCCAGCCACTTCCAATGCAGCCCATGCTCTCAGAGCTGAGGACTGCAGGTGGCACCATTTGTCCTTCCTTTGATATCCAAGCCCTAGTGAAGGAGTTTGAGTGTCCCAGAACCAAGGAGGTACCTGGGTAGAAGGGTCATATATCCCGGTTTGCTGGGTCAGTCCCAGTTGGCATCTTTTGTTTTGGCTCAAGTATTAATATTTCCCTGTTTTACTCAGCAGTGTCCCAGTTTGCATGATAAGTTGTCTGGTCATCCTAGCCTTCCACCCCTGAGGAGTGCTGGGGTGGAGGGTACCCTGTGCCCTCCAGGCATGAAGGTTATTGCGCTTCACTCCTTTTGTTTCATTTTTTCTGGCTCCCCCTAAGCACTAAGGCCTGGGGCTGCCTTCGTAAAGGATACCTACAGGACTGAGCCCAGCAGCTCCCAAAATTACTCAGGAAATTCCATATCCTCAGCCCCAAGAAAGAAGAGACCTTTTAATGCCCAAAAAGGATCATTACAACTTACAGCTCCTTTGTATCCGGATTCTTATTAAAACCCCTGTGAAAATATCCAGTTGACATTTTGCCAATATCCAGTTGACATTTTACCTATTGATTATTCATTGCTTGAAGCATGGTAGAGGAGGGTTCCCAAATTCCCAAGACTGTTTCAACTCACAGAATTTCTAAATCCTCTTTTATAAGAGGCTTCAGGTTCCTCTGTCCCCATGCCAGCCGAGAATCCCTCAAAGAACCCACCCAACAGGAGGACCCAAGGGTCCCCTTCCAATCGAAACTAGTTTATTCTGAGTGAGTGCAGCAGCCCAGGCCAGGATTTGGAAAAGAGTCTGCAAGCAAGGACCATGAGTTCGGTTCTCACACACTCCCTCGGCCCCTCTCTCCTCAGACTCCTCCTTCAGGTGTACAGGCAGTCCCGACAGCCTGCGGTCCCGGGCCCCCATGATCACCCCGGATCTGGAGAGTGGGGTCAAGGTGTGGCATCTGGTGAAAAACCATGACCACGGAGACCAGAAGGAGGGTGACCGGGGCAGCAAGATGGTGTCCGAGATCTACCTGACGCGGCTACTGGCCACCAAGGTAACTCCGGCTCTGCCCAGGCCAGGGAGGGCTCCTCCGAGGAAGCACACCCCAGGGCCCACCCTGCAGGGGGACCCGTCCAGATGAGCTGTCGTCCAGGTCCCTGGGCAGAGTTTTCAAAGGCTCAGCCCACTGTTGGTCTTTACTCCCACACAGAAGTTGAATGATACGGTGTTCTCTGCCCACTCCATAAGACTACCACTGCTCTCCAGATGTGCCACCCTCTCACCTCTGGGCCCCTTCCCCTTTGGGGAGATATTGGGGGTTCCCAGCTGTGGTTAGCTGGGTGGATATCCAGCCTCCACCTTCAATGTCTCTTCTGCCATGTGAACACAGTCGGACAAATGCTGGGTCCTGCTTATAAACTGAAGGAAGGCTTTGAACCTCCCTGTTCCCCATCCCATCTCACCGTCTTCCCAAATAGTAATGGAAGGGAGGAAGCGGCAGTGGAGGCAGCTGTAATCTAAAGCTGTCTTCTAGCTTCTCCAGCAGAAAACAAAATATGCCTATAAGGCTGGCAATCATATGGCCCATATTTTCCAGGCCAGTCTAGATTGTAAATACTCTCCCTCTGCCGACCCCACAAGAAAATTCGAATACAATGGCTTCCCAATTATGGCTCTCAGACTTGCCCCCAAAAGTGGCACAGAAATATTCTCAGAGCATGTGTTTCAACGTGTGTTTCGCATTGCATCAGTACAGTATGCTCGCCGTGCCAAGACAAGATGTACAAAGACACCAGAAAAGTCCATTTTACTGACCTTCAGAGGTGTGCCTTGAGCCTCTGGGTCCGGAGACCCTCCCAGGTCCCACAGCTCAGGGTTGGGCCTGGGTGTTCTTGACTCTAAACCCTTCAGCTGCAGCCGAAACTCCAGACTTCCTTTACCCTAAGTCTCCAATACGGCATGCAGATGGGTCCATCAAATCCTTTCAAGCCCTACCATGCTCCAGCCAGGAGGCCCAGTCCTCTAAGCGAGTTCTTCTCCTGCCAGTCTGTCTCCTCTCCGTTCACCATGGGAAGCCTGGGCCCACAGCCATTGTCTGTCCTGAGCCCACGCCCACCAGGCCTGAACCCAACATAAGTTTGCCATGTGGCTGCAGATTGGAGGAGAGATTCTGCCCAGGAATCCGCAGCCCATTCGGTCCATTCTAACTCCCCAGCACCCCCACAGCACCTTTCCCCATCCCCACCCCTCGTCTGCGCAGCCTCGCGTCGCAGACAGCTTTCCAAGGCAATATCGGTCCAAGGCACCATCTGGTACACCCGTCTGCTGCCTGCCAGCCTCCACCCTCCATCTCCCTCTGGCTCATGCTCTCCCCCTGCCTCTTCCCCAGGGCACCCTGCAGAAGTTCGTGGACGACCTGTTTGAGACCTTGTTCAGCACTGTGCATCGGGGCAGCGCTCTGCCCCTGGCCATCAAGTACATGTTTGACTTCCTGGATGAGCAGGCAGACAGGCACAGCATCCATGACACAGATGTGCGGCACACCTGGAAGAGCAACTGGTAAGCCCTGCGGATGCCCAGGGGGAGGCGCAGCCTGGGGAAGCACCAGCTGTGGAGGGAGGGGCCCAGCCGGGACCAGGAGCTGGGAGGGAGGGTGGCCTGCTCCCAACCGTGGCTGGGTAATCAAAGCTCCTGTGCTGGGCAGTCTGGCTGAACGTCCCCATGTTGGAACTCTTGCCACTTCAGGTTGTAACCCCTCACCAGGAAGTGCCTCCTCCCCTGACTCTCAGACCTCTAATTCTCAGGAAGAGGGAGTTGGGGGAAATTCCACAAAGCAATCACAGCCAAGCTTCAAAGCCAGGCATTCTGAGTGGGGCAGAATCTAAGGCAATCCCTGAGATGTAGAAGCTCTAAATTTAACTTATACCCTGAGTTGAGTTGGCCAACTCTGGGAAAATACTGGGGAGAGTTCTCGTACCTGCTACAGATTTGAGCCCACTGACTGGGATTATTTCACTGGAAACTTGATCCCTTAAGGTCAATTTGTTACAACTCGTCACAGCATTCTGGAAGCAGCAGGCAAGATGTCCTAGAGACATGGGTCTCTTCCCTAACATCACCTCCATAGCCCGCAGCAGTGGGAGAGCGGGCTCCCTCAAGACCCCAGCATGAGCCTTTCTCTCTTGGGCCTTGAATCAGTCCTGCAGACGAAGCTCAGGACCGGCTTTAGGTCAGACAGGGCCTAGCCAAAGCTGAAGCCAAAACTTCTCCTTTGGGAAAGAGCACAGAGAGGGGAGAGAGGAGAGCCTTTGGGTTGGGCAGGCAGCCACACAGCTGTCTGGAGTCAGCCAGCTCCTCAGAAAGCAGAGCTGACGCATATGGGCCCGGGCTGTTATTTGGGAATCAAAAGGCCTAGCAACCAGCAAAACATTTTGGAGAAACCAAACCCCACCTCCCACATGGCCCTTCCTTTGGGCTGCTGTGGCCACCGAGTCCTCCTGACTCTGAAAGCATTGGACCACAACAGAGTGGAATGTAGACTCAAGGGGTCAGGGAAAAGGAGACCGCCAGATCCCCTGCCAGGACAGGCCTTTCACCTGCTGCTTCCTTTGCTTTGGAGCATCCCCAGCCCAGTGCCAGGACTGGGTAATTTCAGGGAAGTGGAGAGATGGTTATCCCCATCTCTGTGACTTCGGCGTGCTGGCCAGATCTAAGTAATAGAAAAGTACTCCCCTGGGGTTGTGGTTGGGGAGAGTCCCCTCACCCAGATCTCAAACAGCAAATGTCCAACGAAATATTATAAGAAGCTCCCCAAAGCTTCCAGGGGAAGGGGAGGGCAGAAGACATGAGCTGACGAGTTGGGTCAGCCGCTCAGCGGCACCGCACAGGAAGGTGATGACGTGGTGCCGCTGAGTGGCAGAGGGTAAGCACAAAGCACAGGGAAGGGTTGGGTGGGTGTTTCCCAACACCTGGGGCTGCTAGACATTTGGGGAGGTCTGGGATCCACAAGTGTCCAGAGCAGATGAAGAAGGGGAGGCAGAAGGCAGTCTGGGAAGCGGATCATCATCTGAGGTTGGACCTGAGGCTGTCTCTAAAAGAGAAGGATAAGCCGGCTGTCCTAAGTCAGAGCTTACTCCACAAAAGGAGCTAAAAGAGTGAAGACCATGAAGGCAGCTGGAAGAGAAGGCACAGCTAGAACAGGAATCAAAAACAGTAGCTGTTCTGGTTTTGCAGGAGAGTAAATGGGCTGATCCACCTTATGGCCCAAGGAGCAGAGAAAACTCACTCTGCTCTGGCTAGAAACTTCCAAGTTCCAGAAGAAAGTGTCCTAACTACCAGTCAGCTCCTCTCATGGTGGGAACACTCTGAGCTTCAGCGAGTCATTCCCAGGACGCCGACAATGGCCTCCTCTTCTCCCTCTGCCCCTGCCCTCCCCGCGCCTGCCTCTGCCCAGACACAAGAATGCCCTTGGGAGAGCCGTGAAAGACCTTCCCCCAGGGGAGCCCGTTCCTCAGCCAGCCAGGCCAGGCCAGCCCTGGGAAGCCGCATGGGCAGCCGGGCTGGGCGGGGAGCACAGGTGGTGCCCTTTGTGCCCACTCCCAGGCAGTGCCTGGGGCTGCCGGCTGCGGCTTCCGGACAATGTCCACGGGCACCGGGCAGAGGCCCTGGGAGCGCCTGGAGGCTTTGTTTGAAGCTCTGAGAAAATCATGCTGTCCCAAGGGCTTGGGCCTCCCTGGGGCACAGAGGCCTTTAGAACAGAATGCCAGGAGGGAACCAAATCCACCCGCCCTCCCCTCAGTCATTAGAGAACAGCCCAGCGCCCCACTGGGGTGCAATGGCTCCGCTCCATCCCTCCCAGGAATCAGTAGCAGCGTCCCCATCAGTAGCAGCTCAGGCTCAATTAGCAGCCCTTGCGGGGCCAGTATTCTGTGATTTCCATCCCTTGCCCTTCTGATAAGGAACTTTACATTTGGTGGGGGAGGGGAGGTGGACAACATATGAATGGATCACATCAGGGCACAACCCAGGGGTGCATCGTCAGCTCAGGGGTGCAGCCCAGCCCAGGGGTGCATCGTCAGCCCAGGGGTGCAGCCCAGCCCAGGGGTGCAGCCCAGCCCAGGGGTGCATCATCAGCATCTGCTCTGCCTCTCCCACAGCCTCCCTCTGCGGTTCTGGGTGAATGTGATCAAGAACCCCCAGTTTGTCTTTGACATCCACAAGGGCAGCATCACGGACGCTTGCCTCTCGGTGGTGGCCCAGACCTTCATGGACTCTTGCTCCACGTCAGAGCACCGGCTGGGCAAGGACTCCCCATCCAACAAGCTGCTCTATGCCAAGGACATCCCCAGCTATAAGAGCTGGGTGGAGAGGTCAGTAGCCCCCTAGGGACAAGCCAGTGCCCCATCTGCCTGCTCCATTCCCCACCCCGTTGGTCTGGCTGACTGAGCACTCTGACAGTGACTTTGTGCCCTTAGAAGGCAGGTAGTTATCATCATAATTACCATGTATTGACACATTCTAAGCACATGGCACTGTAAAGAGTCTCCTGTGTAGCCTCTCACTAAAATGTCCGACAGAGCTGTGAAGTAGGTCTCATTACTAAGGAGGAAACTGAGGCCAGAGAGGCTAAATCACTTGCCCAAGTTCACCCAGCTATCAGGTGGCCAAGCAGGGACTTGAATGCATGGATTCTGGCTGGAGTCGGGGCTTTCAACCACTCTGCTTGGCAGTGCAGCCAGGACCTCTCAGCTAGATGGGATGTCCTGAAGAAACTCTAGCCTCAGGGTACACCAATTTCCGGGCCTCAACCTCAGTTGAGGTAAGAAGCCAGAGGAAGCCACATCAGAAAGGAAAACAGGGAGGCAAGAGCAGCTGGGGACATCCCGTGTGCTCAGGGGGCCTGGGCCAGTGTAGCTGTAGGCAGACGTTTGCTGAGACCCCCCCATCCAGCAGCCTGTCCTGTCCACGGCAGATACTATGCAGACATCACCAAGCTGCCCGCTGTCAGTGACCAGGACATGAACGCCTACCTCGCCGAGCAGTCCCGCCTGCACGCCCTGGAGTTCAACATGCTGAGTGCCCTCAACGAGATCTACTCCTACGTCAGCAAATACAGCGAAGAGGTATGACAGGGCCCTGGAAGAACAGACACCAACCCGCAGAGAGCGGGGCGCGTAATCAGGGAGCCTGACTCGGTCCTGAAATAACAACGTGTGGTCATTTAGAAAGCACATTCATGGAGTCAGGAGCCGATGAGCTCCAACAGCACTGGCCTAACCTCTCCTGACTCACTGAACGCTTCCTTCTGTGTTATCATCGTCTTTCCCACGTGGCCTGCTAATGCAATAACTAGCACATTTAATCATCTAATTGTTTTTCAGTTCCTATTGTTGTACGATTAATATCGTTCTTTCTTAAACATGATGCAAACTCTTCTTTGCACTTGGGCAGGTCCTATCAGTTACATTTCAGAGGGACAGGTAGACCTTTCCATGAGTAGGGTTCAATAGGACAGAGAATTCATAAGCCAAGCAGCAACGCTGCACCTGACCATCACCGTCGTGGCAGTGTTAATAACGATAGCTAACACTGCAAAGTTCTTCCCATATGCCAGATATCATTTTAGATCCTTTATATGCATACACACACACCCCTACCTACCTACACATATACATATATTCAGTATGCTTAAAATTTCTAAGGTTAAGCTCATGAGAGCAGAATGGAAAGGTAGCTAGAAAGAGTCCAGAAACGGGTGGCTTTTATCCTGAGCCCCGAGGTCTTCCCTACCCTTGTTTCTGTTTTGCAGCTCATCGGGGCCCTGCAGCAGGATGAGCAGGCCCGGCGGCAGCGGCTGGCCTACAAGCTGGAGCAGCTCATCAGCGCCATGTCCACCGAGAGCTGAGAGGAGGGGCCGCGCGGTCCTGTGAAGGGGGACCCATCAGAGCTGTCACACCGGGAATCTCAGAAGGAAGGACAAGTGGTGGGGACTGGGCGCCAGAGCTTGCTGTCCCCTGAGACCCCAAACCGCGGGGAGAGGGGAGGGCCCATGCCAGCCGAGTTTCACCCCAGCCGGTTCCTGCTGTGCGCATCAGTGAGAGGAGAGAGCACACAGGCTGGAGAGAGGGAGGCGGTGCTTCAAGCTGAGAGGCGAACAGTTCTGCCTCTGTGACTGCTGCTTTGCATGAAAACTAATTTGATGTATATTGGGGAAATAATGAAAACTTTATTTAATTTTTTTTAAGAAAAAGGGAAAAAAAAAAACCAGAAATAAAACAAAACAAAAAGCCGCCCTATTCATCCCGTCCAACTTTTGTTTACTTCTGACTTCTGGTCCCTTTCTTGCTTTACCCCGTCTCTCCTTCCTGATGTGACTCCTGTTTCCAAATGCCAGAAAAAGCCTACAAAAAAGGATGCTAAGAGAAATTTGAGGGAGATCGACTGTTTCCTTTCCCTTGAAATTTAAAAAAAGGAAAAAAAATGAGAAGAAGAATGAGCACAAGTTCACACCAAACACTTGGTAAAAATACAGACCAGTAAAACCTGGAATTCTCCCAGCAGCCAACAAACCTGGGATCTACAAAATTTTGCACAAATTGCAAAGTTGCTGAGCGGCTGGCCCTGGCTGACTGGAAACTGAGCTTTACGTACCACACTCGTTTATATTTTTATCTCCTGAAAGGAGATAAGTATCTGAGAAATACCAATGCTTTTTGCTACACCGCTTTTGTTTTGTTTTGTGTTATTCAATCTCAAACCTCAACTGCCCAGGAACTGATCTTTGGTACTTTCCTTTTGGTTTCCTGAAAAGTGCGGTCAGAAGTGGAGGAGAGGTGGACCTCTCCTGCGCTGGCCACCAGGCCTCCCTGAGGACATGGAGTGGCTCTGCCTCACATCAGTCCCTGCCATAGCCGGGCACCGTGAGGAAGGGGCTTGGAGGCGAGGAGGCTGGCTTCCGTGAGGCTCCATTTGCCAGCTTTTCTTTTGCATTTGAGAGACATGGGTGTTGGGCGTTGGCTTCCTCTCCAATCATCCAGTGGTTTCTTGCAGCTAAAGAGAAAACAAAAGTCAAACACTGTTTACAGCAAGCAATACTTGAAGAGAATGGGTTAAAGAAGCTGCAGTATTTATTACACTTTCTTTTCTTCATTCTCTCGTGCCTGGAGAGGGGAGACAATCCTTGGCTCACACATGGAAGCTCCTGACCACCTGGGCAGACGGCACTTGCCTCAAGAGCGACCAGTAAAAATGACTGAAGCATCTTCGCATTACTGTTTTCTTCTGTCTCTCGTGGACTTGTTGGCAAGTCCTTCATGGATTTGAAGGATAAATGGGTGGCTTCTCCCTGGGCTCCTTTTCTTGTTTCACTCTTCTACTAACACCTAAAACCATGGATGACCACCTCTCCTGAGTGTAGTTTCCAAACAGACCAAAGCTCCATGTCCCTGTCCAGAGTCTTCCCAGTAGTCAGTGGGAGTCATCAGAGGAATCACGGCTCTCTTGGTGGCAGGACCTCGGAGTGAAGGGGACGCAGGATGAGAAAGCCATGGTCAAGGAGGCAAGGAGGAACAACCACCCCCCGCCCCCCTTCCGCCTTCTGCTTTTCAAGGGGCTGGAAATCCCAGGCTGCCATGCTGGGAAACCAGACTGCCACCCCAAGAGAGACTGGACCGGGGTGCATTTCCTCTGTAATTAACTCTAGGCTCCAGCTTCTCTGTGTCCTGCTTTACCTCCAGGAAATTCCAGTTTCCACAGTCTCTGCTGGCCACAGTTTGGTCCCTAGGAAAGAGCTGGGGGCGGGGGGCAGGCGCACTGAGGGTTGGCTCCTGGCCCTGACGTGTGGCTTTGGATCTCTATGCTGACCACACAGCGGACGTCGCCTGGTCTCCTCAGCTCCAGCTTCTTGCCTGAATGCAGCTGACAAATGGGAAGAAAAAAATCATTCAGCAAAATACTCAGGAAACTTGTTGTTTTCATTATAATTCACAGCCAGCCATGCCAAGGCCACTTTCTCCTGATAATCCACTTCTCTTAAAGTTTCTCTGGGCCCTATTAATAGCCTGAAAGAAATACTAATGACTTGGCCTTCTATACTAAGCCAAAGTGTTTGCTCCTCACAGCACCCGAAGCTTCTCAACTCCGAGCCCGTGATTTATGGAGACGAAAGAAGAGGAGATATGGGCAAGAGGTGTTTAAGCAAGAGACTTTGTGCTATCCACAGAAAAATTCCAGCCCACCCTTATTTTACTATTGAGTTCTGTTTGAAGGTTTTCTAATCATATCCCTGCTCAGACTGGCATCAAGATTTTTCTTCACCAAGAAGTGAAAGAAAGGTAGATATGTCAATGACATCTTAACCAACCCTTCCCTTTATGCATCTATCCCAGGTTTCTCCCAGGAGCTTCTTTTAATGACCATTCACTCACTACCACTGGAAATGCTTCCTGGAAGGTCATTATAGAGTGTGGAGAATGACAGAGGGACGGACAGTTGGAGAGTGGGAAGTTGTGGGGGAGGAGCCAGAGCTGGTCCTGAGTGCCTTGGCCACATTACTCAAGGTTCCATGAGAAGACTGGGGCAATTGGGCTGGCAAAGGATGTGACACAGGGGCATTGAAGGGAATTGAGAAAGAGTAAACTTGGTTTGGATTCAAGCCGGGCCATGATGGTGAAAGTTTGTGGGCCTTGTACCCTACTAGCTTCCCACGCATCCTTTCTCCACCAACTCTTGGCTTTGAGCCACCAAGAACAATGAATTCCACATCCTATGGAATAGGGAAGAGAGGGAGTTGGTTGACCTGTCTCCTCACTATTATCCACTTTGAGGATACGTTGACTTTGCAAAGAATATTAATCACAGTTCCTGCCACATGAAGCCATCCACCTCTATCTGTCTGGATAGCTCTCTCCAAAGTTTATCCAGCTTTGCTTTGTTTCGTTGATCTGCATAAGAGACAATTCACTGGAAAAGGAAAAGGATCCCAGAAGGGCCCTTGGCAAGACAGAGAACACTATGCTAAGACGACTAATTTGGCCCACAAACAAGAAGGTGAACAAATCCCTCCAGCCAGACCCTATTGCTGCCTCCTGCCCTCTGCCTGGGGTTAGGTGCTTCGGTGTTTGCCTCCTACCTCTCCCCATCCTGTGCATACCTTCAGCACCACTTCTGAGCCACCACTGGCAGAGAGCAGCCCCCCTTAACAGAATTCAATCATTAAAAGCATGAATCAGCTGGCAGACCCATTCAAGAAAAGGAGCTGTTATTTGCTTTCATTCATTCAGGAAACCTTGAGCAGCAACTATTTGCAAGACACTGTTGTAGGTGCAAACAGTGAGGAACAAGACAGACAGGGTCCTACCCCTAGAAAATACACGTTCTTCGGGCTGCTGGTTCTTACCACTGACTTAGCAGGCACAGTCCTCCTCCCCTACATGTAGAGAGCCTGAGTTTTGTAGAAAAGAGGGTCGGGAGGACGAGGAAGGCTGAACAGCCCAGCTGCCTTGCCTTATTCTCGGGAGGCTGCCCCAGCCCTGAGATCCGCTCCCGTTTCCATCACCGCAGTCTTTTCTGGCAGCATTTCCCCTGTTGCTTGAGCTCCTGACCTTCCTTCAATTCTACCAAATGAGGACAAAGAAATAGCAGTCAAGGCCCCTGGCCCTGCTGAGCAGGAAGCGGAAGCAATGCGTGGGCGTGCTCGGCTAAAAATGGTCTGGGCATATACAAATAGAGAAGGTTAGAAACCCCCTGGCTGATCAATATGCAAGTGCATTCCAACAACGCATTTACCCCGTTTACCTCAGTAAACACTGAGCTGGCAGCTGCTCTGGGGGAGACTGGTTTTCTCCAGCCACAATGGGTCATGCTTGAGACTCTTGGGGCCTGGGCCAGAGAAAGAGAAGAGAACCAAGACCCAGAGATCTCTGTGGGTGATAAAATACAGTGTGGCCTAGTAGGTGCAGAGCTGTGAGGGAGTGTTCCATCTCTGGGACTGGGGAGATGAGATCCAGGGCTTCCGGATGCCATGTCTCCGGAACATGCTTTGAGAAGATAGTGGTTTCTGTTTCTGCTTCATAACTCCAAAGCCTCTCTTCCCTGCCTCCTTTCTTTCTCCTAGTTTCCCCCAAAGAGTGAATTTGCAGCATCTGGGGCTCAGTGATGCCCATGAATGAAGGTTAAAGTTTCACTCTTGCTTATTTTCAAACTAGTACTAGAGATGGTCAAAATGACTGACTGCTTGTCAGACAGAGCCTCAATCAAACTGGAGATTCCTGGGCCTTCTGTGGTCATCTGCCCCATCTCATTCTCCTCGCAGTAAAGAAGCTTCTACCTTCAGGCTAAGCTGTATTCCTTCAGCTGCAGCATAATCTGTTTCCTTCTGTTCTATCCTCAAAGAATACCTTTGGGAAGCCTCTTCTCTGATTTCAATTTAGGTCTTGACTTTTGCTTTGTTTGCCCTTTATATTGGCATTAAAAGTAGAGAGCATAGTAGAATATAGTTCCTACCAAAAAAGAACAGATATGCTTGAGTACATAGGAGCAGAAGGGACACGCTTTTTACAGGAGGGAAACTGGGACCTGAGCCCACCTGCCTCTCCCCCAACTTCTCCCACCCAGACCCACTCTTCCTGACACACTGGAATCTGTATTATATATATTTTTAAGAAAATATGAAGATGGTTGTCTGGTTTTGTTGTTTTTACAGGTGTTGTGGAATAAAAACTGTAAGAAAATTAAGTATTTAAAATGTTCCAATAAAACGGGGGTTTTGTTATTCTAATATATTATTGTGTACCTATTGTAAATATGAAACACTCCTATTTTGCAAGCCAAGGACGCCATTTGTACTGTTGTTATATATAAATAAAGTTTACTGGATAAAAAAAACCAAAAATCTTCAAATAAACTTGGTTGTCTCAGCAGCATGTGTGCATAATAACATTTCACAGGCATATTTAAAAAGCAGGGGACTCAGGGAAAGAGAAGTCTGATTTTGAAAGACTTCTAGAATTCTCTCTGCAGCCAGAGTTTATTAATGTTCGATCATCATCAAACACACACATACAGAGACACTGCCCTGGCTTGTATGAACAGGTCAACACTGCCCCCTGGCCACAAGACCCCAGAGCACCGCTTTCCTCCAGGCGGGGGCTGACAGTGCAGAGTCTGGGGTTGAGGCCCTATCCCACGGGGGGTGAAACGAGGCCTCAGAAGAATGATGAGCCCCTTAGGCACAGCACTTCCTGAAAAGTACATTCATTCATTCAAGCATCTACTGTGGGTTGGCATTGTGGCAAACCCTAGGGGATAAACTAATAAATGAAACAAACACTATCCTCGCCCCACTTTGCCTTTTAGAGTAGTGACACTCATAAAATTTCTGAAAAAAAAGATCTCAGTCCAGTTTTAGGAGGGGATGTTGTTTTGCTTTCAGTTGAGGGATTAGGGTTAAGTCAAAGGAAAGATGCTAGGCAGTGTGTGCTTTTAAATCTGACACGGAGGAGAGAGAGAAGAGTGGACTCTGGTCTGGGGGATAAGTTGGGCTTCGTGGGGATCTAGAGGCGGGAGAAATGTAACAAGTCAGCAATGAGGCTGAGAGGTGAGGAACTGGGTTTCCCGTAATCTGAGGACACCCATCCCCCCCATTCCATCTTCTGTGCTTCCATTTATTTATAGGTGTTCCAAACTGTTTGGGTGACATTTACACTCTCTAAGACAAATAAATGAGAATAACTCAAAAAGCTGTTCATTTGACATCTCAACCGAGTGTGCAAGGAAAATCCTCTTCATGATAGCAGGGTCAGAAGAATGTTTTGGGTCCATAGCTCTGTGTCCAGCACCAAGAGGAGAGCCTCCTGCAGGATGTGAGGTGCAGACCCTGCCCTCAGGGGGCTTCTCATCTGCTAGGGCAGGTAGCCCCTGCCCTCGGGATGCCTCCAGTCTGATAGGGGAGACAAAGACCCTGCCAGTGGGGCGGGCCGCGGTGGCTCAGCGGGCAAAGTGCTTGCCTGCCATGCCGGAGGACCTCGGTTCGATTCCCGGCCCCAGCCCATGTAACAGAAACGGAGAAACAGAATACAATAAAACAAGAAAATGTTTAAAAATGTTTCCCTTTCTTCCTTCCTTCCTTCCTTCTCTCTGTCTTTCCTTTAAAAAAAAAAAAAAAAAAAAAAAAAAGACCCTGCCAGTAAGGGGACTCACACAGGAGAATCCGGACTAGGATTCATAATATAAGGGTCTGTAAACAAGTGCCTGTCAATAAGTATAGTGTATGCAGGAGCTGTAGAATGACCAGAGATCCAGAGAGAGAGCTCCTGTGAAGAGTCTTAGCAGCCTCTGAGTTTATGGTGTTCCTGTGCCCCCCTGCCTGCCCTCTCCCGGAGCCCTGTCCCCTTACCCATTGCCAGGAAGAGTGGAGAGATGAAAAGGCTAGTCCTGTGGGTAAGAAAAATGCAGACTCAACACTGTGAGGAGCCAAGAGAAGAGCTGGTGCCAAAGCCTGCATGTAATTAGTGCATTGTTTGCAGTAAGGCAGAGCTGTCTGTGAGCGCATGGCCTGTTTTAATAACATTAAGCCATCCTCCATTTTGCTTTTAAAAGCAAACCTGTTCGATCCCCGGTGCCTGCCCATGCAAAAAGGCACTGGAGGCTCTCTGTTCCACTACACTGGAGAAAGGTCTAATCACTTCTCAGCAAAAGCAATAACGCGGCCCTGGGAGCTCCTGCGTGTCCACACAGCATCAGCTGGGGCAGTTGGACGGGCTCAGCCTCTGCCTCCGCCTGACGGGGCCGTGGCTTGGGAAGCAGAATCGAGTGGGACAAGGAAGCACTAACCTGGAGGCTGTTTCTCTGCGTGACATCCTCACGCCCCTGAGGTTCCCTCATCTTCTTCGTTCTCTCTCCCTCAGTACCTGGGACTCGGAGCAGCCTTATGAGTAAATATCTGCAAGAACTACCAACCTCCAGGGAGGAGGTGAAGGGGGAGGAGGGGATCTACCCGACGCCTCTCTGCGTGGTACACTGTTGTTTCCCAGGACAGAGGACAGTGCCTGTCCAAAAAGTTATGTTCTCAGTGAATGAAAGGATTGAATGAATGAAGGGATGAATGGAATTTGTGCCCCATCTTCCATATTCCAGGCCCTGGACCATTCTCTTGTTGGCCTCTCAATCTGGATGATAGGAGTAGTCTATTTTCATAGTCAGAGGCTCAGAGAGGTTAAGGGATTTGCTGGAGGTCACACAGCTACTAAGTCTGCTGAACTCCAGGACACGCTATCCCCTGCGCTGCATCGCCGCAGCTCTAGGGCCATTTAACACTCAGAAGTTCTCTGCAATGGATCCTTCCGCTTGTAACCGCACTGGTATGAGAGCACCCTTCAGCATTCATTACTATTCATCTTCGTTCCATGGAATCGGTATCTATTTGTCAACTGCTGTGAGCTTTACACTATTCTAGGCACTGTAAGCCATATAAAAGGGGGGAAAAAAAACATTAAGTTTCAACTTTCCCAGAGTTTACAGTCTAATTCTAATACCCAGTCATTATTGGAAGAAAGAAAGACTCATCCCTTTTCTTAGTGGGAATTATATATCATTTTTTACGACAAGCGAAGTAATTTTGCCCTACTGCAATGTCAGGGTTCTCAGAAAGCTGCGCTCCTGAATTTGGGGGTGGGAGGATATCTGCATGACGAAGAAGTTGGGAGAATTTAGGGAGATGAGTGCACCTGCTTATCTGTGATGGATCACACGGACGGACGCTGTGAGCTTCCAAACACCTCTGCTCAGCAAGTGAGCTGAAGCCAGAGGAGGTTCCCACCTGTTTTGTGTTGGCTGCCAGAAGCTTGAAGCCAAATTTGTGATCCGCCAATAGCACATGTACAGGGCTTTCTGCTGTGTTTTATTATATTAGGCTCATTCCTGGCTTCACTTTATGTCCTTGCCCTCATTTTTCTTTATTCCTCTACCACCCACTTCTTTCTCATTGCTATGTTTCATGTATCCTGCTAAGAGCACAGGCCTGGAGTCAAATTGCCTGGCATTGAATTTCATTTTCAGGCTGTGTGTCTGGGGCAAGTTACATAACCTCTCTGTGCAGCAATTTTCAAATCTATAAAATGGAGAGAACTATATGTATCAAATAGGGTTAGATAAGATAATGTGCATAATGGACTTAACTGTTTCAATAGGTAGAAGAGAGAGAGAGAGAATTAGCGATAATATCCTCATCTAATAGGCAGTCCAGCAGGAGCTATAGACAAATAGAGGCGAGGGCCTCCCATCTGGCTGTGGGAAGCAGCTGAATTAATTCACATAAGTTTCAGAGATGAAAATCTGTGTCTGAGAGGTAAGCCCTTAGGAAATTGGGTCTGAATGCTGACTTAGGATAAAGGAGGGCGACTCCGGGTCAAATCTGGAATCCAAGTTCAAAGCGCAGCCTTAGATCCAAGGGACTGTGGGAGGGCGAGAGCAAAAGCTGACACCAAAAAAGGTAGAAGCTGGAGTAGCACAGTGGCACCATCTAAATGGGCTGGAGCAATTTCAGAGCTGAGTGAAATATGCAGCAGCTTTTTATAGAGTTTCAGCCTGGAAGGAGAGGGAATTCTGGGTTTCTTTAAGGAGCCACAGTGAGTGACCCTCCTAAGGCCTCCAGCCTTAACTCTTTCCTCTCTGTGCTCTGTTAGGTCCTAAGAACCGGAAATGATCCTCAGAGCATGAAGGACAGAGTTTCTTAAGCATTCCTGAAGAATGTAAAAAAGTCATGCCTGAGACTTGAGTACTTGTTTTTCCACCTCCAGAAGATCAACAAGAGTTCTGGGAATTAGGTGACTAAGACTAAGGCAGCGAAGTAGAGGTGGTCCTGGGGGAGGGGGGGGTGAGGGGGCGGAGTCTGGGGGCCCCACCCCCAGGATAAAAGAGCCAGAGAATGAAGGGATGGGAGAGACTCCCAGGCACCACCGGAGCGGGAAGGAGAGAAGTGGAATATGAGATTGGCAGACCCGATCCATTTATATTTGAGGGAAGAATAGGCTTAGCCCCTACGCATGGTTTTGAGATTTATTTAGCCTTTACCTGCCCCCAGGATTTGTTATGCTGTAAACCCTATTTCCTTTTGGTAAATAGTTGAAGGGATCTTAAAAATGAAAAGGGCTTGTGCTGGCTCAGGAACCAGGCTACTATTTCAGAGCTGACCTGGAGATAGGACAGCTGGTAAGAAGGAAAGAAGGTAAATGAGTAAACCAACTCTCTATCCTAAAACAAAGAGAGAAAGGAAAAAGAAAAAGGGCACACAGAGCCAAGCTGGAATGGCAAGTAGAACTGAGGGACCTAACATGGCACCTCTCCTATTCTTTTTACTGCCTTCCATCTCTGTCCACCCAGGCCATGGAAAAACTCCCAGGAGAAGGGCCCCACTTTAGTGTCTCAAAGAGCCGTTTTGCAAGAGAGACTCAGAACATGGCCCTAGACTCTGGATGTCAGAGCGGCTCACCACCAGTGCCTCCCCATCCCACCCCAGCCTGCCCTCCTGCCTTTGCTCCCTCCTTATTCCCAGGGACGAATAAGTCCCCCTAAAAAGATATGTTCATGTCTTAACCCCCAAAATCTTGGAATGTGACATTTTTTTTGGAAATAGTGTCATTGCAGATGGAATCAGTTAAGTTACAATGAGGTTATATCAGATGCTTCTTACAAAGGCATTATGCCAAAACCAAATGCCAGCAGGCAAGGCGGCATGGAGGAGGGGTATGGATTCTCTGTGGAAGAAAAGGAAATGTCTTCATATAGATTATGGTGGTGAAGGTATGTCTATAAACTTAAGTTGCATTGTATGAGGTGTGAATAAAACTGTTTAAAAATGAACAGAGAGCAACAAGGACTAGAGAAAATGCAGAGAAAGAGATGCACCTATTCTCTGTGGGTGGGGAAACTGAGAGGTGCAGCCCCTTGGAGGGCAGTGTGGTGGTTCCACAGGAGGCTAGGGGTGGGGTTGCCATATGATCCTGAGACCCCGTTGTTCATTATATGGAGGAACTGAGTGTGGGGACATGAGTAGACATTTGCACACTGGTGATTTTGGCGGCAGTGCTCCCAATCCACAATGGATAGAGGTGCCTAAGGGTACAATGACTGAGGAACGGAAGGGGGAATCGGGGTGTATATTACAATGGACTGCTGAGCCACCTGAGAAGGAATGAAGTTGTGAGGCAGGCAACTAGGTGAATGAACCTTAAGAATTGTATGCTGAAGGAAATATCAGGAACAAAAAGACAAATATTATCGTGCCTCTATCATACCGACCAACTATAATTTAAAAGCTCGGTGAACTGAAGTTGAGGGCATGGATTATCAGGTTAGGGCTTATTGTAAAGGGTCCTAGATTGTAAGCTCTTCCAGCAGTCACATGTATTCGGAGATGTAACTGTTAATTCTAAATTCTGGGACACTGAACTGTTTGTGTACAACATGGTCACTCCCAGAGTTAGAGCTCTGAAGCTGTGAAAGTCAGCCATACCTCATACAGGAACTGTTAAAAAGTTGAAAAAGTGATCAGACATTGAGTAGAGATATGAATGAAGCTGGTCTGGATAGGACTAAGGCACATCAGAATACAGGATAAAGGATGATATCGTCCATATTTTAAAACTTCAATTTCTGTGTGAGACTAAAGGAAGACATGTTTATTGGGTGCAAAATTTATATTTGTGGTGAGGCGTTTCCTAATTTAACTTGCATGGTCAGTTTACTTGAACACAATAAATACATGGAATCTTGAATAGGGTGAGAGATTTTGTTGGTTTGTCCAGGTTAGTGTGATGCTCTGATAAATCCCAGTAATTTGCGCAGCGGAAAAAGAAATATTTGCAAAATCCCCTTGGAAGAACGGAGAAAGGAGGAAATAGTCAACTTCTCCATCTGGAGAATTTCTAATATTCTCACAAGCAGTGGCGACAACCAGTTCAATAGACTGAGCCCTCTATCTTGGGGTTCACCCCTATGAAACTTATTCCTGCAAAGGATAGGCTAAGCCTACTTAAAATTAGGCCTAAGAGTCACCCCCAGAGAACCTCTTTTGTTGCTTAGATGTGGCCTCTGTCTCTAAGCCAACTTGGCAGGTGAACTCATTGCCCTCCCTCCTACTTGGAACATGACTCCCAGGGGTGTAAATCTCCCTGGCAACAAGGGACAGAAGTCCCAGGATAAGTTTGAGAAAGCCTTCCTGACCAAAAGGGGGAAGAGAGAAATGAGACAAAATAAAGTTTCAGTGGTTGGGAGACTCCAAAGAGAGTCAAGAGATAAGAGGTTATCTTAGAGGTTATTCTTATGCATTATATAGAAATCCCTTTTTAGTTTGTGCTGTGTTGGAGTGGCTGGAGAAAAGTACCTGAAAGTGTTGAACTGTGTTCCAGTAGCCTTGATTCTTGAAGACTGTATAACTACAGAGCTTTTACAATATGACTGTGTGATTGTGAAAACCTTGTGTCTGATGCTCCTTTTATCCAGGGTGTGGACAGATGAGTAAAAAAAAATGAAAAGAGTAAATAAATAACAGGGAGGGGATAAAGGGTAAAAGAATGGGCAGATTGAAATATTTGTGGTTAATAAGAGGGAGGGGTAAGGGGTATGGGATGTATCAGTTTTTCCTTTTTTCTTTTTATTTCCTTTTCTAGAGTGATGCAAATGTTCTAAAAATGATCATGGTGATGAATACACAGCTATGTGATGATATTGTGAGCCATTGATCATCTATCATATATAGGACTGTATGTGTGTGAAGATTTCTCAATTTAAAATATTTTCTTAACTTATTTGGGACAAAATTTATAATTTGACTACTGCATTTCCTAATATAACTTATGTGGACAGTTTAACTGAACACCACAAATACATGGAACCTTGAGTAGGATATGAGATTTTGTAGGTTTGTCCAGAGTGACGCCCCGAAAAGTCCCAGAGTGATTTGAACAGTGAATAAAAAAGTATTTGGCAAAGTCCACTTGGGGGAACAGTGAGAAAGGGGGAAAATTCAACTTCCCCATGTGGAGAATTCCTGATATTCTCACAAGCAGTGGGGACAACCAAAGCAATACGCTGAGCCCTCAATTTTGGGGTTTGTTCATATGAAACTTATCTCCACAAAGGCTAAGCTAAGCCTACTTAAAATTAGGTCTAACAGTTACCCCCAGGGAGCCTCTTTTGTTGCTCAGATGTGGCCTCTCTCTCTCAGCCAACATGACAAGCAAACTCACTGCCCTCCCCCTCTTTTTGTGGGACATGACTCCCAGGCAGCATAGGACAGAAATCCTGGAACAAACTGGGACCTAGCATCAAGGAATTGAGAAAACCTTCTCCACAAAAAGTGGGAAGAGAGAAATGAGACAAAATAAAGTGTCAATGGCTGAGAGATTCCAAACAGAATTGAGCGGTTATCCTGGAGGTTATTCTTACACATTATATAGATATCACCTTTTTAGTTAAGGCATAATGGAGAGGCTGGAGGGGAGGGCTTGAAAATGTAAAGCTGTATTTCAATAGACATGTTTCTTGAAGATGATTATATAATGATTTAGCTTTTGCAATGTGACTTTGTGATTGTGAAAACCTTGTGCCTGATGCTCCTTTTATCTACCTTATGGACAGATGAGTAAAACATATGGATTTAAAATAAATAAACAATAAGGGGAACAAATGTTAAAAAAATTTAGTAGATTGAAATGCTAATGATCCATGAAAGGGAGTGATAAGGTGTGTAGAAAAAATAGGGGAAACAACGACTAAAACATATTGGGTAGATGGAAATATTAGCAATCAATGAGAGGGAAGGGTAAGGGGTATAGTATGTATGAGGTTTTTTCTTTTTATTTCTTTTTCTGAATTGATGCAAATGTTCTAAGAAATTATCCTGGTGACGAATATACAATTATGTGATGATATTGTGAGTTATTGATTATATATCAAGAATGAAATGATCATATGGTAAGAATGTTTGTGTTTGTATGTTGTTATGTGTAAGGAAAATTTAAAAATTAAAAAAATATATATTTTCTTAATCCAATATGACTGGTGTCCTTATGAGAAGAGGAGAGAAGATGGCTCATGTGATAATGGAGACAGACTGAAGTGCTGCAAACCAAGAAGCACCAAGATTACCAGCAAACAATCAGAAGCTAGAAGAGGCAAAGAAGAATGCTCCTATACAGTTTGCAGGTCGAAGTGGCCCTGCTAAAGCTTTGATTTTGGATTTCTAGTTTCCAGAACCGAGAACAATACATTTTTGCATAGTTTTGGATTGTTTGTGGTAATATAACTGCAGCCCTAGGAAACTAGGCAGGCCCCATTACCATTTTGCTCATCCTTTTGTGTATCTTTGCACTGAAATAGAATTGCATTTTGTCAGAGAAGCAACAGATGATGGGGCACTTGACAACATGCATGGCTCAGAGACCCCTGATTCAGAACAGCACTTTTGAGAAGCCTTCTTCTGATGTTTTGTCTTTAGTCTTACAGAAAATTCTCAACTTGGAAAGTGGTGATTGACTCCCTCTTCCTTCACTCTCCACCTCACTGTCCCCCAGCTGTCCGCCTCTCCTTTCAGGGGCCCCTTCTTCTGGACCCAGGAAAGGGCCTGGACTCCACCAGCACAGACAGACATACACCTCTCCTCCAGATCCCTTTCTGGACCTCCTCCATCTCTCCACCAGTAGCCCATGGAGAATGACTGGATAATCATAGAAGTCTCTTCCAGTTCTGACATTCACTGACGTGATGGTTCTATGATAAAGGGTAAATGCAGAAAACGTGCTCCCAAGGTCTCATTGCAATCCCTACAATATAACAAAACAGCTTCCCCAGGGAAGGCTCCATCAGAACCTGAGATTCCCCTGCTGTGGGTTCTCTGGCCAGAACAGATGACCTGGGGTTCAAAGCCCCACCCTGCCCCTGTTGTCCTAGCCCCTGAGCCTTTGCCTCTGTTCACGTTAAGCCTCCTATGAATTGAGACAGAAAAATCAGGATGGTGAGATGATTGTGACAATAAAGCAGCTCTCAGACACTGCCCTCGTAGAACGGGAAAGGCTGTCACTCCCTTGGCCTAATCAACTGCAACTGAGGGATGGTTTCACTTCACAGAAGAAAAGACAAAACTTGAGGCAGGGATTCTGGAAGAAAACAGGAAGCTCTCAGCGTCAGGCAGGACTCTTCTATAAAGGGCCATCAGACAAGCCCTGCTGGGCATTCAGAAGAAGAGCTGAAGTTCAGTAGACGGAAACACACTCCAAAGACTAAGACTCGAGAGAGAAGGTTCAGAGCTGGACATGAATGATAAGGAAGGGCTTCAACTGGTCTCTTTCTTCAAGCGAATGCCTAGATCTCCCTCTGTGATGTGATTCCCGCCCCACCCCCTGCCCCAGATTAGAAGGAGGTGAGGTTCACAGGGCAACCTGGCTGACCTTGTGATGGGCGAGTTATTTGACCTCCAAGACTCATATCCCTGTAACATGAGGGGTTTAGATGAGGCCATGCTCATGTGCCTCCACCTCTATAGTTTCATGATTTCTCCGAATAACCAAATACGTCGAATAACATTTGAGAATCAGGGAAGGAAAGCATCTTACAAAGGAACATAAATGCTAGTAAAAGCCAAGATCAGAACACAGGCACCTGGATTCCTAGCCAGGATTGCATGTCAATCAAAGGTAAGTCTTAAGGATAGTAATTTATGCCATTTGTTTCCCATGCCCTGAAAAGTGAAATTTCCCCCACAAAGCAAATTTGCTTTATCTTCCCATGACCAGATCCTTTGGTATCAGTCTATTTGCAACTTGCCCCGTCCAGGTAGCATTCAAAAGGTGTCTCGGTTTTTCTTTCCAGCTACAAATTATCAACATGATGGAAAAGAAGAGACAGCTGTACTAAATGCCCAGTGATTGTGAGGGTGGAAATGTGACAGTGTACACATCATTTGCCTTTTGACCAAGATTAGAAGCAAATTTAGACTATATTCTTTTATTGGTAGGCATTCAATAAAGGGTGCTTATTATTTAAAAATCCTGACTGTTTTTAGCCATTCCAGTCAGCTATTTTGGAAAGGAATGTGATTAGTTCCAAGGACTCCTTCTGAAAGCAATGGGCTTCCCTCTTTCCTCCTCCCATCATAGCCAGTACCTCTGTTTCCTGCTTTCACTATGCACACAGAGGCTCTCTCACTCACACCTGTTCAACCTGGAAAGTCACCAGGTTCAAAAGACCAACTTGCTTGCCTGGTCCCAGCCAGGCAGAGAGGACAGTGGTCGGAGGAGAGGAGGGACCCTGGGAGGCTGGGCTTGCAGGCAGAGCTTCAGCTCAGGTGCAGGCCCTAAGGTGACCCCACCGCCTGGTGGAGAGGTGACCACTGAGCCCTGGCTTAGGTGACCAGCTTCAAACACCTGGATTTTGCAACACCACATTCAATTGCAGGGAGGCTGGAGTTGGAGACGCTTCAAAGCCAAGGGTCTCAAACATTTTCTGTAGGTGATAAATTCCTCTCAGGAGGGCCCTTTGGGGATGGGTTAGAGTCCTGGCTGAGTTAACCATGGTGCAGAAAACAAGTCCCACCTACTAGCTGGGTGAATGTAGGTTAGTTTCTTTGTCAGTCTTCCTATATGCAAAAATGCAGTTAGTATTGGCTCAGTTGGTTATGGTGGAGATTAGAACTAATTACAATATAGCAGGCGCTAGATAAATGAAGAGGGTTTTAGTATATCGTTATGATTCTGCACTACCTCCCTGAAATCTTCCAGCCCCTCATTCCCCTGCATTCTTTCCCATGCAGCGTCTGGCTGTGCTGAGCTCAGAGAAGGCCAAAGCCGAGAGATATCAAGTCTCTGACTCCATGGGTCGAGGTGTTTTCTGAACTAAAAGGTAAAACCTGGCATCAGACTGCTCTGAATCCCTTGAGGTATTGGAAAGTTCTTGACCGGAGGCTCTGACCAAGGGGCAGATTCTTTCTTCAGGGCATGAAACCTTGTGGGAAGTAGCAACAGTGACCCCAAGAGGCATCTGGAGGAGCTGGTACTGCCAACTAGAACTAGGAAAGACCAGCCAATAATCAAAACAGTGTGGCATTACCATAAAAATAGACAGATGGATCAGTGGGATTAAATAGATAGCCTAGAGACAGATCCTAATGCATATATATAAAGAGAGCAAAATTTAATAAATGATAAAAGAAGTATCATAAATCATTGGAGAAGGTATGAGTTATGCAAAACTGAGGTTTAAGAAAATTGGCTATTTGAAAAGGAATCAATTTTGATCCTCATCTGATGTCTACACTAAAATTCCATTTAGATCAAAGAGTTAAACCAGCAAAAATAAAGGATTAGAAAAGAAACCACAGCATGCCATTTTCCTGAATGGTAAAGCGGACTAGCAGAAAGATGTGAATGCTTCACAAATTAAAGTATATATTTAATCCAATCTCTTACAAAACCTTAAATGGGATTTTTTCTTTCTGGAGCTAGACAGCCTGACTCTAAAATTAATATGGAAAATACATGAGCAGGAGTAGCCAATTTTTTCCCTTGAAAATAGAGTAACATGGGAGATTTATTCCATCAGATATTAAAATGCTACATTTCTCTATACAAATATGCCATATTTTAAAATGCATGACATTGTAATCCAATAATTAAAACAGTGTGATCAACTGATGAGACTGAAACAGCTCAGAATAGTCAACTGAATAGTAAAAAAGAAATTTAGCATGTGATAAAGGTGGCATTCCAAACCAGTGAGGAAAGAAAACATTCTTCTTGAAAAACGTTGGTGGGATAAACGGTTAACTGTTTGGAGATGGAAATCAACTTAAATCCTCACCACACACTATAGAACAAAATAAACTTGGGGTAACTTTAAAGAGTTAAATGTGAAAAAAAGAAAAGAAAGAAAGAAACCATAAAATACTTACAATAAAATATAAATTACTGCTTTTTTCTCAGTGTGGAGATGGAATTTCTAAGCATAAAAGCAATTGGAGAAATTGCAGAGAAAAATAGATATATTTAGCTGCATAAAAATTCAAACCACCTCTATAAAAAACAACATAGAACGTAAAAATAAACATCAAAATCAACCTGAGAAAAATGTCTGCAACAAAAACATCAAAAAGTTAATGTTCTTAAAATACAAAATAGCATTTATACATATTAAAAAACACTAAACCCAATAGAAAAATGTGCAAAGAACAAGAAAAGGCTATTCGCAGAAGAAATACAAATGATGAATTAAACTACAAAGAAACGTTGAACCTCACTAGCAATCAATATATGTGAAAAATGCAATAATGAAACACAATTTTTGGCCTATCAAATTAGCAAATAGTTGTAAAAATCAATGCACCATATTGATGAAGGAACAGTACAATGATATATCCCCATACACACTGCGCTAGCATGTCAGAATTTTTTACAAAATTTCTAGGATGCAATATAGCAATAAGTCTCAAGTGTCTTTAAAATATTCATTCTCCTTGTTGCAATAATTCCACTTCGATTTTGAGGAAATAAAAATGAAGACAAAAACATATGTTCATCTCTTTTATTTATATTAGTAAATAGAAACACATGAAATATCTACCAGTAGGGGAAAGTTTGATAAACTATAGACTTATCCACAAGATAGAATATCATGTTCCCATTTAAAATTATGCTCACACGGTGAGTGTGATTAATGCCACTGAGTTGTATGCTTGGGAGAGGTTGAAATGGGAGAGTTTATGTTGTGTATAAGTTAACACAGTTTTGAAAAGAGAGAGAGACTTAAGAGACAATGGCATGTAAATGCAATAGTACATAATTCTGGACTGGCTCTAACAGTGGAAGGGAAAAATCCCAAAAGGACATTATTGGGCCAATTGAAATTATTGGAATATATACTCTATGATTTATTGTTTAATTTCTTGAACTTCATAATTGTAACAAATGTGGTCAACATAGATGAATGACCTTGTTCTCAGGAAATATACATGGAAGTATTACTACATGGTAAAGAAGCATAATATTTACGTCTACCTAAAATCAGATAGATGAGGTAGATACACAGACAGGGGTAGATAATAGAGTAGAGAGATGGTAGAGCAAGAATGACATAACAAGTGTGGCAAAACATGAAAAGTTGGTAAGTCTGGGAATCTTGATAGAGGACATGTTGAAGTTTTCTGTAGTACTTCCGTATAATTTTTGCGAATTTCCTGTAAATTTGAAATTACTAAAAAATAAATATGCAAGCAAATTTCTGCCCACAAAGAATTTCTAATGGTTTGGAAAACTACTCACAGTATGTTAACAGTGTGATCTAAATAGGGCAATGAGATCATGGGTGAATGCTATTTTATTTCTTAACTGTTCTAGTTTCCCACCCTACCCTGAAGTTCAATCATTGTAATGGCAATTGTAATTTATTTTTAAGGAAAATACTTATACTCCCAAACTCCTCATCTTCCTCAATTACTCTCATAGTACAGCAACATGTAGCCCCCCAACCGTTCCTCTCAAGGGTTCCTCCTCACCCAGGCCCCACACTAAATCATACTCATTAGTGACTTCTTTTCCTCCTCGGAGGTTGCCCAGTGAGGAGGATGGGTGGACGCACACAGCATGGGCTTTGCAGCAGCCACACCACCTCACAGAGCCTAGCACCCAGGTGGAGGCAGAAGGATGCCAGGGCACAGGTCTTGGCGGGACCTGGGTTCATATCTTGCCCTGCCAGATACAAATGCTTCCTGATGATCTTGGGCAAGGCTCTCTATCTGAGAGCTGCCTACACTGGAATGCACCCTCCAGGAGGGCAGGTTCACCCTTGTCCACCACCATCCCTCCAAAGCATAGCTTATAGGAGAGCGTCAACAAAAAGTCAATGAATGAATGAATGAATGAGTGAATGAGTTTATCCTTGGACTGGGGGAGGCAACCCCATTTCACAAGTGGCTGTGAAATTCAATGATGCATGTAAGCACACATTCCCGTTGCAGATGCTCAGCAAACAGAGTTAACCATGACAATGCTCATAGGTTCCCACCGTCCTTAGCGGAGACAGTTTTGCCGAAAGTTTAAATGGTTTAGCCTTGTCTTTTTGAGTTTTCTCAGATGGTCTGGAAACACACAGCTTTTTTTTTGTCTTTTCTTTTCCTTTTGGTTTCCTCTGAATCGATTCTGCCACTGGTGAAGGGCAGTAAATTAATAACTAGATTTCCCCCACGACAACCAACCCATCAGCTAATTGGCTCGATATCTCCCTGTTGCTGTATCACTTTGGGATTTTGTGGGCGAGATATAAATAAGTCAGTTCTATTAATAAGCCATTTGGCCAAGGGAAGAAAATGCACTTCTGGGTTCCCAAGGGGGCAGGGGAAACCGCTCAGTGGCCCATGGAGCAAAAGACTTGATTACAGAAATGAAGTATTCGGCTTCTGTGCCCTCCTCCCTGCAAATCTGCACTCCCATCAGATTCCTCTCAGTCCTGGAGGGGTGGGGGCGGGCACGAGGAAGTGGAGCTTTGTTAAGCTTAAAAATTATAATTTAGATAAATCTGTGCATTCATTGGCCTGCGCGTGTCTCTGGAAAATAATAGTTAGCCGGGTAGAACCTGCCGCATTTCAGGGGCTTTATTGTCTCTTTATAATTAAGTCCTGCACAGAAATCCAATTACAAATGTTCTCAATCGCCCTCCAGCTAAGTGCTAACCAAAGAGGGGAGGAAGGCTCCTGGACTTAAATAACTCAGGATAAAAATTAATATCGTGGCCGTGTTGGCTAATTAAAAGTGCCGCCTCTATTAGCGGGCCTTTATATTAATAAATGAGACCGTTATTATCATATCTGACAACCAGGGCCTTATCAAGTCTGCTCTGTCAGCTGTGCTCTTGAAAGCACAAGTTCAGTGCCCTCGGTGCACGCTTCTGCGGGAGCAGAGGGGACAACCCCACCGCGGCCAGCCCCTCGCTGAGCTCAGCGCGTTCACGTAGGGCTGCCTCATGTACTCACACCAACCCCGCCTGGGGTGCGCTGTGGTTCCTGCTTCACGGTGGAGCACACTGAAGCTTGGATGCTAAGTAACTCGCCATAGTACGAGTCAGAGCTGGGATTCAAACCCACAGCCTCAGGACTCTAACTGGAGCTCTCATTCCATGATACTAGCTAATTTTCCTTGCTGGGGAAGTTGAAAGGTTGGGAGGTTTTGGGTTTGTGCTGGTTCCCAGAAGGTGGGAAACGTCCCCTCAGGTTTGGCACAATCTTTTGCTGCCTGGTAACCTATTTCTTAATCACCTTCTGGGGTCCAGGCACTGTGCTAATAAACACTGGATAGAAGAGCCCCCCGCCCCCGTTGTTTTGGAGATAAGAGGCATTGACAGTGGCAGACCAAGTACTTGGTGCTGTGGGATCACACCATGGGGTACACAACCCACACTGGGAGGATAAGGAAGATTTCTCAGAACAGGGGGCATCTAAGCCAAGTTTGGAAAAGCAAAGAGTTAGAAAAACAGACCAAGTGGTGAGACAACGTAGAGGAAATTCCCAGGAAAGGAAATTATGTGTACAAAGGCACAAGAGGGTAGCCAAAACGAGCTCACTGTGACTTAAACATAAAATTCAGGGTGTGAGAGGCAAGCTGGGTGAAATCAGATCAGGTATGACTTGTCAGCCATGCTCACAGCTTATCCCAACAGTGAGAAAGAGCCTTGAATGGTTTTCAGCAGGGAGTGACAGCAACGGAACTGTATTTTGTGTCTCTTACTCTAGCCAGAGTGTGGAGGATAAACTGGCCACAAGCCACCTTGGAAGCAAAAAAGACCAGTTAAGATTAAGGCAGGAGAGACGTGCTGGTGGCAATGGATGGTGAGAAGTGACCCCATTCAAGAAATATGCAAGAGATTGAATCACATGACAGAATTTAGTGAAGACCATAGCAATTATGTGTGTGGGAGAAATAAGAGCCACATATGACCACAGTTTTCTGGCTTGAACCAAAGTGGAGGGATTCCAGAAGTTGAGGAGCAGCTTTGGAGCAGACGATAAGTTCAGTTTTGGGCATGTAGAGCTTTCAGTTCCTCTGGAACAGTCAAGGGCAGTTGTGTAATGACCTGCTAAATGCATGGATCTAGAGACCAAGAGAGAGGTCTGAGTGGAGATAATGCTTTAGGAATTATCATGTCATAGATGATGACTGAAAGATGATTATAATCATCCAGGGAGAGTGGGTGGAATAGCTAGGCAGGTCCTCAGTGGGTCTTACCAATCTTTGTTCATTATTTCATCAAACATTCGCCATATGCCCCTATCTGCAAGGCACTGAACACCCAATCATCCCACAAATATTAATTGAATGTCTACAACATGCTAGGCATTGTTCTAGGGACTGGTGGCATGATTTGGTGAATTGGGACTTTTTATTTGTCAGGTACAGAAACCAACTCAGCCGAGTTTAAGCAGATAAAGTCATAAGGGCATCCTGTCGAACCTCAGAAAGGGAAGAGAATTAGGGAGTGGAAAGCTGTCAGGAACTGAGGCAGCCCCTCTCTGTGCAGGAGCTTCAGTCTTGTCTCTCTTTGGACATGCTCCCTCAGTTAGTATTGGGTTTGGCTGTGAATAGCAGAAACCCAAAACAGTGCTGTCTTAAACAAGACAGAGGTTTATTTCTCTCTCATGTGTGCAGGGTGGGTATGGCAGCTCCACAAAGTTCCCAGGGGTCCAGGCTCCAACCAGACTTCTCTCTGCCAACCTCAGAAAGCATCTCTATCTCATGAACCAGCTTGGCGAGCACTGATGCACCTTTTCACTCCAGGATGGAAGAAGGGATAAAAAAAATAAATGCGAGGATAAGGGAGCATGTTGACTGTCCTTAAGGTTGTTTCCAGGAAATTGCCATAATCTACGTCTAGTAACATCCCTTAAGTTAGAATTTAGTCACATGGCCATACCTAGCAGCTGCAAGAACATTATGCATGGGCATGTGACCAGCTGAAAACCCTACTATATAGAAAAAGGGAGAACAAGTATTGAGACAGCTGTTCACCTCTGTCACAGTCTTACTCTGCTCCTCATTCTGGCAGAAGAAGAACGAGCACAAATTCACACTTAGATGGCCACCCTAAAACTCACAGGCTTATGGTTCCTATGTTCAACAAGCCAGCCCATCCCAAACCAAACTCCCATGGGGAAATCTGACTGGCCCAACTTGATTCAGGTGTTCACCGTGTCCAAGGAGACACATGGTAGCAGTACAGCTGCCAGGAAAGCCCCCAGAGCGTAAGAACAGTGGAGGGAGTCTTTGTCAGTTGCAAGTGTTGAGAGTCAGGCAGATACCCCAAAAGTCGTCTGTGACTCTTAGGTGAGGTGACAGAGGAAATATTAGACTAATAGATAAAGATGCTTGGTGACAAGAGATGAGGAATGCCATGTCCAATTTCCAAACCCCTAACCCAAATGGAAACTTTGAACTTAATGTAGGTCATCATTACCTATGGTAATCCAGTGAACATGAATCACATTCTGTTCTATGCCCAGCCCTGCATTGACCTTTGATTGACTCCAATACCTGGAACCAGGGTGCCTGAGAGAAAGTAGTCAGACGTCTCTTTGTCTTAGAGAATCTTTACCCTATGTCACCAGAGCGCCATAATGGAACCCAGACGCTAACATTTTAACGTCTGGATTTCCAAATTAATGGTAATAATGAATAAAATGCTGACTGGACTAAAGTAATGAATGCTTTCAAGTGAAGCAGGACTAGAGAAGAAGGAGAAAAGAAAAATATATGAAAACAACCTCATGTTTTTACAAAGTAATGGGCCAATCATTTGCCATCCATCAGCTAACAAATGCTAGGAAGCCCTGATTGATAGGAGCCTGCGAGAATGGGGTGAGGGGCTATAGCACAATGAATCTTCTCATGATAAGAAAGTTGTTTCAGCTTTCATGAAAAATCATGCCAGCATTCTAGTTACGTTTTCCTGTTCTAGCAAGTCAGCTAGATCCTGTTTTTAGGTCAGACCCAGGGCAGGTGAGAGGCAAGCCTGGTCAGGAAGGAAGTCAGGAGGCAGTTTCTTATACCAAATTGTGAGGTATGTAGTTGGAAGGCAGATCCCCAAGGTTGGTCTGGAGAAGCACCAAGGTCAAAGTCACCTGATAGAGTCAAGACCTGGTCATCAATCCAAGCAACTAGATGAGCTGAAGACACATTTAAAATAAGGGGGTTAGAAGATACAGGGAATAGGGTTAGGTAGGTAGAGAGAATAAATAGTGAGAGTGAGAATAAGTAGTGGAATGGGAGGGAGTCTGAAGAAATTTCAGGGATCTAGAATTGCTGTATCTGGACTTATTAGTTATCTATTGCTATGTAACAAGTCACCCCAAAACTTAGTGGCCTAAAATAACAAACTTTTATTACCTCACAGTTTCCGTGGATCAAGAATCTGGGCATATCCCAGTAGGATAACTTTGGCTCAAGGTCTCTCATGAGTTAAGCTGAAGGCCAGGGCTGTGGTCTCTTCTGAAGGCTTGATAAGGGGGTTGGAAGGGCTTGAGGGAGGATCCTCCAAGTTCATTCGCATGGTTGTTGACAGGCCTCAGCTCCTCGCCATGTGGGCCTCTGAGGATTCTCACCACATGGTAGCTGTTGGCCAGAGAGAGAGAACTGGAAAGCAAGAGAGGGAGTGAGACATGAGCACTCACAACAGAAGCCACAATCATTTTATACCCTAATTTCAGAAGTGACAGGCCATGACTTCTGCCATACTCTATTCACTAGGAGTGGATCACTAACCCCAGCCCCCAGTGAACAGGAAGGGATCACACAAAGGAGTAAATACCAGGAAGCAGGGAGCAGTGCGGCCATCTTAAAGGCTGCCTACCGCAGTGGGGTTGCTTTCTTAAGTCCCAGATGTGAGGCTGCATGTGTGGGCAAGCCAGGTTCATTTAAAGGGCCATCACAGACTGGACACCAGTATGTGGTTTAAACGCTTTCTCGGACAGAGGAGAATCTTGCAGAATTTTTGGTTTATTCATTACCCATATCAGTGATTATTTTTCACGGCAGAAGATGTCGAGATAGATGGTATAGACAGGCAGGGTAACTCTATACTGAATTTCAGACAATTTCCTGAAATTGACTTTTTGACCAAATCACTGATGGCACCCTGACATTTGTCCCCCACCCCACTCTGCTCATTCCTTCTTTTTAAGAAGCCTCCTACAATTAGTTGCTGGACTACACAATCAATTTCTTATATAAAAAACTCTAAATGACATCAACTAGTTCCATCCCCCATGCCACATTATCGACAACCCCTTCCAATGTGAAAAAGTTAGAATGGGCATAGCCTAAATACTCCTCAAGAATGAGAGAGAGATCAAAGACGATGGTGGAATTTTACAGGGAAGGTTGGGTTAAACAAGTGAGTACGATTGCTGGATCATTGTTTTGATATTTCTTTTAGTCTACAGTATCTTAGAGCAGCTAGAAGTAAAAACCTAGAATTGTGGAATTGTAATCAATACCAAACTCTGAAATCTGTTGTTCAGAGTTAATTGCAACTAATTGTGGTGCTGTGCTTTGAAATTTATTGCTTTTTTGTATACATGTTATTGTTCACAAAAAAGAAAAAAAAAGTCGATTGTTAAGATAAATGCACAGCTATATGCTAATATTGTGAACCATTGATTGTACACTTTGGGTGATCACATGGTATGTGAATATATAATATATATCAATAAAAATAAATGATTTTTTTAAAAAGATCAAAGGAGAAGGTGGAGTTATGAAAGAGAAGATAGGACTTAACAAATGAGTATGGCTCCTGAATCGTTGTATTGATATTTCTTTTAATCTCCAGTGTCTTGGAGCAGCCAGAAGGAAAAACCTAAAGTTGTGAAACTGTGACCCATACCAAACTCTGAAATCTGTTCTATCACTAATCGTTGTGGTGTGCTTTGAAATGTATTGTTTTTTTGTATATATGTTATTCCTCACAATTAAAAAAAAAAGCCTCTAAATGTTAATTGTCTATGCTTTCTTATAATGGTACATTGATTAATAAGTCTGTGAGGCACAAAGCACCAATATCCAGAGATAGTCACAGTAGGAAAACAAACTTTATTTCTTGTAGGGGGACTTGAAAGACTTCTACTCTTTAAAAAAAGAAATACTGAGGCATCTGCCAATCAAATGAGAGCATGGGGTATGATGCGTGTTCAGAGGGACACAGTAAAGTCTTACTCTGCGCCTGTTCAGCCCACTCTGGGGTGAGGTCTGCCTCGGTCCTTACAGAATGGCTTGGAGAGAGGGATGGGGAAGCAGAGTCTTGGGAAGGTCATGAAAGGAGTGCATGCTGGACCCTGGCTACATATTTTCTTACTAGGATTAGGCCTTGTGGGAGGTCCTGTTGAGAATGCATGCTATAAATGCTTCTACTTCTATGGCAAAGAACAACCAGGGACAGATCAGGCCTATGGAGAGGAAATAGGGAATATAACAGAAAAAAAAAAAAGGACAGAAGTAGAATATGAAGAAGGGAGGGATACAGGAAGAGGAAGATGGGAGAGTCCATAGTGGAAATGGTAGGAAGCCATCTTGCCCAACTCAGGGCCCAGCAGGGAGATCTCACTCACCAGTGAATTTATTTAACAAATATTTATTGAGTTCCTACTATGGTCTTGGCCCAGGTGACACAGTGATGAACAAAATAAAAACTGTTGCTGTCCTTTCAAAGTTCAGTATGACCTTCAGCAAGTAACAGAAATGGATCCAGTGTGAGGAGGTCACATGGGAGATGTCAGGTCATTAGGAAATTGTGTGGGCCAGAGAAAGTGAGGCCACCCCTCACCCACCACTCTGGCACAGCAGAGTCTATTTCTTCCTGGTTTGGAGTCTTCTTAATCCGCCAATTGCTATGACAAATAATACATGATGGGTTGGCTTAAACAATGAGAATTTATTGTCTCTCAGTTTTGGAAGCTAGAAGTCCAGAAGCAAGGTCTCAACAGGCCATGCTTCTCCCAGAGGCTGCAGCACTCTGGTGCTGGCTTGCCACAATCCTTGGGGCTCCTTAGCTTGCATCCCTGTCTCTATAACACGGCCTCCTCCTGTGACTCTCTCTGACTCTTGGATTCTTCTATTTCTGGCTTCTGACCTCTAAATTACCTCTCTTTATATGGCACCCAGCCATGAGATAAAACCCCACCCCAATTCGGTTTGGCCACACCTTAATAGGATCTTCGAAAATCCTATTCACAAATAGGAGTCCACACCCTGACTCACCTTAACATATTCAAAGATACTATTTACAGATGGGCTCACACCCACAGAAATGTGGATTAAAACTTGAACATATCTTTTGTGGGACAGAGGATTCAGTCCCTAACAGAGCCCATCTAAGGGGACTCAGCCTGAAAGGAAACCTCAGTCCCAGCTTTGGGCCACAGTCTGAGTTCTGCCCTAACTCTCACTCCAACTTCTTTCTTGGTCTCTCAGGATTTGGCTACTTTTGTCCTTCTCCTGCCTCTTCCTCTATCCATTCCATTTCTTTGAGAATGGCAAAGGCAAGACAAAAAAGTCAAAGGCTACTGTTTGACAAGGGCTTGGAAAAGACCAGTATCCTCCAGTCTTGCTGGTGAGAAGGGGAAGAAAGTCCGTCTAATAGACCACTACATGGAAGGGGTAGAGGGGGATGTGGCCTAAGATGGGCAGAGGCCCAGCATCCCTCCCTCCACTCACCCTACTCATAGCTTCATGGCACTGTACTCCCTTGCAGAACTAAGCTAAGACGTACCTTCTGGGTACACTAAAAGGAAGACACTCTCAACTAAAGAAGAAAACAGTAGCTGTTGAGTCTTTAGCTCCAAGGTAGGCATCCTTGTAGCTGCCCAGATAATCTTAAGTGTCTCCGGTTGATGGGTAACCCTCCAGCCTCAGAGGTCAGCTGTGGCTCAACCCCATTTTGATTTTGTAGTCATAGTCCTGGAATAGACAATGCTCAGTCATTTTCCCCCCAGTTTTCACCTACTTTTATGAGTAAGAGTTTCTTTCTGATATCTGCACTACATTCCTCCTGCTGCTATTTCCTTCTATGAAAGGAAAAGAAATTTTGGATCCAGCAAAATTTTGCTGATTCTGGACATTGCATCGCACTGAAATGCAAATCTCTGAAGGCACTAGTTGTTTACACTCATAAACTGACATGAGGGCATCTGTAGGGCTGGACAGGGACAGAAGGAAATCCAGGGTGAGGGTGAGAAGGACTCCCCCTGAGGCTCCAGAGGCCCCACAAGAGCCATATTTACATCTCTGCAGTCTGTAGCTATAGCATAACATATCTTGCCTTCAGTGCTAAGGTGGCAAGCAAAGGGAACGCACTGCCAGATGAAACGGCTGAGTCCCATCGTGGGAAGTTGGCCCCCAGCCCCAGCCCTGTCGATAGTTGACATGGAGCCTCTCTTGGTAGGCTCAGTGCCTCTCATTTCTCTAATTCTTGCCTACCCTTCTCCCACCCATAGCTTTAGCATGCATGTTGAACCATCTTTTTAATTTTCTGGTTGGCTTGGCAAATTGCAGATGCTCTCTCCCCAGAGCTCTAGGTCTATGCACAACTTTCATTTGCATGGGACTGCAGTGCTCCTTTCTCTGTCTACCCTGCTCAGCAGGCACCAAACCCCAGCCTCTCCATCAAATGGGTCTCCATTCACTCAGAAACTGAACCACCCCTTCTCCTCTGGCTTCTAATCCCAGTGCTCCCTCCCTAAATCCGCCCCCCACCCCCCACCCCCCACTGGGCAATCAGGCAGGCTCACAAGCCTAAAGGGGCAGGAGAAGGGGCAGGGAAGGAAAGGCTAAGGAATCAAAGCTCTGTTCCCTCCACATCCACTGCTGCAATCACGGCCCCCAAACTGACAAAAGGCCTTGTAAGAGCCAGTAGCTCTGGTGCCAGCCCAGCCCCTTGGAGCAACGACAGGCATGTGCTACATTTGCCCAATTCTGCAGCTGGGCTAATTACTGTGGTTCCTGAGCTTAGGGTCCAGCTCCAAACCAAACAAATTAGGACAAAAAACACAGGCTTCTCCATTCCCCTCGTTCCCAACCAGAAACTGTTGAAGGACCCCTATAATTGATAACAATGCCACAAAAAAATCACCACCTGTCCTTAATCCTAAGGATTCCGCAGCTAGCCAACAGCTCAGCCCATCCCCCATGGCCATAGCAACATGGAGTTTAGTGATGCTTTATCACCCAGGAACCACCTGGGATCTGATCTGTCACATCCCAAGACATGGCCCCAGCCTGGAAGAAGTGCTTGTAACTGATGGGGAAGACTAAGAGGTAGGAAGACTTGGAGCTGGCCCTGGTGCTTGTGCTGAGGGTTGGCCAGCCAATGGACAGAGGGAACTGTAGAAGGAGTAGCAGCCGTCGGTAGTCCAGGACCTCAGGATACACCCAGCAGGGAAGTCATGAGTGGGTGACACAGCACCAGGAATCACTCCCCAGCAGGCCACAGTCAGAAATTTGGAGAAACAGGAAAAGGAAATCAGTGAAGTATGGCCATCAGTAAAAGGTCTCTGATGCAGCTCTCACATGCAAGAGCAGAAATTAAAGCTAGGATCTAGCGCTACATGAGACCTTGGTACTAAGTGGGATCCAGGTAACTGGAAGAAGATAAAAGCACAGTTAAGGCAGATGTGAGGGAACAGAACCGAGATCAGATGCTGGTCTAGAACCACTTGAGTACCCCCTGACTTGGGTCCCATTTAGGTTCAGAAATTGAGATGATGAAAGAGGCCTTGTCAGAGAAAGAGAACCAGCTCTTGAAACTTATTTGCATGGTCCTGCTCCCCACTTCCAGTTCAAGTGCTACAGACACTGGGGAAGAGCTCAGGGCGGGAGTGGCAGACATTTAAATGCCCAGACTAGACGACAGGGACTGAGCAATAGTTCAAGGCAGCATGACCTCGGGAAATAAGGATCAGCCAAGTCCGGGGCAAAGGAAACAGTGGACACTTTGGAAATGGGTCCACAGTAAAGGCATTGCCATGGCCACAGCCAGAGGAACAGCTTTCCAGGGAAGTGCCTAGAAGAGCTCACTTGATGCAGCCACGCAGGACCAGGGGCATCAGCATCACCCAGGAACTCATCAGAAAGGCAACTTCTCAGGGCCCGCTTCAATACTCCTGAATTAAAAACTGGGGGTGGGGCCCAGCTGTCTGAGTTTTCATGAGCTCTCTAGGCAATTCTGATGCTGAAGTTTGAAAACCTCAAAGCAACCATTCCAGCAGAGGCATTCTCTTACTGAAAGCAGTGGTTCTCAAACTCTGCCTTGCATCAGAATCACCTGGAGGGTTAATTACAGCACAGATTCCTGGGTCCAGAACTCACGATTCAAGAGGTCTGAGACAGGGCCTGAGAATTTGCTTTTTTGCCTCATTCCCAGGTGACGCCAATATTGCAGGGCCAAGGATTACACTTTAAGAACTACCAATTTCAATGTCTGGGGACAAATCCTGAGGCTGAAAGGGAGTGAGTCTGAGGCTTAATTTCTGGGCCCCAGGGTCACAAGGAAGCATAAGAGGGGGCAATTTTAATGAGGCAGACTCAGGGACCCAACAACCTGATTACACACAAGAATTTAAAGAGGGAGAGAGCCCTCCATAAGCCAACAACACATGCATCCTCTGTGGTCCCCTGCTCTCGCTGAACTTTCCCACCTTCCGATGGATACTTCTTCACTTTCATGTCTGAACAACTTTGACCAGACCCTTTCCTATCCCTGCTCCTCTCTCAGCTTCTCCATCCCCGCCCTTCAGGCCCCATGGCAGACCCTCATCCCGGCTCAAGATTACTGCGCAGCCACCTAGCTGCCCTCTGTCCCTCTGGCCTCCATCTCCTTTCACGTCTGCCCCCTGCCTGAGCCTGGATTAATCATCATAAACCACAGACAGGAGAGGCAGGGGTCACCTGGGCAGATGAGGCCCACCCCCAGCCAGCGAGTCATTGCAGAGGCAACAGCCACAGGTCAGGGAAGCTGGAAGAAGATTTATTGGCCACTAAACTGGGGCCGAGGGGGTGGGGCGAGGTGGCAGAGCATAACCAAAGCAATGCTTTATGTTGCTTCATCTCAGAAAAATAATTGTTCCACTGGAACCTCATTACACTGTCATTTTTCTACTCCCGTGTCACTAACCAGGACATAGAAACTCACTTTCTTCTTCATAATAAGCTGCAATTTCAATAACTCAAAGGGCTTTTTCTGAGGTTGAGTCATTCTCCTACCCCCACCCCATCCTCGGGTAATGTGAGTTAAGACAGACATCTCCTCCAGTCTCCTAGGCTGGGGAAAAGACCTAACTAGATCTTGAAGACAGTTGCCCCTTTTTCTTGCTACTTGGCTTATCTGCCACTAGGGTGGCCAACTGTCCTGGTTTGCCAGGGTTGAAGGGTTTCAAGGCCAGGATGCTGGGCTTTTGTTGCAAAAACCAGGACCATCCTGAACAAAAAATGAACAGGGGTCACCCTTCCTGCCACAAGTTGGGAACAAGGGAGCAGTGCATTTTTCATGCATTTAACAAGTGTTTTTTAAGTTTTTACAATGTGCCAATCACTTTTCAAGGTGCTGGAAATGAAGCAGTGTACAAAACAGACAAAAACTTTGCCCTGGGGGCACTTACATTCTACTGAAGGGAGACAAACAGTAGACATAATAAATAAGCACATTCTATCATGTGTTAGAAAATGATTAGTGCCGTGCATATTAAAAATGAAACAGTAAAGGAGAATTGGCAGTGAGGAGCAGGGGGTTATGATTTTACACAGGGTGGACAGCCTCACGAAGGCGGTGGCCTGCGAGCAGAAGTTTTGAAGACATGAGAGAGCAAGTTAGGAAGATAGCCAGGGAAAGAGCACTCCAGACAAAATGCAAAGGTCTAGATGCAGAGCTTGCCTTGCCTGTTGAGGAAACTCCATGAAGGCCAGCGGGGCTGGAGTAGAGTGAGTGGAGGGGAGAGAAGTGGGAAACGTGATCAGAGAGGCCAAATTGTAAGGACTTCATAGGCCATCATATGGACTTTGGGTTTTAGCTGGCGCAAGACAGAGAGCCGTGAGAAGGCGTCACAATCCGTGTTAGCTTTAAGCAGGGGCGTTCTGGCCACTGTGTTCAGAAGAGACTTGTGGGGAGAGAGTAAAGGCAGAGACCGGTCAGGAGGCCATATATGCAGTGACAGTGCCTTGGACGATGGTGGCAGCAGTGGAGGTGGTGGAAAGAAACTGGATTCTGGATATATTTTGAAGGTGGAGCTGACAGGTTTTCCTGATGGGGATTGGCTTTGTGGTGTGGGAGCAAAAGAAGAATCAGCATGATTCCAGCATTCAAATCCACAGGGGCCAGTGCTAGATGCTCAGGATGAAGATTAGAGAACATCCATCCGTTCTTCTGTCATTTCTAACACCGATTCTTCCCCAAAGGGCACATCCTTAAGATACAACTGGAAGGACTTGGGTGAGCGACAAAGAAGCCCCTCCAAATCGGATCATTAAGAATCTGGAAGAGGCCCTTGAAATACAGAAGAGATTTGACCTTCAGCCCTGCAACTGGGGGTATATAACAAGGTCGGCCCTCGAGCCTGCTGACTCTGTATAGCGTAGTGGTTAAGAGGTTGAAACTGCACTTAAAACCACCGGGAAGCTCAGTTTTCTCACCCACTGATTGTTGCGGGAAATAAATAGGATCATGTTCACGATACACTTAGCATAGAGTCGAAATCCTAGAAAGTGCTCCATATACTGAGAATACATTGAACGTGTGTGTTGAAATTCTGACAATGACCAGGAGAGACCAGCAGAGGGCAACCTCAGCAGAAGAGGGCGGACCTGCTCTCGCTGGGAAGACTGGCTCATCTGCCCTGGATCCACGAACCCCAGCGGGGGGAAAAAAGCAAATGAGCTTCACACAAATAATAGAATGAGACTCATGTTTTACCTCTCTCCCCTTTCTTCCTGCCCCTATTTGCCAAGTTTCAAATTCCTCCTGTATTTACCCCTCTCTTTCCAGAGACCTACTGGTGTGTATTTTTCAATTTTGGGGTCTCCCTTGCTCAAACAGCTCCACAGCCCCTGCATTAGAGGAGAATTGGCATTAAATGTAGGCATCTTCATCATCAGTCAGTCCCTGACTCCTCCCTAGAGACCTGCAGGAAACCCCAAAACCAGGAGACTTCCAGTACTCTGGGCCAGGGGAGGGTAGAGACTAGAAAAGATAAGGTTTGTCCAATTTATTCCGGTCCCTGGAAATGCTGTTCCTTATCTCCTCTCCCATTGCTTCATCACATTGCCAAAATTACCTCGATAATATATTTTTTAAATTAAGAATTCATTTTCACTTCAAGAAGGAGGAACACTGCAGCCAGATAAGAAACTCCATCTGTCTTTAAGAAAAAGGGTCGTGGATTTGGGTGTCACGAATCCTGTAATGTCTTAAATTAAGGTGCCACTTCTGAATGCTTTCTTCGTATTTATGGAATAATTATTCTACAGAGGTGCATTTAATATTGTTAAAATAATGATTGTGCATGTTTAATACATCAATTTAAGTTATTATCTCCCATGCTATAAAATGCAGGATAATTTCATAAATAATTATAAAGCATTTACAAATGGTGCCTTAATGCAAAGCATTCTTGCTAATCCTTTATCTTTCACAAACACAGAAACAACAATTAGATCCCTGGAATGAAAAAGGGAGGTTATGTTCTAGAATGTGTCCTTACTGAATGCAAATAAGGAGGGGGAAAAAAGACCTGGGTAGAACCAGTGCCTGCCTTTTCCCCACTGTATGAACAGATGGAAGAAGTCTGTCCTTATTCCAGGCACCGGGGCCCGTTCTCTGCGAGGGATGGCGTGGGGGAGGGGATTCCCTCAGGGTGGGAGCATTACTTGAACCCCCCGTTGAAGAAGAGTAATTCTGCCTCCTGCTATTTCCTTCTGGAAATGGAGAAGCTACGTAGTTCAGAGGCCTAACCACAGAGATCAGCACAAGAGGCGATTTTGCCCACCTCCCAACCCACCGCCCACACATACACAGGCAGAAAAACAGGCAAAGTAATCCCAGATTCCTGGCAGTTTGATCCAGGTCTTCAACCTTTCCAGAGGATGAATCACTAGAGACCAGATAAGATCTTCTGTTCTCACCCTCTGTCTGCCCAGGGGAAGGCGGGAGTTCCCCTCAAGAAGCTTATATCTAGAGAGGGAATCAGAGTGTTCACATTTGAAACTACTCAAAAATACTTACAGGACAGCTTAGCACTGAGTTTAAATTAGTTAAATTAAAATTGGCTCGATATTTAATTAATCAAAGGAAAGTGTCTTGGAAGAGGTGAGATCAACTCAAGTCTCAGGTGAATGGAGTTAAATAAATCAAAGCCATACTGAAGATGCCGAAAGAGACGGTGCACAGACATTTAATGCCCCCATTGCACCTAAAGCAACAAGTGATTCCAGTCAGGAATTGGTCCAGGCTTGATCAGTCCTAGAAACCATTTGGGATAATGCCCTTTGAATCCCACCAAGCCAGCCTGTCCCCCAAAGGCTGGACAATGGCCAGGGTGACTCTGGGAAACAGGGAAAGGTGGTCCTAACTAACTGTGAGGCCCCCTGCAGAAGATCCAAACCCCTGCTCTGCAGAAGCAGCCCCCTTATTCACACAGCTGAGTTTAAACTGAGACGTGGAGGGAAAAACAGGAGCGGCAAAACCTCCAGGGTCTCATGGCTGGGACTTGCTGCTCCTCATACACCAGCAGCGCTAAAGTGAACCCCAGCTCCTGTCTGATTCGGGGCAGGAGGTGGAGCGGAGGAGTTTGATTCAAAACAGACCACCAATCAGTGGACCGGCAAGTTCAGCTGTTTCTGGTTGCAGCCCTAAAGGGAAGCTGCCAACAGACAGTTCTGAGTGAGCGGGGATGCAGGCTCCATTGCAGCTCAGAAGCAAGGCTCTTAAAAAAGCCAGACGGAACCGCCCTGACTCCCGTCACTCCCAGGGCCATGGGACAAGGCATACTCAGTTCTTACAGCTCACTTAGCTCCTGAGCACTCCCTCACTGAAAAGACAGCTAAGAATTATTTATTAGAGGCCCCAGCTAAGTGCATCTTCCTCCTCCCTATCAGTTCGCCCAGCACTTCCCCTGTCACCATAGCCTCACCAATCATGCCCTGGCCAGGTTCTCAACACAGACTTCTAGACCCGGCTCCGGCAAAAAGTTATTGGGTGACTGACCACAGGCAAAAGAGTTAACCTCTCTGTATCTCACATGCAAACCTCTAGTCCTAGGGACCTCCAGAGCTCTTGTGCCGTGTCTCTGTCTCCCTCCTAAATGTGTCCTCTGTCCTATAGTTATAGCATAATTATCCAGTAATGAACTCCTCCAAACAGGATATTTGCATAGCCTCAAAGCATCTCCCCAAATATATATATTAATTACTTTGGTGGGTTTGCTTTTTTGGGGTGCATGGTCCGGGAATCGAACCCAGGTCACCTACATGAAAGGCGAGCATTCTACTACTGAACCACCCATGCACCCACTTTGGTGGTTTTAACATATCTTCACAAATTCCTTGGTGCTTGTCTTAGTTTGCCAGCCTGTGGTGACAAATACTATGCAACAGGAATTCACTGGCTCACAGTTACAGAGGCTAGAAGGCTTGCCTCGCCACAACCCTTAGGGTTCCTTGGCTTGCCTCTCTGCCTCCTGTTGCAAAATGTCCTCTCCTTTCTCTTTAGAGTTCCCACTGACCTCCTGCTTCCAGCTCCTCCCCGTGGTTCTCGCTGTGTCTGATTTTCTCCTGGTTATAAAGGAGTCCGGTATTCTAGATTAAGGCCCGTGCTCATTCCTTTGGGGCACACTTTAACTCAGATAACATCTTTAAACGGTCCTATTTACAATGGGCTCACACCCATGGGAATGTGGATTAAGTTTAAGGACATGTCTAAATTGGGTTATGTAATTCCATCTACCCCAATACTATTCCGTCCAGGGGGTGGAGCTTAATTTCTGTCCCCTTGAGTGTGGGTGGGACTTGACTTGCTTCTAACAACCAGAGGGGCTAAAAGGAAAATGCTAACTTTTCAGTGAAGAATCCTGGCAGATGCCATCTTAATCATTGCTGATGTTCAGCTTCTCCAGAGCAGGAGACCTTTTCCAGTTTACCAGGTGAGAAAGGAATGCTAGGTTGTTCTAGAAAATTAGGCTGAGCCTGCATATTTCCTGTCACGTTGACATCATGTGCCCCCTGACAGGGTAAAAGAAAAGGACATGTCTCCTCTGTGGTGGTCTTCCCAAAACCCATAATAACCTCATCAATTTATGAGAAAATATCAGACAATCTCATATTGAGGGACATTTCTACAAAATATATGACCAATTCTCAAAACTGTCAGGTTCATGAAAACCAGGGAAGACTGAGCGACTGCACAGATTGAAGGAGACATGGGGACGTGATGACTAAATGCAACAGGGTATTTTGGATGGGACCCCAGAGCAGGAGGACATTAGTGGGAAAACCAGTAAAATTAGAATAGTCTTCAGTTTAGTTAATAGGATTGTACCAACACCAATTCCTTAGTTTTGTTAAAGATGTGACGGTTAGGGGAAGCTGGGTGAAAGATGTCCAGGAACTCTGTACTAGGTGTGCAACTTTTCTGTAAATATAAACTCAGTTCAAAAGAGACGGTTTTGTTTTTTTTTTAATAGAACTCATCGTCTTTCTACCCCTTCTCTAAAAAAACCTCCCCACCTTACCATCTCCATATATGTTGCTTTCTTTCATAAAATCAACACTTCTTTCTCCAAACCCAGCAGGCTCTCTGATGCCTCGGGAATTTGCTCAGGTTGGCCCAGGTGGCTGTGGACACTGCCACCCTCCCTTCCCGCCCATCGGCCTGAGCAGCTTCAAAGACCACTCCCAGGCTGGCCTCTGCGGCCATCCCCCCCATCCCCCGCCCCACATTTCCTGCCTTGGATCTCAGAGCATTTGTCACCTCCATCACTCATTTAGATCTTTCTAACAAGAGTACTTTTTGCAGTATTAACTTGGTACTGTCACCACCCTCCCACTCCTTGAAGGCTGCTGACCCACCAGCCCTCTGTTATCACGGGAAAACAGTGCCCCCTGGTGCCCGGCACAGGGACTGCTGCCTGGGCAGCCCCACATTCCAAGGGCCCCTTGAGAGACCATATCCGCTGCTAACTCCATCCTGCCTTCCTTCTCTTTATCATTGCTCCCGACTCCCTTAATTTCACCCCAGGCAATCTCATTCCCACACACACCCTTTCCCCTCCCTCTTCCTCTACTTCTTGTCCAAGCACCCCAGGGTTCCTTTACACCCTCTTTTTGTTACACTTATGAATAAACTAATGCCCTCAATTGAGACCAATAAAAGTTGGCCTAATTATAAAGCAATCAGGAAGGTGGAGGGGGATGGGGAGGTGTGAACAACCATGAGTTTGGGACAGAAATTAGACATAATAAAGAACTAGTGCCATCGACTTCTAAAACAGTTAAAAATGCTCCAAATTTCCGTCTGGATTTTCCGCAAGTCTCTCTGTCTCTGTCTCTCTCTCTCTCTATTCGCTCATCCTTTTCTAAACATTTTTCCTCAAACGCCAATACTCAAAATGAAAAATTTAACCTATTTTTATTCAATACTATCACATTTCTCTTTTAATTACTAGCCTTGCAAGGGTATTGTTTTCTACTATTTTTTCACGGCAAATGCACAGTACTTAATCTATACTATGGTTTAAATAGGTTTTTGGCACCCAGCCCGGGAAGCTTGCCAGCACTGATATCCTTGTTATTATGGGAAAAAGCTTCAGACAACTAACTCAAATGAATTTTGGAACTCAACCCATTTATAAGTCAGGAGCTGCCCGTCCACAGTTGTATGGTTATTTGGTTGGTTCGGGGCTGTAGGTGTTTCCTGTTTCCCAAAGGAACTCCTTCAACATGCAACAAATGTGCATCAAGGGGCTATTATGGGCAGACCCTCTGCCTTGCCCGGGGATGCTGTCAAGGGGAAGGGCAGGGAAGCAGGCAAGTCCAAGGCCAGGTGCAAAGGGCTGCAAGGGGTACAAGTTCAGAGAGCCACAAAGTTCAAAGGTGGGGCCCCTAAAGCAATCTGGAGGATAATGTACAAGCTGAGACCTGACGCAAGGCCTTGGTCAGCTGAGCAACAGCAGAGAGGGCTCGTGCCCCCTTCCACATCCCCCCGCAGCCTGCTCAATGGCCGCTCGCTCGGGAAGGGCGGCAAGCCTTCCTGTCTGCTCTGATTGCTATCCTCGAGTTCAGCCTTGATTCGTCGGTTATTTGCTTAAGTCCAACAGCCCAGATAGGACAGCTCATGAATATGCGACCCTCCTCCCTTCCCCCTCGGTGGGGCTCGGGGTTCCTGCCGAGACACTCCGTCCTCCCTGGCATCCACTGTGGCTCTCCCACGTGAACCCAGCTCTGGCAGGCCCCATGCCCAGCAGGCTGCTGGGGGCCCCCAGCCCACCATCCCCGGCACTGCAGACCCCTCCCCGGCCCACCCCTCCCGGAGGGGGTGCAGTGAGCATCTGGCGCCGCCGCCTGAGCAGTCCATCAGCCTTCACACCGCTGTCACCGGGAGACTCCGTGGAACGAAAACAAAAGACGTGACAAATTTGTCCTTTTCTCTTTCATAATTAACCAAAATATCTCAGCATGTAGCAAAGTATGGCTCCTAATTAACAGGCGAGAGGTGATTAAGAAAAAAAGCAGAAGCCCCTCTCAACACCCCCTCCCACACACGCTCCCCCCACCCACCCTGCAGCCCCCTCCCAGCCCCCCACCCCCTTCCCCGGTACTTTTGTTTGCAGGAGAGAATGATATTATTCCGGTCAGACACGACAGACAGAAAGAGCCCAGTCCCCAGTGAGGCAATTAATATTTCACACCTGCCAAAGCAAAGTGGCAATGGCGAGGGGAGGAAGGATGGCGCTGGGAAGGCAACTGGCATTGTCACAAGGCCAGGTTTGCAAAAGCCAAGTGGGGACAGCCCTTCTGTTGGGCTGCAGGAATGGGCAGATTAGGCTGGCACAGAAAACTCTTCAGGGTGTGTGCAGAGTGGGAACAGGAGACATTGCTGGACAGAACAAAGAACCTGAGGTTGTATACACTTCTTATTTTGCTCTTCCACTTTGGTCCCTAATTCCCAGCTCACTTAACACACTCCACATGCATTCCTGACCCCTAGCGAGGGGGGTAGTGTGTAGAAGGGGATTGGCATGGGGAGGGGGTGGCAGCAAGCAAACACAGAATATGGAACTGTGCATAAAACCTTCACCTGTGCTTCCCCCTTATCACCACTGATTCAGATGCTGCCAGCAGGGGCAATATTTTTAAGCCGACCCTGCCAACCATTCCACAAAGAGTTCTTTCCGTCCTCTCTGGTGCCCCCTGGTGGGCCTGTGTGCGTGCACTCATGCACTTACCATACACACTCCCACTTACCATTCACTCACACAATTTCCACATCAATCAGAAGAGCGTTCCAGATTGTTTACCAGCTTCAAGTCCCTGCCCCCCAGAGAATCATGAGTTATGGAGATAGAACTGCTATAGATTTTTTAAAAAGTAAAAAAAGGAACTGACAAGAGAAAGCAATACCTGGTAACTGATGCCTGTGTGACTCTAGTAACTTCCAGGCATGCATTAAGCACTTATTAGTTGTCAGGCATGCTCACCAACCACTTCACGTACCTTATCTCATTGAGTGCCTGTAAAAATCATAAAAAGAAGATAATGTCATCACATTTTAATATAAGAAGTCTGACACTCCTGAAGGTTAGGCATCTTACCCAAGTTAGAATGTTAACAGAGCTGAGATTTAAATGCAGGTCTGTCGGATGGCAAAGCTGTGGTTGTTAGCTACCACACCAGGGGACTAGAGAAGAAAGAAAGAACATTCAAGGCTGGATGGCTGAGCAAGGCACATGGAGGAGGTGAGATTTGAATGGAACCTTGAAGGGTGGGGAGGAGCTGATGTTAGGAATTAGAGTGGAGGAGGTGGTGATATACAAGCCCAAAGTGAGCAGAAAATTGATGCCTCCTTGGACAAGTAATGCTCTGAAGACTATTTCAATCCAGAGGAAACAATTTTACCAGAGATGATTCTAGAAGGAACAACTGAATTGGGGGATATGCCATTTTGAAACTGTTGTGTACCCAAGAAAAATCATGTTCTTTAATCCTCATTTGATATTGTTGGGTGGGATCATTTTTATTAAATTGCTTCCCTAGAGATGTGACTCATCCAATTGTGGGTGGGACTCTTTGATTAGGTGGTTTCCCTGGAGATGTGTCTCCACCCATTCAGGGTAGGGTTGCTACTGGAGTCCTTTAAGAGGGGACCACTTTGGGAAAAGCTAGAGAGCTGACACAGGTGGAGACAATTGGAGATGAAGAAAGAAAATACCCCCGGGGAAGCTGTTTGAAAGGAGAAGCCAAATACCCCAGCAGATGCCAGCCATATGCCTTCCCAGCTGACAGAGGTATTTCAGACCCATTAGCCTTTCTTGAGCCAGTGTATCTTTTCCTGGATGCCTTAGTTTGGGCATTTTTATAGCCTTAGAACTGTAAATTTGTAACTTAATAAACTCCCTTTTGAAAAGCCACTCCATTTCTTGTATGTTGCATTCCAACCACTTTAGCAAACCAATGGAGGTGAGAAGTTGGATTAAATACCATTCAGGGCAATCTTCCAGAGTGAAGATTCTAAGATTCCAAAGACAGGGCCTGTTATGAAGGTAGAAGTATTTGAGGAGAAAAGCAGCAGTTAAGGCAGGAAAGGAAGACTAGGATTGAATGCCGGAAGCTGAAAGCCAAGCTTAAAAGTCTGAACTGTGTCCACAGGGGATGGGGAGCGCTTGTAAGGCCTGCGCAGAGAGCAGCATGTCAGTCCTGCAGCTTTAATAGACTCCTCCGATGAAGATGGAGGCGGGGAAGGTCGGGAACAGAGAAAGGACTAGAGAAGGAAAGGGAGGGCCAAATGGAAGAGAGAGACCTTCCACAGGAAGAAGCACCCACCTTTTGAGAAATAAACTGAAAGGGGAAACCAAAAGCGACATCAAGGTTTTATTTATAGAATAGAGTGCGGCAGCACCAGCGACTCTAACACCTTGAAACAAAAGTGCACAGCCCGTGTGCACTGGAGAGCAGATATTGGAGGGGGCATTTCATCCTGGCCTGCAGGTCAGCCCTGTGGTTCCCCAGCTGGGAACCCTGATGGTTGATTGGCAAGCCCCCGTCAACTCAGACTCCAATACCTATCTTGAGCCCATTCATTTCTCTTCAACTTCACTGCCACCACCCCAGCCCAAACTACAACCTTCCACTTTCCTGTGGCTTCACCAGCTGATGGATAAGGACATTTTCTGTCCCAATTTACCAATTAGGAAATTAGGTGCAGAGAAGTAGAGTTACTCATTAAAAGGACTGCATTAACTAATTACAAGGGATCCTATTCTAGAACCCAAGTCTCCTAACTCGAAATCATGGAAATTCTGGGGTATATGTACCTATGTGAGTATTTGCCATCATTCCTTTCCTCAATGAGCATACCATCAAAGTAGGATAATCAAAAATACACATACGTAGAATGTACGCAATACTACCTTTGGGCAAGCAGGTGTCTCTCTGAAGTCCATGACACTAAGCAAACCAAGACAACGACAATGTATTTAAGTCCCCACCATTGTAAAAAAAGGAAGAAATAGGATATAGGTAAAATGCGACAGAGCAGAGGCTTTAGTGTCCCTCAAATGTGGCAGAATCTGAATGTAACCCCTTCTCACTGTGAGATCCTGGAAATATCAGCACATTACCTAAACCTCGATATCTTTAATGGCTATATTCTTTCATTTATTAATCATTCCTTCCATTCATTTAATCTCTAAAAAATATGTATATTAAAAAGATACTGTAAGCCAGGCACTGTACTAGCCATTGATGACAGAGTGCTGGATACCATATTCAAAGTCTATTCTCATGGAATTTATATTCTAGTGGAGGGATGGGAATGGGAGACCAGAAAGAAGCTCTGCAGGCAGGAGATGACAATAGCTTGGACAAGGGTCCAACAGTGAGATAGACAGTGACAGTGGAGATAGAGAGAAGAGAATGGATTCAGGTTATGGACTGGGGGCAGAACAAGGAAGCCACGTTGATGGATTAGAGGTTAGAGCCGGGGGAAAGAGAGGCATAAAGAATGACTCCTATTGTAAGCATTAAAAACAATATATGCAAGACACTTGGCAAAGGGGCAAGCACATAGTGGTGCTCAAAGATGGTAGCTTTACTTATTATGAGCACTGAGCAAAGTAGAAATGAATCAGAGAATGGTTTCCATAGGGGAGGGCCAAGGACAGCTCTAGTAGAGAAAGATCTCTGGAGGAGGCAAATTTTGAGCCAAGTTTTAACGTAGAGAGAAGTGGATTGGCACTGAGGTGGAGGAGGAGAGTGTCAGGAATTTCTGGTAGAAGGCAGGGGAAATAGAGCAAACAAAAGTTGGGGGATGGGAATTATGAGTCATCAAACCTAATAGTCAATTAGGGTAAGATACATGAGGACTATGCTTCAGAAACAAGTAATATTGTATAGAGTGTTAAATTAAAACAGAACCAATCCAGATCCACAAAATGAATTCCTGACTCCATAGGGAGGCCACGGTGGCTCAGCAGGCAGAGTTCTCTCGCCTGCCATGCTGGAGACCCAGGTTCAATTCCCGGTGCCTGCCCATGCAGAAAAAAAAACCCCAAGAATTCCTAACTCCTCTTCCTATCTGGGTGCCTAGACTGGAGAATTACTTCCTCCACTTGGAGAATCTTCCCTGCTATCCACCTAGAGTGAAGAATTATTATGAGCCAGAAGCCTCCAGGGAGACCGTGGGCTGAGAATCTTGGACCAGGCAGTGCCAGAGCCCAGAGCCAGCTCAGCACACCCACAGCCAGTTGCCCCCTTGGAGGGTTTTATTAAGACAGCCGCCCAATGGTGCTTCTGGTCTCCTTCTCTTAGCAAGTGTTCCCCTAAACAATCTCTCCTTAATGTTCAGTCCCCACTCCCTTCCGGGGCTGTGGCCTCTAACTTGGAGAAACTTCTGAAGCTTCAGGTTGGGGTGGTCCAACCTACCACACACACCACCCTGACTCAGTCCCACTCCCATCCACCATTTCCCAACTCTCCTGGATGCTGTGGTCTGAGAGGGTGTGTGGGCCGCTTAGGCTCAGCCGCTGGGAAAGGGGTGGGGAAGAAGTCGGAAGCAGCCCTTCCCGGAGGAGAGGCTATGCCTTCCCAGGCCTCATTACCATCCATTCCTGATTCTCTATTGAGGCACTTCTCAAAATGTGGTCTGTGGGCCCCTGGGGCTCCCTAAGACACTTTTAAGGGATCCACAAGGTCGTAATAATTTTATGATACTATTAAGACATTATTTGTCTTTTTCTCTGCATTGACACCTGCACCGAAGGTGCAAAGGCATGGTGGGTAAAGCTGCTGACACCCTCATGAGCTGAGGCAAGGGCATCCAACTGTCCACGTAGTCACTGTATTTTCCTCCAGCACATGTTCATGGTTTAAAAAAAAAGTAAGGCCACTTATGAATGTCCTTTAGGAAGCGGTTGAACTAATGAATTTTATTAAATCATTGCGTACACATCTGTTTAATATTCCATGTGACAAAATGAGAAGTACACGTTAAGCACTTCCGTTGTATATTAAAAGCAGACACTCATCTCAAGGGAAAAGCACTTGTATGATTGTTGGAGTGGTGAGCTGAACTAGCCACTCCTTTCAGGAAACACCGTTTTTACTTAAAGAACAACGGATAAGCTATGGCTAATCAGACTTGCATTATGGGCAGAAATTTCTTTGAAAGTGAATAAAGTGAGCTTGTCACTTCAAGGAAAACAATTAACAGAATTTGTGGCCAGCAATAAAATGTGAGTGTTTATGTGAAAATTAGAATTTGGAAAACTTATATCCACCACCATGAATCTGACAGCTTCCCAACACTTAAAATCTTTTCTGATGAGGTCAGCTAACAAACACAATTTTTAAAATCTTGCATAATGAAACGTGTCAACATTTGGAGGATTTACATAACTCAGTGAAGTAATATTTTCCAAATGTCCCATGCATGATGTTACAAGATCATGCATGGGTAATAGAACTATTTGAAGTACAAGAACCACTGATATATTTTCTTATAAGAGAATAAAGTGTTCATTGATATGCTTTCAATTTCCACATTGCAAATAACCTTTAAGGAACTACGATTTATCGAGTTTTAGTGTAGTATCAAGGAGGAAGAGCTACAATTATTTTTAAGTGCTATTAAAAATACCTTTTCTAACTACATATCTGGGTGAGGTTGGATTTGCTTCACATACTTCAACCAAAACAACATATCACCACAGATTGAATGCAGAAACAGATGTGAGAATCCAGCTGCCTTCCATTAAGTCAGACATTAAAGAGGTTTGCAAGAATGTAAAATAAGGCCATTCTTCTCCTAATTATTTGTTTTGTAAGATATTACTTTGCATAAAATGTTTCTATATTAACATGAAATAGGTTTATTATTATTTTAAAAATAAATTGATGCAGTTGTTCACATTTCTGTTTTAATTTCCAATATAGGAAATACTGATACATAGAACCCACATAAACAAAAGCTCTTTGGAGGCCTCAGTAATCTTTTAAGAGTGTAAAAAATTCCTGAGACCAAAAGGTTTGAGAATGTCTGCTCTGGCTCACTGTTCCCTGCCACCACCATCTCCTTTCCTTGGACCTGGAGCCCTAGTGGCATCCAAGCCCAAAGGCCAAGTTCCTAAGCCACAAAGGCCAGCCTTAGATTTCTGGGTGCCCTAGAGGGATTCCACTTTGGGGTGGTCTGTGAGGGGTCCAGACTGTGTGTCTCCAAACCTATCTTGTCCCCACAACCTATCTCCCAACCCATCCCCCACATACACATATGAAGAACAACTATATGCAGTAAAGACCCATGTCTTCCTTGTATAGCTTTTGATCCTGAGCTAGTTCATCTCTTAGGCATTATTTTCCTCAACAATAAAAAGCAGGTATTAATATTTACAACCATCCTTCTACATATTGTGAGCCATTGATCGTACACCAAATACGGAATGTTCGTACGTTAAGAATGTTCATGTTTGCATATTGTTTGGCTTTATCAATAAAAATTTTTTGAAGAAAGCAAAAATAAAACAAAAAACCATCCCTTTAGGGCTGTTGGAAGAATTACGTGAGAGGAAGGGTATACACTAGATATTCTGTAGTTTGTGCCTGCAGAGCCACTCTCGGGACTTTCAGATGCTGGTCTCTACCCTGGAGGCTGCCAGCTGGGTTTTGCCAATGGAGGAAATGGCCGGAGACCCCAGAGGACTGGAGGAGAAAGAGGTTGGAGAGTTTATCACTTTCCTACTATGTCCTACATGCAAACGTGTACACACATGTGCATACACATGCACACAGTTTGGCTGTGCCTCTAGAAGAGGCAGAGTTCCTGATAGGCAGCCCCCTCCTCCCCTTGTACCTTTAGGACTAAAGGTGGTTCTTTGCTAGCCCAGAGGTGCCTAACCACCCTTTGCTGATTTCCTTTAACAGCCCATATCTTTGTCGATAGTTCCTCCCTTAAATACTTTTCAATTACCTTGTCTGGGTATGTCATTTATTCCCTGCAGGGACCTTGACTGATAAAGGGTATCAAATCCAATGTGGTAAATTGAATTGGGGAGCACAGTTTAGACACGTTCTGGGTCTCAGTTCACATTCTGGTGCGTGTGGACCCATTGTAAATAAGAATTCTTCAAGATGTTACTTTAATTGAGGTGTGGCCCCACTGAATCAATTTGGCTTTAATCCAGATTACTGGATTAAATACTGTTCTTTATAGGCAGAGTAGAAGTTCAGAGGGAGGGAGAAGCAAGGAGAGGCTACCATGTGATTGCCATGTGACCAAAAAGCCAAGGACCAAGGATCACTGGCGGCCAGCCCCGCAATGCCACAGTCTTCAGGAAGAAACCATCATCTGGCTGATGCCGCAATTCAGGCATCACACTCCACCTCAAAGTGTGAGCCAATAAATTCCCGTTGTTTGGACCAACCCATTGTACAGTAGTTGTTCTAGCAGTTAGGAAACTAAAATAGCCTGTAATCTTTGAAGTGTCTGTACCAAAGAAAGGGAATTTTTCTTTCTGACCTAAAGTCTCCCACGACTCCTGGGCATCCCCCTCTCCTGATCTGCCTGCCTGGAAAGGCAGAAGATGATTTTACTCTACTCAAGGCAGTTAACTTTCAGCACTATTTATGTTCAAGGCACAAAACTAAGTTCAAGAAATGATTCCTTACTCTGAAACAGAACAACTGAATACTCTGTGCTTTCCTGTTTTTGTGCCTAAACTCATGATAGTCCCTCGGTTCACCCCTCACCCCCACGCACCATACTTTTCTCTTTCCATCATTCAAAACCCTCCGATGTCACTTTCTTCAGAAACCTTTCCATACCCCCCAACCATAAAATGGTCTTTCCCCTCCAACACCTCTTTTAAAGCACTTCTCTTTTTTAACTTGCATTATTAAATTTGATTCAACATACACTTATCCAGTGCTTGTTGGATGCCAAGCTCCGGGCCAGATTGAACAGTGGAAGGAAAAATATTACACAGTAACCACCCTGGAGGTGCTCACTCTTTAGGTGGAGGGACAGAAACATAAATACCTATGATGCAAAGAGAACGAGGTCATAAAGGAAGTTTGCAGAAAATGCTGTAGGTTTAGGTTAAAGGAAACACTATGGAAACATCTAGATAGATGTGGGGCGATCAAGAATATTACAAGGATGGCAGCACTCTCCAAGGAGTAGGTGAAAGCCTCAGTCTAAGAGAAGCCCAGCACAAAGGCTCTTCCAATATGAAACAGAGCACAGGACCACGGAGGAGGCTGCTTGCTTCATAAATAGCCTGAAGCAATGCTCTGGATTACTTCTATGTCTGCAGCTGGACTGCAAAGATAGAGGACTTTCCCATACTGTGGTGATGGGACTCAGAGGTCCCTCATTGCCCAATGGACCACAGAAGCTTGAAGTCTGATGAAGGCAAATCTCATCCATTAACACAGAATCCTTGATGGTGAATGACAGTATGGTGCCCCCAAAACCCACACACACACAAAAAAACGAGACAGCACTACCAGCAGTCTCCAAGCCAGGCACCAGTCCAGATAAATCATTTTTCATCCTTCTCTCCCCAGGCTCATGAGGTCTTGTAAACCCCCTTGTTACCCAGATACCGAAATGGAAAGGCAGGGAGAGGGAGAAGATATCACAGAGACAGAGCATTTACCCAAAAAAAGAACACATTACAAAATTATTTTTCTGACAAGATGGCAAATTGGTATAGGTTGTTGGCTTTCTCCCCCAAAATTAACCTTGGAGAAAGTATAGCAGAGAAAAGAATACAGGGACCTGAGGATCTATAAATAATACTGTGAGTAATCCCTGGGGAGAGAGAAGGATCCCAAAAACTGAGAACAGTTGTGCATGTGGAGGCGAGAGGTGGGTGGGTAAATTGGGACAGGGAGGGCAGAAGCTCTAGCGGGAGAAAGGTTGGGGGAAGCTCTAGAGTCTTGGGCATCCCCACCCCCACTCTACACATACACACACACACACACAAACACACACACACACACACAAACACACACAAACACACACACAGTTACCTTGAGATGATCTTTGTCTGCCTCCAGGATTCCAAGAGCATTATTAGAAAAGTCCTAAAATCCTGCTGGCTGAGATCCAATGAGACCAGAGGTGGGCTTCCAGCTGCTGTTAGACTCTGACTGATCTGTTGGAAGTTCTGTTGGACCTCCAGCCTCTGTGTTGGAGGCTGTACAAAGTCTGCTTCTTGCAAAGGAAAATGCCAGACAGAGTTGGCGCACAGTGAGGAAGGAGCATATATAGGGGTAAATTGGAGAGGTAGGGGAATGGTGGTGATTGGGACAAATCAAAAGGTTTTCTGTGGAATCAGGGATTTTCTGCCTTAGGGCTCATCTCCCTCCTCTTTAAGTTAACCAGAAAGTAACAGACTAGGACTTCAGACCCACCACTACACACTACCAGACTGAGTAACCATTGTCCCAAGAGATCATAAAGTTATAGGCCAGGATGATTTGACCTTGAGAAACAAAACCACCCTGAAAGAAAGACAACTGAACAGCTGTAACACATGAAATAAATAGAAGGGATAAATAACTGGATGGATACTCATGAGGACAGAATTACTGAACTGGAAGCTCACATTGAGGAATACTCCCAAAAGGCAACGTGAGAAGATAAAAAAGATTAAACACAAAAAGGTTTTTTTTGCACTAAGACACATTAAAGGTAAAGGGAAATACTAATATCCAAATAATGAAGTTCCAAGGTAATAAAAAAAAGGGGAGAAAATATTTGAAGAAATAAGGAAAAAAGTTTCAGATTGAAAGGATTTATAGCTTGCCCAATAGAATGGATAAGGATATACCCACACCTGCACATATGTTAGTGAAAATAAGAAACATCAAAGATACAGAATAAATTCCAAATGTTTCCAGAAGGAAAAACTGTCACCTAAAATGATAAAGTCTCAGATTTCATCAGATTTCTTAACAGTGTGTTAAATGCAGGAAGGCACAGAGAAATATTTTCAAAGTATTAAAGCAAAAGAACATTCAACTTGGAATTTTATAGCAGGACATATTATCATTTACAACCCAAGAGTACCGCTAGGATATTTTCAGTCACAAAAGGTGTGCCAGTTTGAAAGGATCATGTGCCCTAGGAAAACCATGTTTTAATCCTTATCCATTTTGTGGAGGCAGCCCCTTCTTTTAATCTTTACTCAATACTGTAGTTTGGAGAATTTGTTAGATTGTCTCCACAGAGATATAGCACGCCCAGTTATGGGTATTAACTTTTGATTAAAGGGAGACGCGACTCCACCCATTCCAGGTGGGTCTTGATTAGTTTACTGGAATCCATTAAAAGAGGAAGCATTTTGGAGAAAGCTTCAGTGTCACCAGAGCCCATGCAGCTAGAGACCTTTGGAGATGAAGAAGGAAAATGCCCGTGGTGAAGCTCCACAAAACAAGGAGCCTGTAGAGAAAGCTCGCAGACATTGCCATGTTCACCATGTGCCTCTCCAGATGAGAGAGAAACCCTGAACTTCATCGGCCTTCTTGAACCAAGGTATCTTTCCCTGGATGCCTTAGACTGGACATTTCTATAGCCTTGCTTTAATTTGGACATTTTCACAGCCTTAGAATTGTAAACTTGCAACTTAATAAATCCCCCCCTTTAAAAGCCATTCTGTTTCTGGTATATCACATTCCAGCAGCTTTCAAACAAGAACAGAAGGCCTCAGAAGTTTGCCATACAAAATTCTATTTTGGGCAGGCCATGGTGGCTCAGTGGCAGAGTTCTTGCCTGACATGCCAGAGACCTGGGTTTGATTCCTGGTGCCTGCTCATGTAAAAATAAATAAATAAAAAATTTTAAATCCTATTTTGAAAACACTCTTGGAAGAGTACTCAAATATAAAGAGAAACCAATCCAGGAAACTCCTACAAGAGAAATAGAATGGAAGAATGATTAAATTACTTAATAACGTTTATTAATGTCTAAAAAAGCAAGGATCAAATAGAGACAAAGACATATCTATAACACCCTAAAACTAAAATTTTAGACATAAATCAACAAAAATCAGTAAGAATCTTAAATTAAAGGCAACCACCATAAGAATAAAAATGGAAATTATAACTTTTAAATAAGCATAAGAATTTGATCTATTTAATGGAAATTATAAAAGGACAAAAAAATAAAAGGAATGGAGAGCAAATGGAAAATGGAAAATAAGATAATAGAGATTAAAACACAGAGGCTCTTTCTATAATTGAGAGTATGGAATTGCTGCAGCAATAGACAGACCACTAAAACAAAGTACAAAGTACAAAACGGATCAAGTACATAAGGAAATTTAGCATATTTATAAAGGTGTCATCTCAAATTACAGGGAAAAGATGGATTTTTAAATAAAAGATGAGGAGAAAACTGGATAACCAGCCAAAAGGATAAAATTGTAACCATATCTAAGAATAAACTGCAAATAGACCAGAGATGTATGGTATAAAATTGGAACCACACAGGTAGTAAAGGAGAGTAGAGTAAATTGCTTTACCATCCAGGAGTGGGGAAAAACTTCTTATTGTGAGTCAAAATCCAAATAAAATATTAATGAATTCAAATACTTAAAAGAAACTATGCATGACTAAAATCACCATAAATAAAGTTAAAAAGGCACATTATACACTGGGAAAATATTTACAATACATTTCACAGTTAAAGGGGTAATATCTCTTGTATGTAAACAATTCTTAAAAATCAAGAGAAAAATGTCTCAATAGATAGTGAACAAACAAACAAAAAGACATACCAATGTTCCTCATAACTATGAAATATTAGTCAGAATAAGATAAATGCCAATTAAAATAACACTGAAACCACTTTGCAACTATGAAATTGGCAAAATTTCAAAAGCTTGACAAAGCAGACTCTTAACAAGGATATGGGGAAATAGGCACTCAAATACCATGTTGGTGCAAGTGCAAAAATGGATCAACCCTGGAGAAAGAATTTGGCAATATCAAATGAAACTATGTATGCATTTAACCCTTGACATAATAATCCAACTTCTATTAATTTATTTTGAAGATCCATGCCAAAAATAGGGGAAAAATGCACAAACTTATATACGGTAGTATTATTTATATAATAAAATGTTGGGAACAATTTACATTCATATCCATGGAATATAAATATATGTAGAATAAGCTTTGGTATAGCCATACAATGGACTATATAAAGCTAAAAAGAATAAGAAATGTCTCTGTGAACTGATATGAAATAATTTCCAGGATATTCTTTTTTATTTTTAAGTAAAAATTAGATAATAAGGGTGGTGCAAAGGTGGCTCGGTGGCAGAATTCTTGCCTGCCATGCCAGAGACCCAGGTTTAATTTCTGGTGCCCGCCCATGCAAAAATAAATAAATAAAATAGATAATAACCTATATATTTTTGTAAGAAAGCAAAATAAAACATGCCAATTTTTGCAAAAAGAAACAAGGATGATAAATCAAAATTCAATGAAATTAGTAACCTACAAGGATATGAAGTGCTAGAAAGTACTAGGGGAAAGATTTAAGGAAGGGAAAGAAACTTCTCTAAGTACACTTTTTGTATAATTTTCATTTTCAACACTTGAAAATATTTTATTCAAAATAAAAGTGTCATCAAACATGGGAAAAAGACCTTAAAGTTGAATATAAATGAAGCAAGTGAACCTATCTGCATATCAAATTGATAATATTTAGTTATCTTATATTGAAAGAAAAAAGTAATCCAACTAACTTTTGTACATGGTACTTGGACTGTACATTCTCAGTGGGTGTTTTAGTTTCCCAGCTGCTAAAACAAATACCATATAAAGGGTTGGCTTAACAATAGGAATTTATTGGCTCATGATTTCCAGGGCTAGAAGGGTTTCTTCTGCCCAGGGTTGGGTCTGGCTGAACAAGAATCTTTGGGTTCCTCGGCTCTCCCATTCCATGACAACTTCTCCTTTCTCCTCCAGATTCCACTGACTTCCAGCTTCTTGCTCATACCTGTGACCTCATCTTTCTGTGATCTTCTCTATAAAGCGTCCAATAATAGGATTAAGACCCATCCTGATCAGGATGGGGAAAACCTTAACTGAAAAGGTCCTATTCACAATGGGTCCATGCCCACAGGAACGGATTAAGAACATGTTTTTCTAGGGTACATCAATCCAAGCCACGACACTGTTTTAGACACATATATGTTTGTAATTGTATATCTTCCTGATGAACTGTCCTTTTTACCAGTTTAGAATGTCTCTATCCCTGGTGATACTCTTTGTTTTGAATCCTATTTTACCTGATTTAAAAATAGTCATTTTAACCTTCTTATGATTGCTGTTTACATAGCATATGTTTTTCCATTTATTTTCTTTAAACCTATCTGTACATTTGTATTTAAATTGTGTTACTTGAAGGCAGCATATAGGAGGGTCTTGCTTTTACATCTACTCTGTCAATCTCTGCTTTTTAATTGAAGAGTTAGACCATTAGTATGTACTGTAAATTTTTATTTATTTATTTATTTTGCTTATTTAGTTCTACCATTTTACTAGTTGTTTCCTTTTGGGGGGGATATTATCTAAATCACTTTTACAGTCTAGTGAAACAGGCGTTATTATTCCAGTTTTGCAGACAGTGAAACAGTAACTGAGAAGGTAAACAATTTGCCATAAGCAAGCAGCTAGCAAGCAATGAACTCAATACCAGATCTGATAGTTGCAAAGTTGATGCACTTCTGTTAATGTACAGAAAAGACATCAGAGATCTGAATCTTTACCTGGTACCTGACAAGAAGGAACCAGATTGCTAGACAACCAGATTACTGGCCAATTTCTTCCCAGCAGCTTTTACTCTCAGCTGTCTCAAATCATGGTTTTATTTGGTGTAGATTATTGGTTAAATCTATATACTACAAAAAAGCAGGCTGTGACTAAAAAATAATGCTCTGTTTATAGAATTATTGTTTTATTACATAGTGTACCTATAATATATGCATAGTACATCTGACTGGGCCATTTTTTTTAACTTTTTTATTTTATAATATAACATATATACAAAGCAAAGAAAGAAAAAAGTGATAGTTTTCAAAGTACTCTTAAACAAGTAGTTACTTGTTGGAAAGATCCCAGAGTTTGTCATGGGCTACCATACCATCATCTCAGATTTTTCTTTCTAGCTGCTCCTGAGCATTGGAGGCTAGAAGGAATAAATATTTTTTATCATCACAATCAACTTTTTTTTCTTTTTTGTGAAAAATCACATATATACAAAAAAGCAATATAACTGAAAACATAGCACAACAATTAGTTGTAGAACAGATTTCAGAGTTTTGTATGGATTACAATGCCACAATTTTAGGGTTTTACTTCTAGCTGCTATAAGATACTGGAGACTAAAAGAAATATCAATATAACGACTCAGCAATCATACTTTATGTTTAAACCCTACCTTCTCTGTATAACTCCACCATCACCTTTGGTCTTTCTACCCCACTCTGTAGGGGTATTTGGACTATGCTCATTCAAACTTTTTCATGTTGGGAGGAGCTGTCAATAATATGGGGTAGGGAGATGGAACTAGCTCATGTTCTGGAGAGGTTGGGCCCCCTAGGTTCAGGACTTATCTGGTCCAAGGACCTATCTGGAGGTTGTAGGTTTCTAGAAAGTTACATTATTTCATGAAACCGTTTTAGAATCTTATATATTGCCCTAGGTATTCTTGAGGATTGGCAGGAATAGTTTTGGTTAGGATTTGGCAAGTCATGATAGGTAGCAATGTCTAACTGAAGCTTGCATAAGAGTGACCCCCAGAGTAGCCTCTAGACTCTATTTGAACTCTCTCAGCCATCGATACCTTATTTGTTACACTTCTTTTCCCCTTTTTGGTCAGGATGGCATTGTTGATCCCATGGTGCCAGGACTGGATTCCTCTCAGGGAGTCATATCCCACGCCACCGGGGAGACTTTCATCCCTGGATGTCATGTCCCACATAGGGGAGAGGACAACGATTTCACTTACATACTTGAGTTTAGAGAGAGTCTGTGACTACATCTGAGCAATGAAAGAGGTCTTCCAGAAGTAACTCTTAGGCATACCTATAGGTAGGCTAAGCTTCTCTGCTACTTACATAAGTTTAACAAGAGCAAATATTTGTTTTCTATTTTTCAACTCTATTTTTGTTCCTCTGCCCTCCCTTTTCAGATTTCTTTTGGATTATTTGACCATATTTTAGTCTATATTTTAATATATCATTGAAATTTTGGCTAACACTTTAGTATTATTTTTTAGTAGTTGCTAACTTTTCACATTCAAGTGAAATATAGAAGTTAGACAGACATACAAAGTCCTTTATTTCTCCCACAACTGAACTTTATGTCATATTTTCACTTATGTTTTATCCTTATGCATTGAAAACTCCACCAGGCAATATAATTTTTGCTTTCAATAGTCACACATTTTAAAAAACTGAAGAGGAAACAAAATAGTCCTTTACATTTACCAGAGAGACAATAATACCCAGTAACAATGAACATACCTAATACCCAGATGATGGGCTCTAAATATCATTTGCTGTTAAAAGGATACAAGATTCCTTAAAGAAATGGTTGAATCCAAGGATACAAACAGGGAAGTACAAAATGAACTCAGAACATCTTTTTACACCAGAACATAAAGGGAGTTCTCTAAAAAATGATGGGGATATATCAGAAGGACACAAAAACTAGCCTAAAGGGGACCTTCTGATCAAATCTAGATCAATTTTCAATTAAAAAAAAAATCTATGCATTGAGACTTCTGGTCAACCCAGATAGCAGTATAAATTGCTCCAAGATGCCATTCTCTCACAGAAACTTTGAACATCAAGCAGAAACTGGCAGAGTCCTCTTCCTCAAAACTCTGGAAAACAGTTAAAGGGCTGCAGTAACTGGGTGAGTGCCAACTCAAGAAAATTCAGCTTTAAAAAACAGTAGGAGGCAGTGCCTCCCCATGCCAAAAAGAAAAAGAAAAACAAACAAAACAAAACAAAAAAACAGTAGGAAGGCAGGCAAGGGTGGCTCAGCAACAGAATTCTCACCTGCCGTACCAGAGATCCAGGTTCAATTCCCGGAGCCTGCCCATGCCAAAACAACATAACAACAACAAAAAGACAGAAGGAGGAGCTTGTGGCTTGCTTGCTAGCCCTTGTCCCAACCCCTACTGGCACAGTATGGAGCCATTATGGGTCTATGACCCTGTCCCAGAGGGAACAGACCATGATGTGTATACTGCGGTGCTTGTGCATTGGTGCCAATCTATCAAGTGGCAGCTTAAAAGACTGAACCAGGAACCTTGTCTCAGTTTACACTCCCAGAACTTGTCCTGCAGGCAGAAGCAGCATGTAGACAGCTAAAGTATTATAGGACACAATTAAGTCAAAGAGGCCTGGAGCAAAGGATTACCAGCTTCCTGTAACACAACAGAGCTTGTGCGAATGGGAAAAAGTCTATTTCAGTTGCACTAGAGGAAGGATTTGAATTTCTGTAAACAGTGGAATTCCTAAGGCCACAAACAAGCCCAAGCCCAAGATAAGACACAGACTCAGAAAAGATGGAAAAGACCCTGAAATTCACATTTGCCTCAGACTGATCTTCTTGATAGGAGGACTAAAGCTCTGAAAGAGAGTATCGGCCAGAGCAGAGCCAATTTGAAAACAACATAAAATGGTATTTTTTGACTTGGTTTTTTGGGTTTGTTAGCTTCTGACACTCAAGGAAATCTCTGTCATATCATAGGAATACTGTGAACAATTTACATCAACAAGTTAGATACCTAGATGAAATGGACAAATTCCTAGAAACACACAAATTGCCCACATTGACTCAAGAAGAAAAAGAAGATCTCAACAGACCGATAACCAGTAAAGAGATTGAATCAATAATCAAAAATCTTGTGATGAAGAAAAGCCCAGGACTGGTGAATTTTACCAAACAGTCCAAGAAGAATTAATACCAATCTTGCTCAAACTCTTTTTAAAAACTGAAGAGGAAGGAACACTCCCCAACTCATTCTATGAGGCTAACATCATTGTAAAACCAAAGCCAGATAAAGATATCAAGAGAAAAGAAAATTAAAGACCAATACCCACTATGAATATAGATGTAAAAAATTCCTCTTCAAAACACTAGCAAACTAAATCCAATAGCACATCAAAAGAATTATACCAAGTGGGATTTATCTTATGTATGCAAGCATGGTTCAATATGAGAAAATGAATTAATGAAATACACCACATTAATACACTGAAGGGGAAAAACCACATGATCCTCTCAATTCATGCAAAAAAAAAAAAGGCATTTGACAAAAACCCCGCACCTCCTCTTGATAATATCACTCACAAACTAGGAATAGAAGGAAACTTCCTAAACATGATAAAGAGCATATATGAAAAACCCATAGCCAACATCATTCTCACTGGTGAAAGACTGAAAGCTTTTCCCTTAGGATCAGGAACTGGACAAGGATCCCGACTATCACTACTATTATTCAATACTATACTGGAAGTTCCAGCCAAGGCGATTAGGAAAAAAAAAAAGAAAAAAAAAAAAAAAGGAAATAAAAGGCATATATATTGAAAAAGAAGAAGGAAAACTTTCCACAATTGCAAATGGCATGATCCTATATATAGAATATCTTGAAAACTCCACAATAAAGCTACTAGAGCTAATAAATTAATTCAGCAAAATGTCAGGTTCAAGATCAACATGAAAACTTTAGAAGTGTTTCTATACAGTTTTAATGAACAAGGAAAAAAGTCCACTTACAATAGCAACTAAAAGAATCAAATAGCTATGAATGATTTTAAACCATAGCAATTTATACATTCAACGCAATCCCAATCAAATTCCAATAGCGTTCTTTGCAGAAATAGAAAAGCCAATCATATTTGCATAGAAGGAAAAGGAACACTGATTGGCTAAATCATCCTGAAAAAGAAGAATGAAATTGGAGAATTCACACTTTCTGAAATTTAAAACTTATTAGAAGGCTACAGTAATCAAAACAGCATGGTATTAGCACAAGGACGGACATATAGAACAACAGAATTAAATTAAGAGTCCAGAAATAAATCCTCACACTGTTAATCTATTGGTTTTTGACAAGGGTGTCAAGTCTACCCAATGGGGAAAACTAGTTTTTTAAACAAATAGTGCTAGGAAAACTGGATTTCCAAATGTAAAGAATGAAGTTGGACCCATACTTCACATCATACATAAAATTAAACTCTAAATGGATCAAAGACCTAAATATAAGAACCAAAACTATAAAACTCCTAAAAGAAAACATAGGGATGCATCTTCAGAATGCTGTGTTAGTCAATGGTTTCTTTGACTTTAGACCAAAAGAATAGTCAACAAAAGAAAAAATATTTAAATAGCTCTTCATTAAAATTAAAAACTTTGGTGCATAAAAAAACTATCATGAAAGTAAAAGACAATCTACAGAATGGGAGAACATCTTTGGAAACCACAATCCAAAAAGGATTTAATATCCAGAATATATATATATATATATCAACATTCTACAACTCAAAACAAAAATACAAACAACCTAATTTAAAAATGGGCTAAAGACTTGAATAGAAATTTCTCTAAAGAAGATATGCAAATGGCCCATAAACACATGAAAATATGTTCAACATTATTAACCATTAGACAGATCAAAACTACAGTGAGATACCACTTTGTACTCATTAAAGTGGCTACTACTTAAAAAAAAAACAGGAAATAACAGGTGTCAGAGAGGATGTGGAAAAATAGGAACACTCCTTCATTTAGTGGGAATGTAAAATTGTGTGGGCAGTGTGGAAAACAGCTTGGTGGTTCCTCAGAAAACTAAGTATAAAATTACCACATGACCAAGAAAATCCACTTTTAGGTATATACCAAAATGACTGAAAACAAGAACTCAAACCAACCCTTGCATGCCAATGTTATAGCAGCCCATTCACAATTACCAAAAGCAACCCAAATGTTTATCAACAGATACATGGATAAACAAAACGTGGCATATATATATTACACATACACACAAGGGGATATTATTCAGTCACAAAAGTTATTGAAAATATGATGCATGTGACAATATAGGTTAGCATTGTGGTTCATTGAATTATGTCCCCTGAAAAAGTCATATTCAGGTCCCAACACCTGGTCTTATGAATGTGAATCCATTTGTAAAAAGGACCTTTAAAGTTGTTATTAGTTGGCATGTACCCACACTGAATGAGGGTAGGCTTCATTTCACTATGGCTCAAATTCCTTCAAGCAAGGAGAATTGGACATAGAAGCAGAGCCACAAGAAGCAGCCAGAAGCTGAAAGTCAGCAGAACCTGAAGTGTGAGAAGACACCATTATGCGCCTTGCCAGATGATGGAAAAGCCAAATGTTTTGGTTTGTAAAGCTGATAAAATGCTATATACTAGAAATGGACTAGCTTTTAACAACGGAGATTTATTAGCTTACAAGTTTCAATTCTAAGGCTGTGAAAATGTCCAAATTAAGGCATCAGCAGGATGATACCTTCCTTGAAGACTGATTATCGGCAACCCCTCTGTCAGATAGCAAGGCGCATGGTGACATCTGCTGATCCTTTTCTCCTGGGTTTCATTGATTCAACTTCTGGCTTCTCCACCTGTGGCTTTTTCTCTCAACTTCTCTGAGTGTTGCTCTGGGAGCACCTCTGAATTTCATCTCTTAGCTATTCTGAGCTTTTTTTTGTCTTTTATTCTCTCAAAAAGGACTCCAGTAAAAGATTAAGACCCACCCAGGGGCAGACCTCAACAGAAAAAATCTAATCAAAAGTTCCCACGTACAGTAGGTTTGTACCTACAGGGATTGATTAAAAGGACATGGTCTTTTCTAGGGTACATAGCAGCACACTAAGGAACTACCTCCCCAAGGAACCCCAAAGATTGCTGGCCAACCAGAAGATAGCAACCCTGGGATAAGTCAAGGCTTCTAGTCTCTGAAACCATGAGCCAATAAATTCCTGTTGTTAAACCAACACACTGTGAAGTTTTTTTTTAATTGAAAGTGGAGTGCTGTTATTACAAATACCTAAAAATGTGAAAATAGCTTTGGAATTGGACAATGGGTAAAGTCTAGAATAATTGTAAGGTGCTTGATAGAAAAGGCCTAGATTGCTTTGAAGAGATTTTCATATAAATATGAGCCTTAATGATACCTCCGATAAGGCTTTAGAAGAAAATTACTAATGTGCTACTGGGAATTGGAAGGGAGGAAATTCTTGTTATAAAATGGCAGAGAATTTGCTAAAATGATATTCTCATAGAAGGCAATACTTGCAAGTGATGAATTTGGATATTTAGCTGAGGGGATTTCCAAGCTAAGTGTGGAAAGTGGAGCCTGGTTTCTCTTTGCAGTTATGAAAGGATAGGGATAAGTTGAGTATTAAACTCTTAAGCATAAAGAAATAGCAATTACCAAATTTATGGACATTTGATCTTTGATAAGGCCCCCAAATCCACTGAATTGGGACAGAATAGTCTTTTCAATAAATGGGCATGGGAGAACTGGATTTCAACAGCCAAAAGAATGAAAGAGGACCCTATCTTACACCCTATACAAAACTTTATTCAAAATGGATCAAAGACCTGAATGTAAGAGTCAGCACCATAAAACTTCTTGAAACAAATGTAGGGAAACATGTTCAAGATCTAGTAATAGGAATTAGCTTCTTAAACTTTACACCTAAAGCACAAGCTGTGAAAAAAAAAATAGACAAATGGGAACTCCTCAAGATCAAGAGCTTCTGTGCATGAAAAGACTTTGCTAAAAAGGTGACGAGGCAGCCAGTTCAACGGGAGAAAATATTTGGAAACCACATATCAGGTAAAGGCTTGATATCCTGTGTACATAAAGAAATTATACAGCCCACCAACAAAAGAACAAACAACCCAATTATAAATGGGCAGAGGAAATGAATAGGCACTTTTCTGAAGAGCAAATACAGATGGCTAAAAAGTACCTGAAGAGCTGCTCATCTTCATTGGCTATAAGGGAAATGCAAATTAAGACAAGAATGAGATATCACCTCACACTTTAAGAATGGCTGCTGTTAAACACAAAGGAAACTTTAAATGTTGGAGAGGATGTGGAGAAATTAGAACACTTATTCATTGTTGGTGGGAATGTAAGCTGGTTCAGCCACTGTAGAAATCAGTTTGGTGATTCCTCAGAAAACTAAATATTGAGTTGCCCTATGACTCGGCAATACCATTACTCAATATACACCCAGAAGAGTTAACGGCAGTGACGCGAACAGACATTTGCACATGGATGTTCATAGCAGCAGTATTCATAATCGCCAAGAGATGGAAACAATACAGGTGCCCATCAACAGATGAGAGGATAAACAAAATGTGGTATATACATACAATGGAATAGTATGCAGCATTTAGACAAAATGATGTCCCGAAGCATAAGACAACATGCAAGGACCTTGAGAACATAATGCTGAGTGAAATAAGTCAGGCACAAAAGGACAGATACTGTATGATTCCATTATTATGACTCTGATAAAGCTGCCAGTGTTTTGGAGTGGCTAGAAGGAGAAATCTGGGAGGAGGGCATGGTGACCCATGACAGACTCTGGGAACTGTTCTGTAACTGCTTGTTGGGGTTTGCTTTGAAAATTGTTGCTTTTCTTTATGTATACATATATATACTTGTGTGTGTGTATATACTGTATTTTACAACAAAAAAGTTTTTAAAAAACTATAGGTAGTTATAGTAATATTAGATAAAATAAATTCCTGAAATCAAAAATTTGAAAATATTTAGTAACATAGCTCAGTACTATAGAAAAGTTGATATTTGTACTAACTTTCTACTTGATATTTTGAGAATGCACGTGGTTTTGAGTTAATTGAATGGTGTTAAAGATACTGCTTATATTTAGAATTCAAGTAACTCTGATATCTGTATTTATAGATTTTTTCTTTCTTTGCTTTAATTTTAAGTTGGTTTGTGAAACATGTTTTTGTACAAACAGGCTTTACAATGATTATTTAGATTTTTTTTTCTGTTAATATGCCTATGGATAAGCTAAGATATCCATTTTAGGTAGTTACAATTTCCGTATGTTAATTGTAAAAATATTTGTATTTTCATATTTTCTTGAAATCAAGAAAATATTTAGTAACATAGGTCATTACTATAGCAATGCAGATATTTGTAAGAACTTTCTACTTGATATTTTGAGAATATTCACAGTTTTGACAGCTGATCAAATGGTATCTAAGTTAGTGTTTAATACTTAGAATTTAAGAACTTTTCTGTCTGAATTTGTAGATTTTTTCCTTGTTGCCTTAATTTTAAATTAGTTTATGAAACTTACTGCACAAACACAGGCTTTATGATGACTATATGGAAAATTTTGGTCAATATACCTATGGTTAAGCTAAGATTTCCATTTTTGGTGGTTCTAAGTGTATCGTTTGTTTTCTTAAAAAAAAGAAAAAGAAAAGAAAAAGCAGCAGCAATTGATCATTTTGAAAATTCTCAGTCTATCCAAATAGTGTGCTCTGGGATTAGGGTCAAAAGTGGGACTATCAAAGACTTCCTTGAGCTTTTGGGAAATGACTCCCCAGAGAACAGGTTCTATATAGGGTTTAAGTGAACAGCCCTGTGCTAACGAAGGTGTGACTGAGCTTGGATCCAGACAACCATTCCAGTGGAAGTCAGGATTGGAAATGCAGCTATCCCAGGGAGGATCTGTGAAAAGTTTAATTGGCTGATAGTTTGGGCTGCCTGGAACTGAATACCAGCCAACAAGGATTTTATAAAATTTGTATGCACAGAAGCAACGCCTGAAAATGATATAGAAGGGATGAATTGAAAGAAGAATGATTTCAAAGGCAAAATCAAGGAAGCCAAGGTCTGGGTGGATTTGGACCAAAGAGATCTCCTTGGGCCAAGAAAGTGAGCGCCCACCATGTGTGCAGAAAGGGCAGGCAGGTTCCCACCTTCATTTGGATGGGGCAAGCCATTTGCGCCAGCACTTGAAGTGTATGGGCCTTATACTGTGTGATCAGGAGAGTGCGGCCATCCAAATGCTTGGAGTGTGGGGTCTATGCCAGAGCATTTGCAGACAGTCTTCCCACTATTCCGATTCTAGGAAACAGCAGAGCTGACTCCCAGAGTTTGGAGAGAGCATAGTTCCTAGGCAAGTGCTTGGAAGGTTTGGGGCTGCCCATCAGGCCCAGAGGACAAAGAATCAAGTCATAAATGATTCTCAGAACTTGTAATCTAATGGAGTTTGTCGTGCTGAGTTTCAGATTTATTCAGAACTCATGATCCGCTATTTTCCTTCTAATTTCTCATTCTGGGGTGGGAATGTCTCTCCTATGCCTTGCCACTGTTACAGGTTGGAGGCAGATGACTTGTTTTCTAGGTTTCACAGGTCTATCAGAGAGGAATTTTGTCCTAGGATGGACCACGCCCGTAACTGATTTCGGTGAGTCTTTGGGGTTGGCATTGCTCTAAAATGGTTTAAGCCTTTGGGGATGTTAAGCGCAGGGATTTATTGGCTCATGGCTTCAGAGGACAGGAGACTTGATTCTTCCTGCAGTAAGTATCGTCTGGTTGGCTGGCTTTTCTATCCCATGGCAGCTTCCAGCTTCCATTGAATTCCAGCTCCCCATGGCTTCTCTCTTGTGTAAATGTTTTTTATGCTTGCAATGGCTTCAGCCATATTGAATTAAGGATGGAATGAATATATTTTGACTGTGGAAAGAATATGTCTTTTGGGGGTTCAAAGGGTGGACTGTGGTGGGTCGAATCATGTCCTCTACAACAACATTGTTCAGGACCAACCTCCTGGTTCTCTGGGTGTGACTTCATCTTTAAGGAGGTCCTTTTAAGACGTTATTAGTTAAGGTGTGCACAAACTGAATGAAGGTGGGCCTTAATTCAATATGGCTGAAGCCATTGCAAGCATAAAAAACATTTACACAAGAGGGAAGCCATGGGGAGCTGGAATTCAATGGAAGCTGGAAGCTGCCGTGGGATAGAAAAGCCAGCCAACCAGATGATACTTACTGCAGGAAGAATCAAGGCTCCTGTCCTCTGAAGCCACGAGCCAATAAATTCCTGCGCTTAAGCCAACCCACTGTATGGTATTTGTTTCAGCAGCCAGAAAACTAATGCAAACTTTGAAGGTATCATTTCTGTGAAATAAGCCAGACAGTGACAAAGGGGTAAATATTGCATGGTCTCACTAATAGAAGTAATTAGAAAAAGTAAATTCATTTTCAGAAACTAGAACACAGTTTACTAGGTGCCAGGGTGGGGGTAGGGAATGAGGAGTTGATGCTTAATTGGTGCAGAAGTTCCATTTGAGGTAATGGAAAAGTTTTGGTAACGGATGGGGGTGATGGTAGCACAACATTGTGAATGTAATTAACACCACTGAATCACACATTTGAGTGTGCCTGCCCTGGGAAATTGTAGCTTGTAGTATATGTCACTCGAATAAAAATATTTAAAAACCAAAGAACTGTACAGCGGAAACACTGAAGCCTAATGTAAAGTATGGATGATATTTAATAGTGTAATCATAATAATATTGTTTCATCAATTTTAAAAAAAGTTTCCACACTAATGGAGGGTGTTATTAATAGAGAAAATTGTATGTGTGTGTAAGGGGTGTGTATGAAAACCCTGTGTTTTCTGCATGATTTATTCGTGAACCTACAACTTCTCTAATTAAAAATACGTAACCAGAAAATAATTAAAAATCCACACAACCATAGTAATATATTAAAAACAAAATTGTAAATGTAGAGGAGGAGGGGAAACATCATTTTTGTAGAGGAATGACACAGAATTTTAAAATATCGATTTATTTATTTATTATTATTATTATTTTTGGCATGGGCAGGCTCTGGGAATCAAACCTGGGTCTCTGATATGGCAGGTGAAAATTCTTCCATTGAGCCACCATTGCACCACTCTAAAATCATCAATTTTAAACCACTAAAGTAATATTGATTCATACAAGGATCTCAATGATGCTAAAACCATAGGGTTAAAAGTTATTGGGGTACAGTTACTCATACAATCCCAAAATATCATTCCTCAGATGACTTTTAGTGAGAAAGAGGAAAGGGTACCATTACAATGAAGAAATCTGGGGATAGCATCTTCACCAAATAATCAGTTGATAATGAGACAGCATCACATGCTTTCTGAGGTGATGCACTGAGCAGGACCAACCACTGCCTATGCGGTATAAATGTCTAAAATGTTTAACCCAGATATTATCATGAAGAAATAGTCAGACAAATGTAATTTGAGGAATAGTCTGTAAAATACCTGGCCTAGATACTTTAAAAATGTCAGATGAAAATAGTTAAAGAACTTCCTTATATTTAAGGAATCTAAAGAGATGTGATGATTTGCAGCTATGAACCCCATAAAAACATGTTCTTAAACTATATCCATTCCTGTGGTTGTGAACCCTTATAAATAGATCCTTTTAAGGAGGTTATTTCAGATAGGGCATGGCCCAGGATGGATTTTAATCCTGTTACTGAAGTGCTTATAGGGAAATTTCACAGAGAGAAAAAAGCCACAGAGGGAGCAGCCAGAAGTTGAAAGTCAACAGCACATGGAAGAGAAGGGAGAGGCCAGGAGAGGCCACCATGTGCATTGCCATGTGACAGAGGAGCCAAGGACCAAGGATTGCCAGCAGCCAGCCCCAGGACACCAGTCTTCTGGAAGAAAGCATCTCCTTGATGATGACTTAATTTGGACTTATCTTAGCCTCAAAACTGTGAGCCAACAAACTTCCATTATTTAAGCCAACCCATTTCTTGGTTTAGCATTTCTTGCTTTAGCCACAAAGAAACTAAAACATTTACCAGCTAATGCAACACATGATCCTTGGTTGACTACTAAAAAAATAAAGGCTATAAAAGATAATATTGAGACAACTGAGGAAATTTGAATATAGACTGTATAGTAGATGTAATAGTATTTGTATCCATGTTAATATTTCTGTGTTTGGACATGATAAGGGGCATATTTGAAAACCCCACAGCTAACATTATATTCAATGGTATAGGACTAAAAGCTTTCCCTCTAAGGTCTGGAACAAGACAATGATGTCCACTGTTACCGCTGTTATTCAACATAGTACTCAGAGTTCTAGTCAGAGAAATTTGGCAAGATAAAGAAATAAAACATTCAAGTTATAAGGAAAGAAATAAAAGTTTCACTATAGGCAGATGGCATAATCATATATATAGAAAGTCCCAAAAAGTCTAAAAACAAATTCAGCAAAGTGGTAGGGTACATGATCAACACACAAAAATCAGTAGTGTTCCTGTACACTAGAGCAGAAGAGTTGTGCCACCTCAGGCCTTGGAGGAGGTGGAGCATATTCCTTGGGGGTTGGGAAGAGCCTGGTTGCCACCACATGGAGGAGTTGAGCGTGTGCCCGGAGATGGCAGAGAGCCCAAGTACGGCCCTGATGCTCAGAGAGGGTGGAGCCAAGAAAAAGATGGTCTCCCCAATGTCCCCCAAGGTTGCATTTGGAAAGAGGCTGACTGCTGCAAAGGCCCATGGAAAGGGTTGGACTACTGCTTTCTAAAGCTTCAAAGATAAATGACTCTCAGACTTTGAAATCTAATGGACTTTGCCCTGGGTTTTCAAAACTGCTTGGGTCCAGTGACCCAGGTATGTTTCTTTCAATTTCTCCCTATGGAAATGGGGGTATTTATCCTATGATTGTCCCTCCTTTGTATATTGGCAGCAAATAACTTGTCCTGAGTTTTACAGGTCCAGAGCCAGAGCAGAATTTTGCCTTAGGACAGACCATACCTGTAGCTGACTTTGATGAAATTTTGTACTGTTTCTGACTTTGTCTTGTATTTGTATTGTTACTGAAATGGTTTAAGCCTTTCTGATGTTGTTATGGAATTAATGTACTTTGCATTTGGAAAGAAGGTGTCTCTGAATCTGTTGCATACCCCCAGAAAGGCCAAGTTCTTTAGTCCTTATTTAATGTTGCTGCATGGGAGTTTTTTTTATTGTTTCCGTGGAGATGTGCCCCACCTAAATGTGGGTGGTAACTTTTAAGTGATGGTTTCCATGAAGATGCGTCTCCACCCATTCAAGGTGGAGTTGCTTACTGGAGCCTTTTAAGAGGGAACCATTTTGGAAAAAGCTTTAGAGCCCATGCAGCAAAAGACCTTTGTATATGAAGAAGGAAAATGCCCCCCCCCACCCCTCCCCTGGGAGGATCTTCATGAAACAAGAAGGCTGGAGAGAAAGCTAGCAGATGTCACCAGCTGAGAGAGAAACCCTGAATATCATCAGCCTTCTTGAACCAAGGTATCTTTTCCTGGATGCCTTAGATTGGACATTTCTATAGCTTTGCTTTAATTTGGACATTTCACATGTAAACTTGCAACTCAATAAATTCCCCTTTTTAAAAGCTGTTTCATTTCTGGTATATTGCATTCTGGCAGCTTGCAAACTAGAACAACTAATAATGAGCAAGCTGAGGAGGAAATCAAGAAAAAATTCCATTTACAATGGCAACTACAAGAATTAAATATCTAGGAATAAATTTAACCAAGGATGTATCAGACTTGTATGCAAAAAAGTTACAAAACATTACTAAAAGAAATCAAAGAAGACCTAGAAGTCAAAGAAGGACATTTCATTTTCATGGATTGGAAGACTAAATACAATTAAGATGTCAATTTTACCCAAATTGACTTATAGATTCAATGCAATCCCAATCAAAATTCCAACAACCTACCTCACAGAAATGGAAAAGCCAATTACCAAATTTATTTGGAAGGGTAAGGGGTTCTGAATAGCCAAGAATACCTTGAAAAAGAAGAACAAATTTGGAAGACTCACACTTTCTGACTTTAAAGCATACTCCAAAGCTACAGTGGTCAAGCTTCACGGTATTGGCACAAAGATAGATATAGCAACCACTGAAATCTAATTGAGAGCTCAGAAATAGACCCTCACACATACAGGTAATTGATATTTGAAAATGGCTGGCAAATCCACTCAATTGGGAAGAAATAGTGTCTTCAATAAATGGTGCTGGGAGAATTGGATAAAAGAATGGAAGAGGATCCCTATAAGTTAAGTCACAATGGATCAGAGACCTAAATACAAGAGCCAGAACTATAAAACTCATAGAAGAAAATATAGGAAAGCATCTTCAGGATCTTGTGTTAGGCAATGTTTCTTAGATAGATTAGGGGTAGAGATTGGGGGACTTTATACCCAAAGCACAAGCAATGAAAGAAAAATTGGATAAATAGAATCTCCTCAAAATTAAAAACTTTTGTGCATCAATGCACTTTGTGACAAAAGTAAAAAGACATCCTATTCAATAGGAGAAAACATTTGGAAAACCACATATCCAATAAGAGTTTAATATCCAGAATATATACAGAACTCCTACAACATAAAATAAAAAGACAAACAACACAATTTAAAAATGGGCAAAAGACTTGAATAGACATTCTCCATTGAATAGGACACAAATGGCTAAAAAGCACATTAAAAGATGCACAACATTACTGGCAATTAGAGGAATGCAAATCAAAACCACAATAAAATATCATTTCACACCCTTAAAATGGATATTATTTAAAAAAAAAAATACAAGTGTTGGAGAGGATGTGGGGAAAATAGGAACACACATGTGTTCAGTGCCCAGCACAGTGCTGCAGCAACTATGGAAAGTAATTTGGTAGTTCCTTAGAAAGCTAAATTCATAAGTACCATGTGACCTAGCTGTTTTAGTTTGATAACTGCCAGAATGCAATATACCAGAAATGGATGGCTTTCAAAAAGAGAAATTTAAAAAATGGCTAGTTTACAGTTCGAAGGCTGAGAAAATGTTGCAATTAAAAAGAAAATCTATAAAAATGTCCAAGCTAAGGCATCCAGGGAAAGATACCTTGGTTCCAGAAGGCCAGTGATGTTCAGTGCTTCTCTCTCAACTGGGAAGGCACATGGCAAACATGGCGATGTCTGCTAGCTTCCTCTCCAGGCCTCTTGCTTCAAGAAGCTCCCCAGCAGCATTCTCCTTCATCTCCAAAGGTTTCTGGCTGGTGGACTCTGTGGTTCTCTAGTCACTCTGTCATGGTTCTGCAGCTCTCTCCTCATTCTCAAAAGGGACTCTTTCCAAAATGTCTCCTCCTTCATAGGATTCCAGTAAAGTAACCAAGACCCATGTAGAATGGTTGGAGACATGTCTCCACCTAATCAAGTTTAATACCCATGACTGATTGAGTCACATCTCCCTGGATATAACCTAATCAAGTTTCCAACCTATAGTACCGAATAGGGATTAGAAAAAGCTGTTGCTCCCATGAGATTGATTAGGACTAAAACATGGCTTTTCTAGGGTACACAAATCCTTTCAAACTGGCACACCAGCAATTCTGTTACTAGGTATATACCCAGAAGAATTGAAAGCAGGGACTCAGCCAGATATTTTCACATGATATTCATAGTGGCATTATTCACAATTATCATAAGATAGAAGCAACCAAAGTGTCTATCAACTGATTTAGAGATAATACTTCATCCTAATGAAATATTATTTATCTGTAAAAAGGAATGTAGTCTTGATGCATGCAACAACATGGATTAACCTTGAGGACATTATGCTGAGTGAAATAAGTCAGACACAAAAGGGCAAATATCATATGATCTCACTGATATGAACTAATTATAATAAGAAAACCATAGAGTTAAAATCTAGAATATAAACTACCAAGGGATAGATTAGGGGTAGAGATCGGGGGACTGATGCATAATTTACACATAATTTCTATTTAGGTTGAATGTAAAGATTCAGAAATGGATAGTGGTTATGGTAGCACATTTTTGTAAGTGTAATTAACAGTGATGAATTATGAATATGAATGTTAGCTAAAAGAGGAAGTTTTGGGTCATGTATATAAATAGAATGAAAGTTAGAAGTTAAAACATGGGACTGTATAACACAGTGAACCCTGTTGTGGACAATGGACTAGAGTTAATTGTACAAGTAAAAGAATGTCCTTTCATGAATTATGACAAATACACCTAACATAAAATGTTAATAATAAGGTGGTATATGGGAAAAAATGCACCTAATGTAAACTAAAGACTGTGGTTAATAGTACTATTTCAATATTCTTTCCTGAGTTGTAACAATGTTACACACTAATGCTAAATGTCAACCAAAGGGGTTATATAGTAGGCTGGTTTGAAATTTTTAATGTACCCCAGATCCATTTGGATTAATCCTGACCCAATCTTGTGGTGCCAGACCTATTGTTTAGAGTGGGAAACTTTGATTGGGTTATTTCCATGGAGAGATGACACACCTAGGTTGTGAGTGTGGCCTTTTGATTGGATGGAGTTGTGACTCCACCCATTAAGGTGGGTCTTGATTAGTTTACTAGAGTCCTTTGAAAGGGGAAACATTTTGGAGAAACCTCACATAAAGACATAGACACAGACATCTGGAGATGGAGATGCAGATGCTTGGAGAACAGTTACTTCAGAGCTGATAGAGACATGGATGTTTGGAGATGCTTGGAATGGCGACAGAGAGCAGATGCCTTAGACATGGGCAGAGTCTAGCAGACATTGCCGCGTGCCTTTCCGAGATATGCTAAGCAAGACAGAATCCAGAGTTGTGTCTTGGGGGAGCTAAGTGAAGGCCCACAGATGGTATCCTTAGAGAGGATACCACTGGAATCAGAAACTGGAAGCAACAGAATTAGGAACAAGAACCAGCAGCAGCCACATGCCTTCCCATGTAACAGACAATGGCCTTTCTTGAGTCAAGGTATTTTTTCCTGGATGCCTTAGTTTGGACATTTTTCTAGCTTTAGAACTGTAAATTTATAACATAATAAATTCCCTTTATAAAGGCCATTCCATTTCTGGTATATTCCATTCCCACAGCTTTAGTAAACCAAAACATATGGGAACGTTGCATTTTTTTTAACATTTTTAAATTGTGAAATATAACATATAAATTACAAAGTACATCTTAACAAGTAGTTACAGGACAGATCTCAAAGTTTGGTATAGGTTACCATTCCACATTTTCAGGTTTTTCCTTCTAGTTGCTCCAAAACATTGGAAGCCAAAAAAAATATTTTGCTCTTCTGAAACCTATAACCTCCAGAGGGTTCCTAGACCTGATAAGTTCTGAAACCCAGTGGAGACAGCCTCTCTGGGAACACTGTATTTTTCACATGACTTTTCTGTAAACGTACAACTTCTCTAAATCAAAAATAATAATTTTAAAAACACAATGTTAAGTGAAAGGAAACAAGACACAGTACTACATATCATAGGATTCCATTGATATAAAATGTAAACATAAGTAAATAAATCTAGAGACAGTCATAGATTAGTGATTATGTGGGGTTGGGGAAAGATAGAGGGATTGAGAGTTGACTGCTAAGGGGTAAGGGATTTCCTTTTCAGAGTAATGAAAATGTTCTAAATTTGATTGTAGTGACAAATGCACAACTCTGCAAATATACTAAAAGCTATTGATGTACATGTTTGATGAAACATAAAACTGCTTTTATAAAAAAAGTGTAATGATGTTATTATGGTTATGTAGGAGAATGACCCCTAAAATTTACTGAAAATGAAACAAACAAAGTGGTACCAATTACTTGAAGGAATTCTATTATCTGGGTAAATGCACCTGATGTAGCAGAAGTATTTAGAGTATTTATATGAGCTAAGAATTCAGTGTAAAGACGCACTAAAATCTCTGAGGCTTAACCAAATGAAAGTCTATTTATTATTCACTACACAACCCTGTAGAGGTCAGCAAGTTGGAGCAGGGGAGATTTTCAGCCAGCCGTGGTTGGAGAATGTCATTAGGAATGTCACTTTTTAAAACAGTCTCCGTGGATCATCTGGGAGTAGATTAGCTGGGTGGTTCTGGCTCAGGATCTCTTGTGAGGTTACAATCAACACTGCCCAGGCTTGAATAGGGTTGGAGAATCCACTTCCAATGTGATTCACTCACTTGGTTCTTGGCAGGAGGCCTCAGTTCCTCATCACATGGGCCCCTCCATGCGGCTGCTTGAGCATCCTCATGATGCGGTAGCTGAATTCTCTCTGTGTAGGTGATCTCTGGTGTCTGGAACTCCCGGCAGCAATGCCCAACCCCAGGAAGAATCATTCAAAACAACCCAGTTGGCCCACGGATCCCAGCAATGTCCAGACATCCCTCCTGACCTCGGATGGTGGATGGGCCGTGTGGGTAAGGGGCAGTGCTGGAGCACGCAGGTGAGGGGTCCCGGAAGGACTAAAAACTGTGGCCTCAGAAGCAAGCTTAGTGTAAAGTAGAGAGTTAATGCTCCTAGAAGTGGCTGTCAACCAATGATGGACGGGAAGTTGATGAGTAAATATCCCAGCCTCCTTAGTCCCTGGTTGAGATAACTTTGAGACTTCACATTGTCTACTAGAATTCCCCAGTGGGACTCAGCTCCAGATGCCCCAGGTGATAACTGGCTGTTAATGCACTCTAACATTTATTGGTCTCCTTCCTTTCACTGCCTCATTTATTCAATTCTCTATTAGTGTTTCTTAGGATTGTCTCACAAATAAACTATTTACACTTGAATCTTTGCTCTGGGTCTACTGGGGGACCCCAAAACAACACACTCAGGCAGTGTTGTGAAGATGGTTAAGAGCACTTATTCATGAGCATGTCAGCTCCCAGGCTCTTTGCTGGTACTAAAAGCAAAAAGGTGGATAAATTAGGAAAGAAGTGTACCACATCAGTCTTTCTTTAGAGGCAATGGGGTATGAACCCCATTTCTGACATTACTCTTGTGACTTTGAATTACCATATCTATAAAATGGGGACATAATTCTTAAATAAGGTTGTTTTGGAGATAATGACAACATCATTAATGTCAACAATTCTAATTATAATAAGATAGACTCGGATGCTACAAAATTCAATTCAAAGGAGAGGGAGGGAAGAATGAGGCAAATACATAATAAATTCAGTAAGATGCTCTGGTAGGTTGAATTGTATCCCCCAACAAAAGACATGCACTTAATCTGAATCCATATTCCTGTGGGTGTGAGCTCATCATACATAAGACTCTTTGAAGATGTATTATCAGTTAAGGTGTGGCTTAATTTGTGCATATGTTTTGGTTTGCTAAAGTTGCTGAAATGCAATATATCAGAAATGGATTGCCTCTTTCAGTGGTGATTTATTAACTACAAGTTACAATTCTAAGGCCAAGGGAGTGTCCAAATTAAGGCATCAACAAGAGGATACCTTCCCTGAAGAAAGGCTGATGGCATCTGGGGTTCCTCTGTCATGTGGGAAGGCACATGGTAACATCTGCTTGTTCTTCTTTCCAAAATATCTATGGGCTTCTGTGGATCCTTGCTTGTTTCTCCAGGGCATTTATGTCTAAGCTTTCTCTCTGAGCTCTATTCAAGGACTGCAGTAAAAAATCAAGACCCAGCTTGAGCTGGGTGGGTCATGTCTCCATGGAAATAACCTAATCAAAAGATTCCACCCTTAACAGGTCTTCCCCCACAAGAATAGATTAAAATACCATAGTCTTTTCTGTGGGTACATAAAACATTCAAACCAGCCCAGCATAGAGTCTTATAAGACCCTATTTAGGTATGGCCTGAATGAATTACAGTAGGCCTTAATCCATATTACTGACTCCGGTAATCTGTATTACATTATAAGCAGAAGAAATTTAGCCGGTCAGTTAGAGAAGGCAAACATTAGCAGAAACTGGAAGAGCAGTGTGGTAGATTGTATTGTGTACACCAGATTGGACATGTGTTGGTCTTGGCCCTCATTCTGGTGGGTGCTCACCAGATCAGTTGGTGAAGATGTTACTTCACTTAAAGAGTGGCACAGCTGAATCAGGTTGGGATTTGGGCCATATTATTGGAGTCTTTGGAGGCAGAGTGAAAGTTAGATGCAGGGAGAAGTCACAAGGAGCAGCCAGAACCTGGAAGTCAACAGTACCTGGAAGAGAAAGGAGAAGATGCCACTATGTGCATTGTCAGGTCATGGAAAAAACAAAGAAACCCCAAAGATTGCTGGTCAACCAGAAGATACTGATCCCCGGAGGAAGCAAACTTTCAAGTCCTTGAAACCAATGAGCCAGTGAATTCCTGCTGTTAAGCCAACACATCATTTAAGTATTTGTTTTAGCAGCTAGGAAATTAAAATAAGCAAACACAAAGAAAGAGAGATCATCATGGAATGGAAGGCAGAAATGCAAGCCAGGGAATCTCAAGGATTGCTGCAAGCTAGCACCAGAACACTACAGACTTTGGGGAGAAAAGATGGTCTTGCAGATGCCTTGATTTTAGACTTCTAGGCTCCAAAACCATGAAGTTATAAATTCCTGTTGTTAAGCCAACACGTGTATAGTATTTGTTATAGCAATTCTGGCAAGCTATGACAGATGCTAATAGAAGCATGGAGCAGATACAATGAGGGCTTAGAAAAGGAGTAGTCAATTCTACCCAGAGGTCAAAGGGGAGGAGATGACAGGAATGGATTTTACAGAGCATGGAGAGAGGCATTCTAGCACAAGGCACTGCGTGAGCAAGACCATGCGATATGACACGTACAGGACCCAGCTCTTGGGACTCCCAGCTAGTTTTGTTTTCCAAAGTTCTTAAAAAATCATATTCAAGATGAGCACATTTTCTCACTCCAACTTGCTTTTTTTCGTTTATCTCCAGTTGATGTCTAATATAGGGCACTACAAGTAAAAAACCTGCTTTTTGACAGCACGTGGGAGGCTTATCCTGCTTTGTGGCTCTGTAAAGACAGTGGTAGAACTGAGAACCTCAGTTTTCCCTACTAAAAGTAAGCAGTTAATTAGTTGAAGCAGTTGGAGACTCTCAGAACCAGAATAAATAAAAATGATCATTTATCACCTAAACCTATACTTATTAAAACTAACCGTCCAAACCTTAGATGTTCATCCAGCATTAATTACTACATTTAAGGGGCTAAAATTAAGTGCTGTGTTGGTTTCTCTAGCTAATTTACATATCATTATTTTGCAATTCATGTTGCAATGATTTTTATTAAAATTGATAAATGAAAATGGAATGATATTAACTCCAAGCTTGCAGGACCTAGGGTCAGAATCACTATATTTTTCCTGCTTTAAGATGATAATTGTCAATTTAAAAAAATACATGTGGAACTTAATCATCTATTTTAAAAAGAAAAGTCTGATACCAAAATGAGGTAATATTTACCATTTCACTGGGATTGCATCAAACCAGCAATCAATGCTTTACAATATGGAGGGCAAGAGGAGAACCCAGAAAGAGGCCTCGAAGAAAACAGCAAGAGTAGAGAAAAGAAGGCAAGCAAAAAATACCAAAAAGTAAACAGAAGTAAAAACATTAATTTGTTAACCCAGCAATCTTCCAAATGTATTTAACTATTGCATTAGCTAGAGTTCTTTAGAGAAACAGAATCAGCAGGAGATATCTGTAAACACAAAATTTATAAAAGTGTTTCACATAACCATGGGAATGTAGAGTCCAGGAGCTGTAGGGCAGGCTGTGAACTGGCAGCTCCAGTGAAGATCCTCAACAAACTTACAGGAGAAGCTGACTGAAGCAGGAAGAGTGATTGTTTCTTCTGAATCTGCCTAAAAAGTCTTCTGGTCATTTGATTAAGTGTCACTCATTGCACAAGACACTCCCCTTAGTTGATTGCAAATGCAATCAGCTGTGGATGCAGCCAACATGGTCATGATTTAAGTCCATGAAATATCCTCATAGCAACAGACAAGCCAGTGCTAACCCAACCAGACTACTGGGTTCCACCACCTTGCCAAGTTGACACATGAACCTGACCATCACAACTATGAACACGATGAATATCTCAGGCACTATTAGTGCTCCAAGGGATGCAGTGTGGGAAACCCTGGTAGAGTCATCCTTGAACACTAGCCAGGAATGGTGGGTGTCATCTCAAAGAGCTTAGAGGTCTCAAGGTAAAGATCAGAGCCCTTGTTGGGAGCACTCTTACATGGAGTTCAGCCCATGCTGCACCCTCCCAATAATCCACCTCTTTGAAGAAGCCCAGCTAAAGCAAGGCTGTAGTTTGAGGGATGGGTTTGAAGTGTTCTGTAAAGCACAATGCACCTGAGAAAGGTTTCTTATATTCACTCAGGTTCTGGGCACACAGTGCACCTTCACACAAAGTTGGAGGAAGTGCCAGGAAAGTGCCTGCTTGTCCAAAGGCCAGAACAGCCCCACTCAGGGGGAAGGAGGGCAGTCGAGGGTAACGGAATAGAGATTTCCAGACCCCAAGATATGCTCATTCATCCTGAAGCCAGGAATTAACAGCTCTCATCATAGGTGTCTCCCTCTTTTATTCCATCACCCACCTCTCCTTTCTCTTGGTCTCTCAGTGTTTTCTGGATGTCTCCTCTGCTCATCTCCCATCCCATCCCTGTTTTTATTTCCTCCCTCTATCTCAGAATCCTAAGGTGTCCTTCTGAGTAGCAAGACCTAAGAGTCTTCCAGAGCTTCTCCCTGGGCTCTCTCCCAATCTAGATCAATCCACCCCACCTGCCACACGCCCTCTATCCCCAGCCTAGTGGCAGAGGAGACCTAACCTAAACTATTCAGATAGGAGGAAGTGTTAATGTAACTGCGTCTGTCTCTGAGTCGAGAGGGGGATGGTCCGTTGTTCAGAAACTGTTTCTCCACCCCCATCCTGACACAGAGAGTGGATTTGGACCATGTGCTAGTTTGAAAGGATGTATGTCTCCTAGAAAAGCCATGTTTTAATCTAAATTCCGTTTCATAAAGGCAGAATAATCCCTATTCAATACTGTATGTTTGAAACTGTAAACAGATCATCTCCCTGGAGATGTGATTTAATCAAGAGTGGTTGTTAAACTGGATTAGGTGACGACATGCCTCCACCCATTTGGGAGAGTCTTGATAAGTTTCTGGGGTCCTATAGAAGAGGAAACATTTTGGAGAAAGGGAGATTCAGAGAGAGCAGAGCAGAATGACATAGCCACATAGCAGAGTCCACCAGCCAGCAACCTTTGGAGATGAAGAAGGAAAATGCCTCCTGAGGAGCTTCATGAAACAGGAAGCCAGGAGAAGAAGCTAGCAGATGACACTGCATTCACCATGTGCCCTTCCAGATGAGAGAGGAACCCTGACCATGTTCACCATGTGCCTTTCCAGATGAGAGAGAAACCCTAACTGTGTTGCCATGTGCCCTTCCACTTGAGAAAGAAACCCTGAACTTCATCGGCCTTCTTGAATCAAGGTATCTTTCCCTGGATGCCTTAGATTGGATATTTCTATAGACTTGCTTTAACTGGGACATTTTCTTAGCCTTAGAACTGTAAACTAGCAACCTATTAAATTCCCCTTTTTAAAAGCCATTCCATTTCTGGTATATTGCATTCCCGCAGCTAGCAAACTAGAACAGATCATATGGCATTTCCTGACAGCTCTGATAGTCCTCAAGGAGACAATCAATGCTTCACAGCTGCCTCCACCAGGGAAGGTGCCTCAAGAGAAGGAAAGGAGGAGAGAAGTGTGTAAAAAAGTTTTAAAGCAGGAATAGAGGACCAAGAAGGAATTGAATCAACACTTATTGAGAGAATTCCCCCTGGAATCCATCCAGTGGACACACTAAAGTAAATTTATGGATTTGCCCGGAAGCCAGACTAAGAGACTTGTCCCCAGTTGTCGAGCTGCTGGAAAGAAGAGAGAAGTGGGTGGCAGAACATTTGTCCCTGGCCTGGAATCCTGAAGTATTGGACCTGCCAAACCTCACAGACAGGGAGGGAGGCTGTCTGAGGTCACAGAAACCCAGTTTCCAGGCCAGGGAGAGGTGGGCAGCCCCTGGGAAGGGGTTTCTGATAAAAAGGTAGACAGACAGACCACCTTCCTTCCCAGACTCCCCCACATCTCTCTGGGCAGACAGATGGGCTTTTCCTCCGGGCTTCATAGATTGATGGGTCCTTCTTATCAATTATGGAGACAAGAACATGTAATTTTCTTCCCATATATATACTATTCAGGATTAATCTGCCTGTAAATGGATACTCTGTCAGTTTTCTGAGACACTGAAGTGGGGAGGGGGAGGGGCAGGAAACGGGGAAGAGATTTACGGGTGGGTAATGCCATCTGCTTTATTAGATTGTTTTGTAAACTTGACATTCAATTTGATCCAAAGGACTCGGTGACGGATTACTCTGTAATTCCCAAATAATCACGATAACCAGGGAAATGGAAAGGAAGGGAGCGGGCAATGGGTTCGGAGGGGTGGGGCTGGTGAGCACTGAGTGAGCGGTGCCTCCACCCTCACTGCCTCCAAGGGGGTCAGAGGAAGCCCAGGTCCTGGAGGTAGGGATTGGCAAGTCAGACCCCAGATGGCCCCTCAAGGCTGGATCTCACACATTGTCTCCAGTGTTTCAAACCTTCAGAGTCCCTGCTCTTCCCAACAAGATGGTGAATTCAAAAGAGCAGAGACTGTGTTATCATGTTTATAGACTTAGATATGCATATTATATTCTTCCACCTTTCACCCTAGTCTGGACCCCATTTCTCTCCTTTCTAGCTGTGGGAGCTTGTGTACTCCAAGCTCAAATTCCTTGGGGCTTTGTTTCTTCAGCTGTAAAATCAGGACAATAATAGTACTTACCTCATTTGTTTGTTATGAGAATCAAATTAGTTCCTATATGTAAAACACTTAAAACAGTGCCTGGCACATACTACATGTTATATAAACTCTTTACTATATTATTACTATTTATTTGTGTTTTTACTCCAAAGGACGGAGCTCACCGCAGATAATATAATGTACTCTCAGTAAATACCTGATGCTTGAGTCAGAAAAATCATGATGCTAGGACCAGAGAATCTCCGAGCTGATATAAGCTCCTTAGCAATCGCCAGGTCCACCCTTTTCCTTCAGCCTCTGCTTGGATGCTGCTTGTGATGAGGAGCTCCCTACTGCACCAGAGGCTTACTCCACCATTGACTGTTCCAACAATGACTCAGATACTCCTCATATAAAGAAAAAAAAGAAATCTTCCCCTAGTGGTATCCCCCAAAGGTTAAATCTGCTGGCCCTACTGCGTTTACAAAGAAGGCAGGAGAAAGCCCCTCCAGTAAAGAATAGTCTTGATTATGAGCTGGGAGAGCTCATTTTTAGCTGAACGCTATTCAATTACCCCATGCACGTTTATCTTTTAAATTCCCAAAAAGCTGCCTTTTGTGACTTCTGCAATCTTATCTGCTGCTTGTGTTGGGGTGGGGATGAGTGGAGGTGAGAAGGCCATATAATGCGTGTCCCCAAAGCCCACTTATTTGATGCCTGTCCTGTGTCCTCATGAATCATCCTCTGGGGTACCACACATATAATCATAGGTCCAATGCCTGATTTTTCTGGATATCTTGTGTCTTTCTGTCTCTAAAAAGAATGATCTGTTTCCTGTGTTTCCAAGTATAGCTATCTGTTTAAAATATTCAACCCCCTTGCTCTCCCCAACAAGATGGCAGATTCAAATAACCAAGGATTATGTCATCATGTCCTTAGACTTAAATATATATGTTATATTGTCCCACCTTTCACCAGAGTCTGAATTCCACATCTCTCTTTACTGGCTCTGTGGGTCACTATGATAAGTAGGATCCGGGTATGGATTCACTCGCTCTGCACCTTCCCACAAAGAAAACGTCTGTGCCGTGGTCTACCATTGAAGAGACTATCCCCTGACAGCAGGATGCCTTATGCCAAAAAGTGTATTCTTGACTTTTGATTAACCATTGTGTAAACATTACATATAGCAAGACTATTAATCCTCTTTCAGATGAAGAAAGAGCTTGTACTGGTTTGAAAGGATTGTATGCCCCCTAGAAAAGCCATGTTTTAATCAAAATCCTATTTCATAAAGGTAGAATAATCCTTATTCAATACTGTATGTTTGAAACTGTAATCAGATCATCTCCCTGGAGATGGGATTTAATCCAAAGTGGTTGTTAAACTGGATTAGATGACAGCATGTCTCCACCCATTTGGGTGGGTCTTGAGAAGTTTTTGGAGTCCTATAAAAGAGGAAACATTTTGGAGAATGAAGTGATTCAGAGAAAGCAGAGAATGCTGCAGCACCACGAAGCAGAGAGTCCACGAGCCAGTGACCTTTGGAGATGAAGAAGGAAAATGCCTCCTGGGGAGCTTCATGAAATAGGAAGCCAGGAGAGAAAGCTAGCAGATGATGCCATGTTCACCATGTGCCCTTCCAGCTGAGAGAGAAGCCCTGACTGTGTTTGCCATGTGCCTTCTCACTTGAAAGAGAAACCCTGAACTTCATCGGCCTTCTTGAACCAAGGTATCTTTCCCTGGATGCCTTAAATTGGACATTTCTATAGACTTGTTTTAATTGGGATATTTTCTTGGCCTTGAAACTATAGACTAGCAACTTATTAAATTCCCCTTTTTAAAAGCCATTCGTTACTGGTATATTGCATTCCGGCAGCTAGCAAACTAGAACAGAGCTGCACAATGCAGTTAAGTAATTTGTTTCCTACAGCACATATGGGTTTGGGCTGTGTAGTGGACTGCTATTGTTTTGCCTGTCCTGAACCTACCTCCCTGCTCTTTCTAGTAACACAAATCTTCTTTTCTGTAGAGGATCCATTTCAAGTGGTTTGGGTGGAACTCAACCTGCCCTTCTTTAGGGATATATATAAGATCCTGGGCTGGCCAGTGAGAATACATTGGAAACTGAAATTTTAAAACAATACCATTCACAGGGGTTGTTTAAAAAACAAACAAACAAACAACACCATTCACGATAGTGTCAAAAAAATACTTAGGAATAAATTTAATAACAAATGTGTACGACTTCTACACTGAACACTACAAAACAATACTGAGAGATATTAAGGATGATCTAAATAACTGACATGAAATTCCACACTCATGCACTGGAAGCCTCAATACTGAGAAGTCCATTCCCCCCAAAATGATCTATAAATTTAATGCAATCCCAATTAAAATTCCAATAAGCATTTTTGTAGAAACTGACAAGTTGATTCTAAATTTGTATGGAAATACAAATAGCCTAGAGTAACCAAAATAATAATGAGAAAGAGAATAAAGTCAGAGGCAGAGTTTGGATTAGGATGAGATAAGTAAGGCACATACCTCAGGTGCAAGAAATCAGTAACCAAAATAAATGGTATTTTAATGAAATGCTTTAAAAAATCAAAATGCATACAAAAATTCTATAACAATATCAAAATTTTAGATAAAGAAATGATCGAGACGTAACATTATCTGATTTTAAGACTTACTAAAAAGCTATTATAATTAAGACAGTGTGATGTAAGCAAACAGATAGGCATAAACAAAATAGAACAGAATTGAGAGTCTACATATAGACCCATGCTTATCATATCAATTCATTTTTTACATGAATGCAAAATAATTAAATGAGAAAACAATTGTCTTTTTGACAGATGGTGCTGAAACAACCGAATACCCATGTGGGGGTAAAAATGAACCCAAATCAACCCCTTCCTCAAAGTCTACACAAAAATGAATTCATAATGGATTGCAGAACTAAACAAAAGCAAACACTATATTTTTAAAAAAGTAAAAATCTTAATTATCATGGCATTTTGGAGCTGCAGGTACCCCCCCAAAAAAACACATTCTTATAATTAATCCATTCCTATGGGTGTGGATACATTGTAAGTAGGTCCTTTTTTTTTTTTTTTTTTTATTAATTAAAAAAAGAATTAACAAAACAATTAGAAATCATTCCAATCTACATGTACAATCAGTAATTCTTGATAACATCACATAGTTGCATATTCATCATTTCTTAGTACATTTGCATCGATTTAGAAAAAGAAATAAAAAGACAACAGAATAAGAATTAAAACAATAATAGAAAGAAAAAAAAAACAAAAAAAACAAAAACAAAAAACCTATACCTCACATGCAGCTTCATTCAGTGTTTTAACATAATTGCATTACAATTGGGTAGTATTGTGCTGTCCATTTCTGAGTTTTTATATCCAGTCCCGTTGTACAGTCTGTATCCCTTCATCTCCAATTATCCCTTCTCTTTTTTTTTTTTTTTTTAATTAACGGAAAAAAAGAAATTAACCCAACATTTAGAGATCATACCATTCTACACATGCAATCATTAATTCTTAACATCATCACATAGCTGCATGATCATCATTTCTTAGTACATTTGCATTGGTTTAGAAGAACTAGCAACATAACCGAAAAAGATATAGAATGTTAATATAGAGAAAAAAATAAAAGTAATAATAGTAAAATCAAAACAAAACAACACAAAACAAAACAAAAACCTATAGCTCAGATGCATCTTCATTCAGTGTTTTAACATGATTACTTTACAATTAGGTATTATTGTGCTGTCCATTTTTGAGTTTTTGTATCTAGTCCTGTTGCACAGTCTGTATCCCTTCAGCTTCAATTACCCATTGTCTTACCCTGTTTCTAACTCCTGCTGAACTCTGTTACCAATGACATATTTCAAGTTTATTCTCGAATGTCCGTTCACATCAGTGGGACCATACAGTATTTGTCCTTTAGTTTTTGGCTGGATTCACTCAGCATAATATTCTCTAGGTCCATCCATGTTATTACATGGTTCATAAGTTTATCTTGTCTTAAAGCTGCATAATATTCCATCGTATGTATATACCACAGTTTGTTTAGCCACTCTTCTGTTGATGGAGATTTTGGCTGTTTCCATCTCTTTGCAATTGTAAATAATGCTGCTATAAACATTGGTGTGCAAATGTCCGTTTGTGTCTTTGCCCTTAAGTCCTTTGAGTAGATACCTAGCAATGGTATTGCTGGGTCATATGGCAATTCTATATTCAGCTTTTTGAGGAACCGCCAAACTGCCTTCCACAGTGGTTGCACCCTTTGACATTCCCACCAACAGTGGATAAGTGTGCCTCTTTCTCCGCATCCTCTCCAGCACTTGTCATTTTCTGTTTTGTTGATAATGGCCATTCTGGTGGGTGTGAGATGATATCTCATTGTGGTTTTGATTTGCATTTCTCTAATGGCCAGGGACATTGAGCATCTCTTCATGTGCCTCTTGGCCATCCGTATTTCCTCTTCTGAGAGGTGTCTGTTCAAGTCTTTTTCCCATTTTGTAATTGGGTTGGCTGTCTTTTTGTTGTTGAGATGAACAATCTCTTTATAAATTCTGGATACTAGACCTTTATCTGATATATCGTTTCCAAATATTGTCTCCCATTGTGAAGGCTGTCTTTCTACTTTCTTGATGAAGTTCTTTGATGCACAAAAGTGTTTAATTTTGAGGAGTTCCCATTTATTTATTTCCTTCTTCAGTGCTCTTGCTTTAGGTTTAAGGTCCATAAAACCACCTCCAGTTGTAAGATCCATACGATATCTCCCTACATTTTCCTCTAACTGTTTTATGGTCTTAGACCTAATGTTTAGATCTTTGATCCATTTTGAGTTAACTTTTGTATAGGGTGTGAGAGATGGGTCTTCTTTCATTCTTTTGCATATGGATATCCAGTTCTCTAGGCACCATTTATTGAAGAGACTGCTCTGTCCCAGGTGAGTTGGCTTGACTGCCTTATCAAAGATCAAATGTCCATAGATGAGAGGGTCTATATCTGAGCACTCTATTCGATTCCATTGATCGATATATCTATCTTTATGCCAATACCATGCTGTTTTGACCACTGTGGCTTCATAATATGCCTTAAAGTCAGGCAGCGCGAGACCTCCAGCTTCGTTTTTTTTCCTCAAGATGTTTTTAGCAATTCGGGGCACCCTGCCCTTCCAGATAAATTTGCTTATTGGTTTTTCTATTTCTGAAAAATAAGTTGTTGGGATTTTGATTGGTATTGCATTGAATCTGTAAATCAATTTAGGTAGGATTGACATCTTAACTATATTTAGTCTTCCAATCCATGAACACGGTATGCCCTTCCATCTGTTTAGGTCTTCTGTGATTTCTTTTAGCAGTTTTTTGTAGTTTTCTTTATATAGGTTTTTTGTCTCTTTGGTTAAATTTATTCCTAGGTATTTTATTCTTTTAGTTGCAATTGTAAATGGGATTCGTTTCTTGATTTCCCCCTCAGCTTGTTCCTTACTAGTGTATAGAAATGCTACAGATGTTTGAATGTTGATCTTGTAACCTGCTACTTTGCTGTACTCATTTATTAGCTCTAGTAGTTTTGTTGTGGATTTTTCCGGGTTTTCGACGTATAGTATCATATCGTCTGCAAACAGTGATAGTTTTACTTCTTCCTTTCCAATTTTGATGCCTTGTATTTCTTTTTCTTGTCTAATTGCTCTGGCTAGAACCTCCAACACAATGTTGAATAATAGTGGTGATAGTGGACATCCTTGTCTTGTTCCTGATCTTAGGGGGAAAGTTTTCAATTTTTCCCCATTGAGGATGATATTAGCTGTGGGTTTTTCATATATTCCCTCTATCATTTTAAGGAAGTTCCCTTGTATTCCTATCTTTTGAAGTGTTTTCAACAGGAAAGGATGTTGAATCTTGTCGAATGCCTTCTCTGCATCAATTGAGATGATCATGTGATTTTTCTGCTTTGATTTGTTGATATGGTGTATTACATTAATTGATTTTCTTATGTTGAACCATCCTTGCATACCTGGGATGAATCCTACTTGGTCATGATGTATAGTTCTTTTAATGTGTTGTTGGATACGATTTGCTAGAATTTTATTGAGGATTTTTGCATCTGTATTCATTAGAGAGATTGGTCTGTAGTTTTCTTTTTTTGTAATATCTTTGCCTGGTTTTGGTATGAGGGTGATGTTGGCTTCATAGAATGAATTAGGTAGTTTTCCCTCCACTTCGATTTTTTTGAAGAGTTTGAAGAGAATTGGTACTAATTCTTTCTGGAATGTTTGGTAGAATTCACATGTGAAGCCATCTGGTCCTGGACTTTTCTTTTTAGGAAGCTTTTGAATGACTGCTTCGATTTCTTTACTTGTGATTGGTTTGTTGAGGTCATCTATGTCTTCTTGAGTCAAAGTTGGTTGTTCATGTCTTTCCAGGAACCCGTCCATTTCCTCTAAATTGTTGTATTTATTAGCGTAAAGTTGTTCATAGTATCCTGTTATTACCTCCTTTATTTCTGTGAGGTCAGTAGTTATGTCTCCTCTTCCATTTCTGATCTTATTTATTTGCATCCTCTCTCTTCTTCTTTTTGTCAATCTTGCTAAGGGCCCATCAATCTTATTGATTTTCTCATAGAACCAACTTCTGGCCTTATTGATTTTCTCTATTGTTTTCATGTTTTCAATTTCATTTATTTGTGCTCTAATCTTTGTTATTTCTTTCCTTTTGCTTGCTTTGGGGTTAGCTTGCTGTTCTTTCTCCAGTTCTTCCAAATGGATAGTTAATTCCTGAATTTTTGCCTTTTCTTCTTTTCTGATATAGGCATTTAGAGCAATAAATTTCCCTCTTAGCACTGCCTTTGCTGCGTCCCATAAGTTTTGATATGTTGTGTTTTCATTTTCATTCGCCTCGAGGTATTTGCTAATTTCTCTTGCAATTTCTTCTTTGACCCAGTCGTTGTTTAGGAGTGTGTTGTTGAGCCTCCACGTATTTGTGAATTTTCTGGCACTCTACCTATTATTGATTTCCAACATCATTCCTTTATGGTCTGAGAAAGTGTTGTGTAAGATTTCAATCTTTTTAAATTTGTTAAGACTTGCTTTGTGACCCAGCATATGGTCTATCTTTGAGAATGATCCATGAGCACTTGAGAAAAAGGTGTATCCTGCTGTTGTGGGATGTAATGTCCTATAAATGTCTATTAAGTCTAGTTCATTTATAGTAATATTCAGATTCTCTATTTCTTTGTTGATCGTCTGTCTAGATGTTCTGTCCCTTGATGAGAGTGGTGAGTTGAAGTCTCCAACTATTATGGCATATGAGTCTATTTCCCTTTTCAGTGTTTGCAGTATATTCCTCATGTATTTTGGGGCATTCTGATTCGGTGCGTAAATATTTATGATTGTTATGTCTTCTTGTTTAATTGTTCCTTTTATTAGTATATAGTGTCCTTCTTTGTCTCTTTTAACTGTTTTACATTTGAAGTCTAATTTGTTGGATATTAGTATAGCCACTCCTGCTCTTTTCTGGTTGTTATTTGCATGAAATATCTTTTCCCAACCTTTCACTTTCAACCTATGTTTATCTTTGGGTCTAAGATGTGTTTCCTATAGACAGCATATCGAAGGATCCTGTTTTTTAATCCATTCTGCCAATCTATGTCTTTTGATTGGGGAATTCAGTCCATTGACATTTAGTGTTATTACTGTTTGGATAATATTTTCCTCTAACATTTTGCCTTTTGTATTATATATATCATATCTGATTTTCCTTCTTTCTACACTCTTTTCCATATCTCTCTCTTCTGTCTTTTTGTATCTGACTCTAGTGCTCCCTTTAGTATTTCTTGCAGAGCTGGTCTCTTGGTCACAAATTCTTTCAGTGACTTTTTGTCTGAGAATGTTTTAATTTCTCCCTCATTTTTGAAGGATAATTTTGCTGGATATAGGAGTCTTGGTTGGCAGTTTTTCTCTTTTAGTATTTTAAATATATCATCCCACTGTCTTCTAGCTTCCATGGTTTCTGCTGAGAAATCTACACAAAGTCTTATTGGGTTTCCCTTGTATGTAATGGATTGTTTTTCTCTTGCTGCTTTCAAGATCTTCTCTTTCTCTTTGACCTCTGACATTCTAACTAGTAAGTGTCTTGGAGAACGCCTATTTGGGTCTAATCTCTTTGGGGTGCGCTGCACTTCTTGGATCTGTAATTTTAGGTCTTTCATAAGAGTTGGGAAATTTTCAGTGAAAATTTCTTCCATTAGTTTTTCTCCTCCTTTTCCCTTCTCTTCTCCTTCTGGGACACCCACAACACGTATATTTGTGCGGTTCATATTGTCCTTGAGTTCCCTGATACCCTGTTCAAATTTTTCCATTCTTTTCCCGATAGTTTCTGTTTCTTTTTGGAATTCAGATGTTCCATCCTCCAAATCACTAATTCTATCTTCTGTCTCTTTAAATCTATCATTGTAGCTATCCATTATTTTTTCTATGTTTGCTACTTTATCCTTCACTTCCATAAGTTCTGCGATTTGTTTTTTCAGTTTTTCTATTTCTTCTTTTTGTTCAGCCCATGTCCTCTTCATGTCCTCCCTCAATTTATCGATTTCATTTTTGAAGAGGTTTTCCATTTCTGTTCGTATATTCAGCATTAGTTGTCTCAGCTCTTGTGTCTCATTTGAGCTATTGGTTTGTTCCTTTGACTGAGCCATATTCTCAATCTTTTGAGCGTGGACAGTTATCTTCTGCTGCTGGCGTCTGGGCATTTATTCAGATTTCTCTTGGTGTTGGACCCAGCAAGGTTGTAATATTTTTCTGTGAAATCTCTGAGTTCTGTTTTTCTTATCCTGCCCAGTAGGTGGCGCTCGTGGCACACGTTTGTCTGCGGGTCCCACCAGTAAAAGGTGCTGTGGGACCTTAAACTTTGGAAAACTCTCGCCGTCCTGGGGGTTCGCTAGCCGAAGCGGCTTGAGCCGGCCCGGGGTCCTAACGCAGGGAGGGTTGCTGGTCGCCGCAGCCAGGGAAAGAGCCCGTCCGAATTTCCTAGTCGGCCCTGGGCAACAAGCGTGGCAGGAGGGCGCCAGCGGCAGCGGCCCGCCCGAGAGAGTGCACGTTCCCCGGGAGTCACGGGTTTGGAAGGGGCCTCCCCCACCCGTCACCGTTCTCCGCGGCCTGGGGGTTTCCGATCCAATTCTCTCAGTTGGTCCGGGGGCTGCGCGTGGTGTGGGCGCCAGTCACCTTGGTTTCAGGGGACCACCTCTCCAATTCTCCCAGCCGGCCCGGGAAGGGGGAAGGGAGTAACTCCGGCCGCTTGCCACCCCGCCCGGTAAGGCCCGCGCGCCTCGGCGATCTCACCCGAGCTGCTTCTCTCAGCCAGCCAGCCGTTCCAGGATGGGGTACGCTGTCTTTTTTATCTCTGTTGTGGCTTTGGGCGCTTTCTGTATCGTTTCTACTCCCCTAGTAGGTGTCCTGGAGAAGAAACTAAGATCCGCGCGTCTTACTAAGCCGCCATCTTCCAGGAAGAGTAGGTCCTTTTGATAAGGTTATTTCAGATAAGGTGTGTCCCACCTGAATCAGAATGGCTTGTAATTCTATTGCTGGAGTCCTTTATGAGCCCCATGAAATTCAGACACAGAAAGAGAAAGCTACAGAAGGAGTAGCCAGAAGCTGAACATCAGCAGAACCCAGAAGAGAACGGAGAGGCCAGTAGAGACCACCTCATGCATTGTCATGTGACAGAGGAACCCAGGGCTAAGGATCACCAGCAGTCAGCCCCAGAATGCCGATGTTCAGGAAGATAACTTTGATTTGGGCTTTCCCTTAGCCTCAAAAGCACGAACTAGTAAATTCCCATTGTTTAACCCAACCCATTTCATGGTATTTGTTTGAGCCACCAAAGAAGCTAAAACAGTGACTTTGGAGTAGGCAAATGCTTCTTTTTTTTTTTTTTTTTTTTTTTTTTTTTAAAGGAAAGACAGAGAGAAGGAAGGAAGGATAGAAGGAAGGAAGGAAGGAAGAAAGGGAAACATTTTTAAACATTTTCTTGTTTTATTGTATTCTGTTTCTCCGTTTTTGTTACATGGGCTGGGGCCGGGAATCGAACCGAGGTCCTCCGGCATAGCAGGCAAGCACTTTGCCCGCTGAGCCACCGCGGCCCGCCCAGGCAAATGCTTCTTAAGACATTAAAAGCAGAAACCATAAAAGAAAAAAATTGACAACTGGACTTTATCAAAAGTTAAAAGATTTGATCTTCAAAATACACCATTCAAAAAATGAAAGGACAAGTCACAGACTGGGAGAAAATATCCAAAATTTGTATATCTGATACAAGACTCATAACTAAATATATAAAGAACTCTTTCAGCTCAATAAGAAAAAACAAATGAACAACCCAATTAAAAAGTTGACAAAAGATTTAGAGAATTCATGAAAGAAGGAATAAAATGTCCAATAAGCACATGAAAAAGTGTTCAACATCATTAGTCACCAGGGAAATACAAATTAAAAACCACAATGAAATATCACATCACACTGTCTTGATCAGCGAAACATACTGAAATTTGATAATAACAAGTATTGGTGAGGATGTGGAACACCGGCAACTCTCAGATGCTGCTGGGGGGAGTATAAAAATAGTATAACCACTTTTCAAAAGAGTTTGGCAGTTTCATAAAATGTTTAACAGTACAAGCCAGCCATTCGGCTCCTAGGTATTTAACCAGAAAAATGAAAACTCATGTCAACTCAAAGACTTGTACACACAAGTATTCATGGCACCTTTATTTGTAATAATCAAAAACTTTAAATAACCCAAATGCCCAACAACTGGTGAATGGACAAGCAAATCACAACCCATCCATACAATGGAATGTTATGCAGCAGTAAAAAAGTATGAACTATTGGCCTACGCACAGCATACATGAATCCCCAAAACATCATGCTGGGTAAAAGATGCCAGATAGATTAAAAAGTATACATCATATGTTGTCATATGTGAGGTTTTAGAACAGGCAAAATTAATCTACAGAGCTAAAAATCAGATCAGCCTTTGCCTAGGTAGGCATGAGGATTGTGTGAAGGGGCAAAGGAACTCACCACGGGGATGGACAGTAATTGGTATGGTGGCTGTAGGACTAGATGCAGTTGTCAGACATCATCAGACTGTACTTCAAACGTGTGCACTTTACGATATGTAAAATATTCCTCAACAAAGATGATCCAGAGACAAGTAGCCAAAGAGGAGGGTGACAAAAGTCCATGTTGCCCCATCCTACCTTTACTTCTTCAAACGGCACATGGATGGTCTAATAGTCCAAGGCTGAAGTCTCTAGATCAGAGTCCACGATGCAGGTGACAGAGAATCCAGGTATTATGCAGGACACAGTCCTTAATGGAACCCTCAGGAAGAGAAGTTTCCCAGCAACAACTGATGCAAGTGTGAGTCTAATACCAAATCCCAAGTTCACTGTCCCCACTTACTCAGGCAAATTATGAAACTTCTCCAAGCTGTGGTTTCCATATCTGCAAATGGGAATAACATCTAATAAGATTGCTGTGAGTATTGACTTAATTAATCAACACTTAAGCCTTTAGAATAGAGTTTAGCACAGAGGACATACACAGTAAATGTTGACTGTTAATGGTGGTGAGGGTGGGAGTTGTCTAAGGCACCTGGGGGACGAACTCAAGGGGAAGGAGTGGGCAGGAAGGGAGCAGAGAGGCAGGGCAAGCCCACGCGACCTGAGGGCCTCTTGCTGCCTGTGTCAGTTCCATCCATCCTGGGTGTGCAAACACGCACTCTACGAGTCTAGGTTTCCTATATAGTTTTTCTATACTGCCAAAAGCAGGTAACATAAAAGGGGCTGGCTCTTAACAGTGAGAATTTATTAGCTTGCAGGCTTACAGTTTCGAGGCTGTGAAAATGTCCAAATCTGGGCACCATCAAAAGGTGCTTTCTTTCTGAAGATGACTGCTGACGATCCTGCCTCCACTGCCACGTGGCAAGGCACATGGCGGTGTCTGCTGGTCTCTCCCTTCTATTCCTGGATTCCTTGCTTTCAGCTTCCTGCTCCCACGGCTTTCGCTCTTTGTAGGAATTCCATTCCCTTATAAAGGACTCCAGTAAGAGGATTACGACCCATCCTGAATGAGGTGGGTCTCACCTTAACTGAAGTAGCCTCATGCAAAGATTCTCCTTACAATGGGCCCACTCCTACAGGAATGGATTAACTTTAAGAGCGTACTTTTCTAGGGTGCATACAGCTTTAAATCACCCCACCACTCAATACCTAGGTGAGCCTGCAAGAATGTTCGATTGCGCCCATGTCCAGGTATTTCATCATACAGGCCTGTGCAGTGCCCAGGTGTGCGTGGGTGTGCATAAGTGTCATGAGCCACGTGCTCTGTGTGGACAGGTTTCGGGTCTGTGTGCCAGTCTTCGGTTTATATGAAACATGGGAGTTTCTTTCTTCAATAAGTTTAGTTTTCTCCCAGCTCTGTTCGCCACTAAAAATCCTCCCCTGCCTACAGGCCCCGGTGTTCACACACAAAAGGAAGGGTTTCCAGTGATTTGTAACTAGCAACGTGAGTTATTTCCTAATGGACATGTTCCTTTCTCCAGTGACTCTCTTACCAACCCCCACCCCAGCTTGCCCAAAAGGAAAGACTAAAAGGGCCAGGATTCAGGATGACTCAGTACACACACACACACACACACACACACACACACACACATACACACACACACACACAGCACGGGGGTGCACGTGCCTATCCAGCAGTCCTTTCCCTCGGGGTGTGGTTCTCAGAGCCATCAGCGTCCCTGAATGTCTTCTTGCCTGAGATAAACATCTCAGAGCCCCGCAGAGCACCTCATACCACCAGAGTTCCCCGCTAGAACAGCATATGTATATTTAAAAGTGCAAAATATTAGCGTCTTAAACTATTCTTTTAAAATAAAAGCTCCAAAATTAAAAAAATAAAACAAATTAAAAAAATAAAAGTTCCAATGATAACTTGGCTAAAAAACATTACACTCTGGCTGCTGGTTTCTTCACTGGTAAGTGGGAATAGATAGGGTGAGAAGGTAAATAACAGCATGCCTGCCCTCTTCCTACTTCCCCTACTGAGTCTGAGGATCGGTCTCAGGCCAGCTATGGAAATTACTGGGCCAGGCGTAGAATTGAGTATACCAGGAGCCTAGAAGAAATAGGTCTTTTGCACCTCTTTTCAGAGAAAAACAGTTTAGCAAGTTGACAGGAAATTTGAAACCATATTTCAACTTTCTCATTTTATGGATGGCGAGACTGAGGCCCAAGAAGTACTTGAGTGCTTCCTAAATTCACAGATCGAGTGTCTCCTGCCTCGTGGTACAATCTTCTTCTCCCAATGCACCTCCAGCCTTCCCCACCCCATCCTTCCCGGCTTTGGCAGGGAAGGAAGGAAGAGTCTCTGGTTTCCAGGAGGGTAAATAGAAGAGAACCACAGGAGAGCATCTTGTGAGCACAAACAGCACCTCCCCAACTGAGGGTTTCTCTGCAGCCCAAACTTCTCTCCCAGAAAGTTCCATGGCATTCACCACCTGTCCCAGCCCCTTCGCTGGTCTGTTTAACCCAGAGACATTGTGATTCCTCGTGCGCTTTGCTCCTGCAAGGATCAGCAGCTTTTTGTTCTATTATTCATTGCAGGGCAGATGCTAAGTGGTCTCTCCTTATTACAGGCTGTGATGGTCAGGTTCTGGGGTCAACTTGGTCAAGTGACAATGCCCACTTGTCTGGTCAGGCAAGCACTCGCTGGACTGTTGCTGCAAGGCTATTTCATGGCTAGTTGATAAATCAAAAGGCTGGTGTATTAAATCATCAGTCAGTTGATCGTATCTGTACCTGTTTTCATCTGTGATCAACTAAGACGTGCCTCCCACAATGGGATAATCCAATCAGTTGAAAGCTTTTAAGGGAGAAGAGAGACTCTTTCACTGCTTCTTCGGCCAGCGAGCCTCTTCTGTGGAGTTTGCCCAGACTCTTCATCGGAGCTGCCAGCTTCACAGCCTGCCCTACAGATTTTGGACTTTCCATTCCCATGGTTGCGTGAGACGCCTTTATAAATCTCATATTTACAGGTATCTCCTGTGGGTTCTGTTGCTCTAGAGAACCATAACACACAGCCCATGGCTGAGCTGTCCACTGGCTCCCCAAAGCTACTGAATGATGTCCCTCAATAAATCAGTAGCCTCTGGATTTGAGGAGCCTTTTGGGGAAGGGATTTATGCACCATTTCAGATTCAGTGTTTTTACAAGCTTCATTTTTGGAAATGATTGGGAGGGGAAAACAATAAGTATAAAAATTATGGATGTGCATGTAAGGATGCTAAGAAGGCATGCCTTGTCTCCCCAGTTGGGTTGGAAACTTTTGAAGGTAGATCCTGCTCTTATATGTGTGTGTCTCCCATAGCACCCAACACATAGAGAGATATCCACAAATATTTATTTAGGAAGTGAACACATAAGTGAACATCTCCCAAACTTCAACACCCCTCAAAATGGAAGGCAAGGGAAAAGAAGTGTAATTAATAAAGTATCAGTGGCAGAGAGAGTTCAAATAGAGTCAAGAGGCTACTCTGGAAGTTGTTCTTACACAAGCTTCAGATAGACCTTGCTACCTATCATAACCTGCCACCCCCCATCCAGGACCATTCCAGCCAATCCTAAAGAATACCTAGGGCAGTTTATAAGATTCCACAAGTGTTTCAGGAACGAGAGTAACTTGCCAGAAACCTACAACCTCCAGATGGGTCCCTGGTCCAGATAAGTCCTGAAAACTAGCCCAGCCTCTCCAGAACATCAGATAGTTTCCTCTCCCTACCCCATATTAGTGACAGACCCTTCCAATATCAAAAGTTTAGAATTGCCATAGTCCAAACAATCCCCATGAGAGGTATGGAAAGATCAAAGGTGATGGTGGAATTATGCATAAAAGATAGGACTTAACAAATGAATATAAATGCTGAATCATTCAATTGATATCTCTTTTAGTCTCCAGTATTTTAGAGCAGCTAAAAGTAAAAACCTAAAATTGTGAAATCATAATGCATGTCAAAGTCTGAAATATGTTCTACAACTAATTGTGGTGCTGTGCTTGGAAATTTTTTTGTATATATGTTATTGTTCACAAAAAAAGAGTGAAAAAAGTTGATTATGATGATAAAAAGTACTTAAGCCCTCTAGCCTCCTATATTCTGCGGCAGCTAGAAGGAAAAATAGGAGAGAACCGATCGTACAGTAGCCCATGACAAACTCTGGGATCTATCCTATAACCACTTTTTGAATAGTGCTCTGAAAACTATTGCTTTTTCATTTCTTTGCTTTGTATATATGTTATACTATACAATAAAAACGTTTTTTAAAAAAATGAAGGGCAAGATACACAGAGCTCCACACCACCTCTAATTACATGGCATTATGGCCTAAATTTGGTTATTTGTTTATTCACAATCACCCCACAAATACACTAGAGGATATTAGCTTTATGCCCAGAGGAACTTTATTTTGTTCCACGGTATCTCCGGCACCTAGCACAGTGCTTGGCACACACTTAGTAAGTCCTCAATAAATGTATGTAATAAATGAATGAACCGGTGTCACAAGAACTGGCATCTAATCCAGCTTGGGCCAGTCACTGCCCCTCTCTGGGTCTCAACTTGCCCCTGTGTGTGAGAGTTTTGTGCCAGAAGATCTCCAACAGAGAGCCATCGCCAACCCTAGACATTTCTAGAGGAACATGGAATGTAAGTGTCATTAGGCTGAATCTGTGCCATGAACCTTCCACCACCATTTCTATCCAGGAATCTTTCTCCACAGTCAACTCCTACAGAGAAAACCACCTCTGTCACAAAGTGCTTTGATAATTTGGGTAGGGGTCACAAGGTTAAATAGTAAAACTCCAGGTATCTGCAGCCAGAGGGAACGTTTGGAGGCTAGAGAAAGGAGATGTCCTCGCATGGAATCCATAGCTTCTGCAAAAGCCATGAGACCTCTGTTGGCTCACCTCTTCATGCCTGAAGTTGCTCTCCTCCCCGCCCCCGCCCCCCCAAATCCAGATGTTAAAAGCTTATCCCATGGCCCGTCTGGGATCAAGCCAAGGGAGCCAGCCAAAGAGGGGACGTCTTACAGCAGTCAATTTCCAGAAGACACCCCCTCGAAATCCAGGTGGAATGAGGGAAAAATCAACGGGAATTCGAGCTAGGGCAGAAAGCCAGGGGGATTCTTCACAATGCAGCTTTAAATCCCCAACAAGAATAAACACATTCCAGAGGGACTGCTGGAGACAAGAACAGGGTGGGACCCAAGAAAATCAAGGACAACTCAGACTCAGGAAACCGGGGAAGAATCAGCCACACCCAGCTAGTGAGGATGAATTAAAGGAGAATTGTGCAGTGGAACAGGGTATCCAGTCCTTAGCGCGGGGTTCACGCGTCTCAGTCTAGGCTGCCCTTCGGCCGCTGCCCCCCACCCCGCCTTACAGAAAGCTCCACATACATTATGTGGTGTGAGGGGGACGGAGCGCGGTGTGCGAGTGCGGGGCGCGGGCGGGCTGGTTTCCGTCCGGCCCTTCCCGCCGCCTCTCGCCCCCACACTGCTCCGCGGGGCTGCTGTGCCTGCAGTGCCTCGCTCAAGGTCAGGCAGCAGTCAAGGCCAGGAGGGTGCGGTGGTTCCCAACACAGCTGTCACCTGACATTTACTTTACAGGCTGTTGACTCCCAAACAATACAGTACATGCCGATTTGCAAGGTACCTTCCGCCTCCTTTTCCAGTAATCCACTCCCACCAAATAAACACGGTCTCCCCTGGCTCTGCGCGGACCTGGAAAAACACCGAGCTTGGCCGGGCTCCCCAGGGCTGGGTTTGCCCGTTCCCTCCAGGCCAGCGCCGGCCTCCGCTATGGGGAAGCGGCCGTGCCGTGGCGCCAATTTTCCACGAGAGGGCAGCCGAGGGCCGCAGAATAGCCTGCCGCACCGGGGTTGGGGGGGGGGGGGGGCGGGCAGACCCGTCCCACGCCTGCGCAGACACTAGGAGGCTCGGGCCGGGTTCCAGTCTCTGGCTTCCCGCGGCCGGCGGGGCCTGGGCTGTTGTCCGTAAGTGTAAGCAATGGCTTTTCCCTCCCGGGAGGCAGCAATGAACGGACTTCGGCGGTCCTGGCCGAGCAGTTTTGCTCCGAGGTCACAGGGACGCGATAAGAGGCTAAGCCGCGGCCGCAGCCGGCTGGGAAGGATCTGAACGGCTGCTCCGTTCCCAGTACGCTGACCGCGCTCGCCTAGTATTAAATCCACCCCCAGAATCACTCCTCGGCCGCCGCTGGCGATCGCTGCTGGCCAGTCGGGCCGAAAGCCTCTCTTCTGGCCTAGCGTGGGCAAAACTGCCTCCATCTTATTTACAGAAAGCAGCACTAACCGGGAGGGCCAGTGACGTGGGGAAAGGGGAACAATTTGCTGAGAGGGGCTTGACCCATAAGGGACAGTGTCCTGCATGCTCTTAGGGGGTGAAGAGTTTAACAGAGTCAGGTCAGGAAAGGACCTCAGGGATCACCCAGGCATAGATGAGAAAGCATTGTCCGAGGACACAGAGTTTGCCGATAAAGAGCAAATCAGACCACCGTCTGTCCAGGACCTTGCACCGGCTTCCCTAGCTCTTAGAAGAAAGTCAACACTTAAAATGGCCTCAAGGCCATCCAGAGTAATATGCTCCTGCTTACTTTCTAGCATATCCCATTTCTATTTGGGCTCATCCTCAAGAGTCTCAGGCCCTTACCCTTTGGGCCCCATGATCCCACAACTTCTTTCCCCGGCTAACTCCTGCCTGTCGTTTAGTCGTGGCTTACATACCACTTCCTATAGAAAGCTTCCCTGTGTCCCACCCATAGAACCCTGTCCAAGGCAGTTTTCCAGGATGGCCCCTGCAGAACTTCACCTGCTTGTTCATTTCTCTGAATTCCCCCTGTCCACCTCAGACTATGAAAGGTGCATACTAGGGCTTGTGTTAATATTATTTCCCTAGGCCAGTCCAGGGCCCATAACAGCTCTATAAATATGTGGTAAATGAGTGAATGGGTCAGAACTAGCCCACCCTCATCCCAGTTCCTGGGTCTGTCTGTGTACTTGTCACCATGTTGCCCACTGGCCCTGTCAGTCTTGTAACTGAAATAAGCAGAGTTATGGACGAGCCCATGCTGTGCAGCAGAAGTGAGGAACCAAGTCTCCAAATGAAAGCTGACCTCTTCCAATTCTTGGGAGACTATTATGTCCCTTGCTTCTGCAGCCCAGTGGTTCTCCCAACTTCTGTAGTCCAGAGGGGAATTTCTAACTTGTTAAAGTAGGCTTGTTTTTCCACTCAGAGAAATAACTTCCAGAGGTTTCAAGCCATGTGCCTAGGATTTGGCAGAGGTGCTGGGGGGCTGCACAAGCTCACTTCCACGAGCATGGTACCATTTTGATATTTTATGTAGTTGTTTCTCTTGGAAAAGAAAAAGGGTAGAGGATCCTACTAATGCTTCTAAAACTTTTTGAAGCCCACAGCTCCAAATGATTGTAGGGTAGAGCAGTTGAAGAGCTGTGAGCAATTGTTAACAGCTAATCATTTCAAAGGACCAAACTGTAGCCAACATTCCACGTGAAGCCATATTAAAATTTCCATAACCTACTGAGCCTTCCTCTCTCCCTTTTATGTGGGGTCTGTCTCTCTTGTTATCCACTGTTTCTGCCTCCCTGATGGCAGGGAAATCTGATGTTTAATGGATATAGTAAGGAACTGAACATATTTTTTTCAGAATTTGTAACATTTATATAAAAAGTTGCTATGTTACCTCTTAGTTTAAGAGGGAGTGTTGAACATTTGCTATTTCTTTTTTATAAAATATTTTTGTGTCCGAGACCCTAGGTTGTTTTTGTGTTGTTGTTGTTGTCACGCCCCCAACCCCCCACCCCCAAAGAAGTTCCTGGTCCTTGTCCTCAACACCTATGAATATGGTACCTTCCATGGCAAAAGGGACTTTGCAGGCATGATACTAAAAATGCTCTAGAGATAAGAGAGGTTATCGTGGATTATCCATATGAGCCCAATGTAATTACAAGGGTCCTGATAAGAGGGAGGCAGAAAGGTCAGAATCAGAAAAGAAGATGTATCGATGGAAGCAAAGGTCACAGTGGTACAATATGAGAAAGAGTAAACTGCTCATTGCTGGCTTTGAAGTGGAGGAAGGAGCCACAAGCCAAGGAATGCAGGACCTTCTAGAGGTTGGAAAAGGCAGAGAAACAGATTCTCCCCCAGAGCCTTGAGAAGGAAGGCCTTCTTGCTGACATCTTGATTTTAGCCCAATGAGACATATTTTGGTCTTCTGACCTACAGAAATGTAAGATAATAATAAATTTGTATTGTTTTAAGCCTGTGATGATTTGTTACTGCAGCAATAGAAAACTACACCTATATGCACCCCCCAATAGAAAACTACACCTATATACACCCCCCAGATGGGGAAAAAAAAATCCTGCTAGATCCACATGAATGGGAAAAGGGGATCAACTGGAGAAGAGAAGCAAGTATGTGTGTTTGGGGGGGGTGGGGAATCCTGCCAATAGGAGAAAAATATTAGAAGCTACTTTTGTTATCCAAAAAAAAAAGGTATAGGTCAGCACCATGGGGCTATATTTGCATAGCATTTAGGTGCCCTGTCTTATATTTTAACTCTTTATATAGCTATTTTTATTTCTTACTAGCCTGAAAGATTCCAAGATGGCACTCATCTTTATATTCCTATGGTCTCCATCACCTTGTGTAAATAATACCATCTTACATTGTTGGGCACTTCATACTTCTTAAAGTCCTTGTGCGGCTACTGTCCATTCTGACCCTCACGATTCTCATGGGGTCAGGCAAGTCAGGTGGTATTATCGATTGACTTCATTACACAAAATTTCTCTGACAGCCAGGCCCCGTCTCTCCAGTCTTCTACCCATTTTTATCACTGTTTTACCTGGAGAATGCTTGACCACAGAAGAGAAAGCTCAGGCACTGCCAGCTTCCCAAGGATCCTGAGCCTGGATTCTGGGGGTCTAGAGTTACCACGTGGACCTCCTTGGACATCTTCTTCCTTCCCTAAACACAGGAGAAAATCCGGCCCACCTGATGGAAGAGGAAAATCTCCACCACAGTGAAACCCCTCCTGCTTCTCAAGGACATTGGATGATGTGGTAAGAGAGCAAATAGGAAGAGGAATCCCTGTGGCTCTGGGTGGGGGCGGCAGGCAAGGCAGACTCCCATTCTGAGCCCCGTCCTCTTGCACCCTGAGTGTCCTAGGGAAGTATTACGACACAGGTGGGGGGAGAAGTGATCCTGGTTCAGGACCTAGCCTGAGGATGCTTTGGAAGAGATTGGCATCCATCACTGCTTTACTTTACATTTTTTAATTCTTCTATCACATCGGTGTTCTCACAGAGACAACACAGTCTCTGGAGTTAGAGACAGGTTCAAATCATGGGTCTCCTACTTACCAAATTACCAGCAGTGGAAACTTGCAAGTCTCTTTCCCTGGATGAGATGCCACTTCTCCATCTGCAGATGTGGACAATAGCACCCTAGTCCCAGAATAGTTAGGAAGGTAAAAATAATATATGCAAAGCACATGGAAAATAAGAACCCCTCAAATAGGAGCTATAATTATTTATAATCAAGAAAACAGGAGAGGTGGCTGCTTACAATGGTGCAATCAAGGTTCCGACCTTAACTCAGGTCTTTAGTTCCACATCCAAAGGCCCTTCCACTCTCCAGAAAAGTAACTCGCATACCTTCGCTGGCCAGGCACAGGCCTTCCAAACCACGCTTCCCCACTGGGCTCACAGAAAAGAGGGAGCCCAGGGGCGGCTTTCGCGCCCGCCCTCCACCCGAATCCGCTGTAAGGATCGCGCCGCGCAGCTGCACACATCTGGAACCCGGCCCCCTGGGAACCTGAGGGTGCGCCCGGATCGAAACTTCCGTGCCGGGAGAGGTCAGGCCGGCTGGCCGGTGAGTTTTCTCTCCCTTCCTCCTTTGCCCCCAGTTCCCATTCCGGCTCAAAGGGAGCCTGGGGCTTCTGCACCCAGAAGGGAGCAATGAGGCAGTGAGGGGCTCAAGGGGGCCCCCGTTAACTGCGGGGCTCTGAGCCGGCCCCCGTCCCGGTCACCAAGCAACCCGCGCGTGCACTCGGGTTGCCGGCGCTTGCGGCCCCAGAGCTTCGGGGGCGGCAGGGAGCAATGGCGAGGGGAGGGCGACCCAGGTGACCCTGGCGCAACTGAGCGCAAACACATCTGCAACCCCTTAAATAAGTCCCTCGCTTTAACAAGCGTGGCAGATAGGCGTCAGGGCTCAGCAGGAGGAACTCGGCGCTGGCCGGGGAAGCCAGGAGCGGCCCGAGTGGCCTACGTTGGAAGCTGGAGCTGGAAGACGCCCCTGGGCGGCCGAGAGGCGTCGGGAGAGGGTCCTGGCTCGCGGCTCCCGGCCCGCCCTGGCGGGCAGCCCTCAAGGTTCAGGCCGGGCCAAGGAAACCAAAACGCGACGGCTCGCGCCAGAGGCTGGAGCCAGCGGCTGACGCTGAATTCTGAATAATGTTTGGAGGAGCAGGCGCAGCCCCCGGGGCTCCGCAGAGACGCCCTGGAGGGGTGGGTGAGGCCCTCCCTCTGCGAATCTGCGGAGTGGCCCTCCCTCTGCGAATCTGCGGAGTGGCGTCCTCGGAGTGGGGGGGGGAACTAAGCGCGCCCCAGGGCGCTGTAGCGGCGGCGCCAGCCGTGGACGCCTGGAAACACAACAAGCTTCTTGCCCACCCCCACCCCACCGCACCCCCACCCCCACCCCCACCCACTCCGGCTCACTACCACTGGGTTGCACAGCCCCTTACACAGTGATTGGGATTTCCTCAATTGAGGAAAAGAAAATGCAACCCTATTATTGCCCAGGCCGGGCAATCCTCAATCCGAGGCAGGCGCAGAGGATGGGAGGCGGACACGGAGGTGTGGGCGCAGAATTTCTGGAAAGTTGCCTGCTTTGAAAGGATGGCACAGGGAAAATCAGAAACTCACGCCTTATTGTGCTTAATAGGTCTGAAAATCTTAAAAGAGCTTTGCATTTTACAGAGCACTTTAAACCATCCTTGCAGCAACCCAGCCACTGGAGTAACGCTGGTACCTACCCATTCATTTTGCAGGTGAGAAAACAAAGAGGGTGGAAAAGGCCTACCGTCCTGGGCCTCGCTTTCCTAGATAGGTTCTGCATACCCAAAGGAGGTTGCTCTCCTTCGAGGCTCCTGTGGAGGGGATGGCCTCTACTTTCCTAAGAACTATGCCATCCAGCCACTGCTCTATGTAGAGGTGGCCGTCGCAGGTCATCAAGAAGCAAGTTTTCCTTATTGCAACAATAAATGACTTGGAGGCCTTCTTAGATGCTTTCCTTCCAGTTAAATGCCTCTCAAGGTGTAATCCCCAGACTAGAGCTATAGTGTCACCTGGGAACTGGTTAGAAATGCAAATTATCAGGCCCTACCCCAGACCGCCGAATCAGAACTGTGGGGCAGAGCCATCTGGGTTTTAATAAGCACTCCAGGTGATTCTGTGGTGTTCATTGAAGTTGTTGAGAACTGCTGCTAGAAAAGCTTCTATATAGGCCTATAGCAGACCCAGCATCCACAAGACTTGACTGGACATTGGAGGCCCAAGAAGGCAAGAAGTGACCTGGGAAGCCCCAGTGATTAGCAGCAATGTGATGGATCCATTCCTCGGAGTCTCTGTGCATGCACACAGGCCTTTGGGGCCCTATAAAATCTTAGAAAGTGATGGAGTCTTTTAGAGCCCCATTAAATAACACATTTACATTCCTTTTCAATTACTTTCTAAGAATACCTGCTGGAGACTAGTTCCTCAGCTTGCTAAGGATCTGGGTGTTAGCTGACTGTTTCCTTGAAATAAACAGATACAACCAGGTCTCGTCATGATATGGCATTCTAATGGTAGGTACATGAGAAGCTAAGTGGAGCAGACACCGACTGCTCTTTGCCTTCTCTCCAACTAACAGGATGCTGACCATGTAAAGTATAGAGCCTCCCTGTGCTTCAGGGGAGGCTGCCTCCCACCCTGGCCCCAGTGGCTGATTTAGGAATGGGTATGGGGTACAGTTCTGGCCAAAAAGACTTGGGGGAAGTTTGCAAGGAAATTGTTCCTCCTTTGAAAGAGGCACAAGAAAGGTATATTCCCTTTTTGTCTCTGAATGCCATTGCCTACCCCTGTCCCAGGTGGTCTTCCTAGGACTATGAAAGAAACTAGGTTAGAAGGACAAGCCCACATACTGAGGGTGGCAGGGGCAAAAGCTGGAAAACACCGGGGAGCTTCCTGATATTGTGGAACTATAACCAAGAAATCAGGATTTAAGTTCTGATTTTGAATCGTTATATAGATATTCTTTCTTGCTTTCTGGTATATTGGAGTAAACAAAGGGAAATTCCTGAAATCTCTAAATTGTAATCCAACTGCCTTAATCTCTGATAATGATTGTATGGCCTTTATCTTCTGTCCCTGTGATTGTAAAAACCTTGTGACTAACCTTCATTTGTACTCAGTTATCCAGTTTTTCAACTTTAGACTCTTGTAATCACTACAGACAGCCCCTAATGTTTATTAATGAAGGGTCTTGGGTCACCCCAGAACTCACCCACCCCAAATCCAAAGTTATCTCAATGACCGAAACTGGCTCTAACCAAAGTGGGCCCACCTGATATGTGCAATAGCTCAGACCTTAGCCTACAAGTCACCTACACCCCATTCTGCCATTTTCTTACAAATGTTCTGTGACTAAGGACGTAATCAGTATGTACATGCTCAATAATTAAATCACCCCTAATTACATCATCTGGGGCCACTGTGCTTATAATCCTAAACCCTGCCCATCTTTTTCTCTAATAAACTATCAGAATTGCTGCAGTTCAGAGAGAAAGATTTTGACTATTAGGCCATCTGCTCTCCTACTACGTGCCTAATAATAAACTCTTTCTCTCTTTGGAACCCCTGTGTCTAAAGAATTGGTTATTGAGCACATCGGGCAAAAGAATCCATGACCTTTATCCAATAACAGAACCACTAAGTTAATCAACCCAAAGGAGAGAAAAACCTTGGGTTTTTTTTCTGAAATGAGATAAATTATTTTTCTTATTTTATATACTCTGTTACTGGCCAAAGGCCATGGATTCTTTGGCCCAACGTGCTCAATAACCAATTCCTGAGACACTGGGGTTTCAAAGAGAGAAAGAGTTTATTACAGGTTCCACATTAGGACAACATTTGGCCTAGCAGCCCCAAATTTAGAGGGTTCAAGGTTTTTAAGCATTTTAGCAAGCAGAGATGAGGTCATTACAATTTCAAATAGCAAGTTCTAAACAGAAAAGGCGATAGTGTTATCAGTATCATTTCAATAGGAGAATGTAAGCTGAAAGGAGGGAAGGCAGAGCCATCACTTCAGTACTAACCATGTGAGCCAAAAGGAAGGGAGACATTATTTTTCAATGGCAGAGTCTAGCTGATACGATTTACAAATGTCAGGGGCTGAAGCTAGTTCAGGGCTGACTGCAAGTTCTTCAGTAGCCTTAGGGCCTTTGCCCTGCCAGAAAATGATCAGATAGAGGGAGTAACAGCTCTTAAGTCACAAAGGCACAAGATAAGGACCTTTAAAATCATCTCAGATATCAGAGCAACTGAATTATAGTTTAGGGATTTTAAGTATTCTCCTCTGTCTACTCCAGTATACCAGAAAGCAAGAAGGAATATCTGTACGATGACTCAGTAATCAAAATCATCCCCTTACATCCTCATTTCTCGATTACAAGTCCTGGTTGGGTAAGTTGCAGCCCCTAACCTCCTAACTGATACAATTAATGAGACTAGATTCTCAACTGAATCTCAGGCCCGGCTGCACTCTGAAGTCCAAGCAGGCATTAGAGGAGGATCGGGAGGGCAGTCAGGGTTCTCTGGCAGCTGCAAGCATTGGATTAGCTCATCTCCTGCATCTGTCTCACGAGTTTGCGATTCAGCCTCAGTGTTCCACCACAAATGTGGCTCAGTTACTGCCTTGCTGGGTTTGCCACTTGTCTTTCCACCAACTGGCAAATTTGTCCTGTAATGTCCAGTTGAAATGTCCAAGAATGAGAACCTGGTTGGCTGGATTGGCTGCCACTGCTTCTGAATGGGAAGAGCTTTTCATGACAGGCCGCCTCATAGGTCCCGGCTCTGTCTGTGGATTGGCTGTGGCCTGACTCAGGCTCCCACCGCTTGCCTGCTTGGCTGTGGTAAGGAGGGTGGGTACAGAAGATGGCCAGCCCTGCTTTGCCTGAGACCCCGGCAGAGGTATGGGCTGCAAAGTTTCCCTTAGAAGGAAGCAGTGCTCTTGGCAGGTACCCAGGCCAGCTTGCCAGCTCTGCCTTCACAGGGAACAGTGAAATGGCAGTGCTGAGCCCAACAGGATGGGAGCAAAAGAATCCACTCAGACCACAGCCCCTCTCTGCTGTCGATCATTACATACCCGAGAGTAAGGGGTGCCTGGTTTGGGTGCCTTGATCTGCCCCACAAACATACAGTCATACTTCTCAGAAAATATCCCAACTCCTGGCACTCCCACCCATGCATCCACTCAGGAAGCACAAGTCCTGCTGCTCTCCAAAAATGTGCACACCACACATGAGCTTTCCATCTGGTACTTTATGGGAAATACTTTCAGAGTTGTTTTGTTGTTTTAGTCACTGTGAAACCCTTTGCAGTGCAGCCTGTTGTGGTGATGTGGAAGCAGCAACCAAAGTGATGGAAGTGGAAACAGAAGTGATAGCAGCGACTGCAGCAGAATGTTTCCTAAATCCAAGTTTGCAAAAAGCATATGGGAATACAAACAACTAGGAGCTAAAGTTGAGAGGGCAATTCTCCTTCCACTCTGTTTATGTCATTCTGAAAGTATGTGTGTTTTCTTTCCCCAAGAACAAGTAATCACAGGAGTGGAAAAGGTGCAAATTGTGGTGTTTCTGTCACTCTGTTCTGTTCCCTCAGGTAAACTGTTTGAACTTTCTAAACCTCAGGTTTTTAATTGGTGAAATGCGCCTAATAATGCTTTCCTCATAGGATTAACGTAATCCTTACATATAATAAAGCACCTAATAAAATGTTGGGCACTTAACTATTATAACATCTTAAAGCCATAATTCTAAAAGACTCCCTTCCCTGGGGCAGATGGACTTTCTGCTTATTTATGGAGAGCCATGGTCAGCAGCGCCGGACTGTAGTCTGTTACCCAGCTCAACCAGTGGCTGGGAATTCACTGTGGTCATCAGGTGAGAAGAAAAGAGATGGCTGGAAGGTGCCAAATGATGAACAGGCAGTTGGGAAGAAGACACTTTTATTAATGTTAATCGAACCAAGAAATAGAGAGGAAGAGGAAGTAGTGTCCAGAACTGAGCCCAGCTGTAGTTCATCCGTTTATGCCACCTGGGAAGAAGACTAGGACTCAGAAGTGATAGAGGCTAGAACCCTCATGGGATAGGCTAGAGCTCCCCGTGGGGCAGAGGCCACTGATAGCATTTAGGGAATGATATCAGACCAGTTACCGGGGACACTAAGAGATGGGTCAGGAATGAGAACGGGTTTTCAGGATTCTGGAACCAAAGTTCATTTTGGGGAGTGGTGAAATATAAAAATATGGAGTCAGGAATGACTCTAGACCTCTGCCAGCACCCAAAAGTCCAATATGTCTGTCTGAGGCCACAACCAGAGAGGAAAGCAACTCTTAGTGTTGGAGATGTTTCGGGGAATCACAGACAGCAATGTTAGTTAAGAAGGTGGGGGAGAACTGAGCCCGCGGGCCTGGAAAGCCATATCTGTGGGTGGCAGGATTCTAAGATTTTCTGCCCCCTGGTGTACACTTCCTGCATAATCCCCAGGATGGTAAATGTGATGGGCTAGTCACTCCCGATTCTATAAATGTGGCACATTTGACCTTCATTTGGGAAGTCTCGAGCCCTTTAAAAGCAGGGAGTTTCCTCTGGCGAAGAGGAGGTCAGGGATTTGAAGCACAAGAAGGATTCAATGTGGCATTGCTGGTTTGAAAATGGGGAGACCACTTGTTAAGAAATTTAAGTGGCCTCTAGAAGCTGAGAGCAGCCTCTGTCCCACAGCCGGCAAGGAAACAGGGATCTCAGTGCTACAAGTACAGGCACTGAATTCTGTCAAAAGCAAGATGATCTTGGAAGTAGATTCTTCTCCAGAACCTACAGAGAAAAGCACAGGTGCGCCAACACCTTGATTCCAATATTATGAGATCCTGATCAGAAAACCCAGCTGCGCCGTACCGAACCTATAGAACTACGAGCTGATAAGTGGGTGTTGTTTTAAGCCACTAACTCTGTGGTAAATTGTTATGCATCAACTGAAAATTATACAGATCAGTCACAATGTGGTTCAGACTTAGGGCTACAAATGTGCCCATCTTCATCTGACTTACATTTTGATTTGTCCCATGTTCCTTTTCTTTACAAATTTCTTTTGAAAATTTCTAATCTGATTATAGGAACCAGAAAGAATTTGACCTTACGGTAAGCCCTGATCAAGTATAAGAAAATCTACATCTGCCTTCTGCATCTGTCACTTATTTTGTATGACTTTGAGAAAACGACTTAACCTCCTTACATATTAGTATCTCATCCATTAGATGGGGATCAGACTCAAGTCAGACAATGCACTTGAATGTGCTTTATAAAACATAAAGTTATATAAAAGTGTGAATTGCTATTTTTATTAAGCTAGAACAATCAGCAGGATGGTTGGGACAGTATCCGTGAGCCAGTGGCAATGGAAGTCTTATATAGAAAATCGAGAAACTTGGTAAAGATGAGAAAAGCAGTGATGAGAGCTCCTTGGAAAAGGCAATAGGTAATATCTACCAGGGCTTTTTCTTCTCTTCTGTATACTTTCCTTACCATAAACAAAAAGAGCAGAGAATCGTGCTAGATAAATTCTCAGCCTCAGCAAGAACAAGGTTTAAAATTCTAAGTGGTAAAAAACAAAAAGGAAAATGACCCCTAAATGGCCAACTAGTTTGCTTTGGGAGCAAAGAAAAAAAGAAGCCATATGACAATACCTTATATAATAAGGACATTAAACCAAAAAGAAAAAGGGTGAAATCAATAGCCCATAAAGAAGAAGTGAAGCAGAAATCTTGGAGAAGATGTTGTCATTGGATGAAGATGGAACGTGTCTGTGCTTAAACAATAGTGTGTGAAGCGCCTTAAACAGGAAAGAGATCCCTGGAAGAAAAGGCTGCCAGCACTGTGCAGCAGCATGTGGAAATTCAATCTCTAACAGAAAAAAAATCAACAACAGATGAGTGATACACACCCGAGAAGGGATAAAGACAGATGTGAAAATTAGATGCATTCTCCCAACTACCCACAGCACCTAAATTCAACATTCTGTTGAATTTTTATTAAGGATCAGACTGTAGTAGAAGGGAAGTACTTTGGAGATGATTCAGAAAAGGAAATACTGGCACCAATGCTTTATAATTACCCAACAATAACAACAAAATCTTTCATTTCTTGCCTGTTCTACTGTTCATTGACAATGAAGACACATTTAAAAACATTTTGAACCCAGGCAATATAAGTGCGTGCACACACACACACACACACACACAAAAGTAAAATGCCAGATAAGTTTTAAAAAGTAAGTCAAAGCTTACACAAGCACACAAAATTTTATACTCTACCTAGAGCTAGACAAAACTGAGAACCAACTCCAGGAAGTAAGACCATGTTACCCCATGCCACAGAGAAGATTGTGCTTGGAATTGAGTTAACTTTAGAATAGGCACACGCTCGAGTTCAAAGTTCAGCTCTTCCATTTATCATTTGTGCGATAGTAGGCATGTGCTTAAATCTCTCTGGGTCTTCGTTTCTTGATCTGTAAAACCGAGATAAATAAACACTGTAGAGGGTTTTGGAGAGGTTTAAGTGGAATAAGGAATAAAAAATGACTGACACATAGTTGATACTAGAGAAATGGTTTCTAACTCTTAAGTTACAAATATCTCCCCAGCTGTAAAGAACGGGAGCTAACTAAAGACTCCCCTGAATCCTTCCCACCTTTAAAATCCTATGCTTCTATCTTTTACACACTTCCCCTGTGATAAAACAGAACCCAAATTAGAGAAATGAAAGCTACCTGCATTTTCATATGCCCTGCAGTCACGAGTGTGGACTCTGGGGTCAGGTTGCCTGGACTCAGTCCTCCCTCTGTCACTTACCACCTGTGCCATCTGGGGCAAGTTATTCAAATTGTATGAGCTTCAACTTCCTCATCTGTAAAATGGGAACAATAATACCGCCTCCCTTGAAGTGCTTATATTGTGCCTGGCATAAAGAAAGTGCTTTTGAGATGTAGGTTATTAATTATTCTTCAATAAGCACTAAATACGAGTGATAGTAGGAGGTTGAGAGAGTCACAACGTGGAGTGTCAAGCCGAGCTCTGACCAAAGATATTTCGCTGTCCTTGATTTTGATTTTCTGAGATAGTCCCCACTGGGGTGTGAGTCAAGGGGCTCTCAGCTCCACACCATTAGAAAACAACTAAGTATTTTTGAAGGTGCTACTGCAAGTCCAATCCTTTCTTCCCACTTTAGCCAGAAAAATCTTTCTAAAGAATCAATCCTTCAATAGCTAGTTTCTCGCTGCTCTTACAAACTCCCCTAAACCTGTCAGAGTTAGTGTGGCCCTGCTTACACCTTGATTTCAGACCCCCAGCTGCCAGAATTGTGAGAAAATAGATCCCTGTTGTCTTAAGCCACCTGTCATGGTCAGGTTCGTGTGTCAACTTGGCCAAGTGGTGGTTGGGTAAGTGCTGGCTTGTTGTTGCGATGAGGACATTTCATAGAATTAAATCATGATCACGTCAGCTGCATCCACAGCTGATTCCATTTGTAATCAGCCAAAGGGGCGTGTCTTCTGCAATGAGTGATGCTTAATATAATCACTGGAAGCCTTAAAATTCAGGAGAGACAGGCTTTTCCTGTTTGGCCTGGTGAGCGTCTCCTGTGGAGTTCGTCCAGACCCTCCATTGGCATCGTCGGTGTCACAGCCTACTCTGCAGATTTTGGACTCTGCGTTCCCACAGTCACGTGAGACACTTTTATAAATTTTATATTTGCGAGTGTTCCCTGTTGATTCTGTTTCTCTAGAGAACCCTAACTAATACACCACCCAGTTTGGGGTTCTTTGTTACAGCAGCCTTAGTAAACTAAGCCTTACTTCACACACACCGACCTACTTATGCCTCTGCCTGTCTCACCACTTCACCTGACTCTCTTCTCAGCCTTCCAGTCTGCATCTCAACATCATCTCTTTCAGGGTGGTTTCTCTGTCTCATCAAGCTGAGTTAACTGCCTCTCCTATATGCTCATATAACACCCTTTATTTCATGCCAGTGATTGCATACTCTCTGTGGTGTTATTGCCTGTTATTTTCTCTCCAACAAGACTCTATGCTCCTTATGCTCTTAACCATTTCTTCTCCAGTACCTAGCAAAGTACTTGCAGTGCCTGACTCCCAGAAGCATATACTAGTTGAACAGATGAATGAAAGAATGAATTTGATGAATGAGAGAATAGATGGATGGATGAACTGTCATCGACTGTATAAATTGCATTAGATTGTGAGAAGGAACATGAGGTCCTAAGTATTTTGCTTCTTTCAGAGCTTTATCAGATCATTAAAGAACCTTTTACGTTATGTCAACATGTATAGGGAATAGTAAGTGACACCACAGTGGTAAAATACTCAGGTTGAAATAAAGGAGGTAAGGGAGTAACTTTCCAGAAACCTACAACCTCCATATGGGTCCCTGGTAAAAATAAGTCCTGAAACCTAGAGGCCATAGCCTCTCCAGAACATCAGATAGTTCCATCTCCCTATCCCATATTAGTGACAGACCCTTCCGATATGAGAAATTTAGAATCGCCATAGCCCAAACACCCCTAAAGAAAGGGATGGAAAGATCAAAGGTGATGGTGGAGTTATACAGAGAAGATAGAATTTAACAAATGAGTATGATTGCTGAATCATTAAATTGGTATCTCTTTTAGTCTCCAGTATTTTAGAGCAGCTAGAAGTAAAAACCTAAAATTGTGAAATTGTAATCCATGTCAAACTCTGAAATATGTTCTACAACTAATTGTGGTGCTGTGCTTTGAAATTTATAGCTTTTTTGTATATATATTATTTTTCACCAAAAAAAAAAAAAGGAAAAAAAAGTCGATGGTGATAAAAAAAAATATTTAAGCCCTCTAGCCTCCTATATTCTGGAACAGCTAGAAGGAAAAATCTGAGAAGATCATATGGTAGCCTATGACAAACTCTGGGATCTGTCCTGTAACTACTTGTTGAAGACTGCTTTTGAAAACAATTACTTTTTTATTTCTTTGCTTCGTATATATGTTATACTATACAATTTAAAAAGTTAAAACAATAAAATATAGGAGGTAAGGTGACTGTTTTTCTGTATGTTGGTCTTTTAGAGTCTTCTCTAGCCCCAACCCTTTACATGTGAAAAACTATACTCTATGCAGCTCATGTCCCTCTACTATCCAAAGCTACCTGATTCTTAACCTTTCCACTTCTGGTGATGGAGGCACCATTGTCTGAGTTTCTGAGACTTAAAATCTCTGTCATCTTTTTAAAAATATCTGTCATCTTTGACTCCTTCCATAGCACCCCAAATCCGCGTGGCCCCTCAATCTGAGGAATATGACCTCCCATCTACATCTTTTTTCATTTTCTTGTTACCATTAAAAAGTGCTTTGTGTAAGAACAAAGCTCTATTAAGAATAAGTTCTCCTCTACATTGTGAAATCATCAAGGACACCACAGCAATGCAACGTCATTTAATTCGTTAGACAGACTTAAGTCTAGCCTCTGCTCCTTTAGGACCTCTAGGAAAATGCCACCGTTAAAACAGATACATTAGTGGGTGCAAGGATGGTCGGAGGTGCAAGTGTAGTTCAATGGTAGAATTCTTGCCTGCCATGCTGGAGAACCGGATTCGATTCCCGGCCCATGCACTTCCCAAATAAACAAACAAAAAAAAACAGCCAAACAAAAATTCAGCAAATGGTGCTGCAATAAGGAGATATTCATATGGAAAAAGAATGAAATGTGACCCCCACCATACAGTATACAAAAAAAATAGATACATTTGCATGGCATATGTAATACCAATTTTAGATGGTGTCAGACAGGGTAATGTTGCAGTGCTGCTTTTGTTTGCATCCTTATTTACAATACCAGGAAAGCTAGGTGCATGTCCCTCTGCCACAGGAAACAGGAAGGCCAGCCTCCTCCTCTGAACTGGTGGCATTGTTTCATTGTCTCTGGGTAGGAGGGGTCTCAAAGAGCAACCATATTTGTAATTTACCTATTGCCAGAAGGAACATTAATTACATCACAGTTAAATCATAGACATAAGTAAGCATTCATCAAAATTTTAGAAAAGGCAATTTTATACAGTCTTATCCAACTGATAAAATTGAACTATTCTGCTATATAAGTTGCTTTTTTTAAGTATACTTTTAATTATTTGTGGCAAACAAAAAAATAAGATGCCTTCAGAAAAAAAGTACAGTGCAATAGCCACATTCTCTTTGAGAAGGTATAGACAAATGGTCACATCCAGCCTAGTGAAATGTCAGGCTGAGGCCATCATTTGTCAAATAATACAGACTAGAACTCTTCAGCCTCCCCAGGTCCCATAATTGCTCCCTAGTCAGTACCTTGGACTGGGACTTTGGTTTCTCTGAGCCTCATCTGAAGAACATAAGACAACAATATCTCCCTCATAGAGTTATTTAGAAAAGTATACTAGTTTGCTAAGGTTGCCATAACAAATTACACAAACTGGTTGGCTTAAAACAACCCTAAACATTTTCCCTTACAGTTCTGGAGGCTAAAAGTCTGAAAGCAGTGTTGGCAGAGCCATGCTCCCTCCAAAGGCAGGATCCCTTCATACCTCTTCCTAGCTTATCCCTTCGTGCCTCTTCCTAGCTTCTGGTGACTGCCAGCAATCCTTGGCATTCCTTGGCTTATAGCTCCATCGCTCCAATTCCTGCCACCGTCTTCACATGGCCCTCTTCCCTGTAAGTGAGTCCTTGTGTGTCTGAGTTTAAGTTTCCCTCTTTTTAGAAGGACACCAGCCACTGCATTTAGAGCCCACCCTAACCCTGTCTGATGTCATTTTTATCTGATTACATCTGCAAAGGCTCTATTTCCAACTAAGTGCATAATCACAGGTACTAGGGGTTAGGACTTGAACCTCTCTTTTGGGAGGACACAATTCAACTTACAATAAACACTGTCCAGCACATAATTAATTCTATTTCTCTCTCTACCCCACCCTCTGTGGCTCATGCCTCTCTTGAGGTCCACCTGTCTGGGCAAGAAAGCATTGCTTGTCAATCTTTCGAAGTAGCAAAACATGTTTATTTCCTTACTGTCTTTTATCTAAAACATACAGCTCTCATCTTAATAAAGAGGTCCAAAAGATCGGTATTGTTTAGAGGATTTGCGCATTATTTGTAAGTATTTAACACCCATCCAATGGTTGTTTAGGCATCTAGCATTTGAGACAGCCCAAACGCATACATTTCCCAGCAGAGATTCTCTAAGTTCTAATCACTCATTTTAGACCTTGATAAAAACATGGACTCCTGTTCTTTCAGCCTTCTAGAGACATTTTAACAAGCAGCAGGTTACTATGCAAGGGCATCTGCTCTTATTTAAGAACAACCAGCAGGATGACAATCAACTATCTGAATGACTCTTCTGTGTCTCATAAAACCAGGGTTAGGCATTTTCCATGTTGTCGCTGGATTCCCTTCATTTAAAGGCTCATACAATCAATTCCTTTTTGTGTTGTCTGCAGCTGAATTTCATTCTTATTGTCAGGACATGAAAACTATGCAATCCGTGTTCTGCCTTTTGCTTTAGCTGTCAGCAAGCTCGCAGCCAGTGTATTGCTCAAGTGTGCCATCAGTTCAATGTACGTGCCTAATCATCTGCTCTGCTTGCGTCCTTCAAAGGTACCCTGAGGAACTTGATCCTTAATTATTTTATCTTATAGTATGTTTCATGTCAAGCCCTTTCTGAAGTAGGAGGCAGTGCAATTCCAAACCTTAAATGAAAAAGTTTAAATCATTCATTCAAATTAACAATAACAACAGCAACAAAAATCCTGGGTCGGTGTTATAAGTAAATGGGAGTAATTCATTTGTATAGATATTTAAGATTTCTGTTCAGAAAGGACTAAGTGACAGTGATAAGTAAAAATGACTAGAGATGTTTTATGTAGACACATTGTTGAAAATTGAATCATGCCCCCCACAAAAGACATGTTCAAGCCCTACCCGCCTGTCTTGTGTGCATGGCCCATTTGTAAATAGGACCTCTGAAGATGTTATTAGTCAAGTGCAGACTCATTTGTGTGTAGGGATCTTTGAAGATGCTATTTAGATGAGGCCAAATTGAACCGGGGTAAGCCTTAATCCATGTAACTGGAGTTCATATAAGCAGAAGAGATTTGGATGTCGTCAGTAGAAGCCAGAAACCAGAAGAAGCCAGAGAATGAGACAGATCACCATGTGATGAAGCAGAGATGCATGCCAAGGACCCCTGCTCTAGTTTGCCAGCTGCCGGAATGCCATATACCAGAAACGGAATGGCTTTTAAAGAGGGGAATTTAGTAAGTTGCTAGTTTACAGTTCTAAGGCCAAGAAAATGTCCCAATTACAACAAGTCTATAGAAATGTCCAATCAAAGGCATCCAGGGAAACATACCTTGGTTCAAGAAGGCCGATGAAGTTCAGGGTTTCTCTTTCAAGTGAGAAGGCATGTGGCGAACACAGTCAGGGCTTCTCTCTCAGCTGGAAGGGCACATGGTGAACATGGCATCATCTGCTAGCTTTCTCTCCTGGCTTCCTATTTCATGAAGCTCCCCGGGAGGCATTTTCCTTCTTCATCTCCAAAGGTCACTGGCTCGTGGACTCTCTGCTTCGTGGTGCTGCAGCATTCTCTGCTTTCTCTGAATCACTTCATTCTCCAAAATGTTTCCTCTTTTATAGGACTCCAAAAACTTCTCAAGACCCACCCAAATGGGTGGAGACATGCTGTCATCTAATCCAGTTTAACAACCACTTTGGATTAAATCCCATCTCCAGGGAGATGATCTGATTACAGTTTCAAAATACAGTATTGAATAGGGATTATTCTACCATTATAAAATGGGATTTTGATTAAAATGTGGCTTTTCTAGGGGACATACATCCTTTCAAACCAGCACAAGTGCCAAGGATTGATGGCAGGATACCATCAGAATGCTCTGGACTCCAGGAGAAAGTACGGCCTGTCGAGACATTGATTTCGGACTGCTAGCTTCCAAAACTGAGACGATAAATTCCAGTTGCTTAAGCCAAACAGTGTGTGGTATCTGTCATAGCAGCCCTGGCAAACCATGACAGCCACATATCACATACGATAAGAGTGAAGCTATCAAATTCTAGAATCAAAATGCCAATCTTAGAATCCTAACTTTATCCTTTACCACTTGTTTGTCCTTGGGCAAGTTCTTTACCCTCTCTTTGCCTCAGGTTCATCATTGCAAAATTGCAGATAAAAGAAGTCCCAACTAATGTTGCTCTGAGGGTTAATAAGATATTAAGGACTGGTAAGCTCCCAATAAGGACCAGCTTTTACTCTTATACTAACAACTCCCTTTTCACATTTATGATGACAATGTGCCTAAAAACATATTCTGACAATGAGGGTCCAATATTCAAAATTGGGCAGTAGGTTTTCATATTATAAGAAGGGATGGAACATCTTCTCAAAATGTTAAAGATTAGTGGAAAATCCATAGTTATGCTTCCTACAGTTATTGCCTCACTCAAATTCCATATGATAATCTTTAATAGGCACAATTAGCCAGGGTGGCAGCAGCTATGACCCTGGGAGAGGGGCTCAAACCTCAGTGATCTATGGGACCAGGAGGTAAAGCTATGGCACCAGCCCCCTTCCTTAACATTTTGTAGGACATTCTGGGATGCAGGCAGGTCAAGGTAGGAGGAAGGACATCTCTTTCCTTGCTTCCAAACCAACAGCTGAATGGAGGCTTGGTCTACTCACTTTTTGGTAACGTCCTGCACTCAGTGGCCAGCCTTCCCTGGACATGTGGTCAGAGAGGAAGGAGCCTGGCAAGAAGATACTAGCTTGAGATGATGCCCCTATGGCTAGTAAGCACCACACCGGTTAGTCAAGCGGTGGCGCCATGGTTTGGGGATGGGGATGGGGATGGGGATGGAGATGGGGACATCTGCTACAGCAGGGAACTAGCCTTGATTCTCAACCATCACTCTTGCCCCCTTCCCCCCCGCCTTCCCCAGAAGCAGCAGCAAATGGACAATCGCATCACCCACTTCTGGCTCAAAAGCATCAACAATCTTATGACATAGGAAAAAAACAAACACGATAATCACTTATTCTGATCCAGGCAATGTGCTATATAGTTTGCATGGAGTTTCTTATTGAATATAATATGTAATAAACAAAAAATGTGAAAGTGTAAAAGTTAAATTCCTGAAGGTTTCAGATTTATTTATTCTTAATTTATATTAGTTCATTATGTATTTATTTAAAGAAGCCACGATCGATTATAGCCTAATTGTATTTTTAAAAATATCAGTTCATGTATGTTTTTAAATAATCACTCGAGGAAAATGGAATCAGAAGCTCTTTGAGAAATAGATTTAGATTCAGCTCAACGTCGACCAGGTCTGGTTCTAACATGGTCCGAGGCCACGCTCACTATCCAACCTGATAGCCAGTAGCCATGCGTGGCAACTGAACATTTGAAATATGGTTAGTGCTGCTGTTGTTCAAAATTTTAAATTTTACTTAATTTGCATTTTAAAACAGAAGCATTATAAAAAAATTTTTTTTTCAAAGACGCAACTCTATTGTTTTGGTAAGACTACATCTCGCTCTAACCATTTCTCCCATAAGATGATGTCATTGTATTATGACGTCATATGTTTTGTGCACATGCATGCATCATTTCTAGTACTTCATGTAAACACATCCTTGACTTAGGGTTGATGTCTGTGGGTCGATTTTGTTTGAATTATTTTTTTTCTATTCATTGATTGAACAGTATAATGTGTTTGTTTAACTATTTATGCAGATAGCACAAGTTATAGAGATGCAGTCATTATTGGTAATTAAATGGAATACTTATTAGCTTTATTGTAATATATTTGAATTATTTTTCTAGTTTATGAAAATAATTAGGACTAATTTTTAAATTTAAAGTGAAGGCATACTACTGATGCAGAATTGAATGGAGGTACGGAAGCTAGTTCTGCAGTGGTAGTGAAAAAGGAGACAACTGAAGAAGGTATAATCACATAACTCACAGAACAGCAAATATAATCTACTGAATTAGAGCAAAATGATAAAGCTAATTATTATATTAGAAAATTTTCAAGTGTACAGTATTAAGACATTTTCCACAAAAACATAGAAAATTTGGTAAGAAATTTCTTCTCAACAATAAAGAAGGAACTAATGAAATTAGTTGACTGAAATTAGAATTTAAAATCTAAAAAACTTTTTTAAAAGATTTTAAAATGATTTGACCTTGTAACTTTGGCCAAATTTTGCTTATAAAATGCAAGAACTTTCAAACAATTTCAAAGATCGATTGATTCAAAATCTAAAAAATTTCCAGTGCTTTTTTTTAAGGTGTTAGATAAATCATGATATATAAAGACACTGCCTAATTAATATTTTGAGCATGTTTTGTCTTCAAGGGCTTCTTATTTTATAGAGAAATATTCTCCATTCTCCATTCATGACCTAAAATATCAAACTCATGGCAATAGTATTTTCAATATTTTATATCTGTCAAAGAAGAATTTCATCTAGATATTTTTTAAAAATTAGTTTCTATCACAATAGATGGTGTTCCAGTTATGTTAAGTAAAAAACCCATATTTATTGAATTTTTAAAAAAGGGACTGATACTTCCCTTATTTCTTTGTTTTTCTGTATGATACTTTTTTACACTTTTTATTGTATAGTATAACATATATACCAAGCAAAGAAATAAAAAAGCAATGGTTTTCAAAGCACTCTTCAACAAGTAGTTACAAGACAGATCCCGAGATTGCCATGGGCTATCATACGATTCTCTCAGATTTTTCCTTCTAGCTACCCCAGAATATAGAAGGCTAGAAAGCTTAACTATTTTTTTATCACCACAATTGACTTTTTTCTTTCTTTTTTGTGGAAGATAACACATATACAAAAAAGCAATAAATTTCAACACACAGCATCACAAATTAGTTACAGAAAATATTTCAGAGTTTGACATGGGTCACAATTCCACAATTTTAGGTTTTTAGTTCTAGCTGCTCTAAGCTACTGGAGACTAAAAGAGTTATCAATTTAATGATTCAGCATTCATATTCATTTGTTAAATCCTGTCTTCTCTACATAACTCCACCATCACCTTTGATCTTTCTATCCTTCTTTTTAGGGTGTTTGGGTTATGGTCATTCTAAGTTTTTCATGTTGTATGATGATTTAAAAAATATTTGTGCTCTGTTTCCTGCAGCACAGTCCGTGAAATGTATATGGATATAGTTGTTAAAATTGTTCAGTGTTTACATGCAAATGCAATGAATCATTACAAGTTTATGGAATTATTGAAAAAATAGATGACAGTGATTTTAGTGGTCTTAATGACATCCTTGCCGATGCTCTTTAAATAAGTCGTGGAAAAGTTTTATAATAATTAACTATACTATTAACTCTGGTCCAAGACTGTCTTGAAAGAAAAGGAATACTTGCCAAATATTCAATACTCAAAGCAAAATGTGGCAGAGTGGTATATATTCTCTCACTGACATCACACTGCATGTAAATGAGCTAAACATGAAGTTCCAAGGAAAGGAAAACCTCATCTGTGACCTAACCAGGCAGGTAAGAGAGTTTAGTGAACTTGAATCTTTTCATAACATAATCAATAATAATGATGTTGACTATTTCCTAACATGAGTTAATATGCAGAATATTTAATTATAATCAACAGCATACGTAAATTAACTGCAAAACTAAAAGAAAACTGTGAACTCTGATGCTGAAAAATATAGAGTTGCTTTACAATATACCAATACTTTTTTGAGTGCATTGCTAATAATATTGAGTTGACATCAGTTAATAAATGTACTTAAGTCAGACAGATGCAGTTTTTAAAACTGATAGCTTTTGCAGTGCAAGGGTAGGTCAGTGGTAGAATTCTTACCTGCCATGCCAGAGACCGAGGTTCGACTCCCAGCCCATGCACTTCCCAAAAAACAAACAAATGAGCAAAACAAAGAAAGAAAGAACAAACAAAAATTCAACAAATGGTGCTGTAGTAATGGGATAGTCACATGGAAAAGAATGAAATGTGACCCCCCCCGTACAGCATGCAAACAAACTGATAGCTTTTGCTTTGAAATCAAAGCAATCATTTTTTCAATGAGCCAATTTTGTTAATGTGGATGCAAATATTAAAGGAAAATAATTTTTCAGTTATTGGAAAACTTTTAAGTATGTTTAGAACATGTTAGGTATATGAATACACTTTTTCAACTGTAAATTTTACAAAATCATACACATAGCTATTTCCCATAAAAATGTGATATCCAAATTTAGATGGGTTATAAGAGTAAAGTACAGTTAGTACAAAGAAAAGAATCTAAAATATCTCAGTACTTTTTATACTGATTATATATTAAAAGATAGTGTTTTGGGTGTATTGTATTATGTAAATATAATATTAGATTGTACTTTACCTGTTTCTTTTTGCTTTTTAAAATGTGGCCACTGGGAAAAATATGGATAAAAAAAATAAATAATAGGGGGATAAGGTGTAAAATAAATTAGGTAGATGGAAATACAAGTGCTTAATGAAAGAGATAGATAAAGAGGTATGGGATGCATGAGTTTTTTCTTTTCTCTTTTTATTTCTTTTACTGAAGTGATGCAAATGTTCTAAAAAAATGGATCATGGTAATGAATACACAACGTGATGATATTGTGAGTCACTGTACACCATGTATGGAATGTATTTGTGTGAAGATTTGTCAATAAAAATATATATTTTTCAAATGTGGCTACCAGAAAATTTAAAATCACATATATGGTTCACATTACATATTTCTATCAGACAGCGCATATTTCTATTAAACAATGCTAGAGTCTGTGCAGACTTCTCTTCAATAAGTCCCGCAATTAGGTGTTTCAAAGGGCAATTTGGGGCAGATGTCAGCCAGGGTGAGTGACAGGAGCCCTGAATGCTGGGAAAGTTCTCTGCTTTGATTGGAAATGTAAGTAGTTGTCAATGCTTGCCACAGTCTTCCTGCCCTTTCTAACAGTGAAAGAGAAAGAAAGGAAGCTTACAGCCAGATTTCCTCTGGAAATCTAGCCAGCAAGTTAAAATGCATGTCTATTCAGAGAACTAAGGAATAAAATGGAATGCCCTTTCTCTAGTAAGTGTAAGTAAATAGTTACAGGGTTTTGACCGCAGAACTATCAGAAGCAATGAGAAGAGAAAGGAAGACACTGATTCAGGAACTCCCTAAAGGGCCAGGACTTTCTGACACTGGAAACTTAATCTAAGAAAGTGAAAGGTTGTCTTTACAAAATAAGAAAAATGCAGTGAGGGAAAGAAGTGACCATGGCTACTCAATCTTCGGGTTTGTTCATATGAAATTTATCCCCGCAAAGGATAAGCTAAGCCTACTTAAAATTAGGCCTAAGGTCTCAATGCCCTGAGACTCTCTTTTGTTGCTCAGATGTGGCCTATCTCTCAGAAAAACATGGCAAGCAAACTCACCACCCTCCCCTTCTCTATGTGGGACATGACTCCCAGGGGTGCAAACCTCCCTGGCAATGTGGGACAGAAATCCTAGAATGAGCTGGGACTGAGCATAAAGGGATTGAGAAAACCTTCTGAACCGAAAGGAGGAAGAGAGAAATGAGACAAAATCAAGTGTCAGTGGCTGAGAGATTTCAAATAGAGTCTAGAGATTATCCTGGGGGTTATTCTTATGCATTATATAGATATCCCCCTTTTAGTTTAAGGTGTATTAGAGAGGCTAGAGGGAAGTGCCTGAAAATGTAGAGCTGTGTTCCAGTAGCCATGTTTCTTGAAGATGATTATATAATGATATAGCTTTAGCAAAGTAACTGTGTGATTGTGAAAACCTTTTTCTGATGCTCCTTTTATCTATTGTATGGATAGATGAGTTAAAAAAATGGATTAAAAACAAATAAATAATACGGGGAACAAATGTTAAAATAAACTGGGTAGAGGGAAATACTAGTGGTCAATGAGAGGGAGGGGTAAGGGGTATGGTATGTATGAGTTTTTTCTTTTTATTTCTTTTTCTGGAGTGATGCAAATGTTCTAGAAATGATCATGGTGATGAATATACAACTATATGATGATATTGTGAGCCATTGATTGCACACCTAGTATGGAATGTTCATATGTTAAGAATCTTCGTGTTTGTGTGTTGTTTGGTTCTATCAATAAAAATTTTTAAAAATAATAAAAAAAGAAAAAACAGTAAAAAAAAGTGATCAGGACTAAATTATGAAATTTAATGGGGGAAGAATACTTAATTTTCCCCTATGTAATTTTATTTCTTTGTATTTTGCTCTAAAATATATGAGAATTCTACACAGTGATTAGTGGTTAGTGGTGACGTCATAATTCACACTCATTTTAATAGCCACATTTTGGAAAGTCTCACCATAAATGACTTGATTCTTTGGAACTTTCCCTTGCTGGTTAAGTTGGGAAAATGTTTCGCTTTGTTTGGGATGCTATGGACAACTAACCTGGGACCTCACCATTTACCTAGTGACAGATAAGTGGACCGCAGGCACAGACACAGACACTTTCTGGAGCGTGGACAAACTCATCCAGGCATGCTCGGGCTGTAATGCAGGCAGCCCTGTACCTCGGCAACTGGCATGGGGCTTGGCACCACATAGAAAGCCAGCAGCATTGTTTGGATTAAATCGTAAAATAAGGGCATGCCCACAAAAGAATTTGTTGTCTAATTAGAAGGTAGAATAGAAGCCTTAAGCAATGAAATAAATGTAATTATTATTTTTTGTATTTTTGTATTTATTTTGCTAATTAAGAAGACTTTTCCATCTAGACTTTTTAGAAACAACAGTGGGTACAAGGACACAATTACAGATTTCCCTACCAGTGTTGCCCAAATGCATTGCCCTAATTGAAACCTGCTGTGAATATCTGCATGCTGGGGCCAATGGAAATTTATAATCTGGGCAAGAGGGTACAGGGTACACTGCAGTCATGCCTCAATTATTTCCTCAGAAGAGAGCTTTTCTTGCCTTTTTTTGTTTTGGCATTGTTTAAGCTTGTGCATGATCACTGTCATCTTCCCCACATTGTAAAGTGAAAATGCCTTCTAACTGCAAGGAGAATCATTACCCTTTCCCTTTTGTAGGATATGACGTCCAGGGGTGTGAGTCTCCCTGGCAACATGGGACATGGCTCCCAGAGATGAGCTGGCCCTGACACTGTGGGATCAATAACGCCTTCCTGATAAAAGGGAGAAAAGAAACGTAACAAAATATGGTATCAGTGACTAAGAGAATTCAGAGTCAAGAGGCTATTCTGGAGGCTACTCTTATGCAAGCTTCAGCTAGATATTGCTAATTAGTACAGTTTGCCAAACCCCAATCAAAACCATTCCTATTAACCCTAAAAACATCTAGGGCTCTATGTGATATTCTACAAAAGTTTCATGCACTAAGATTACTTTCCAGAAACCTACTACCTCCAGATGCTTCCTAGGCCAGATAAGTTCTGAGACCCGGAGGGGCCAGCCTCTCCAAGAACATCAACTAGTTCCATCCCCCATCCCATATTACTGACACCTCTTTCTAACATGAAAAAATTAGAAAAGACATAGCCCAAGAACCCTAAAGATTGGGAGAAGTATCAAAGGAGTAGGAGGAGTTACAACAGAAAAGATAGGATTTAACAAATGAGTGTGACTGCTGAATCATTATATTGATATTTCTTTTAGTCTCCGGTGTCTTGGAGCAGGTAGAAGGAAAAATTGAAATTGTAGAACTGTAACCCACACTAAACTCTAAAATCTGTTCTATAACTACTTGTTACAATATTCTTTGAAATTTATTTTTTGGTATATATGTTATATTTCACAATAAAAAATGTCTCAAGAAAAGAAAAATAAGACAAAGGATGTTTAAAAAGAATGCCTTCTAAGAAACTGGGAAAATCTGTGAAAAAAACATGAGCCTTTAAAAGACCTAGAAAAGCCCAATCACTGGAAAGAAAGTTGAGCGTGAAAAAGCATTCTGAGAGAGGAGAATGACTAAAACACAAAACCTGTGAGGAAGGATAATGTATTGATATTGAATAGTGGGATTGCACACAGCATTTGTCCATACTGCACAATGAGGTCATTAATTGTAATTGTTTTTTTTTTTTTTTAACAGACCCAAAATGTTAGGATTTTATTTACAAAGCTTCTTTGCTATACAGAAAGTAAAAGTGCTGTTACAAAAGCACTTGTTGTATAAAAGGCAACTTAATAGCTGGTAGCCATGGGTGGTTTGGAATCACCAGTCACAGCTAGCCACGCCGCAGCAGGTCTTACACGAAAACCTGACGATGCTTACAATTTTGTCAGGGTGAGGTCCCCAAGCTTAGTGGTAGATTTCCAAGAGGGACTAAATGGGGGAAGGTGGACCGTCACAGGAACTGCTTTTTGGCTCTTTAGGTGAGTGGGTTTCCTGGGGTTTGTATCACAGCGACCTTAAAAAAAAAAGCTACCAAATCAAAAGGAGCAACTCAACAGTTGTTTTTTCCAAGTTATTTGGGTTCTTAATCATTTTCTCCTTCATCATCTGTTCCTCTCTTCCCCTTTTTTCTTTTCCTGCTTTCTTCTTCCTCTTCCTCTTCATTCTCTTCATCTTCATCCATTGTAACCGGTATTTTTCAGTCCTTTTTACCTTTCAGGAATCCTTTATGGATTATCACATAGATTTCCAAGGATTGTTAGTGATATTAGGGAGAACTGGTTGAGGTTAAAAAGAATGCTTTTTTAAAATTTTTTCTCATTAAAAATAATGAAATATAGGCTTAAACTGCCTGAAATTTCTATGTCTAAAACACTTTCAGGAATAAATGGGATTTGGACAACACAGGACCCCTGTCACAGAGTGAAAACAGAATTAGATGGTGTTATGAACAAATGCATTTTAGCATTTCCGTATCTAGAAAGGCTTTTTAAACTACAAAGAATATTTTTGTTGTTACTTAGAGATACTTGGCAAGTAAATGTCTCTAGACAATTTCATAAGAGAACTTCAAAGTAGTCCTCTGATACTGGAATCCTCTGATAAGATTGAAACCCTGAAACAAAATAAAAAAAAAATACACACTTGAAGTTTTTGAAATTCTTGTAAACGCTTCTCCCCTGCTCCCCCACCCCACTCCCCCACCTCCCCCCCCCCAAAAAATAGAAAAAATAGAGTTTGGAAGCCTTAGTTGTTCAATGGACTTTTGAAGTGGCTCCCATCTTCAGGAACCTGTCTCTAGTTGTCCCAGCCTTTGTGGTCAATGCAAAGCTCTCAGAATTCTCTGGTGAAACACTATTTGATCATAACAGTTTCCAGTTCAGGAAACATAAATGCCCCATTTTATTTTGTGTCAAGTTGTAATGTCTACTTTCAGTGATTGAGGTCCCTTTAGCCAAGTTACATGTCTCCTCTTTGGCTTGCCCTCCCTTGTTCTCCACTTTGTGGTGATTTCAAATGTTCTGGGTGGAAGAGCCTCTTGTCTGCAGTTAGGGACACTACTCAAAGTTTCTTTATTCTGTTCAGTTCTCCAGTCCTCTTGGGCACATGTACAACAGGGACATATTCCAATATAACTCCAAGTACATTTTCAAGCACAGTATAAGAGGTCAAATAATGCTTGTTGAATAAATGCATATGACTTTATCTGCTTAAGTAACCATTGCCAGTCTTGAGAGACTGAGAATAAAAAGGACAATTCCATCTTCAGTAATGTGGTAGACTGAATAGCCTGAAATGTCCTGCTATAAAACAAACAAAAACTATATATATGACATTCTTTTAAATGCAAAGCTGATCTCACAAGAAAGTAATAGAGGAATAGGAAATCAGAATGGTGCACGTGTACTGATGATCAGATGTACTGAGGGATTTTTTCAGTTGACCAAAGGTTTTGGGTTAAAGGGCAATAAGGAGGAGAAGAAATAAGGTTCACTCAAAGATGGGGATCAAAAAAAAAAAGATCCACTTTAGTTCTGAATACATATGAAGGACTGATTACATCATTGACTGTTACCTCTTTTTGAAACCCCACTAAAATCAGAGCTAAGAGAATTTTTTAATGTACAATCCACAAAGACAACAACTCTTAACCCAAGACCTGTCCTGATACAGGTTTGGGTTAAGAATTCTCAATAGCTATGTGATCTAGAAAACCCAAAGGTAGTTGAAATCAGGATAACTGATTTCTCACAGATAAAACCCAGCCAAACATGATCTCACAATCCAAACTTACAAAACACATACAGAAACAAGCTGCTTTGTACAAGAATCAGCAGAAACAAAAATTGCAGAATAAGGCCCCTATGGCAAACTTCTTGATCCACTATGTCCATTTCCCATCCGCCTCTAGAAACAGCCTTCGTCTAGCCACATGGCCGTTCTTAAAAGGGCAGTGACTCCCAGCCTCCCTTGTGTTTAAGTATGGCTCTTGACTTAAGATCTGGCCAACAAAGCATAAGCAAAAGTAATGGGCGACAATTCTGAATTTTGCCTTTTAAATAAATAGGCTTGTACTTCCTTGATCTCTGTTTCTTTTCCCACTAACTGGGAGAGTCCAAGAACTGAGAAAGCTGTGTTAAAGCTTCCACAAGTGGAAGCCACATATGAAGATGGCAGAATGATCTAAAAGACCTGGAATGGCTATCCAGCTCTGAACCAGTGATTACCAAACTTGTCTGCATATTGGGATTAATTGAGGGCCTTCAAAAAATACCCATGCCTACGCCCTACCTCCAGGGCTAGTGATTTGATTTTCTGAGGTATGACCTAGGCTTTGAAATTTTAAAAAGATTCCCAGGTGATTCTAATATGCAGATATGCTTAGGAAACAGTATTCTAGTTTTGTGTAAGCCACTATATTTTGAGTCTCTGGTTATAATAACCTTGCCTATATGAACCCAAAAGATACAGAAATTATTGTACATACAATGTAAAATCAGCATAATTAAATCTTTAAGGAAATAAAAGAGTTCTAAAAGCAAGGTTCAAGATACTTTTCAAAGACATATTTGATAAAAGGAAGTTCTAAAAATAAAACTTCACAATTGAATTAATAAGAAGAACAGCATCCAGACACAACCAAAAGGAGAATCATTGAACTGGAAAGCAGGTCTGCAGAATTGAGAGAGAATGCAGGACAGAGATAAAAAGACATGAAAATATGGAAGTGTGGTTGAGAGTAAGGAGAATGAGAAAAACAATCATATAAAATTGGAGTTCCAGTAGAAAAGATGAAAGAAAATGAACAGGAGGCAACAGAAAATATTATTAAAAGCTGAGAATGTCACAGAATTGATGAAAGATGTGATTCTTCAAAATCAACAAATTTCAAGCAAGATAACTTTTAAAATTCCACACCCTTCAAAAAGTAAAAACAAATCACCAGAAAGTAACAATACTTAGACCAACAGTAGGCTTCTTTACAGCAAATATGAAAACAAGAATACAGTGGAATAATTAACCCAAAGTGCTGAGAGAAAATAACTAACAATCTAGAAGTGTATACCAGCTAAGCTAGTATTTAAGATGAGGGAAAAATAAAGATCTTTGGAAAGGAACAAAAAACTGACAGAATCCCATAAACTCACATGAAATAAATTTCCAGATGTTTGCATTTCAGGAAGGAAGAAAATGTTCTCAGAAAGAAGCACAGAAATGCAAGGAAATATTGTAAACAAAGAAGTTGATATTATTGGATGAATCTAAACAAATATTGATTGCATAAAATAATATAATAATGTGTATTATAGATTAATTTGTTTGCTAGTATATTCCATGCTACTAGCACAGTATTTGTACATACTAAGCACTCAATAAATATTTGCTGAATAAATAAATAAATGAAAACAGAATAAAAATTTGATCATAATACAAAAGGGGAAATCTTTATATGTTTGAGAGGAAATGAAATATTAATTTTAGAATCTGTTAAAATGAATATACTTGATAAAAGTTAAAGGTTAACCCCTAAAATAATTGAGAGTGTATAATTTCCAAATTAGCATAAGGGAAAATTTAATTAAGGAAAATGAGCACTCTAAAAGAATAAAAAAAAGAGGAAAAGTAGGGCAAATAGAAAAATTAAATCAAATAGAAATAAATCCAAATGCATCAGTTACAATATTAAATGCAAATGGGCTAAAAACTTGCCTCTTAAAGGGAAAAGACTATAAAAATGGATTTTAGAAAATTCCACTTTATGCTATTTACAAAAGGCACATCTAAAATTTAAGGGCACAGAAAAGTCAAAGGAAAAGGATGAGGAAAGATATTTCAGCCAAATACTAACAGAAAGAAAGCTCATGTAGCTCTATTATTATTAAGCAAAATAGACTTTAATGCAGAAAGCATTATTAAAGAAGATTATTAAATATTGATGTTTTAATTCATCATGTTAAAAATCATATCCCATCTGTACCTGATAATATAATTTCAAATACATAGAAAAAAATTGACAGGAAGAGAAATAGAAAACTTCACCTAACTTACAAGATTTTAATACAATTTCCTCTAAAGGTGATAGATCTAGCAGTCAAAAATTAGCAAGGAATAGAATATTTGAATGTCATAATTAAGCTTATTTCAGTGACTATATATAGAACTCTGAATCCAACCACAGACAAATAAACATTCTGCTCAAACACATTTGGATCATTTATGAAAATTAAACAATTAAGTAAGTCTGTAAGTAAGAAGATTGCTGTATCATAGACACTACCTTCTCTCACTAAAATGGAGTTAAGTTCTTTTTTAAATAACCATTCTAATATGTTTGGAAATTTTAAAACTCACTTCTGAAGAACCCATGGGTCAAAGAATAAATAAATCAAGGTAGAAATTGGAAAATACTTAAACCCAAATGATTATGAAATAGTATATATCAAAATCTATATAAAACAGCTAGACTGATATTTCATAGGAATTTTATACACTTAAATGTTTATATTAGAAAATAGATGACTGAAAATTAATGAGCTAAATATCTTAAGAAATTACAAAAAAAGAACAGCACATATACATGAAAAATAAGGCCAAAACATGATGTTTAGAAAACTTTAAAACTGACACCTTTCGACTAGATTGCTTTTTAAAAAGAAATAAAATAAATACTATTAAGAGTTTAAAATCTTTATAGCTATAGATATGTAAGATATTTTAAAATATTATAGTATGAACAACCTATTAGCTATGAATTTGAAACGTAGATGAAAGGGAAAATTTACAAACCAAAACTGACTCAAGAAGAAACAGAGAATCTACATATTCCTATGTCCATTAAATAAATGGAATGACTGGCCACCACCCACATGCACAAATACACAAACCCAAGACTCAGACATTTTACTGGTGGGTACTATAAAATAGTCAAGGAACAGATAACTCCTTTTTTATACAAACAGTTCCAGATAATAGAAAAAGAGAAAATACTGAACTATTCTGCCAGGCCAACACAATGTTAAAGTATAAAAGTATAAAAGAACAGTAAAGGAAAAAAATCATATATCAATCCATTAGTAGAGATGCAAAACTGAAGATAAAAATGAATAATGCATTAAATAATGCATTTTAGCAGCCTAAATGCAGTAATGCATTAAAACCCACATATACACATTGAGAAAATCTATTAACATCATTTTCCATATTAATTTAATTAAGGAAAAACACAATATGAGCATGTCAATAAATGCTGGCGATAATAAAGGTTAATCCTGGTTCATGATAAAAACAGATGTGAATTTGCTTAACCTAATAAAGATTAGGATCATCTTTATCAGAAAAGCCTCTTCAACTACAGTGGCTTAAACAAGAGAGAAGATCCTCTTGGTAGGTGACATTCAAAAAGAAGGAATCCAGTAATAGTATGGTGGCTGTGTGGTATCATCAAGGACCTAGACCTCTCTCATTCTGTTTTGGCATCGTGTTCCTTGGCTCTTACTTCATAATCCAATATGGCCACCATAGTTCAGCCATTTCATTCACTTTCCATCCCTCATATAGCAGATTGTATTTTCCAAAGATGGCCACAGCAGTATCTCTCATCACACATGCCCTTTTTCCATGTGACATTTCTGCTCCCCCATCAAGTGGGGAAGTTATTTCTCCACCCCTTTTCTACAGTAAAGAATTAACTTGAGCAAAGAGAGGTCTGCTGTTTGCCCTCAGCTCCTGGGAGGTAATCTCAGCCTGTGAAATGTTCTACCTGATAAGAGTTATCTTTGTTTACCTGGGGGCCTTGGGCCATGCCAAATAGTTTATGGTCACAGTGTGATTTATGGTGTGGGTATTGGGTCTGTGGAATCAGGTCTACCTCCAGAGGGGCTGGAAGCTAAAGTCAGTCATGTTGATGGCCAACCACGTATATATGACTGGGCCCCAGTAAAACTCTGGACACCAGATTTGGGTGAACTTCTCTGGCTGGTAATACTCTATGTGTATTATCACACATGGTCTCCAAGAGAAATTAATGCTGTCCACAACTCCACTGAGAAGACAATTGGAAGCTCTGAGTTTGGAATTCTCCTGGACTTTGCCCCATGCATCTCTTCCCTTGTTTGAGTTTAATCTGTATACTTTCACTCTGATAAACTGTAACTGTGAAAGAACAGATTTTCAGTGAGTTCTGTAAGTCATTCTACTGAGTTATGAAACCTGAAAGGAGTCTGAATACCACACTTTGCTGAAGGTGTAAGAAAGGACTAGAACACTGCGTCCTTCCATATGGGAGCGTCCTAGTATGGCCTTGACCAATAGAATATGGCAGAACTAACACTATGCCATTCCAGGCATATCCCTTAACTGGACTGGTGGTTTCTGCTTCTTACCTTTTTGCAACCAGTCTCCACGTAAAAAAAAAATGAGACTATTTTGAGACCACCATGCTGTGAAAAAGCCCAAACCACATGGACAGGAAAAAATACCACATGAAAAGAGACCAAGGAGCAAAGAAGTGCAAGGCCTATGAGTGAAGAAGACGTCTTGGAAGTGGGTGCTCCAGCCCTAGCTATCCCAGCTGATTCTATGTGGATCCGAGATGAACCACCCAGCCAGATGCTTCCTGAATTTCAGAGCCATGAAACTGTGAGCAAAATAAAATGCTTGTTTTAAGCCACTAAGTTTTGGGTGGTTTGTTTCACAACATTCTATAACCTGAATACATCCCTTTTAAGGAGTTTTCCCAGACATCTAGCACAACACTTGGATTTATATTTTATTGACCCCCACATGGCTACAACAAGCTATAATGAAGTCTGAGAACTGTGATCTTTTCACCGGGCTTCGTTGTTCCCCACTAAAAATTGGGATTATATTACTAAGCAGGAAAGGGAGAATTGATGATCACAGTCTCTAACAAAAGTTATCTGTAGAAAACAGTGATTCTCAAAATGTGGCCTGTGAGTGGGCAGCAATGGCAAGACCTGGGAGCTTGTGAGCTTGCAAATTCTCAGACCCTGTCCCAGACTTACTGAATCACAAATTTGGGGGATGGGGCCCAGCAATATGCCATACCTGTGATTGCCAGGTGATACTAACAGATGCAAAAGTTTGAGAACCACTGGTCTAAACGAAATCTTTCTTTTAATATCAGCAGCAAAGCAAGTATGCCAAGTGCAACTTCTTCTCTTGAACACTGTGCTTCCTGTTCTGGTCAGTACAGCAAGTAAAGAAGGTTTATTTTGAAGTTATGGTAATTAAGATAATGAGGTATTGGTACAAGGCCACATTTTGAGAATCACTGTTTTCTACAGATAACTTTTGTTAGAGACTGTGATCATCAATTCTCCCTTTCCTCCTTAGTAATATAATCCCAATTTTTAGCGGGGAACATCGAAGCCCAGGGAAAAGATCACAGTTCTCAGACTTCATCAATGAAATAGACTAGAGAGCCCAGAAAGACTCAGACATACATGGAAAATTGATCTAAAATTCAAGCAGCATTAAAGATTGGTAGGGAAAAGATAGATGATTAATTAGTTAGTGCTGGGATAATTAGCTTTGAGCAAAACAATAATACTGGATCCCAACATCACTACAATATCAATGTCAATTACAGATGTATGAAAGATTACACGTGAAAAAATAAAACAAATGCTTTGGACAAAATTATGGGAAGATATCTTTAAGACTAGAATGTACAGAAGACTTTCTCATATGAGATAGAAATGGCACAAATCATAAAGGAAAAGATTGATAAATTCAACTATATTACAATGTAAAATTGTGCACAACAAAAGAAACCCTTCATAAATGCTCTTTTTAAGTCACAGACTGGGAGACGACAGTTGCAATATTTAATGGACCAATAATTAGTGTCCTGAGACTATAAAGATCTCTTGATACAATCCAGTAGTTCTGGATGTGTGATGTCTTTTACAATATAAAAATAAAAGATTAAACTATATAAATATAAAATAAGGCACAGCTAAAGAGAGAATTAGCATAATTAGTTAATGGTAAGATGGAACTGAAATGATCTAAAATGCAGCTCAGGTGTTCAAAAAGATAGCAAATATGGAATAGAAGTTAAGAGCTCTAGAGGATAGACTGAAGTTCTGATAAATACCTAATCTATGTTCCAGAAGGAGAGGGCAGAGCACATGGGGCAGAGGAAATAGTTGAACAGATAATGGCTGATGCTTTTCCAGAACTGATAAATTGGAGCGATCACATTGGAGAACAATATGTCAGTAGCTGTTAAAGTTGGTCATGTTAATTTCCCAATAGCTCAGCAATCCTGCCCCTAGGTATACACCACAGGTGATTTCTTGCACATGTGTATAAGGTAACATGCACAAGAGTGTTCATTGTAGCAGTACTGTGTTTATAACCAGAAAATAGTGAAATATTCTACATGTCCATCAATAAGAGAGAGGATAAATAAATCAATTATATATTCATATAATAGGTTGCCATGCAGCACTAAAAATTAATTAGTTCAACTAACTGATAAATAAACTACCTTCTATCCTCATACTTCGACAAACATACCTTCATGGCCACTTGGAAGGCTACATTCAAATTTGGATTTCAGTGCCACAATGTGGCTGAAGAGAAAGAGTCAGCCCCTAGTCACAGCCCACCTCACTTCTCTTCCTACCCATGACGCAGCCCACACTGTGGTGACCTTGCCTGCAAGCCCGGGAGAAAACACCCACATGCTTAAGCTCTAACTTGTTTTTCTGCAAACATCTACCCAGGGCCGTCCTTGGTCCTTGAAGGTGCACAGCCCAGCACTGCAGTTCACACTTGGAATAGTGATCTGGGGGAAGGGCTCACACAGACCCTGGAAATGAGTGACGAGCTGTTTGGGCAGGAAATTCCAGGCCCTTGGTCCCCAAAGTATGATCTAGAAGATCATATGTGCCCTTTGGTCCTATTGACTCATGGTTTAGGCAGAAGAAGGGACAGAACGTGGGCACTCTAAAGTGCAAGGTTCAGGCAGGATAAGCCTCTAAGAAGTCTAAGGATGATACTGCTGGGTTTGAGGGAGCCACTTCTTCAATCTTCATAAAGTATGTGTTTTAGTTTTCTGGCTGCTACAAATACCATACAATGTGTTAATAACAAGAATTTGTGCTTATGGTTTTGAGGATAGGAGAAATTTAAAATTGAGAAATCAGCAAAGTGATGTTTTCTTCCTGATGACTAAGGCATTCTGGCTCTGGCTGCTGGTGATCCTTGGTACTTGGCTTTTCTGTTACATGTCAATGAACATGGCAGCAACTTCTCCTTTCTCTTCTGGATTCCACTGACTTCCAGCTTTTTGCTACTCCCCATGGCATCCTCTCTGGCTTATACGGATTTCAGCCATATTGGATTAAGGCCCCCTTTTTTCAGTTTGAGCACACTTTAATTCATAGCTACAAATGGGTTCGCACTCATATGACCAGGGCTTGGGAACTGAACATGCTTTTTGTAGGGGACATGACTCAATCCCTAACACATACAAATATAAACAAATATTGCTTATGTTTGAATTTTTTATTGCTGAATCACGAATCAGTCCAGAATTTATTGACATGAAACAACTACCATTTTATTATAGTCACATATTTGTGGCTCGGCACAGCAGGCCTGGCTTGTCTCTGTTTCACCATGTCTAGAGCCTGAGATAGGAAACTGAGAGGGGCTGGGAGTGAGTTATATAACTGGTGTAATCATCTGGAGGCTTCTTCTTTTGTAGGCCTGGGGGATGAGCTCGGATGACTGAAAGATTGGGCTCAGCAGAGCCTGTTGACCAATGTACCTAGAAAAGGCCTTTCCCTGTGGCATGTGGCAATTGGGTTCCAAAGCAGACATCCCAAGAAGGAGGGTCTCAAGAAGGCAAGTATGGAACAAAGACCTAAATATAACAGCTAAAAGTATAAAACCTTTAGAACATAACATAGAAGCAAATCTTCATGATCTGGGATTCTACAATGGATTCTTAGACATGACACCATAAGCATGAGCAACAAAAGAAACAATAAATAAATGTGATTTCATCATACTTAAAAGCTTTTGTGTATCAAAGAAAATTATACTATTGTGAAAGTGAAAGACAACCCACAGAATGGGAGAGAATAGTTCCAAACCACTTATCAGAGTTTAAAATCAAGGATATATAAAGAACACCTCCAATGAAAAGACAAATAGTCCAATTAAAAAACCAGCAAAGGACATGAATAGACTTTTTTCCAAAAGAGATATCTAAATGGTCAACAAACACATGAAAATATGCTCAATGTCATTAACCAATAGGGAGATGCAAATTAAAACCACAAGATACCACTTCACACCAGCAAGGGTGCCTATTTTTTTTTAATGGAAAATAAGCATTAGAGAGGATTTGGAAAAATGGGAACTTTAGTATATTGTTGGTGGGAATGTAAAATGGTACAGACACTGCAGACAGAAATATGGTGATTCCTCAAAAAGGTAAATGCAGATTTGCCATTTGGCCCAGCAATTCCACTTACAGGCATATACTGAAAGATAATGGAAACAAGGTCACAAACAGATACTTGTACACCATTATGTACACTAGCATTATTCACAATACCCAAAAGCTGGAAACAACCAAAGTGTCCATCAACAAATGAACGAACAAACAAACTGTGGCACATATATACTATTATTCTGCCATAAGAAAAAATGAAAGTATGACACATGCTGCAGCAGGGAAAAACCTTGAAAATATTATGCTCAGTGAAACAGCAAGACACACAAGAACAGAAATGTATGATATCACTTATAAGAAGTAACTACAGGCTTATATAAGATTCGACAAATGTTCCATGCACTAGGGTAACTTTCCAGAAACCTACGACTTCCAGATGGGTCCCCGGACCAGATAAGTCCTGAAATGCAGAGGGGCTAGCCTCTCCTGAATTGCCTCTTCCATTTAAAAAGTTATTTGGGCATAGCCCAAATACCCCTAGCAAGTGGGAGAAAAATCAAAGGTGATGGTGGAGTTATATAGAGAAGGTTAGCTTTAACAACGAGTATGAGTGCTAAATCATTATGCTGATATTTCTTTTAATTTCTTCGTAGAGAAGCTAGAAGTAAAAATCTGAAATTGTGGAATTGTAACCCATACCAAATGCTGAAATCCATTCTACAACGGATTGTTGTAATGTGCTTTGAAATGTATTGCTTTTTTGTATGTATTTTATTCTTCACAAGAAAGAAAAAGAAAAGTCGATTGTGATGAAAAATGTATGGCTATATGATGATATTGTGAACCACTGAGTCACATGATATGTGAATACATATGTATCAATTAAAAAATAAATGATTTTTAAAAACCAAAGGAGAAGGTGGAGTTATAAAAAAGAAGATAGGATTTAACAAATGTATATGACTCCTGAATGTATATTGACATTTTTCTTAGTCTCTAGTGTCTTGGAGCAACCAGAAGGAAAAATTAAAATTATGGAACTGTAACCCAAACCAAACTCTAAAATCTGTTCTATAACTAATTGTTGTGGTATGCTTTGAAATTTACTTTTTTGTATATACGTCATTTTTCACAATAAAAAATGTAAAATAAAAAAAGTAGTTTATAATATCCTCCTATCACCTTGTCAATGTTAGAAGGATCTATAATGGGTTCTATTTTCATTCCGGATATTGCTTATTTGTGCTTTCGTGTTTTGATTCTGATGAATTTCACCAGTTGCTGATTAATTTCCTTAGACTTTTCATTTCTTGTGTTTGACATTTTTTATTTTCTCCATTAAAAGTCTATTTTCTATTACGATATAAAAAGAAAGAAAGAAAGAACTACAAAAAGCAAATTCACAAAGAAAGCAAGCAGATTCGAGGTTGCTAAGGAAAGGGGGAGACGAGAGAGAGGCGGGGGAAGGGGCAGTGATTGTTTGTAAAACTAAAAATAAATAAAATAACAGAAAGTAAATGGAAAGAGGGAAAGGGAGAAGAAGAGACAGAGAGGGCGCGTGCACACACAGCATCCCCAGAGAAACAAAAGGAGGCTGCATATTCTTTGCTGTTCCCCTCCGAGGTCAGGCAGCATTACCTGGTGGAAGCAGCCCCAGGCTAGCTCAGATTTAAAGGGAAGGGACATAGAGGCTGCTTCCCAGGGGGAGGGATGTCAAAGAATTTGCAGCCACATTTTAAAACCACCAAAGCTTAATACCCAGACCTTAATCAGGTAGTTGATATCTGCATCCTTGTTTCTCTCTGTTTCCTGTCAGGACTGTTAGTCCAACAGGAGTTCCCACCGCCCCTCCCCTCAGGAGGAATTTGGGGTGGTAAAGTTGCCATTTAATTTCATAGTGTTAGAAACTAATTCTAAATCTTCCATTCTTTTCTTATGGTATTTTTCCCAATGTTATTGACCGAGAAAAGGACTGGTCTCATGTTATAACCAAGAGATGCAACAGGTAGTGTTACCTTGACTTAAGAAAATTTTCTTTTAAATTTTGATAATATATAACATATGGAGAGATATTTAAATGGGGATAAATGCACATTTTGATGTTTCATTTGAATAGTAATAGGGTACGTTTATTAACCATTTAACTTATCATTTGCACCAAGCGTGCATTGGATATTTCAACACTTTATGACCTTGTGTGATGGTCTGGAGCTGTAGGTACCCCTGAAAGACAGGTTCTGAGCTCTTATGCATCCTGGAGGTGTAGACCCCTTGTAAGTAGGACCTTTAGATGACCTTACTTCAGTTAAGGTGTGTGTGACCCAAGTCCAATCAGGATGGGTGTCAATCCTATTACAGGAGTCCTTTAAAAGTGGAATGAAATTCAGACAGGGAGAGAGAAAGCCACAGAGGGAGCAGCCAGAAGTTGAAACCAATTTGGAGGAGAAAGGAGAGGTCAAAAGGCACCGCCGTGCGCCTTGTCATGTGACAAGCTAAGGACCAAGAATCGCCTGCAGCCAGCCCTGGAACGTCACAGTCTTCAGGAAGCAAGCACTGTCTAGGGGACACTTGGACTTTTTCACATCCCCAAACTGTGAGCAAATAAATGCCTATAGTTTAATCCAACCCATTTTGTGGTATTTGCTTGAGCAGCCTAGGAAACTAAAACACTTTGCTACTCAAAGTGTGGTCCTCAGGTCAGCATATGGCCATCACCTGGAAGCTGGTTAAAAAGGCGGAATCTCAGGTTTAGCCCAGAAAGCTTGAATGAGAAGCTGCATTTTAATAAGCTCTGAGGTGCCTCCTGCACACACACAAGTTTTAGAAGTACTGCTTTATGAAGCAGGTGCTAATTCTATCTACTTTAAGAAACTGGCTGAAGAGTACATAATTTGTGAATTAACAGAGTCATAATTCAAAGCCAGGTCTGACCGACCCCAAAACCTATGTCCATAACAAATACTCCACGGTACCTCTCAGGACATTTCATCATGTCAGCAAATGTTTTTACTATCTGGACAAGTGTCATCTGTTTAAAGGGAAATTCTTCAATAATTCTGAAAAAGAGGGGCTGGAACAGGTTTCCTTACCAAAGCTGCACTGTTCTATCGCTTCACAAATTGTTTAGCTCTCTGTCTCCCCTTCTACATTGTGAATTCTTAAAGCGGAGCAATTATTGCCCTGTCTTTTAATATCTCCAAAAATTCACACAGAATCTAGCACATAAATATCGTCTGCTCTTTGCGTGCTCATTAATGAATTTACAACAGATCCACTTGCTCAAGTAAGTTGTACAGACTGTGAGAAGTTAATGGAAAGCTGAGATCATTTTGCAACTAGAAGAGGGTATAGGGGTTCTCTCTGGGGCTTGTTACACGCCCCTGGTTTCAACTGCAGGAAACAACTGAGGCTGCTGCTCTTAGCCTGTTGATACAGCTTATCTCACCATCCAGCAGCCAGCCCTTTACCCTGAGCCCTTCCCACAACCAAGTAAAAGGACTTCCTGAGAAAGGTTTTTTTTTTCTTTCCCAGCTCTAGAGCACAACTCCTCTGTGGCTATAATTAAACTCCACTTGATTTATGAAGAAGGGACAGAACCTGTGAAATTCAGGAGCTTAATTATAACCCCTAGATTTCTCTGGTGCCTCAATTTCTCGAGCTCTTTTTCACACCTCTTCTGATGGAGAATCTAAAGAGAAGGGAACATGGACACCCAGCAATGTTTAGTGACAGCGAACTGTCCTAGCACAGTTATTAGCAAAGTCCTTTCCACTGGCAAATGCAGCCCTGCTTGGATGATAAATTCTCTGGTCAGCTTCGTCCACTGGGGCCCACTGATGGTCCTGAGGATCCAGAGCAGGGCAAATCCCTCAGGCAGGGATTGGCTCCCTGGAGTGGTAAAATAGCCACTGTTGAGTTAATTCTCAACTGCTGTGGAGCTGGGTAACCCATGCAGAAACCCAGGCCCCCTCTACTCAATCAAAGCCAGGAGCTTCTTTATTCCCAGAGTCTCAATCTGACAGTCCCTCTCTAGCTAGCCTCCACTCATCTTGAAGCCCCCTGATAACCTTCTCTTCCCCCAAGCACACACTCCCAACCCTTGGCACCGGACATGGTCAGTTTTCGGTTTCAAGGTCTCCAGCATCCCACCCTTCACTGGCTGGCCTAATACCACCCTTCCCTGCAGAGCACAGCACTATTATTAGGTGGTATCGTCAGACACTAGAACTGAAATCCCCGGCAGCTCTTTGATCCCCAGAGCAGAGGAGAAGATCGCCGGAAGGGACAGCCCAGCCTGAGGTTAGACAGTCCAGTTCTCTTTCCTCTGGGTTCTGGAGGACTCGAGGCCAGCAGGAAAGAGCTGAGCTATTCTTAGCCAAGGTGTGGGAGCCTGGCAGAGGCTGCAGGAGCTGCAGGCATTGCCCCAAGGGTCAGCGACAGGAACTGGCCACCCACTCTGACTGCTTCCCCCCTCTCCCTTGGCTGCCCATCACCCAAGGAAATGACCACCACACTCCCCCCTCAGCTAGCAGCAGCTTGTGGCTCAGACATGGAGCCGCCTCCTCAGTCCCCTCGGAAGCTCTACCTCCCTCTTTTTTAAAAAAAATATTTTTATTGACACATCTTCACACACATATAATCAATACCTGGTATGCAACCAATGGCTCAGAATATCATCACTTAGTTGTGTATTCATCACCATGATCATTTCTTTAAAACATTTGCATCACTCCAGAAAAAGAAACAAAAAGAAAAAAGAAAAAGCTCATACACACCATACTCCTCACCCCTCTCTCTCATTGACCACTAGTATTTCCATCTATCCAGTTTATTTTACCCCTTATCCCCCCTACTATTAATTTTTTATCCATATTTTTTTACTTATCTGGCAATACCCTGGATAAAAGGAACATCAGACACAAGGTTTTCACAATCACACAGTCACACTGTAAAAGTTATATCTTTATACAATTGTCTTCAAGAATCGAGGCTACTGAAACACAGCTCAACAGTTTCAGGTACTGCCCTCCAGTCATTCCAATACACCATAAATTAAAATGGGATATCTATACAATGCATAAGAATAACCTCCAGGATAACCTTTCTATTCTGTTTGAAATCTCTCAGCCACTGAAACTTTATCTTGTCTCATTTCTCTCTTCCCCCTTTTGGTCAGGAAGCCTTTCTCAATCCCATGATGATGGGTCCTGGCTCATCCCAGGATATCTGTTCCACGTTGCCAGGGAGAGATACACCCCTGGGAGTCATGTTCCACGTAGGAAGGAGGGCAGTGAGTTCACTTGCCGAGTTGGCTTAGAGAGAGTCTGCCTCCCTCTTTATATGTTAGTCTGTGGGTGCAGCTAGAGCTAGGAGGAGTCTTAGCACTCATCTCAGTATCCTTGCAGAGCCCTATCATTCTGCAGATGCCAGGACCAAACCCCAGAGAGGGGAATGATTTGTCCAGGTCCACGTGAACGTTCAAAATCTGCCCAGAACTCGAATCAGTGTTTCGTGGCGTCATAGGTTGTAGGAGCTGGAAAGGTTGGGTTAAGTTTTCCAAATGCTATCTATAATAACATTTTCACAGGTCCTCAGTAAAATGTAGAAAGTTAGAATAAGTTTGCCAACTGTGCTTTCATGGGCAGTGCTTTTTTCTGAGTTTGTGCTCTCCTTACTTTGAGGTTCTAAAATGACCCAAAATGACTATGACAGTATATCATAATCCAATGTGAATCCCTGACATTAAAAGCATCTTTTTACTAATGTGTGAAGTTAAAAAAATATGGAAACAAATACAGTGGAGACTATTCATAAGAAAATGAACAGACAGTTCATTCATTCATTCAATAAATATTCGGAACATCTATTACTGATCTGTACTATACCAGGGCACAAAACACACATATGGGCTGCCCCCATGGAGCTTACAGTCAAATGGGAAAGGCAAGCAATAAACAAGCAAATGTGTGAATGTAAAATATGAGCATCTTGAATGAGTTTTTAAAAGGCAGTGCTGTGGGGGGGCAATGGTGACTCAGCAGGCAGAGTTCTCGCCTGCCATGCCAGAGACCCAGGTTCAATTCCCGGTGCCTGCCCATGTTAAAAATGAAAAAAAATAAAAAAGAGCGGTGTTGTGAGAGAAAATTCAAGAGACTGGTGGGGAAATTTACTTTCAAGTGAGTGGTCAGAGAAGAACAGTTTACACAATTGGGCAGGGAAGAGGAGCAGTTTAAGCAAAAGGATGACTTGAGTAATGAAGTGAGGTTGGGATAGAGTTTGGCAAGGCGGTGAGTCTAAGAGATGAGGATGGACAGTCAGGTGGAGCCCAGCTCCACCAGCGTCTTTTGGACCATGGTGAGGAGTTTGGATTTTATTTTAAGAGCAAAGGAAGTGATGGAAGGGTTTTAAGCAGGAAATAGGAATGACCCAGCTTTAATTGTAGGTACATTTCTCTGAATGCTGTGTACAGTATGAGTAGGAAAAACCGAATAATTGTCATAGGGAAACCAGATCAGAGCTGCTGATATTCTGGGCGAGAAATTCAGTGGCAATGGTAAGTTCAAATCCCCTCTAGAAAAGGTTATGTTCTACTTCTCAAGCGAGTACAGACACGCACTCACACACACACGATGAGTTGGGTCATCTGGCAAATGGAGTAAAGTCATGTTTGGACACAGATTTCTGGAAAAGATTTCTGAGAACACTCCAAGACCCTCCCACTCCCTCGCCAGTTCTAAGTCTCTGGCTTTATACTGACCACTTTGGGGTCTTCAGGTAGTTTCTGTGCTTGTTCTTCTAGATTAACACAGTCTCCGTGGAACTTTCCAGGTTCTGCTCCTACTGTCCCCAGCCAATCATCTCAATGCTGCCCAGTTTGGATATGGCCAACTCTAAAGAAAACACACATGTGGGAAGCAGCTGCCTGGCCACTCTTGCAAACCCCTCTTTGTCTAATCAGGTTGAAGCCGGAGTATTGAGGAGGTGTGGGGGACTGAAGAAAAACATGAAGTCTGCCTATAATGGGATCTGGGTGGGTTGTCAGGGGCACCACCCTAAATCTTTGGAGACAGGCCTCCAGCATAGCCATTGGGATTTCAACTGGCCTCTATGTCTTTCTCTGATCCCTGCCAGACCAGATGTGTCCCACAGCTGTGCACCATCTGCTACCCTCAGCCCCAGAGGAAGCTACAGTTTGGAGGTTAAAGAAGTGAGTGGGAAGAGAGAGGACTCTTCCTTGGCTTGGGAGGGCTAATTATGGAATAAGGAGTCTAGACTTCCCATGAAGTGGAGAAATGGTTTGGCATTCATCTGTATAGTGGGGCTCTGATAACTTTATATGCATGGGGGAAAAAATAAAGAAAACTCAATGTTTTATAGTTTCCAAAATCCTTCCCTACTAAATGTTTCCCAGACTCTAGCTTGCAAACTTCATCTTTCCTATTTACTTTGTTTCCTACTCTTGCTCCCTCCTTGCCCCCAAACACTTGCACCCTGAGTTCCCAAAACTTGGGTCATCTCGAGATGAATAGCATCTAGTAGAGCTGACATCTAATCCTCCCCAAAGGAAGATAACCACATTCCCATCCAACAGATGATGTTATCGGCCTCCCTCCCTGAGCTCAGAGGCTTGGTGCAGCCCAGACATATGGATCTTTTTACAGTCTTATGCAATTTGGCAACCCTGTTTCAAACTCTCCAAGACCCGCGTGTCTCTGAAGCTGCTCTGCTGGGAGTGCAATTGGGAGAGAGAATGAGTGTATCAATTCGGGCTCTTTTATTCTCGTTGTTTCCTTGTCATTTTTCCTGGCAATTCCCTACTCAACCTGGAAAACAAAAAACGTTCCTCTGCCGACCCAACTTTTGACTGAAAACAGGAAGGAGTAAAAAAAAGAGAGAGAGAGAGAGAGAAAAAAAATTAGAGAAAGAACACAGAACTACACTGTTAACATTCCAGTCAGTTTTCCAAATCAGCAACTGGGAGTCCTTCGACAAACCACCGGTCCGCCTTGTTCCTCCCCCACCACTTCCCCACTTCCAGCCACTCCAAGGAGAGCCATTTACACCCGCAGAGTCTATGTGAGGTGCTCCCGGATCTGCACAGTGCCCCATCTGCGCCCTGTCTGCGGCAGCCCTGTCTGCCCCATCAGATTCTCAATCCTGAAGGCCTACTGGGTAAATCTGACTTCGCTCTGTGTGCTGAGAAATGATGGATAAGGCAAAAGATGACTCTGAAACTTTGCAGGTTCACAATTGCCCCTTTCCTTCTTCCCCAGCTAGACACTCAGGAGGCCAGCATGCCTTGGAGGATAGGGAAATGTCCTGCTGCCGCTGGAAGAAAGAATGATTTCTCTGCTCAGGGACCAGCAGTCAAAACTGCCAAAGAAAGTGTTTTGGCACTTAGAGGTCTTCTCTCCCAGCACGAGCCCTCTGGTGATCCCCAAGCAGAGAGTTTGCAAAACTTGAACCCTAAAGGGTGGGGTCATCTTGGATGAAGATGCTAAACTAGGAGGAGCCCATAAAATTCACAGGAATTGCGCTGTCACTGAGCCATTCCACCACCCTCTTCTAGGCCATGGGCCCAACTCAGAAGAGAGTAGCGGGAGAAGCAAGGAATGCTTTGTCTTTTACTTCCAGAGCCAGGCTTTGTTTTATTAAAAACCACCTTGTTTTTATTTTTGATAGTTTCACCATAGAAGAGATCTCTGTGCAAAGCTCAGGAATCAATAGCTTGTGACAGATGTTTCCTTTTCAGCCACACTTTCCTGCCCCTTGTTAAAAATAGCCACCCTTTGTTGCTTTGACTTCAACAAAATGTATGTCATTACAGCTCTCCATTTGGGTTTACAGAGACAAAGCCTCATAGGTGTCTGGGATTTTATAGCTTATTGGGCTGTGAGCTAGTATTGGGTGCAAGAAGATTCCTGTACTCTCCAGTAAGGAAAACTTCTCCCCTACACCTACCACTAGATAGCATGAGAGAGAATCTCCAGGTGAAGGACAGTTTGCCAAGTAGTTCCACTTTTGGCTCCCAGAATAAAAGCTTCATGTTAGAGTTCTCTTAAATCAATTATACCACACACTTCCAGAGTGGCTTAAACTCCTTTTGATACTCTGGCTTTAATGAAAGCACAACTGCTGTGGGGTAGCACTCCTGAGCTTTGCTTTTGATGGGGCTGCGCAGTCTGGAAGATTTACTGAGAGCCTAGAAGAGGCACAAGGGAAAAGAGCGAAGACAATACGGAAAGTACAGACACACTCACATTTGCAAACAATAGATTTCCAACCCTTTCTCTGGAAGCTGCTTCCCCTGGCTGAAAGGTTCTTTACTAAACTGCCCTTTTCATAGACACATTAACCCTGTAGCCAAGCTGTATTTAGCCACCGTGTGACTGCTCCCACAGTCAACTCAGGACTCGACAAATCCAAAGAAAAGAACTAATAATTAATCATCGCCACACCCTTTTCCTTTCAAACTGAAAAGTGCATTATTTATTAGTCATTTTGGTAAAAAAGAATACATGCTTACCATAAAAATGAAATTTACGGGCTGTAAGTTCATAGAGTCAGAAACTAGAATATAGGTTCCCGGGGGCCAGGGTGGGGGGTAGGGAATGGAGAGTGAATGCTTAAATTGTTCAGAGTTTCTTACTTGGGTTGATGGAAAAGTTTTGGTAATGGATGGCAGTGATGGTAGCACCACACTGTGACCGTAATTAACACCACTGCATTATATGTTGAATGTGGTTAAAAGAGGGAAATTTTAGGTTATATATATGTTATGAGATAAATAACAACAACAACGACATAGGACTGTACAGGAGTGAATCCTAATGAAGACGATGGGTTGAGTTATGGTACAATTATAAAAATGGTCTTCTTTGAATTTTAACAACTGTACCACACTAACGCAAGTTGTTACTAATAGGGTGGTATATGGGAACTCTGTATTCTATGCATGACTTTTCTGTAACCCTACAACTTCTCTAATAAAAAAAAGAAAATATTTTTAAAAATTATGTCCTACATATAAGAGTGAAGAAAGAAATAAAAATTAGTCTGAACTCCAGCACCCAGAAATAATTATTGTGTATATGTGAAACACATGTATTAGCTCCCATAGACAAAATGGCATCACACTGTCATGCATTTTTTTTTTCCATTTACATGTCATATCACTAGCTCTAAATAGCTTCAAAAATGCACAGAAAAGGTAAGCTGCAGGTTATATGCAAGTCTAGCCAAAACCCCACCTCTCTCCCATTCACAAGCTTGTCCCTTAGGAGGTGTAACTGGGATGGAAGGCCTGAGACTCAGCTTGGAAGGGAGAGGGATTTGAGACACTCCATTTTACGCCTCTTTTCTCAACATTAAAATACTACCTTTAATGATATTTCAAGGGGCCCTTTAAAAGGATACCAATAGATTAACATGAGTGTCTGCAGTGATTAAGATGCCTAAATTCACTTTCTTTTAATAAACAGTTCCACCCACTCAAACACAAGAGAAGGACAGCAAATAGGTCCAATCTCCAATCCACTCGAGTTTATAAAGATGTGTATTTATATATATGTATATACACATATGTACATGCATATATATTCATGTGTATATATAAATAATTTGAAAACATGTATAATTTAAATATTATTTTAACAAATTGAGACACAAATTATGCACAAATAAGTAATAATATGGATGAAGAGGAGGACGTGCTCTAGATAAAGTACAGGTGAACAAGATAATATGAATTTTATCATCAGCAATTTGAAATCTTTGATAAATATATGGTTTCTTATGAAAATAACATTTGCTCAAACAGAACATTTTTTAAAGTCTGGAAAAATCTTATAACTATTACAGAAATGGAATCACTATTTAAAAATATTTCCTCACTAAACACCAGACCGGAATGATTTTACAGGTAAGTTCTAACAAATATTCAAAGAACTGATTCTCTCAATCTTTAAAAAAAAACTCCTCCTGGAAATAGAAAACAAGGAAATACTCTCTAATTTGTCTTATGAGAACTTCACGACTCCATTACCAAAACAGACAGTGACAAAGGAAAATTTATAGGCAATTTCATTTATGAATGTAAAACGAAATCATAAATGAAAGATTGTATTAGAAAATTAAATTCTACAGTGTTTTTAAAAAGACAATAAACCATGATGGAGTTGGGGTTAACCCAGGTATGCAAAGTTGGTTTAATGTTAGAAACTCGATAAATATAATTTACCAAACTACCATACTAAAAGAGAAAAATCACATATCATTTCAACAGATATAGATAGGACATTTGAAAAATCAGCATAGATTCATTATTTAAAAAACTCATTAAATTAGGAATGGAAGGGAATTTCTCTAGCATGTTAAAAAACCTGTATAAAAAATTAAGCATATGGAGGAATATTAAAAGCTTACTCCTTAAAATCTGGAATGATGCAAGGATGTGTAGGATTACATCTCTTATCCCTGTATGGAACGTTCTTGCCACAACAGTATCTTAGAAAAATAAGTCAGAGACAGAAGGATTGGAAAGGAAAAAAAATTATCACTATTGTAGTTGATATGATCATTTATATAGAAAACCCAAAAGAATATAAAAATACTTAGAAATAATAGGAGAATTTTTCAAGGTAGCTCAATAAAAGATTAATATAAAACAATTTTCATATCCTAGCAACAAAAAGAATGAAAAGGAAAATACTATTTACAATCGTAGCGGAGGACGTCAATTATCCAGGAATAATCTAATAAAAGATGAATTTAAACCACTACAGGAAAAAATATATAAATTTTAAAGAAGACCCAAACAATGGAGAGATATACCAAGTTCATTGAATGAAACATTCAGTCCTCCCCAAATAAATCTACAGGACAAAGTGAATCATTCCAAAAGGCTATTTTGGGGAGCAACCTGATAAGTAGATTCTAGTACATATGGAAAAGTAAAGAGCCAAAAATAGCCAGAACACTTCTGAATAAAGGGAGGGGAGCCTTGTCCTACCAGTATCAAGACTTATTTGAAGGTACAGTAAATAAGTTAATGGTAGAATACATGTGGATAGGAAGTCCAGAAATAAATCCATATATTCCTGAACTGTTGATATACAATTTTGAAACAGCATGTCAGATCAGGGGGGGAAAGGAGAGACTGCACATTAAATGGAACTGGGAAAATAAGCTATCGATATGACAAAAATGTGAAACTGGGTTTGTGCCAGTTTCCCTGAACCTGTTAGCGCCAACCCCAGCCTTTTATACTCTCTTCTATGATGCTGGGTGTACTGTGTGTGTTTGCTCTATTATACGACGATACTCAATTCCATTACAGAGTTCAAGAAAAGCAAACGGGGCAAATGAATTTCATCAGAAGTGTTAACTATAGATGATGAGTAAGCAAGTAGCTTGTGAGACACTGGCAGAATTCAGAAGGTATGTTAAATACAGATAAGATAGCAACCTACAAGAATAAAAATGAATAAATGAGATATATTATAAAAAGGGTGAAACAACTAGGAGTGTTGCAGATAGAAAGGGCTCTAAAGATCTAATCATAAGTCATAGGTATGGACCATGCCATCTTGACGGTGACAGCCATGTCATCCTTAACTTGTTCATTTATTGGTGACACCCATGCCCCATGCATCTCTGCCCTAGAAGTGCTGATAAAAGCCATGGCTGCCCAGGAGGACACAATATGCCATCGCATCTCCTAATAGAGCAATTGGTTTCCAGTACCCATCATCTGCTGAGTCCCTATTCAATCTCGATTTTGGTCACCATAAGCACACAATCAGCTCAGAAGGCTGATTGGCAAACAGAGAGAAACAGAGATGGAGAGAATGAGAAAGAGGAAGTCTATATGAACACTGTATAAGACAAGACTCCACTTACACTTAACCCAAGCTTCTTAATCTACCCTATTTCTTTCCCCAGCTTCTTCTGGCTGTATGCTTTAAATTGATTCAAGAACGCTTGCCATTTGATTATCTTATTTTGGTGCATGGGCCTTGCCATACTCCATGACCTCTGCAACAGCCTGCTGTAGGAGACCTGGGGGCTACCACCGCACCAAGGTCATTTCCCACACTCCCTTGTTAGCTGGTTACCAGTTAGGTTCAACCAAGAGGAGGCCCTGGAGGATGACCAGACAGTGGGGGAGGGAAGAAGAGACTCACTTCTGGCTTCCCGTTCTTGCTTCCTCCCTCGGGCATCTAAACATCCCCCCCACCAGGGTGCCCTCCCTGCCAAATTGGATCCAAACCTAACAGCTCTTATGGACCCCCACAAAAGAGTTTGCAAGGTGGGAAAATATATTGGCTCCAAAATATGAAAACTGGAAAATCAAAATTAAAAAATGCTTTATTATGTCTACAAAAGGTGACCTTATGTCAACTTATAAACTACAATTCAACTCTTAAATAGTTCTCTATAAATGTAATAAAGTTCAAATTACAAGAACAAAATGATATTCTTAAAATATATATGTTTTAAAAACTCAAAATTCCAAACAACACTTATCTTATTTTTCTACAGCAAAGAAGTTATGTTTAACTTGAGAGTTTTAAATTTTTTTTTGATATCATATGTGCATGTTTGGGACAGGGTGGGGGTGGGAAGGGATTTTAAATGATAAGAGCATCCATGGTCTACAGAGGCCTTTAAAGGGTCAAGCAGAGCCTCTCATTTTGTCTAAGAGTCTTTCGCACTCTCCACTCTGTGTGGGGTTGTTAACATCCTCTTCTAAGAGCAGCACATTTAATGGATCAGAGGAGCAGACACCCCAAGGAGCAATATAGAAAGTTAGAGCTTTGAAAAGCTTAAGAGCTCAACTCTGCCTGGCCTGTGAGGAAGCATAAAACTGGGGTCCCAGAATGGGCTCGTATCCCGTGGTCTGGGAGAACCTGTGCTTTGGGGGTGGTTCCACAAGGGTGTGTGGGCTTGGAATGACAGGGCTCAGCGATCCTGGAAGATACAGTAAGTGGCTAGTTCTAGCTTCACAGTCCTGGGGCTATTCAAAGCCTTGCAGGCCAGAGAAGAAATAGCCATGGCTCTTAAAGAAGGGGTGTACCAGCTTTCTAGTCTCCTCTACTCCTATTTTCCCACCCTGAAGCCTGATGTCAACTTTGCCCTCCCTCCTTTGTACCTAGCATGTCCTCTTTCTCTAGCAGGGCTTCATAAAGTTTAGTGCATAGGAATCCTAGAGTGCTTATTCAAAGTGCAGATTCTTGATTGACTGATTTACTCTTACCTTGATTCTGATTTTCCGTAGATCATGCTTTGAGAAACTCTGCTCCAGAAAATCATTCTCCACCTCCTCTACCCTAAAGGTACTAGAGGTTAGTTCTTTCCTCCATTTCCCAGGGTCCAACCAGGAGAGAAATTTTGGAAGTTCTCTAGAACTGGAAGAACTTCACGGAATGAAGGAAGTTCCAAGTGAGCCAGATGGGTTTTCATTTCTAGCCAGGATTACAAGACCACACTTTGCTCACACTGGGTGCCCAAGGCAGACCCAGCTCCTGAAGCCCAGGGAGATGAGAGGCATGGGACGTGGTAGTGAGGACCTAACTCCATTTTCTTGTTAATTGGGAGTGCCAAGGACCAACACCTGATTTTAAAAATAGGCATTTTGTAGCCCATCCTTTGTCCCCAGTTGCAGGTCCTCGGGATTACACAGTGGTCAGATCTGAACCATCATTTGCACTTTGAAAAAGAGTCATATCATGTCATTGTGTTCAATCAAATTTGCATTTTAAGCCTTTAGTTTTATAAAGGGGTGAAAGGCTTTGTTCCTGATTCAAAGGAAAGTTAGGCAACAAGATCAGATCAGGGAGTTTTTTTTCTAAACTTGAACACCCTTCTTCTGTGCAATCCAAATGTATCTTAGGTTGAAGACGATGGACCTTAAGAAAAACCTCCTTTCATAATATTAAGGTTTCTGCAGAGAAATGAACCGAAGGACCATACCGCCTATCTCCCCCTTTGGACTACATACACAGATATGAGATTGGACTGCATGATTTGTAAGAGACTCCCGCTCAGGACCTCAGAGCATGTTCTCCTAAACTGCACATTGTCTTAGCCTCTCCTTGGTGTCATCATCTGCCCAGTCTGGCTCCTCTCTCCTCAGCCCTTACCTCCCTCATCCGTGACTAGGCTCACTGTCCCAGCCCAGAGTGCCTGTTGTTCCACTTCACCAATATGCAGAACAGACAGTAAGGAATAGAGAGCTCTGGGATCTATCAAGGAGTGGAGAGTGGAACCAAAGTCCTTAATCCCTGCTGGAAGAACAAGACGAGCCCCTTGAGATTTAGACCCTGGTCTGGAGAGGAATGACTGCAGAGAAGGCATCCCTGGTGCCAGGGGAGTCCTTTGTCTTTGTATTTTTATGATGATGGTGACTGTTATGACCAAACTGAGAGAAAACGTAATCACAGAAACAAAACAGAACAAAAACACCTAATACATAGAGACAGATCCTGCAGAAGAAAAAAAAAGTGACAAATCTAGAACAGCGGTTTGAATGAATAAAATAAATAATTACAGTCATTTATGTGTCCTGCTCACTCTACGTTTCATCAACATGCAGCACTATATCTGGCATGACTGTCATCAATGTGTCAGATTGGTCTTGTTTTAGGAGATTAGCAAAATGCCTGCGCTTTAGGTCCTGATGGTTTCTTCTGCAAGATTGCTATAGGCTAAAAACTTTTAAAAGAAACAACAAAAGGAAAGGAAAGGGGGGGAGAATCAAAGGATACTTGCTCTTGCTCTAGTCACAGGCAAAGGCTGACACAAAAGGGTTAACAGTTAAGTGGAAGTCTAGTCCTAGCCACTTGAAAAAGTAAGATCTGGCATCTTTATAAAGACGAACAGGGCATTTGGGGCCGCGCAAACCTCCACCTATTTTGGCCTCGACCGCGGTAATGCTAGTCTCCCTTCAACGTCCTCTGCCTTTGTGACTCAACCCGGGAAGCTTACGTGAGTGGGAGCCAAGGAGAGGGGCTGGCTTTGCCAAGACTAAAGAGGGAGGGGAGGGGAAAAAAGCAAGAATCTCCCACCCCCCTCCCGGGCGGAGGGGGCAGGAGGAGCGCGTCGCAGCTCGGCTGAGCAGTGCCTTCGACTCCCTGCATCTGTTGAGGGAGCGGCGCGGGAAGGATGCTGGTCCGCAGGGGCGCGCGCGCGGGGCCGGGGATGCCGCGGGGCTGGACCGCGCTCTGCTTGCTGAGTTTGCTGCGTGAGTATCGCCCGCGCGCGGGGGCCAGCCGGACTCTCGCGGCAGGGGTGGGGGGGTCGAGGCTTGCCCAGAGGCAGAGCGCCCAGAGCAGGGTCACGCGGAGGACAGAGGGACCCCTGCCCCAACCCACGCACTGCGGCCTACGGCCGCTCGGGAGTTTTAGGGGAGGCGGGTGGAGCTGAAGCCAGCTGGGAGCAGCGCCTCACCTGGGAATTGGAGGGAATGGGAAGGAAAGGCAACCACAGCGTGGGTGCGGATTACCCAAGGTGTAAACTGAGCAGCGCGCCCTAGACTTCCCAGGGTGGGACAATAGGATTCGCGTGTCTTTGAAATAAGTGCTTTGCAGAAGCGAGAATCTCCTTGCGCTGCCGAAGGTGCGGAGCGCAAATGGAGCCAGCACCGGGAGAGGGAGTGAGGAGAGAAAGCCAGAGAGTTTTGCCGCTGGTGGTTGATTGGGAGAGCCGCAGCTGCGAGCGGGTTGCGGGAACCCGGCGCAATACCCCAAATCCGCCAGGACCCCGGGTATCGGAGTTGATAGTAAGAAATCGGAGCAAGATAATCCGCGCCGAGGTCCCCGGCCTAATCCGTGCATGACAAGCCCAGTTAGGTGAATAAGGGAGTTGGAAATGACGGACAGGAATAAAAAAAAAAAAAAAAAAAACTCCTCACATTTCCCATTGGAAAGCTAAATTACAACTCCTCCTTCTGACATTCCCACGGATCCCCTCTGGAGAGAAGGTGGTGGTTGACTTTGTTACATTTGGAGATTTCCTTCCTCTGTCTCCTTCCCAGTTCTAACCTTGTAGGCAGGTAACACGCCCCCACTCGCCCACACGTACCCTTAGCTCTTGCTCTGCCTTTGGTCAAAAATAATAGGTACACGATGAATATCGTTGATTGCTTTCATTTGGGGATAACATTTTCCATTTCGTCTCATCACACTTAGAAGGTTTTAGACATTGTTAAGTTTTCTCATTTTTGCTCAAGATTTGGCTTCCAGTCCCCAAGAGCTCCCAGTTCCCTCTGTTCACCACCTCTTGAAGGCCACCCACAGCCTGGACCCTGTCCACTGGGCCTCTTGGCACGTGGCCCATCTGCTGTCCCCCTTTGGGTCCCGCCCAGAAGAGTGCTGGCTCCGGGATGGAGGGAGCTGAATGGGACTCCAGGCGGACACTTTGGGGCAGCCTCAGACCTCGTCTTTGAGGCAGGAAAAAAGCCTTTGCTGAGGTGCTGAAGCCCTGGAATGGGAACTGCCCTGGGTGCTGTAGGCTTCACCCTTGTGACGCGGATGCGCTGATTGGGATTGCTGTCCCATGCTCTGCTCTCCTGTGACTGCGCAGCTGGTGATGACCTGGTCTCAGCCGCAGGAGGCCCACCCTTTCCTCATTTTCTCAGCTGGGCAGTGCCAATCTCTCTCTCGTCTCCTAAGAGGTGGGGCTGAGGGGAGCACCTCCATCTCTGCAAAACTTTGAGCAGACAGGCGGAGAATCCCAGCAGCCTAGGCCTGGCGTGGGGACGGGGCATGGGCTCCCCCATCCGTACCTTCTGAGAGCTTTTTAGTAGTAGGAGTCATTTTCTGCCCTGGGAAATATGTGGGGGTAAATGAAATAAGGGACTGAACCTCATAATTCTAACAAAGAATTGCAGAAAGTCTGTGCTGTTATTACTGTGAAATACAGGGCGTTCTGTGGTTCTCACCTCACTTACCACCACAATGAGCGTTATGCTCGGAAGGACCCTGTGAGGATTTGACATGGAGATGGGCGTAACAGTCGATCAAAAGTGGGCTCTCTTTGTTGGGGTTGGAGTGACTCTCAGACCAGAGTTAGATCGGAAGTGAGGGTTAGGGGACCACCAGCCTGTAGCTGCCACACTACCAGCTGGGGCGGGGAGCCTTTCCGGTAGTTGGGGAACCCTGTTTACCAAGCACAGGCTGTCTCTATCCTCTAAGCCTTCCACTGCCTGTCCTTCCCCTCTCCTTAACAGCGGTCCCCAGTCCCGCCCTCCACATTCCTCTCCTTCCTATGGGTCCTTCATGCCTGCTGACCCCACACCCATATCCTGTCTGGGGCTACATGTAAGTGGGGAAAAAAGAAAGGGGAAAAGAATTTTATCAGATATTTTCCAGAAGAGAGAGGACTCCACCCTTTGAATCTCTGCCACATGGCGACCGAGGAGCAGCAGCCTTTGGGACCTCTGACTAATTCAGTGGTCCCCAGTGCCCCCCCCCCCCCCCCACACACACACTTTGTAGGGCCAACCCAGCTGGCACGAGCTCTGCAAAGGCATTTCTCCGTCAGCATTCCTGTTTGGCTGATAAAACACACGGGGGACCTGGGCCTCTGCTCCTCATCCCTCTGGCTCCACCTCCTGGGCCCCCTCGTCCACTTGTCCTCATCTCCTTCTCGAGTCTTTGTCTCCAAAAGCTCAGGGCAGGAGGTGCCAAACTGCAGCAGATAAACTCCGGTGCAGAGCCCTACAAAAACAAATAGAAAAGACGAACAGATTCCTCTTCTTAAGATTCCACTGCCTGATTTCGTTTAGGCTCTGGGCTGGAGGGCTGGGGTTTGCTTCAGGGCTGGGTTGTCACCTGGCTCCGCCGTCTGTGGTGGGAGGACCTCCCTCGCTCATTGACTTTGGTGCTCCAACTAAATGGCCCCAAGTGTGCAGAACTGAAAGTATGAAGGTACAGAAAAAGAACAAACAACAACAGCGAAACCCACCCTCCAAAAAAGAAAAAAAATCTCAAAGTAGCCAGGTCAGAATTTCCTTATTTTTCTGGGCTTTGACTTCTCTAATGAGAACATTCTCTTTACTCCTCAGCTAAGAATTGAAAGCATGATAGCTACAGGCTGTAGTCCCAAGGGACCTCACTTGGTGCTAAAGAGAGACATACATACATCTTGGGAGGAGGGAGATACAGATAATGATACAAATAAATAAGGATGCGTATGGAGCTGTGCCTCCTAGTACCTACACTCTGGATCTCACCAGGGAATGAATCACTTCCCTTAGTTGCAAAGGAAGAGGCCTTTTAACTTAATTGGGAAGTCTGCTCCTTCCTGATTGAGGGAGAGAAAAAACACAACGGAAAACTGTTGCCTTCTAGGTAGGCAGTTCCATTGTTTAAGAAAATGCCTTGATGGGTTATTGGTTGAGAAAGCCTAGACCCTGGGTAAACCCCGGATGAGCCAGGACAGAAGAGAGGAATGAATTGCTGAGCATGATAAGGGAAGGTGGAAATTTTTATTTGGGTGGGCCCCTGAGACAATGTTGAAGAACTCCAGAGCCCAAGAAGAGAATAGAGAGGGGAGGAGAGGTGGGTGGAGGCTGGAAAAGACCTGGTCGAAGATTCTTACAGGATGCCTTAGAAGATGACATGGACTTTTTGCATGGCAGTGTCGAATATTTTAAGATTTTACTGTTGTCTCTTCTGGGCTGTGCTGTAATCTCTCTCCATGATCTCAACTCTTCAGTAAAAATTGGCCATGCATACTAGTACCACTTGTGTCAGTGGGACTCTGGGGGGAAGAGAGGACTGTGCACTTGGCTAGCTTACAGTGAAGTAAGACAGGAAGAGAAGTGCTCTGCTACCACCACAGGACAGGGAGATACAGAACCAGGAGCCAGGAGCCAGTGGCATTAGGAAAATGGAGGAAGAGGTATCTGGGAGAAGCGTAGGCCCATAGAGAATCCTCAGGATACTGGGGTTCCACAGTAAGTGGGAGGGGGTCCAAGACATGCTATTTTGAATCATAATGGGAAGCCTCAGTGAACTGGCAGCATTCAAGCCAAGACACTTGGTTTATCCCCACACCTCAGTTTTGTACCTGAAGTTTAGGAAAGCCTCTGTCCAGCTCTTTGTTTTAATCCCAAGACACCCTGAGCTCAAGATAGAATTCCTGGTCTGAAGGGCCACAAACATGGATGCTTAATGTTTCCAGGAATATGGGTGGCTTACTATTTCCCAAAGCAGTTCATTCCATTTTAAAAAATAAGTTCATTATTTTATTTCCTTGTATTGCTGTGACATTCACCTTCCTGTATGTAACTTCTAATCATTAGTTTTAATTCTAGTCTTTAGGCTATGTCAGAATTCATCTGATCCTTCCTCATGACAATCTAAGACATGACTAGTCCGCCTCACTAGATTATAGACTTCTTAAGGGCAGGGATTTATTTAAATTATCATAGCACTAACACCAAATAGAGGGAAAGAAATCTCTCTTAATTTGTACTCCCCGCCGTGCTAGCATAGTCCTTTATATATCATTGGTGCTTAAGAAAAATAAGAATGAGTAAGTGAAATGAATCTTGAAGAAAGTTATTTATTTTCCCTTCCCAGCTTCCTCTTTTCCAGATCAGGGGTGAGCAAGCTTTTTCTGTAAAGGGCCAGATATGAAATAGTTTACCCTTGGGGGGGGGCATATATGGTCACTGATGCATATTTTACTTTGTTTTATTCTACAATACATAAAAGATATTCTTTTTTTTTCCCCCATTAACACTTTATTTTGTCTCATTTCGCTCTTCCCCCTTTTGGTCAAGAAGTTTTTCTCAATCCCTTGATGCTGAGTCCCAGCTCACTCTAGGATTTCTGTCCCATGTTGCCAGGAAAGTTTACGCCCCTGGGAGTCATGTCCCATGTAAAGAGGGGGAGGGCAGTGAGATTGCTTGCTGTGTTGGCTAAGAGAGAGAGGCCACATCTGAGCAACAAAAGAGGTTCTCTGGGGGTAACTCTTAGGCTTAATTTTAGGTAGGCTTAGTTTATCCTTTGTGGGGTTAAGTTTCATATGAACAAACCCCAAGTTTGAGGACTCGTCCTATTGCTTTGGTTGTCCCCACTGCTTGTGAGAATATCAGGAATTCTCCACATGGGGAAGTTGAATTTTCCCCCTTTCTTGCCATTCCCCCAAGGGGACTTTGCAAGTACTTTTTTATTCACTGTTCAAATTACTCTGGGATTTATTGGGGCATCACTCTGGACAAATCTACAAAATTTCATTCCCTGCTCAAGGTTCCATGTACTCATGTTGTTCAGTTAAAATCGATCAAGGTTCCATGTACTTATGTTGAGGCCTCCACATAAGTTATATTAGGGAATGCGCTGGTCAAAATATAAAGAAACAGCTTTTGCTTTAGTCTCACACATAAGTTAAAGTTTTAAAATATGAATTACCTTCTATTTTCCACGCCCTCCAGTATTAGCATTCCTTTGTTCTTCCTCGTGCAAAAACATTTTGAAATTTGTACATTTAGTCACTATCATTAAACACCCTAGGCGTTCCTAGATTATACCATTTCAGTCTTTACTGTCTATCTTTCCTTCTGATTTCATTTGTGTCCCCAGTCTTCCTCCCTCTATCATTCTCACATTCAGCTTCATTCAGTGTACTAACATTATTGTATTACAGTTAGGTAGTATTGTGCTATCCATTTCTGAGTTTTTACAATCAGTCCTGTTGCACAGTTCTGTATCCCTTCAGCTCCAATTACCCAATATCTACCCTATTTCTATCTCCTGATGGCTTCTGTTCTTAACTGAACTTCTCCAAGTTCATTCACTAATGTCAGTTCATATCTGTGAGACTGTGCAGTTACATGCTTCATAACTTTATTCTGTCTTACAGCTGCATAATAGTCCATCATCTGTACAAAAAAATATTCTTAACTTACAGGCTATACAAAAAGAAAAAACAGGCCATAGGCTAGATCTGGTCCACCACTATAGCTTGCCAACCCTTGCTCTAGGTGAATACCACTAGGCCCTAGACCATATGACAGTTTCTAGAACTTTCCTAATTCCTATTATCCTCCCATGGACAGTCCCTAGTTTTAAAAAAACCCGTCTTAAAACGTGGCCTCAGAACAGACTACTGTACATAGAGGGGGTTGATGTGAACATGCACCATGCAGTCGCCATTCGTTTCAGGGTCTGATTCTGGACTCAGGGGACGGCGCTGAACCCCGCGAGTAAGACAAATGAGTGCACGATGTGGTTCCGCCACCCAAGAAATTTATAATCTAGCTGAGGTGACAAGACCTGTGCTTAGGAAACAGCATGTATGATTTTGTGCCAGATGAGTGATGGAGATAAGTACCTTAGGCTGTCTGAAAAGCAGAAGGAAGAGGCCTGTAATAAAGGTAACCACTGTTTCTCGAGCATGTACCAAACAAGCTAACTGCTTTACATCCTTACCTCCTTTACTCATCAAAAACAACTAGGAGGCAGGGGCTATTTTTAACCCCCATTTACAGGTGAGGTTTAGAAAGTTTAAGTAATGTCCCAAAGCTAGAACATGGTAGTGAAGCATTTGAAAATGACCTGCCTGATTGCAAACCTCAGTGCTTTGTTTCTAGGCTACACTGCCTCACCAAAAATACAAGCTGTGGGCTCCCAGCAGCTAAATTCCCAGCAGAGGCTGGCATGTTCCCTCTTCCTAGTATTGTAACACAATAGGCTCAAGTACTCAGAAACTCCTCCGGGAACTCCTCTTAAGTCAAATGCTAGAATTGGATGGACAGAATGGGACCGACTGGCAAGGAGCTGAGATCAGGAAATAGAACCAGGGAGGTTTGATCACAAGAAGCAAGACAAACTACAGGAAAACGCAGACTCTTACAGCCTGGGAAGTTAGCTATTCAGGTAGGCAGGCTTTCTGTATCACAAGGGTTTGCAACCCCCTTTTAAAGACCAAGAGTCTTCAATTAACCAATTACAGGTAGAAATATCTTTTCAATGTATTATACATGCCTCTACATCTTTCTACAGGAAAATGGAATTTAACCTTCATGATTCAGATGTATCAAGAAAATAATTTGGCCATGGTACAGCAATCAGTGTCATCCTTAAAGCCTCTTAAGGGTCACATGTCTATTTATTCTGACCATACATGATTCCAGTCTAGTGAGGGGTTTAATACTTATGTCTGCTTTCCATTTATTTCTGATTCTTGGTTTTTAGGGGTTTGCTTCTCACATTCCTCTCCTCTTCCTAATTTGCTGCTTTAGCTAGGATATCAGATAATCTGGCTGGTTAGAATCATGTGTAACACAAGAGCAACTGTTTCTGAATAAGTACCTTTAAGTGAGATGCGTTCACTACTACATGAATTTTGTGACTTCTTCTTGCCTTCTTAGAATCCTCATTTTACTAGCTTCCTGATACCTTGTCTCGTCCCCATTCTCTTAGTTCTAGACAAGTGAGTTGAGATCAAATAGAATACCTGGGGAGAAAGGTTAATAAGGATGGAATAATATCGAAACAATAGAAGATAGCCTTTAATTCAATTTTAAATTATACACTGCTCTGTAGGGTTGGAGGTAAGGGCCGTTTCTCCTGTCTGGAATGGAACAGAATGAAGGTTTTGATTGTCTCTCAGCATCTGACAACTCTCACTGACTTATAATTTGCTTTTACTCCCCTAGAAAGTTGAGAATCAGAAGCTCAGATAAAGAAAGATCAGCATTTGATGATTTCAAGCCATCGATGTAGGTGGGAAGATAGGATAAAAAGAGACCTGTCATCAGTCTTGGCTCTTTTACATGTGATTCCTCCAAAAGCATTCTCTTCATAGTAGCTCCATAAAGGGATTCCCAGAGATGTGAAACCAAGAGGCTCACTTACTGACAGTCCCTGTGCTGAGGCGCCTTGGTCAGGATTGTCTCCCAGGCCCGGGGTGCCCCTTACTCTACCCCAGCTCATACCTGCACAAGCACATGCTACTTGGCCTTGCCTCTCTGTCCTTTCTCTTTGTCCTGAATCTCTAGGGTCTCGGAGGCTTCTTTGCCCACCCTAGGTGCAGGGACGTGAATCTGAGGTTGAGATCTCATTTTCATTTGAGGATTTATCCTGTTACCTGTTCTCAGTGGTGAGTGGAAGGAGGCTGCTGCAGCTGGGAACCTGTCCCTGGTGGGTCAGCGGCTGGCCTGGGTCCAGAGTTTGCTTCACTCTTCTGGAACTGGTGTCTCTGTCCTCAGAACTAGCAGCAAATCTCTCTTCACATCTGGAAAAGTTCAAGAGTGTTTGTTTGGGTGAAGAAGGCCCCTTCTGGGAGGGGGTACAAAAGCATGACATCACCTCAGCCAGACCCAGCTTTCTTTGGAGAGAGAAAAGGGCTGGGCGGGGCTGGGTTAGACAGGATTCCCAGGAACTGATGTGTTGGAGTGGGGCAGGGTAAGCAGGCAGAGGGGCTAGTGTGGTGGAGGGTACTTGGAATGGTCCCTTAAAAGAATGATCCTTCAATTCAGTCTCCCCACCCTCTGCAATGAATTAATACCTTAGAATCAGATAAATGAGAGGGTCCTATTTAAGGAAGAAGTCTAGACCTGCTTTCCATTTATGTTATTTCAATAACCTGCCTTCTGCCTGAGGCAGATGGGAGCCCATCCTTATCCTTTTCTCTCCAGAGGTGTGGGAGGAGCATCCAGATACTCAGCAGTTTGGGCCCAGTGTCACCCTCTTGCTACATCTTCTCAAGAGTCAGCTAAAAATCAGTGGCCCCACTACTGTTGTGGCATGTGAACTGTGAGCTTCCTTCTTGGGTTATAATTCTATTATTGATTCAGGTTCTTCATCTCTGAAATGGAGATAGTAATATCACTTCTTCCTCCTATTTACCTGACAAGTAACATTAATACATGATTGTTGCACTCATCATCACTATTAGTCTACTTGCAGCAGGTAGGGGAGAGAGGTATCTGTGTAGAGGGAGAACCTTGTCACTTTTAGGGGAAAGATTCTTGGGCTTTGGTTAATCCAAATTAAATATCTAACTTCCTTCTTGAGGCTGAGGGAACCAAGAGGTGCCATTTTACATCGTTGTTGTTGTAGTTTTAATCTGAATCTCAACTGGGAAAATTTAGAGACAAGCTTGAGCTGGACCTGGAACTTCAGGGGCTTTTCCTTGAGGATGGCACTGCTGGGTGGGAGCTCTGGATACCAGGTTCATTCCTAACATTTGGAAAGCCTAAGGCAAGAATACAAATGGTGACCCACATATTATATATCTCAATACTGCATAATTATAAATTAGGTCAACTATCTTAAGATAAATAAACTATCTTCTGTCCTTTTAACTTGACCAAGACCCAGTGGCTTTGATGGTCACTTGGAAGGCCACATTCAAATTTGGAATTCTCACACAATTGGAATTCAGTGCCACAAGGTGGCCGAGGAAAAGAGTCAGCCTTTAGCCCCAGCCCACCCCGCTTCTCTTCCTACTCATACTGTGTGAACCTTGTATGTGAGCCTGGGTCACACCATCCACATGTGTGAGCTCTAACCCTTCCCTCTGCAAATATCCAAACTTGGTGATCCTTGGGTTTAGGGGTATATACCCTGGTACTACCGTTCACCCTTGAAATAATGATCTAGAGGAAAGGTCCATACAGGCCATGGAAGTGAGTGACGAACCATTTGGGCAGGAAATTCCAGGGCCCCTGGTCCCCAAAGTATGGTCTAGAAAAGAGGGTATATCCCCTTTGGTCTTATGGTCTCATGGTTTGGGCAGGAAGAGGGACAGACTTTGGCTTCCTGCCTGCTCAAACAAATACCATGTAATGTGCTGACTTAACAACAGAAACTTATTGAGTCTCAGTTTTGAGGCTAGGAGAAGTACAAAATTGAGGTGTTAGCAAGGTACTGTTCACTTCCTGAAGACTGTGGCATCCTGGGGCTGGCTGCCCGTGATCCTTGGGGTTCCTTGGTTTTTCTATACTATAGCAATGTTCTCTCCTTTCTCTTCTATGCTCTGTTGACTTCTGACTTCTAGCTTCTCATGGCTTCGTCTCCCGTGTTCAATTTCCTTTCCTTATAAGGACTTCGGCCAACTGGATTAAAGCCCACCCTCATTTAGATTGGACACACCTTAGCTAATCACATCTTCAGAAGTCCTATTTGCAAATGGGCTTAAACCCACAGGCTTGGGACCTGAACATATGCCTTTTTTGGAGATCATGACTCAATCCCCAACAGTATGGAAGGAAAGGGCAAGGACCCTCATGAAGTTCTTCAGAGGATATCTAGATACAAGAATATTATAATATAGTAACATGAAACTTTGAGGCAGTGTTCATAGTGTTCATAATATGTTAAGTAAGGTATGAAATTTACACATGAGTATATATTGCAAGCAGGGAATGTTCCAGAGAGATTCTGCCTGAGGTTAAGAAAATTGATCTGGTAATGTCATGAAGCTTCAAGATGGTTTAGGTTCTGATTTTTCTTCCTTGTTTCCCTATAGCCTCTGGGTTCACAGATATGGACAACTCAACTACTGTTGCTACAATGCCATCTACCACAGGAATACCATCAGCTATTTCTGCAAATGTATCAGACCAGACAGCCTTAACACCAAGTACTCTTGGAATGAACAACCCCAGTCCCAACCCTGTCTCTCAAGAGAGCAATCAGACCACAAAAGCCCTCACCTCAGGTAAAAAGAAGGAGTGTTTGTTTCAGAACCCCTGAAGATGCCGCTAGTGCTTGGGTAAAGCATTTAGACAACATCACTGCCATGCACACAGATGGAATCATACAAGCCACTTATTCTAATGGTTTGGGCATCATGCTTAGGGTACGGTACCTTTGAGTAAGTCTCAGTTCTAGATAATTCTTCCTATAGTTACAGCTTTCTCAGGCCAACCCTCCATCCAAAAGAAGGAAAATGAAGCCGAGGCAGCTGATCCTGCTCAGGAGTGTCTCTGTCTCCATACCCCCTTGCCGAGTTCCACTTAGTGATAAAATAAGAATCAGATGAGACTCCATAGAGATCTCTGATGTCTTCTAAGTGAAGGAAGGTAGATACCAATTTCAATTGTGAGTCTGATATCTTGAGGGTGGACCAGCAGCTCTTTCAGTTTCAGAATCTTAAGGGCCCCTCTAATACATTGTAGATTTCAGCTATGGTTTTCACAGCTGGCTTGAAATGAGTTTGATCAGGGTTTGGATATGAAGGAGCTGGTAACTCCCCAAATTCCCTTTCAGGGTTGAAACCCATACCTGTGTCATTGTAAGATTTTAATTGAAGAGTGTGATCTGAAATGTATGGGTATGTGTACATTCACATTTGTGTTTTGGTCTATTCCAGAGCCTACAGTCAACCTCATGTCTACCTCTGGGATTACTTCAATCCCCGAAACCATGAATTCTTCTGTCCAGTCACAGACCTCTCTAGCCATATCTGTGGCCACTACCCCAACCAACTTTTCAACTTCAGAGAAAACTCTGGAGCCCAGCTTGTTACCTGGAAATGTTTCAGATCTTCTACCCAACAGCACCAAACCTATGACAACCTCCTATACATCCTATACATCATTTTCTCCTACCCCAAGCATCATTAAGGTGGGTGAGGTGGGCCAAATGGAGGATTGTCCCCTCCAACTTCTTTAGGATTGTTCCCCTCAACCTCTTTTCTTCCCAAACAGAGGGATTTGGGTCATGAAGTCAGCATGAAAAAGTGTATGGTTGAAATATCGTTGGAAGGGATGGAGCGGTGAGGAAAAGGATGGAATCAGACAGCAAGTTTGGTCCATGCTATGGACACTGCATTTTTAGGAAATTGAGAATAAAGGAGGTTACTCTTGTTCAGGGCACTATTTCCACTTTAGGAATATTTGAAAACCTTCCTCCTTTTAATTGGAGATGCTTCACCCAAAATGCTTAGGACAATGAACATTCCCTCTATGTGGAAGAGTTTGGTGCAGCAGGCATAAGGAGGCAGTACAGAGGTCATGCAATGGTAGGAACTAGGCAGACCAGGGATAGTGAGCTCATTCTGTGCTTCTCAGCCTTGGGACCTGTGGCTCTCCACAGCTGTCAGTATGGAAAGTAAATAAATAAATAAATAAAAATAATGAGGAGACGGAGCCTGGAGGCAGGCATTGGGGGAGTCTGCCTGTTTTCTGTTTTAAAAGGCTCCAAAAAGCAGTCTGGAGAATCTCGATGGCCAGGAAGAAAATGGGTGTCACCAGGATCTGCCAGGCCACCCATTATCTGATTGTCTGGCCTGACAACAGCTGCATGAATGGCTAGAAAACAATCCAGATGGGGAAAGATCCTCCCCTGCCCCCTTTCTGCACCCTCCAAACCAAGGTTCACCAAGATTTCAAGTAGCTGCTTGTCTGCAGGCCCAGGCTAGTAACAGAAGTTTTGACTTTCGTTTTATCTGCCAGGGATAAAGGGTGAGAAAGAAAAAGAGAGTATAGCTATTAAAAATCTCTGATCCTCTAACAGATTTTAAACCTGCTCTTCTCTAAACCTCTTAAAAGGAGACTTCATGGAAAGCAAGCTGGAAAAGGGGGGGGAAGAATGCAAATGAGGGACAAGGGGTGGTGGCTTATTTCCCTTTTTATGTTGCTTTTTTTTTCAATACAGGGAGAAATCAAATGCTTGAAAATCAAAGAAGTGAGATTGACCCATAGTGTTTGCCTGGAGCAAAATGAAACCTCCAGCTGTGTAAGTCATTCTTCTACCTCCTCCCCCATCCCCTCTGAACATCCTTTAGCCAGCTTGGACAGGACAGGACTTTGGTGGGGGTGGGGGCAGTTTAGCCTGGACTCGCTGCTCCTAGTACCCAGGCTTGGTGTTTAGGGTTTAGGGAAGCCCCATCTGGTGGGCAAAGAAGGCAAAGACAATTTTATTTAAATTTTGTTGTTACTTTTTTCCTCCTGTGTAGTTTCAGATGTAAGTTTGCTTTTATGTTAAGAAAGTCCTTCTCACCATCCAGATATAAACTAGTCACCGAAACTGTAGAATTAATTTTGCTGTAATGCTCTAGTCTTTCCCATGTGGTCATTTTCCCTAACATTATTTCTTGAATGAGCCCCTCCTTTGTTGCTTAGAATGCTTCTTTTTTTTTCTCTTTTAGCATTTTTTTTTAATTGTGAGAAATAACATACATACAAAAAAACAAGAAATTTCAAAGCACACCTCAACAGTCGGTTGTAGAATGGATTTCAGAGTTTGGTATGGATTGCAATGCCACAATTTTAGGTTTTTTTCTTCTAGCTGCTCCAAGACACTGGAGACTAAAAGAAATATCAATTTAATAATTTAGCAGTCATATTCATTTGTTAAATCTTATCTTCTCTGTTATAACTCTACCTTCTCCTTTGATCTTTCTCCCACTCTTTAGGGGTATTTGGGCTATGCCCATTCTAACTTTTTCGTGTTGGGAAGGGCTGTTGATAATATGGGTTAGGTGGATAGAACTAGTCCGTGTTCTGGAGTGGCTGGGCCCTCTGGATTTCAGGATTTATCTGGTCTAGGAACCCAACTGGAGGTTGAAAGTTTCTGGAAAGTAATTATAGTACACTGAATCTTTGTAGAATCTCAGATAAAGCCCTATTTGTTCTTTAAGGTTGGCAGGAATGGTTTTCTTTGGGGTCTGGTAAATTATGACAGTAGCAGTATCTAGCTGAAGCTTGCATCCGAGTGACCTCCAGAGTAGCTTCTCAACTTTATTTGTACTCTCTTAGCCACTGATACCTTATTTGCTACCATTCTTTTCCCCCTTAAAATGCTTCTTTTGACTTATTGTGTTTTTATATGCCCCAGGGCATCTTTTTCAGAGATATTTTATTTGTTCAATGTATCTATACTTTTGCCTGTCTTAAAATTTTAAAAATTATTGAACCTTTGCATTATACTACTTTTACCATCCAGCCAGGGAGTACTTCCCTCATTACACTGTGAACAATTAAATTATTTTCATCTGTTTTTTTTTAGAAAAACATCTTGTCAACACCTGAAAAATACCATTGAAATTTTAATTGGAACTACTCTGAAATATCCCTGTTCTCTCTGTTGTTCTCTTGAATCTCTTGGTATCTGGGTTTTCAGGATCCACCCGCCCCCGCCCCCGTGCCATAGATTTTATGGATTTCTTAAGGCTCTTTATAATATAGATTCCTCAGTATATATTCAAATTGATTATTATTGGTATGTTAGAAAGTTCATTGAATTTTGAATATTTATCTTGAGTTCAACTATTTCCTTGAACTTGTGCATTAATTCCAGGAGCTTTTCAGTTGGTTCTTTTTGGCTTTTAGGGTAAATAATCCTGTCATTTACCACAATATGTGGTTCTTCTTCTTCTTTTTAGTGGTTATGCCTTTTATTTAGGTTTCTAATTTGCATTGGTGAGAACTTAGAGCACTGTGTTCGATTTTAATGATCTTAGCAAGCCCCCTTGTGTTTGTTTCCTAACAGTTGCAAGGCTCAGGATGGAGGATGGGGTGAAGGGAAGTTTATAGATGGAAACTTTTCATAAAAGTTAGGAATCCATTTAAGGAATCATATTTGTGACATGTGGCATGCATTGAATGGAAAGAGCATAAAGACTGCATTCTGTAAGAGGCATATGTTACATTATTTTGTACAATCTGACTGCCAAGATCTTATCAGCAATTATCAGCTGAGGCTCAGTGACATACAAATCTTTTCGAATTACCTAAAGGAATGATTTACCTTAGAATTTTTTAACCTTTTATTGTAAAATGATTTCAAACTTTCAGGACAGTTGTAAAAATAACACAAAGCCAATATAGAGAATATAAATATCCCAATATATGTATGCAATATACCTCCTACCCAGATACAAAGGTTTACCAACTTTTAACATTTTGTTGCATTTATTATATCATATGATATAACAAATATGATATATATATATTTGTATAATCTCCCTAATTGTTCGCCTATTTCCTAAACATCTGAGAGTAGGTTACATATATCATACTCCTTGAATACTTAGAATTTCCATGCTTATTTCCTAAGAACAAGGATATTCAATTATATAATCACATTAGGGAGTTATCAAATTCAAGAAATTTAACATTGTTATAAAATATTGAGTCCACATTCGAATTTTTCCAGTTGTCCCAATAATATGCTCTTGGGCATTTTCTCCTCCGTTGTTAGCTCCAATCCAAGACCATGTATTACATTTAATTGCTGATATCTGTTTAAACTTTCTTTCTCTCTTTTAAAGTTAAGGTAGCACATATACAACATAAACGTTCCCATCTCTACCATTTCCAAGCATGTGATTCAGTGGCATAAATCACATTCACCATGTTGTGCTATTCTCACCATCACCCCAAACAGAACCCACTTCCCATTATGTATTATCTGTCCACTTCCCCTCCTCCTGCCCCTAGTAATCTGCTTTCTGTCTCTATGAATTTTCATATTCTAGTATTTCATGTATTTAATATTCTGAATTATTTCATATATTCAGAATCACACAATATCTGTACTTTTGTGTTTGACTTATTTCACTCAACATAACTTCTCCAGGGTCTAACTGTGTGCTAGCATATATTGGCACTTCATTTCATTTTGTGGCTGTATAATATTCCACTATACATGGATATATTTTATCTGTTCATCTGTTGATGGGGATTTGGGTCGCTTCCACCTTTTGTTTATTTTGAATGATGCTGCTATGAACATTGGTGTAAAAACATAGATTCAAGTCCCTGATTTCAGTTCTTTGGGGTATATAACTAGAAGTGGGATTACCAGGTGTTCTAGTTTGCTAGCTGCTGGAATGCAACATACCAGAAATGGAATGCCTTTTAAAAAGGGGAATTTAATAAATTGCAAGTTAACAGTTTTTAGACTGTGAAAATGTCCCAATTAAAGCAAGTCTATAGAAATGTCCAATCTAAGGCATCCAGGGAAAGATATCTTGGTTCAAAGGGCCAATGAAGTTCAGGGTTTCACTCTCAAGTAGAAAGGCACATGGTAAATACAGCATCATCTGCTAGCTTCCTCTCCAGCTTCCCGGGAGGCATTTTCCTTCTTCATCTCCAAAAATTGCTAGCTGATGGACTCTGCATCTTGGTTCTGTGGCGTTCTGCTCTCTCAGAATCTCATGGCTTTCTCTCTTGTCATTCTCTAGCTTTTTCCACAGTGCTGCTTCTTTTAAAGGATTCCAGTAAAACCAATCAATACTGATCGAGTCACATCTCCATGGAGATAATCTAATTAAAGTTTCCAACATACAGTACTGATAAGGATTAGAGGAAACGACTGGCTTTACAAAATGGGATTAGGATTAAAATATGGCTTTTCTAGGGTACATACATCCTTTCAAACCGGTACGCCAGGTCATATGTTATTTTCTATGTTTAGCTTTTTTAAGAGCACCCAAACTGTTATCCACAATGCTGCAACAATTTACATTCCCACCCACAACATACTCCGATCCCTAGTTCTCTACATTCTTGTCAGCACTTGTTACTTTCCATTTTTAAATAATGGCCAGTCTAGTGGGTGTAAAGTGGTTTAACCTATGACTCTCAAAAGCACTCGAAATTGTGAAGAAGTGAGTTTGCATATGGAATAACTAAATGTACGTTTGAAAAATAAACACAAATCTTTATATAATGTACCAGTAATACTCAGTGTGTTTCTGATGCTACTTTTCAACTCTGCCTTTGCTAAATGCAACTAAGGTAAATGTTCACCTTTTTCTTTTTTAATCATCTTGGTGTACATTTATTTTCTTGTGTGATGCAAGTCCATACCAGAATGTTAATTCTTCATTGCAAAGATTTAGAGCTCACTGCAGAGCATTCTAAGTGTCTGTTGCTCTTGAGAGTTCATCATGTAAGACAAAGGCCGGAAACATGTTGCCGCTCTTATTGTGCTATGGTCTCTTTGTCTCTGTGGTTGTTGCTGTCTAATCTGCTATGTGCCACCGCTGACAGGGTCTCTGCACATGACTCCTCAGAGATTGGGGAGGGTCTGTGAGAAGGAACGTGAAAAGTGAGCCATTCTTCCAGTTCTGTATGCTCAAGAAGGGTTCAGCACTGCCCATAAGAATCGGCTCTGTGGGGTTACCTGTGTAGAGGTGTGAGTTCTCCCCTGCTCCTCCCGAGTCCCTCTTCCTTCCTGAGGGCTCCCCTTCCCAAGGCCCCAAGCAGAGGTGCCTCCCGCTACTCTGCAAGGTAATTTCTCCTCACTCTGCAACGTTTGTTGCAGATTTTTTAGCCCCAACTCCCCACTGTTTTCCAGATTCCTTTTCCTTGGGTTCTATTTCCTGCTTATCTGATAATCAATCTGTTCCAAAAGCTGATAGAGGTATAGTGCCTCCTAATTTTCCTTAAGTCGTATTTGTATGTTTGATGTCTGAGGCGGGGGTGTGTGTGTGGGTGTGTGGGTGTGTTGTGTGTTTAAGGCACTGTTTCTAACTGTGGGAAACTCAGCCCCTACCCACAGCCTAATGAGGAGCACAAAGGATTTGGATACCCCTAACCACACACCTCTGAGTGCTTAAGTAAGTGCTAACTTACTTAAAATTACCTTGCAGAGTAGCGGGAGGCACCTCTGCTTGGGGCCTTGGGAAGGGGAGCCCTCAGGAAGGAAGAGGGACTCGGGAGGAGCAGGGGAGAACTCACACCTCTACACAGGTAACCCCGCAGAGCCGATTCTTATAGGCAGTGCTGAACCCTTCTTGAGCATACCTAGATACAAGCTCCTGCATCTAGGAAATGCCCCGTTGTCCAGACATTAAATTATCAATTATGCAGACACCTATTCTCGATGATCCGGGTACTCTTTCTACACTGATCCATAGTAAGAAACCCGGTGAATTAGCTCTCGGTATGGGGATTATTTAAGCCTATTTTCTGTGCTTGCTAATCCGTGGACATTTATAACCCAGTGACTCTCACTGCTTCCAACCCCGCACCTCCAGGCAAAACTCACCTGTGTGAGTGGGGAGGGGAGGGAAGGCAATCTCAGACTCTTGTCAAGCACCTGTTACCACATCTCAGCACCCTTGTTAACAGAGCGAGTCATCCACCCCAAGCCTGACACTCATTCTCTTTGCTGCAGTGTCAGGTTGGCTTTGTTTTGTGGTTGTGGCTTCTGAAATAGTTTCCAAAAAAAGTGAGATTGCTTTTTTTATTCTCTTATGCTACACCCTTGGTCCAGGGGAATCCACTGATTTGTCTCTTTTAGAACCACCCTTCTTTAGAGCCGCATTTGTTTATATGCAGAGGTTGTATTTACTCAGCGAACTCAACCCTTATTCTTTCACACTGACGCCATCTGAGGCATGTTGCCTCCAGCCTCCAGATCGTATCCCCAGCCCGCTCCTTCCTCACCCTTTGCCCAGCGCTAAAGGTCAGTTTCCATTCAGAAAAAATAAGTCGCAGATGAAGGACTTACGAAGGCAGCGTGTCTACTGGAAAGACCTTTCTGTTTGCAGAAAGGCTGATTTTTGCCCTCAGTCAGGTGCTTACTGGGTGCACGATGAGCCAGGTCCTTAGTGATTCCTGTCCCTACAGGAGAATACGGGTTTTGCCTGCAGTGTCATCTTCACACCAAAGCAGATTAAATTATTAAAAAAAAAAAAAATAGCGGGGGAAAGAAAGCTGTTTGGTCCTAAAATCTCAGCATTGGGAAATACTTTAAAGGTCACTTAGAAAAATTCCTGTTTCCATCCCTCCCCCACAACTCAATGCCTAAGAGTCCTTTGAAAGGAAGTTTAAAATATATACTTTAGAAATGTTGGTTGGTTTTATTATTGTGGTGATTAGGTTTGCAAAGTAACGGGGAGTGAGCAGAGGTAGTTCGGGACTTGCAAAACTGGTTCTCGTGACCATCAGGACAAGGCAGTGGCTTCCTCCTGCCCACTCTCCCGTGATGTCTGCCCACAGCCTCTCCTGGGGGAGGATGTTTATTCCAAGCATCCGGAGAAGCATTGTGCTTTGTTCAGGATCCACCTGCTTCTCTCTGAGCCTGAACACAATTCACTGATGCTGTTGGATTCCAGAGTGGGAGGCTGGCTGCTGTTACACCTTTGAATTCAGTCCAAGGGGTGGAGGGACCCTACGTTGAGGCCAAACCAGTTGGGGTGTTAAACTTAACAACAATTCACTGAGTTATTTTGTTTGTTTGGTGCTGTGCTTAGGACAGTCTGGGTTCAAAATTATGTGGCATACACCCACCCCTCACTTAGGACTTTTATAGTGTAGTCAGAGAGGAAAAAATACAAAGAGGCAGAATATGCTTAAACATAAACAGGTGGATTCTAGAGAATATTCTATATAAGGTATTGCTATTATTAATAATAATTTTAACAGTAGCCATTTATCCAGCGCCCACTGGGTCACAACCGATGTATCGGACCCTTTGATACAATACCTTGTAGGTCATCACAAACCAGTTGACAGGTGAGGAAGCCGACGCTCAGACTAGTTGCACAAGTTGCAAAGAAGCTAGTAAATGGCAGAGCAAGGATGGATGCTCAGTCCAGTCATCGATAGGGCCAGCTTCGTGCAGGAGGTGAATCTGAGTAGAATCTGGAAGGATGGGGATACAAGGAAGAAGGAAGCGTTCTTCATTCTCCTTGCCACCAAGACTGACGAACGCTGCACATCTCCCATGTCTGAGCTTCCTCCTGGTGGTGCCTCCATCCCCTCCCCACTAGCTTCACACCCACCTCATCTTCAAGGCTTATTTTGAGATGTTTCTAATAACCCCACACTACCTGTCCTCACCCTCCTTTGTGTGTTCATAATACTTTAGTTGTCCTTTTCTTGAGGTACTTACCGTCTAACTAGCTACGTGACCTCTTAATCTCTTAGTCCCTCGGTGTCTTCATCTGTAGAATGGTGAACACAGTAGTGCCCATCTCAAAGGGTTGCTTGAATCCTAAATGAATCAATACGTGAAGCACTGAAAACAGCACCTGATATGCGGAAAGCATCTTGATTTTACTTGGGTCATGTATGAACTGAGAACTTTGACCCTGAGGAACTCATTGCGTGAATTCCCCCACATGCATGACACACGCACAGAGCTTTCCCCACAGTGTCTTATACTTGTGACTTGAAAAATGCTCTTTAGAACAGCTCAACATTGTTGAGGTGCAGCTTTTTAAGACTCGCCAAGTTGAGGAGGGCACCATTTTGTTTTGTTATTTTCAATTCTGCAAGAAACCTGTCACTTTGCTTCTCTGAGGAAACACACATATTTTCAACCAGAGACACTTTGGAAGCAAGGAGTCCTCCAGATAACGTTTTCCCTCCTCTTCATCCAGAAGGATTCATGTAGGGAGGATGAAGGGGAAAGTGACACAAAGCTCTCCCATGAGAACTGGGTTTAGAGAGGAAGGAATCAGCAGTCATACTCATTTGTTAAATCCTGTCTTCTCTATTATACTCTTCTTTCTCTTTTTTTTTCTTTTTTGTGGAAAATATATGGAAAAAATTTCAAAGTACATTGCAATAATTAGTTGTAGAACAGATTTCACAGTTTGGTATAGGTTACAATTCCACAATTTTAAGTTTTTATTTCTAGCTGCTCGTATTCATTTGTTAAACCCTACCTTCCTGTATAACTCCACCATCACCTTTGATCTTTCTCTCACTTTTTAGGGGTACCCAAATACCCGTAAAAAATTCTCATATTTTATGTTGGAAAGGGCTGTCGATAATATGGAATAGGAGTATAGAACTGATTGATGTTCTGGAAAGGCTGGCCTGTCTGCACTTCAGGAGTTGTCTGGTGTTACTATTCCTTTTTAGTTAGAGAGGTTGTAGGTTTACAGAAAAGTCATGTAAAAAGTACATTCCCATATACTCCCTCTTGTTGACACTGCATTAGTGTGGTACCTTTGTTACTGTTGATGAAAGGATTTTAAAATTTTACTGTTAGCCATCATCCATAGTTTACATTAAGTGTTTTTCTCCTATATACCAGCTCTCTTATTAACACCTTGTATTAGTGTCATACAGTTGTTATAATTCATAAAAGGACATTCTTATAGTTTTACTATTAACCACAGTCCATTGCCCACAGCAGGGTTCCCAGTGTTATACAGTCCCAAGTTTTATCTTCCAACTTTCCTTCTAGTAACATACACACCCCAAAACTGCCCTAGTGCCAATCTCGACCTTGCCTTGTGCTGGAGCAAAGGAGCCTGGGTTTTCCTGCCTTAAGTTACAGCAGTCGGAAAATACCCAGCCCCCTTTCCAAGCTGGTAGGATCCTCTACCCTTGCCACAAGCAGCCGCCCTGCCCCACAGACAGGAAACTTTCTCCTCCACAGGCTCAGTTCTGATGGCCGTCACGGACCCAGTAGTGTTCCTCTTACAGGAAAGTTGCCCAAGACCTTCAGGCATTTCCTCCTCCACCATCTGCCATCCGGACAGAGGAGAAAGTTGTAGTTTCATTCCTTTTTTGTGCATGGGGGGGTCTCTCTGACTGGAGGCTACTTGAATACATTCTGGGAGGTGTGAGACAAGGTGCTGGAAGGGCACGCTCAATGCTCCTTTCCTAGGACTCAAGTGTTCAAGAAATATCAGGGTTTATCTTTTGGGTCTGATTTCCTGGGTCCTATCAACCCATCATCAGCCTGGAGAAAAGTTCATAAACAGCATGGAAAACTGGGTTCCATGCTTTCCAGAGAAAAGAGGGTAGAAGGCTAGACAAAAACACCATTTCAGTTTGAGCAGTGGTCTTCATGAGACCCCTTGATAAAGTAAGAAGTAGGAGGGAGGGACTGAGGACCTCACTGAGTAGATAAAGTCAGAGAATTTGTTGTCTGCCCCTCACCTTTCCTGGGCTTCTCTCCAACATTTAGGGTTACTTCAATGTTAGAACATTGAAGCAAAGGACTTTTTTCTGAGTTTTACTGCATTATAAATATTTTCTGTTATTGCAATTTCTTTTGAATTTTATTTTGAATAGAATACATGTACATGGGCGAGCCTTAACATGATGTTTCCTAAGTTTATTCTCTGGCATCATAGAGTGCTGCCTAAGACAGCTCTGGTGCTCTGACGGATAGATAAGTGTTTGGGTACTGGAAAGGTTTTGAGTTTCTTACTGAGTTTTGGCACATTTGCAATACAGCTTGCAATATTTTTTTCAGTTACAGTTTTAGAAAAAAGTACTTTTCTTGCGGGGATGGGGAGCTAATAGTGTGGCTTTCGCCAGCATTATTGTGTCAGACTCTGGATGTAGTTCGGGTACACTGGCAGTTTCATCTTCTGCTTGCCATGTTCCTCTGTCTTCCCAGGAGGACTTTAAGAAGGAAAGAGGAGAGGACCTGATCCAAGTGCTGTGCGGAAAACAGCAGACTGAAGCTGAGACTGGGACCAGGGTGTGCTCGTTACTTCTAGCCCAGTCTGAGGTTAGGCCTCACTGCCTGCTGCTGGTCTTAGCCAACAGGACAGGTGAGGGGCACGTCTGTCCGAGGGGCCAGGGACAGCATAAGGTTGAGGTTAGAGGGTCCTGGGTGGAGATGAGTCATCTCAGAACCTGAGAGCACAGATGCTGGGGAGGAGGACTTGGCTGACTTTGGGAGAGACCCTCCTGAGACAGATGGACCACCTTGGCCATCAGAGCATCTTCTAGAAGAGTGTGGGAAGGTAGAACAGGATAGTCTAGATTCAGCAACTCTTGTTTCTAATTCTAGAACTCTCCAGCCAGCTCCAACTTATGAAAAAGCACCAGTCTGACCTGGCAAAGGTAAGTTCTCTAAGATAATGGGTCTCAGAGGGAATACTGGGGCAGAGAGGTGGGCTAATTGGGGTGGGGGAGGAAGTAATTATCCTTCCCAGACCTGCTCTTCCTACCTCTCCATCTTCCTCCTTTCTATGCTTGAACCAGACATTTTAAGGTACATCTGAATGAAAGGATATCAGTCTCAGAGCCTCAATTTCAAAACTCCCTGAAGTGAATGTTCTGTTGTGTTCATTACTGTTGGGTTGCATTCAGCAGTCGAGTGGGCTGGGTCGCTCTTCCAGAACCCAGTTTCCATGAGTCACAGGCTGTCTTTTCTGTGTCTTCTCTTCAAGCTGGGGATCCACAGCTTCACTGAGCAAGACGTTGTGAGCCACCAGAGCTATTCCCGCAAGACCCTCATTGCACTGGTGACCTCCGGGATCCTGCTGGCTGTCTTGGGTACCACCGGCTATTTCCTCATGAACCGCCGCAGCTGGAGCCCCGCGGGAGAAAGGCTGGTCAGTTCTGGGGTCCAGGGCGAAGGAAACAAGGAAGATAATGGTCTGCAGGGGAGGTCCATGGATGTCATGGAGGGGGAGGAGAGGCACCAGAAAAGGCACTTCGGTGCCCTCACACAGGGATATGCACATTCCCACACTATGCGCTTGGAAAATGCAAAATTGGGGAGGGGCCGCTAGCTGGGGCCAAGCGCTGGCTCACTATGGTCACGGCATGTTCCTTTCATGTGTTTAATATTTCTCATGGGATGGTTCAGCAGGGGGCAACAAAAGAAGCTGCTAAGTCAGGGACCCACTGATAAAAAGACGAAAGGCCACAGGTACCACCTTACTCACAAAAAGGGGACCCGTGGAAGGGAAACCTGCTCTTGAAGTTTTCAGGGTAAAGGAGGATAGGTTTGGGATTTGACCCCAGCTAGTGGCCCTTCCCCAATATTGCATTTTCCAAGGGCATAGTGTGGGAATGTGCATAACCCTGAGAACACTTGGCATGGCCCAGGTTCGCGGGGTGGGCGGCTGGCTGCTGAGCTGCGCGCGCCGTGTGGTGCCTCGCCTCTGTCCTTTCTCTCTAGGAGCTGGAGCCTTGACCGTCCTTCAGGAAGAAAGGCATCTGCACACACAGCTGCAACCTCCCCGCCTCCCTCCGGCTCCCTCCTCCCCTTCCAATTCGCACACCCCACCAGAGTCACACACCTGCTTACCCAATAATGCTCCTTTATTTATACACCATCCAGGGCGAAGACCCTTATTATACGGAGAGTGGTGGAGGCCAGGGCTATAGCCCAGGCCCTGCGGCCTCCCAGGCGGCCCAGGGAAAGGCCAGCGTGAACCGAGGGGCTCAGGAGAACGGGACCGGCCAGGCCACGTCCAGAAACGGCCACTCGTCAAGACAACACGTGGTGGCTGATACCGAATTGTGACTCGGCTGTGTGGGCCAAGGCTGGGCAATGTCTGGGGAGGTGGCCTCTCCCTGCACCTGGCCATGAGCTGCCTCCGTGCTGGAGGTGTCACCTCTGTGTTTCACCCTCTCTCACGGCACACGCCTGCCCTTGGACGCCTTCCCTGGGGCCGTGGATTCTTTCCACCTTGGGCAGAGGCAGGTAAAACCCTGTCCTTTACGAATTCAGCTCTCTGAACCCGGACTCTGTGATGGGAAGAATAGCCAAGCTCCAGAGAACTCCCAGGGAAGGCTGCTGTCCTTGCTGTATTCACACACCGGCCCCTTCCCTTCTCTCCTTGTCTTCCCTGCCTCATTACAGGAACCCCCAGGGGACTGCACGGGCTCTTCTTGGGCCATAGTTTCCTCCCAGGAGGTTTTGCCTTTTATTGTTTCTTTCTTGTGTTTTCTTTACCTACTTTAGGAAAACCAAAGGACCCCTCTCCGCTTGCTCCCTCGTAATGATATTAAAAACTTGCTGTCTTAAGCCAATTCCCTTCTCCCTCCTCCACAACACTGTGGATTCCGTCACCAGCTCCCTCCTGCTCTACCTTCCACCCGCCCCACGCGGGCCCTCCTTTCTGTACGGAGGTCTGCACAGCTTTCTGGCTGGAGCCTGGGGCTGAGCTCCAAGTTTCAGAACAAATGTCCCTTGCCTGTGTGCTTAGGGGACAGTGTGGAGGTGCATGGGCACAGGTGAGAGCAGACACCTTCCCTCCTGGCCTCTCTGGGGCCACCAGAGTCTCTCCTTCAGCTTCTTTGTCTCTCTCTGGGTTGAGCAGATAGGACCACGGAAACAGAGCTTTGAGCAGAGCGTCCTGACCCATGCCTTCCTGGGGAATCCTCTTGCTCTGCGGCTAGGTTCAGGCTCGGTTCCTCTGATCTCAGCGCCCTGGCCTCCCCAGCCTCCTGGGTGGAGCTGTGGCCTCAGTCCCCAGCAAACTCTGTCTCTGTCTTTGCCTCCCTCACCCCAGCCCCCTTCACTGCTCTGCACCCCGTGCAGTCAGGGCCCCAGGGCATCTCCAAAGGACCCTCCCCACAAGCCACCTCTCTGAGGGGGAACCCATGTCCTCATTTTTGTTTTGCTTGTAAGAAGAGTGACCAAGGATCTCTGGGGGTCAATGACGGTTGGAAATACAACTTTCCAGAGATGGGAGGATTGGGTGGATTTTTTTTTTCTTGAATAAAAGTGTGTGTAAATACTGTAATTAAAGGGATACCAAAACAGATCTCTTCTGTGTCTCCATCCCAGCTGACATGTCTGATGTCAGAGCGGCATCCCATCAGACCCGGGCCTGCTGTGCCCAGTGATGTGGTTAGCCAGTGAGGGGCTAGCCAGGGACAGCGCTGGGCCATCTCGGGGGGCCCAGGAACTCTCCAGGATGCTGCCCTTCAGCTGTGGCAGCCGGCCCCCCCTCCTTGGCGGGGGTAGGCAGGGGAGGCCCCCGGCGAAGCTGGATATTCTAGATGCAGAAAGAAAAGGCAGGCCAGGATGCAGCAGGGACCTTCAGGATGGAGGGTGTTATGCTGGGGTCTTGTTAGCTGTGTACACCTCTCTGAGAAGAAAAGCAGTAGTGGCCTACGCATCCTCTATTTAGCACACCACCTCCCACCCCCCTGGCTCAGAACACAAATTGATAGGAGGATGATTTGGGGAGCTGTTCTCTAGAGACCTGGCTCCAAGAGGGGCTGGCTTCCACCCTCGGCCTTAAGACAGCAGCCAAACAGCCAAACTGAGCCCCCTCTCCCATCCCCAGGCATGCACCAGGCCTCAGGAAGTGGGGGAGGGAGAGCTGCCGGACACTACAGAGTAGCTTCAGGAAACTCCCGGTTGTGTAAACAGCGGTAGAGGCGGTTGGGGCCAAACAAAGGTTGATTCTTCCCTGCTTATCTGGCTAAAGCCAGGCCTTCCCCTTTAGCGTCCCTTACCCGCCTCTTTTTTTCCTCCAACTTCTCTAAAAGACTTTCTCCCTAGCACTCAGGAGAGGCCGGTGAGTGGCGAGGTCTAATGCCTTCCCTAGAAGGTGATGGCTGGTTTGGGGGGTGGGAGGGAGGGAAGACGGTCATCTGCGAAAGTCAGGCTAGCCTCCATTCAGTCACACCTTGCAGTGAAAGTGAGTAGATGAAGAGCTGGCCCAGTTAGGGGAGGTAGGGAGAAGGTGCAGGGTACAGGGTCAAGAAGAAAAGGGGACCGTCTTCCAAGCGCTTTCAGCCACAGGCCTAACAAGCTATGATGGTATTCTAACCTCGTTCTGTCTGTGTTTGTGGGTGGGGGGAAGCTCTTGGGGTGGAGGGCGGGCAGTGCGGATGCGGGGTGTTCTTCCAGGATGGCCTGACAGCTTGCCAGGAAGGACTCACTGGCTTTCTAGAAAATCAAACTTTCCTACCTTTAGCCTGAGCGTGTTGGTGCAACTATGGCTCCACCTGCTGGCCACACCGAGCTCCTACCACTCAGCCTCAGTTGTGTTCCCTCCCCATTGGGTTTCTCTCCCCTGCTGCCCCAGCCTTGAAACAGTCTAGTGGAAGTCATCACATACAGGAAGCTCATTTAACTACAAAAAGTCATGGCTGGAGAGGGCATTAAACACGCATTCAATTCACCACCACCACCACCCCCGTGGGACAGTTAAGGACAAATCAAGGCCCCGAGAGAGGAGAAGGTTTGCCAAAATCACCTGAATTCAGAGGTCCTCAATCTGAAACTGTCCTTTCATCAACTCACAACATTGCTCTGATGCTGGAGCCTCAGATTCCTCCAGCTGGTGACCATGAGTGTCGGAGGGCAGTGTCCAGACAGGTTTGAGCCTTCAACCCTTGGTGTATTTCATCATGTGTTACTCTGGGCATGACCAGTCAAGCAGGTCCAGGAGGCCTTGGGACCAGAGGGAGGCGGAAGAGCCCGGGAGGCTGGGAGACGCGGCTCCCTCTGCTATGCTCACAGTCAGCCGGGAGAATTAGCTCTGCCAGATTTTCATCTACGTGACTAATTAGGAGTGTTCTGTAAATCAGGACAGACAGGTCATCCCCCTCCCATCTCCTCTGAGTAGATCAGTCCTCCTTTTCCTCTTCACACGAACCCAGTAAGAGCTGAGCGATACCTGCGACAGGATGTTGCTTCTGTTCTTTAATCCCCCTCCAAGGCGTTCACAGCTACCAGCAGTGACCTGACAGCATTATTGATCTCCTACTATGTGCCGGGCACTATTCTAGACACTGTGGATGGGGCAGGAAACAAATCTGCATGGAGAAGAATAACTATGTACACCTAAGTAAATACATATGCAGGTAAGTATGTGTATGTATATATGCTTTTGGGTAGTAAGAGTTATGAAAAAATATAATAGGATAAGAGAGTAATGGTTGGTGATTTAGAAGAGGTTGTTATTTTTCCGGAGGGAACAGTTTTGAGCATTGTAATGAGGGAGCAGGCTATACGCCGATCTGCAAGACACTGTCCCCATTTCTCTGGCAGAGAAAATGAAAAGTGCAAGTACAAAAGGCTAGATATGAAGAAGGCGAGAAAACCACTGTGGCTGCATTGAAGTAAGCAAGGGAATGTTTTCCAGTGCGGCAGAAAAGTAGGATGTGTGAAGGGCAGCTGAGGGCCAAAGGATCAGTGTGTCCCAGGTCATATAGGGCATTTAACTAAAGTTCAACCATGGAGTTTGAATTTATTCCATAGAAACGGGGGAGCCATTGAAGAGTTTCTATTTATTCGTTTATTTATTCAACAAATATTTTTTGAGTGTTTATGATAAGCCAGCCACTATGGAAAGCACCTGGAATAAGACACAGGCCCTTTTGCCAAATCGTTACATTGGAGGAGGGTGGGAGGGAATATATGACAATTATCATCAATCAGAAGTGGGATGGTGTGGGAAGCTCTGAGTGGAAGGGGCACCTCTCCCAGTCATGGAAGGGATAGAGAAGGACATTCCAGAAGAGGAAGGAGACTTGGCCCAGGATTAAAGGAAGATGGGTAGCTTCAGAAATACAAGTGGCTCTTTTAAGGCCTATTCTGGGTTGAATGATGTCTCTCAAATATTTGTGTCCATCTGTAACTTCAGCTGTTGTTTGGAAATAGGGTCCTAGCAGATATGATTAGTTAAGTTGGGATGGGGCATACTAGGTTGGGGTGGGCCCTAAGACCAGTGACTGGTGTCCTTGTGGGAAGGCCATGTGCAGTCACAAAGACACAAGGAAGAAGTCGCGGTGATGACAGAGACAGAGAATGGAGTGATGCAGCTACCACCTAAGGAAAGCCAAGGGTTACTGGTAACCATCAAAACCTAGGAGAAAGTCATGGAACAGATTATCCTTCAGAGACTTCGGAAGGAACCAATCCTGCTGGCACTTTGATTTCAGACTTTTGGCCTCCAGAACCATGAGACAATAAAGTTCTGTTGTCTTAAGCCACCCAGGTCATGGTGATTTGTTATGGCCACCAACACAAGGCCCAAATGAAGAATATGATCCGTCTTTATAGCTTCTATGTCTTTGTTGAGATTTTCTACTTGTTCATTTGTCTCAAGCATGTTCTATCTGCTTGTTGGAGCATTTTTATGATGCCTGTTCTAAAATCCTTGCCGATAATTCCAACAGCTATGTGTTTGCATCTATTCATTGTCTTTTCTCATACAGGTTCAGATTTTCCTTCTTCTTGGTATTATGATAATTTTTAACAGTATCTTAAACGTTTTGAGTATTAGGTTACTAGACTCTGGATTTTATTTAAATCTTCTATTTTATCAGGCCTCCTTTCATATCGCACTGTTTGGAGAGGGTAGGTGCCACCTCGTTACTGTCACGTGGGGGTGGAAATCCAGGTTCTACCTGTTGACACCTGGGGCAGGATAGGTAGGGATGAGGGTTGTACCTCATTACTGGTGGGGCAGGGTGAAAGTTCAGGTTCCTCACTGGGTCTCCATTAACTCTACCCTTGTGCCACGTCGTTCTTGGAGTCCTGAGGTTCCTCTCCATCTGCCTTCTTCTCTTTGCATTTCAGAGTCTTCTTACGTTTGTTTTATATAGAACATCCAGGGTTTTTAGATGTAGTTAGCATGAGGAATAGGAAGAAATCTGTCTACTCCACTTGGACCGGGTCAAGGAGTTCAAGCTAAGAAGATGAGGCAGGAGAGGAAATCACAAGCGATAAGGTTGGAGAGCTACTCAGATCTTAGGTCAGCGGTTCTCAAGGCCCTCTTACACTCTTTTTTTTTTTTTTTTAATTTTTTATCAATTAAAAAAAATTACAAGAAGCACAAACATTCCCAACACATACACTCAGCAATTCACAATATCATCACATAGTTGCGTATTCATCATCATGATCATTTCCCACACATTTGCATCAATTCAGAAAAAGACAACAGAAAAATAAAAAACAGAAAAAAAAATTTTACGTACCATACCCCTTACCCCTCGCTTTCATTGATTGCTAGCATTTCAAACTAAATTTATTTTAACATTTGTTCCCCCTATTAATTTTTATTCCGTATATTCTACTCATCTGTTGACAAGGTAGATAAAAGGAGCATCAAACACAAGGTTTTCACAATCACACACTCATATCGTGGAAGCTATATCATTATACAATCATCATCAAGAAACATGGCTACTGGAACACAGCTCTGCATTTTCAGGCAGTTCCCTCCAGCCTCTCCATTACATCTTGAATAACAAGATGATATCTACTTGAAGCATAAGAATAACCTCCAGGATAACCTCTCGACTCTGTTTGGAGTCTCTCAGCCATTGACACTTTGTCTCATTTCACTCTCCCCCCTTTTGGTCGAGAAGGTTTTCTCAATCCCTTGATGCTGAGTCTCCGTGCATTCCAAAATCTCTGTCCCACGTTGCCAGGAAGGTCCACACCCCTGGGAGTCATGTCCCAGGTAGAGAGGGGTAGGGTGGTGAGACTGCTCGTTGTGTTGGCTGGAGAGAGGGGCCACATCTGAGCAACAAAAGAGGCTCTCTTGGGGGTGACTCTTAGTCTACATTTTAAGTAGACTTGACCTATCCTTTGCAGGGTTAAGTTTCATATGAATAAACCCCAAGACTGGGGGCTCTGCCTATAGCTTTGGTTGTCCACACTGTTTGTGAGAATATCAAGAATTCAACTTGGGGAAGTTGAATTTTTCCCCATTCTCACCACTCCCCGAAGGGGGCTTTGCAGATACTTTTCCACTCACTGATCAAATCACTCCGGGATTCATCGGGGCATCACTCTGGACAAACCAACAAAATCTCATGTCCTACCTGAGATTCCAAGTACTTATGGCATTCAATCAAACTATCTACATAAGTTATATTAGGAAATGCACTAGTCAAAATATTAATTTTGTAACAAATAAACATTTTTTGCTTTAGTCTCACACAGAAGGTGATATTTTAAAATATTAATTACCATCTATTTTCAGTACCCTGCAATAATGACATTCCTTTGTTCTTCCTCATGCAAAAACATTTTTAAAATTGTACCTTGTACATTTCACGGTTATTATACACTCTAGGCATTCCTAGATTATACCATCTCAATCTTTAACATCTATCTTTCTGATTTCAATATGTCCCCAGCCCTCCTCCCTCTATCATTCTCACATGCAGCTTCCCCTCTTACACTCTTAAAGATTAGTGAAGACTCAAAGGGCTTTTGTTTTGGAGGGTTACCTCTATCAATAATTACCAAATCAAAGAGACAGAAAGTAGATTACAGGTTACGTGGGTGTTTTAGTTTCCTTGTTGCTAAAGCAAATATCACACAATGGGCTGGCTTTAAACAATGGGGATTTATTGGCTCATGGTTTTGGGTCTAGAAGTCCAAGTTAAGACGTCATCAAGGCAATGCTTTCTTCCTGAAGACTGGCCTTCTGGAGCTGGCTGCCAGTGATCCTTGACCCTTAGCTTCTCTGTCAAAGCACATGGCAGCCTCTCCTGGCCTCTCCCTTCTCTTGTGGGTTCCCTTGACTTTCAGCCTCTGGCTGTTGTCTCCATGGCTGTTTGTCTCTCTCTATGACCTTCCTTATAAGGCCTTCAGTAATAGGATTAAGACCCATCCTAAGCCACACCTTATTTGAACCTCATCAAAAGGTCCTATTTACAAGGGTTCACACCCATAGGTATGGATTAAGTTTAAGAACATGTTTTTCTGGGGTACATAGCTCCAAACCATTACAAAGGGGCAGCGGTAGGGAGGGGAAAGGGAAATGGGCAGTCAATGCTCAATGGGTACAGAGTTTCTGTTTGGGGGGATGGAAAAGTTCTGGCAATGGAGGGTTGTGATGGCTACATGACACTGTGAATGTAATTAATACCAGGAATTGTACATTTGAAGTGATTAAAATGGGAAATTTTATGTTGCATTTATGCTCCCACAATAAAAAAGTAAAATATAAAAATATGAAAAAATTTCTAGAACCGTACAACAATGTAAACCATGGCCTTTAGTTAACAATATACATCTAATAATATTAGCTCATCAGTTGTAACAAATAAAATACACCACACTAAAGTAAAATCTTAATAGGGAAAACTGCGTGTGTATTTTGGCAGGGGAATATACAGGAATTCTGTACTTTCTGCATCATTTTTCTGTAAACCTACAACTGCTCTAAAAATAAAGTCTATTAAAAATTAAAGCTGATAAAATTTTAAAGTATTTAGTAATTCATTTGAAAGTAATGGTAATTATCCCACTGCATAGTAACACAGTGATACATCTTTTATGAAAAAGAATTATATTTTCCGAAACAAACACAATTGTCAAAAGAAGTTGCATTGTTTAACATTTTGGCAAATCCGGCTAAATAGAAGACTGCTGATTCTCATATCTGTTTCTGTGTTCAGTCTGTTGTCTACTGCCTGTCATGTAACCTCGGGAAAATTCCAGCGTACACTTGTGAGAGACTGAAAATGACAAAGGCAAATGGCAGTTAAGTATTATTATGGAAATAGTTTGACCTACAGCCCCTTGGAAGTGTCTCAGAGACTCTCCAAGGGACCCCGACTCCCGCTTGGGGGAACTGCGGCTCTTGCTCGGCGTTACCTATTTTGGTAACCGCTAACCACACGTGGCCATCGAGCTCTTGAACTGTGGCTAGTGTGAATGATGTAATTTTAATGAACTCAAATTTAAAAACGGGAACAGTATGAAATGATTTTCTGTTAAACAGAACCTTATTGTTTTGGTAGGACTACATTTCACTTTAATCATTGAAAACTGAGCATCCGAATTGAGGTGTGCTTTAAGTGTTAAATACGCAGGAGATTTTGAGAACTTGGTAAGGAAAAACGCGCAAGCTAGCTCATTATAATTTTTTATGTTGAGTACATGTTGCTATAATAATATTTTGGATATAGTGGGTTAAATAAAATGTATTTAAAAATTAATTTCACCTGTTCCTTTTTCCTTTTTTAAAATTTAAAAATTATGTGTCCAGCTCACATGGTATTTCTTTTGGGCAGCGTTGCTGTAGATGAATCTAGATAGTGAAGGCTCTGCATGCCGTGGGAAGTCCATGCTTTACTTTAAGGTAACGTGGAGCCATTAAAAACTTAAGTACGGAAGTGGCATAATCAGATTTGCATTTTAGAAAGCTCACTTTGGCTGCAGCGTGGACCACGGATTGGAGGAGGGAGAAAACAGAGGCCACCACTGAAGGGAAGGGACAATTGTGGCCTAAAGAAAAGTGACTTGACTGGAGACATCTTAAGAAGATAAAATCAACAAATCAGCAGGACTTGGTGCTTGGGTATAATATGATACTGTGGTTGTATAGGGAAAAAATGTCCTTATTCTTAGGTAAAACACTCAGAAATATTCAGGGATAATGCATAATAATGTCTGCAACTGACTTTCAAATGGTCCAGCATATTCATATAGAAATATATGAATATATATTTATACATATATATATATATATACAGGGCATATATACATATAACAATATATACCTATGTATATACATATAACTGCATATATATAGCATATATATATACATATACATGTATGTGTGTATATATATATACACACATACATATATATACATATAACAATATATACCTCCAGTATTTTGGAGCAGCTAGAGGGAAAGATCTGCAATAGTGAAATGGTAATCCATAACAAACTCTGAACTCTGTTCCATAACTATTAGTTGAAGTGTACTTTGAAAAATACACTTTGAAAAGTTTGAAAAACTTTCTTTTGTTTGTATACATATTATATTTAACAATAAAAAACACTTTTAAAAAAAGAATATATATAGTCTTCATATTAACACTAAGCTATTTGCCTTTTCACTCTCATTATCTCACAGGTATGCAGTGTGAGATATATACATATATATATATATATATAAGCACATAAGTATGGAGAGAGAAAAAAGCAAATATAATGCAAAATGTTAGCAACTGTGAATCTAGGTGATAGTAATCTAGTAAATAGGGATTATTTCACTCTTCTTTAAAAACAAAGCCTTCTGAATTGATGCAAATGTTCTAAGAAATGATGAATATGCAACTGTGTGATGATATTGAGAATTACTGATTATATATATAGAACGGAAGGATATGTCAATGTTTTTGTTTGCTTGTTGTTAACTTTTTTAATTAATAAATAAATAAATTTTTAAAAAAAGCCTTACTAGATTTTGGTAATCGCTGACTAGATCTGAGAGAAAGGGGGAAAGGCAATCAGAAGTGGTTCGGGGGTTTCTTGCTTGGCAACAGTGTAGACATTGTGTCATTCCTGAGATGGAGATGAGGAGGGAGAAGCAGGATGGGGGTGGGGGATGATGATGAGTTCAGTATCGAATGTGGACTTCAAGGTGACTTTGGTGTCCAAAGGGCAGTGTTCGAGTCAGGAGACTCTGAGAGAGAATGGTGCTCGACCGTCTAAAGACTCGAAGTCTTTAGAATTTAAGAGGTCCTTGAAGGTATCAGAGGGCACGAGAGTATCAAGGGCATCTCTGGAGAATGAGTGGAGACAATGTGTGAGGATGGAGCCCTGGGGAACGCTGACATTTGAGGGCCAGCAAAGAAGGATGCTACAATAGACAGCCTCCAAGATAGCCCCCGATACTGCCCTCTAAATCCACAGCCGCGTGTCGTCCCCTTCCACGTTGTGCCATGATTAATTTGTAGGACAGCAGAATAGGACAGACGGTGGCACTTCCGAGATCGGGTTATAAAAGACACTATGGCTTTCTTTTGGATAATGAGAATTATTATATCCAATTATGGCAAGCTATCTCTATCCTTTTAGAGCACTCCTTCTGGGGGAAGCCAGCTGCCGTGTCATGAGCTGTCCTATGAGAGGTCCATGTGGTGAAGGACTGAAGCCTCCTGCGAAAGTCACATGACGGCGCTTGAATCTTCAAACAAAACCATTGCAGGCTCATGAGACATCCTGTGCCAGAGCCACCCCACTAAGTTGCTCCACCCAGCTAAGCCTTTTCTGACTCCTGACCCTCAAAAATAATAATAAATGTGAGATAATAATATAAATAATAAATATAATATGTAATAATAAATATTAAATGTAAATAAATAACAAGTATAATATACAATATATAAGTATATATTATATTAAATGCAATTATATTATCTTACATATAAATATAATTATTAATAAAATAATATAAAATAAATAAATCATATAAATAATAAAATAAATAATAAATGTGAGATAATAATAAATGCTGTTTTAAGTTGCTTAATTTGGGGGTAATTTGTTATGCAGCAACAGATAATACTAGGGCCTCAATGAAGATTGAGAAGGGATAGTCAAGGAGGGATGAGAGCTGTAAGACCAGGGTATAAGAAACCAAAGAAGAGACTATTTCATGGAAGAAGGTTTGGTATAGAAGTCAAATGCTATCAAATGGTAGAATAATGGAACTTTCAACAAAGGGGTGAATGGTATCCTTGGTGAAAACAATCTCAGTAGAGTTGGGGGATGGGGGCAGAAATGAGATTTTAGTAGAATGAAGAGCAAGTAATACTGAAAGCTATACTTTTCCCATTTTCACACTTATTGGAGGTGGGGGTGGAGAACACCCACATAACCTGGAGATAGGTATCATAATCCTGGAGCTGGAATGAGAAAGTCCAACGCATGCTACTGCTAAGTGGCCAAATCCCCTCCTTCTCACTGTACCACTACCGCAGAAGTTTATAAAAGAATTTCTTCCAGCTACACTAAGTCCTCTGTCTGCAGAGAGTTCTGATAGAACCTGTTTTCTCAATCTCATTCCATTTCCATTGATGTCCTTGCATTTTTGTAATTTTAGTGCCCCAGCTAGTTGCCCAGCTGAGATGCCCCTTCATCCAGTGGTACTTATCTTACCCTTCTTGCCTTGACTAAGTCCTAAGGAAAATAATTAACAAATTAAAGTGAGTGAAGAGGCATTTCTTCATTCATTCCAGAGCTATTTATTGATCTTTTCATAAGAGCCTCAGCCATCTGGCCAGCCCTCTTTGACATTGAGGGGCTACCAACGTGACATGGCAGACGTACACGAAGTCAGCACTCCGCAGGCAAAAGAAAAGCTACCTTGTCTTCCTAGAGAGGGGCTTTGCTTCACACAAGGTCAAACAAAGCACAGCAAAATTCAGCGACTGCAGCAGCGTCAACAAACGAAGCAATCAGAGGAATCATTCAGAGGTGATTAACAGTGGCAGCTCCCCTTGGGTCTCATATCCAAAGCTATATATACGTATCTATTCCCAGCTCTAAGTCAGCCTTAATGTCTTTGGTCTACGGTCAATTAATTCACCTTCATCTGACCCATACCACCTCCCCTAAACAAAGATTTCCTGAGAAAGCTTTGTCTTACGGGTAGAATCCTCCTCAGACCTGCTTGAGCTGTGTGAAGTGGCCAGCTGGTGTCATGGTCATTTTTGGTGGCTGTGCAGTCAGACGGGCTGGCACTCAGAGTCCAGCTCTGACACTCGCCGTGTGGCTTTCAGTAATCCTCTTAACCCTCAGTTTCCTCATCTGGAAAAACGGAGATAATAAAATCGACATCATCATGTTACCAGAAATAGAGCAGGAAGAAAAAAACGCCAGGTAAAAAATATGACTGCCACATTTCCTCATTCTCCGGTGGGAATTCCTCTCAGAGGTGGCCATTCATCCGCTGAGGAAAACGCTTTGGTGAACATTTTTGGTTAAGGAAAGCAGCTGAACCTCTCGTGCCCCTCCATCCCATCAGCCTTCAGCTCCTTCACTCACCCCAGGTTGAGAATAGCCCAGAATGGAGTTGCTTGTTAAAAAGAGCTAAATTTCTTTGCCTGATAAAGTACCGGAAAACCTGATGTTTTCAGGAACAGGTAGGGAGCAGATGAGAGGTGGAAGAGAAGGCTCTCGTAGGATGACCTCAGAACAAAATGACGGCAGGCAGGGCCCGGAGGTGGGGGGTGGGGATAGAACAGCCAGGAAGGAGGGTGCTGGGGTGGGAGAGTTGGGCATCTTCAGTGTGGCGATTTCCAGCTATTGCAGGCTCTGAGTGCTGTTATAACTACCCTCTGTGACCCCTGACCTTCAGCAGAAGTCCCCCCTACAGAATGGTGAGGTGTTTGGGGGGCTTTAGAGAAAGAAGGAAGGAGGGGGCTCAGTCCACTGAGCCGGAGTAATGGGATGAGAGGACAGCAAGCAGGAGAAATAGCTGAGAGAAGAAACTCGTAAGGAAAATTGACCAGAAAATGTGGGCCCATCCTCCAGGAATCCCTGGAAATCACGGGGAAAACACAGACTTCCTACAGAATTTGGTATGGGCATTTGGGCTAATAAAGAAACAAGTGATCCAAGAAGGCTGGTAAAACTCAGGTTTTGTTAGGATTAAATGAGAGAATCTACATAAAGCAATTAGCTCAGAGTCCAGTCTATGGTAAGCTCTCAATTTAAGGTGGCGTTTATTATTATGATTAAGCGTTCAGCTTCCTCTGTTCTCACCCTTTTGAACTATAAGGGCTCACAATCTACTTGAAAATTACGATATAGTCATTCATTTATTCGACAAACATTTATCAAGTTCCTTCTGTGTGCCAGGTAAGTGAAATAATTTCAGTCAGTGGTAATTATCATAGCAAAGGCATGCTTGGTATGCGCCAGGCTTATTTAATTTTATCCTCACAGCCATCATATTCCCACTTTAAAAATGAGGAGACTGAGGAATGGTGAGGTTCAGTGACTTGAGCCCCCAGCTAGCAAGGGAGAAAACAAAGATTTGCACTCAGAAAGTCCACACTACACTGCCCTCTGTTTTTTGTTTGTTTGTTTGTTTGTTTTGGTGGTAGTGTTTGCTTTTTAATGCAACTAATTGCGTGTGAGTTATAGGGCACAGATTGGGGTGGGGGTCAGCAGGGAAGGTTCACAGGGGAGGTAAAACTAGAAGAATGAGTAAGATTTTGTGACTTTCTTTTTCCATCCACCTCCCATTCCTCTTCTAGCTCGGAGCTCTCAGCACAAGATCCCATGTCTTACGTGGTCCCAGAGCCACTCAGCAGCAGGTCTCAGTTCTCCTCTTCTGCCTGTGCCCACAGCTAGCAAGGAGAAGAGGGAGAAGGAAGAGAAGGAAAAGGTCTGATTGAATCAGGACACAGGACAAATAGGAAGCTGACTATTTTGCTATAATGCTGCACAACAGCAATAAATAAATCAATCACTTGGGGGTGGGAAATGACTTTTCTATAATCAGCTATTAAAAGCTTGTCCCACTAATTAGTCTATTAATTAGAACTGTTCTCATCCTTTCACATGTTATCAGCCTGCCAAGGCAGAGAAAACCCAGCCCCCCGGGGGTGGAAGATAAGAGAAATAAGAAAGACTGAAGTAGCAGATTTAAACAGCTGGACATGTGTATGTGTTTAAAAGCACAGCTCTCGGTGCCTGGGGCAAATCCACCTGCTAGTAGGAAAAGAACGTTTATCAAAAACCAAAGGGATGTTGTCTCCGTTGTGCAGAAAGGGGGAAAAAGCGATTTAATCTTTAAAGAGAAAAACCCCCGTAACCACATGCGGGGATCAGCGAAGGGCAATTCCACTGGGTGTTCCCCGGGGCACTGGACACAGTGAGAAACAAACACGTTTAGTGCAAAGGCAGCGTTTCTAAAGCCTCAGGAGCACTGGAGCTCCGCGCCCTGTAGATGCGAAGTGTGTGCATCTTTTAGTATGGACTGAGTTCCTACTATGCGCCAGGCACCCCCCCACCCCCCATTCTTTGTGTTTATAACGCCTTGCTTAATGATTTCACAGTCTTTTTCAGCGTGCCCTTGAGTTATCGCTGGGAGTTCCCCAGAAGGAGACACATCTGAGCCCCCACTGCTCGGGTCACCAAAAGGCAGCTGCTCTGCTCTCCTGCTCTAGGTGGTTCATGCCCCAATGGAAACAAGGGCTTGCAACAACCTTTCATCACAGGGCCTGACGTTGTCTTACCAACTCAAAGGGTTCTGGCTGAGCCCAGAGACTCACAAGCCATTCTTGAACAGTTCAAAGAGTCCCAGGCTCTGAGCTCCAAAGCTTCCTTGTGTCCCTAGGAGGGGCAGAACAGGCAGTACTGTGGTCACCGTACTCCCTTTCTCTCTCTTCCAGCTCCTCCGCTCCCCTCTGTCTTCCTCTAATTATTAAACAGACATTCCCACGTGCTTGAATGAAAGACAACAGACGTGGGATAGGGGTGCTGGGGGCAGCCCACCAAATTGTTATTACAATATCTTGTATAATCCTTACAACAACCATGTGAAGGGCTATTATGCATTCTATTTTGCAGATTGGGGAAACTGCAGCTCAGAGAGGTTAAGTAATTTGGCCAGGGTTACACAGGCAGTGACAGAGCACTTAGTAAGAGCTCAGTAAATCTTCGCCAACTGAAAGAATTGGAAATATGGGAGAAAAAGAAAATCTCCAGCTTCTGGGAAACTCAGACTATACGGGAGTTCAACCACAGGCTAAAAGGGGGCTGTCAATCGAGATAAGCTCTCGAGTGGGAGAAGAAGCAGAGAGAGAGAGTTTAGGATCAGTCTCAAGATCAATTGCTCCTCACTCCACTCCTTCTACCTTGAAACCTATACTCCATTTACCACCAAAGACCAACACCCACTCTCCCCCAAACAATTCAGCAGCGTTAAGTGGTGACATTTGTGAGTTACAAATGTCAACACGTATGTGTCCCCAGCATGATTTCCTGCTGTGCAGATGGAAGCCAAGGGGCAGTAGTGACATGGTGGAAAGAGCCTGGGCTGGAACCCGGCATCCAGCCTCCATTCCGCCCAGGTTCCTAGCTCGGTGACCTTAAGCAAATTGCTTCATATCTTTTACCTTCAGTTTCCTCATATGCAAAATGGGATCATGTTAGGTGCTAACCTCAAAATGTTATTGCGAGGATCAAATGAAGTAACACAATACTACTAACTGATATATGTGTGTGTATATATATATGTAGAGAGAGAGAGAGAGAACTTCAAAATTTGCAAAGTGCTTTCACAGAAATGCTGAGTATTATTATTCCCGTTTTTCAGCTGAGGGAATCAAAGACTCAGATTGAAGTCACTTGAAAACAGTGGGTGGTGTGATTATTAAAATGGTAGCAGCAGGCTTGGCCCCCACCCCATGTGACTTTCAGATCGCGCAGCACCACCAAAGTCTCCCACCTGGGGTATGTGCCGTGTTCAAAGCATTCATTCGTTCAGTAAACATTTGCTGAGTTCCTACCAGCACAAGATACTGTGCTAGGCACTGAGGATTTTGTCTGCAGAGGTCCTAGCGCGGCAGGGAAAGCAGCCATCATGTATGTAGAGAACAATACCGCCTGCTGAGTGTTAAGCAGAGGAAGGACCGGGTGACCGCAGAAGGAGACAGTAGGGGAAGCTGAAGAACGGGTAGGACACAGCCTGCTGTAAGAGTGGGTGGAAGACGGTTCTCACCTTGTGGTGGGAAAGAGCGCGGAATTTGGTATGAGTGGAAAATAAAGGGTTAAATGGGGCAGCGGCAAGACAGGCAGCCAGGGACATAGCTGCTGGCCAGGTCTTGGAGGCCTAGAGAGCCAGGTTAAGGATTTTTTTCTGGTTCGCTGTATGGTGAGAGTTCCATTTCATTCTTTTGCCATGTGAGTATCCCCTTATGGCAGCACTGTTTGTTGAGGTTTTTTTGTTTGGTTTGGTTTTTTGTTTGTTTGGGATGTACATGGGCCTGGAATGGAACTGGGTCTCCTGCATGGCAGGCGAGAATTCTCCCGCTGAGCCATCCTCACACCCCCAGCTTAAGGATTTTGGACCTCATCGTTAGCACAATGTGGAGCAGAGACTGATACGTTTCGGACGATCCTTTTGGCTGCTGCGTGGAGGATGGATTTGAGCCTGGCAAGACTGGCCAGCCAGGTGGAGACAAAGGCAGAAATCTAGACAAGAAATAATGATGCTCCAAGCTGGGGATGGGGCTATGGGGGTGGAAGGAATGGCAATCTTTGAGATAGATTTAGGAAGTTTATCAGGGCATGACGATTGAGTATGGGTATAGGGAAAGGGAAGTGAGAGGGAAGAATCAAAGGTAACATTCGGGTTGTTTCTGGCAGGTGCATCTGGTGCGACATTGATGGTAGAATATCTGCTGTTTGGTGGGTGTGTTCTGAATGAACTTGTATCCCAGCTTTGCCCAGGGACCCCTAAATTATGGCTGCCTTGTCCAGAGGAGGAGGAATGGGTGAGACGATCCTTCTGACTTGAGGATTCTGTTTTCCAGGCACCCAGGTGAGCATGTGGTGGACATATGATGCTGTTGGAGTATCAGGGGAGTGGAGGGGAGGGACAGCAGGTTCCTCTGGAGCAAAGGTATTCATGTCCAGGAGCCTCCTGTTCCCCTCAAATTATTTAAAACTATTTCTTCAGGGCATATTATGTAAGGCACCTTCATAATTGCCCATGGGGACATTGATCTTAAAAGGCTTACAGTCTAGGAGGGAGAAGACAACCAGGAAACTAACTTTGGCCCATGTGTATGGTGTCTTCTGCTGTCCCAGAGCATCTACAGAGGATGAATTCTTAACTTGGGGTCCACAGCTCCCACAATGCCCATGGGGGGGGCCTTTGAGAAACCTCAGAACTCTCTGGAATACATGCAAGTTTGAGTTCGTGTGGGCACATGCATCTTTCTGCAGAGAAAACGAACAGCTTTCCTTCCATTCTCAAAAGGGTCTACAGCTGAGAAAAGGTTTTTTTTTTTAAAAAAACGAGTTCTCCAAATCTCTCAAATTAGAATTCACAGGTGGGCTGAGGCATCCGTGTTTTTAACACGCTCTGGAAGTGACCCTGTGCACACGTCTCTAGGCTACCGGAATAGACAGGCCCGAGGAGGCCTTGGCATGCCCACTCAATTGCATCCTACCTTTGCCCACTCAATCCCCCACCCCGATTTTACAAGAGCGGTTATCATCCTCTCTTCAGCTCTGAAAGTAATACAGAAAAGCAAGGTCAGAGAAATGTGGGAAAAGCAGTGAATCAATCAAGTGTGAGTCTCCTTTTAAGATAGCGTGGTTCTGGGCAGTTCTCTCCTAAGTTGGGGCCATACAGATGGCCTCTCAGGTCCCCCGCCCCGCAACAACTCCTGGTTAAATTCTGGGAATTTCCAAATCAGTCCGCGGGGCTGCGGCAGATTTTCCCGGACGCCAGCGTGCGGTGCCCGACGCGGCCGCTGGGTGGTGCAGCGCCAGGCGCCGAGCGTGGGAAGCGCGGGCGCGCGGGCGGGCTGAGCTCACACGCCCTGGAAGCGGCCGCGGCTGAGCCGGCGTCTGCAGCGGCTGCGCATCTCGCGCCTCTCGCGGGGCGATCGGGGGGCGGTGAACCCGGTTGTGCAGTCCCGAGGGAGGCGGTCGCGGGAGGTAAGAGCCGGGCACTGGGCCGGGTGGGAGTGGGCACCCCGGGCTGGGCCTGCAGGCGTTTTCCCAGCGCCGCAGGGCAGAGGTTGGCCCCCCGGGGGCGATGCCGGGGCCCCGGGCCGCGTTCGGGTCGGCGCTCCACCTCCAGTGCAGCGCGGCCTCGGGTTGCAGCTGCCCTCGCCGCGTGGGTGGCGGGCCGGCCTGAAGGCCCCCCGGACTGTGAGGCTGGAGCAAACTGGGAGGTGGGGGGAGGTGAACGAGCAGCCCTCTTGTCCTGCACGTGAGCCCCAGCCCCCTCCCCATCTTCCATTTCTGCGCTCCGCAGTGGGCGTGGTGCCCCTTTGCTGCAGAGGGGGCGCCGGGAGTTGAGGAAGGCTGTGGGGGAGGGAGAGCCGAGAGACAGGTGGTTGAGGGGGCGAGGGATGGTGCGCGATGGCTCGTGATTTTCCTGCGTGTGGCTCCTCCTTTCCCCCTTCCTCAGGGGGCGCGGAGGTATGTGAGAGGGCCGGGCGGGAAGGCCCGGGGCATGGCTCGGAAGAGAGCAGGTGCTGCGGGAGATGCCACTGGGTCCTGTCTCTGGTCTGTCCCCTCGCCTCACCACTCCCCCCCCCACCCTGGCCAAAAAAAAAAAAAAATTAAAGTGGATGTGATGATGGTGAGAGAGTTTGGTGAGGCTCTGCCCCAGAGCTGCCCGAGGCACTCCGCCTGGCTCCGGTGTGCACGTTTGGAAGCCGCATACTCCCAGCATTCGGCCGAGGGGCGGGGGTGCCCGCCATTGAAGAAGCTCGGCAACTGCGGCAGCTCCAGAGATAGGGACTGCGGGGGGTGAGGGTGGGGGTGGGGCTCCGGGCCTAGCGCTTCAGTTTCTAGGTGGTGGGTTGACCAGGATATGGTGGGAGGTAGGGGCTGTGTGGAAATAGGGTCATGGCCTCAGAACCCCCCTCCATCCACCTCTGATTGCAGCCGTAGACCAAAAATTTGGGATTTGGCATTTGCCAAATGTGTTAAAAAATTTTTTTCTTTCCCTTTCGATTTGTTTTGTTTTTTAGAGGAACGGCAAATGACAGAGCAGAGGGACGGCTGGCCCAGCCAATCCTGGAGCTGCTGCAGCACTTGTTGTTCCCTAAACACATGCACCCAAACATGGGTGCGAGCACAGAGAGGCGTGGGCTGCTGGCTTACACCCGCTGTCCTCCCCCCCCACACACACCACCACCACCACTGTGGGCCTCTTGCAGTTCTTGTTGGAAGGGCAGCCCTGCTTTGGGCTGGGTGGGCAGAAGCTGCTGCCCCTCCCTGCTGCCCAACGTGGGAAGAAGAATGCAGAGCCAGGCAAGTCACTCTCTCCCTGTCCTCTGGGGTGGAAAGAGCAGGTATAGGCAGGGCTGGGGCAGCCAGAGCCTGGTATTGCTTTGGCATTGGTGGTGAGGGCTGTACCTCCAGCCTGTTGGGTTTGATTCCACCCCTGGCCTGTCCCTAGGACTCCACAACTGCGTCTGTGTGCTTATTGGTGCCACCATGTTATATAACGCTTATATAATCTCCTAGGGCAAGTGCTGTGTCTCCATTCTCAGGTCACGCAGGCACTGTGTCCGTGTGGGAGGCAGGATCTGTGGAAGCTTGTGGGTGGACCTGCTCCCCGCCATCCCCAGCCTGACTCTTTCTCCTGATTCCTGGCATGGGAGGGAATCTGGAGAACAGGGGTCCACTCCACACCAGCTGTCTGGGGTGCAAAAAGAGGGATTGGTAGTGCTGACTTTCCTACCCTGTGGCCTCTCTATTCTCCCCTCACCTAATGGGCTGTTAGAGTGGATGCCTTTCTTGGGTTCTGGGACCAGCTATTTTTTCTTGGGGCGCCCCAGGCATGGCAGGTGGCAGTGGTGAGATGACCTCCAGAATGTTGCCGTAGCAGACTGTGCAGTGGGGTGGATAAAGAGAAGGAGAAATTGGCTGTGCCTTTCAGGGTTTTGAAAGCAACAGTGATTAGAATGGCGGTGACAGGGCAAGAAATTTGGAGTAGGGCTACGGGATGGTCAGGGAAGGGTGTACAGGGAAGTGGATCAAACAGCAAAGATAAACATGGTGTTCTTTTCCTGTACTCTCCACTGGGCTGTCCCTCGTTACCAGGGCAACAGAAGCAGTGATGAAAATCATGCCTTTCGTTCAGTGGAAAAACCTGGCTCCTCCTACCACCTCTTCCTTCTCTAATCGCCTGAGACCCTTTGGGAGGGTAATGCCTCCAGGGATCAGAGACCCCAGCATCTCCCCCATTATACCCCCCTTTCTCACATTTGTAGTCATCTCCCCTCTTCCTGCGTCCCCTACCTACCTCCAGAGCTTGGCAGTTGGCAGTTGCGTAGGAGTTGGAGTAGATGGAGGGGGAAGGGCGCGGACGTCATTGCAGGGCAGGGTGAGCACAGCGTGGGCAGAGATGTGGATGCAGAAATGACTGGCACACGAGGGAACTCAGGCATTGATCAGCTCAGTGGAGCTGAGAGCTTATTTCTGGGATGGTGGGAGCTGGGGATCGGGGGCAAGTGAATGAGGTAGAAGCCTGGCAGTCTGTGCTCAAGGCAGCAGGAAACAGGAAGGCCTTGAGGTTTCTTGTGTAGCCATGTTTCTCGGTGAAAGCTAGGATTCATTGATTTAGCATTTGTTGTGGGTCCTACGGTGTTAGGTGAGATTCTGGGAGCTGGCAACACAGAGGTAAGTAGGACTCGGCCTTGACCTTGAAGAGCTTGTGGTGGATGAGAGGAGGATGAGTATATGGAGGAAAATTTGTCTGGAGTTGTCACCAGCCTGGTATCCTGGGCCCCAGGCAGGAGACTGGCAGTATTCCAGATGCATTCAGGTGGAGCCTGTGGGAATAGGAAGAGGTTCTTCGTTCAGAGTGCTAGGGTGGCTTGGGGATAGGACATGGGAAAGAGAAGATGCTGAGATTTTGAGCCGTATTGATAAACAGAAATAGAAAAAACAGGGTTTGGGCTTATTTGGGGGAGTCATGTTTGGTTTGTTTTTATCATGTTGTCTTTAAGATGATGACAGAGCCTCCAGGAAGGGAAATAAAGTATGCAGTGAAAGTCATCTGGAAAGACATTAGGGGAAATTGTATTATGAAGTCTTCAGAGCACAATGTTAGTTGAGAAGGTGTGAGAAAGGGACAGGCAATCCCAGGGCCTGGGGCATTTGCCTGGAATTGGATTTCGCTGTATGATTTGGACTTCTTTATTATCCTAGGGCCCGCCCAGGCTTCTGGACCAATTTCTGCCAGTACACACCCATATCTTCTACCAAACCACATCCCTTTTTGAAGTTCAGGTTTCTGTTTGTTTTCTTCTCCCTAGTAACAAAGTCCAGGTACAGCTGAAAAGACAGATATATATATCCTCACCTCCCTAACCTCTCTCCGTGACCTTTCTTTGCAGCACCATTCACTTAAAACTTACCCTCAGGCCCCAGGTTGTGCTGTAGAGGCAGGCACAATCCTTGACCTCCACTGGTAATGCTGTTCGTTCTGTTTCCTTTCCATTTTTCATGGAGGAAGGAGAGCACGGACAGAGTCAGGAGACCTTTACCAGCTACATGATCTTGGGCATGTTACTTCCTTGTCCAGACCTTAATTTCCATAGTCTAAGGGGGTCTATTTTCTTCTGGCTTTCAAGCTTTCGGATTTGATATCTAAAGCCTTTTTCACCTTTGCCTGGGTATCTGACACAGGCCAGGGTGTTTGAACAACAGCAGTCTAGATTTATTTGGTGCCTTGTGGGAGGTGGAAGGAGTGGCAGGGGTGGAGGCTGGTCCCTGGAGGAGGCCCCTGTCTCCAGAGCAGGTGGGAGCTCTCCAGGTGGTCAGCCCCCATCCTCAGCACCTCACAGTTATGCTGTCCCCTGTTCCTCTTGGAGGCATGGAAATGCTGGAAGAGAAGGTTTTCCTTTTCCTGTTGGTCAGGGTTTTGCAAATTATGGCCTGTGAGCCAGATGCCTGTTTTTATAAAGGTTTATTGGAACAGACATGCTCCTTTGTTTACATAATGCCCATGGCTGCTTTTATGCTACAGTGACTGGGCTGAGTAGTTGTAACAGAGAGGGTAGCCTACGTGCCTAAAATAGTTACTGCCTTGCTCTTAAGAAGTATGCCAATCCTTGCCGTAGACCACCAGAAAAATGTCTTCATCTCCACTGGGACCATTCATTATGGCTGTTTCAGATTTCCAATGTTTTGGAGATTCTGCATTGGGCCCCCCATTGCAGTCTCTTGAGAGGTTGATCTGGCAGTTGAGGTAGTACATTACTGGAATCAACCCAAAGATAGCGTTCCTGTATCTAGGAAGTATTTTACATTTTGAGCCGTTTCCTTGGAGCCTGGAAGGTTTTTTTTTTTCCCCCACGTCCCTTTGAGCCAAGAGACAGGCCTCACCAGAGTTTGATCTTGGTTTGACAAGGTCCCTTCCTTTTCATTCTGATTTCCCAGGCTGGTGCAGAGGAGTTTGGACTGAACCATACCCACTCTCTGGTTAGGAGAAAGGGAGCCTCTTTGGGTCTGAGCATATTTCCCCGGAAGGCTTTGCTTTCTTGTTTCTGGCCTCACTGTCCCCTTTAGAGGTGAGGCCCTGGAGATGTGCCTGCCGAGAGAACCTGGTTTGTCTGTGTGAACCTGGCACTCATCTGTTCTGTCAGAGCAAGAGTTGATGGGGTGGGGTGGAGTGCCTGTTGGGGTCTTGGGACCATACTTGGTGCTGAGTATTCTTGCAGCCAACTTTCATTGAATGCTCTTATGTGCTGGTTTCCACCGTTTCAAACTGGCCCTCCAGATGGAGTCTCAGTGAAGCCCCTGGCCAGGAACAGGGCTAATTTAAAGTTCTTGCTGCTGCAGAACAACAGAGCGCAGGGGTTGGGTCGGCTCTGCACCGGGCTGAGATAGGAAGTGAGACATGTCTGTGGTGAGAGGAAACCACGTGCTTGGAGCAGTGGGGGGAACGGGAGGGTTACTGAGGTTTCTTCCCATTGCAGCTGGAAGGGAGGAGGCTGGCAGTGAGAGGAGGGAGCAGACGACCCAGAATAGCAAAGAAGACAGAAGCTCAGCACACCCAGAGCCGCTTTTAGCTGGTAATGGTAAGCCTGGCTCTAGGAGCCATACTTCACACCTCCCCCTATACAGGTTTGCGCGAGAGGCTAGGTCCCTTACTATTTTCTTTGTTGTCCTCAAAAGCCCTCTCTAAATACCTTTTCCTTTGCAGAGCTTAGGGCCACCCTCTACTAAATGGGCTTAATTAAACTATTGCTGAGACCGGCACTGACTTGGAAAAACATTGATTTTTGTGCACTGGTTATTTATTAAGGCTCTGTTATGTGTCTGGCACTGTGTGAGGCTCTGGGACTGTAGAGGTGAGTGAAAAAATCACAGTCTGGTCTGGAAAATATGAATAGTTAAACCAGTTCTAGTACCATTTGCATTAGACCGTAAGCTTCGCTAGGGCATATTTGGATGTCTTGTTCTTTGCTGGAATCCTGGTATGGTATACAGTGCTTAGCATGCAGGGAGCATGCAAATGCTCAATTTTGGTTTGACACATCATTATTTGGTCTGCCCTGGAAATACATAAGAGGTATCTAGTAGGTAGGTGGAGGTGGAGGAAGTAAGCAGCTTGTGGCAGCCAGTGTGACTGTGAGGGGAAGGTGGTTATATCCAGACATCCTGGTACTGTGTCTGCTAAAGAAAAAGGGAGTTAGAAGGGCGAAAGCCACATAGAAATGAGAGAACCCATTAGCATTAGGATCGTGGGAAAGGAGGAGCATGACCTGATTTAAAGAGGTGGGCTCGAGGCAGCCAGCCTCTCAGGGAGAAGATAGAATAACCAGCCAGCGGGAGGGAGGCGGTGGAGGGAAGGTGGAAACCAGTGTGAGAAGAGAACCACGGAGGCATCGGAGGCATCGCCAGGCCCAGGATGAAAGCAGAGATGAGGCAATGAATCCCAGATGAAGATGATGACGGCACTGAAGAAAAGATGGTGTTTGAGCTCTGTCTTGCGGGTCTCCTCAGAAGTTACAATTTCCAGGTATGATCAAAAATACCACTGAGTTATTTTACCGTGGAGCAGATGCGGGGAAATGCACTCGGTTTGAGATGATGGTTGCTCTTCTTCTTTTTACAGTTTTTGCTGTGGCTATTTTCAAATGTTCATGCAGATAAAGAGAATTAGTATGCTAAGCCTCCATGTTCCCTTCACCAGTATCAACACATCTTCAGTACTTGATTTATGTATCTCTAAAAGGTGAAAATTAAAAAAATCTATAACCCCGATAGTATTGTCTCAACTCAAAAAGCAGTCATTCCTAAACATCATCAGTCTTCCAGTTAATGCTTATATTTCCCTCGTTGTCTCCAGATTGTTTTTGAATTGTTTTGTTTGAATTAGGCTCCGAGCAATGGCCACCTGTTTCATTTAGTTGCTGTTCCATCTCAGAATCTCTTTTGATAAAGATTATGATCATTACTAAAAGAATTTATGTCTTGCAGTTCTGCTTTTTGAATTTAACTTCGCTGCCCCTTAACCTCAGTCAGTTGCCATCCACAGCTTTTCTGAGTTTTGTTGAACCTCAAAAATTTTGTGATTTTGCACACACTTAATTAGTCTCTCTTGCCTTCATGATTTGATGTGAATAGTCATTTATTCCTTCTTTCAATAAATATTTCTTGAGAGCCTGCTCTGAGCAGTACTGTACCAGGCACTGGGGATACACCTGTGAAAAGGGGAATGGGCAGTCAAGCCAGGGAGAGCCGTTTATGGGTGTGCGTGCTGTCTGTTTTTCCCACGTATTCTGACTGAGTGGTGTGATCACGGCCGTCACTTCTGGCTCATAGATCTGCCAGGTTCTAGGGCTAGGTAGTCATGTTCTTATACTGTTGTTTTGCATGGATGATAAAACGTGTACCTGGAATTGTTCAAGAAGCCAGATGTGACTTGTGCAGTAAGCAAGCCCCCAGGACTTCTGTCCTAAGACCTGGGTTTGAGCAGTGGTGCTGGCTTTGATTCTGCCTGTATCCATTTAATGCTCTTGGGCTTGGGTTTGTATAGCCATGAAAGTTGGAAGTAGAGAGCTTGCTTAACTGCCAGGTGATTGAGAAGCTAAGTATCTGAAAGGTGCTCTGAACTTAATGGTAGAGAGTTCAGCACACACCTGGTAGTGCCAATATGTTGTTTTGAGCAAGTTGAATGTTTTTGTGGCTTTGCGGACTTCAGGGTGATTTGGAGCTTTAACCTATTCTAATTCGGCTAGTCTGCCAGGTTACCAGAGGACAGACAGACCCACTGCCTTCCTTATTTGCTGTTCGTCACTGAGCAATACTGCATAGGGTTGCCATGCTGCCTCACTGGCAGAATCTGATGGTACATTTTAGGCCTCTCTTGTTAATACAAGTCAACCGATTTACATTTCTGTATGTAAATAAATAACCAGACAGACATTTGCTCCCTGTGACACTCTGACTTTGAGAATGATCCCTGGTTTTGTTACAATTTTTGCATTTGCAGCTCAAATGCAACTATATTGCAGTTCCTAGATTATAATTCTTAAGCGTTTAAAAACATTCTAGAAAATAAAAAACATGTTCTCAGATAAAAAGACTAGTATCCTGTCACCTTTCATAGATCCGTTATTGAATATTTAAGACAATAATATAGAATATAGTAAACATACTGTGATGTGCATTTCCTATTACTGAAGTCTCCATAGTTTAGAATTTGATGTTTTTTTCTTCTTCCAATTTAGTGGTCTTTACTTATTTTGATCACATATGAACAAATGGACAGCACTCCTAATGTGTGTGTGTTGATGAATTGTCTGTTATTATAGTTCTCATATATTATATACATCATCAGACACAATTTTTTAAAAAATGGCTGAGGTATATTGGATTTGCTACCTTCCCTCCTGCATGAACTATTTGTGGTCCTGTCTGTAGATAGTCCCTCTACTTTGCACTGGATTTCAACCCTTCTCACATATTCAAGGCATTGCTCCAGCAATTCTTCCCCATCTTTCTCGCATCACCAGTTTTTCCCTCTCTACTGAATTGTTTCCATCAGTATGCTGCAGTTTTCTCCTCTTAAAAAAGCCTTCTTTGGACCCACGTCTTCCAGCAACTGCCCCATTTCTCTGCCCCTCAGAGGGTTTTCTTTCCTTGCTATCTTCAGAAGTTCCATCCTTGAATCACTCCAGCCAGCTTCATTGCCTCCACTTTGGATGAATCTGCTCTTTGAAAGGTCAACAGTGACCTCCATATTACTAAATTCTAATGGTCACTTCCTAGTCTTCCTTATATTAGTCCCATAGCAGCATTTGGCACAGCCCATTATATTGAAGGTTTTTTTTCCACTTGACTTCCGGGACATACAGTTCTGGTTTTCTGCCCATCTCATTGGCTCTTCCTTCTCAACCTCTTTTCTCCTTGACCTCTAAACATTAGAAGGCCCTGGGGCAACTCTTGTCTATTTTTCTCTTTTTCTTTTTGATCCTCTCTTCTCTTAGGGATCTTAGGGCTTTTATTTTTTTCCTTTGGAGTACATGGGCTGGAAATCAAAGTCTCCCACATGGCAGGTGAGAATTCTACCGCTGAGCTACCTGTGCACCCCTGCCTGCTGACATTTCAGCTTGCATATTAGTAGGTGTTTCACACTTAACTAACATGCCCCAAACTGACCTTCTGATTTTCTCACTCCAACATACTTTCCCTGCAGTCTTCCCATTTAGGTTATGGAATACCTACCCTTCCAGTTGATCATCCAGAAGACCCGTTTTCATCTAAAGATGCTCTCTTCCAAAAGGCCTCTCTTCCTCTTGCAGCCTTCTCTAACGCATCAGCAAATCTTACTGACTCTACCTTCAAAATACATCCCGCCTGACCAGTAAGATCTGCTGCCACTCTGGCCCAAGCCACCATCATCTCTCACCTGCTTCTCCTTTGTTCCTTACACCAGAGTAATCCTGGGACACATGAGTCATGTCACGGTGGCTTCTCGCCTCGCTCATAAAAGCATTAGTCCTTACCGTGGTTCACGGGACCCTGTAGTTTCTGTGAGCACTGTTCTCTAGAAATGGTATGTGTGCCTCACATGTGAGAGCCCCATAGGTGATATTAAATTTTCTGGAAGCCACATTAGAAAAGGAAAACAAAGCAGGTGAAATTAATTTTAGCACAGATTATTTAAGGTAGTATGTCAAAAATAGTTTCATTTCTGAAATACGCTGTTTTCCCTGCTACTAAGTCACATACACATATCTGAATGCGGACTAATGTACTCAGTAGCCACGTGTGGCTAGTGGCTGCTGGGCACTGCAGGTCTCTATAATCTGGCCCCATTTTACTATTACACTTCCCTTTCACTTTATTCCACCTACACTGGCCTCTTTCCTGTTCCTCAAATAAACTAGGCATTTCCTGTTTCAGGGCCTTTGCACTTCCTGTTCCCTCCATTTGGAATGCTTTACCCTTGACAGGCCTATGGCTGGCTCTCCCTTCCTTCATATCTGTGTTCAGCTATTAATTCTCTAGCATTCCCTTCATCCCTTCCCTGCAATGTGTTTTCTTTATAGCACCATCACTATTTAAATATATGTTTCTATTTCTTGTTAACAGTTTCTCTCCCTGTTGGCATCTGAGCTCCATGGGAGCAGGGATTGCTATCAGTTTTGTTCCGTGCTCTGTTTCCAAAGCTAGGAATTGTGCCTGGCATATGTATGACAAGGGTAGATGTTTGTTGAAAAATTAAATGAAATGAGTTCTTAAGAATTTTTTTTTCCATAAGAACAATGCAGTTAGATATACTTTTATTGTTTCAGACTTTCTTGGTACCATGTGACAGGTTGAAAGTGTGGTGCCAGTCAGAGCATTTTGGAAGAGACTTCACAAAGATGCATAAATCCTCTTGATACAAATGCACCCTTGAGGATGCTTCCTAAATTGTGGTACTTCTTTTTCAGTTATGTCCCTCAGTTTCTGCAGATGCATTTCTTGAAATCCAACTCATACATTTCTCTTTCCTGATACCGGTCAGTTCTGGAAAACTCCTTGGAAGATCTTGTATATTTTTGTTTCTTTAATAAATGGGCTCAGGACTCCTGAGGAATAAGAGCTCATCAATCTTGTTTATGGCTAGAACAATGCCTGGTGCTTATCAAGTGCTGCATAAATATTTATTAATAGGCAGGTGTTGACACATGAGCAGGACTCCACCCGAAAATGCACATGCAAAGGCACAGAGATGCAAGAGGAAATGACATGTTTGCAGAGGGTTGTCATCGTGCTCCCAGGCCGGCATTTGTGGCCAGGGGGTTGACATGCTTTGTAAGGAGCTTGGTTTTAGTGGTTCATAACCTTTTTGCATCAGTTCTCCTTCTTTATTAGGGATCACAAGAAAACTCAAGTCCCTTTCTTTTGGAAGGATTGCAGACAGCACATGATTTTGCATATATGATCAAAGAAGTCACAGATGCCAGGTTATAAAACCCCTCTCTCACCTGTAGGAATCATCAAATGCTAGGTGAACTCCTAAAATGGGAATAGGTCACTTTTTCTCTGTGGAGTCTTTGGAAATTGACTGCTTTCTCCATTTGAATGGAGGCACTGTCCCCCTTCAAATGAAGGGGTGAGCTCCTGAATCCCAAGCACCCTCAGAGCCACCTGGAGACGCAGGGGCAGCCGTTGCTTTATGCATACCCCAGGGAAGGGACTCCGTAACTGTTGTTCAGCCTCTTCCTTACCTCTGCTGGGGTTCCCCACTCAAGTGTTGGGTGGAATTTTGCTTTGCAGGGAGGTAAGTTTGTGAAGGCGTTTTTAAGGATCTTTCAAAAAGAGTACCTCCCCATTTTCCCTAGAGTGGTGTTTCAGACTGCAAGTCCAGTTGTCTTAACTTAGTAGGTTGAGGCCAGCAGTAAAAAGAAAAAAGGTTATACTTGAAAATATTAGGTGGCATAGTCTGTAGCAAGCGTGAGTACTAGTTCATAAAACTTTGTTTCAGTTGTATATATGTGTGTGTCTATAGATAGGTACAAATGCACATATGTGTATGTGTATGGGTCACTATGTAAAATTTGTTTCTTACTGTGGGTCAGGGTTCCAGAAGTTTGAGAAACATTGTCCTGGAAGGATATTTTTGCTCTTGGAGTAGACAGTGGGTTCCAGCCACTTCCCCCAGAGACAATCTTTGTGAAGACAGATGTGGTGAGAGGGCTATTTTTTTTTTTTGTTTTTTTGTTTTTTTTTCATGAGCAGCCAGAGTCAGGCTCTTCCAGCATGACTGTAGGTTTGTCTGCGGCTGCTCACCCACTCCCTGCCCCTTCTTTCCTGCCTCCCTGTGCTTTCTGCTGCAGAGAAGCTGGGGAGGGAGGCCAGGAAAACCTCAACCAGAGCATAAGAGCCAGCATTCCTTTGGTGCAGGCTGCCTTGCCCTTCCTTGTCACCCAGGTTAGGATTATTGAGTCCCTGGCTGCTGCTCTCTCTTGGTTGTTGGCTTTATTAACTATTTCCTTGTTTGTTGTTCTTTTTTTTTTCTTTAAGCAAGAAATCTTCTTTTCACCTCATATCGTGGTCAGGGCAGGGAGAAGAAGGCCATCTCAATTTGTGGTTTTGCCCTGTTGTTCCCTGTTTCCGAGGTCCATTGGGTAGGGAGGGTAGAGTTCCCGTCATCTTGGGGAGATTCCCGGTGGATTGGAATGAGCTGGCTCCCCTCAGTGATTCCAGTTAGATCTCTGATTCTTCTGGCTCTGTGTTTCCCCCAAAGGAGAGGACCCTTTCTTGGATCACAGTTGCTTCTTCTTCCATCAGCTGGGCAGACTGACCTGCAGAGCACTGACCCACTTGTCTTACCTCAAATAGAAGTTTAAATTAGGACCTTTAATCTGTAAGAGGCTTACAGCCTGTTGGATGGCCAGCTGCTCTGGACTCCCATGTAGCAGAGCTGGGCTTTGTGTGGCCCTAGAAGGTTTAGGGACTTGTGGGGGTCAGTCATTCTGTAGCAGGAGCCACCAGAGGTGTGGATTCACTCATTGAGGTCTGGGACTAGCAAAGATCCTGGGGAAGCAGAGGATTGTTTGTTCAACATCCCTTTTGCCTTGGTCACTTCCAACAGATGGGCCCTGGGATGGGTGGGTGGGGTCTCTTGGGATGGGATGAGGCAGTGGTATATCCTTGCAATGGTGAAATGGGGAACTCAGGCCTTGGGGAATTATGCTCAAGTTTTCTTGAGCACTTACTGCATACTACTGTTCTATGTCCTTTGCCTGGAATGGGTCGTTAAGTCCTCATAAGAACTTGCTGGCTCTGTTTCCCCTGGGCACCGAGCCTGGTTCCTTGCTGATGTACAGTTAGCTCCACTGGCTCAAATGTATTTTCATTCCACAAATATTTATTAATCAAGAGCTGTGCATCCAGCATGGTGCTAGTGCCGTAGGGGACACATACAAGTATGAGAATTGGGCCTCCCCTCAATTTACTCATGGTCTGTTTGAGGAGACAAGACTAGGATGTATCAAAGTATTCGTTCATCCCATAGGGAGATGCTTATTTAGCGGGGCATCAAATTATAAAGTTTCGAAGTAACTCCAATAAGTGTTAAAGACCTGAGAAGGGAGAGAGCACTGGGTTGGTCAAAGCTGGGCGCTGAAGGGTATGTGAATTTAGAAAGATGGGGAGAGAAGAAGACATAGAAGGTAGGAGAAACTACGTGAACAACGTGGGAGAAGGGAAATGAGGCACTGCTTTCAAAGTGCAAACCTCCAGTGCCTCTCCTCCTGCTTCCGTCCTCCTCCTCTCAAAGTAGTCCAGTTTCGGTCCTAGAGACTCTCAGACTTTGGTAACATTGATCTAGCTCTCTGTTCTCCTCCTCCTTTTTATCATTATGACAGCAACAGGGGTCCCTAAGTTTTCTTGAGCACTTACTGCATACTACTGTTCTATGTCCTTTGCCTGGAATGGGTCGTTAAGTCCTCACAAGAACCTCCAGAGACAGGTGTTACATGGTGTTATGTGCATTTTACAGTTGGTGAAACTGAGGCATAGATAAGTTAAATAACTTGCCCACGATCACATAGCTAAGGAAGTCGTTGGGGTCAGGAGTCCACCCTGGCAGTCTGTAGACAGAAGCCCATAAGAAAAAAGTCCACACTCTTAACCCAGCTGTTCCCAGAATTGTCCGGACATTGTGATCACCTGGGTTCTTTTAAAAGTTCCAAAGCCCAGGCCATACACCCCAGACCAGTTAAATCACAGTCTCTGAGAGCTGAAACATGACGTTGTTCGTTTTTGAAGTGTCCCGGGTAATTCCGTCCAGACAGATTTGGAAACTGCTATCTTCACTTCTCTGTTTTAGCGCCTCTGAATAATTGATTGAATGCACTTTTGTCTGCAAGACCACCCAAAGCGTTGCAGGGGGAGCCTGCCTGCAGGCCTGTCCTCAGGGTGTCTCTCGGATTACCTACCATCCCATATGGTGTGGCTCTGGCCTCCTGTCCGAGGGAGCAGGAAGACCCCTGCTCCACAGCATTTCCCTAGTGTGAAACTGGAGTGGGATAGGGTGAGGAGAAGTGCGGTGTTCTGCCTGGGACCCATGCCCCCTTACCATCCTGAGGACCGCCTGTTGGGGGCAGAGGCTGCTTTCAGAACCCCGGAGACCTCTGACTGTGGTTTCTCACGCCTTCTGCTCCCTTGGGTCCCTGACTTCAGCAGGGAAGGGAGAGGGTCACCCGAGGGCAGATCTCTTCTCGACAAGTCCTGCTCCTCTCCATCTGTCCCCAGATGAACTTGAAATGGACACGAAGAGCGAGAGTCGTTTGGGTGACTGGGAACAGCACTAAATTTAGCAAAACTGTAGCTGGTGGGGGGCCGGGCTGTAGCAAGCCATGCCCGGCCCCAGGCGGACTAGATTTATAGTCGGCAGTGCAGGCAGCATCATCTCTGCTCAGGCAGGTCTGTGGTCACCCAGGAGCTTTTGGTTTCTGAAGCCCGGAAGCTTGTCATCCTGTCACGAAGGACCCGAGTGCCCCTGGCTGCCTTCCTGGCACTCCCCCCCACCCCCCGTCTTGGCCCCACCCCTTCCACTGATGCCACCCCTCCGAAGGTGGTCTTCCATCCCTTCCTCATTGAAATTTTCACTTGAGTACCTTCCTTGGCCTGTAAGTTCTTTCATGCCTCCTGGCCCGTGTTGCCAGCCTCCACTCCCAAGGCCCAGGAGGGCAAGACCTGAGCTTTGGTAAACTTTTCTCTTAAAACAACTGGCATCCTTAGGGCAACTTTTGGTCTAAGTTCATGAGTGGAGGGAAGGGATGAGCCGGGATGAATAGTTGACAAGGTTTTGAGGGACTGCGATGCACTTTTCCTCCTCTCAGAAGCTTGGCCAAGCGGATGATATTTGCATCCCCAGAACCTGAAATGAATATAATGGAAATGGAGAGGCTGGGGTGGGGGTGCTGTGAAAGTTGGGGATTTCTGTCTGGCTGGCTATGTTTTCTGCCCTCATGTGGACGGTATTAGGGAGGAGATGGATTTTGTGGCATCAGAGAGTAGAGGGTATGCTCATGAAAACATCTTCCCCTCCTGGGGCTTAATTTTCTCAACTCTTTCCAAAGTAGACAGATTACACTTATTTGTCCAGGGCTGGGAGCTTGTCTCTTTGATGTGATTTGTTAATATAAGGCAGTGGTTCTCGACCAGGGGCGATTTTATTCCCTGCACCCCCCCCCTCCCCCCAGGAAACAGTTGGCAATATCTGGAGACATTTTTGGTTGTCACAGCCAGGAGAGAGAGGGATGCTTCTGACATCTATTTGATAGAGGTCAGAGATGCTGTGAAATATTCTGCAATGTTCAAGACAGACCTCACAGCAAAGAATTTTCCCACCCAAAGTGCCATGGGTACTGAGGTTGAGAAGCCCTGGTGTAGGAAGACAGTTCTGTGGAAATGTCCCTAAGAGGTTATTTCATCCAGCTCCCTGTTTCCTTTTTGAAACCAGAAGCTGTCTAGCCATTGCCTTCTCCCTGTGTCCTTCTTTTCTTGGCATTTACAGTGAGCCTGGTTAGAGAAATGATTTAGTGTCTTATAATAATTATCTTCAGGGCATTGTTTCCAGAAAGTTGCTTAGATCTCATACAGAACAGTTTCCTGTATAATCCGCTCTCTGAGTGCGTGGCTGTTCTAGATAGGTCATATAGTTGTGTTTGTGTAGCTGTGACCCAGAGCACCTAAATAAGCTACAGTCTTAGGCCTATTTAGGTGCTGGTATCTGGAGATGAACTTTAAGGGGAAAGGAAGCCATTCCAGGCAAACATGTGGGAATGATAGGAATCTAACCTGGAACTGTTTCCCTTCCTCTCCCAGCCCCTGCGGTGTTTGCTCTGCCCCACAGAACTGGGTTCTGCTTGCTCAAGTTTTCTTAAATGCAGGAAGCACAATACACTCATTGCCTTGGAGAACATGGTGAAGATTCCCATTTGAAGGATGCCAGGTATCTCAGAAGCCCAGTCCATCTCTCATCTGCCAGCATCATTCTCCTGCAGTGGGCAAGGCTGCTTTAAGGCCAGAACAGGGAAAGGAGAAGCCTCCCTGAGTAGCAGCTTTAGATTGCTCTAGATGGTGAAGGGATATTAACTGCATGTGGATTCCAGAATATGGTGGCGTTTTTAATTTCAGGAAGAGTTTCATGGTTCTTTCCATTGACCACACTGCCTGGACTCCTTAGTTGTGATGTCAGAAAATGAAAAGTGAGCAGTGCTTTATGATGTGGGGAAGCAAGAGGTGGGAGGTGGTGGGTGTGGTTAGGGAGGAGGTTGGCTGGGCAGAAGCCCAGGTGAAAGATACAGATGTTCTCCTGTGGGGCGTTTGATGTCCTCGCCCCCAGTTCACTTCTCATTGACATTCCCCTGCCCTAGCGTGCTCAGTTTTCATATATCTGGGGTGGCAAATATATTTTTGGATTAGCCCATACCACATAGGAAGGTGATTTTACATAGGAGAGTAAATAATATTTTACAAATGACTTTTGGGTTGCCTGTTTTTTCTTTGAGTTTCCTATCTCCCTACATTGGTGAACATTCCCGGGGAATAGATTATAAAGCAGGCCCTTGGTATTGTTGGAGTTTAGATTCACTCCTTCCCTTGTTCTCATGTAAAGGACTGAGGGGATGATTGCAGGCTCAAGAACAAGATTCTAGGTTACTGCTGTCTTAGCTGGCAGCTAGGGCCGTCGAAACCAAAAGCCTCCAAAGTCCTGTTCAGTGATGGTAAATATTTGAATGGATTGAACAGATCAGTGAGTGTATATTTAGAAAATCACTCAACCTCCGGGTGAGACTGTTTAGCTCATGCCTGCTGCTGCTGAGAGCACACCCAAGGTTATGTCCTCTTATTCCGTGATCAGCTGACATCACTTCCGTATGTACCCAGGGCTGCCCACACCCAGCTGTTTCCTGCTGTGGGTCGGGAAGTGTAGATCACTTCTCATAACCTCTTCATACCTAACAGTCATCCACCAGCATTCTGGGTTTGTTGGCCTCCCTCTCTGAGCCTCCTTGCAACTCAGCTGCCCTGTTGCTTCTAGATCTTGAGTTTGTCTTTGAGTCCCTGGCTTCTGCTTGGGAGTCCTGGCTTCCAGACCCACAGTTACTTCAGCTCTCTTGAAGCCACTTGAAATGTAAGCCCTGGGTTGTTGGTGTGTAAATCTGGCACTCACTTCTTCCACGTCAGAATCTTACTTGTTTTTCATAAAAATTTCTCCATATTTTGCCCTGCTGATGTGTGAAACCTGAGTCCATTTTCAGACTCAGTCTCATAGAACATAAAGCTTGACAAATTAATTTGGAGTTTTGAAAGCATGTATGTTTATTTTATATGGTAAGACAGTTTTGTAGAAAAATGCCTCTGCAGTTTATTAAAATGCAGTAGGAAAAAAATACGGTAGGAAAGTACTCAGAAGTATCTATGTGCCTTTTAGATTTTGTGAGCAGAGGTTGTCGGAATGAAAATCTGTTTTGGTAGCAACCCATTTAGTTAGAAGTCCATTTTCTGCTAGTTTCTTTTTAATCTTTCTCATCAGCTCTTTAAAAAAATTTTAAGTAATTTTTGTATTCAAGTGTAACATACAAAAGAGAAGTTCAGCTCAAAGTGAACACACCCTGTAAAAAATGAACACAATCCAAATCGAGAAAAGAAACAGAACATTGCAGACCCCCTGAGAAAACGCCTTGCGCTTCTTTCCAATGACTAAACCGCCTTTCCAAGGGTAACCGTTATTTTGATTCCCCAAATCACAGAATAATATTGCCTGTTTTTCAACTTTACCTCAATGGAATCACACAGTTATGTTCTCTTTTGTGTCTGGCTTCTTTCACTCAGCGTTTTGTTTATAAGATCCATTCATGTTGTAGTTTTCCATTCTCATGGCTGTGTAGTATTCCTCTAAGTATAGATCACAGTTTATCTCCATTCTACTGTTGGTAGATGTTGGGGTCGTTTGCAGGTTTCAGCTATTACAGACAGGGCTGTTATGAATATGTATGTATTTAAATTTCTGTTGGTTAGATACCCAGGAGTGGAATGACTGAATCGTCGCTTTAGGAGGCAGTGCCAGAGTGGTCGTACCAAATATACTCCCACCAGCCAAGTGTGACTGTTCTGGTTGTGCCTTGCCAATACTTGGTATTAGCTTTTTTTTCTTTTTATGTTACATTTACTCTGGTGGGTGTGTAGTGGTATTGTACTGTGGTCTGAATTTGCATTTTCACGGTATTGGCCATTTGAATTTCCTGTTTTGTGAAGTGCCTGCTCAGGTCTTTTACTCATTTATCTATTGGTTTATCTGCCTTTGTCTTATTATTTGTAGGGGTTCTTTATGTATTACAACTGTTTTCTTTCTTCAGTAGCTTTTGGTGTCCATATCTTTAATAATATCTCTAAGGTTAACCCACATGAACGCATTAGGGTTTTATATAGTACTTTGCCCTGGGATCTTTTATTCTTTGCTAGCTATTGTGAAGTTGGGGCGACATTCTATCAGTACTCATCAAAGGCACTGTTGGGATGTTGGTTCTGTGAATTGGGGCATAGACTCTTGGGGTTCTTGGCATAATTTGGAGTCAGATAAGAATAAAAATTGTTCATATCTAAGTGCTTACTATGTGGTATGTACTATTCTGAGTATTTTTCATGGGCTAGGTCATTTATTCCTCAGAGAACCTCAGAACACTATTACTATTATTACCTCCATTTTCAACTAGGGAGATTGAGGTCCAGAGAAGATTCGTAATTGCCCAACATCATACAACTGAGAGCTCTGCCTGTAGAGCCTGTGATTTTAACCATTGTACATAGAAAGTTGCATTTCCCAAAACTACTGTTTTATTAATGCTGCCTGGAATTGTGCCTGGCACCTAGTAGGTGCTCAACAAATACTGGTCAAGTGAAAGAATTTGATAGTGGTGAATCGTATAAAGGCTGTGCTCAACAGGGAACTTTGTCCTGGCAGTGGAATATGTTGTATGGAAAATGATTGTGTTCCATCCTTATGCGTCTGTCGGAGTAGGCATTGTAGTGAATCGTTGTGGACTGAGTGAATCAATCATTGTGAACCCTGCCTGGCTGATGGGGTGAACTCAGAGGATTCTGCAGGGACCAAGGCCTAGGCGGACACATCAGGGAGAATTCAGAGTCAGGCTCGCAGCATCCCGTTTGTACAACCACGAGTCAGCCTCGCTGGTGGTAGCAGAGCGGGGTTGGATGTCAGCAGGCAAGGCAGGTCCCGATTATAGGCGGTCGGGTCAGAAGAGGTCCCAGCAGCAGTGCAGGGCTGGCAGGATTCAAGGTCAGGTAATCCAGAGTCACAAGGTGGCACGCAGTGAAAGTTCAGGCTGGCTAGAGAAAGTGCCAAGCAGTGCTTGGAGGGAGCTGTTGCCCGAGCTGTGTTCCCTTCCTGAATGAGGCCTTTCATTTCAGACTGCTCAGAGTGCATGGGAGAAATAAACCAGACCTCATAACCAGTGACTTATCCTGTGCTGGAGCCAGAAGAAACCTTCATAAATGTCTTGTCAAACCCATTTAACAGATGAGGAAATTAAAGCTTAAGTGAGAAGTTATTCAGCAATTGGAAGAGCCAGCTTTGGAACCAAGGGCTGCAGAATTGTTCCCATTTTCACATGCTTTCTGTTGAAAATTTAGAGGTAATTGGGATTGTGGTACTGAAAGGAGAAAAGGCTTCAAGAGAAAGGGTGAAGAGGACTCGAATAAGGGGGGGGAAAGGAGGAATCAAGTGACCACACTACAGGCTTGGAGAATGTCAGCATGGGTGACAGGAATTTAGAGAAGGAAGCTGCTTGGATGACGCCTGCAGTCTTGACTCTAGAATGTAAGCTCTGTGCGGGCATAGTCTTTTTCATTTGTATTGAAGGGTGGCATACAGGAAAGTGCACAGAAGGCAAGAACTTTTTAATCTGTCTTGCTTACCAATAATGAACAGATCCTCACCTTAGTAGATCCTCAACACATAATTGTGGGATGAATTTGAACATGAGCCAACAGTGGGATATCTAAGCGTGCTGACCAACAAGAATTCCAAGATCACTCATGACTGAAGGTGTGGGAATTGCATCCTTCAGGGGGAAGGAATGAAGCCAGTGGGCTGAAGGTACACCCAGGGGTCGAGCCAGAGGAACAGGGGTCTGGGATTGGTTAGTATAAGTACGAACAGAGATGTGAAAGTTGCAGGGTAGGTAGTCTCAAGATAATACCTGTACCTAAAAAAAGGTGAGGGGTTTTGAGAACGGGATGATGAGTAGCGTCCAATTCAAGAAGAAGGGTGAGGTCTGAGGAAGGGACACTGGAATTGGCAGAGTGGTGAAGCCAAGACTTGAACTCAGCCCTGTCTGACATCATTGTTGACATCAGAAAGAAAGAAATGTCGGTAGCGTGGCGAGATAGTACAGGGCCAGAACTCAAGATCGTGGGAAACACATCTGATACAGCCAGAGCTATTAAATGCTAAGCCGTGAGGCAGTAGGACTAGCAGATTCCTGTAGCACAGATCATTTTAATGCGTCATGGAAGTCCCGAACTTCAGTGTGTCCTGGAAGTAGGGTTGGGATCTGCCCTATAAAGCAGAACGAGAAGAGCACCTCAAGTGGAGGAAGCAGGGAGACAGTAGAGGACTTGCTGGACAGGATGAGAATGCACGGAGACAACAAAGAGGCAAGAACGATGCGGCAGAGGTTATGTGGGGAAAGTGGGAAATACGATTAGCACCTCTATTGTTTCCTCCCTTTTAAAGTTAGGTGATCAAGATATGACGATCAGGAAGCTTAAGTAAACTACATCTAAATACCCAGTAACCTAACTCAACGGGCATATTTTTAATTCCTAGACCCCAAAGAATCACAGGACAACCCTTTGCCCTCTGAGTATTGGTAGAATATTCTAACATGGGCACTGATGGTTGTAAAGAGCTGGCTGCATTTGACAGACACACCTGGCTCAAATGTAAGTGTGGCTGTTTCTAAGTCATGTGCTGGAGAATCAGAGCCTGCATTCAGATTAGCCAGTATTTGTTGAGCTCCAGCTGAGGGCCACACCTCATGCTAGATGCTGAGTTATAAAGACACAAAGGTTGAGATCTTCTCGAACGTCAGATTTGACCCTGGGCTGTTTCTAGGCACACCTGAATCTTAAAGACGTGACGTCCTTTTCTCAGAATCTGGGCAGATATTGGGCTGAAGACTGAGAAAGTGGATATCCCTTTCGCCTGCATCTCATTCTCTGCTACTTCCTTACAAATGCAGAGCTGTTGATACTCTGCCCAAGGTGCAGGCAGGTCTATACTTTCAGACATAGCCCCTCCTGAAAACAGCAGTTTAGTGAGTTCTTATGTACCACCCCAAGGTTGACGCCAAATCTCAAGAAAATATTCAGAAAAGACTGTTAAAGGTTATATGCAGCTAACTTCCCCAAATCTGGGATGCCTGGGAGCTGTTTATTTCAGGGAAAATGCCTAGAGCATCCCCACAGGATGCTAACGAAGGACACAAGTGTGCAGAACAGGGATACTCCACGGAGAGAATCAGGTGCCGGCCACCCATGCCTGAGCCAAGGCAGAAAGTCCCAGTGGGAAAGGCCAGAGACCTTAGCAGTTTCTGAGTATCCGGGCTTTCCTAGCAGAAGTGGAAAGCATGAGGCCTCACCCTACCTACCTTGAATTCTGAGGTGCTGAAAGGAAAGCCAGGAGTCTGAAGGAGGCTTTGGATCTCCGCAGGCTTGTACCTGTATCTCTGGCTCCGCAGTTATCCAGCTCCACAGCAAGTTCCCTTGTATGCACCCTAAGTCTGGCACCGAACCTAAGAGGCAGGATTCAGGGAACCTTATGGTATCCAATCAAATAATAATTCTAGCTAAATTGACAGAGCTGTAACTGTGTTCTAGGTGCTCTTCTAAGTGTTTTCTTTGTGTTAAGCCATTTAAACCTCACAATAACTCTGTGGGATAATTGTTATCTTTGACAGATAAAGAAACTGATTCTGAGAGATCAGGCAGAGGCAGAGGTGGAATTTGAACCAGTCTGACTCCAGAGCCTGCAGTCTTAAGGGAAGCAGGCCCCAGTGGGATGTGCAGGAGCCACGGGAGGCCAGAGCAGAGAGGTCAGCTGCTGACCAATTGGATTCCTAGATCCGGTTTCCCCCTGTTGGAGCCAGCTACCCCCGCTTCTGCAGGGAGGGCATTCCTGCCCTGCTTTATTTCCAAGTTTGCCAGAAGGATTAGCTCCTTTCTCAAGTCAAAACAAGCCAAACAGGTAAAAACCAACAAACAACCCATGACTTCCAACAGAAAAGCCCTGTGGCCTCTCCAGCGGGAAGGGAGATATCTGCTGGGGAGGCTTGAATGCCCAGGTTATGTCCAAGTTGTTGGCATGTATGTCTGAGAGGGGCCCTGAGAACCCCTCATTTTGCAGTTCAGAACACTGAGACCCGGCCCCTGGTGGCACTCAGGCACTGCAACAGCCTGACTTCTCTATCCCACTTCCTGTATGCCATGTAAAATTTAATAGTGGCCTGGACAAACTCATGGGGAGTCGAGAGACCTGGGGTCTGTTCCCGGTTCTGCACGAGCTAGCTCTGGGACCTTGGGCAATTCTGCTTTCCCATCTATAGGATAACAAGATTGAATTTGAACAAGGGTTTTCAAAAATACATATATATTTTATTGCAATACAACATTTCCTTCAAACAGAATGTTACCCAGCGGCACAGAATATGAGACAATTAAAAGCAAAGGTATAAATTTTCAAAAAAAGAAAGAAGAAAAACTTGGGCCAAATTCCTCTGCGAATTGCTCCCTCTCTCTGCCCGGCTCTGCTTCCTGTAATTCAAGTTGCCTGTGCTCCTTCCATTCTTATCGAAGGTTTTGGATTCTTCAGTCCCCCTCAGGGTCCACCCCTTCATGGAGCCTCTTTGCCCCTAGGAACTTGCAGGTTCCTGTTGCTTTTATTAACTGTGTCAATCGTTGGTCTCCCACATACTTGCCTAGAGTTGAGCTTTAAAAAAATTTACATATATAAGATATTTGCATACACACGGCATTTATCATATACAGATGTCAAATATTTACGTATTAATTTACCTATATATTCTGTGTGTGCGTGTGTGTGTACCTATAATTATCATGCTTCCAAAGTGGTAGTTGAGGCCATTTAAAGAAAGACCTTCTCTTTGTGCTCCCCGCTACCAGGCCGTAGTAAAGGTTTTTGATGGTGGGGCTCATCATCAGTGTCCTGAGAATCTGATCTGTGTCAGGTACTTAGTAAATACTTGTGTTAAGTGAGTATTTTATTTAACACCCATTTGTACCTGGTAAGCCCTGGCTCTTGGTTCTGCCACACACTAGCTGCATCATTTTGGGAAATATACTTAACTGTTCTTATCTCTAAAATGGGCTTGAGAGTGCATTCAGCAAGTGTTTACTGAGTGCCTATAATACACGAGTCACTATTCTAGGTCCTGGGAATTCAGCTCTTTACGAAACAGAGAGAGCCTGTATTCCAGCCAGTTTTCAGGAAGAGCCACGGGATTGCTGGCAGAAGAGAAGAGGCCCCTCTGCCCGGTCCCTTCTTGTTGGTTCCTGCAACAGGATAGAGACTGTCCTCCTGGCCGGTTTGGAGCGCAGTGATTCCCTGGGTGGGATTTCAGCTGTGAGGTGAGAAGAAAAAGAGTAGGAAAAGCTCTCCAGGTTGGACTTACTAAGAACAACCAGCCCCTTCTTGAACCATATGCGGTGCCTGACCCTGAGATTGCGACCCTCTCCTCACACAGCATGGTCCCATTGGGCAGGAGGGCAGCACCGTGAAGAGATGCGCCAGGCTGGGGTTGCCAGTCCCAATGCCTGCCTGTGATGCTGAGTTGCACTGGCTTTCTCAGACTCCTGTGCTTCCGTAGTGAAGGGTTGCCTGGCACGAGTGCAGGGGTGGTTTGGCTGGTACGGGCAATGGGTTTTCATTCTCTGGGAGTTGCAGAGGCTACAGTCACACAAAAATGGAAGGAAGAGACCCTGTGAGACACCCCAGAGAGTCACCTCCCCAGCAGGTGCCAGAGGAAGGACACTAGAGCCTCCGCTGAGCTCCAGACAGATCTTGGGTTAAGTTCCTCCCACAAGAGGCTTGGGTACAATGGAGATTGGTGAGTAGATTTGCTGATAGTTTGAGTTTAGCTTTGCCTCATGCTAAGACAGTGGCTGTTTCATGAACACACATTCCCTCTGTGCTTCCCTCTCTGCTTCCTTCTTTCTTCCTTTGGCTGATATTTTACCAACCCTCTCTAAGCAACTGTTTTCAGTTTGGGAAGTCCCCACTTCCAGGATATTCTGTTTGGGGAGAAGAGAGAGGATGCTGTGTCCAGGTCATCCAGGGTTTGGCTCTCTGGCTGTGGTCTCCTCCGACCACCGTGCTGGAACTCAGAGCCCACACCAGCATCTCTCCCAGGGATGTCCAGAGAAGTTTCATCCTCACTTAGGGTAAATTTTACGTCACCTTTGCTATGCCTCAGTTTCCTCATCTATAAAATGGAGCTGATAATTGTACCAACAGTGTAAGAGTACTGAGAGGATTAAATGAGCCTGTAATGTGCTTAAAATAGCATCTGGCTCATAGTGAGTGCTGTCTGTAATTCCTGTGTTATCACAGGTGTTATTATTCGTGGGCTTGTTTGGCTCTATGGGCAAGATGTGTGTCGTAAGTAGTTCTGTAGCCTCAGTGCCTAGACTGGTGCCTGGTACTTGGCAGGCTTTCCATAATTATGTGCTAAAAGAGCGACCTCAAGGATTTAGATCACGGTGCGGGGGGCAGACTCACCCTATGGAAAGGTATTAAGTGATGCAGTTAGGCAGGATCAGGGGGTTACAGTAGTGGGAGAATAGTGAACATGGAGATTGGAGGGGCAGATCGCAACCAGATGCTGGAGAGCCTTGAATGTTAGGAGAATGCGTAGGAACACTGGAGAACCGTGGAAGGTTTAAGAGCAGGGGAGGGATGTGTTGAGCCAGAATTTCAGGAAGGGCCTGGTAGAGGTCTCTAGAGTAGATTGGCCAAAAAGAAAAAAAAACAAAAAAAGATTGGCAAAAAGAGAGGTTAGGAGGTTGTCGGGGACACACAGCCAGTAGCTGCAAACTGTGTGGGCAGGCGGTGCTGAATCTGCTCCCCCTCCCTTCGCAGCTCCGCGGGAACCAGGCCAGCACATTGTGACCTTCTCCCCCATCCAGCGCTGGTACTTGTCTATTTGTGTCCCACTCACTCTGACACACCTTTCGTAGGTTGCCAGGTTACCACAGCCCTGTGCGGCGTGAGTCCTTGTGTCGCAGCTCCTATGCCACTTAATCACCCCCCTCCAGCCTGTGTGTGTGTGTGTGTGTGTGTGTGTGTGTGTGTGTGTGCGCGCGCGCGCGCGCATGTGTGTGTTTATTATTTTAATCTTTAAGTGAGAAACAGCAAGGCTGCTGGAAGTAGGCCATGCGCTTTTATTTGCTCTTCTCACCAAGGACAAGCATGTTCCCAAGCCCTGGGAGCGGAGACCTGGAGCCCCAGGGGAGGGTGGCGTGAGGCAGGATGTGGAGAAGAGACGGACCCCGCCCAGGGAGGCGCGGCAGCAGCCATCTTGCGTGGCCACTGCGCAGCCTTCTTGTGCGTCTTTGTCGGCCCCGCAACGTGTTCTTCCTGGGTACACGCGGCGTCTTGACAGTGCTTGTGGCTGTAGAGCCGCATCCTGGCCCCGGGAATCCTGCCCTGTTGTGAGGTAGAGCGTTTGGGATGAGGACGTTGCTCTTAGTGAAGCTGTGTGAAATGCCTACTGTGTGCACAATCTTGTATCCGGTCTCCACTGCCACGGGCCCCCTGAGAGCAAAAGCAGTGTCCCAGTTCCTGCCCCAGCCGTGAATGCAATAACAGTCACTGCCATTTATTGAGTGTTTACACAGAGCAGTGTGCTAAGTGCTTTGCATATATTATCTCACTTAAGCCTCACGATAACCATGTGTGGTAGTTGGTATTAGCACTGTTTTATGGATGAAGAAACGGAGACAAGTGGAGGTGAATCAACGTGCCTGGGGTGCCCAGCCAGTACACCCCGAGTCCTTCTGACAGTGCGCCCAGCCCCAGGGCCCTCCCAATGGCGCCCACAGCAGAGGATTCAGTGTTTGGAGTTTGGGGGGTTCAGTGGGTTGCTCTGCCACTGGCTGGCTGAGTCCTTTGACCCAAGTTCTAGCTTTTCTCATTTGCTTATCTGTAAAATGGGAATAATTATATATGCTTCACATGATTTCACTGGGGATGAAATAGTATGGTTTGTCATAAAAATACCCTGTAAACTAGAAGGAGTTTTATCTACATTGTACCCCATTCAAATGAGTCCATAGTAAAAATCTGTTGAAAAAAATATTTACTTGCAAGAAAAAACAAATGTGCTTGGCTTTTTAGTTTTTTTAAAGACACATGGTTAGTGCAGCCTTTATTTATACAAGAGAGGAGGTGGGAGGGAGTTTTGTAAAAGAGGAAGGGAGGTGGTTAGCATATATGGCACAGTGGCTAAGGGTCTGGGCCTTTGAGTCTGAGGCTTTGAATCGACTTACTGGCAGTGTATCCTTGGACATGTTAGTGAACCCTCTCTGCAATTTAGTTCCTGACTTGTCGAGTGGAGTTAACAGCAGGGCAGACTGTATACTGCAGTTGTAAGGTCTGAGTGAGCTGTGATGCCTGCAGAATTCCCAGCACCAGGCCTGACAAGTGCTGGGTGCTTAATGCAGCCTGAGGCTAATGTTCTTGAAGAGGATGATGCATTGTTGGGCCTAAGAAAGGCCAGGGGGATCCTAGTTTGGGGCTTGGCCTTACACAGAGACTCCCTCAGGAGGGGGGATGAGGGGGGCAGATGTGTCTGGTGGGTCTGTGGGACCTGGGTGTAGGAAGCTCAACCACTACGAAAGGCTCTCAGCCAAATGGAAACTCGGCTTCTGTTCCTCATCTCCCAAAAGCTGGGGGTCAGGACTGGGGGACTCAACGAGGATTTAGAAGGAGGCATCCTCTACGCAAATTCCCCTGTGGGCCTAAGGGGGGCGGCTGTGTCACAGAGGTCAGCTGGCCAGATTCCAACCTGGGCCTGAGCAGGGGAGGGACTCGTTCCAGAGGGAAGCTTGGCTTCATCGTCTTGGCCGAGGTGCAAAGTTTACTCAGAAAGAGTCCCTGCCATTTTTAAACTTGTTACTTGGTTTTGTGTGTGAGAGTGTAAAAGGAGATTGGGGAGCCAAGAATTGGGGGTGGGCGTGGGGATGGGAAGGAGACTTGCTGTGCTACATTGATGTATTTTTGGAACAGAGGCGGTGTGCAATCACTCTGGGTCTAGCCTAGAGGTAGAAAGTGGTCAATCAGAAGCATCTGAGCATTTTCTGAGTCCAAAATTGAGAGGTACAGACTGGAATCTAGGATATTTAGAAGCAGGCCCCAAAGCATTTGTGCTGTGTTTAGATTCCTGTGTTATTTGTCTATTATCTGGCGGACAATTCCTGGAAATGAATGTGCCATACATGGTGGTAGAAAGGGGTGGAAGACGCATTCCACGTCCATGCGAAGTTTCCTTGTGGTTAGGCTGTTTTATAACTGTTCCCAAATCATGTTAGTGCTGGGAGCTATTTTAGAAGCTCCTTTGGTTATGAACCATATCTTATATTTAATTGTGATTCTCTTTCCTCTCCTGTCCTGGATTGAACAGCAGCCTCAACAAACACTGTGTGGCCGAGATTGTCCCGGGTATTGCCAGTACTTCAAAGACTCAGGAGGTCCTTGGTAGGCTGGACCCAGGACTAGAACAGCCTCCGAAAGACCTCAGGCCTTGCCTTCCCTTGTGCAGTCACCATTTTTTGCAACTCAGAAGCACCCTGTTTGTGAGCACTGCTTGGAGTACATCAAATAGCAGGAAAATCCCCTGGAGCTAGTCACCAAGGTGGAGGGGGTTGCCTGCCTCTTTTCTGAATAACAGTAAGAATTGCAGCACCTCAGGGCGCAGGTGCCTGGAGGCAAGGAAAGGTTCCATCTTTCCACATGCTTCCTAAGGGCCGCAGCTGCCACTGCTTTGCTTCTTCTCTCCTGCTACGCTTATGGTGAGGACTGCGGTCTACTCTTTAGTTGAGGTCTATAGTTTGTAGTCATGGGTTGCTCTTAGAAGCACTGGTCTTTGATTCTCTGGGAGAGGATGAGGTTTGACATGGGCCTTCCCACCTGTGAAATGGGGAACAGCTCGTTTTTATCTTCTCCATTCTCAACCTCATATGGGGTTGCAAGGAAAAGGAAACCACATAAAAGATCTCCAAGGTTAAAAGTTGGGGGTTGTACTATTTTTAGGCCAGAGTGAACTGTCCTGACCATGTTCCAGCCAGAAAGTAAGGAGATTGCTGATACTCGTGACAGCAAAAAAGGTTGGATGTCCCTTGATATTTGCTTGGGGACTCTATTCAAAAGCCAGAGTAAGAAGAGTCAATTCATATTTGACAAGAATGAATCAAAAAGAGGAGAGCCTAGCAGAAACCTCAAAGGAAAAATGTGGACAGGGAAGGAACTGGGATTAAGTGAACCCTGTTTCTCGTGTGTTTCTGCAAGACTTGGGAGTGGACGTGTTGACAGGGAGGCCTAATCTAGCTTGATCAGCTAATCAGCAAGCATTGATTGGGTATCCCCTATGGAACTTTTTTTGTTTAGCTTTGGGAAAAGTAAAAAAAAAAAAATTCTAAAGCTTGCCTTTTAATTAATAAATGACCCTTTTTCTTTTCATTTAACTTTTTATTTTGAAATTATTTCAAATTTAGAGGACAGTTGTAAAAGTAATGCAAACTACATGCAGAAAGTTCCAACCTACCCCTCCCCACAAATACACAGATCCACCATTTCTAACATTTTGCCACCTTTGCTTTATCATTCTTTCTCATCAGTCTATCTCTACTGCTCTTTCTGTTTTCTGAACAATCTGAGAACAAGTTGCACCCATCATGCTGCTTGAACACAGTGTTTCCGTGTACATTTCCTGTGAACAGGGATATTCACTTATATAGACACCTGAAGTGCAGTTACCAAGTTCAGAAAAATTAATGTTGATGTAAAGATTACATTCTATATTCCAGTTTTTTTCTTATTCCCAATAATAGTCCTTTGAGCCTTTTCTCCTCCATTCATAGTCCAGTATTATGGATTATACTTAAATTTCATTATCTCTTTAGTATCCCTCCTTTCCTCTCTCCCTTCCTTGTGGAAACATATATACAACATAAAACTTTCCATCCCAGCCCCTCCCAGGCATACAAACCTTGGCATTAATCATATACACAGTGTTGTAGTTCCCTCACCAACATCCATTACTATTACTCTCCCTTCACCTCAAACAGAAACCCTGCACTCAGTTTGCATTACTTCCCAACTGCCTGGCCCCATTTTTGAGAATCTTAGACTCTAATTGGAGGCACTGGATGAGCACCTGTGACATGAGATATTGACAGCGTATTATTATCAGGTTCCGAATAGTAGCTCAGGGTTTTAAGTGTTGCTGCCCTTGGAGAAGGGAGGGACTGTTGTCACCAGTGTGTGGCCTGCAGGATTGCCATCTCTGTCACCTGGGAAGGAGAGGAGATGAAAGGTAGACATGCTGCTTGCTGTAGTAGAGATCGTGGGTCTCGGATAATAGCCTGGTGACATCGGTATAAAAGCTCCTTCGAGCTACTTGATTTTGGCTGGGTGGAAAGGATCCGTGCAGTGAGCACTCAGAAAAAGGAGCAGGTGAGCCTCGGAATCAGGCAGGACAGGGTCAGAGTCCCATCTAGAAGAAATTGAGCAGACTGATGGAGAGAATATATGCAAAAGTATCTGGCTTAGTGTTTTGCTTATAGGAATAATGCATCAAAGGCTTATTGTTATATTTCTACCGTCAAAACTAAGGGACTCCTGAAGAAGACACCCTAATAAGGGTTTTTTTTTTTTTTTTTTAACATGGGCAGGCACCGGGAGTTGAACCAGGGTCCTCTGGCATGGCAGGCGAGCATTCTTGCCTGCTGAGCCACCGTGGCCCGCCCCCTAATAAGGTTTTAAATGTGGTATGTTAAGGGTTGGGATGGGACTGGAGAAGTAGGAGCATCCACAGGGATGGACTAAGCAAGAGAGAGGGAGAAACCCTTGGGGAAGGAAGATTCTGCTGGGAGTAATAGTTTTGCTATACTTTGGACTGTCAGGTCATACTTTGGGGTGTTGTCTCAGTTCTTGATCCCAATTAGGAAGGAAAATGTTGAGTTAGAACATGTATGGGAGAGAACTGCTGTCGTATGAAGAATGGTTGAAAATGGGAATACGTACCCTGGAGAGGGAAGGATTTGGGAGAGGGTTTGCTGGGCATGGATTGTGTATTTAAAGGGCCACCATGTGAAGTAGGAATCAGACTTACACTGCGGCACTCCAGAGGGCAGCACGGGGGCCAGTGGGTAGCAGTGACAGGAAGGCAGAGGTCAGTACAGAGTGATGAAAAACTTCCCAGCCATTTGCGATGTGAAGAAAGCGAGGAAGGGAAGATGGCCCTGTGAAGTTGTGAGCTTCTTTGGCGGGTGCCACAGTGTTTGTACGTAAGCTGGATGACCATCACTGAGGGATGCTCATGATAAGAACCAGTAGCAATTATTACCGCTTGCTGAATATTTGCCGTGGGATTGTTATTACGTGCTTTACCTATATAGCATTGTGAAGAGGTGCAATTAGCTTATTAGCCCCTCCTTTATAGATGAGAAGTTTAGGCCGAGAGATGAAGTGACCCACCCAGACCCTCACCTGTTGAACTTGACCTCAGGGCTGACCCTCCTTTTATTGGGTGAAAGGTGCCCAGATGTTCTCCAGGGTGCCCTACAGCACCAGGATTCTAAAAACTCCAGCTGGCAGGCCATTTGAATGGGGTTGGGAGACTCTGTGTTGGGTTCAGGGTAGTAATAGTGGTTACTGCTCTCGGGGTGACATGGTTTTGGAGGCTTTTGACTGACTGTGAGGCCAGTGAAAGGAGCTCTGCGAGCAGGGGTTCCATCGGCTGATAGGAGAACTGAACTGGGGAGCCCCAGTCTTGTCTCATGTCCTTCCTTCCTGTACCCTGACCCCCTAGGGGCTCCGGGCTCTGGGAACCACCGGCCATGTGCTGCTTTTCCCTGTCAACATCTCTGTGTGCCCCCACTGTGTTCTCCTGGTAGCCCTGACTCTCCAGAAGGGCAGAAATGGATATCCAGGGACCTCGGCCTGGAGGGGTGGCAGAGCTCTTGTCATCCTGTTTGAGTTGTGAGGGTGGGTTTGAGCCAGCCGTCCTCTTAGTATCCTGCGTACCCAATTGACCAAACTGGTGACTGGGAGAGTCCCTGCGGGTCAAGGATAGAGGCCTCCGAAGAGTGCCTTGCTCTGTGCCTGGGACAAACAGGCCTAGGCACGTGTGTCTGTGTTCTGTTTTGCTTTAAATTAATACATGACCGATTCTTTCTGTAGGGCACTCCTGCCCGTTCTTTCTGCCCACCCTGGCCTCTGAAGGCTCTGAAGGTTTTGGAAGAGAGGGTGTTAGAAAGGGATGGGGAATACCTCCCACCCCAAATCAGGTTTATATGGCATTAGAGCAAACTTGTAAGTATCGCCTTTTGCTTTTTAATGGCCCAGCCATTGTTGCTGCTTGCTTTTGGGGAAAGAGCTTTGGTTTCAGAGGCCTGTACTAGATCCCAACCTGAGAGTAACGGCCATCTGCTGGTCCCAGAGGGCTTCAGAGAGCTGGGCTCTCCAGAGGAGTATTGTTCCAGCACCTTCCCTCAATAAACAAGGCAGTCATGACTGCCTCTCACCCCAGAAGATTCTGGTCAGTAGCCCCTCTCCACTTAACCTGTCTGTATGCAGAAACGGCAATTCATATCATCAAAGAAGATTTTGCAGACCTTTGTTTATGGTAAGGTTCATAATAGGAAAACAGTATGAAAATGTATTCCAGGTATTGTAAAAGAATACAATGTTAAATATGCCCTTTTAGAGTGCCCCCAGACCTCAGATGGGGTGGTTGGCCCTGGAGGTCTCATTTCTGCTCCAGCTCACGCTATGGCTGGCCCTTTACTGAAAACTCGAACTGTGTCCTGTCTTTTTCCTCTTCTCTCATGTCAGGCTGCGGGTACAGACATGCCTCTGTATGGGGAATAAAGCAGTTCAGAAATAAAAGCTCAAGTCAGAGTTGTTTGGGGAACCCTCTGTCCTACTTGTCTGTCAGATTCCTGTGGTCTAGATCTGACTCAGCGAAGGAAAGCCATAGTTTGTTCCGGGGCAGAAACTCCATTTTTTAGTCACAGGGTGCTAAGCTCGTGTGGTCACGCAGAGGTCAGTAAAACCCCATGAGTCATTAGTTGCTCAGGTTCTAAGAACCCTAGAGACATCTTCTGCCCAGAGCTTCCCTCCTTTAGGAGGAGAAGGCACACCAAGAGCAGCAGCCACCTCAAAGTGCAGCAGCCTGTGCCTGGACGGCATCTGGCCAAGACAGCACTCCCCTCCCCCACCCCCGGCCTGGCCTGGACTGCAGGTTCCAAGGTGTTTCTGGGCAGGGATAGGGTAGTGCTCTCCTAAGTCCACTCACGTGGCCCAGCCACGTGGCTGCACCACACTCCATCTCTCTGGAAGTTATTTCCATCCGTTGTCAGGGCCAGGATTTCAAGAGCCTCCAGCCAAGAGGTGTGTTGGGTTACTCCCTGAGGCCCAAGAAGACTTTGCCCCCCTGCTTTGTTGGACAGAGCTGGAAGCCCCTGGTCTAGCAGCTTTGCCACGTGGCTGGTGGAGTGGCCATGTTCTTTCAGCCCTTCGTCAGAAAGCAGGTGCTGGTCCCCTTGCCAGGCTAGGTTTTGTGTGGGGCTGAGCCATGAGCCTTCTGGGGTGGGAGCTTGGGTTTAATGATCAGTAGCCTGGGACGAGATAGCTGTGTGTTGGCCTCCTTCACTTTCCCAGGAGGTGATGGGAGCCAGCCTGAGCAGGACACGTTGGAGCCTGGATTTATGGCCCGGAGACATACTAACTCAGTCTGCCTGGGAGAAACCATCTACTAACAAGCAGGGCATGTTGGTGGCAAAATCTACCTTCCCAGTCCTGACCATACTCTGAAAACAAACTTGGCCCCTTTCCTTAGTGCTGTCAGGCATAGTCCCTGTTGGTGATGGTGCTTGCTTCCATTCATGCCGCAAACTTAGGACATTTTTTGCCTTCGTTCATGCTTCTTCATCCTGGTGAGTCCTGCATTCTCAGAGCTGATGTCTGCCAGGCCACTCACTGTCCTTTGCCTGGCTCTGGCTTGGTTTCCCTGTCCATGTCGCCGTCCACATCTCACTTCAGCCTGGGCCTACCCTCCAGCACAGGCTGTCCCCAGCCCTCGACTCTCAGTTTTTCACTTGGCATCTCGTGCTGCGTTGTGCCCTTGGAGTGCCTGTTATCACTGCTGGGCCTTTTTCCTTTCAGCTCAGCAGCTTGGGTGTGTGCCTTGGCTGCTTGGTCTGGGTGTCTAATGGGAAAACCTCCTTGGGGGCTCCAGGGTAGTTTCCCCAGCAGACTGACAAGATGTGGTCCTTATGGCTGAAGACTGACTACAGCAATTATCATTGCTCTGAGCTCTTAGCATCACATTACTTTGGGGGCCTTTTGTTCACAGTTGCCTTCGGACAGCTAATCTACAAGGACCATTTTTGATAGTCCCCCCAACTCAGCACATTTTCAGAGTATTTGTGATTATATATATTTGTAGTGTCTGTATTTATATTTCTTCTTGAAGTGTCTGAGATTAGAAGTTCATCTCTTCCTTACCAAGTACCGAACTGTCCAAGTAACTTGGCTTTCACTCTGCTTCTCCAGCCTTCTTACTCTAAGCCCTTCTCTGTCTTTGGACATAGCGCTTTGAATGCACCTGATCTGCCTACTTAGTCTTGTTAAGATAAAAAGCAAGGCATAGTGGTACCTGACTAGTACTTGGATGAAAGACGTAAGGATACCAGGTAGCCAGATCTTTCCACCTGATGATAGTAGGTCTTTTCTCCATTGCCTGGGATGGTACCTTGCAGAGTCATCGTCACAGTGGTAGCCGGCTTTAATTGAGCTTTGTGTTGAGCATTGTGCTGATGGCTTATTGGATCCGATGATATTCTCACAAAAATTCTGTGAGGTGTGGATGAAACTAGAAACTTAGAAAGTTTGTGACTTGTTCAAGTTTATATAAGTAACGAAGAGGCTGCATCAGTCTTCTGATTCAAATCTGCGTCATTTTAGAGTCTTCAGTTTTTAATCATTACATGTACTGTCTTTGTTTAGTGGTATGTACTCAATAAATGTTTGTTGAATGGCAAGATTGCTCTAACAGTTTGACCAGTCTCCATGTTATCACTAATAACGACGGTGATAGCAACCAACATTTTTGAACACTTACAGAGCTAGGCTCTATATTAAGCGATATACATAAATTAACTCATTTACTTTTTGCAGCTCAGTGAGAATGGTTATTCTCATATTGCAAATGAGGAAACTGAGGCTCAGAGAGGCTGAGTAACTTGTCCTGGGTCACTCAGCCAAATCATAATAGGCTTTGAATGCAATTATCTGTGGAACAGTAGGAATCTGTCCTCTTCATCAATAGTTGTAGTCTCCAAAAAACGAGACGAATTTTTACTTCTGTCCCTTTCTTTGTGCTCTCCCCTTCCTTAACTTGTGATGCTTTTCTTTGTCTACTCTTGCTCATCATGTTCTTTTGGAGACGCCTAGACTAGGCCCCTCCTCTCAGGCACTGCTGATCCACACTGAGCTCAGTTTGTCCTAATGCTCTTTCCTCTTTTATGGATCGCACTATCGACTCTTCCATTTATATTTTTCTAAACTTTATTTGTAGACAAATCCTCATGTTAAAAGCATCCGATTTAAGATTAGTGCTCTGTACTCATAACAATAGACCTATTTGTCTCTCTTATTTCTGATCAAAGGAATGGATCAAGGAGCCTCGAAAAAGACCTCTACATTTCTGGACATCTAATTTATGACAAAGGTGGCCCTACTGAGCAGTGGGGAATAGTTTTGATAAACTGTGCAGGGTCAACTGGATAGTGACATGAAAAAATATGACTCTCAACCACTACCTCGTGCCATATACAAAAATAGATTCTAGGTAGATCATCAATCTAAATGTGAAAATTGAAACAAAATAAAATTTCATCTGGAAGGTAATATAGGAGAATATCCTCATAATCTTGGGACAGCTAAACATGTCCTAAACAGGACACAGAAAGTACCAACTATCAAGGGAAAGATTGATGAGCTGGACTACATTAAAATTAGGAATTTCGGATCATTGAAAGACAGCAGTGTAAGAGAAAAGGCAAGCAGAGTGGAGACAATCCATGCGGTACTTATAACTGGCAAATGGATTTGTATCCAGAATGTATAAAGAACTCCAACAAACCTGTAAAAAAAAAAGGACCCATCCCTGCTAAATGGGCAAAAGAACGTCCATACGTAAAAATCGTGAGCTGTACAGTTTTCTTCTCCCCGTTCCAGATTTTAACCAATTTGTCCTGGATCATTGGCACAACCTGGTGGCTGGCCTTGGGAACTGTCTAGTCTGGTGGCTCTTGTCGTTTTCTCTGTGGACCCTGTGCCCTTCCTGTCCTATGTCTTTCTCGCTCAGCTGTTTGTCTGCCACAGGTGCCTCCTTTCCCACGAACACATATGTGGCCTTTCTCCTTTCCTTGGCTTTTTAAACTATTGATCAGCTGTCTTAAGACTATTTCTCTCCGGCTTCTTTCTCTTCTTCCCTTTTCATTTTCCTTTTGTCGCCTCCTTGTTTAACCTAAAAATTTAATACTGTAAAAGCTATGCTAAAATATCTCCAATTCTTTGGGGAACATGCTTATTCTTTGGGGCTGCAGAGGCTAGAAGTTACCTAGAGAGAGAGGGTTCAGCTCGTTTACTTTCGAGTTGTCTAATTCTCCATAGGTGACATGAGAGATGAATCAAGTAGAGTAGATCGCAGCTTGGTTGTAGTGTTTGTGGAGGCGCCTCTTCCTTGGATGCGCGGCTGGGTAACGATAATCTCTTCCAGTCCTGGCCCCAAAACCCTGAGCTGGCCCTTTGAGGATGTCCAGAGCAGCAGCTCTCAAGGGGGAGAGGGGCCCAGTGTAGTGGACTGACTCTTCCTGTCCTTCCCATGGGTCAGGGTGGGGTACAAATCTTTTTCCATTTTAATGGTATCGTGTATTTTAATTTTGATAATCCACCCCCCCCCACACACACACACACACCTGCAGCTCTCAGCATGGGGCTGATAGGAAACTACTGACCTGAAGGTATAAACTTCCCTCTTGGCCATTCCCTTATACCATTCTGTTCCTCACATAGTAGCATCTGCAGTAAAGTTTTTCTCTTCAGTTGTATTCTTCTTTGTTTGTTTATTTTATTTTCTTCCTCATTCTGGCAGTACTTGCTCCCATTTTTTCCATTGGATCGGTATTGTATTTTGAACCTAGCATGACAGAGAAAACAAACTGGAAGCTCTGCTGGTTTGTTTTGATTTTTAAAAGAATGTTGACAGTGTTTAAAAATCAAAAGTTTAACGTAATAAATCTTGATTTCCGGCTTCTCCTGAAAAACTGGACAATCTAGGCTCTTTGGGTCTGTTCCCATATGGCGCCGACCAGGCAGAGCTGAGAGGGGCTGCCCATGAGGATTGGCATGTCCTTCCACTTGGCACATCTCCTCCCTACTCCTTCCTTACCTGCCTGGTCCCTGAGGGCACTTGAATTTGTGACGTCTTGAAGTAGATAAAATAGGCTTTTTTTGTGGGCTAACCTAGGAACCCAACCAGTATGCTTAATATTATCCCGATGGGGAAATGTACTCCAACTTTGAACAAAATCTCAGTCTTTTCAAATTTAGGAATGCTTATAGCGTACCCAACTAGATTGTGTGTGCCTTTGAGGTGATGGCCGGTGTCTTATGCTTCTGTGCTTTTTGTTGGCTTAGCACTTAGTAAATGCTTAATAAATGATAGACCTCCCGAGTCACTAAGTGCCAGTTATCTGCCTCTCTCCTAGGGAGTAAACAGAAATACCAGCTCACTGGGGACGTGGACCTGTCAGTTCTACCTGAGACGGGATTGCTGCCTGATTCATCTAGAACACCCACTCGAGCTTGTGGATACCTGTATAAAGTTTGGAATCAGTCCCCTCCACAGCTCCCTTGTCTTGACAGAAACTTTCATGATTAAAAATCCCATAAGTATAGAGTAGGCCCTAATGAGGAAATGAGAGACCTGCCCTAAACTTGCTTTCCTGGTTGATGACCGCCAGACTCGAGTTTGTGGCAATTACAGAGTGCTTGCATTCCAAACCCTGGATGAGAGTTGGGTAAAAGTTCAGTTCATTCCCTTTAAAGAAAAAACAATTCTTTGTCGTTGGCATTTCGGAGTTTTGACCCAGATCAGTCAGAGGCCATTGAGAACTCGCGATGTCTGCAGAGTTTGTTCAGTTCGGGAGGCCTGTGGCTCCAGAGAGGCTAAAGGGAGCCAGTGACCTCCTAGGCTAAATATTGAGCTAAAGCCCAATATTTTCAAGTTTGCCCTTTTCCAGCCTCCCCAGTCCTCGGAAGGTGGATGGAGGGAGCCAGCACCTGCTTTTCGCTCCAAAGTTGTCTTTACCCCCTGAAATGAAACACTGCACACAGTACCCTGTAAAACTGCTTCCTCATAGGCTCCAGCATGCTTGCTAAGTAAACATCCTCCCATGTTTTTGGAACTGAATTCATTTCTGCTTCCTGGTCATCCCATTCGGGTTTTTCTGTTCTCACTTGCATGCAAAATCAGGTTAATAGAAGGAAGACCTAGAATTGGGCTGAGATACCGAAAATGACTATTTTAATCTTGGTAAAATTGTGAAAAGAGGAAGAGGGGGGTAGGTGTTGGGAAGAAAAAGCATGCAGATATAGATGAAAAGTGAAATGAAGCAAAGCCTAACAAAATATGGTGTCATCAGCCCAGTTCGCGAGTCAGAGATGATCTGTCTGGGGCCCTGAGACAGAACCTTTCCCTTGCATGTTCTTCAGCTCAGTTTTGCTGTGGTTGTATGCCACCGCCAGCCGCTCTCCATAAATTCCGTGGCCGTGTGTGTCCCTCTTCGGACCCTACCTTGCTCTCTCTCTGGCTCGTGACTTACTTGCCTCTTCCCTCTCACTGCCACCCACCCGTGACACCTCCATCGCCATGGCAGTGAGCAGCCACGTCATTCACCGAGTTCACAGGGTGATGGGCCAACCTTGGCCCGAGATCTACTTCCCTCCAGTTCTCCCTCCTGAGGTAGGAGGCTCCCTGGCAGAGCTCAAAGCCCTTTGTTTATTTGATCCTGGGCTCTTGGATAAATCAGGAATGTCCTAACATGAACTTAGGCATGTTTTTCTTCCATGGAGAAGGAAACGACGGCAAATGGGATTTAAGTAGGCAGAGGACCTTTCCGGGGGACTTGCTGTAGTCCATCAAGAACACATTCCTTTGGTCGTCAGACCAGTAGGTAACTTCTTTATTGGCGTGCTCTACCCTGGAGCCCAGAAGGTGTGAATTCGAAGCATTTTCCCCCCTGCTGGGAGCTTGGCACAGATGCTCTGAACTTCTTTTGAAACCGCGTGGTGCCATGGTTGTCTTCCAAGTGGTCCTTCTTTCTGCTGGGTGAAACCTTGGCCCAGAGTCGTTGCTTGAAGAGCGCTACTGGGGAAGCGGGATACGGTATCAGGTGGCTGCCTGGCTTCTTTTTCTCATGCTATCTCCCTGGAATTTGCAGCGTTCTTGATGTGATATAGTGTATGAGGAAATGGCCCTGGGACCTGAACTTAACTTGAGTCAGTCCTCTAGGCTCACGTGGTGCACTGATTGTCAGAAATCTTTGTGGGTCTGTGTTCTTTTGCTATCGCTGTGTGAGAACCCTAGACTCCCTGGGTGTGTCTGGGTATACACAGGGACCATTGAATTCACATCTGAGTCGTTCTCAGAAACGTTTTTGGTTCTGGGGGCAGGAAAATGTTGAAAGCTATATGCTCTGCCTCAGCAGAGACCTGTCAGCATGCAAAAGCAGTCCCAATAAATCTCCAGAACATTGCTCGCCCCCGCACCCCCCCACCCCAGGTGTGCAGATGTCCATGTGTTACTGTCTTAGGGGCACAGGCGAGGAGGGTTGGTGGATGCTCATCTTACTTGGCTGCCCACCCCGGGGAGAACAACTCAGTCATTGGTTGCTTCAGGTCCGGGCTTGGCTTTCTCTCTGTTTTGCTGCTTTTCATGTTGTCAGAAGGATCTTCTTGGGAACAAATGACTCAGCAACCTGAATCTCTGGGACTGAGTGGCCTCAGTGCCTTTTGAGAAGTGACTGGAGTGTATACCTAGGAACTAAATTTCTGAGCCCTGGAAGCATGGAGATCCAGACGAGTTTTGTTCTGGATTCTTAGGGCTGCAGTTCAGTTTGGTTTCCGAAATTCCTGCCCCTGATAGAGGGCTCTCATTCACGGGGTAAGCAGGCAATGTTTTAATTATGGTTTTTGTCCTTAGGAAATTCCAGGGAGAAAAAGGCCCTGGTTTCTGGCCAAAAAAGCAAAAACATTTAAAAAATCAGCCACGGTTGTTATTCTGAACTTGTCTGCATCAGAAATGAGATGGTGGTCTCAGGGTGAGGACCATTTTTTTTTTCCAGATGGCTTAAGAAAAGGTGATGCAACCTTTGGGATGGGACAGCCGTGCCTGGGCTCCGGGGGCTGTCACTCAGAGAGTTAAGCTAGTCTTGTATCTGGGAGGCCCTCAGGGAAGGAGGGAGCCTATGGGGACTAGAACCACGAAACCCCAGAGCAGCGAGGCGCAGGGAAAAATACGGGCCGGCTGAAAAGTGTGGCCGAAGAAGTAAGACTGTGGGCCCAACTTTTATTTTGCCTTGTTTGACCAGCCTTGGCACTGCCCTCCGGCTCTCCAGGGGAAAAGCTGCAGTTCTGCTCTTGCAACACAAGGAGCAGACTGGAGAATTTAGATCTGCGTCACAGAGCTCAGAGAGAGAGAGAGAGAGAGCTCCGTCGATAGGTCTGCTAGCAACAGCCGTGCTGCAGCAGAGAGAGAGAGAGAGAGAGAGAAATCAAGAAACAAGTCATAGCAACACCGGGCACCAGGTTCTGCCAGCTCACTTGCCAAGCTTTCAGAAATCTGTCGGGGGCCAGAGGCCTCTGGGTAGCCCAGGTTAAGGAGATGACACGCAAGGTGGCACGGGTGGTTCCCGTGGGGAGGACGTGGGGTGGTGGTGGGGGCAGGGGTGGGACCAAGAGGTTGTGGGGCGACGGTGGAAGGTTTAACGGGACCGAATTCTGGAACATTCGGGATTGCGGCACCTTACGGCTGGACAGAGATTTGGGTCTGCGCAGGCGACGGTGGGTGGTCCGATGGGCTTCAGGACTTGATGGCGTAACCCCCTTCTTCCCCCACGTACGTATTTGCTGGGATCAGGGGCGATGTCTCTGCGTATGTGGGTGCTCTGTCTTTCTCACCTTCTTTCTCGCTTTTTGCTATTTTTTTAATTCTCTGAAGGAGGATTTTTGCCACTTTAATTTCTTTTCTCTTAGTGTCAGCTGCTCGAGCCTGACCAGGGTAGTGGAGAGAGGAATGAACCGTCCCGGGCTTCCCACCTGACCTCCCAGCCTTTACCCCATGTCCCACCGGTGGACAAACAGACAGACAGACAGGTTTTCCAGCTTATTTGGATGTCAGCATCTGTCTGTCCACGCAATTCCTGTGGTAGAAGGTAGGGAGTGAGGAGGCAAAGAGCCGAAAGGAAGGCAGGAGGGATGGTTTCCCGGGGGTTGCCTTATTTAAATGTTTGGCCCTCAGAGCCAGGCTATGGTGGGGTGCCGGTGGATGGGACGGGGTGTGGGCTGCGAAGAGTAGGGTGAAGGCGGTGGGTTTGTCACTGCGTAGTTGGGAAAAGTGGTGACTGGTGACGCAGTCACTGTTGCATCTTGTTAGGAGCTCTGGAGGGACAGGTAGTGAGGCTCCCGGGGCTTGAGGGGCCAGCTGAGAGGGGTTAAGGATGAGCTGAGAAGGGAAGCTAGCATTTGGAGATTAAATGTCATCCTTTTGGCTTTGGAAAGTTGTTTACCTTGCGCTCTCTGTGTCTCCATGTTGGCACCCTTCCAGTTCACATGTGATGGCCTTCCCTGTACTGCTGCATCATTAACTAAGTGACTGAGCTGGCCTTCCATTGGCCAGGGGAGGGCTCTCACTCCAGACACTTCCTCCGATTGGTGGGTGGGCCAGTGGCAGGTGAAAACCTTTTTTTGATTGGCTGAGGGCAGGGTATCAAATCTGAATTTGCATTTCACTTGCTTAAAGGGGAGGGGGGAGAAGCCCAGCAGCTTTCTAAAATCTCTTTAGGGGTGTGCGTATGCTTGTGTCTGTGTCTGCTTTTGACTGACCAGTAGAAGCCTCTTCCTGTGCCTTTTCCTATTTCAGGCACTTTAAGGAAGACGAGCCCAGGGCTCTGCAAACTTTCTTTGGAGGGTAAGGAGGGGGCGGTTTGGGGAGATAGGTGCGCAGGGGTTTGACCAAATTGGAGGAAAATATTTGTATCCTTTAGTTTGGTGTCAGAAAAGGGAATTTTCCAATCAGCCACACCTCTCAGTGTTGCGGCAAAATAATTCTTGGCTCCCCTGGAAACGAACGGGCAAGGTAGGGGAGTGCGGCTGCTGCCACCACCCCGGGCTTCCTGCTGACTCTGGGCTACTCCCCGGGGACCAGAGATTTGCATTGACGTCCGGCCTGTCCAGAGGCCCCCAGGAGCCAGTCGTGAGCCGAGCCCAGGATGGGAAGGACCTGCCTTCTGGAAGCTGCTGCTGCTTGGTGCTTGGAAAGGTGAGGATGAGGAATCAACCTCAAGAAATTGATCAGAAACTGCATCTTGGGTAGGATTTCCAGAAAAGTCAGTGGGTGCTGAGAGGTTTGGAGGTCCCAGGTGAGAAAGGCTCCATCCGTCTGGGGAAAGACGAGAGTGAGATTAAAACTAGGGCAGCTGGCTGTTCACCTCCGGCTGAAGGAGGGAGGCCTGAGAAAAACTGGGGTCCCCAAATCCCCAGCCTGTGCTTTTTGCAGGTCTCACATTTGTGGGGAGGGGGTTTCTGGAGTCCTGCGCATGCCCAGCGGCCCCCGGCCATGACTGCGTATGTGGAAGCGCAATGCGCCCCGGGTCTCCGGCCTAGGACGAGCACCACCCTTCTGGTTACATAAGGGAGGGCTCTGCATGTGCCGTCCCGGCCCTTCCTTTCCACTCCACCACCCCACTTCCCGGGGTCCATAGAGTTGGGGAGGGTCTCGCTGGGAAGCAGTGAGAGATTCTGCTCCCTTGGAGGGCAGCTCTTGCCTAGTTAATGATGGGAGCTAGGTTTGAGGACAGACATGACTTGCTGTCCATCTCGGGGTGTGGAACACAGATGCCCTTCCGATGCCCTGCGTCACGATGGTCCCCCAGGGGTGTCCCTGGAGGATGGGATTGGTGCCCTTCTTTTCCTCCTGTCCTCTCATCTTTGAGAGGGAAGTTTCTGAAGGAAAAGATGTGATCGTTGTGAGAGTAAAGAAAGGTGTGGGGGCCTGGTTGAGAGGTGTTTGACGCTTCACTCATCTGGTCAGTGGCTTCCCTCTCCCTGGGTGGGATTGTCATATTTTCAGACTCCTTTCAACAGCTGCCATTTTGGAAGTATTTCTGTTGGTCTCCGACATGGTGGCGTTGGTTTTTCTGGTCCTGCTGTGCCAGTTCCGCAGAGTGGGCGGGGGGCGGGGGCTGTGACGGAGGAGGGGGGGCAAAAGCGCAGCAGAGGCGGGCCCAGTGGTGGCTGCCGCAGTGAGGGGAGGCCCCAGGGGCAGGACCGCCCAGTCCCACCCTCGGGCACAGCCCTGGGTGGGGTTCAGGTAAGAGGCTTCCCTGAAAGACTTCCACGACCTGGGGCCCTGCTTTGCTAACCGAAGGCCTGGTATCCCACACTCTCGTCAGCCCGGGGCTTAAGGCAGTTCAGGGAAGAGCTGAGTGTGTGGGGGGGAGTGGAGGCAGAGCCATGGCAGCTCATCTCAGACGTGTCGGACCTGTGGTGTGTGTCCTCTAAGTGGGCTGTGTGACCAGCAGTGTTCCCACAGGGACTGGGTGTGCAGTCCATGGCAGTTCTGAAGACCTGCTCAGATGGCCCTGCCTCTTGACTGGGTTTTTCCTCTAACCCCACTGCCAGTCCCAGCTGTAGTCCTCTAGTGAGGCTCCCTGCTGCCCGTCCCTCTTCTCTCCAGTCCCTTCTGCGTACTGCGGCCATCTTGTCTTTCTTGCTCAGAAATTTAAAATGGTCTCTCATCATTTCCAGAATAAGATCCCTTTCCTTCAGGATGATATTCAAGGCTGTCTGTGTCCGACCTTTGCTTTCCTGTAGAGTCTTCGCTCTCTCGGTTTCTTTAGATGGATCTTGTTTTCCAACAGAACTGGGTGACTGACTTTATCGTGCTTTTCCCATCTTTCTCTGTTTCTACGAAAGCTGCTTTTCACACCTCCTCTCCACGGCACCTCCACCTGTGGCAGCCCACCGTCCTCCAGGAGCCTTTCCTGATTACCCTGGCGAGAACCGTCCTCATAGACATCCCTGCACCCTTCGGCCACACTCCCCTACCCCTTGTCCCTCTTTTTGGAAGCTTTTCTTGTGTTATGGTTCTTGGTAAGTCTTATATCACTGATGAGATTGTGAGCTCCAAGAGGCTTGGGAAAGAAGAAAGAAAGCAAATACCTGTTTGGTGCCTTCTGGTTGCCAGGTAATAAGTTACGTTCTCTGATGGCGGTTACTTCATTTATCCCTTCCTGCAACCCTGCGAAAGAGGGTCCCCATCCCTTGGTCGGTAATCAGGATTAGAATCCTGGTGTCTCAAAGCCCTTGTGTGTTTTTTTTCCCTCTCTGAAGGCTCAGCATCTGCCTATTATACAGTAGGTCCCCAAAATGTGTCTTAGGAATTTCATAAGTCCCTAATGGCATCTGGGACTCTGGTGGTTCATCTTCTGTCCAGAGCCTGGGTCACCTACCTGTTCCAGTGCCATCCGAACATCTCATTAACTCTCCTTCTTTGCGGCCAAGTTCACTCAAGATGATGGCTTTTTAGTAGCTGAAATTGATGGATTAAAAAACTCCCGTTAGCCTAGTTGCCTCCGTCCTGGAAGAGGAGGTGGACGTGGGATGCATTGTAGCGTCTTTGGAGCAGAATAAGCTGGAGAACACAGAAGCCAGTGGCGACAGCACAGTAGAGGGCTGTGAGCATAGACGTTGGAGTTGGACAGACCTAGGTTTGCATCTTGGCCCTGCCTGTTCTTAGCTGGGTGATTTGAGAGAAGTCATTTAACTTCTCTCAATCCTGGCAACCTCAGTCAGTGTGGCAGAGCCATACGACCTATTACCCAGAAATGTCTAATTTACTGCCAGACAAATAAGTTCTCGAGATTTTGATGCATTTCTCTCCTCCTTGCCCAGTTGTTCACTGGGGACAAAAAAAAGGAATATAGCAAGTGGCTAGAGAAGGAAGAGGGGGGGAGGAGCTTGTATGTCTTAAGTGTCATAAGCATGAGCAGTACGTGCCCAAGCCCACCTCTTCCCCACCTGGAGTAAATATTAACTTCTGCATCAGGAAAATGCGGAGTGGACGTTGTTTGAGGACAGTGGTGGTGGCAGAGTGAGGGTTAACCGGTAAGCCTTACTGGGAGCATTTGGATGCCAGGTTAGTATCCCTTTTTTTCTGAATGCCGGCCGTGGCTGCCTGGGTCCTGATGACGCTGCATCCCATGAGAGGGGAGCTGAGCACCCTGAAGCCCCTTGTCGCCAATTCTGGGGCCGTAGAGCAGAAAGTGACGACAGCCAATGAGTCGTCATCGACAGCAGTGGGGACCCTGGTGATGGCTGCTTTCTTGTTTTTTTCCTCTTTGGAAGATGAGTCAGTGTATCGTGAGCCGGGAGATGGAGCTCTCAGCCGAGTGGCCGGGATGTTCTGTCAACACAAAAGCAGCAAAAACAGCTCGTCAGGGCTCTGAGCCGATCCTTTGGCTAGGGTCATTTTAAGGGAGGACTGGGCAGTACAAGATGCCGTTGCCGGGCATCGGGATGGGGGCAACACTAGGTAACTCAACAGGGCTCTGTAGACCCTTGAGATTTAGGATCTTAAAGCAAAAATGCGGCAGGGCTTGTTTCTAGTGCTCATCTCACTGGCCCCAGCTGAGAGACACCTTTCCGGCCCCAGAAATCCCTTTGGGATTCCCACCCGTGGTTCTGTCTGGGACTGGCTTGGCGGTCGATATCTTGCATAGAGGCCGAGTCTCTTCCTGGGGTGGAGGTGGTACAGACAGCCCTGTGAACATGGCGTCCCTGGACCCCAGGAGCAATTGCACATCACGGAGAAGTGCTGCCTTTGCGCTCCTCCTCTGGCTGCTCAGATGGTAGACCTGTAGCACCAGCCTTCACTGCTGCAGGCAGCTAAAGGTCAGCCCTTGGGCAGTTGGCTTCAGCTGCCCCTTTCCTTATTTGTTTCAGGTCAGAGCTTATCTCCCCTTCATCTTCCGCACTGCCTTCTTTGGTGAAGTACTGGGCCTTGAGTTCTTTACCTTTTCTATCTGTCTTTTATTTTTGCGTCATCATGGCAGCTCAGTGTTCTAGGCTTTTCTTGAATCTGCAGCATTGCGCTACAGGCGCGTGATCCCCCAAGTCTCGCCCCGCCCCGCCCCGCCCCTTCGAACCTCCTTGGGAGCAAGAGAGAAGATGGGTCTCTACTGCCACTGAATCGTGGCCAAGCCATTACCCTGGCATCTGGCTTCCCTTCTTCTCCTGTAGCTCCCTCAGTCAGTATCTTGGGGCTGGGGAACAAACAACTCCTGTGTGGGGATTGAGGGGACAGCCTGGCCCAGGGGCTCCCTCTTTGCTTTCCCCATGTGCCATTTTCCATTCTCATGCTTTCCCGTAGATGATGCTAGCACTGACATTTGTCACTGGGCACCTCCTCCTCTCCCCAAGGACCTCCAAGGGTGACTCATTTGGGATTGCTTGGAGGAGTGGCTCCTGAGCCTTGGGAGCCAGAGGGAGCAGGGAGACTTAACCGAGGTCAAAGGAGAGAGCAACGCTGAGCAAGGGACAGAAGCCAACCACCGCACCCAGAGTGCGAAGGCAGCCGTGGCCCCTCCTCGTGTCCCCCTGAGCCTGAGCAGAGAGCGGCTTGACCTAAAAAAATCGCATGTATGTGGGTGTTGGATCGTTTTGTGCCTCTCATAGCTCTCTGATCAGAGCTGTGTCTCTCACAAGAGCCTGGATTCCAGACTTCTGGGAGCTCTGTGGTCTCAGGTTTGTTTTCTGAAAGATGCGATGGACAGGCCCTCCTGGATTAGCCCCTGTGCCCTTTGGAGCTGGCCCTTCTTCCCAGTGCTGGGACCTCTCAGTTCCCTCAGCCTTGTTTTGCTTCTTTCCTTGGATGGGGAGCAGCTTCTCGGGACCCTGGTCACAGGGGGTCTGCAGATTCATCACTTGGCCCTGTGAGCTGAGCCCACCTGTCTTCCTGTCTTTTCCTCCCCGCAGAGAACTTGGGAGAGTTTAGCTCCACGAGTAGGTGGCAGCCTCTTTGAGACTCAGACCCAGCTGAGGATGGGGCCGTATGCTGAAGAGTCGTCATTCTGGTGGATAGAATAGGCTGTTTGCGTTTATTTGGAACATAAAAAAAAAAAAAAAAGATGCTAGCAGCCCTGGCGCTTTGCGGTAAGTATTTGTCTGCATTCTTTTACCTTCTTCTCTGTCTTCAGACATCAGAACTGGATAGATGTCTATTGAACCCAGTCAGCTGCTGTGCCTTCTCCACTTCTGCACACCCCCGCCCTCCCTCCTCCAGGAGAGAGGACTGGATTGATTTCCTGGTGCTACTGGGGAGCTGCAGAGAGGCTAGAATTCAGTGTTCCACCCACGCGCATCCCCTTCACATTCAGGAGAAGTCGATTCCCCCTTAAAATGGAGTCCACGGCCCTTGTCCCTGGGCGCAGAGTGTTAATGGGCTGAGTGGAAGGACTCTGCTTGCCCTCACTGCCCCCATCCTGGAGGGGAGGCTCTGAGTTGGCTGGCTGTGGGAGGATAGTCCTTGCCAGCACCTAGCATGGTTCTCTGCCAAGTTCTAGCTCCAAATCTCTAGGCTGGTAGGAACCTAGACTATATATAGCATTGTGCTAAGCAATTCTTATCGGACGTGTCTGCCCTCCCCTGCAGGAGAGGAGCACTTCTATCAGACAGCCGGAACCCAGGGAGTGCGAGCCATTTCCAAGGGCCCTTTTATTCTGGGAAGGTGTGTGTGTGTGCCTGTGCACGTGTGCGTGTATCTGGTTCAGAACTGCCAGGCTTTATTTCCTTTCCCCTATTTCAGATGCTGATAGAATCAAAGGTCATGCTGGTTGAGGGTGCTGATGGGGCCAGGAGAGGCAGGTAGTTCTCCGATGGTTACTGGGCTCGGAGGAGGAGAGGCACGGGCCAGAGGACATGTGGCAGAAGGCACAGTTTTGCTTCACATCAGAGGCCAGCCTCTGTGTTCTTTTCTGAGTCTCTCCTGATTTCCCTGCTTTGCCTAGGTTGTCTTTTGACCTCTCTCTTCCTTTGTGGGCCCCTTGCATTCCCTAACATCCTTCACCTCTCCTTCTCCGCCCTTTGCTTCTCTCCAGGATATGTGAGGATAAGCTCAGCCGCAGGCATTCGGAGCTGTGCCCGTCTTCCGCCTTTACTCCCATTCGGGTTTCTGGAAATCTGGCTTTAGGCAGGGAGAGAGGGCTCAGCCCTCAGGAGGACGTGGCATGGTGAATGAGGGTGGATGTGGCATGGTTGCTGGGTGGTGTTGACTGCGCGGGGTGGGTTAGAGCCGCGTTCCTCTCCCAGGTGCTGTTGAGCCACTGATTTGTGTGGTTCTGTGACCGCAAGCACTGATTGATGCGACCCGATCCCAGCCTTGTCAGTGAATCACCACTGGGCCGCTTAGTGGAAACCAGACACAGGGAGGAAAATAGGATTTAACCCCTTCCCTGCCTTCCAGGTAAGTCAGGAGTGGTCTGGCTGCCTGCTGGCCTTTCCCCATCCCCACTCCCATTTCATGAAGACCATTTTCCTTGTTCAGGGGTAATCCTCAGACTTCTCCATTCACAATCTCAGGAACAATTGCTCTCTTCTTTCCATTCTCCTATTCCTGGCTTTTCTGTGAATGGGGTTAGTAACTAAGAAAGGGGTGGGGGAAGGGTGGCCAGCTGAAGTGATCGGCCTGCTAGGAAGTGTGGGAGATATCTGGGGCGTGTGGCTGGGTGTGGCTGTCGGCAGAGTGGCTGGGCCTCCCACGGTGACTGAATGGAAATTCTCCTTGGCCCTTGACATCTTCAGCCTGAGGTCCTCTGGCTTTAACCCTTCTGTGGCCCTGGGAGCCTGCCGGGAGCCTGGGCACCCCGTTCCCTGTGTTCACAGAACACTTTCTCTCTTGCCCTAGAACGCCTTTAGCCTTGCTGGCAGTCCAGAGGCTGTGGTCTGGGGTTTAGACTACGGAGTGAGCGGTGGATTTCAGAGCTCTATCCCTGACTTGTGGGGTTTTCTTGGAGTGGTGAATCACTTTTCTTCTTCTAGGCCCTCACCTCCCACTTACAAAGAAAACCGTGGCCCATAAGCCATTACAGAGACAGTCGAGGTTGAAATGTTTTTTGCTGTCCCGCTTGAGTCTGGTCACAGTAATAGCAATAGAGATTAAAAAAAGACGATGGCCCCCAGAACCAGGGAGCTTGGTCACGTTAGAGACAACCCAGAAAGCAGACTCTAGGCACTTGCCACGTCACCCGGAAATCTCTCTCCTATCAGTAGATTACTGTAATGCTCTTGGCCAGGCCGGCCGGTTGGAATTAGCCACCAGCAGATTTGTCTGGGGCCTACAACTCAAAGGAATGGTGCTGAGTAACCGTGGGACGCTTTGGGCACCTATGTGATCCCACCTCCAGCACATACTGGTCGCCACTCTTTGTTCATGTCTAGTGGATGTGGGTGTTTCTTCTTCCCCGCTCCACTCCCACGACTGCCCGGGGAAAACCGGTACATCCTGCCTCCCAGCTCTCCGTCTCCTCTTCTCCCTGAGTGAGATGAGAGTTTCTCAGCTGGGCGTGAACAGCTCCAAAATCCTTGCCCAGTGAGGAATCTGGGACCGTTTGGAAGAGCCTGGTGTCTCTTCCTTCAAGGAAGGCGCTGAGTCTCGGCGGTGGGTAGGCATGGCTGTGGACATGGGATCGAATACAGATAAAGAGGAGCGATCAGCTTGGTGCAGCTGGGGTATGTTCCTCGAGATGCACCAAGAGTCTGCCCAGAGCTGGCTGTAGAGCTGGGGCCACACAGAGCTGCTGCCCTCCTTGGGAGCCTCGGCACTCGTGTGTGGCAGGTTCCTGGCCCTAGGCGGCTCCCTTTCCCACTGACACAGCCTTGCCCTTGGCCAGATCAGTGACCAGGGTTGGAAGCAAAGGGGAAGTTCATTTTGCTCCTTGTGACGCAGTTGTCTCTGTGGCATTTCTGGTATTTCCAGAATTGGAGTTGATGCTTCCCTGGTGATTTTCCTGTGTTTGTCCTCCATCTCGTGCTCCTGTGCCCCCTGCCTACCCGCCTGGCCTCTGCTGACATGGGGCATTATATGTTGCAAGTCAGGTTAGCAGGATAGTTGGCATCCCGAGAGGAGGCGCCAGGCATATCTGGTGATTTTTACTTGACCTTTTAATCCCTGAGGTCTGGGAGCCAGGAAGCGGCGTTGGGCCTTTCCATCCGGGATCCAGCAGAGGTTAACAGAGCTGGGGCGGGTAGAACAGGGCCACTGTGGCTTGGCCGGGAGGTGTGGAGGAGGGGCTCTGCCAGCAGCCCTGATTGGTCAGCACCTTGTGTGTCCCATTGAATCCTGGTTTGGTCAGGACTGTGAATTGTTTAATGCATATCTTGGCTCTGTCCCTTGGCATAAGTGCCCCTGAGGCTGCAGCTGCAGCTCGAGAGGATCAGTCCTGTGTGCTGGTCACTCTTCGGGGCATGTTCCCTCCTTCCGAGATTCATAAGAGGGGCTGCCCTTTTGCGCTAGTCGGTTGCCTGGGGGAGGCACTCATTTTGCTTTCCTTTTCTGGGACATCAGCAAAACATAGATTAGCTTTAGTTTGTTGTTGCCTCCCTCCACAGGGGCAGTTCGTGGGCTGATGAAGCCAAATGAACCCTCTCCAGGGCACCCAGGCCTTTGAGGAGCCTGGTGAATACAGTGTCAGGCCTGGGCCGGGGTGGAGCAGGGAGCCAGGATGGAGAGAGCCACCTAAGGGTCACCTGACCACACCAGCAGAGCCAGGAGGAGGGTGTGGGCGCGTACGCCGTGCTCGGCCGGAACCGCCTGCTGTGGCCCAGGGGTGGGTGTGTGCCCCGGGAGGGTCTGGGTCTGAATACCTGGAACTGAAGGTGGCTTGGGGTCTAGACCAGCATCTGCAGCAAGGCACAGAAAGAAGGTGTGAGATGGGTCTTTGGAGAGGGAAACCTTATTAAGGGCTATGATGTCAGGTGTGGTACTCTTGCCCCATTTTGGGGCTCCCCCCATAGAGTTTCATCCCTAGAACCCTAGGAGGTGGGTGTTAGCTCCCTTCTATGGTTAAAAAAATCCTGGATTATGTTACTTAACCGAGGCTGCACACGCAGGGAGTGGGGTATTGAATTGGGTACATCTGATTCCAAAGTCTGTGCTTTTTCTGCCCCCCCCATACCCTCTTAGGCTGAAGTCACATATTTGAGGGAAGTAACCACCCTAGAGGATAGGCAACCAGAGTGAAGGAAGGACCCGATACCCACGGGAACTTTTCAGTCAACGGGGAAGGCAGGGCCACATTCCTTTTTAGGGTGGCAGGGCAGAGGCAGGTACCCTTTGGTGTCTCTGGAGAGGCAGGGCTGACCAAGGCAAATGTATTTTTTCTACAAATATGTATCGAACCTCTACTTTATGCCAGGGATGGTAATAGGTGCTGAGATGAAAAAGTCAACAAAACAAAATTTCTCCCCTCATGGGACATACATCTTAGAAAGAGGAGAGGTCATTAAAAAAAAAAAAAAAAAACTTAAAGTAGACTTTATATGGAGAGTGTGTGGAAATGAAGCATGGGGGCACCCATACATAAGGAGGTCCAGGTGATGTCAAAGCAGTGATGAGGGGTGGGGAAGATTTAAGAGACCGAAGACAATTAGCCACCTGGGAAGTGATAGAGACGCTAACCTCCTCTTTCTTCTTAATAGGGAAGAAAACCCATGGTCCCCAAAGATTCCAGATCCAGAGTTACATAGAGAGCCAGGGACCAGGGTAGGAGGGGACGTCAAGTCCGCTGGTCGCCAGCAGTTCTTTCCATTAGTCACAGCTGCCCTTGGCCTCTTGTCTACCCCCCCACCCCCACCCCCGCCACGAGGTGCCAGCTGGCTTCTCCGCCTCATCCTGTTCACCGTGCACCTCTCTTGTCCACGCAGCACAGGGGAGCATTTGGGTGGTTTGTCGAGTCACTGATAAAATATGTGCCTGCAGGAGGCGGACGCTGAGCTCAGCCTGTCCTGCCAGAACGGGTGGTTCCGAGAGCTGATTATCACGATAGGAAGGGCCAGCACCAGGGTAAGGGAGAAAAAGTCACCTTGTGTCAAGGCTTGGGCATGCTCTGTGCCGTGAGAGGTGAAGGCAGGGTGGTGGTGCTAGAGGTGGGCGGGGGACAGGGCTGTTTCTGCTGTGTGCAGCAAGAGCTCAGGGCTTGTTTACTTGGTGGAAGAGGTGGCCGGGCCCATGGTGAGTCAGGCCACGCGATGCTGCCCTCCTTAGCCCCGTGTTTGAAGCACGGTCCACCTGGACCCCGGAGACGGCCATCTGCTGCTGGTGTCTGGCAATGCCCTGGGCCAGGGTAGGGTGGCAGCGGGATGAGGTGGGCTGTGGGGCCTCAGGGACGGGTGGGCAAGGGAAAGTAGGTTTTAGGTTGCTTGGGGTAGAGGTGTCAGCAGGTCTGGATTGCGGTTCTGGCTCCGTTGGTAAAAACTCACTCACGGAGCTTTCCTCTTTGGGCCTCAGTTTCATTATCTCTGCAATGAGAGGGTTAAACCAGCATCTTCTCGCAGGTTCCTGCCGGCCCTGAAATTGGGGTTCCCTGGTTGGTTGTACATGAGGGTGTTTATTAGAAACACAACACAAGGAAAACTTGACCCACGTTATAGGAAGAGGGGATCTTGAAGATCTGACAGCCACTGGAGTCCTTTTTTTCTGAAGAGTTGCTGTCAGCATGTATTAGGGAAAGTGGGTGGAGACCATTTTCCAGGGCATCCTAGAAGGGCGAGGGAAGGGGCTGGAGGTTGTGTGAGAGTGGTGGGTCCAGCTGGTTGCAGAGGACACAGACTCCAGAGGGCGTATTCTCAGGTGTCCTCCAAGGGGCCTGTCTGGACCAGGCCATCAAGGGAGCTGCTAGGGACACTTGCCAGGCTGCAGGGGGTGGCTTGACTTATCGTTCTCTAGGAAAGATTGCTCTGTCCTTTCTGACCCTAAATCCTGAAGAGAAAATAGGACCTCCGAGTTGGGGAGGGCAAGTCTCAACAACTGCTCTAGGCTTTGTGCTCCTGTCGTCAGGACGTTTTTCTTTATATTGAGGCTCCTTTTCTCATGTCGTTGTGTAAGGTCTTCTATTTAAAAGGAAAAAAAGAATAAAAAACAAAGATAAAAAATACCTTAGCACCACGTTTCCGTTTTGGCTTTTTAGTCTTCAGTCACCTTTAATAAAAGAGCAAAATTAGAACACGTGGGAAAGCCTGGGGTCCCAGGGCGACAGCTGCAGCCAGGCAAGGCGGGGCTGGGGCCCGGAGTGGCTGGGACTCCGGTGTAGCTCCTCTGTGGCTGCCTTGATCCCAAATTACCACCTCTTCTCCAAGGCTGCATGGGTGCTACATCGTGTCATCAGTTCAGCAGAATGCAGAGTTTTAAAAAGGGCTGTGTTTCTCCAGACCCTGTCTGCTTGCCACTTTGCCAGCCATTTACCTGGGATTCATAGTAACCCGTGAGCCTCCGAACTGCCCCACCGTCCCTCCCTAGTATGGTGTAGTGAGCGGCAACTGGGGCCAGGGCACAGGCAAGAGAAGAATTGATTAGTCATAATCATCTCACGCTTTGTTTACCATGTGATGTTTACAATTCTTTTCACATTTGCTAGCTCACTTGATGCTCCTGCAGCCCTGTGAGGGTTAGATGGTATTGCCCCATGGTTGTTGAAACTGAGCCGGAAAGAGTGTTGACAACATCTGACTCTCAGTGCCTGCTAATCTGGATCTCCCACCCAGGTCTCCTGACTCCAGTTGTCATTTCCCTGGGCTCTAGTGGCACCTGATACTGACCAGTGGGACAAGGGTAGGGGGGGCTGGGGCTGGGACAGTTTGCTTTATCTCTGTAGGCCTTGGGTCCCTCCTCTGTACCTTGAAGGGGGATGGAAGCCTCAGGACATCCTGGTTCTCATGTTCTGTGATTCTTTTGATTTCTTGGGGCTTCTGTCAGAACTGACTTGCACATTTTGGCTGGGAAGACAGCCACATACCGTGTGTTCCTGGAGAGGTTTCCTACACTTGAAAGCTTCTGGACTATGGCATGAGGTGAGGTGAAAGAGAAATCTCTTTGCTCAATGTAATGCTTCAGACCGTTCTCACACATCTGTGTGGCACTCACTGCCTGTGCATTCAGGCATGTTTCTTCACTTAGAGGCAAGGCCTCGTGGTGGGTTTGTGGAGCTTTTCCAACAGATTTGCCCTGCGCTTTGCCTGTTGTGCAGGTTGTACATGCATTGCCTGTTTGCTGGCTGAGGTACCCTGCCTGCTGGAAGGATTGGCGCATGTGCTTTGTAAGGTGTAAGATACTGGAAACACTGGCTTCAGCTCTGAACATTTGCTTCATGATTGCCCTGAAAAAAATCAGCCTTAACCGTGGAGAGAAAGGTGGGTAAGAGAGTTCGTGGGTCTATGTTTTCTCTGAATACTGACATAAGGGCCACCGCGGGAGAGCGTCGGGCAGGGCATTTTGGTCTTACTGCTCTGTGTGTGACCTTCATGGGAACAGACCCAGCACGAGTAGGAAGAGAAGAGAAAATAACTCTTCACCTTTATTTAAAACACATTTAGCCATGGTGCTTTAGGCTTTGTAGGAAGGTCCTCCTCAAAGGATGGGGCCTCAACAGGAGGCCCGTGGGGAACAGAAGAGAAACTGGGATGATTTTGCAGGAGGGCGATTTAGGCCAGATGTCAGGGAGAACTGTGGCATCGCTTTTGCTGAAGGTTACCAAGGAAAGACGACGCCTGTGTGTCTGAGACGGGGGAATCCTGAATACCCTTGAAAGGATCCCTCTGGTCCTGAGCCTTAGGACTTTGAGAACGTCCCTGGGGTAACACGTGGTTTGGGTGCCAGGCTCCAGGACGGGTTCCCTGTCTCCACTCCCTGTGTTTCCTTGCTGCCTTTGAGGCAGGCCTAAACCACAGGGCATCGGATCTGGAGCTCTAGCTTTGTTTCCCCTGGCAGAACTTTCTGGATTTGACCCTAAAGAAACGGAGTTGTTTGCAAATTGAGAGGGGAGGAAGGTATGTGACCTCTTATCCCTTCCAGGAAAGGGCCCAGGGCTTGTCCGATCCTGTATTTGTGCCACCTCCCATTCCCCCAGGACAGTTCCCCTAGCCTTAGGGAGCTTTGTCTGGTCTTGGAGGCAGGAGTGAGTGAGTACGTGTGCACTGGGGTGGGAGGCTGTGGAGGAGGCAGGGCCAGACATGGTTTGCTGGGAAGAAGTGCAAGAGAGCAGAGAGGAATAAATATCTCAGGGCAGCCCCGCAGCTCTGGGAGCCACGGCTGTTAGCTGCTATGCCAAAGGCACACGTGTACGTTCAGACAGGCATGCTGTTTAGAGGTAAGCCAGAGTTGGAAATCAATCAGTTAATGGCCAAGTGAGAATTGCATTAAACGTGGTAAGTCATATGTCCTTTTGTGCTCTTACTGTTGTAGATTGAGCATCAAAAAGCCCGATAGTCTGGGTACCTTTAGGTGGACTCTGTCCATAAGCTCATACTTATTTTAAATTTACTTTTTGCCTCCTGTCTGTCAGCTTGCGGGCTCTCTCTCCTTCCTGAGGCCCAGGAATATTTGCCCATCCATTCGTGTTATTTCTTGGGCCACGGTTCCTCCAGGGTCTCTGACATCATTGAATATGTTACTTTTATTTGAAGTGTAAACATCATAAGGTCACTCTAGAGATGAACATGTCTGCTAGGCGGAGGCTGCCCACAGAAGCTTCCTTCCCCACAGTTCGGGATCAGATTCAAGGGCATCCTTGCTGGGTCCCACTTGCCACATGTCATGCCTCTATTTGGGGTAGGGGTGCTCAGGTGTACATCCCCTCATACCCTAGTAGCTCACTTCTTTTCAGCTTGAACCCTGAGTTGTGGCCTTGGAAGCCTGAAGCCACGTGTCACCCTGCTAGATGAGGAGGAGGGGGGCCAGAGTAAGAAGGGGACAGAGAAGGAAACATGGACTCCTGACCACAGGCCTCTCTCCAAGACAGGTGAACTCTGTGTTCAGAAAGGAACTCATTTAATCTCTTGGCTCTGATGGAAGTTATTTGTATTTTTCTCTTCCTCTCTCTTTTCCCTCCTCTCTCCCTCCCCCCCCCTCCCCCCAGCCTCCAAAGAATTTAATCTGCTGGACAACAAACAATACTGTTATAAAACTTTGAAAACAAGAGGGCGAGGCCTCCCTGACAAGGAGAAGGGCATGTCGGGTAACAGCCCGAGGGCGCGCGCCAGGCCCGGGATGGAGCCAGGCAAGAGCCCAGTTGGCTGGGTACCTGGTGCCTGCCCCTGCCCGGCCCACCGGGAACGTCATCCCCAGCCCAGAGGGGAAGGAACTGAAACAAAAGGGGAAGCAGAGACACATTTGAAAAAGGGAAGTCGTGTGTGTTCCCCTCTCTGATCTGATGGGAATGCACCAGACTGTGAAACTTCCTCCTCCACCTCCTCCCTCCCCTTTCTTCCCTCCCTCTCCCCTTCCCTCCCTCTTCCCCCTCCTCCTCCTCCTCCCTCCTCCTCCTCCTCCTGCTACTCACTGTTCCTGGTCTTAAGACTGGCAAGCAGAGGTCCTGATAACAGGATGAGGCTGGAATAGTGGTGCAGGCTGTGCAGCCGTGAGCCAGGCCAGCTAAAGAGGAAGCGGGAGTGAAGCATGCTCAGAGTGGGCTTTGGACTCTGGACCTACCCTCAGGCCCAGCCTCCCTCCCCCATCCAGGGAAGTGGAACCACGTCACGGGGTGTGTCCCAGCCCACGTGCTCTGCCAGGTGTGTGCCCAGGTATTGGGTAGACTGCCCCTCAGAGGTCAGTGGATGCGCCCTGCGCTTTCCCGAGCAGGCTGGGAGCTGTGCTCTGGGGAGAACGTCTGACTTGTCGAGATGCCATGCGCTGTGCAGGGTGGAGTGGTGGCTGTGCTGCAGAGGCCTACCTTTGGAGGGGCTCCTGGGAGCAGGAACATGCTTCTCCCAGCAAATGAGGGATGCGGTCCTGTGGAGTGTGGCGTGAGGGCCTAGCCACCTGGTAGGATTCCGCGTCTGCTAGTTGTTTCTTGGCACCTAAAGGAGGGGGTGGCTGAACTCAGCCGGGGAATGGGGTGGGTATGCTGGGCTTGGGAACTTTTCTCCCCCAACCCCAGGGTTTGATTGCCCCAGAGACTGAAGCTTCCCTTCTGAATCCATCTTCATTGGTTTGGGAGTGGTGAGGGAGCAGCCCTGGTGGTTTTGTCTTGGAGCTGTGTTGGTGTGGGCCCGTGAACAAGGCGCAGGACACTGTGTCTGTGTGATAGCCCACCTGTGTGCTCGCTTTTCCTCTTGGACCCCTGTCTTCCTTGAAAGCAGCTCAGGGCCCTGCCCATCCTCCTCTACCAGGGCTGGGCCGCTCCACCAGGAGGACGCCAGGCCTCCGTGCCCCAGCCCCGCCCAGCGACCCTCCTTCCCTCGGCAGCCACGGTGTCCTGCCACCCCCGCACCCCAACCCCATCGCACCCCACGGGCAAGGCACGATGCGTTCTCCCATCCGGCCAGCCAGCCAGATCCAGGGCCTCTGTGCCCTGCGCTGAGTCAAGAAGGGTTTGAGACTGAGGATTTATCTGGTATCTGGTAGTGCTGAGGTGGAGGCTGAGAAGGGAACTGTAGGAAGGTGGCTCCGTGGACCGTCGGCCTCCATGCCCCTGACCTGAGAGAAGCCAGAAGAGCCGGTGCTGGGCTTCCCTGAATTTGGAAGGTAGCTACTTCCTACCCTGTTTCCTGAACGGGCAGTGGAGAGGCTCCCTGGGGGCTGGATATGTTGTTCCTACTTTAGGATCTAAGACTCAGTCACCGATGCCTCTTCTGGAAAGTGCGGTGGTCCCTGGATGCTGAGCCCTCCTTTGGGGACAAAACTGTCTGAAAGGGCAAGCCAGGTGGTTTTGGGGGTGGAATAGGGGTAAGGGGCCTTTGGGCCAGCACCATGTCCCTTCCCCATCCTGCTCTCCGCCCTCCCCACCCCTTACCCTTCATTTTATCACCCTTTCCTCTGATTCATTAACCACGTAAGACAAAATGTTCAGGACATGATCTGGGCTAGAGCAGAGGGTAACAGGAAGCTGGCCGGGACCTTGCAGTTCATACATACAATGGTCTAGGGTTGTCTGGAGGGCAGGACGCTCCCCCTGTTTCACAGGGCCTTCCCCAGCCTCCCTCTCATTAAGCTCTTCCTCCGCTTCCAGGAGCCCTGAAACCAGCATTCTCAGTGCTGAGAAGATGGATGATTGGGGCTCAGCTTCCGGCACCCCACCCCCGCCCTGGCTGGAACTTGCGTCAGTCATGTAAGTAGCTGTGACTCAGCACCCAGCACTGCTGGGTCAGGAGGGAGAAGCCGCTGCCTTGGCAGGAACTTTCTAAGTGTGCTGAATTCAAACGTGTTGTGGTAGCTCAGAACCCAGCAAGCAGGATTGGGTTCCCTGGGATGAATGTCTGTTTGTTCGGTGGGTTTTCTTGTGGATTTCATCAACAAGATTTTTCTCCTTCCTCTTTTTCCTTCCATGTTCTTTTCTGGGTGTCTACCAAGTGAACCAAGTAGAAGGCTCTTCGCAATCTCTAGACTGAAATTTAACCAGTAGCCCTTGTGAATCGTATTTAACCCTCAGGTGTGTTTTGTTTGACCTGCACAGGATTGTGTATGTGTCTGGTTTTGCATGCCTTTAGATTAAATACAGCCTTTTGGGGTTGCGGGGTTCCTGCTGCATGCTGCTGCTTCCTTTAAGTCTCCTGCCTAGCCCTCTAATCATTTGAATATGCTTTGACCAGCCTCCCCCAGCCAGCTATCTTTAGAGATGAAGACACTGAGGCCCAGACAGGGGGATTGACAGGCCCAGATCTCAGAGTCTGGGTTCAGCAGGAATTGCACTCACGGTGTTCTGATTCACTCTGTAGTGACCTTTCTTCACCCTTGGGTCCTGCCCAGGCACAGGAGTGGTCTGGGCATGATAGGCCAGAAAAGCCTCCAAAGAGAAAGGCCTGGAGCAGGACTGGGGCTTCCAGACCCTCCTTCCCTGCACAGTGACATCTCCTAGCACTCACATAACCCCTCCTCTGGGAAAGTGGTTTTCCTTCCCAGGCTGCCCAGCCAAGCCCTCCTTCAGCCAGTTTGCTTGGTTGCTATTGGGGCCAAGGTGGGAGAATCTGACCACCCTTAATCCTTGCTAGAATCCTCAGCAGGCTGGGGCTTCTGCCTTCCTAGGGGCCTCCGTGGACCCCTGGCTCTCAGAGCAGGAAGGGCAAGCCCCCTCCAGACCTATTATAAACCACCCTACTATGTCCAGTTAGGGAAAAAACTCCAGCTGGCTTCAGGGTATCAAGACATTGCTTTGCTGACTTTGAAAGTGAGAACCCTGGTGTATCTATTGGGAGGGCTGACACCTGAGCAGATGCTTTTCTCCAGTGGAATTGAAAGAGAGCGAAAGGTTTAGGGACTAAGATGACTCCCCCAATCCAATCCCCCTTCTTATTTTAGGGTGTTTAAAGTGATACATTGTTAATGCTTTCTTATCCCTTCTTCCCGAGAATTAAGAGTATTTTAGAATTCATGAGTCAGGATGCCCAAATTGTGATTTGTATCCATTAGCTTTCTCAGTTTTCTCAGTTGCTCCCCTACTCTGTACAGATCTGCTGGACTTTGGGGTGGCGCTTAGCGGTGCTCACACATTAATTCAGTGACCACACCGATGACCCAGAGAAGGACAGAACTTCAGTCAAGCAAGAGCCAAGCCTGGATTCAGAGGAGGCTTTCCCGGGGCAGGGATTTTTGGGACAAGACCTGAGGGATGATTTGGAGTTACCCAAGGGTGGGGACGGGCTGGAGGTAGGAGCTATGGGTTTGTGGAGAGTATTCCAGAAAGAGGGGACAACACGTGCAGGGCCTTGTGGGCAAAAGCATGAGTTCTGGAATGACACCTGTGTGACGCCACCATGAGAAGGCGTTTGATGGTTATTGGCCGTCAGAAGTTGCTAAGGAAGAGCTTGGCTGAAGTAAAAAGCTGGAAATTACCAAAGGCAAATCTTATCTAACCCCCTCATTTTCCATGGGTCCAACCCCAAGTTAGCGATTCTCATTTAATACTCCAGACCCTGCAGCCCTCGGTTACCTGGTGCACAAGGCCAGCTGCTCACTGCCGTCTCAGCACTCAGAGCCCTGCCCTGCCCTGCAGATCTGGCCCTCAGCGCTCCCCTCTGTGACTGAGGTCTTGGAAAGTCCCCTGGTGGCAGAGCCTGGGACTGTGTCTGAATCCATCCAGGTCCATTCCAGGCTGGGCAGGGCGGGTTTACCTTTGGTGTCTTCTCCAGTGCCACGGCCATCCTGTGGCAGGCTAAAAAGGTGCCAGAGGTGCAGGGAAGCAAGGCAGGCTCCTGTAAACCACTCAGCCCCTTGCAGAACCAAAACCGTGCGCCCTTCTCTACCTGTGTGATGTGTTTATATAGGCAGCATCATCGCATTTCCACACAGGAGCATTGCCTAGGAATATCTGCCCTGCCTCCCCCCTCCCCCCAGTCTTGCTGTAACAGTTAAATTCAAGACAGAAATGAGATGACACTCAGGCTGTGGAGCAGGCAACAGTGGGTAAGGGGGAACACAGATTTCTGGAATTAGTCCTGGGTCTACATCATTGATTAGTCAGGTGGCTGTGGACAAGCTATTTAACCTCACCAAGGATCCAGGTCTTCTTTGCAAAAATGGAAGGAATACCTCCTTTGTACGATTGTTATGAGACTTAAACAGCAAAACTCTTGGTGTTCAAATTTTCTTTCCTTCCTGCCCTGCAGCAGCACACACAGTTATTTCTGGAAGCCACAAAAAATATAATGTAGGTCTAAATAATTGACAGGGAACCTAGAAACAGATCCTACTCTCTATTCTCTCTCATGGTTATGGTATCAGATGAAATATGACATATTTTCTTAGCTTCAAACAACCAAAAATGATGGTGCCAATAGGAAAGGGAAAATCTAATTTGGAACATAGTTTGCAAATCTTACTTTCAGTGTTTTGAAAACAAAACTCAATTATTGCATCAGAGCATTGTCTACTCAATGAAGTTTTACCAGTCAGGTTTTTTTTTTTTTTTTGCAGAATTTATTGTGATATATTCACTTAATCATGTATTCCATCCAAAGTATATAATCAATGAGTCAGATTTTAAAGCTATACAGAGGTCAAATATTACCAGTCAATGGCGTCATGTTGTAATGTTCTGACGCAAAATGGGTGGGAAAGGAAAGCCCATGCTCTTCCTGGAACAGGACACACAGATTTGCCCTGGTCCACATGAGACATACCCTTTGTGCAGTGGTTAGAGCCTCCGAGGCACAAGGTGGTGAAATGCAAGTGCAATGATGTATCTGAAAACATTCCATACTGTGAAATGCTATACAAATACAGAGTGGTACCGATGTAAAAATTGATAACGTTTTAATGACAGCTTTGGCTGTTTTATTTCATCATCCATAAATAATAATTATTACATTTGTAGTGACTGGTTTTGAAATTCAGTGGCGTTAACCTCAGATTGATGAGTTTTGTACGACTGTCATCTGTTTGAAGCATCAGCCATGACTTCCATGCAGCTTTTGAGCATCACTGTGTAAATCTTCTCTGTTCATTTCTAATGGATCATTCTATTACGTCCTGTCACAAGTAGAACCGCAAGAAGACGTTTCTCCTCGGGGCAGAGGCTGGGTCTCCGCTTGCCTCTCCCTTCTGTCTTCGTTGAGATCCTCTTCTTCTGGAAGCTGGTTTCACATGGTGGCTTAGATTTTTCCATCTTTGTATCTAGCACCATTTGAAATCAGTGTTTTAGGAGTAAGAATTGCAGCACAGCAGAGGGCGGACTGCAGAGGAGCTGCGGCTCACGGAACTGGTTCCTCTTCTCTTGGCACCTGAGCTGATTCGAGAAGTCGAGGGGAGAACTTAAAAGCCAGATAAACTCCTGAGTATGTAGGGGCTTTGGCGGGATGATAGTGGGGAGGTGGGTGTATTTAAAGGCAGGAGCAGAGGTTCTGGTTTTGCTCATCACTGAAGTGTTGGGGGTGGGGGTTAGGCGTGGTGACCATGTTATTCCGTTGGGTGATGCCTACTGGGTATTTGATTGTAATAGAGAGAGGACAGGGCTGTATCCCTGGCGGACTATTTCATCCACATCAGACTGGGCTACCTGCTTCCCGAGGGGGCCCCTGAGTATTCAGCTGCCGAAGCCAGACTTGCCACCTGCACGGCCGGGGTGCAGCGCCCCCCTCCCCCCCAGGAGCGCCACTGGACCCATCTCTTACACAGGCTGACCGATTTCTCCTGGTGTTCAGAGTCTGTTTTTGTCTAGCACCATTTGAAATCGGTTATGATGTAGGGGGAAAAGCAGCAGCAGCAGCCTTGGAGCCTCGTGGACTACCTCTGTCCGCAGTAGCCTGTGGTTTCCTCAAAGAGGGACAGGCACAGAGTGGGGAGGAAAGAGCACACTTTTTCCTGCTAATTTCTTACAGCTGCGTTTATGGTACTTATGTTTCTTAGAGGTAAGAAATCACTGCATGGATTTTTAAAAACAAATCACTGTAATTTATCTGATTTCCTCACTTGGCCTTTTGCTGAAACGTAGTTGTGCTGTAACTTCTCTGAATTGATTGTTGTTGAATTGTTAAGAAATACCTGTCTACTCCTGTCCTTAATAAATGTCTTATATTCAAATTATCATGCCTGTATTTTTCATCTATTATTTTCCATTCACAATTCTGTGATACAGTGGGCCCTGTAAAATTAATTTGCTATGAAGATCCTACCTACTTCATAAAGAATTTGAAGTAGGTTATGATAAAAGACAGACATTAAAAAAGGAAGCCATTAAGACGAGAATGAAATTATGTGAGCCAAAAACTAAAATGAAAGAATAGGGAGGAGGAAAAAAAAAAATGAAGAAAATCTAGGGCAAGGGATGCTGCTCATTGAATGGGAAAACTGACCGTGCTTCCAAATGGGTTGCGGCCCTGGCGCCCTGCCTGCAAGTTTGTTCCTGTGAGAAACTTGCATATGGGCTCTGCGCTGGAAGCAGCATCGATGATTTCAGTTGCTTTATTAAAATGCAGGAGTGCTCAAATTGGCTGTTTTTACCAATGCTTGAAGACCAGGCAAGTCATTTCTCTAAAATCATCACTTAGTCGTATTGATCCTTGAGAGAGGATCACACTTGGGGAATTTGCGGGAATGAGGATTGCAGCCCCTACGTGGGCCTTTTCCGCAGGAGGTGCGTGACAGTCTGGGGACCACCTGAAGTACAAATATTTCAAGCCAGTGGTTCTCACAGTTTTCTACAAGTCAGCCACCTGAACACCTTTTCTAAGTCCACATCACACCACCTTCTGGCCCCAGGTGGCAGCTTTCCTCAGTGGGGTGTGGGTGTGGGTAGGGTGAGTGAAGCATTTGGTGGGAAAACTCCCCGGTGAATATGATGTGCCCCCTCACCGCAGCTGCACACATTTTAGGCTACTGATGGAAAAATGCTAGTCTAGTCCCAGGATATAGCGGTGGTGGTGGTGGGCTAATTAAGAGCCTAAATTGTATTGTCTTGTTCACTTACCCACGAGGTAGGCTACAGTAGTACCTAAGGTATGACAGTTTGGGATCTGTTGTATTAATTGCAAGTTACTTATTTTTTTTACATGGGCAGGCACTGGGAATCGAACCCGGGTCCTCTGGTATGGCAGGCAAGCATTCCTGCCTGCTGAGCCACTGTGGCCCGCCCTGCAAATTACTTTTTGATTCATCTTTCTGCTCCAGCTTAGGTATTGCAACTACAAAGACGACACGGATTCTGCCTTGGGGTGTGAGGTACCATGAGTCTAGTGATGAGATGAGGAAGTGCTGGAAGCTGGAGTATGGCATCAGAACGCAGAAATAATGACTTCTAAGAAATCTTTTCCGTAAAGGTTTCTGAAGCTTCCACTGATATTTAAATGTTTGAAGAATCCCACATTGTTTACTAAAAAGAAGCAAGTTGCATGCTCCAATAACTGAGGTGGCCTCTCAGCTAGGATTATTTTGCTTTAGATTCCACTGGATGCCGACAGCCGTCTGCCGAAAATTGCTGTTCCAAAGTGGTTTTTCATAATTGGTCAGCACAATGCTTATTCGGGAGACCACATCTTCCATCTGGTTTATGAGGCCGTGTCATCATTCTGGATAATGCTTTGTCAGACAAGGATCCAGCTTACCTAAGTTGTAACAGATTTTTTAGTTGTACATTTAAAAATGGAGAGGTGATTCATGCGTAGGTTTATTTAGAAGGCTCTGAGTTTTCTCAGGGTATTAAGACTGAAGGCACCCTTGGGCCCCTATACAATGTACCAGCAAATAACTCCCATCTGTGGAAGTAACTGCTGATGTGTCTTTAACAGATAGGAGACGTCAGATCTTTAACCACTTAGGTGAAACAGCAATGGCTCAGCCCAAGAGCTGGTCATTCTCATGTCAGATGTTGACCCATGCCTGCAGTTCAGAAGCTGCTGTATGGCTTTAAGGGGATACCTATCAGAGTGGTGCATCTGTTTGTTCTTTTGGAAAGTATAAAAGTTTTCCTTGAACACAAAGTTTATGCTTTGGGTTAATTTTGATATGTAGTGATCCGTCTCAGTTTTAGATTAAATTCACCCAAGAATCCTTTAAAATAGTGATTTCTGGGGTCCCACACCTACAGATTCTGATTTAACTGGTCTAGAAATGGGGCGTGGACTTTTTTTAAAAGAACATTTCCTCTGGATCTAATGTGCAGCCAGAGAATCCACTATTCTGTCATCTTGCTGGTCTGAGTAATACGTGTGTGTGTGTGTGTGTGTGTGTGGTTGCTGTAACAAATAATCATAGCCAAGTGGCTTAAAAACAACACAAATTGATTCTCTTACAGCTCCGGAAGTTGGACGTCTGAAATGAGTTTCACTGGGCCAAAATGAAGGTCTGGGCAGGGCCATGCTACCTCCCGAGGCCTGCGGGGAGAACCTGTTTCCTTTACTTTTCCAGCTTCCAGAGCTGCACTGCTTGGCTCGTGACCCATTCCTCCCTTTTCCAAGCCAGCAGCAGAGCATCTTACTTCCATGCTCACATTGCCTTCTGCTGCAGTCAGGTCTTCTCGGCCTCCATCTCATAAGGAGGCACTGTGATCACTGTTGGGTTCCCACCTGGATAGTCCAGGATTATCTTCCCATCTCAAGAATCTTACTCTCATCTGCAAAGTCCCTTTGCCATCTAAGGTAACAGTCGCGGATTCCAGAGATTGGGGCCTGAGCACACGTTAGAAATGCAGAATCTCAGACCCACCCCAGGCCTACTGAGTCAGAATGTGCATTGCAAAGGGGTCAACCCGTGACTCCCACACATACTAAAATCTGAGAGGTAGAGTCAGTGGGATTCCACCAAAGTTCTCTGATAGTTGGGTCCCAATTCAAATACAAATTTAAGGAGTTATTTTTCCTAGGAGCTTCCTTTTCAGGTGGAGGTGGATAATCGGATGATCAGTAATTCTAATGAACCCATAAATAAGTACTCATCTAAGTAAGCACCGCTAAGAATTTGTGTCCAGAATTCCTGAACCCACAAACCCTCAACACTGGATGCCAAGCCTTTTGCTTGACTTGTTTCGATTGGTTCAGCACAGGCCTTGTCACTGTGACATTACTTCAATTTTTAAAAAGCTAACAGAAGGGAGCTAAATTTTATAAACCTAAGTGGTTTATCTCACATCAGTTTTACTACCCTATTCAGGTTTTCTTGGATTATCAGGGCAGGAATGGGGTGGGGGTGGGGGTGGGCTCTTTCCCTGTCATCCATACTTCTGGCAATTTGTTCTGGCGTGTAAATGAGGGAAAACGGAAAAAAGTTTCTTGAATGCAGAAAGTATTTTTTGCCTATGGTGCTGAAGCCCTCAATTTTCCCAACTGACCCAAATTCTCAATATTAAGCAATGAGGGATCGAATTTAATTTTCTTTAAAATTCACATTTCACAGAAGAAAAGCAGGAAAGAGCTAGTTAATGCCAAATCCAAAATGAAGTTTAAAATGGCTTCTGGGAACTCAGAAGTGACTGAAACGTCTGAATAATGATGGTTTGAAAGCTCAAGGCAGAGTCAAATACCCTGACGATCCACAAGAGGGCAGCAGTGTCGCGGTTTACAAAGGCTACCATTTTATCTTTGCAACATGACCTATTATGGATGAGCCCAGAAATCTGATGAAAGCAAAATAGCTTAGAAAAAAAATTCGTATGTACAGGCACTCAAATTTGCAGTTTCTGGAAGTTAGTAGGTGAAGTTAAATCCCAGTCCTAGAGAATAGGCAAATTATAAGAATATGCAAAAAAAAATTTTATTCTTGGTTAAAATGTTAGCTGACTCTTCTTTACCCATACAAAATCATGTTCTTACCTACCCTGCTTGTCTTCAGCATTCTTGCAGATGCCTTTTGTTAGTCACCTTAAAAGCTCTCCTTAACATAGCTTATGCCAGTTTAAAAACACTTCAGTTAAAATCAAATTAAATTTACAATGCTTTATTCATTGTCAGCATAATTTTCACCCAGTGTCAATAGTAAACAGAAAGATTGTTTCAGTATTTTCATATTTTCAAACCACAATGTGTGTTCAGATAGCCAGGTGCCAATACCTTGAGATTTTGGAATTCATGATTTGGTTAGTAGGCTGAATTAATTAAACTACTATTTTCTTTGGTCAATATAAACTTCTACCTTCCATCTATATACAGAAATGGACTGTGAGCTACGGGAATCCAGAAGTTCTCAACCTTAACTGCACATTAGAATCACTTGAAAAGTTTTAAAAACCAACCATGCCTAGGCCGTATCACAGATAAATTACTCTGCCATCTCCTGAGATGGGACCCGGGAGCTAGTAAAGCTCCCTAGGTAATTCCATTGTGCAGCCATGGTGAGGCCTGACTTGAGATTTAACAAACCAATTAAAACCTGCAAAGATCAATTTTTTTTTTTTTTTGCATAGCAAAAGAACTAGTAGTTAACAGAAATTGAGTTTTATACTTCCATTAATGGGGCTTGGTTTTTTATGTACTTAGCCCTAATCACACATTAAAGTGATGTGAAAGAGCTGCCTTCTGTTCGACAGATGTATACAGATGTCTTAAATGTGGCCAATTCAAGATCAGTTAATAGTAAAGTCTAGGAGAACTAGGCAGAAATAAGGAAAAGCTTCACAGAATGGCTGCTATTTGATCTGGGCTTTGGAAGATGCATAGGCTCTAGGCAGGATGCTCAGTGTTTCAGACAACAGTGAAGTAGGAATACAGCAGAAAGTACAGAGCTAAACACACTGGCTTGCCTGAGAGTAAGTTATCAGAAGCGTAACAAAGATAAGGCTGGAGAAGAAATTTGGGATTTAGCTGTGGGAGGTCCTAGAGTACCATGCCAAGAGATCTGGACTTACTATCGAAAATGTGATGTCACTGAACATCTCTGAGCAGGAGAGATACATGATACACTTGGGAGACACTAAAGTGTTAAGAATGATTATGATTACTGAATCATTATATAGATTTTTTAACTTTCTAGTATATTGTAGAATAGCCAAAAGTTAATATCTGGAATGACTGAACTAGTCCCAGCCCTTGTTTACACTTGGCTGTGGTAATGGTAACAACTCCACCTTCCCTTGTTTGAATCCATGAAAAAACTTCTTAGATGTAGGGTGATTTTTTTTTTTTTTAGGTCCATAGGCCACCTGATCTCCTTCACAATTAGAAGTGAACTCTTTCTCCAAAACCCAATGTCTCAGGAACTGGTCATTTGAGCTGATGGGCAGAGACCAGCCTTCCCTCCCTGCTTTAGTTCTGTAATATAAGAGCCTTCGGTGTGGGGAGGGACAGGAGTATTGATTATGGGAGTGGGATAGTTATAGAACATGGGCCCCAATTAGAAACAATCTGATTTGAGAGAGAACACACCGGAAATAAGCACATCATAAATGAAGCTACTCTACATGTACAATTTTATTTTTACCAAATTTGAACAGCCAGTTTTCAAAAAGTGATCAATGAAGACCCTGTGTATCTGGGACTTCTTGCTTCACTGTATACATATATTTTTGTAGTTTTTTCTTTTACTTTTAACTTTGAGTTGTAGTAACATATATACAACCCAAAATTTCCCAGATGCTTCTTTCCCTGGCATTTGAATAAAATTTTTTTATTTGAACAATTTATTTTACAAAGACATACTATATTCACACACATAGATCAATCTCAGATATAAATATATTAAATTGAAAAACCTGGACTTGAAGCAGAAATTTCTATAGGAATCAACTTATTCCATTAAGCATATATATCGTTACATGAATAACAGTCCAATTAGGAGCATTAAAAAAAAGGAAATAGTAACAGCCATCCTTTGCTTCTTGTAAAGTTTGTGAAAATGGGTGTAGTAAATATCCATTCTGTGTGTACTTCATTTGGAATTTGTTTATTTCAGCTCACATTTTATCTTCCTTAAGTATCTCACCAGAGATTACAAAGGGAAGGAATATCTCCAGTGGATGCTAACCCTATAAACACATCTTTATAGAGTAAAACAATAATCTTATCTACTCTTGACTACCCAATTATATCCTTGATGAGGTATCGTTTCTTTGGCCCAATTTGTGCTACTAAGTATCATCCTTTAAATATATCATTTGAATTAGAATGGCCGAGTCTCTCTGTCCACTAATTTATTTGAAAGGGAATCTGCTTGGCTAGTAAAGACTCAGCAGGGGGCGCGCAGAGCCATTGGTGAAGCACAACCTGAGCTTTTTTTTTTGTCCCTTAGTAACAAGCAACAACAAATAGGCAAATTAAGTTGCCTTCTCTGAAATACGTGGCTTAATTATGACCGCCTTTTAGATGACAGTGATGGATACAAAGATAGATAAGAGGGTTCTCCTAGCAAGGGCAACTTAAATGGGCTAAGTTTCTGAACCAGTTTGAGGTCATTTGATAAATTTATTCCCTTCACAACTGCCTATTTTTAGATGACATGATTAAAGTAAGACATTTCTCTATTCAAGAAGGGAAAGAAAACTACGAAGGCTACAGTGTTCACATCATCCCGTGAACTGGCTTTCTTGGCATGAGGACAGTCCCTTAACTTTGGACAGAAGTATGCAACTGATTCTGAATTCTTACTGACTTAAGATAGGATTCCTGAACCTGTTTTTTGACACCAAAAAAAGGATGAAAAACAAACACTGCACATTAACTTTCTAGCTTATCTTTAAATCAACACAGAAGTTTAAAAAAAGAATTTTACCCTATTAACTGTCAGAGCAGTTTCCAATAATATTAGTTATAATTATAACTAATTCTCAATTAGTTAAGTCAAACTTCTCCAAATTCTCAATTTTCAGTATTCCTGCTTTTGATGATTAAGGCGTGCAGTAATATACACACATTTGTAAGGCTTTGCACAATAAACAAAGTACAGCAGAGTTGTTGAAAGAATCAATCTTAAGAGAACATTAATCAAACTGAACAAAAACATCTTAAAGTCACTTTCTTGTCCTATAAATGAAAGTGCTATTTCAAGGAAAATAGGCAATATATTTATTCCCAAGTTCATATACATTTCAAAGGCGCATCAAAGGATACCTGTGATCAAGCCTGATCAAAAGGTGAGTACTAAAAATGAGGTGCCCTCGTGAGAGTGAAAAAAAAAAAACTACAAAATTATTTTCATAAATCTTTATATTTAAACTGAAGCAAAAGATAAACTGATGCACTGGTGTGGAGAAAACATTTAGCTCTTCTACTCTCCTGACGTGGTTGATTTATTTTGGCAAGTGGTGTACTCAGCTTTAATCTCTCTGTTCCTATAAGGCAAGGTGCAAAAACAGCAAAGATAAACATAATTAAGTACAGAAATTAAATTTCAGAAGACCATTTAGAAAATGGGCAATCAAAAAATGTGTTTATAGTATCAGCAGTACCCAGACTAGAAAATAAATGCTTCTTTTTAAAGTAATTTCAAATATTCAAACTACTCACTCTAAAAACCCTTCTTTTATCCCTGTAGCATATTTTTGTTTCATTCCGAAACGATAAACAGGGCAGAATACAAAATACTTAGTATTTCCTCATTTTAATTCAGGGTCATGGGAAGGACTGGAGAAAAATCCGTGTCCTCCTACTATCACAATTTTAAATCTGTGGTTCTGAGACAAAACTTAAAAAGTGGTAGAGGTTCAAATAGTCAAGTACATTAACGTCTCATTTATCCCTCACCGATTAGCAAATCATGTATTCCCGGTAAGAGACTCTCCCATGTAACTAAAGTTTACATTACACTTTTATTGTAACAACAGACAACTTTCTAAACTCTGTTATTCTAGTCTAGTGCTGCCCAACAGATATAAAATGCAAGCCACACGTGTAATTTTAAATTTTCTGGACATCCATAAAAGAAAAAGGCACTATTGCTTTTAATTATATTTTTAGATCTTAATAAAATATAGCCAAATATTATCATTTTGACATGTATTTTACATTCTTTTCATACTAAGTCTTAGAAGTCTGGTGTGTGTTTTGTGCTTACAGCACATCTGCAGGTGGATTAGATACTTTTGGCGGTCCTCAGGAGATATGTGTGTTTTTTTTTACATGGGCAGGCACCGGGAATCAAACCCGGGTCCTCTGGCATGGCAGGCGAGCACTCTGCCTGCTGAGCCACCGTGGCCCGCCCACACACGTGGTTTTTGGCTATCACAGGGCCAGGGCAGTTCTAATTCCTGCCCTAGTAAACTAACCATGATAACCAGACTAAAGTTCACATCTGGACTAGTTATTTACCAATAGGTTTGCCACAGCAAATACTTCCAGGATGCCTCCCCAGTGTAACAGCTAACAGTGTTAATTTTGGATACTTGACTATTTTGCTCTGTTGAGGGGGCCAAAACTGCTTGCATTATAGCAATTTCCTACAGATTACTGTGGTAAGTGAATTAATGGCTTGGCCTGTCACCGAATTTCCCGAGACCGCTGTATTTTTCTAGGCCACTGCTTTTGTTCCTGTAGTAGACGAATCCTTTTTCTTTACATAGAATTTTACATAGAAATCCAATATATGAAAAAGACAGGCATTAACATAAATGTGAAGAAACATTTGACATAACATTGAAGCTGTTTTGAAGATGAGAAAAGTTTGAAAATGACTTACTAATTCATTATTTTATATGAACATTAGCATTTCTTGTATTAACTTCAAATGTTAAGACCCCTTGAAGCTCAGAGAGTCTGAAAACTACTTTTCTACTTGGCTCTTGCTGCAGAGATGCCCTGAGACACTGAGATTTACAGGAAAGGGGCCCCGACTGTTCTGGTTAGTATGTTTTGCCTTCCTCCTTTGCCCCTGTGGATCAAAGACATTACTTTGCTTCTACCAGGAAACTGTCCTTCCCACTGGCCTGTGTAGACCCTGCTCCAAACTCTTGATTCTAACACCTAGGGCAGGGCCTTTCTCCGCCTCTGCAGACACACATTCTAGGACAAACAGAACACTTCTAATTCAATCCAATTATAAGACAAAGGTGGATAAGGGTCAAACGACTTCAAGGCAATGCAATTTATAATTTTTCAAAATTCAAGCTTTTTTTTCCTTGAATATTCTAAAAATATGCTGGTCTCAGGAAACAGCTAAATGCCTTTACAGAGTTATTTAAAAGGCTGACTGGAATAAATGCACAAAATGAAGTAACATATATTTTAGTTTTTGTAAAAGAACATTTCTCCTGTAACTAACTGATTCTGTGACTATTTCCCACAGGGCTCAAAAACGTCCTTACGTTTCGATTCACAGAGGCTCTAGAAGGTAGAGGAGGCTAGAGAGTCTGAAAAAAGGACAAGGGGAGCATGCCTCTAAGCCTATGTCAAAGTAAAAGTCTGTCAGTACATGTTCTTTTAAACGTAAAAGAACGGTTTAAGAATAAAATAATTTAAATAAAGGGAACAGGAATTAAACTTTCCTCTTTGGTGTGTACTGCCAACATATCTTAGCTCCAGTTACTGACATCTAAACATCAACTGAATATTTTTCAAAAGAAAGGACATCCATGAAAAGAAACACAACAGAAACAGATAACTTTTAATGACAGAAACAAACCTTTCTTTCATCTACCTTCTTCTCAGAGATAAATAAATTTTACTTCTCTGTGGCTCTCATCAGTTAGGTATGTGCTGAACAGAGGAAGGGAAAAGGGCTAAGTAAAATAAATGACCTCAAATCAAGAAGCAAGTGAGTATGGCATTATATATGGGTTAAAATCAATTCTAGAGGAGAACAGAAAGCTCAGAACTTAACGTTCGTAAATTAAAAAATGAAACAGGAATTCTGTATAAGAAGCTACTTTGATAACTTATAGCTCATCCAGCAGATGAACAGATTTTAAATTTCTGTTCAATCCGCTTACCTTTAAAACTACTTTGCAAGAAGTGAGTAACACATTCTTTTAAAGAATAACAAATTGCACAAGGAGAAATGGTCCTGTCTCTAGCAGCCTGAATTTTGCTGGGATACAGAGTATAAAGTAAATCCATGCAATATTGCCTTAGAACTCAATTTTGTGACAACTCATAAATTTTAAGACACATACCAACTTTTGCATTAAGTAGTTTCTTCCCACAGAACAAACTATTTGTAAAACCTATTATATGTATTTCTGAGAGTTGGCTCTAAGTGTCATAAATGTGCTCTCTAAACTAATTACAGAATCTTTTGTTATGTATTATTTCTGTCCGGACAATTTTTGGAGTTTTAAGAATTTGAGAGCCAAACAGAAAAATGTTCAAGTCAATCTGATCCTTAGTTTTTTTGCTCTGTGTCATAATACTTAACCACTTGCATTGATCACTATGTAGAGTAAACCCAAAACACTTTTGTCACATTTACTTAAGCACAGACAGCTTAAAATTATAATGTTACTGGGTCAATCAGATTAATATAACATTAAAGAATAGGTTTAAGGCATACCAAATAAATATCCTTGGTGGAAAAAAAATATATTTTGGCATAGGTAAATAAAACATGTTAACTATGCAAATAATTCTAATCAACTTAGAAATGTCGCTGGATGAGTACTTTATCTCATTGTGTAAAAAAAATCATGCATTTATGAACAAAAATAACTACAAATGAATGAAAACATTTATGTAAACAAAAGGCATCTGCGGGGCAGAACCACACAATGAGGACAAGCAATACAGGGCTCAAGCAGTAGCCAAGGAAAGGGCAAGTGCTGTGGATTCCAAGACTAAAAGTATGGTGGAAGGATTAGTTAAGCAAGGAAACTGGAAAAGAAAAGGAAGGAGCATGTGGATGGGACCAGTTTCTGTTCTATTCTGGGATGCTATTCTGTTCTTTGCCTACAGCAGTATACTTTTTAACTTTTTGGTCACTTTTTCATCAAGTATTTTTGGATGCTGAATGATCTTAAAAATGACCACTTACACAATTTCTGTGTTTTGAGATGAAGTCTGTAGAAGGGTAATTGTGTTCTCAAGGCATCATAAATACAATTTACATCAAATCAATGTGTACCAAGCTTTAACAGCAATTTGGGATTATTTGTAGCATCTCCCTTAGAAACAGAGCAGTAACTCCATACATTTTATAATCTTACATAAGGAGTTTCTATGTCAACAACAGCCAATTCTGAAGGAAAAGATTATGCATTCTAAACAGTGCAAAAAATGTAACAGATGTCTTTACTTTTTATTTTTAACGGCAAAAGAAAGCCAAGCATTACCACACATCCCGTTTTTTTCTTTAACATAACACATAAATGAGGAGACTTAAAACAATCCAGTGATCTTTAACGTGAGAAAATTTTGCCAATAAGCTTGATGGTTTTTCTTTGTATTTCAAGAATACGGGCACAACCAATACTCAAAGTCTGGTCCACAGCCAAACAGCATCTTGGGCACTTATTAGAGTGGGATCTCAGGCGCCACCACAGAATGAATCAGAATCAGAATCTGCATTTTAACAAGATCCCTGGGTGGTTAATGTGCATGTTAAAATCTGAGTGCTGCTGCTCTAGGCTTAAAGAAAGGCAGACGACTTCCACATTAGAGTCACTTCAGCTATTAAAATAATATAGGACTTGAAGTGTTAGACAGGACTTCAGTGTTTTGAAGCCAAAAATTCACAAGGAGGAATTTAAATTCAATTTATGCTGAATTCTAATTGAATATGTTCCTGTCATGAAAAGGGCAACATATATCTTAAAAGACTGCAATACAGTTCATATTTTAGCTCAAAGGACATTATGAATTACCTTTCCCATCCAATTTTCTAAAACAACTTCTCTTTGTGTTACTATATATAGGATTAATTATGCTGCATTGGTGAAAGATATATCTTCTCAAAATATTAAAAAAGAGTTAATACTGTTATTTTCTGTTTTCTTTACAGAGACTATGTGGAACTTATGCTGTAAAATGTAGGTCTTTTAAAAACTGCAAAATAAATTATTTGGGGAAGCTCAGATCACTATTGCTACTGAACCTTTATGGGTAAAATTGTTCAGTTTTAAAAGACCCAGTAAAAGGGAGCTTGAGAGAGTTCAATTAAACACTTTATTTGGGCACCTTTAAATATTCTGATGCAGTGATATTTTAAACAAAGCAAAATGAGGAGTTGAATATCATATCTAATTCCATTTTGCTTTCTTTAGACATTATTTCTACACACACCTTTTGGACTTGGAAATCAAATATGCATGTGTTCAATAAATTTAAGGTTTAGGATTAAAAAAGAAGGCATTGTGGGTTATTTTGCAAAGATTACCAAGTAATATGAAAAAGTTTGAGTTCTTTGTCAGTGAAGAATGTACTTTTATTACATAGCCCGAACTTACTGATTAACATAAAAGGAAAATATGTTATGAAATCATGCACATCAAGTCGTAAAATTATTCGGTTTGATTTCAAAGCGATTTCCCAAGCCGCAGAGGGGAAAAAAAAATCAATAAAAATGCATATTATCTTTGAAAAATTCCAAGGCATTTAATCTTGGGTTATGCTCCATAGTTTATTCTGAGATTTCATTAAATCATAAATTCTTTCATTAACATTTAAGTTTGGTGTTTAAAAAGCCTATTTTCCTTAGAAGATACTTATTTATACTGTGCATATATGCTATTCTAAGACTCCCCCATACTTTTCATTTTTATAGATCAAAAGCCTTGTAAATCTTACCCCTCTCAGCAACTTTAAGTTTAACCCCATCAGTTTTACTCCAACCTAGTAAATTAAGAGAACAGAATAAGGGAAATCAAATAGTGTTGCTTTTAATCCCCCAGCTTAATATGTATATAGTAACTCCAATGAAAAGAAATCAAATTGGGTATTTGAATATATACCTACGTAGCTCCTTATGGATAGCTAAGTTATAAAGCCAAATGGAAATTTTCTTCATAAAAATTCCAGCAAATGCAACTGTCTAAGGTCTCTCCAGTGGAATACTTTAAACTCGATCCTGGTGACTAGTCTAATTTAGGAAATAGGGTATGCATAAGGTGGGAGAGGCTCCATAGTGGTCCATGCTTTGCTGAACAACTTAAACCTCAAATACCACAGACATTTCTTTTACACTCATAATAGCTGAAGCAACTCTAAGATTATTCTTGTTGCCATCATGTTAAAAGTAGCTGAAAATATTTTTGGCAAAGAAATGGAATTCTGAGGACACACTAATACAGGCACATTTAAAGAGACTGTGTGCAACACAGAGCACAAACAGAAGCTGTGCAAAAAGCCTGTCAAGGGTGAGAAGGACCAGTAAGTTAAAAGAAACATGCTTCAACTTACCCTCTCTTCCTTTTTCGAAGAAGTATGTACAATAAGATGACAATTATCGTAATTCCAACAACTACAAGAAATGGAAACAAATGGCATGGGGTTCTTGAAAACCAGTAACCAAGATTCAAAATTTAGCACACGAAATGTTGGTTACATTTCAGGAGTTACTCTATCTGGACCCTTCACTACCTAAAGCCAATTCCCTAGAGTCACATAAACATTCCAAAATGAATCAGAGAAGAATCATTGCTTAATTGAGAACATCAGCAAGAGCACATTTGGGAAACTCATATTACTGATCACCTTGAGAAAATAGGCAGTATTTAGAGTATGTTATTTAGTGGATATGTAGAATATAAAAAGAATATAAAAATCACCAGAGCAAGACAGTAGTGTCATCATATAAAAAGCCAGGGGTCCCCTCCCCAGATTGATTTACTTACACTCAAGCTATAAAAGTAGGGAAACTGAGAAACTATGAAAGCAAATAGTATACGTTTTCACAGTAATAAATGAAGACTGATTGAAGTGGCGGCAAGGTTCGGGATACTTACGTATAATGATAACAATGACAGCGATGAGACCTGCGCCTGACAGAAAATGAAAGAGACTGAGCATGTGTGGCTCTCTAGATGGCAGATGCATTTTTACTTCAATCTGATCAACTAAAAGCTACGCAAAAAACAGCTGATCTCTCTAGTTTTAGCAAGACTGTTAATGCAGCCAAGTCATTTCAATGATCGAACCCTTCTAACAACCAGTTTCCAGGTTCAGGGTCCAAGTTGCGAAACTCTTTTTATTGTTTGGTGCTATAGCTCCTATACCAGATAGGTAAAAGTCATTAGAACAATGAGAATTCACTACATTAGAGGGAAATCATTACAAAAATCTATTAATCCCATCATAGTTGGTTTGGGTCAGTATTCATTCTATTATTTCTTATGATTTGGTAATTTTCTTTCTTCCCTAAAAGTGGATTTGTAGAGTAAATCATAAATAAATTTCTATTTCTCTGTCATACAGATAATATTTGCACAGTCTTCAAAAATAATACTTTATCTTATTCATCAGCCGCCATCCTACTCTACCCCCCACAGCCAAATTAAGACATAGTTCTGAGTATCAGGGAGAGTCCCTCTAAAAAATACAAATGAAACAAGGTGCATGGGTAAAAATTATGCAGAACTTAAACATGCATTTTTGATTGTCCAGAGAATGCTAAATAATTCTATAGTCTTAATTCTTAAATGTTTCTGTCAATAGTATCTCTGCTTCTCAACTCCCATTACTTTTATTAAAGTGCTACAAGGCAAAGCATGAAGTGTCGGGTTTAACTCTGCTCTTCTTATTTTATAAATAAGCATTAAGTGTTTAAAACTGCAAGATGGCATTGAATTTACTGGCACCCTGACAGTTTGACCATAAGTGTTCAGAGCTAAAGGACATATTAAAAGATTAGCGTAGGGTACATTTATAAAAAGAGTAATAGTTACTGAACTAGTCTAATAAGTAAAAAGTAACAGACCTTTGTCTTCATTTACTTATCCCAAAATCTGTATGTTTCATGAACTTTAAACGTCACTACTGGAGTGCCTGATTTTTTTGTTTAACATACAATGTGCAAACCATAAGCCTACATAAAAGTGTGTTACACCTACCTGTTGTAGGGAAAAAAAATGATCTCAACTTATAGAACTTTATGGTTCTAGTATACAAAATATGAAGAGAGAAAATCTGTCTACAAATTGTGATCACAAAATAACAACTATTACATGGAAAGCAAGTTGTGTTTTATGAATTCTAACCCTATATATAACCAAAGCATTTAAGAAAGTTACCTCACCCTAGCAGAAATCCTGTTTTGGGGCACCTCTTAAAAACTGTAATTACCTAACATGTTTCTACACACGTACTAACACATGTGTCATGGTATGTGCACTATTTAAAATAACTATATAAATGTCAGTTATTGATAATTTGGAACATGGTGTTTCTTCCCTAACTGCAGATGATTAGAATACAATATTTCCATGTAGAACTCCAAGGTTCCATCCTGCAGGGTTATTAGTAACCAAATTAATACTAAACCTAGAGGTTTTGAAGATGGTGGTTCGGTAGGAACAGGGAAAACTCCTAGAAAAAAGAAGAAAAATGGAGTAAGTGAAAAAAATAAAAGTAAAGTATAAAAATGTCTAAATTCATAGATTTTAAAATTTTTTGTCCCTACATCGATCCCCTTAGAGTTTATTCTCCTTATAAACTATATTAATGTTGGTCATTAAAAGTAGTGTCATACAGGGCAGGCCATGGTGGCTCAGCAGGCAGAGATCTCGTCTGCTATGCTGGACACCCAGGTTTGATTCCTGGTGCCTGCCCATGCAGCAAAAAGTAGTGTCATACGGACCATGCATCCAAAAAAAAGAGAAAGTAGTGTCATACAATATTACAAATTTATATTCAACGTCATATTTCTTCTTCCCGCCCACGACATTTCCTGTGACAATGTTCTGTGGTATAGCAAGCAAATTTCTTATAATAGCCTACGGATTCAGTGTGACTGTAATTAAAACGTAAAGATAAAGGAAGGCTTAATAAATGATGTAAAAGTTGGTATGGGGGTACAAGGGTAGTTTAGTCATACAATTCTCACCTGCCATACGGGAGACCCGGCTTCGATTCCCAGCCTGGGCACTACCCGCCCCCCTCACTCCCCCTCCAAAAAAGAAAATTCAACAAATGGTGCTGCAATAATGGGATGGTCACACGGGAAAAAAAAATGAAATGTGACCCCGACCATAAAGCATACAAAAAAGAAAAAAAAGAGAAAAAGTTGATAAGGAAAATGAGCAGCCTGGAAATTTCAGGAAAGGGAGTGTTCTGCCTGATATTAAAACACAGTACTACAGTAATTAAAACTGTTTGATACTGGCACAGGAATGGACAGTCCAAAGGAACAGAAAGGAGGCTAGAATACTTACAGATTTAATGTATTATTAAAAAGTGGCATTTCAAATCAGTGGGAGAGAAAACAATTCACTCAACAAATGCTGCAGTTTAGCCACAATGTGGGGGGCAGTGCAGGGACGAACCACCCATATCCATATCCCATAAGAATTTCGGATGCACCAACGATTTAAATGCAAAGAATGAAATCAGAACAATGGGTGAAGTCTCTGTATAATTTTTTTTTTTTTTGACATGGGCAAGCACCGGGAATCGAACCCGGGTCCTCGGGCATGGCAGGCAAGCATTCTTACCTGCTGAGCCACTGTGGCCCGCCCTCTGTATAATTTTAACATGGAGAAGACTGACAGCTTTTAGAAGATACAAAACTCACCTATGTCAGAAAAGATCCCCATACATTCAACTTCCTAATAATGTAAAACTTCTGCACATATAAATGTCCACTGGTTAGGAGGATAGTTAATAAAACATGGCATCTATTCATGCCATCATTAAAAAGGATGGGAATAAATCTAAAAACACCCACAACCCAATATTTAAAGTGGAAAAAGTACAAGTTGCAGATAAACACGTACAGATTGATTTCATATTTATTTAAAAAAAAAATTTCCAAACTATGTAACTACACACATAAAGATGCTGATGTATGTGAAATAGATAAAAAGAAACTCTAAATTATTAACAGTGAAGAGCTTGGGTAATGGACTAGAAGGGGAACTAATCTTTTATTCTAATACTTTTACAATGTTTGAAATTTCATAATGACTCATGTATTTAAAAGTTATAAAAGACAACTTATATCCAGTTGTATAAAAAACTTAAAAATGACTAGTAAAAATAAAACAAAAAAGAAACTTCATAATCAAAGGGCTTTACCCTTTAATGAACTCTCACAAATTTAGAAGAAAAAAAAGATTTGAGTAACCTAATAGAGAAAAATGGGCAAAGGACATGACTAAACAGCTTATAAAAAACAGAGTATCTGCAAATAAATGTAGGGAAAACATGTTCAGCCTTGTTGATAATTAAAGAAATGCAAATCAAAACAAGACGTCGTTTTTCACCCATTACCTTATAAAGTCCTTCACTATATATAAGTAACATTAAAAATACTGAACCTGGATGTTCAGTTGAAACTGGAGGTTTGTGACTAGGAGGAACAGAACCTGGGAAATAAAAGAATAAACTTGATTCTATCAGTCACCTGCCTTAGCAATATGAACTTAATGGCTTTAATTCTGATTTTTAAAAATGATTAATTATTTATCAAAATTTAAAATGCACATACTCCCAAATGAAGAAATATAACCTAAATATATATTTGTACAAGCAAGCAAAGATGTATGCATAAGAATGTTCACTACAGTTTTGTATTTGATAATGGAAATCCTGGAAATTAACTAATAAATCATAGGAGTAATGTTTCAAGATAAGCATGTATCTTTTTTAAAAAAACACTGAAGTGGAGCTATACTACGTAATTTGCATCTTACTCTTTTCCACTTAATATTCCTTGAACATTTTTTTCATATTAAGATATTCAGATATACCTTAACACCATTATATGTTGCTATTGATATTTTTTATATATTTTCTTTCTCTAACTGATGTAAGAAATGACTGACACGCCTATGATGAATTTTGATTTTTGCCAGTTTTTTTGCTACACACCTGTAGTTTCTCTTCTTTATAAACTTCTCACAATCAATCCTCTCCTCTTCTTTCAAACACAGAATTACATCAGTGTTTTATAAATCTTTTATGAAATACTTATGTGAATTCATTTATACAGCTCATCAATAAATGTAGTATAACACTGCATAATCTCACTAGCAGCAAGTGAGTAAAGAAGGTCAATGAGTACAAATTTCACTTGCAATCTTTGTTCACATATCCATCTACCAAAAAAATCAGCTTTCTCTCCCAAAATCCCAAAGCATTTAACTAAGGTATACAAGGAGGCTACCGGGTTCTACTTTAGTATAGGATTTATCAAAAAGTAATTCCACTCACCATGTTAATGTGCATAATTCCTCTCCATCTTTTAAATAACTAATGTAATTACTGGGGTGATGGGAACTATATCAGCAAATCACAATCCAGTAACTGACATCTGTTTGACTTTACCCACCCTTAGTTACTTCAGTAGGCAGAGCCAAGCTAGGACCCTCAACAGGGCCTGCCTGATCTACAGCTCTACCTACTATCCTGTTGTCTCCTGCTTCTCCTGAAACCCACGTGGAGACCGAGACAGCAGCACCAAATCAAGATGGTAATTCCCGCTACCATATCAAAACAATCTTTCAAGTTTAAGCAAAACAGCTGATCAACAGTCCCTGCAAGAACTCTTCCATTTCAGTTCAGTAAGAAAGGACTCATGCTGCCTTTTCAGTTGCTATGAAATTGGGTTTCTGTTACCAAATAAAATTGTTCAGTAAAAAGAACAATTAGGCAGGGCAGGAGGGATGCAGGAGCGGAGTGCACACAGATACAAGGATTGTTCTGGCAAAGTTTAACGTGCACAGCAGTTAAAAGAGAATGAAAGTGTTGGCACTCTAGGGAAAGAAAAGTTCCGGACCAGGAAGATACCCAGGAAAGGTATCAACAGACCACTTTTTAAAAAGAACAACTAAAATAGCAAAGCTGATGACCCTGAAAATATACATTTTGAAAAACAGAAGCCAGATTCTAACTTGTCTCTTGACTAATATTAATTCAAGCAGCGTTGTAAATCCTATGAGCTACCTTTAGAGATCCTCTTATGTGCCAGCCATGGTGCTAAGTACTTTAAATGCATCCCATTTAAACCTCACTGTCCCTGAGTAAAGAAGGTACTAAATCATTTTACTTGTGAGGAAACACATTTAACATTTCTATAACTTATCCAAATTCACACATTTGTTCTTATCTGCAGACTATGGCAAATAATTTTAGAATCAATATGAATTAACATTAAAACGGCTGGAACAAATTTCCCCCTCCATTCATTCTCAAAAAATATAAATGAGTGCAAATCACCCAGAATTCAAATTTTTTTTTCCTATGAAAAAATGTAAGTAGTTACAAAACCTGGAAGAGTTGAAGTTTTAGTACTGGAAGGAGTCGACACAGGAGTAGTCGACACTGGAAAACAAAAGAATAACACAGATAAGATCAAATACTTGAGAGACACTATTGGCATTTTCACCAGAAATTTAAAGGATTTTTGAAAACATACAAGATACAGCAGCGGAATTCTATAGAAAGTTTATGTCACACTTTCTATATGGATCTGGCATGGAAATGACTGTAAGAAAGAGTGAAATACTAAAATGGCTTCTTTTCACTAAAATGGCTTCGACATTTAATGTCGAAGAACTCTGTCGAAGAAACAGAGTTTAAGAAAAAGATGGAAGAGGGCAACCTTTGTACCTGGAACACATTCTGGAAGCGGGGGATTCCATTTACTATTCGCCTCACAGGTAACTCTGCTACTGCCTTGAAGGTTAAAATTCTTTTCACATTCAAATGTAACTGTAGCTTTATAGAGAAATGTTGTTCCAAATCCCGAGGTCAGTTTTCCATTTGGGACTTTTGGATAGACACATTTGACCACTGAAAAGTAGAGAAACCCAGAATTAATGGAAAGATCATTTAACAGAGGACCAGAAAAAAGTATTGAAAAGTAGAAATTTCCAGTGGGAACAAAAAAGACAAGGAATGGAAGACAAGATGTAAGGAAAAAAAAAAAAAAGACCCCAAGTTTAAAACATAAAATATACAGCATCTAAATTACAGGTAAATGGATTTAGAAAAATCAATTAAATTCCCCCACCCACAAGAACAAATTTCATTATATTTTGTTGGCTTTCCTTAATTTTTTTCCCCTATCACTGACAAGTTTTGAGAAAGGGCTAAGTACAAGATACAAATACATCTTAAGTTCATAAGAAACTTTCTAGGGTCCTCCTAGACACTGATCTAACAGTATCCCACTATTTCAGAAAGGTAGGAAGTGTTTTTCTAAGACAGTAACACTTAAGCTGAAATTTAAAAATTGAGACGAATGCAGCCATGGAAACACATGCAAAAAAAAAAAAAATCTCAGGAAGACATAACAGGCACAGCTGGGATGTTGAAGGACAAGAAAAGCCAATGGAGCTGGGGGAGTGTTCTCCAAATCTTTTTAACTGCAACCCACAGAAAGACATGTTTTAGGTTGCAAATGAATACACACGCATTTAGGCCTGTTATGAAGTTTAAGTACTGAAGCCTTTCATACAAGTATTCTAGTATTTCCCATTTTACTCTATTTCTCAAAAAGGAAAAATCTGGTCATGATCCACTAGACTGATTTCACAATCCATTAATGGGTTTGGGGTGAATTTGGGAAACAAACAAACACAACAAAACACTGGACCAGGACACAGTGAGTGCAGAAGACACATTATGACATCAAATCTGAGCAATACGCAAGGACCAGTTAGTATGGAGCCTTGAGCCAAAAGAATGTTCTTCTTTCTTTCCTGTAGATCTGAATTTCCATCTGTTACCATTTTTCTTCATCTTGAAGAACTTCCTTTAGCAATTCCTATAGTACAGATCTGCTAATGACAAGTTCTCTCAGCTTTCACTTATCTGAAAAATGTTATTTCACCACCTTCAGTTTTGAACGATTTTTCTTTGATGTAGAATTCTAGGGTTAGGAGGTTTTTGGTTTTTTTGCTTGTTTCTTTCTTTCTGAATCTTACCAGACATCATTCCTTTGTCTTCTAGCCTCCACAGTTTCTTATGAGAAGTCAGCTGTCATTTTTACTTGTCTGCACCAACCAAGCCCCATCCCCACCCTACGTTTACCTCCCAAATATAGTATGATTTTTTTCTTCCAACTGAATTTTTAAAAATTCGTTATTTTTTTGCATGGATGGGCACCAGGAATCAAACCCTGGTCTCTGGCATAGCAAGCGAGAACTTTGCCACTGAGCCACCATCACACTGTCCTTGACTTGTTTTTGTTTTTTTGTTTTGTATGGGCAGGCACCGGGAATCAAACCCAGGTCTCCAGCATGGCAGATGAGAACTCTGCCTGCTGAGCCATCATGGCCCGCCCTCTTGACTTCTATCTTTGTTTTGCTGTGATGTTTTTAGTTTTGTGAGTTTGCTTTTCAACTTTGATAATTTACTCATCCTGCTTGGGATTCACTAACTTTCCTGACCTGTGGGCTGTAGTTTTGGGTCAGATTTGGATAATTTTTGACCAATATTTGTTCAATTAATTTTCTACCTTATCCTCTCTCCTCTTTCTGAAACTCCAATTACATATATGTTCGACCGCTTGTTTGATGATCTCTAATAGAGCTTGATAATCTCTTTCTCTTTAAAGTTAGCTAACTGGATATAATTACATACAATAAAATTCGCCATTTTAAGTTCATAGCTGAATGAGTATTAAGAAATACCATGTAATTACCATGATAAAGATAGAGAACAGGCCCATCAGCCTCCAAAATTCCCTCATATCCCTTTATGATCAACCTTCCCTTCATCACCCCCACCTCCAGCAACTACACATCTGTTTTCTATCCCTATGGTGTTTCCTTTTCCAGAATGTCATAATATAATGAAACCACAGCCTTCTGACTATGGCTTATTTCACTGAGTTTATAATGCATTTGAGAGTCATTCACGTTACGCATCAATCAGTCATTCATTCCTTTTTACTGCTGAGTATTATTCCACTGAATGTATATATCACAGATTACTCTCCATTTACCAGTTAAATGGCAATTGGGTTATTTCCAGTTTGGGATGATTATGAATATAAGCACTATGCAAATTCTCATACAAGTTTCTGTGTGAACATGTTTTCATTTCACCTGGGTTGCTGAGTTTTATGGTAAATGTTTAACTTTATAAGAAATTACCAAAGTAGTTATATACCACTGTGAATTGTCATCAGCAATACACAAGAGTTCCAATTGCACTGTATCTTTCCTGGTACTTGAATTTTGTTTTGTTGGGTTTTTTTGTTTGTTTGTTTTTTTAACTTTGGCCATTCCAATAGGTGTTTGGTAGTATCTCATTGTGGTTTTAATTGCATTTCTGTAATTACTAATGACATTGAGCATTTTTTATGTACTTGTCTGCCATCTATATACCTTTGTTGGTGAAAAGTCTATTCAAATCTTTTTCCCACTTTTTAACTGGGTTGTTTTCTTATTACTGAGTTTTTAGAGTTTTTTATATATTCCAGATACAACTCCATTATGAGATAAGTGCTACACAAATATTTTCTCCCAGTCAGTGGCTCATTTTTCATTCTCTTAATAGTATTTTTTGCAGAGCAGAAATTCTCAGTTTTGAAGGTGTCCAATTTGTTAATTATTTTCTTTAATGGAACACACTCTTGGGGTTGTATATAATAAATCTTTACTAGGTTGCAAATATATTCTGTGTTTTTTTTGAACAAGCCTTATGGTCTTAGGTTTTACATCTTAAGTCAATGATCCATTTTGACTGAATTTAGTATGGGTCAAGTTTCATGCATGTCCAACTGTGACAATAACATTTGTTGAAAAGATTACTTCTGAAACACTTGGACAACTGTGTTGAAAAATCAACTGAATATATACATGTGGGTCTATTTCTGGACTCATCTGTAGTCCATTAACCTGTATGTCTCTCCTTTCACCAATACCACACTGTCTTGATTATATATGCTTTATGGTATGCTTTATAGGCAGTCTTGAAATCAACTTTTTTCAAAACTTTTGGCCATTCTAGTTCTTTGGCTTTTCCATATAAATTTTAGAAAGTTTGTCAATTTCTATAACAATTTCTGTTGGAATTTTTTTTGGAACTGAAGTGAATTTATTGATCAATTTGGGGAAAACTGACATCTTAGTAAAACTGAGTCTTTTAATTCATGAACATGGTCTATCTCTCCATTTATAGTAAGGTATTTTTAAATTTCTTTTATTAGTGTTTAGTAGTTTTTAGCATTTATATCTTGTGTGTGTTGTTAGATTTATGCCTAAGTGATTCATATGTTTTGGTACTACTGCAAATAGTACTTTTAAAAATTTCAATTTCTTCTGGTTCATTTGGTGGTAAACATACAATTGATTTATCTACATTGATCTGATACCTTGCAACCTTATTAAAGATTTTAGAAAATGTGGGATTTTCTACGTACACAACCATGTGTTAAGTGAATAGAGACAGTTCTATCTCTTCCTTTCCAATATGTATGTCTTTCATTTCTTTCTCTTAACTTTATTGCATTGGCTAAGAGCTCCAGAACAATGTTCAGTAGAAGTGATGAGTTGAAATATTTGCCTTGTACAGACCTTTGACCATTATATATTATGTTAGCTGAGATAATTTTGTAGATGCCTTTTGTCAGATTGAGGTAGGCAGCTTTCTTTTATTCCCAGTTTACTGAGACATTTTATCATGAAAAAAATGATGAAATTTGTCAAATGCCTTTTATGCAATTATTAAGATGATCAGATATTTTTTTCCTTCTTTATACTGTCTTGATATGGTAAATCATACTGATTAATTTTTGAATGTTGAACACAACCATGCATTCATGAGGAAAATCCCACTCAGTATACATCACTGATTTCACTGGCTAATATATTGTTGAGGACAATGGGTTCTATGTTCATGAAACAGACTGTAATTTTCTAAGCAATGATTTAGCTGTATCCCACACATTTTTGCTATTTTTATTTGCTGTGTTTTCACTCAACTCAAATTTTTTTTCAAATTTTCCTCATGAACTTCTTTTTAACCCATGGGTTATCTAGAAGCACCTTGCATAATTTCCAATATCTTTGCCACTGACTGTACCTTCGTTCAACTGTGATCAAAGAACATAACTTTGAATGATTTCAGTTTTTTGAAATTTTGTTGAAAATTGTTTTATGGCCTAGAATATGGTCCATCTTGGAGAATATCCAATGCTGAAAAGAATGTATATTCAGGGGTTCTCTTCTTTCAAGGGTCAATACCCTTCGGTGTCTCAATGACTGTGGTCACTCGCCAATGCCTTAAGCAATTGTTTTTTATATATTGTGTCAGTTATAGATAAGAAGGTTAGTCTGATATAAGCTACTCCATCATTACCTGAAGCCATAACTCTTAGACTTCCTGTAATACAAGATAAAAATTTTGCATTTTTAAGCCAGTGTGTGTTGAATTTTGTTTGTTTCTGTTTCAAGCAAAAAAAAAAAAACCTAAAAACTCCTAACTCATACATAAATACAGTTCATAATGTATAAACTCAAATGATAAGAACATGTGTGGGGGGGGACTCTCTTACCCTGGAACTATTTGCTAATCTACTTGATATACATTAATTAAGTTAGAAACTAATTCTATTGGAGGAGGAAGCACATAATATAACTGTTTTGTTTATTTATAGGTAAAAATATTTATAAAATGTTTTCATAATATTTACTAACAAAGACAGAAAGAAATTTAAAGACTGTTACCTTCACACTTAGGAGGACTACTGCTCCATTCTCCAGTGTCAGTACAAATAAGTTGGCTATTTCCAATGAGTGAATATTTATCTGGGCTACTTACAGGGTTACAACTGTAAGTTACTACTTCATTATATTCATATGTATCCTTTCCACTATTTGTGTAATGTCCATTTTCTATTCTTGCAGGTGGTAAACACAAAATTTCTTAAAAAGGGAAAAAAAGAGGAAATTATTCTCATTCATATACATACATATATATGTCTATATATATTAGAAATAAGAAATGAAAGCCAAAAGGAAAGGTAAAAGATTAAGATATTGGTATTAAAGTTCTATGAACTACCGTCAATAAATTCACCAACATATGATTTTTACAAGCTAGTTATGAATCTAATAACCATCTAGAAGAAGGTTCTTTGAGAAAATAAATCTATTATTTGAAAGTCATCCATTAATCTAGAAATGAACTTTCAGGACAAAATTCATTTTCTGAAGGTGGAAATGCCTATATTTACTTTAAGACCATGTGAAGTTTTCTTCTAGTCATCATAAAAGATGCTGACAGGCAGGCCAGGGTGGCTCAGCAGGCAGAGTTCTTGCCTGCTATGCCGGAGATCCGGGTTCATTCCCCGTTGCCTGCCCAAGCCAAAAAAAAAAAAAAAAGGCTGACAATTTCGTTCGATTCCCAGAGACTGCACATGCCAAAAAAAAGAGAAATTTCAAAAGATGATGACAATTTAATGAAAACTTATGCATGCAATTAAAAATAAAACAATCAGTTGAGAAATCCTTTATAATTTATAAATATACCCATTTTCTAAGCTGATGGTGCATACTAATACTAAGAAATTATTGTATATTTTTGCCCTCATTCTCAAGAGTGTACATGACATTTTCCAGAGGCTACAAACTGTGTTTTAGCACAAACTGAATGCAGAAGGAAATAGGAGAATTGTTCCTTCAAACCATCTGTTAGCAAAAACATAAAACAATGGTACGAGTCTCACTAATTTGTTTTGCTTTGGAAAACTGTTATTTTTTCATAAAAAAATATGTTATGTAGCCCACATAAAGAAAAACTCTTTGTGGTCCTGGTTAATTTAAAAGTGTAAAGGGACCCAAAAACCAAAAACGACTGAGAACTGCGAGTCTACATTTTAAAAATGGAATTTACTTACTGTCACAATGTGGAGGGCTATCACTCCATTCAACTGTATTTCCAGAAATCTCACAATGTAGAATTTTGGTACCAATTAAGCGAAAACTAAATGAGAAAAGAAATGGATTACTGATTTCTTTAGCGATTAACACAATGCACATAATGATGCAGGAAAAGGTGTATGGTCTTTTTTTTTTTTCTAAACTGTAGTGGTTTTAGGGAGAGATTTCTTAAATGACATAAAATGAAAGTGCTTAACTAAATTTAATCAAATAATAAAACAAAAAAAAATCTCCATGTGAACACCAGCCAAGAGTAAGGGTGTCTACAAAAATCTGCTGGGCCTGTCAGTCTGGCCTATTTGCTGTCTCCTGGAATCACGATATACATTCATTTCTGTGCCTCTGCTCAATACAGGCAAGGACTGAGCACAGAGATCAGATACTACAATATAACTCGTGTAAGTTATCATTTGAGCTCGTGTAAGTCACATTTTAATGTTTCTTTTCCTCACTTTCTCCATCTAAGGGCATAACAATGCACACTCCAAAGGGTTGTTTTAAATATTAAATGACTTAGCATCTGGCACATATAGCATGCTTTGTAATTATTAGCTCTTACAGTATTCCTTAGATAAGAATGTCTTTCTAGGCATAACTTAACAATACCACTACACTGTGAAATCTTCTGATAATTTTAAGTCACAGTTATCTCTCCTTCTGGACTCGCATAATTATCAGGAATACATCTATTCATTTGGGCTTCTCATTTACTATTACACCTTGATAGCTCTCTAGATATGTTGTGTTTCTCGATAAGGCCACAACTTCCTTGAGAAGATTCTATGTCTTAAACTTTTGCTATCCCGCTAAGAGTTGAGCAAGATTTCTCTATACAACTATTGATTAAATGTTCCAATATTTTTACTTGGTCACAGGAAAAAATTGACACTGCTTACATACAGTCACAGTTGACTTTTGCCCCAAATATATATATATATAAGTGTTTTAAATTTACTAAGTACACATTTTTCATTAATGACCAATATCCCCACTATAAACTATTAAAAGTATATAGAACAGGTCTTTCTCCGCCGGCCTGCCGCGCGGCGCCCACGCCCCGCAGCAGCCGACCCGCCCGCCCTCCTTCTCCCCTCTCTTTCTCCGCCGGCCCGCTGCGCAGCGCCCACGCCCTGCAGCAGCCGACCCGCCCGCCCTCCCTCTCCCCTCTCTTCCTCCTCCTGCTCCGGCGGCTCTCCAACCACCACGGTGCCCTCTTCCCCCGCCTTCACCGGCTCCTCCGCCACCAGCCTCAACAGCCTTGCCACCCTCACCTTTCCTCCTCCAGAACAGCTACTGGGGGAGTGGAGACAATACAGAGCAGCTCCCGGAGCCACGACGGAGATCAAAGGGACAGCGTACCCCATCCTGGAACGGCTGACTTTCTGGGAGAACCAGCTCCGGTGAGAACACCAAGAGACGCGGGCTTTCCTGGGCGGGACGGCAAGCGGCCGGGGTCCCTCCCTTCCTCCTTCCCAGGCCAGCTGGCAGAATTGGGCAGGCGGTCCCCTCAGGCCGCGGCGGCTGGCGTCCCCACCACGCGAGGCCCCCCGGACCAACTGAAAGAGTTGGGTCAGAAATCCCCAGACTGCGGAGAACGGTGACCAGGGGGTCCCTTCCAAACACGTGACTCCCCGGTCCGCCTGGGAACAGTGCACTCTCCCGGGCTGCGACAACTGGCGCCCTTCCGCCATGCTTGGCGCCCCGGGCCAACTAGGAAATTTGGTGGGGCGCTCTCACGTGCTGCGGCGGCCGGCGACCCTCCCCGCGTTCGGACCCCCAGGCCGGCAGGCACTCTTCCAAGACGCTTCGGCTGCCAAACCTCCCCTACAGTGAGAATTTTCCAGAGTTAAAGGACCCACAGCAACTTTTACTGGTGGATCCCGTAGACAAACGTGTGCCACGAGCGCCACCTACTGGGCAGGATAAGAAAAACAGAACCCAGAGATTTCACAGAAAAATCTTACAACCTCTGGGGTCCAACACTCAGGGAAATCTGACTAAATGCCCAGACGCCAGCAGAAGATAACGGATCACGCTCAGAAAATTGAAAATATGGCCCAGTCAAAGGAACAAACCAATAGTTCAAATGAGATACAGGAGCTGAAACAACAAATGCTGAATATACGAACAGAAATGGAAAAACTCTTCAAAAACAAAATCGATAAATTGAGGGAGGACATGAAGAAGACATGGGCTGAACATAAAGAAGAAATAGAAAAACTGAAAAAACAAATCACAGAGCTTATGGAAGTGAAGGATAAAGTAGAAAAGATGGGGAAAACAATGGATACCTACAATGATAGATTTAAAGAGAAAGAAGATAGAATTAGCGATTTGGAAGATACAACATCTGAATTCCAAAAAGAAACAGAAACTATCCGGAAAAGAATGGAAAAATTCGAACAGGGTATCAGGGAACTCAAGGACAACATGAACCGCACAAATATACATGTTGTGGGTGTCCCAGAAGGAGAAGAGAAGGGAAAAGGAGGAGAAAAACTAATGGAAGAAATTATCACTGAAAATTTCCCAACTCTTATGAAAGACCTAAAATTACAGATCCAAGAACTGCAGCGCACCCCAAAGAGATTAGACCCAAATAGGCGTTCTCCAAGACACTTACTAGTTAGAATGTCAGAGGTCAAAGAGAAAGAGAGGATCTTGAAAGCAGCGAGAGAGAAGCAATCCATCACATACAAGGGAAACCCAATAAGACTATGTGTAGATTTCTCAGCAGAAACCATGGAAGCTAGAAGACAGTGGGATGATATATTTAAGTTACTAAAAGAGAAAAACTGCCAACCAAGACTCCTATATCCAGCAAAATTGTCCTTCAAAAATGAGGGAGAAATTAAAACATTCTCAGACAAAAAGTCACTGAGAGAATTTGTGACCAAGAGACCAGCTCTGCAAGAAATACTAAAGGGAGCACTAGAGTCAGATACAAAAAGACAGAAGAGAGAGATATGGAGAAGAGTGTAGAAAGAAGGAAAGTCAGATATGATATATATAATACAAAAGACAAAATGGTAGAGGAAAATATTATCCAAACAGTAATAACTCTAAATGTTAATGGACTGAATTCCCCAATCAAAAGACAGAGACTGGCAGAATGGATTAAAAAACAGGATCCTTCTATATGCTGTCTACAGGAAACGCATCTTAGACCCAAAGATAAATATAGGTTGAAAGTGAGAGGTTGGGAAAAGATATTTCATGCAAATAACAACCAGAAAATAGCAGGAGTGGCTATACAAATATCCAACAAATTAGACTTCAAATGTAAAACAGTTAAAAGAGACAAAGAAGGACACTATATACTAATAAAAGGAACAATTAAACAAGAAGACATAACAATCATAAATATTTATGCACCGAACCAGAATGCCCCAAAATACGTGAGGAATACACTGCAAATACTGAAAAGGGAAATAGACACATAAACCATAACAGTTGGAGACTTCAATTCACCACTCTCATCAATGGACAGAACATCTAAACAGAGGATCAATAAAGAAAGAGAGAATCTGAATATTACTATAAATGAGCTAGACTTAACAGACATTTATAGGACATTACATCCCACAACAGCAGGATACACCTTTTTCTCAAGTGCTCATGGATCATTCTCAAAGATAGACCATATGCTGGGTCACAAAGCAAGTCTTAACAAATTTAAAAATATTGAAATCATACACAACACTTTCTCGGATCATAAAGGAATGAAGCTGGAAATCAATAATAGGCGGAGTGCCAGAAACTTCACAAATACATGGAGGCTCAACAACACACTCTTAAACAACAAGTGGGTCAAAGAAGAAATTACAAGAGAAATTAGTAAATACCTAGAGACGAATGAAAATGAAAACACAACATATCAAAACTTATGGGACGCAGCAAAGGCAGTGCTAAGAGGGAAATTTATTGCCCTAAATGCCTTTATCAGAAAAGAAGAAAAGGCAAAAATGCAGGAATTAAATCCACTTGGAAGAACTGGAGAAAGAACAGCAAACTAATCCCAAAGCAAGCAAAAGGAAATAAATAACAAAGATTAGAGCAGAAATAAATGAAATTGAAAACATGAAAACAATAGAGAAAATCAATAAGACCAGAAGTTGGTTCTATGAGAAAATCAATAAGATTGATGGGCCCTTAGCAAGATTGACAAAAAGAAGAGAGAGGATGCAAATAAATAAGATCAGAAATGGAAGAGGAGACATAACTACTGACCTCACAGAAATAAAGGAGGTAATAACAGGATACAATAAACAACTTTACGCTAATAAATACAACAATTTAGATGAAATGGACGGGTTCCTGGAAAGACATGAACAACCAACTTTGACTCAAGAAGAAATAGATGACCTCAACAAACCAATCACAAGTAAAGAGATTGAATTAGTCATTCAAAAGCTCCCTAAAAAGAAAAGTTCAGGACCAGACGGCTTCACATGTGAATTCTATCAAACATTCCAGAAGGAATTAGTACCAACTCTCCTCAAACTCTTCAAAATAATCGAAGCGGAGGGAAAACTACCTAATTCATTCTATGAAGCCAACATCACCCTCATACCAAAACTAGGCAAAGATATTACAAAAAAAGAAAACTACAGACCAATCTCTCTAATGAATATAGATGCAAAAATCTTCAATAAAATTCTAGCAAATCGTATCCAACAACACATTAAAAGAATTATACATCATGACCAAGTAGGATTCATCCCAGGTATGCAAGGATGGTTCAACATAAGAAAATCAATTAATGTAATACACCACATCAACAAATCAAAGCAGAAAAATCACATGATCATCTCAATTGATGCAGAGAAGGCATTTGACAAGATTCAACATCCTTTCCTGTTGAAAACACTTCAAAAGATAGGAATACAAGGGAACTTCCTTAAAATGATAGAGGGAATATATGAAAAACCCACAGCTAATATCATCCTCAATGGGGAAAAATGGAAAACTTTCCCCCTAAGATCAGGAACAAGACAAGGATGTCCACTATCAACACTATTATTCAACATTGTGTTAGAAGTTCTAGCCAAAGCAATTAGACAAGAAAAAGAAATACAAGGCATCAAAATTGGAAAGGAAGAAGTAAAACCATCACTGTTTGCAGACGATATGATACTATACGTCGAAAATCCGGAAAAATCCACAACAAAACTACTAGAGCTAATAAATGAGTACAGCAAAGTAGCAGGCTACAAGATCAACATTCAAAAATCTGTAGCTTTTCTATACACTAGTAATGAACAAGCTGAGGGGGAAATCAAGAAACGAATCCCATTTACAATTGCAACTAAAAGAATAAAATACCTAGGAATAAATTTAACCAAAGAGACAAAAAACCTATATAAAGAAAACTACAAAAAACTGCTAAAAGAAATCACAGAAGACCTAAATAGATGGAAGGGCATGCCATGTGTGCTGGTTTGAAAGGAAGTATGCCCCCTAAGAAAAGTCATGTTTTAATATAAATCTCATTCCTTAAAGGTAGAATAATCCCTATTCAATACTGTATATTTGAAACTGTAATGAGATCATCTCCCTGGACAATGTAATTTAGTCAAGAGTGGTTGTTAAACTGGATTAGGGGATGATATGTCTCCACCCATTTGAGTGGGTCTTGATTAGTTTCTGAAGTCCTATAAAAGAGGAAACATTTTGGAGAATGAGAGATTCAGAGAGAGCAGAGAATGCTGCAGCACCACGAAGCAGACAGTCCACCAGCCAGCGACCTTTGGAGATGAAGAAGGAAAACGCCTCCCGGGGAGCTTCATGAAGCAGGATGTAAGGAGACAAAGCTAGCAGATGACACCGTGTTCGCCATGTGCCCTTCCAGCTGAGAGAGAAGCCCTGACTGTGTTCACCATGTGCCTTCTCACTTGAGAGAGAAACCCTGAACTTCATTGGCCTTCTTGAACCAAGGTAACTTTCCCTAGATGCCTTTGATTGGACATTTCTTTAGACTTGTTTTAATTGGGACATTTTCTCGGCCTTAGAACTATAAACTAGCAACTCATTAAATTCCCCCTTTAAAAGCCATTCCGTTTCTGGTATATTGCATTCCAGCAGCTAGCAAACTAGAACACCATGTTCATGGATTGGAAGACTAAAAATAGTTAAGATGTCAATTCTACCTAAATTGATTCACAGATTCAACGCAATACCAATCAAAATCCCAACAACTTACTTTTCAGAAACAGAAAAACCAATAAGCAAATTTATCTGGAAGGGCAGGGTGCCCCGAATTGCTAAAAGTATCTTGAGGAAAAAAAACAAAGCTGGAAGTCTCACGCTGCCTGACTTTAAGGCATATTATGAAGCCACAGTGGTCAAAACAGCATGGTACTGGCATAAAGATAGATATACTGACCAATGGAATCGAATAGAATGCTCAGATATAGACCCTCTCATCTATGGACATTTGATCTTTGATAAGGCAGTCAAGCCAAACCATTTGGGACAGAACAGTCTCTTCAATAAATGGTGCCTAGAGAACTGGATATCTATATGCAAAAGAATGAAAGAGGACCCATATCTCACACCCTATACAAAAGTTAACTCAAAATGGATCAAAGATCTAAACATTAGCTCTAAGACCATAAAACAGTTAGAGGAAAATGTAGGGAGATATCTTATGAATCTTATAATTGGAGGCGGTTTTATGGACCTTACACCTAAAGCAAGAGTACTGAAGAAAGAAATAAATAAATGGGAGCTCCTCAAAATTAAACACTTTGTGCACCAAAGAACTTCAAGAAAGTAGAAAGACAGCCTACACAATGGGAGACAATATTTGGAAATGACATATCAGATAAAGGTCTAGTATCCAGAATTTATAAAGAGAATGTTCAACTCAACAACAAAAAGATACCCAATCCAATTACAAAATGGGAAAAAGACTTGAACAGACACTTCTCAGAAAAGGAAATACAAATGGCCAAAAGGCACATGAAGAGATGCTCAATGTCCCTGGCCATTAGAGAAATGCAAATCAAAACCACAATGAGATATCATCTCACACCCACCAGAATGGCTATTATCAACAAAACAGAAAATGACAAGTGCTGGAGAGGATGCAGAGAAAGAGGCACACTTATTCGCTGTTGGTGAGAATGCCAAATGGTGCAACCACTGTGGAAGGCAGTTTGGCGGTTCCTCAAAAAGCTGAATATAGAATTGCCATACGACCCAGCAATACCATTGCTAGGTATCTACTCAGAGGACTTAAGGGCAAAGACACAAACGACACTTGCACACCAATGTTTATAGCAGCGTTATTTACAATTGCAAGGAGACGGAAACAGCCAAAATGTCCATCAACAGACAAGTGGCTAAACAAACTGTGGTATATACATACGATAGAATATTAGGCAGCTCTAAGACAGAATAAACTTATGAAGTATGTAACAACATGGATGGACCTAGAGAACATTATGCTGAGTGAGACTAGCCAAAAACTAAAGGACAAATACTGTATGGTCCCACTGACATGAACCGACATGAATGAATACACTTGGAATATGTCGTTGGTAACAGAGACCATCAGGAGATAGAAATAGGGTAAGATAGTGGGTAATTGGAGCTGAAGGGATACAGACTGTGCAACAGGACTGGATACAAAAACTCAGAAATGGACAGCAAAATACTACCTAACTGTAATGTAATTATGTTAAAACACTGAATGAAGCTGCATGTGAGAATGATAGAGGGAAGAGGGCTGGGGACATAAATGAAATCAGAAAGAAAGATAGATGTTAAAGATCGAGATGGTATCATCTAGGAATGCCTAGAGTATATAATAATAGTGAAATGTATAATGTACAAATTTTAAAAATGTTTTGGCATGAGGAAGAACAAATGAATGTCATTACTGCAGGGTGCTGAAAATAGATGACAATTAATACTTTAAAATGTCACCTTATGTGTGAGACTAAAGCAAAAAATGTTTATTTGTTACAAAATTTAGATTTTGACTAGAGCATTTCCTAATATAACTCATGTAGATAGTTTGATTGAATGTCATAAGTACTTGGAATCTCAGGTAGCACATGAGATTTTGTTGGTTTGTCCAGAGTGATCCCCCGATGAATCCCAGAATGATTTGATCAGTGACTGGAAAAGTATTTGCAAGCCCCCTTCGGGGAATGGTGAGAACGGGGAGAAATTCAACTTCCCCAAGTTGAATTCTTGATATTCTCACAAGCAGTGTGGACAATCAAAGCTATAGGCTGAGCCCCAGTCCTGGGGTTTGCTCACATGAAACTTAACCCCACAAAGGATAGGTCAAGTCTACTTAAAATTTAGGCCTAAGAGTCATCCCCAAGAGAGCCTCTTTTGTTGCTCAGATGTGGCCCCTCTCTCCAGCCAATATGATGAGCAGTCTCACCACCCTCCCCCTCTCTGCGTGGGACATGACTCCCAGGGGTGTGGACCTTCCTGGCAACGTGGGACAAAGATCCTGGAATGAGCTGAGACTCAGCATCAAAGGACTGAGAAAAACCCTAGAATGAGCTGAGAATTAACATCAAGGGATTGAGAGAACCTTCTCAACCAAAAGGGGGAAGAGTGAAATGAGACAAAGTGTCAATGGCTGAGAGATTCTAAACAGAGTCAAGAGGTTATCCTGGAGGTTATTCTTACACATTAAGTAGATATCACCTTGTTGTTCAAGATGTAGTGGAGAGGCTAGAGGGAATTGCCTGAAAATGTAGTGCTGTGTTCCAGTAGCCATGTTTCTTGATGATGACTGAACAATGATATAGCTTTCACAATGAGATCTGTGAATGTGAAAACCTTATGTCTGATGCTCCTTTTAGCTACTATATCAACAGAAGAGTAGAACATATGGAATAAAAATAAATAATAGGGGGAACAAATGTTAAAATAAATTCAGTTTGAAATAGTAGTAAATGAAAGCGAGGGTTAAGGGGTATGGTACGTATAGTTTTTTTTCTCTATTATCATTTTATTTCTTTTTCTGTTGTCTTTTTATTTCTTTTTCTAAATCAATGCAAATGTTCTAAGAAATGATGAATATGCAACTATGTGATGATATTAAGAATTACTGATTATATATGTAGAATATCTAAATGTTTTGTTTGTTAATTTTTTTTAATTAATAAAAAAATTTAAAAAAAAGAATATGTTTGATTGGCAATTCCACCTCCCACTTCTGTACCTCCTACTTCAATTCTGAGAGTTGGCATTTTTTAAACAGGGTGTACTTGGCTGTCAAGGATAAAGTCATCAATGATTGCTGTATTCTTAATGCTTACAACAGGCTTATTATTAGATATAACAAGTATACAATTGTGCTTCCTTTCAATTCAAATTTCTACTTATTATATGTCTTCCCAGATTCCATAAATAGCCCAAGAATAGTTTGACTATAAGTCACCTTTCCACATAGACAGCAAAATGAAATCAAGTTTATGTGAATGCTTAGGACGAGAAGCAAAACAAAAGGATGTTAGTAACATTTACCTTGTTTGTTCTAGGAAGCAACTTACTTACCCCTCATTACAAACATATTCGATCTGTGAGCCAAACTCGAATGTTTCATTTAGTGCATTTACCATACCATTCATAGGTTCTGCTGGATGTCTACATAATTTTCCTAAAAGAAATAATTTTGAAATCTGTGTTTTTTAAAAGCCAGTTTCAAAACAGATTTTAATGAAAACCAAAATTCTACATTGTTCTTTTGAATTCATGCAACTGTTACACAAAATTTAACTATTATAAGGGCAAACTGAAGATTCACATTTACCCAAGCAACCAATTATTAAGAAAAAATATTCCCTGATTATTTCTCAAAGCCTGAAAAAATACATTGCTCTCTCAAACTAGTTTTACATGAGATAATCAATACTGCATTAATGGATGATGAATCCTAAAATGTGCAAAAATCTCTAGAGTGAGTAAAAAAAACATTTCGTTTACTTACTCTCACAGGCCTCTTGCAGAAATCCCCAGGTGTTATCCTCTTGACAAACAGTCATGAGGGGAAGATTAAGTATATGTCTGAACCCGAGGCGGCACTTATAAACTACTTCATCCCCAGGAGAGTAGCTTTCTTGAATGTCATCTGTTTTCATAGTTGAAAACCTTGGTGGAGGACCACAGGAATCTAGAGATAAGAATGAGAATGCAAAAATTAAGAAATGATATCAATTTAACCAGCCAGGGACTGTGGTTCTGCAACAAATAGGACAATAAATAGAAACGTCCTTGGCAAGATTTTGAAGGACTGTTCAGTGCTTTTACCTAAGTACTAGTAGAGGTGGAAGAATGTGCCTTGCTTGCTTCACGCAACACACTATTTGCTTCGGATTTTCATAAACTGAAATTTCATAAACTGAACTTTCATACAACAGTAAATATGAGAGGCAGCATCGGTGTTTCTGGTCTTAAAAAATACACATGGGCATGCATTTCTTACACACTTCCTAAACTCATTTCAAAATTCATTGCTAACCTGGTATTTAGAGATAAGAATGAAACTGATCAAGTCCTAATTAAAGTAATTCAGAATGCAGAGATAAGGAAGATATTGTCTATATTTTAGAACCATACCTACTCTTTGAGACCAAAGGAAGGTTTATTTTGCCCAAAACCTAAACTTTCTGTAGTACATTCATCTGGATAGCTCATATGAACAACTGAAACACAGAGAGACTAGAATTAGAATGAGGGCCTTTAATCCTGTATAGCTTAATGTAATGCTTTGATACATCCCAGAATACATTAAACAGATAATAAAAAAGTACTGGCAAAGTCCTTTGAGGGATGGGAGTAAAAATATGGAACTATTAAACTTTACCATCAGGGAATCCCCTGATACTGTGTCAAACTTTAGGGACACCCAAATCAACAGGCAGGCCAAGCCCTTGATCCCAAGGCTTCCTCTTGTGAAGTTTATGTAGGTAGCAGAGAAACTTAGCCTATCTACAGCTATGCCTAAGCGTTACTCCTTGAGGACCTCTTTTTTTGCTCAGATGAGGCCTCACTCTCTTTAAGCCCAATTCTGCAAATGAAATCATGACATCCAGGGGTGAAAGTCTCCCTGGTAGTGTGGGAGATGATGCCCAGGGATGAGTCTGTCCCTGGCACTGTGGGATCAACAATTCCATCCTGACCAAAAGGGGGAAAAGAAGTGTAACTAATAAACTATCAGTGGCTGAGAGAGTTCAAATAGAGTCAAGAGGCTACTCTGAAGGTCATTTTTATGTAAACTTTAGTTACACATTACTACCTATCATAACTTGCCAAAACCATTCCAGCCAATCCTAAAGAACACTTAGGGCAGTATATAAGATCCTACAAAGGTTCCACTCATTAGGGTAACATTCCAGAAACCTATAACCTCCAGGTGGGTTGCTAGACCAGATAAGTCCTGAAACCTAGAGGGCCCAGCCTCTCCAGAACATCAGCGAGTTCTATCTCCCTACCCTAGATCACTGACAGCCCCTTCCAACATGAAAAAGTTAAAATGGCCATAGCCCAAATACCCCTAAAGAGTGAGATAGAAAGATCAAAGGTGATGGTGGAGTTATTCACAGAAGGTAAGGTTTAACAAACGAATATGATTGCTGAATCATTAAATTGTTATCTCTTTCAGTCTTGAGTATCTTAGAGAAGCTAGAAGTAAAAACCTAAAATTGTGGAATTGTAACCATACCAAACTCTGAAATATGTTCTTCAACTAATTGATGTGCTATGCTTTGAAATTTACTGTTTTTTTTTGTATATGTTATTTTTCACAAAAAAGACAACAAAAAGTTGATTATGATGATAAAAAAATATTGATTACTTCTAGCCTCCTATATTCTGAAGCTGCTAGAAGGAAAAATCTGAGAGGATGGTATGGTAGTCCATGATAAATTCTGGGATCTGTCCTGTAACTGACTGCTTTGAAAACAATTGCTTTTTCTTCCTTTGCTTTTTATATATGTTATATTATACAAAAAAAAAAAAAAGTTAAAACAAACAAAAAATCTCACTGCTAGAGGATAGTGGGAAGGTGGTGGAGTAGGAAGCTCCAAGAATCAGTGCCTCAACCAAAAAACTACTGAGCTGGCACAAACCGTCTGAATCAACTATTTTGAAACTCCAGAGTCTCGTGGTACACTGTAATAGAGATGATTTTGATTACTGACTCATTATATAGATATTCTTTTTTGCTTTCCTGTATACTGGAGTAGACAGAGGGACATCCCTGAAACCTCTGAATTGTAATCCAGCTGCCTTGATCTCTGATAATGATTGTACGGCCTATATCTTATGCCCCTGTGGTTGTAAAAACCTTCTGACTAACCTTCATTTGTACCCATTTATCCAGTTTTTCAACTTTAGGGCTGATGATCACTAAAGACAGCCCCTAATGTTTATTTATTAGCGAAGAGTCTGGGTCAGCCCAGAACTAACCCACCTCAAGTCCAAAGTTATCTTGATACCCAAAACTGGATCTAACTAAAATAGGCCCACCTGACAGGTGCAGTAGCTTATATTTTAACCTGTAAGTCATGTATACTTCATTATAATACTAAAATCATGCTCATCATCATACTAAGGCTGCCATTTTCTTATATACATACTCTGACTAAGTATGTACTCAATCTGTGCATGGTCAATAATCAGATCATCTCTAACTACATCATCTGGGGCCACTGTGCTCAAAATCCTAAAACTTGCCCATCTTTTTTTGTATGCTGTATGGTGGGGTCACATTTCATTATTTTGAAATACCCCGTTATTGCAGCATCATTTGTGGAATTTTTGTTTGTTGTATTTTGTTTACTTGTTTCTGGGAAAGTGCATGGACCTGCCCAGCTTTTTTTTTTTTTTTCCTGCCCAGCTTTTAATACTATAAAACTATCAGAATTACTGCAGTTTGAAGAGACAGATTGGCTGCTTCATGACTAATAATAAACTTTTTCTTTCTCTGAAACCCTGGTGTCTCAGGAATTGGTCATTTGAGCACATCGGCAAAAAAATTCCACTGTCTTTGTCTGGTAACAACACAGTGCGGCATTCAGGGAGAAGATGGAGGCAGAGGCTGGTAAATTCTAGCAAGCTTCACCCTCCCTGCAGTGGTTACCATCCCCCTCTCCGTAGCCTAGTGGCAGGCCAGAGTAGGGACTGAGGATCTTTGCAGCTTGCTGGTGCCAGGGAGGTCATAAAGACCTAGCCCTCCAAAGTCCAGGGGTGTGTGGCCTGACCACAGATCTTTACCTTTGGTCAGCTACCCTGGAGTGTGGGGAGCCAGCACTGAGGGGGGACCACCACTCCAGCCCTCCCTGAGCAAAGGCAGCTGAGGAATCATAAAGGAAGCAATGTTCTTCAAAACTAAGGGAAACAATTGAAGGGCTGCATTAACCAGACAAGTGCAATTAAGAAAGCACAGTTTCAAAAGCCAGAGTAGCTCCCGCTGCCCTTGCTGGTCCCTTCCTCATCCCTCAACAGAGGATGGAGCTGGTTTACACTCTACCGTGGGTCCCTGGCACTGTTCCACTGGGAGCAGAGTGGCCCCTGTGAATGTCTTGGGGTGTACATATGTCAGTGCTGATCTACTGGGTAGAAGTATGAATGACAGAGCTGGGGAACCCTGTCTCAGTCTTGCCTTCCCAGAGTTTGTCCTGCGAACAGAGAAGCAGCTTGCAGACAGCTGGGACAGTGTGTGAGAAACAATTTAAGTTGAAGCAGCCTGGGTCAAACAACTATTTGCATTAAGTCACTCAAGAGAGCACCCAGGAGGGGAGGAGGTCTATTCCTAAGGGAGTACAGGGGATACTTACTTTTATACTTGTAAACTATAACCAAACACAAGCCCAGGAAAAGAAGTAGACTTTCTGGCTCCAACTCCACTCAGGTTCAGAAAAGACAGAGAAGACACTGCACTTCCCATTTTTCCTCGGGCTGGTTTTCTTGATGGGAAAAGCTAAACTCCCAAGGAAAGCACTAGCCAAAACACAGCCAATTTGCAAAGACAGTGAGAGGTGCTTTTTGCTTTGGTTTATTTATTTTGATTAACTTCTGCAAGAAAATCTGTCTTATCGTTATTTGGATGCAAACTTACTGAGCAGACTGCATAGGGACTAAATCCTAGAGTTAACATATTAAAATATTAAATTGTACAGGGTGCACACACAAAAAATTACAATTCAAACATAGAAATAAGAAATAATGGCCCACCCAAAAGAACAAATAAAATTCCAGAAACAATCAATGAAGAAGACCAGATTTTGGAATTACCAGAGACTTTTAAAAACATATCAAAATTTACGGGATGCAGCAAGAGCAGTGCTAGAAGGGAAATTTATTGCCTTAAATACATATATTAAAAAAGAAGAGTAGGCAAAAATTGAGGAATTAACTGTTCATTTGAAAGAACTTGAGAAAGAACAGCAAATTAACCACAGAGCAAACAAAAGGAAAGAAATAATGAACGTTAGAACAGAAATAAATGAAATTGAAAACAATCGAGAAAATCAACAAAACCAAGAAGTTGATTCTTTGAGGAAAAAAAAAAATCCATAAAATTGATGGACCCTTAGCTAGGTTGACAAAAAGAAAAAGAGAGAGAATGCAAATAAATAAAATCAGAAATGAAGAGGAGACATAACCACTGACTGTGCAGAAATAAAGGAGGTAACGTGAGGATACTATGAACAACTATATGCTAATAAACAAGCAAAACAGATTAAATGGACAACTTCCTAGAAAGTCATAAACAACCAACACTGACTTGAGAAGAAATAGACCTCCTCAACAAACCAATCACAAGAAAAGAGATTGAATCAGTCATTAAGAAGCTCCCAAAAAGAGAAAAATCTAGGACTAGATGGCTTCACATGTGAATTCTCCCAAACATGCAAGGAAGAATGGGTATCAATTCTGCTCAAGCTCTTCAAAAAAAAATGAAGAAGAGGGAAAGTTCTATGAATCCGACATCATCCTCACATCAAAGCCAGACAAAGATACTACAAGAAAAGAAAATTACAGACCAATCTCTCTAATGAATATAGATGCAAAAATCCTCAACAAAATACTTGCAAATCAAATCCAGTAGCACATTAAAATTATACACCATGACAACAGCAACCAAAAGAATTATTCCGGGTATGAAAGGATGGTTCAACATAAGAAAACCAATTAATGTAACATACCATATCAACAAATCAAAGTGGTAAAACCACATGATCATCTTGATTGATGCAGAAAAGGCATCTGACAAAATTCAACATCCTTTCTTGATGAAAACATCTCCAGGGTTAGGACTAGAAGGGAACTTCCTCAACATTAAAAAGGGCATATATAAAAAAACCACAGCTAACATCATCCTCAATGGGGAAAGACTGAAAGCCTTCCCCCTAAGATCAGGAACAAGACAAGGATGTCCACTGTCACCATTGTTATTCAACACTGTGCTAAAAGTTCTAACCAGAGCAATTAGAAAAGAAAAAGAAAGAAAAGGCATTCAAATTAGAAAGAAGTAAAATTCTCACTGTTTGCAGATGATATGATACTACATGTCAAAAATCTCAAAAAATACCCAGCAAAGCTACTAGAGCTAATAAATGAGTGCAGCAAAGTATCAGAGTACAAGTTCAACACCCCAAAATCAGTAGTGTTTCTATATACTAGTAATGAGCAAGCTGAGGAGGAAATCAAGGAAAAATTTCCATTTACAAGAGCAACCAAAAGAATCAAATATTTAGGAATAAATTTAATTAAGGATACAAAAGACTTATACACAGAAAATGACAAAAAAATTGCTAAAAGAAATCATGGAAGACCTAAATAAATGGAAGGACATACTATGTTCATGTATTGGAAGACTAAACATAGTTAAGATGTCAATTCTACCCAAACTGATTTATAGATTCAATGCAATACCAACTAAAATTCCAAAAACTTATTTTGCAGAAATAGAAAAACCAATAACCAAATTTATTCAGGAGAGTGGGTAAACCAAATAGGTAAGAATATCTTGAAACAGCAAAATGAAGTCGGAAGTCTCACAATACCTGACTTTAAAGCATTTTATGAAGCTACAGTGGTCAAAACAGCACAGTACTGGCATAAAGATAGATGTACTGACCAATGGAATCTAATAAAGTACTCAGATATAGACCCTCTCATCTATGGACAACTGATCTTTGATAAGGCAGTCAAGCCAACTCATCTGTGACAGAGCAGCCTCTTCAATAAACAGTGCTTGGAGAACTGGATATCCATATGCAAAAGAATGAAAGAAGAGCCATATCTCACACCTCATACAAAAATTAGCTCAAAATGGATTAAAGACCAAAATATCAGGGCTAAGACCATAAAACAATTAGAAGAAAATATAGGAAAATATCTCACAAAACTTGTAATAAGAGGCAGGTTCTTATATCTTATACCCAAAGCATGAGCATAGAAGAAATGCATAAATGGGATCACCTCAAAAATAAACACTTATGTGCATCAAAGAACTTTGAGAGGAAAGTAAAAAGGCAGTCAGTGCAATTGGAGGAAATATTTGGAATCCAAATATCAGATAAGCGTTTAATATCCAGAATATATAAACAGATTCTTCAACAACAAAAAGACAAACAACCCAATTAAAAAACTGGGCAAAAGACATGAACAGACACTGCTCGGAAAAGAAATAAAAATGCCTAAAAGGCACATGAAAAGATGCTCAACTTCACTGGCTATTAGGGAAATACAAATCAAAACCATGAGATATCATCTGACACCTACTAGAATGGTCATTATTAAAATAACAGAAAATGACAAGTGATGGAGAGGATATGGAGAAAGAGGCATACTTTTGGTGGGAATGTAAAATGGTACAACTGCTGTGGAAGGCAGTTTGTTGGTTCTTCCAGAAGCCAAGTATAGAATTGCCGTATGATCCAGCAATTCCATTGCTAATGTATATATTCAGAGGACCTGAGGACAAGGACACAAATGGACATTTGCACATCAATGTTTATAGCAACATTATTTACAATTGCCAAGAGATGGAAACAGCCCAAATGTCCATCAATGGACGAGTGGCTAAACAAGCTGTGGTATATGCATACGATGGAATATTATGCAGCTGTAAGACAAGTCACGAAGCATGTAGCAAGGTAGATGAATCTTGAGGACATTATAATGAGTGAGATTAGCCAGAAACAAAAGGACAAATACTGTATGGTCTGACTAGTATGAACTGACATTAATGAATGAAGTAGGAGAATTATTTAAAGTTAAGAACACAGGTTATCAGGAGATAGAAAAAAGATAGAAACAGGGTAACTGGTGCTGAAGGAATACAGACTGCAACAGGATGATTGTAAAAATTCAGAAATAGACTGCAACAATACTATCTGATTGTAGCACAATAATATAAGTACTGAATGAAGCTGAACGTGAGTGTGATAGAGGGAGAAGGGCTGGGGGCACGTATAAAACCAGAAGGAAAGATAGAAGATAAAGACTGAGACAGTATTATTTAGTAATGCCTAGAGTGGACAATGATGGTAATCAGACATACAAATAAAAAATGTTTTTGCATGAGGGAGAACAAATGAATGTCAATATTGCAGGGTAATGAAAATAGATGATATATGGGAAAAAGAAAAATCAATGCAAGCTAAGGTCTATAGTCACCAGTAATGTTGTAATATGCTTCTACTGAATGTAACAAAGGCATTATGCCAAAACTAAATGTCAACAGTCAGAGGGCATGGGGAATTGGTGTGGATTCTCTGTGGATGAAAAGAAATATCTTCAGATAGAGTATGGTGGTAAAGGCATGTCTATATATAGGCTGGATTGTATGATGTGTGAATAAACTGTTTAAAAATGAACAGAGAGATGATTGCTTCAGCAGCACATATAGTAAAATTGGAGTGATACAGAGAAGATTAACATAGCCCCTGCACAAGGATGACATGCAAATTTGTGAAGCGTTCCATATTTTTCAGTTTGTTTAGTTCTTTTCTTACTTTTAAATTCCAACTTAAAATTATGAAGTTTCAGAATGACTTTGAAAGTTTAATAATAGAAATAGAAAAGACAAATGTTTAAAATGCTTAAAAATAGAAAACCTGTAACAGAGTCCAGCAGGAGTTAGAAACAGGGTAAGACAATGAGTAATTGAAGCTGAAGGGATACAGACTGTGCAACAGGACTAGATACAAAAACTCAAAAATGGACAGCACAATAATACTTAATTGTAAAGTAATCATGTTAAAACACTAAATGAAGCTGCATCTGAGCTAAAGAGTTTTTTGTTTGTTTGTTTGTTTTTTACTATTATTACTAGTTTTATTTCTTTTCTCTATATTAACATTTTATATCTTTTTTCTGTTGTGTTGCTAGTTCCTCTAAACCGATGCAAATGTACTAAGAAACGATGATCATGCATCTATGTGATGATGTTAAGAATTACTGAGTGCATATGTAGAATGGTATGATTTCTAAATGTTGGGTTAATTTCTTTTTTTTTCTTTCTGTTAATAAAAAAAAATAGAAAACCATGAGTGTTCATGTTTTAAATGATTTTTAAATTTGTATTTTATATTGTTTTATCTATCTGTCTTTGCAAGCAATCTTCAGGTTAAGATACCTCCGATAGGTTACAGTACATTCCCTCTGTATATAAATTATATGGGATAACAGAATTCATAACCCATAATATCCTTTGAAAGCTAAGCTTTAAACTTCATATTGTGTGTATCACTGTTGGAGGCCAGTGCCGGAGACTCAGAAAGTTGGCTATGAGTCAAGAACTCGAAGCACTGGCCTGTCGTGCTTACTAGCCAAGTGAACAAACCACTGAGGCAAGGTTCTTGAGGAAGTTTGTCAGAGTCTGAAACTCTTTGTCCCTGCAGTTCCAGATAAGACGTTTCCTAAGGTATTTTCGTGTTATGAGAACTTCGTTTAAACATTAAGCACTTACCTACGCAATATGCAGAAACAACTCAGAGAATGCCTGTTTTAAAATACAACTCTATTTCCTGTTGATCTGGAGAATAAATATGTTATGCTGAGGCTATTTGTGGCTCTTGTCTCAGTAAAGACTTGAGTCCCCTGACCCCACTTTTCTACTGTGTCTTATTTTCCTTCATCTCGTGTGTGGTACCCCTCCTCTGTTCTCCAGGAAATCCCCAGCACATCGCAAACACATTAGTTTAAAACAGAAGGTGGCTACTTGCCATTTTGACATCAACTTATTTTGAAGTTGTAGGTGGCTACACATCATTTAAAACAAAACATTAACTTATTACATGTGTATCTATCTTTTGTCACTCATCTCTCAGTTCTTGAGGTATATTACTTTAATCATTCCATGCCCTAATATGTTTACAATACAAAAATATCTTCAGATGAGTGAACACTTTTCAAAAGGCTTTCCGTTTTTAAAGTAAAAAACCAACCACTGGGCTGTGGTAGCCAAAAACCATATGTTGGCTAAAAGATCATGATAAAATGCAATTATCTTATTAAATGTTTAAAAACAAATAGAACATGACTTGTCTAACAAATTTTTCATCAACAAATATTTTCATGTGCAAACATATTGCCTATGTTGTTTTTCACGCCACTGAATTTACTTAGAATTGCTGACTGGACAGTATATATGATTTTAAACCTAAGTTGATTTTTTTTTCTCACTCTTTAAAGGAGTACTTCTTTGTGAAAGCAGTTTTTACAGCTTTGCTTTCGACCAGCTAAAAATGTTTTATTTTAATCTAACTTGTCCTCCACATTCTATTGTCCTATTTTCTGATTTGTATTTATGCCCTGAGATAGTAACTTTTTGAAGAAAAATTAACCTGCAGTAAAAAAAATAAAAAAAAAATGAAGAGAGAAATAAGTGCTAAAGAAAGAGATGTACCTCTTCACTGTGGGTGAGGAACCTGAGAGGTGCAGCCCCTTGGAGGGCAGTGTGGAGGTTCCACAGGAGGCTAGGGGTGGGGCTGACACTCAATCCTGAAACCCCATTGCTTAGTATATACCTGGAGGAACTGAGTGTGGGGACAGGAATGGACATTTGTACACCAGTGTCTATGGCAGCACTGCTTGCAGTCCACAATGCATGGAGGCAGCCTAAGGGTACAATGACTGAAGAACGAAAGGGGGAGCGATGATGTATATATACAATGGACTACTGAGCAGCTGCAAGAAGGAATGAAGTTGTGAGGCATGCAACTAGGTGAATGAACCTTAAGGACTGTATGTTGAATGAAATGTCACAAACAGAAAGACAAATATTATCATGCCTCACTCACACAGACTAACTATAATAAACAAACTTGGAGACCTGAAGTTGAGATCATTTACAAGTTAGAGCCTATTGTAAAGGGTCCTAGATTGCAAGCCCTTACAGCAGTCACATATATTCAAGAGGTGTAATTATTGAGAAATTCTGAGATACTGAGCTATTTGTGTATAACCTGGTGGTTCCCAGAAACTACAGGTATTCATGGGACACCTGAGACTCAAGAGTTAGAGTACTGAAGCTATGAAAGTCAGCAGTACCCCATACAGCAACTTGTGACAATGTTGAAGAAGTGATGAGACTTCGACTAGAGATATGAATGAAGCTGATCTGGATGGGACAAAGGTAAATGAGAATACAGAGTAAAGGATGATATGGTTTATATTTTAAAACTTCAACTTCTTACGAGACCAGCGAAAGAAAGATGTTTATTTGGTGCAAAATTTATATTTTGGGTAGTGCATTATTTAATTTAACTTGTATGGTCAATTTAGTTGAATACCATAATTACATGGAATCTTGAATAGGGTGTGGGATCTTGCTGGTTTGTACAGGTTAGTGTGATGCCCTGATATATCCCAGAGTAATCTAGGCAGAGAATAAAAAACTTTTTATAAAGTTCCCTGGGTGGACTGGGGAGAAAGGAGGGAATATTAAACTTACCCATTTGGTGAATTTCTGATATTCTCACAAGCAGTGGGGGGCAACCAATTCAATAGGCTGAACCCTCAATCTTGGGATTTGCCTAAGAACTTATTCCTGAAAAGGAAACTTACTCCCAAAACTTATTCCTGAAAAGGAAAAGCTAAGCCTACTTATAATTATACCCAAGTGTCACCCCCAGAGAACCTCTTCTGTTGCTCAGATGTGGCATCTCTCTCCAAGCCAACTTAGCAGGTGAACGCCCTCCCCCCTATGCGGGACATGACTCCCAGAGGTGTAAATCTCCCTGGCAACAGGGGATATGTGTCCCAGGATGAGCTGGGCCCTAGCATCATGGTATTGAAAAAGCATTCTTGACCAAAAGGGAGAAAAGAGAAAGGAGACAAAATAAATTTTCAGTGTCAGAGATTTCAAACAGTTGAGAGGTTTATCTGGAGGTTATTCTTACACATTATAAAGATATCCCTTTTTAGTTTACAGCGTATTGGAGTGGCTGGAGAGAAGTACCTGAACCTGGTGAACTGTGTTCCAGCACCCTTAATTCTTGAAGACTGTATAACTATACAGCTTTTACAATGTGACTGTGTGATTGTGAAAACCTTGTGTCTTATGCTCTTTTAGCCAAGGTATGGACAAACGAGTAAAAAAAAATTAAGGAAAAACAAACAAATAAATAATGGGGGGGAGAAGGGGTTAAAAAAATGGGTAGACTGAAATACTAGTGGTCAATGAGAGGGAAGAGTAAGGGTATGGGATGCATGATTTTTTTCTTTTTCTTTTTCTGGAATAATGCAAATGTTCTAAAGATGATCATGGTGAAGAATATATAATTATGTGATGATATTGTGAGCTACTGAGTATATACTGTGGGTGGACTGTCTGTGTGTGAAGATTCCTCAATAAAAATATATTTAAAAAAAAACAGGGGCCAAGATGGCAGACGGGCCAAGATGGCGGCTTAGCAATGTGCGTGCTTTAGTTCGCCCTCCAGAACAACTACTAAATAACCAGAAACAGTACAGAACAGCTCCCGGAGCCATGATAGTGACTGGACACACAGCGTACCCCAGTCTGGACCAGCTGGACTAACTGCGAGTCTTCAGAACAGTGAGTTCCCCAAGCCGCAGCGGCCAGCTGCCGGCGCCCCTCTCCCACAGCTGGCTTCCTGCAGGGAAAGGAAAGAGACTCTAACAGTAGCAGGGACTGAGTTCAACCAAACATCAGCTGTGCATTAATAAACAAATTCTGGCTACTAAAAATAGGCCCCCAACTCAGGCGAAACTGGTCAAGGCAGAAGTCGCCTATTGGGCTAACCAAAAAAGAGGAAAGAGAACGAAACAGAGGCTTTTGTGGCTGTTTCTACGGAGGCTTGGCTGCCTCTGGATTCAGCGGCGGGATTGCACAGGCTGCAACTGGCCCAGGCATAGGCAGAAACAGGCTGCTTTCAGGGCTGTCTCCCACCTGAGCCTTCCCCAGGGGAGCGGTGAAACGCAACTCAGGTGGAATCCCTCTCTCAAGGAATTCAGACCCCAGGGTTTGGCAATTTGAAGCCATTAAAACCAGCCTACAACCTCTCCTCTGTCTCCACCATGCCCCCAGCAGGGAGAGCCTTCCAAAGTTAAAGGAGCCACAACATCTTTTGCTGGTGGGACCTGCAGACAGACAAGTGCCACATACTGGGCAGGATAAGAAAAATAGAGTCCAGAGACTTCACAGGAAAGTCTTTCAACCTGCTGGGTCTCACCCTCAGGGAAAACTGGCGCAGGTGACTCCTTCCCCCTGACAGGAGGCCAGTTTAGTCCGGGAAAACCCGGCTGGAGTGCGTAATACCTATGTAGACCCTCCTAAGGGTGGGGAGGGAAAAGGCACCTTACAAGCTGACAAGAAACAAGAACTGAAAATCACCCTCTGTTAAACAAAACTTAAGCTAGAGGCCCAGAAAAAGCTGAACTGAAGGTCAAAGAACAGATAAACAACAAACTCATCTAGCAAGAAAACCCTAGGTAAGATAAGTGAAAGCAATCTCCAGAATAAACTAATTAAGGTACTTTCAGCAAAAAATAACAAATCACACCAGGAAAATTGAAGATATGGCCCAGTCAAAGGAACAAACCAATAGTTCAAATGAGATACAGGAGCTGAAACAACTAATTCTGAATATACTAACAGAAATGGAAAACCTCATCAAAAACAAAATCAATGAATTGAGGGAGGACATGAAGAAGGCAAGGAATGAACAAAAAGAAGAAATGGAAAGTCTGAAAAAACAAATCACGGAACTTATGGGAATGAAAGATACAGTAGAAGAGATGAAAAAAACAATGGAAACCTACAATGGCAGATTTCAAGAGACAGAGGTTAGGATTAGTGAACTGGAGGATGGAACATCTGAAATCCAAAAAGAAACAGAAACTATAGGGAAAAGAATGGAAAAATATGAGCAGGGGCTCAGGGAATTGAATGATAATATGAAGCGCACAAATATACGTGTTGTGGGTGTCCCAGAAGGAGAAGAGAAGGGAAAAGGAGGAGAAAAAGTAATGGAAGAAACTGTCACTGAAAGTTTCCCAACTCTTATGAAAGACCTAAAATTACAGATCCAAGAAGTGCAGCGCACCCCAAAGAGAATAGATCCAAATAGATGTTCTCCAAGACACTTACTAGACAGAATGTCAGAGGTCAAAGAGAAAGAGAGGATCTTGAAAGCAGCAAGAGAAAAGCAATCCATCACATACAAGGGAAACCCAATAAGACTATGTGTAGACTTCTCAGCAGAAACCATGGAAGCGAGAAGACAGTGGGATGGTATATTTAAATTATTAAAAGAGAAAAACTGCCAACCAAGAATTCTATATCCAGCAAAATTGTCCTTCAAAAATGAGGGAGAAATTAGAACATTTTCAGACAAAAACTCACTGAGAGAATTTTTGACCAAGAGACCAGCTCTGCAAGAAATACTAAAGGGAGCACTAGAGACAGATATGAAAAGACAGAAGAGAGAGGTGTGGAGAAGAGTGCAGAAAGAAGGAAAATTAGATATGACATATAAAATACAAAACGCAAAATGGTAGAGGAAAGTACTACCCAAACAGTAATAACACTAAATGTTAATGGACTGAACTCCCCAATCAAAAGACACAGACTGGCGGAATAGATTAAAAAACAGGATCCTTCTATATGCTGTCTACAGGAAACACATCTTAGACCCAAAAATAAACATAGGTTGAAAGTAAAAGGTTGGGAAAAGATATTTCATGCAAATAACAACCAGAAAAGAGCAGGAATAGCTATACTACAATGCAACAAATTAGACTTCAAATGTAAAACAGTTAAAAGAGACAAAGAAGGATACTATCTACTAATAAAATGAACAACTCAACAAGAAGACATAACAATCATAAATATTTACGCACCGAATCAGAATACCCCAAAATACATGAGGCAAACACTGCAAATACTGAAAAGGGAAATAGACACATCTACCATAATAGCTGTAGACTTCAATTCCCCACTCTCATCAATGGACAGAACATCTAGACAGAGGATCAATAAAGAAACAGAGAATTTGAATATTACAATAAATGAACTAGACTTAACAGACATTTATAGGACATTACACCCCACATCGGCAGGATACATCTTTTTCTCAAGTGCTCATGGATCATTCTCAAAGACAGACCATATGCTGGGTCACAAAGCAAGTCTCAACAAATTTAAAAAGACTGAAATCATACACAACACTTTCTCAGATCATAAAGGAATGAAGATGGAAATCAATAATAGGCAGAGTACCAGAAAATTCACAAATACGTGGGGGCTCAACAACACACTCTTAAACAACCAGTGGATCAAGGAAGAAATTACAAGAGAAATCAGTAAATATCTCGAGGCGAATGAAAATGAAAACACAACATATCAAAACTTATGGGATCATTGGTAACAGAGTCCAGCAGGAGGTAGAAACAGGGTAAGATAATGGGCAATTGGAGTTGAAGGGATACAGACGGTGTAACAGGACTAGATACAAAAACTCAAAAATGGACAGCACAATAATACCTAATTGTAAAGTAATCATGTTAAAACACTGAATGAAGCTGCATCTGAGCTATAGGTTTTTGTTTTGTTTTGTTTTGTTTTGATTTTACTATTATTACTTTTATTTTTTTCTCTATATTAACATTCTATATCTTTTTCGGTTATGTTGCTAGTTCTTCTAAACCGATGCAAATGTACTAAGAAATGATGATCATGCATCTATGTGATGATGTTAAGAATTAATGATTGCATATGTAGAATGGTATGATTTCTAAATGTTGGGTTAATTTCTTTTTTTCCGTTAATTAAAAAAAAAAAAAAAGAGAAGGGGTAATTGGAGCTGAGGGGATACAGACTGTACAACGGGACTGGATATAAAAACTCAGAAATGGACAGCACAATACTACCCAATTATAATGCAATTATGTTAAAACACTGAATGAAGCTGCATGTGAGGTATAGGTTTTTTTTTTCTTTCTATTATTGTTTTAATTCTTATTCTGTTGTATTTTTATTTCTTTTTCTAAATCGATGCAAATGTACTAAGAAATGATGAATATGCAACTATGTGATGTTATTAAGAATTACTGATTGTACATGTAGAATGGAATGATTTCTAATTGCTTTAATTCTTTTTTTAATTAATAAAAAAAAATTCAAAAAAAAAAAAACTTATGGGATGCAGCAAAGGCAGTGCTAAGAGGGAAATTTATTGCCCTAAATGCCTATATCAAAAAAGAAGAAAGGGCAAAAATTCGGGAATTAACTGTCCACTTGGAAGAACTGGAGAAAGAACAGCAAACTAACCCCAAAGTAAGCAAAAGGAAAGAAATAACAAAGATTAGAGCAGAAATAAATGAAATTGAGAACATGAAAACAATAGAGAAAATCAATAAGACCAGAAGTTGATTCTATGAGAAAATCAATAAGATTGATTGGCCCTTAGCAAGACTGACAAAAAGAAGAAGAGAGAGGATGCAAATAAATAAGATCAGAAATGGAAGAGGAGACATAACCACTGACCCCACAGAAAGAAAGGAGGTAATAACAGGATACTATGAACAACTTTATGCTAATAAATACAACAATGTAGATGAAATGGACAAGTTCCTAGAAAGGCATGAACAACCAACTTTGACTCAAGAAGAAATAGATGACCTCAACAAACCAATCACAAGTAATAAAATTGAATCAGTCATTAAAAAGCTTTCCAAAAAGAAAAGTTCAGGACCAGACGGCTTCACATGTGAATTCTACCAAACATTCCAGAAAGATTTTGTACCAGCCCTGCTCAAACTCTTCAAAAAAACTGAAGTGGAGGGAAAGCTACCTAATTCATTCTATGAAGCCAACATCACCCTCATACCAAAACCAGGCAAAGATATTACAAAAAAAAAGAAAACTACAGACAAATCTCTCTAATGAATACAGATGCAAAAATCCTCAACAAAATTCTAGCAAATCGAATCCAGCAACACATTAAAAGAATTATATACATCATGGCCAAGTAGGATTCATCCCAGGTATGCAAGGATGGTTCAACATAAGAAAATCAATTAATGTAATACACCATATCAACAAATCAAAGAAGAAAAATCACATCATCATCTCAATTGATGCAGAGAAGGCATTTGACAAGATTCAATATTCTTTCCTGTTGAAAACACTTCAAAGGATAGGAATACATGGGAATTTCCTTAAAATGATAAAGGGAATATATGAAAAACCCACAGCTAATATCATCCTCAATGGGGAAAAATGGAAAACTTTCCCCCTAAGATCAGGAACAACACAAGGATGTGCACTATCACCACTGTTATTCAACATCATGTTGGAAGTTCTAGCAGAGCAATTAGGCAAGAAAAAGAAATACAAGGCATCAAAATTGGAAAGGAAGAAGTAAAACTATCACTGTTTGCAGATGATATGATACTATACGTTGAAAACCCTGAAAAATCCACAGCAAAACTACTAGAGCTAATAAATCAGTACAACAAAGTGGCAGGTTACAAGATCAACATTCAAAAATCTGTAGTGTTTCTATACACTAGCAATGAACAAGCTGAGGGGGAAATCAAGAAACAAATTCCATTTACAATTGCAACTAAAAGAATAAAATATTTAGGAATAAATTTAACTAAAGAGACAAAGACCTATACAAAGAAAACTACAAGACACTGTTAAAAGAAATCACAGAAGACCTAAACAGATGGTAGGGCATACCATGTTCATGGATTGGAAGACTAAATATAGTTAAGATGTCAATTCTACCTAAATTGATTTACAGATTCAACGCAATACCAATCAAAATCCCAACAACTTACTTTTCAGAAACAGAAAAACCAATAAGCAAATTTATCTGGAAGGGCAGGGTGCCCCGAATTGCTAAAAGTATCTTGAGGAAAAAAAACGAAGCTGGAAGTCTCATGCTGCCTGACTTTAAGGCATATTATGAAGCCACAGTAGTCAAAACAGCATGGTACTGGCATAAAGATAGATATATTGACCAATGGAATCGAATAGAGTGCTCAGATATAGACCCTCTCATCTATGGACATTTGATCTTTGATAAGGCAGTCAAGCCAACCCATTTGGGACAGAACAGTCTCTTCAATAAATGGTGCCTAGAGAACTGGATATCTATATGCAAAAGAATGAAAGAGGACCCGTATCTCACACCCTATACAAAAGTTAACTCAAAATGGATCAAAGATCTAAACATTAGCTCTAAGACCATAAAACAGTTAGAGGAAAATGTAGGGAGATATCTTATGAATCTTATAATTGGAGGTGGTTTTATGGACCTTACACCTAAAGCAAGAGTACTGAAGAAATAAATAAATAAATGGGAGCTCCTCAAAATTAAACACTTTGTGCACCAAAGAACTTCAAGAAAGTAGAAAGACAGCCTACACAATGGGAGACAATATTTGGAAATGACATATCAGATAAAGGTCTAGTATCCAGAATTTATAAAGAGAATGTTCAACTCAACAACAAAAAGACAGCCAATCCAATTACAAAATGGGAAAAGACATGAGCAGACACTTCTCAGAAGAGCAAATACAAATGGCCAAAAGGCACATGAAGAGATGCTCAATGTCCCTGGCCATTAGAGAAATGCGAATCAAAACCACAATGAGATATCATCTCACACCCACCAGAATGGCTATTATCAACAAAACAGAAAATGACAAGTGCTGGAGAGGATGTGGAGAAAGAGGCACACTTATTCACTGTTGGTGGGAACGTCAAACTGTGCAACCACTGTGGAAGGCTGTTTGGCGGTTCCTCAAAAAGCTGAATATAGAATTGCCATATGACCCAGCAATACCATTGCTAGGTATCTACTCAGAGGACTTAAGGGCAAAGACACAAATGGACATTTGCACACCAATGTTTATAGCAGCATTATTTACAATTGCAAGGAGATGGAAACAGCCAAAATGTCCATCAACAGACAAGTGGCTAAACAAACTGTGGTATATACATACGATGGAATATTAGGCAGCTCTAAGACAGAATAAACTTATGAAGTATGTAATAACATGGATGGACCTAGAGAACATTATACTGAGCGAGACTAGCCAAAAACTAAAGGACAAATACTGTATGGTCCCACTGATATGAACCGACATGAGTGAATACACTTGGAATATGTCGTTGGTAACAGAGACCATCAGGAGATAGAAATAGGGTAAGATAGTGGGTAATTGGAGCTGAAGGGATACAGACTGTGCAACAGGACTGGATACAAAAACTCAGAAATGGACAGCAAAATACTACCTAACTGTAATGTAATTATGTTAAAACACTGAATGAAGCTGCATGTGAGAATGATAGAGGGAGGAGGGCTGGGGACATAAATGAAATCAGAAAGAAAGATAGATGTTAAAGATCGAGATGGTATCATCTAGGAATGCCTAGAGTGTATAATAATAGTGAAATGTATAATGTACAAATTTTATAAATGTTTTGGCATGAGGAAGAACAAAGGAATGTCATTACTGCAGGGTGCTGAAAATAGATGATAATTAATACTTTAAAATGTCACCTTATGTGTGAGACTAAAGCAAAAAATGTTTATTCGTTACAAAATTTAGATTTTGACTAGAGCATTTCCTAATATAACTCATGTAGATAGTTTGATTGAATGTCATAAGTACTTGGAATCTCAGGTAGCACATGAGATTTTGTTGGTTTGTCCAGAGTGATCCCCCGATGAATCCCAGAATGATTTCATCAGTGACTGGAAAAGTATTTGCAAGCCCCCTTCTGGGAATGGTGAGATTGGGGGAGAAATTCAACTTCCCCAAGTTGAATTCTTGATATGCTCACAAGCAATGTGGACAACCAAAGCTATAGGCTGAGCCCCCAGTCTTGGGGTTTGTTCACATGAAACTTAACCCCAGAAAGGATAGGTCAAGTCTACTTAAAATTTAGGCCTAAGAGTCACCCCCAAGAGAGCCTCTTTTGTTGCTCAGATGTGGCCCCTCTCTCCAGCCAATATGATGAGCAGTCTCACCACCCTCCCCCTCTCTGCGTGGGACATGACTCCCAGGGGTGTGGACCTTCCTGGCAATGTGGGACAAAGATCCTGGAATGAGCTGAGACTCAGCATCAAAGGACTGAGAAAAACCCTAGAATGAGCTGAGAATTAACACCAAGGGATTCAGAGAACCTTCTGGACCAAAAGGGGGAAGAGTGAAATGAGACAAAGTGTCAATGGCTGAGAGATTCCAAACAGAGTCGAGAGGTTATCCTGGAGGTTATTCTTACGCATTAAGTAGATATCACCTTGTTGTTCAAGAGGTAGTGGAGAGGCTGGAGGGAATTGCCTGAAAATGTAGAGCTGTGTTCCAGTAGCCTTGTTTCTTGATGATGATCGAACAATGATATAGCTTTCACAATGAGATCTGTGAATGTGAAAACCTTATGTCTGATGCTCCTTTTAGCTACTATATCAACAGAAGAGTAGAACATATGGAATAAAAATAAATAATAGGGGGAACAAATGTTAAAATAAATTTAGTTTGAAATGCTAGTGATAAATGAAAGCGAGGGTTAAGGGGTATGGTACGTATAGTTTTTTTCTCTATTATCATTTTATTTCTTTTTCTGTTGTCTTTTTATTTCTTTTTCTAAATCAATGCAAATGTTCTAAGAAATGATGAATATGCAACTATGTGATGATATTAAGAATTACTGATTGTATATGTAGAATGGAATGATATCTAAATGTTTTCTTTGTTAATTTTTTTTAATTAATAAAAAAAGTTAAAAAAAAAGAAAGAAAAAAATAAATTTAGTTTGAAATGCTAGTGATAAATGAAAGTGAGGGGTAAGGGGTATGATATGTATAATCTTTTTTTCTTATCGTTTTATTTCTTTTTCAGTTGTCTTTCGCTTTTTCTGAACTGATGCAAATATTCTAAGAAAGGATGAATATGCAACTATGTGATGATATTGAGAATTACTGATTATATATGTAGAACAGAATGATACGTTAATGTTTTTGTTAATTTTTTAATTAATAAATAAATTTTAAAAAAAGAATTACTGATTGTATATGTAGAATGGAATGATATCTAAATGTTTTGTTTTTTAATTTTTTTAATTAATAAAAAAAGTTTAAAAAAACAAACCAACAAACAAAAGAGTACCCACATACATATTATGGAAGACCCAGAAGGAGAATATAGAATGAGGCTGAAGGAATATTCAAGGAAAAACATGACAGAAAACTTACCAAACTTAATGAAACACATAAATATGCACATGAGGAAGCCCAATGAACCTAAACTGGATAAACCCAATGAGAACCATGCCCAGATATAGTAATCAGTTAGTCCAATGCCAAGGACAAGGGCAGAGTTCTGAAAGCTGTGAGGAAAGCACTAGTTATGTAAAAAGGAAATCCCAATAAAGTTAAGTCAATTTCCTATAAGAAACCATGAAGGGGAAGAAGGCAGAGATACAAAAAATGTCAACTAAGAGTTTTACATTCAACAAGATTTTCTTTCAAAAGTGAGGGAGATACAGTCCAAGGTCACTCCAAGCAAGAGCTTGGAGGGCCACCAGATCCATGGGACCCATAACATAAGTCCTGAAACCCAGTGGGGCCAGCCTCTCCAAGAATATCAACTCATTCCATACCCCTGCCATTACTGTCAACACTCCTTTCCAACTAAACAAGTTAGAATGGGCATGGACCAAGATCACTATGGAGTAAGAGAAGGATCAAAGGAGGAGGAGTTAGAAAAGAGAAGATAGGATTTAACAAATAAGTATGACTGCTGAATCATTATATTGATACTGCTTTTAGCCTCCAGAGTTTTGAAGCAATTAGAAGAAAAAAAACCTGAAACTGTGGAATGGTAACCCATACCAAATTTTAAAAATCTCTCTGTAACTACTGCTTAAGATTTACTTTGAAAATTGTTTTTTTTGTATATATGTTACATTTCACACAAAAAGTTAACATGAAATAACAAATAAATGAATAAATGCAATAAAAAATGAGGAAAAGATTACGATATTCTCAGATAAACAAAAGCTGAGGAAGTTCATTAGCACTAGCCTTGTGCTACAAGCAATACTAAGGGGAATTCTTTAGACAGAAAGGAAAGGACACTAGATGGCAGATCAAAACTGTCTAAAGAAATAAAGAACCCCAGTAAAGGTAACCATATGGGTAATTAGAAATGCCAGTACTACTGTATTTTTAATGTAACTTCACCTCTTACTTCTCACAGGTGCTAAAAAAATCAATGGTTTTGGATATAAAATACTCACAAAGATGTAATTTCTATACCTTCTATTTCTAACAAGTACAAAAAAAAAGTGAGAGGTGGAGAGGCATAGGAATGTGTATACCTATGTGTATACTATTAAAGATACCACAAAGAAAATATGTGAAAAATATGTTAAGAAATGAGAAGGGACTCACAGAAGTACCATAAAAAAATAAAACAACAGATAAATATGGAAATAGTCACTAAAAGAAGAACTAAAGGCCAAAAAAGGGATACGACTGACGAAGACAAAATAGGAAAAAGGCAAAAGCACTACATTATCAAGAGTTACTTTAAATGTAATGGATTCATCTCCAGTCAAAAGGCAGAGATTAGTAGAAGTTATTAAAAAGTATGATCCAAAAAAAAAAAAAAAAAAAAAAAAAAAGTATGATCCAACTATATGCTATTTACAAGACTTACCTAATATTCAAAGACATAAGTAGGTTGAGACTGAAAAGATAGGAAAAATATATACAACACAAGTAGTAACCAAAAGAGTCATGGGATATGTATACCAACAGACACAATATACTTAAAGTAAAAAACTGCTATAAGGGACCGACAGGATCATTATATACTGATAAGGAGTCCACTTCAACAGGAAAACATACAAATATAAATAAATACGCACCTAAGAGCAGACCCCAAAATATTTAAAGCAAATATTGACAAATTTGAAGGATAAAATAGACAATTCTACATCAATAGCAGGAGACTTCAACACTCTTCCAATTCAATCTTTCAATAATGAATAGAACAACTAGACCAAAGATCAATAAGGAAACAGTAGACTTGAACAATAACAGTTAAGATCTAACAGACATACAGAACACTTCATCCCACAGCAGCAAAATACTGGTGTACTGGATCATTCTCCAGAATAGGCCATATGTTAGGTCACAAAACAAGTCTCAATAATTTCAATGTTATCTTTTTTGACCACAATGGAAGGAGGGGAGAAATCAATGACAGAGGGAAAAATGGAAAGTATACTAATACATAGAAATTAAACAACATGCTACTCTTAAACAACCAATTGGTTGAAAAATAAATAATTAGGAATTTAAGGTGATTAAAAATGAAAATTGAACATACCAAAACTGATGGAATGCAGCAAAGGCAATGCTAAAAGGGAAGTCTAATTCCTCAGAAACAAAACACTGAGCTGCCCTATGACCCAGTAATACCTATATGTGGGGTAGCTGATGGCTGGTTAGCTGATGGCTGGGTGTAAGCGGCCGTACTGAGTCAGTCACACAGACGCAGACACACAGCACACGACTCAGGAGACAACCCTCAGGGGAAAATGGAAGGCGTCTGCTTTATTCAGGAAGTGCACAGGCTTATATAGGCTGGAAAGCATGCATGGCTTCTCCAACACCTATACTCAGTATATACACCCAGAAACGTTGAGGGCAGTGACACTAACAGACATTTACACACAGATGTTCATAGTGGCACTGTTCACAATTGCCAATGGATGGAAACAATCCAGGTGCCCAAGAACAGACAGGTGGATAAGCAAAATGTGGTATACATATACGATGGAGTATTATGTAGCATTCATACAAAATGATGTCCTGAAACATATGACAATGTGGATGTACCTTGAGGACATAATGGTGAGTGAAATTAAATCTGACACAAAAGGACAGATACCATATGATTCCATTATTATGACTCTGACAAAGCCACCAGTGTTTGGGGGCAGCTAGAAGGAAAAACCTGACATGAGGGCATGGATGCCCATAACAAACTCTGAGACTGTTTTGCAGCTGCTTGTGGAAGTAAGCTTTGAAAATTATTGCTTTTTTCTTTGCATATTGTTTTACAACAACAAAAAAAAGGGTAAAAAAAAAAAAAACTGTAGGCAGTTACAGTAATGTCAGATAAAATAAATCCCTGAAATAAAAAATTTGAAAATATTTTGTTTGTAGTGACTTATTTTTTGGCATGGGCAGGCACCAGGACTTGAACCCAGGTCTCTGGCATGGCAGGTGAGAACTCTGCTTGCTGAGCCAGCCACCTTGGCCCATCCTATAGTGACTTTTTACTTAATGTTTTGAGAATGCACACAGTTTTGATAGTTAATTAAATAGTATGTAAGATAGTGTTTAATATTCAGAATTTAAGAAACTCTGGGGTGGGCAATGGTGCTGCAGTGGCAGAGTTCTTGCCTGCCATGCCAGAGATCCAGGTTTAATTCCTGGTGCCTGCCCATTGCAAAGAAAAAAAATAAACTCTGGTAGAAAAAGGAAGATTTTTGTCCTGCCTTGCTTTAATTTTACATTGGTTTATGAAACATATATATTGTAAAAACAAGCTTTATGATGATTAGATTTTTTTAATATGCCTATGGATATCCATTTTAGGTGGTTAAGATTTTTCATATATTAACTGTAAAAATATTTGCACCTTCATATTTTCCTGAAATCAGGAAAATATTAAGTAACATATTTAGTAATGCAGATATGTGTAAGAACTTTCTACTTGGTATTTTGAGAATATCCACATTTTGACACCTAATCAAATGGTATCTAAGTTAGTGTTTAATATTTAGAATTTAAGAACTATCTGAATTTGTAATTTTTTCCTGCTGCCTTAATTTTAAATTGGTTTATAAAACTTATTGCACAAACACAGGTTTTATAATAATTATATGGATACTTTATTTAAATATGCCTATGGTTAAACTAAGATCCATTTTTGGTGGTTCTAAGTATATTTTTTGTTTTCTTAAATTATATATATATAATTATATATATATAAAGTTTAATATATATAATAAATACTAATATATATATATATATATATATACACACACACTGACAAACCAAGTGTCAAAGAGCCTTAACACAAACCAAATCAACAACAAAATCCTATATAAGAGAAAGAAACCAACCTTTAGAATAATCTCATCCAGGTGATCAGATGCCCATATATCAGCAAAAAACCACAAACCATAGTAAGAAACAGAAACATGGTCCAAAGGAGCAAATTAAAAATTCACAGAACATACAGAATTATAGAGAAGCTGGAACAACTAATCAAAGAAGGTCAAACAATTCTGCTAAACAAATTCAAGGAGCTGCAGGAAAATACAGCTAAAGAGATACAGGATATTAAAAAGACATGGGGCGGGACTTCCGGAGAAGATGGCGGCTTAGTAAGACACGTGGGTCTTAGTTCCTCCTCCAGAACAGCAACTAAAGAAACAGAAACAATACGAAACAGCTCCCGGAGCCACGACAGAGACCAAAAAGACAGCGTACCCCATTCTGGAACAGCTGAACGGGCAGGGAGAATCCGCTGTGGTGAGATACCCGAGGGGTGCGCGCTTTCCCGGGCCGGGGCGGCTGGCGACCAGGGTCCCTTCCACACACGTGGCTTCCTGGTCCGACTGGGAACGTTGGATAGCGGGGCCCTCGCGCCACGCTTGGCGTCTCGGGCCAGCTGGGCAATTTGGACCGGCACTCCCCCAAGCCGCGGTGGCCAGCGACCCCCCCCACCACGCGCGGTTTCCCGGGCCGACTGTGAGATTCGGATTGGCAAGTTAAAGGAGCCACAGCATCTTTTACTGGTGGGGCCTGCAGACAGACAAGTGCCACGAGCGCCACCTACTGGGCAGGAAAAGAAAAACAGAGCCCAGAGATTTCACAGAAAAACCTTTCAACCAGCCGGGTCCCACACCCAGGGAAATCTGATCAAATGCCCAGACACCAGCAGAAAATAACGGATCACGCTCGGAAAATTGAAGATATGGCCCAGTCAAAGGAACAAACCAATAGTTCAAATGAGATACAGGAGCTGAGACAACTAATGCTGAATATACGAACAGAAATGGAAAACCTCTTCAAAAACGAAATCAATAAACTGAGGGAGGACATGAAGAAGACATGGGCTGAACAAAAAGAAGAAATAGAAAATCTGAAAAAACAAATCACAGAACTTATGGGAGTGAAGGACAAAGTAGAAAAGATGGAAAAAACAATGGATACCTACAATGGTAGATTTAAAGAGACAGAAGCTACAATTAGTGAACTGGAGGATGGAACATCTGAATTCCAAAAAGAAACAGAAACTATAAGGAAAAGAATGGAAAAACTTGAGCAGGGGATCAGGGAACTGAATGACAATATGAAGCGCACAAATATACGTGTTGTGGGTGTCCCAGAAGGAGAAGAGAAGGGAAAAGGAGGAGAAAAACTAATGGAAGAAATTATCACTGAAAATTTCCCAACTCTTATGAAAGACCTAAAATTACAGATCCAAGAAGTGCAGCACACCCCAAAGAGAATAGACCCAAATAGGCGTTCTCCAAGACACTTACTAGTTAGAATGTCAGAGGTCAAAGAGAAAGAGAGGATCTTGAAAGCAGCAAGAGAAAAACAATCTGTCACATACAAGGGAAACCCAATAAGACTATGTGTAGATTTCTCAGCAGAAACCATGGAAGCTAGAAGACAGTGGGATGATATATTTAAATTACTAAAAGAGAAAAACTGCCAACCAAGACTTCTATATCCAGCAAAATTGTCCTTCAAAAATGAAGGAGAAATTAAAACATTTATAGACAAAAAGTCACTGAGAGAATTTGTGACCAAGAGACCAGCTCTGCAAGAAATACTAAAGGGAGCACTAGAGTCAGATACGAAAAGACAGAAGAGAGAGGTATGGAGTAAAGTGTAGAAAGAAGGAAAATCAGATATGATATATATAATACAAAAGCCAAAATGGTAGAGGAAAATATTATCCAAACAGTAATAACACTAAAAGTTAATGGACTGAATTCCCCAATCAAGACATAGACTGGCAGAATGGATTACGACCCAGCAATACCACTGCTAGGTATCTACTCAAAGGACTTAAGGGCAAAGACACAGACGGACATTTGCACACCAGTGTTTATAGCAGCATTATCTACAATTGCAAAGAGATGGAAACAGCCAAAATGTCCATCAACTGACGAGTGGCTAAACAAACTGTGGTGTATACCTACGATGGAATATTATGCAGCTTTAAGACAGACTAAACTTATGAAGCATGTAATAACATGGATGGACCTAGAGAACATTATGCTGAGTGAGTCTAGCCAAAAACTAAAGCACAAATACTGTATGGTCCCACTGATGTGAACCGACATTCGAGAATCAACTTGGAATATATCATTGGTAACAGAGACCAGCAGGAGTTAGAAACAGGGTAAGATAATGGGTAAGTGGAGCTGAAGGGATACAGACTGTGCAACAGGACTAGATACAAAAACTCAAAAATGGACAGCACAATAATACCTAATTGTAATGTAACTATGTTAAAACATTGAATGAAGCTGCATCTGAACTATAGTTTTTGTTTGTTTGTTTGTTTGTATCTTTTGTTTTTGTTTTTTCTTTTTCCTTTTTTATATATATATATATTTTATTATTATTATTTTAATTTTCTTCTCTATATTAACATTCTATATCTTTTTCTGCTGTTTTGCTAGTTCTTTTCCTAAATCGATGCAAATGTACTAAGAAATGATGATCATACATCTATGTGATGATACTAAGAATTACTGAGTGCATATGTAGAATGGAATGGTTTCTAAATGTTGTGTTAATTTCTTTTCTTTTTTTTAATTAATAAAAAAAAGACATGGGGCAAGCATGTCTAATAGAATGTATGGAAAGGAAAGGCAAAATAGATGAGATTAAAAATACATAAAAGGCATACACAGCAGATTTGAACATGCAGAAGAAAGGATTAATGACCTAGAGTGCATGACAGGATCAATGACCTAGAGGGCATAACATCCAAAATAGAAAGACAAAAGAACAAATAAAGAATGGAAAAAATTGAGCAGGATCTCAGGAATGTGAAGAACAGCAAGAAGTGCATAAACATGTACCATGGGTATCCCAGAAGGAGAAGAAAAGGGAAAAGGGGCAGAAAGAAAATTTGAGGAAATAATGGCTGAAAACTTTCCAACTCTTATGAAAGACATAAATATACATATCCAAGAAGCACAATGTACTTCAAATGGAACCAATCTGAATAGACCTATGCTAAGACACAGATAAATCAGTCAACTGCCAAAAATAAACAGAAAATTCTGAAAGCAGCAAGAGAAAAGCAATCCATCACATGCAAGGATACTCGCCTGATTCCTCAACAGAAACCATGGAAGTGAGAAGGAAGTAATATGATAAATTTAAGTTACTGAAAGAAAAAATCTGCCAGTAAGAATTCTTTATTTGGTGAAACTGTCCTTCAAAAATGAGGGAGGTTGGGCCACAGTGACTCAGCAGGCAGAGTTTTCACCTGCCATGCTGGAGACGCAGGTTCAAATCCTGGTGCCTGCTCATGCAAAAAAAAATTAGGGAGAGTGAGGCATGCAACTAGGTGAGTGAACCTTAAAGACTGCATATTGAATGAAATGTCAGAAACCAAAAGACAAATATTATCATGCCTCACTCATTAACTATAATATACAAACTTTTGAAGTCAAAAGCATGGTTATCAGATTATCCTACTGTAAAGAGTCTTAGCTTGTAAGTTCTTACAGCAGTCACATATATTCACAAGTTGTAATTATTATTTCTAAATTCTGAGATACTCAGCTGTTTGTTTATAACCTGATTATTCCCAGAAACTTCGGGTATTTATGTGACACCTGAGACTCAGAAGTAGAGCTCTGAAGCTATGAAACTCAGTAGTACTCCATGTAGGAACTGTTTAAAAACTGGAAAAAGGGCTCTGACTTAGAGTTATGAATAAAGCTGACCTGGATAGGATGAAGGTAAATCAGAATACAGGGTAAAGGATGATATCGTTCATTATTTTAAAACGTCAACTTCTGGGTGAGACCAAAGGGAGAGATGTTTATTTGGTACAAAATTTATATTTTCAGGAGTACATTTCCTAATTCAACTTCTATTGTCAGTTTAGTTGAACATCATAAGTACCCGGAATCTTGAATAGAGCGTGAAACTTTGTTGGTTTGTCCAGGTTAGTATCCCAGAGTAATTTGGGCAGTGGATGAAGAAATATTTGCAAGGTCCCCTTCGGGTACTAGGGAGAAAGGAGGAAATATTCAAATTTCCCATTTGGAGAACTTCTGATACTCTTGGCAAGCAATGGAGACAACCAAATCAATAGGCCAAGCCCTCAATCTTGGGGTTGCCCCTATGAAACTTATTCCTGCAAAAGGTAGGCTATACCTACTGATAATTATGTTTAAGAGCACCCCCAAGAGAACCTCTTTTGTTGCTCAGATATGACCTCTCTCTCTAAGCCAATTCAGCAAGTGAACTCACTGCCCTCACCCTGCTACATGGGACATGACTCCCAGGGATGTAAATCTCCCTGAAAAATAAATAAATAAATAATAGGGAGACATAATGGGTAAAATTGTGTAGATTAAAATACTGTGTGTCAATGAGAGGGAGGGGTAAGGGATATGGAACATATGAGTTCTTTATTCTTTTTTTTGAAATTATGCAAATTTCTAAACATGTTAATGGTAAAGAATACACTACTCTGTGATAATATATTGTGAACCACTGATTATATAATAAGATTGAACCGCATGTGTGTGAAAATTTCTCAATAAAACCATTTTTAAAAAAATAAGGGAGAGGGCAGGGCCATGGTAGCTCAGCAGGCCGAGTTCTCACCTGCCATACTGGAGACCCGGGTTTGATTTCTGGTGTCTGCCCATGCAAAAAAGAAAATAATAATAATAAATAAATATTAAAAATAAAAAGGGAGAAAAAATAAAAAATAAGGGAAAGCTTCTTCACAGATAGAAGCTGAGTGTGTTCATTAACAAGAGACCTGCCCTACAAGAAATAGGATAGGGAGCTCTGCAGAATGAAAAGAAATGTCAGGAAAGAGAGGCTTTGAGGAATTAAGACTGTCAGTAAGGGTAACTAGAAGGGTCTAGAGAGAGACAAAAACAAGATATGATATATATGAAAACCAAAGTTTAAATGATTGAAGAAAGTACTGCCATTACAGTAATAACACTGAATGTTAATGGAGTAAATTCCCCAATCTAAAGACACAGAATGGCAGAATGGATGAAAACATATACTCCATTCTTATCCTGTCTATAAGAGACTCACATTAGACTCAAGGATACAAAAAGGTTGAAAGTGAAAGGCTAGAAAAACGATATTCCAAACAAACAGAAACCAAAAAGGAACTGAGGTAGCTATACTAATATCGGACAAAGAAAACATGAAACGCAAAAATGTTACAAGAGACGAAGAAGGACATTCATTATATATTAGCAAAAGGGGCAATCCTCCAAGAAAAGATAACAAACATAAATATCTATGCACCTAACCAAGGTGCTCCAAAATACATGAGGCAAACACTGGCTAAAATTAAGGAGAGTAATAGATGTCTCCACAATAAGAGACTTCAATACCTCATTCTCATGAATAGTTAAAACATCCAGACAGAGGAACAATAAGGAAAGAGAGAACTTGAATAAAATGATAAATGAACTAGACCTAATAGATATGTACAGAATATTTCATCTAAAAACAGCTGGACATACATTGTACTCAATTGTTTGTGGATCATTCTCTAGGATAAACCACATCTTAGGTCACAAAACAGGTCTCAATAAATTTAAAAAGACTGAAATTATACAAAGCATTTTCTCTGATCATAATGGGTTGAAGCTGGAAATCAATAACAGTTGGAGAACCAGAAAATTCACAGATATATGGAGGTTAAACAAAACACTCTTAAACACCGAGTAGATCAAAGGAGAAATTGCAAGAGAAATAAGTAAATATCTTGAGATGAATGAAAATGAGAACACAACATATCAAAATGTAATGAAAGCAGTGCTGAGAGATGAACTTATATCCCAAACACCCACAGGTTTGAAATTGTATGTACCCCAGAAAAGCCGCATCTTCTCTCCTAATCCAATCTTGTGGGTGCAGACCCATTGTTTAGAGCAGAAACTCTTACTGGATGGTTTCCACGGAGATGTGACACACCCAACTGTGGATGTAACCTCTTGATTAGATGGAGATGTGACCCTGCCCATTCAAGGTGAGTCCTGATTAGTTTACTGGAGTTCCTTAAAAGGGAAAATTTAGGAGGAAGGGCAGATGTTTGGAGAACAGTTGCTAGAGAGGCAACAAGAGATGCAGACACTTGAAGATGCTTGGAGAGCCAACAGAGAGAGAGCAGACACATGGACACAGAGATTTGGAGATGCACAGTCCAGCAGACATTGCCATGTGCCTTCCCAGGAGATGTTAAACAAGCCAGAACTCAGAGCTGTGTACCAGAGGAGCTGCGAAAAGGTCAACAGACGTTTAGAGAGGAAATCACTGGCATGAGAAGCTGAAAGCAAAAGAATCTGGAACAAATTAATTAATTAAAAAGAACCTGGAACAAGGACTTTCAGACGTCAACACACATGCCTCTGTCTTTTCTGACAGAGAAATTCCAAACATCCTCAGCCTTTCTTGAATCAAGGTATCTTTCTGCGGATGCCCTAGTTTGGACATTTTTACGGTCTTAGAACTGTAAACTTGTAACTTAACAAATTCCCTTTATAACAGCCAACCCATTTCTGGTACACCGCATTTCCAGCAGCACTGGTATACCAAAACACACTTTAAGAAAGAAGAAAATTAAAAGCCTAACTGTACACCTGGAGGAACTAGAAAGAGAACAGCAAACTAATCCCAGAGCAAGCAAAAGGAAAGAAATAACAGATTAGCGCAGAAATAAATGAAATTGAGAACATAAAAGAATCAACAAAACCAAAAGTTGGTTCTTTCAGAAGATTAACTGGCAAACCCTTAGCTAGACCAGCCAAGAAAAAAAGAGAGAAGATGTAAATAAATACACTCAGAAGTGAGGGGATACATTACTATTGACTCCACAAATAAAAATGATAATAATAGGATACTATGAACAATGTATATGTCAACAAAGTAGACCACCTAAATGAAATACATAATCTTATATAAACACACTATGCCAGTTTTAAAGCTGCTATGTACCCCAGAAAAACCATGTCTTTTTCCCTGATCGAATCTTGTGGGTGCAGTCATGTTTCTTTTAATCCTGATTCAATATTGTAGGGTGGAAATACTTTGATCGGACTGTTTCCATGGAAAAGTGACACACCCAACTGTGGGTGTGACATTTTGATTAGATGGAGATGTAACTCCCCCATTCAAGGTGGGTCTTTATTAGTTTGAGTCCTTTAAAAGGGGAAACACTTGGAGAAACCTCAGGTGCAGACAGAGACCTCTGGAGATGTAGAGCCCAGCAAATGTCACCATGTACCTTCCCATGAGATGTTAAGCAAACCAGAACCCAGAGTTGTGTCTCAGAAGAATTAAGTGAAGGCCCACTGATGCTGAGAGGAAACCACTGGCATGAGAAGTTGGAAGCAATGGAACCTGGAAAAATGACCAGCAGATGCCAGCCACATGCCTTTCCAGCTGACAGAGAAATCCCAAACATCATCAGTCTTTCTTGAATCAAGGTATCTTTCTGTGGATGCCCTAGTTTGGACATTTTTATAGCCTTAGAACTGTAAACTTGTAACTTAATAAATTCCCTTTTTAAAAGCCATTTTCCACTTCTGGTATAATGCATTATGGCAGCCATTAGCAAACTAAAACACACACTAACAAACTACACTGACTCTAGAAGAGATAGAAGACCTCAACAAATAAATCACAGGTAAAGAGACTGACTCAGTCATCAAAAACCTATCAAGAAAGAAAAATGTCCAGGACCAGATGGCTTCAAAGGGGAATTCTACCACGCATCTGAAGACTACCAATCCTCCTCAAATTCTTCCAAAAATTAAAGAGGAGAGAACACTACCTAAATGATTCTATAAAGCCAACATCACCCCAATACCAAAGCCAAGGATACTACAAGAAAAGAAAATTACAAACCAATTTCTCTAATTCATATGCAAAAATCCTCTACAAAATACTTGCAAATTAAATCAAACAGCACATGAAAAGAATTATACACCATGATCAAGTGGGTTTTATACCAGATAGGCAAGAATAGCTCAACATAAGAAAATCAATTAATGTAATACACCACATTAACAAATTGAAGGGGAAAAGCCAAGCAATCATCTCCATTGATGCAGAAAAGGTATCTGACAAACTCCAAGATCCTTTCTTAATAAAAACACTCCAAAAGATAGAAGAAAACTTCCTTAATATAATAAAGGGCATACATAAAAACCCATAGTTAACGTCATACTCAACAGTGAAAGAATGAAAGTTTTCCCTCAAAGATTTGGAACAAGGAAAGGATGATCATTATTATTTATCATTATGCTGGAAGTTCTAGCTAGAGCAGTTATGCAAAAAAAAGAAATAAGACATCTGAGTTTGTTTGAAACTGTTGGTGCCCCCCAAAATGCCATGTTCTTTAATCCTCATTAAATATTGCTGGGTGGGGTCTTTTTTATTGTTTCCATGGAGATGTGGCCCACCCAAATGTGGGTAGTAACTTTTGAGTAGATGGTTTCCATGGAGGTGTGTCTCCACCCATTCAAGGTGGGGTTGCTTACTGGAATCCTTTAAGAGTGAGCGATTTTGGTAAACCTTTAGTGCCAACAGAGCCCTCACAGCCAGAGATCTCTGGATATGCAGAAGGAAAATGCCCCCAGGGAAGCCTTATGAAATGAGGAGAGAAAACTAGCAGACGTCACCACGGGTCTTCCCAGCTGAGAGGTGTCCAGAAGCCAGAGACCCAAGCAGGCACCAGCCACATAACTTCCCAACTGATGAGGTGTTCTGGATGGTATCAACCTTTCTTGAGTGAAGGTAATCTCATGTTGGTGCCTTAATTTGGATATTTTCATGGCCTTAGAACTGTAAACTTGCAACTTAATAAATTTTCTTTTTAAAAGCCATTCTGTTTTATTGCATTTTGGCAGCTTTAACAAACTAAAACAGATTCTAATACCAGAGAAGTGGGCTGCTGTGGTTTACAAATACCAAACATGTTGGAATAGCTTTTTAAATGGATATGGGTAAGATTCTGGAAGAGTTGTAAGGAGCTTGATAGAAGGTCTAGAATGCTCTGAAGAAACTGTTGGTAGAAATGTGTACTCTAAAGATACCTTTGAAGAGGCTTTAGACAGAAATGAGGAAGTGTCATTGTAAACTGGAAGGAAGTTGACCTTTGTTTTAAAATGGCAGATAATCTGGAAAAAATGACCACTGGTTTTGGATGGAAGGCAAACTTTAAAAGCCAAATTTTAAAAGCTGGGATACTTAGCTGAAGATTTTCCGAATTAAATGTGGAAAGTATAGCCTGGTTTCTGCTTGTAGCTTATTGTTAAATGTGACATGAAAGAAATAAGGTGAGAACTGAACTCTTGAGTACAAAGCAAACAGAAATCGATGGTCTGGAAAATTCTGGGCTTCCAGAAAATAAAAACCCAGTGACTAAGGCCCCATATGAGGATTTACCAAATATGGCACCAGTCAGCCATTTCAGAAAAAAAAACAAGAGGGTTGGAGATGGGAGTTATCCAGAAAGAATTTGTGGAAAGTCTTATTGTCTGATGGCTATGATCCCTGCCTACTAAATAGAAAATCAACAAGAGTGTTGTGGGTTCTATATAAATGGAACCCCTGCCAATCTGTAATAAATGGGACAAAAAGGGACAAATTGGAGGAAAATGGCTTCAAAGGCAGAACAATGGAAGCTAAAGGTCTGAAGTCAGGAAGTCTCCACCCATGCACTCGGAGAAGACGAATTTGCCCTGAAGGAAGAGGGTGGGTCTTCTAACGGGATGTTCATGTGCCGTCTCAGGCCTTGGAAAGGGAGGAGCATGTTCTTTGGGGTTTGGGGAAGAGCCTGGCTGCCACCTCATGGTTCTGGAGGGGTTGAGTATGTACCCCAGAAATGGCAAAGAGCCCACATGCTGCCCCAATGCCTGGAGAGAGTGGCGCAAATAAAAAGGTAGTCTCCACAGTGTCCACCAAGGTTGCATTTGGGGAAAGTTGGGCCATTGCATAGGCCCTGGAAAAGGGTGTGACTGCTGTTTTCTAAAGCCCCAAATATAAATGACTCTCAGGCTCTGAAATCGAATGGAGCTTCCCTGCTGGTTTTAGGAACTGTTTGGGACCTTTGACCCCTGTGTTCCTTTTCCTTCCAATTTCTCCCTATGGAAATGGAAATATGTATCCTATGACTGTCCCTCCTTTGTATGTTGGCAGCTGGTAACTTCTTCTGAGTTTTATAGGTCCAGCGTGAGAGGAGAACTTTACCTTAGGACAGACCATGCCTGTAGCTGAGTTTGATGACATTTTATAGTTTCTGATTTTGTGTTGTTACTAAAATGGTTTAAGGCCTTCTGATATTGCAATGGAATGAATATATTTTGCATAGGGAAAGAACACATCTTTTTGAGGTCCAGAGGGTTGGATGTGCTGGTATGAAACTATCGCATACCTCAGAAAAGCCATGTTCTTTAATCCTCATTCAATATTGCTAGGTAGGATCTTTTTTATTAATTCCATTGAGATGTGATCCACCCAAATGTGGGTGGTAACTTTTTATTAGATGATTTCCATGGCAATGTGTCTCTACCCATTGCTTACTGGAGTCCTTTAAGAGGACACAATTTTAGAAAAAGTTTCAGGGCTGACAGAACCCACACAGCCAGATATCTTTGGAGATGCAGAAGGAAAACGCCCCAGGGAAGCCTTATGAAATGAGGAGAGAAAGCTGGCAGACGCCGCCATGGGCCTTTCCAGCTGAGAGAGGTGTCCAGAAGCCAGAGACCCCAGCAGATGCCAGCCACAGAACTTCCCAGCTGACAGATGTGCTCAGATGGTATCAGCCTCTCTTGAGTGAAGGAAACCTCTAACTGATGCCTTAATTTGGACATTTTCATGGCCTTAGAACAGTAAACTTTTGTAACTTAATAAGTTCCCTTTCTTAAGAACCGTTCCATTTCTGATATATTGCATTCCAGCACCTTTAACAAACTAAAGCAGCATCCAAATTGGAAAATAAAACTTTCACTGTTTGCAGATGAAAGTCTTAAAAAAAACTACAATAAAGCTACTAATGCTAATAAATAAATTCAGCAAAGTAAAGATATATAATATCAACAGGCAAAAATCAGTAGTGTTTCTATATGCTAGTAATGAGCAACCTGAGGAGGAAATGTTTAAAAATCCACTTACAAAGGCAACAACAAGAATCAAATATCTAGGAATAAATTTAACCTAGGATATAAAGGACCTGTATTCAGAAAACAACAAAACACTGCTAAAAGCATGCAAGGAAGACTTAAATAAATGAAAGGACATTCCATGCTCATGGACTGGGAGACCACCTATCATTAAGACATCAATTCTACCCAAACTGATTTAAAGATATTCTTTGAGACCACAGGAAGAAAGATTTATTTGGTCTGGAAATGAAAATTTCTGTAGCACATAATTTATTTCAATCTACCTGTATAGTTCATTTGAAAAAGTGAAACACAAGAACCCAGAATAAGAAAAAGGTCCTTTAACCCTGTATAGCCTGAGATAACGTCTCAATACATCCCAGAGTATTTTAAAGCAGATAATGAAAAAGTATTGCCAAGTCCCTGGAGGGATGGGAGAGAAAATAATGAACTATTAAACTTTACCTTCAGAAAATCCCCTTATACTGTGTCAAACTTTAGGGATGTCCAAACATGCCCTCTTATGTAGGTAGCAGAGAAGCTTAGCCTACCTATAGGTATACCTAAGAGTTACTTCTGGAGGACTTCTTTTGTTGCTCAGATGTGGCCTCACTCTCTCTAAGCCCAACTCTGCAAGTGAAATCACTGCCCTCCCTGCTACATGCGACATGACATCCAAAGGTGAAAGTCTCCCTGGCAACGTGGGAGATGACTCCAAGGGATGAATGCAGCCCTTGGCACTATGGCATCAACAATTCCATCCTGACCAAAAGGAGGAAAAGAAGTGTAACTAATAAGGTATCAGTGACAGAGTTCAAATAGAGTCAAGAGGCTACTCTGGAGATTGTTCTTATGCTAGCTTCAGTTAGACACTTTTTCCTATCATAACCTGCCAAACTCCAACCAGGACCATTCCAGTCAATTCTAAAGAATACCTAGGGCAATATATAAGATTCCACAAGGGTTCCATGCACTAGAGTAACTTTCCAGAAACCTACAACTTCCAGATAAGTCCCTGGACCAGATGAGTCCTGAAACTTAGAGGGCCAAGCGTCTCCAGAAGTTCCATCTCCCTACCCCATATTATTGACAGGCCCTTCCAACATGAAAAAGTTAGAATGGACATAGCCCAAATATTGCTAAAGAATGGGATAGAAAGATCAAAGGTGATGGTGGATTTATACAGAGAAGATAGGACTTAACAAATGACTATGATTGCTGAATCATTAAATTCATATCTCTTTTGTCTGCAGTATCTTAGAGCAGCTAGAAGTAAAAACCTAAAATTGTGGAAATGTAACCCATGTCAAACTCTGGACAATGGGTTCACAACAAGAAAATATGTTCTACAGCTAATTGTGGTATTGTGCTTTAAAATGTATTGCTTGCTTCTATATATGTTATTTGTCCACAAAAAAGAAAGTAAGTCAATTGTGGTGATTAAAAAGAAGTATTTAAGCCCTCTACCCTCCTATATGCTGGAGCAGCTAGAAGAAAAAATCTGAGATGATGGTATGGTAGCCCATGACAAACTCTGAGATCTGTCCTGCAACTACTTGTTGAACAACGCTTTGAAAACTATTGTTTTGTTATTTCTTCGCTTTGTATATATACTATACAATAAAAAAGTTAAAAAAAAAAAAATCAGAGCTTTAGCTTTCCTTGTTGAAAAGTGCTTTGAAAACTGCCGCCTTTATGGTAATTCATATTTTAAAATGTTAACTTATGTGTGAGAATTAAGCAAAAAAGTTTATTTGGTACATTTCCTAATATAACTTATGCATTTTCTAATATAACTTATGTGGACAACTTAATTAAACACCACAGTACTTGGAACCTTGAGCAGGGCATGAGATTTTGTAGGTTTGTCCAGAGTGATGCCCCAATGAATCCCAGAGTGATTTGAACAGTGAATAAAAAAATATTTGCATAAAAAGTATTTACAAAGTCCCCTTGGGGGAATGGTGAGAAAGGGGGAAAATCCAACTTCCCCAAAGTGGCAAACTCTTGATATTCTCACAAGCAGTGGGGACAACCAAAGCTATAGGCTGAGTTCCCAATTATTCAAACGAAACTTAACCCTGCAAATGATAGGCTAAGCCTACTTAAAATTAGGCCTAAGAGTCACCCCTAAGAGAACCTCTTCTGTTGCTCAGATGTGGCCTCTCTCTCAACCAACACAACAAACGAACTCACTGCCCTCCCTCTCTCTATGTGGAACATGACTCCCAGGGGTATGGACCTTCCTGGCAACGTGGGACAGAAATCCTAGAATGAGCTGGGACTCAAAACCAAGGGATTGAGAAAAGCTTCTTGATGAAAAGGGGGTAAAAGAGAAATGAGACAAAATAAAGTATCAATGGCTGAGAGAGTCCAAACAGAGTCGAGAGGTTATACTGGAGATTATTCTTATGCATTAGATATCACCTTTTTAATTAAGGTGTAATGGAGAGGCTGGAGGGAACTGCCTGGAAATGTAGAGCTGTGTTCCAGTAGCCTTGTTTCTTGAAGATGACTGTATAATGACATAGCTTTCGGAATGTGATTGTGAAAACCTTGTGTCTGATGCTCCTTTTATCTACCTTATCGACAGATGAGTAAAACATATGTATTAAAATAAATAAATAATAGGGGGAACAAATGTTAAAATAAATTTAGTAGATTGAAATGCTAGTGATCAATGAAAGGGAGGGGTAAGGTATGTATGAATTTTTTGTTTTCTTTTTATTTCTCTTTCTGAATTGATGCAAATGTTCTAAGAAATGATCATGATGATGAAAGTACAAAAAATTTTGCTTTTTCCTTTCTTTGCTTTATATGTATGTTATATAACACAATAAAATAGTTTAAAAAATTTTAAATAATAATAGGAAGGTATAAGGGTTATGGGATTTTTTTCTTCTGAGCAATGGGAAGGTTCTCTAATTGATTGTGATAGTAAATGAATAACCCTGTATTTATATCAACAGCCACTGATTGTACACTTTGGAGGGACTGAATGGTATGTGAATAAAATTGTTAAAAAAATAGTACAAAAATAAGAACGGTCTTCCATGAACTCTAATAAATGTATGTCACCATTACAAGGTGTTAATAATAGGGTGTGGTATGTAAGGAAAAATACACCTAAAACAAACCACAGACTATAGTTAACAGGAGCATTATTTATTTTTCTATAAATTTTGAGAAAGTTACCAAAACAATGCTAACTGTCAATACTCTTTTGGGATCAGTGAAAATGTTCTAAAATGGACTGTGGTGATGAAAGCACAACTCTGATTTTAATGAGGGCCACTGAGTGTACAAGTCAGATGAACTGTATGGTTTGTGAATAAAACTGCTTAAAAAAAAAGGCAGAGAAAAGAGGAAATGCTCAAAATGCCATGCATAAACTTTGCAATGACTGACTTCTAAGATGCCCATCCCAAAGATTCATTTTTTTAAAAAATATTTTTATTAAGAAGACTTCACATTAATGTAAAGTCCATACATGGTATAAAATAAGGACTCACAATATCATCACAATAGTTGTATATTCATCAATCAAGATCATTTTTAGAAAATTTGCATTACAGGAAAAAAAAATGAAAAGGAAAAAGAAACAACTCATACACCCATACTCCTCCCTTTCACTGACCACTAATATTTTAATCTACTCAATTTTTCACTCTTTATCCGCCCTTCCCCTATTATTTATTGATTTGTATCCTTATTTTCTCATTCATCTGTCCATACCCTGGATAAAAGGAGCATCAGGCAGAAGGTTTTCACAATTAAACAGTCCCTTTAAATCTGTATCATTATATAGTCATACTCAAATCAAGGCTACTGGAACACAGTTTAACAGTTTCAGATACCTCCCTCTAGCCTCTCCAACCCACAATAAACTAAAAAGGGATTTCTATACAATGCGTAAGAATAACCTCCAGGATAGCCTCTTGACTTTTTTGAAATCCCGTAAGGTCACATGTTGTGTTTTCATTTTCATTTGCCTCGAGATATTTACTAATTTCTCTTGTAATTTCTTCCTTGACCCATTGGTTGCTTAAGAGCGGGTGGTTGAGCCTCCACATACTTGTGAATTTTCTGGCACTCTGCTTATTATTGATTTCCAACTTCATTCCTTTATGATCTGAGAAAGTGTTTTGCATGATTTCAGTCTTTTTAAACTATTTTTTATTAATTTTTAAATTAAAAAAAATTATGAAAAACACTTTATTAATTTAAAAAAATTAACAAACAAAACATTATGATATCATTCCATTCTACATATACAATCAGTAATTCTTAATATCATCACATAGTTGCATATCATCATTTCTTAGTACATTTGCATCGATTTAGAAAAAGAAATACAAAGACAAGAAATAAAATGAAAATAGAGAAAAAAAGATTATACATATCATACCCCTTACCCCTCACTTTCATTTACCACTAGCATTTCAAACTGAATTTATTTTAACATTTGTTTCCCCTATTATTTATTTTTATTCCTTACGTTCTACTCTTCTGTTGATATAGTAGCTAAACAGAGCATCAGACACAAGGTTTTCACATTCACAGAGTCTCATTGTGAAAGCTATATCATTGTTCAATCATCATCAAGAAACATGGCTACTGGAACACAGCTCTACGTTTTCAGGCAGTTCCCTCCAGCCTCTCTAACACAAACATTCTTAACGTATGATCATTCTGTTCTACATAATCAGTACTTCACAATATTATCACATAGTTGCATATTCATCATCATGATTATTTCTTAGAACATTTGCATCATTCAAAGAAAGAAAAAGACAACAGAAAAATAAAACGAAAACAGAAAAAAAAATTATACATACCATACCCCTTACCCCTCGCTTTCATTTATCACTAGCATTTCAAACTAAATTTATTTTAACATTTGTTCCCCCTATTATTTATTTTTATTCCATATGTTCTACTCGTCTGTTGACAAGGTAGATAAAAAGAGCATCAGACACGAGATTTTCACAATCACACAGTCACATTGTGAAAGCTATATCATTATTCAATCATCTTCAAGAAACATGGCTACTGGAACACAGCTCTACATTTTCAGGCAGTTCCCTCCAGCCTCTCCACTACATCTTGAACAAGGTGATATCTACTTAATGCGTAACAATAACCTCCAGGATAACCTCTCCACTCTGTTTGGAATCTCTCAGCCATTGACACTTTGTCTCATTTCACTCTTTCCCCTTTTGGTCGAGAAAGTTTTCTCAATCCCTTGATGCTGAGTCTCAGCTCATCTTACGATTTCTGTCCCACGTTGCCAGGAAGGTCCACACCCCTGGGAGTCACGTCCCAGTAGACAGGGGGAGGGAGGTCAGTTTTGCTTGTTGTGTGGGCTGGAGAGAAAGGCCACATCTGAGCAACAAAAAAGGTTCTCTTGGGGGTGACTCTTAGGCCTAATTTTAAGTAGGCTCGACTATCCTTTGTGGGGTTAAGTTTCATATGAACAAACCCCAAGACTGGGGGCTCAGCCTATTGCTTTGCTTGTCCCCACTGCTGTGAGAATATCAAGAATTCAACTTGGGGAAGTTGAATTTTCCTCTGCTCTCAGCATTCCCATTGGGGACTTCGCTAATACTTTTCCACTCACTGATCAAATCACTCTGGGATTCATCGGGGCATCACTCTGGACAAACCAACAAAATCTCATGTCCTTAAATGAAATCAGAAAGAAAGATAGATATTAAAGATTGAGATGGTATAATCTAGGAATGCCTAGAGTGTATAAGAATAGTGAAATGTACAATGTACAAATTTTAAAAATGTTTTTGCATGAAGAACAAAAGAATGTCATTATTGCAGGGTGCTGAAAACAGATGGAAATTAATATTTTAAAATGTCACCTTATGTGTGAGACTAAAGCAAAAAATGTTTATTTGTTACAAAATTTATATTTTGACTACTGCATTTCCTAATATAACTTATGTAGATAGTTTGAATGAACGCCATAAGTACTTGGAGTCTCAGGTAGGACCTGAGATTTTGTTGGTTTGTCCAGAGTGATGCCCCAATGAATCCCAGAGTGATTTGATCAGTGAGTAGAAAAGTATTTGCAAGCCCCCTTTGGGAAATGGTGAGAACGGGGAGAAATTCAACTTCCCCAAGTTGAATTCTTGATATTCTCACAAGCAGTGTGGACAACCAAAGCTACGGGCTGAGCCCCCAGTCTTGGGGTTTGTTCATATGAAACTTAACCCCACAAAGGATAGGTCAGGTCTACTTAAGATTTAGGCCTAAGAGTCACCCCCAAGAGAGCCTCTTTTGTTGCTCAGATGTGGCCTCCTTCTCCAGCCAACATGACCAGCAGTCTCACCACCCTCCCTTTCTCTGCGTGGGACATGACTCCCAGGGGTGTGGACCTTCCTGGCAACATGGGACAGAGATCCTGGAATGAGCTGAGACTCAGCATCAAGGGATTGAGAAAAACCCTAGAATGAGCTGAGAATTAACATCAAGGGATTGAGAGAACCTTCTCAACCAAAAGGGGGAAGAGTGAAATGAGACAAAGTGTCAATGGCTGAGAGATTCCAAACAGAGTGGAGAGGTTATCCTGGAGGTTATTCTTACACATTAAGTAGATATCACCTTGTTGTTCAAGATGTAGTGGAGAGGCTGGAGGGAACTGCCTGAAGATGTAGAGCTGTGTTTCAGTAGCCATGTTTCTTGAAGATGATTGAATAATGATATAGCTTTCACAATGTGACTGTGTGATTGTGAAAACCTTGTGTCTGATGCTCCTTTTATCTACCATATCAACAGACGAGTAGAACATATGGAATAAAAATAAATAATAGGGGGAACAAATGTTAAAATAAATTTAGTTTGAAATGCTAGTGATAAATGAAAGCGAGGGGTAAGGGGTATGGTACGTATAGTTTTTTTTCTCTATTATCATTTTATTTCTTTTTCTGTTGTCTTTTTATTTCTTTTTCTAAATCGATGCAAATGTTCTGAGAAATGATGAATATGCAACTATGTGATGATATTAAGAATTACTGATTATATATGTAGAATGGAATGATATGTTAATATTTTTGTTTGTTAATTTTTTAATAAATAATAAAACAAGTTAAAAAGAAAAATCTCATATCCTACCTATGGTTCCATGTACTTACGTTGTTCAACCAACTATCTACATAAGTTATACTAGGAAATGCACTAGTCAAAATATAAATTTTGTACCAAATAAACATTTTTTGCTTTAGTCTCACACATAAGGTGAAATTTTAAAATATTTATTACCATCTATTTTCAGCACCCTGAAATAATGACATTCCTTTGTTCTTCCTCATGCAAATACATTTTTTAAATTTGTACATTTAGTCACTATCATTATATACTGTAGGCATTCCTAGATTATACCATCTCAATCTTTATCGTCTATCTTTCTTTGTGATTTCATTTATGCCCCCAGCCCTCCTCCCTCTATCATTCTCACATTCAGCTTCATTCAGTGTTTTAACATAATTGTATTATAGTTAGGTAGTATTGTGCTGTCCATTTCTGAATTTTCATATTCAGTCCTGTTGCACAATCTGTATCCCCTCAGCTCCAATTACCCAATATCTTACCCTATTTCTATCTCTGGTCTCTGTTACCATGAAATATTTCAAGTTTATTCACTACTGTCAGTTCATATCAGTGAGACCATACAGTATTTGTCCTTTTGTTTTTTGGCTAATCTCACTCAGCATAATGTCCTTAAGGTCCATCCATGTTGTTATATACTTCATAATTTTATTCTGTTTTACAACTGCATAATATTCCATCATTATGTACATACCAGTTTGTTTAGCCACCCGTCTGTTGATGAACATTTTGGTTGTTTCCATCTCTTGATAAATGTAAATAATGCTGCTATAAACATTGGTGTGCAAATGTCCATTTGTGTCTTTGCCCTCATGTCCTTTGAGCAGAGACAACATATAGATGGGTCCTCTTTTTTAATCCATTCTGCCAGTCTATGTCTTTTGATTGGGGAGTTTAATCCATTAACATTTAGTATTATTACTGCACGGGTAGTACTTTATTCTACTATTTTGCCTTTTAAAAGATTTTATGTCACATCTAATTTTCCTTCTTTTTACCTTTATTCATAGTCTTCCTTTCTACACTCTTCTCCATACCTCTCTCTTTAGTCTTTTCATATCTGTCTCTAGTGCTCCCTTTAGTATTTCTTGCAGAGCTGGTCTCTTGGTCACAAATTCTCTCAGTGATGTTTTGTCTGAAAATGCTTTAGCTTCTCCCTCATTTTTGAAGGACGATTTTGCTAGATATAGAGTTCTTGGTTGGCAGTTTTTCTCTTTTAATAATTTAAACATATCATCCCACTGTCTTCTCACCTCCATGGTTTCTGCTGAGAAATCTACGCATAGTCTTATTGGGCTTCTCTTGTAGAGGATGGATTGCTTTTCTCTTGCTGCTTTCAAGCTTCTCTCTTTCTCTTTGACCTCTGACATTCTGATTACCAAGTGTCTTGGAGTACGTCTGTTTGGATCTATTTTCTTTGGGGTATGCTGCACTTCTTGGATCTGTAATTTTAAGTCTTTCATAAGAGTTGGGAAATTTTCAGTGATAATTTCCTCCATTAGTTTTTCTCCTCATTTTCCCTTCCCTTTTCCTTCTGGGACACCCACAACACGTGTATTTGTGTGCTTCATATTGTCATTCAATTCCCTGAGTCCCTGCTCATATTTTTCCATTTTTTCCCCCTACATTTTCTTTTGGCTTGTCAGATTTCAGATGTGCCGTCCTCCAGTTCACTAATCCTATGTTCTGCCTCTTGAAATCTACCATTGTAGGTTTCCATTGTTTTTTGCATCTCTTCTACCATGGCTTTCATTCCCATAAGTTCTGTGACTTCAGACTTTCAATTTCTTCTTTTTGTTCATTCCTTGCCTTCTTTATATCCTCCCTCAATTCATTGATTTGGTTTTTGATGAGGTTTTCCATGTCTGTTCATACATTTTGAATTAACTGTTTCAACTCCTGTATCTCATTTGAATTGTTGGCCTGTTCCTTTGACTGGGCCATATCTTCAATTTTCCTAGTATGATTTGCTTTTTTTTGCTGGTGTCTAGGCATTTAATTACCTTAATTATTGTATTCTGGAGATTGTTTTCACTTCTTTCACCTAGAGTTTTCTTCCTGGACGAATTTGTTGTCTGTTCTTTGACATTCCGTTCAGCCTTTTCTGGACTTCCAGCTTAGATTTTGTTTAACAGAGAAGAATTTCTCAGTTTTTGTTCTCTTGTTTCTTACCCTGCCTGTATGCGTCTTTTTCCCCCCACACTTAGGAGGGTCTACTTAGGTATTATTGACCCCAGTCATATTTTCCCAGGCCAAACTGGCCTCCTGTCAGGAAGAGTCACCTGCATCAGTTTTCCCTGAGGGTGAGACCCAGCAGGTTGAAAGACTTTCCTGTGAAATCTCTGGACTCTGTTTTTCTTATCCTGCCCAGTATGTGGTGCTTGTCTGCCTGCCGGTCCCACCAGCATAAGATGATGTGGTACCTTTAACTTTGGAAGACTCTCCCTGCTGGGGGCTTGGTGGAGACAGAGGAGAGGTTGTAGGCTGGTTTTAATGGCTTCAAATTACCAAGCCCTGGGGTCTGAATTCCTTGAGGGAGGGATTCCACCTGAGTTGGGTCTCACCCCTCCCTGGGGAAGGGACCAGCTCCAGACAAGCTCTCAAAGAAGCTTGTTTCTGCCTATGCCTGGGGCAGTTGCAGCCTGAGAAGTCCTGCCGCTGTATCCAAGGGCAGCCAAGCCTCAGTAGAAAAACAGCCAGAAAAACCTGTCTTTTTTTTTTTTTTTCCTCTTCTGTCAGCCCTGCCTCCTTAGCCCAGAGGCAAAAATCAGCTTTGACCAGGTTCACCTGAGCTGTATGCCTATTTTTAGTAGTCAGAATTTGTGAATTAATTCCACACTTGAAGCTTAGTTGAGCTCAGCCCCTGCTGCTGGTAAAGTCTCTTTCCTTTCCCCTCTAGGAAGCAGCCTGTGTGGGAGGGGCCCTGGCCACCGCAGCTTGGGGAACTGACGGTTCTGGGGGGATTCGCAGCCAGTCCAGCTGATCCAGGCTGGGGTACACTGTGTTATCCGGTCACTGACATGGCCCTAGGAGCTGTTCTGTATTGTTCCTAGTTATTTAGTAGCTGGTCTAGAGGACAAACTAAATCCCACACCTTGGTAAGCCACCATCTTGGCTCTTCTCCCTATGGACTTGCTTTAATTGGGACATTTTCACAGACTTAGAACTGTAAACTTACAACTTAACAAATTCTCCTCTTTTAAAAGTCATTCTGTTTCTGGTATATTGCATTCTAGCAGCTTTCAATCTAAAACACACCCAAAGCTCAAGCAACAAAAGAAAAAAACAGATAAAAGGGATCTCATCAAGACTTAAAACTTTTGCATACCCAGGGACTTTATCATGAAAGTAAAAAGACAACCTACCCAATGGGAGAAAATATTTGGAAGCCAGATACCCAGTAAAGGTTTAATATTCAAAATATATAAAGAAATACTACAACTCAACAATAAAAAGACAAACAACTTGTTCTAGTTTGCTAGCTGCCGGAATGCAACACACCAGAGACGGATTGGCTTTTAATAAAAGGGGATTTATTTCATTGGTTCTTCAGAGGAAAGGCAGCTAACTTTCATCTGAGGTTCTTGCTTACGTGGGAAGACACAGGATGGTCTCTGCTGGCCTTCTCTCCAGGTCTCTGGGTTCCAACAAATTTCTGTGGGGTGATTTCTCTCTGCATCTCCAAAGGCCTGGGCTGAGCTGCGAGTGCTGAGATGAGGAATGCCAAGCTGCTTGGGCTGTGCTACATTGTGCTCTCTCATTTAAGCACCAGCCAATTAAGTCACATGTCATTCATTGCAGCAGGCACGCCTACTAGCGGACTGCAGATGTAATCAGCAACAGATAAGGTTCACATGCCATTAACTCATGCCCACAGCAACAGAACTAGCTCCCTTCACCTGGCCAAGCTGACAACTGAATCTAACTACCACACAACTCGATTTAAAAAGAGGCAAAAGACATTTCTCCAAAGAAGATATAGAAATGGCCAAAAAAGCACCTGAAAAGATGCTCAACATCATTAACTATTAGAGAAATGCAAATCAAAACCACAATGAGATATCACTTCACGTCCACTAGAATGGCTACAATTAAAAAAAACAACAGAAAATTACTTAACAAGTGTTGGAGGATGTGATGGAAAAGGAACATTCACATTCATTGTTGGTAGGAATGTAAGATGGTGCAGGTGCTGTGGAAGAGTCTGCTGGTTCCTTGGAAAGTTAAGTATAGAATAGAATTGAAGGGACTAGAACAGACATTTGCACACCATTGTCCACACCAGTACTATTCACAATTGCCAGAAGCTGGAGGCAACCCAAGTGCCCATCAACTGATGAACGGATAAATAAGGCATAGAGATACAATAAAGTATTGTTCAACTGTAAAAAGGAATGAAATTCTCATGCATGTGACAACATGGATGAAGCTTGAAGATATCAAATTGAGTAAATTAAGCCAGACACAAAAAGGCAAATATTGTATGATCTCACTGATATGAAATGATTAGAATAAGGAAATTCTTAAGAGTCAGAACCTACAATATACATTTACCAGAGGCCTGGGGTGGAGGTAGGAAATGGGGACTTAATGCTTAAAATGTTCAGAATTTCCATTTGGGTTGATGGGAAAAGTTCACGTAATGGATGGTGGTGGTGGTTGCACAACATTAGGAACATAATTTACAGCACTGAATTACAGATTTGAATGGAGCTAAAGGAGAAATTTTTGCTTGTATATATGTTACTAGAATAAAAATTTAAAACAAAAAACTTGGGATGGACTATCCTTAATAGTACAATTATCAGAATGTTCTTTCATGAATTGTAACAAATGTTAACATACTAAGGCAAGGTGTTACTAAAAATAATATACATGCTGTTTGAAAAGTCAAAAACAAAAAACTCATTGCTCCTCTAAGAAGTCCACTATAGTACACAGCACTCTGCTCAGACTGATGCTTTGAAACATAAACTTAAAACAACTTGATACTTGAGGCTCATTCTCTTCTCCAAAGGCAAGGACTACAGCTTCTTTTTCTACTCTGCTTTTACTCAGTCAGTGCTCAAGAAATTCTGTGGTCAGAGGTGACCATTAAAGAAGCGTGGTGGATTTCACAGATTAAAAAAATGGACTAAAATATTTAAAAATATAAGACATGTCATATGTTTCATATAAAGTGAACTGAGCATTTTGTAAGTGAAAAGATACCCTTTAAATATAAAAATTTACTACTTTGGATAGCCTTCTATGAAAAGATTTTCACTTTCTTGAATTTTATTTTAAACTTAATTTCATCTTCCCTTGGTGACCACTGCATCATGCATTTCTTCAGAACCTCCTGAGGTAGCTACTGGACTGTTTATCCAACATATTCCTACAGTAATGTTACTTTACTGATGTGCTTTTAGAATATACTTGTTTTTTAAATAATTTTTCTCTCTCTCTCTAAGTGTATCACTTCTACTTCAGCAATTTCTCTTCTTTTTAATTATCTGTGGGCTTGAAAACCTAACATCCATTAGAACAATCACGTAAAATGCAGTAATGAAGACTTTAAGCCCAGGCCAAGGAGTCTGGAAGAAAGCACAAGCTGCTCCTGTGAGCTAAGGACTTAGGTAATTATGGAGATGTCTTTTCTTTCTTTCTCTTTGGCTCTCTCAGGCTTCAGAATGAGACTAGTAAAGAGGACTGTACACAAGTCAAGTGTTTACCTAACTGCATATAATATTCTGAGTTCTAAAATTTTCTTTCTATATGCTATCCAACATTTTATTAACATCATAGCCTGAAATCCACCTTTTGGCAACATTTCCACTCTGCTGACCTTGATACCTGAATTGTTTCAATCATCTGCCCCATACAAAACAAAAACACAAAGCAAGCAAAAAGAGCCTTAGTCATTAAAAGCACTGTTGAAAAAGCTTAATATAGAATTGAGGTTTTTAACTAAACTTAAATTTACTGAGTATCCTTGGAGCAGATATTCTCATTTTACAATAGGAAAAAATATATGGGCTAGAAATCCTCTACAATCTGTTCTAGACTCAAAGGTATAATGCCATTCTAGAATTTCCTAGAACTACCACAATAGAAATCTAGTGAAAGTGTCCCAATGATGAAGTCATAAGCATATCCTTTGTTTTATGCATTCAATTTCTGTAACTATATTGAACACAGAGAAAAGAGGGCTTGTAATATGATTTTCACTTATGGTAATGGAGAAAGAATGTCAATTAGTTGGTTCCATCCATTCAACTAGCTTAAGTATTCCTTTCCCTAACGTGCATCATGCAAGACATACTTTCAATAATGTGTAGAGTTTAAAATTTGGGGGTAGGCAACTGTGCTGGTTTGAATGGATTATGTGCCCAAGAAAAGCCAGGTTTTAATTCTGATCCAATCTTGTGGGAGCAAATGTGTTTTTTTTAATCCTTATTCAATAATGTAGGCTGGAATATTTTGATTAGATTATTTCCATGGAGATGTGACACACCCAATTGTGGGCATTAACTTTTTTATTGGACAGAGATGCGACTCCACCCATTCCAGGTGGATCTTGATTAATTTACTGTAATCCTTTAAAAGAGGAAGCATTTTGTGTCCATCAACAGACGAGTGGCTAAACAAACTGTGGTATATACATACGATGGAATATTATGCAGCTTTAAGGCAGGATAAACTTATGAAGCATGTAATAACATGGATGGACCTAGAGAACATTATGCTGAGTGAGTCTAGCCAAAAACTAAAAGACAAATACTGTATGGTCCCAATGATGTAAATCGACATTCGAGAATAAACTTGGAATATGTCATTGGTAACAGAGTCCAGCAGGAGTTAGAAACAGGGTAAGATAATGGGTAATTGGAGCTGAAGGGATACAGACTGTGCAACAGGACTAGATACAAAAACTCAAAAATGGACAGCACAATAATACCTAATTGTAAAGTAATCATGTTAAAACACTGAATGAAGCTGCATCTGAGCTATAGGTTTTTGTTTTGTTTTGTTTTGTTTTACTATTATTACTTTTATTTTTTTCTCTATATTAACATTCTATATCTTTTTCGGTTGTGTTGCTAGTTCTTCTAAACCGATGCAAATGTACTAAGAAACGATGATCATGCATCTATGTGATGATGTTAAGAATTACTGATTGCATATGTAGAATGGTATGATTTCTAAATGTTGGGTTAATTTCTTTTTTTCCGTTAATTAATAAAAAAAAAAAAAGAGGAAGCATTTTGGAGAGAGAGCACAAAGCCACAAGAGAGAGCCACGAGAACCAGGAGAGCCCATGCAGCTTGAGACCTTTGGAGATGAAAGACTCTGATCCCAAGGGAGCTTCAGGAAACAAGAAGCCTGAAGAGAAAGCTAGCAGACGTCCCATGTTCGCCACATGCTTTTCCAGTTGAGAAAGAAACCTTGAACTTCACTGACCTTTCTTGAGTGACAGTAACCTCCTGATGGTGCCTTCATTTGGACATTTTTATAGACTTGCTTTAACTGGGACATTTTCATGGCCTTAGAACTGTAAACTTGCAACTTATTACAATCCCCTTGTCTGTTTTTGATATATTGCATTCTGGCAGCTAGCAAACTAGAAGAGCAACCTACTGATTTACAAGCCTCATTCTGCAATAATTCAGTACAATAGTTATACTTTTCTCATCAAATTTCTTCTCTTGCAAAGAACACTGAGTATTTTTCCTAAGGGAATTTTCACACTGAACATTCTCAGCTCCAAAAAAATAGTACCTAAACTCCTTTCTTCTAGTATTGTAAGTTACAATAAAATTAATATTAGGCTGCAATATTAGGTTTAACAACAGATGTCATTTTATAATATGATAGGCTACATTCAGGAAATTTCAGATGAGTTTCAACAAAGCTAATAATTAGTTCTCTACTGGTGGATCAACAGAACTGTTCACCTTCTGTACACCTACAACTGGGCTGCTGAGTGCTGTCTGCAAAAATTAAAGGAATTTCGGTGTGCACACACATCCCCATTCCTGCCCAGGTTGGTACTACCATAAAGTCACAAAAATTCCTAGTATCTAACTACAACTGGAACTGGGGATGAACCTGGCCACGCCTCCGCATGTCCACATAAGCTCTTTTTAAACCTTCTTTGCTTCCTCCAAACAAAGACTGTCGTCTATACCTGACAATTTTATCTCTCACTTTCCACCCATTTCTAGCCCATTTTTACAGTAATCATTTGCATTACTTTTAAAATCATTATATGGCTTTCTTTTTGAGAAATTCAGCCCAACAGTTTCTTAACTCTGTAATTTTAGTTAATCTCTCTTTGGCTGCCCAAAACACCACTTGCTACCTTGGTTTTAACACTGCCCTCTAGCTCCTCTTCCTTCTCTGCCTGAGGGGATAGCAGGATGTTACTAATGGGTCTGTCCTAGGACCTATCGTTATTTTACTCTGCAGATCCTCCTGGATGAGTATATATAACAGACTCCCAAGACTTCCTTGCCACTGATGAGTAGCTGCGGCCTCCTAAATCCTCTCCATCCTAGAGCTCTAGCTGGTATGCCACATCTATATATTCAATTGCCTCCTCATACAGTTCCACTGAGAATGTGTCACAGGTATCACAAGTAGCATAATGAAGCTCATGTGTGGTCACTTTTGATTGTTCACACTCACACATGCCCAGCAAACAACCATTTATATTGTTTCCACCCACACCCTAAAGGCCTGTTCAATCACTCTACTCTATCCTTTCCTTTTCTTCTAATTTGAATTACTATCTCTTCTTGTCTGATTGGCTAAGAGAGTATGGCAAACAGGTCTTCTTACCTATCTTGTGACCTTCCACCCATCTCATGTTTTCACACATTGCTACCAGAGTTGTATTTCTGTGGTATGGTAACCCCATATTTCTATGAGAAACACTGTAACCCTATGATAGGGAGCCCTCTTCTAAGATATACTTTTTAAAGACTCCCTCCTGTCTATGGCTCCTTAACATGGCTAATGGCCATAATAATTAATAGCCTTCACTATCTAAGACCCTGCTTACTCTTCACACGTGTCTCAAACCCTATCTGATTACCTGCAGGGCACAGGAGTCATGACTTTTAGCACTTGAGGCCTCCACACATCATTTTACATCAAAGCCAAGAGGAACCCTGCCACTCCTCCCCCAAACTCTTCCTCCCAATTCATCTCAGATGCGACTTCCTCCTTGAAGTTTCCTGACATCTCACTCAAAAAATTGGGTTAAGTGCCATGAGAACCTAATTTGTGCTTTTCATACCAGTTTTCATACTATCACTGTTTATTATCTATGTCCCCTATGAGAATGGCACCTTTTTGAGAAGCACAGCTCATTCATCCATCATTGCATTTCCAGTACCTCATCTAGAGCTAAGTACCATTAACACTTCCATCCACTCTTAGATCCAAACTCAAATTCTTCACCGTTCAGCCAACTTGCCCTCCGATATTTTGCAAATCAAGACTGTTTGCCTCATTTTAAGCCTTCAAATATTTTAATGGTTTCGTTATAGACATTTCTATTTATTGGTGTTAATACTTCTTTGCAGTCAAAATATTTATACTTTAATAGTTTTAACAAACCCATTCTCAATTACTTCTATGATTAGAAATGATGTTTGCACATTTTCAAACGTTAGTCTCCAATACTGGGGGTTATCTTATTTCCTCAAGGATGGTAACAACATACTTCAGAACTTTTCCTTACAACAACAGTGAAGATAATTTCAGAAATCACTAGCATGAAGCACTACCTCTGCCACGCCTTCTCAGTGCTTTTGAATTCATCCTCATGGTCATCCTGTGAGGCAGGTACTATTTCTCCCCTCCTGCCTTTAAGATGAGCAAACTGAGATTTAGTCAAGTGGGGTAACGTGACCAGGAATGTATTCCCAGTGGGTGGCAGACCCAGGAGCCAAACCAGCCAGCCTGGTTCCCAGGCCTCAGGAATGTAAACCACTAAGTGACACCACTTCCTATCGACGTCCCTTAGCTGTAAGCCTGCATGCTACGGCAACACACTCCATCTGCAATGAAGTCCTCCAGAAGCCATTTTCTCCTGAACCCAGGGAAATTAAAGCAACTCTATTTTAGATCTGTGTTGTGCTACGTCAAATGAAAGGGCTCAAACTGCCCTAAAAGAACAGGTAAGAATATAGTGGTCTGAATCTGATGATGGCAACTATTCATTCCAAACTGTCCTGCCTGCTTCTCACAGTTCGTCACTCTGCTCCAGTCCTTGGCCTTGCTCTTGCTCCTTTGCCCTCCTGCAGCCACACTGAGTAGGTTGGCAGTCCACGGGGGCGGTGAGCTGTAATCCACCTCCCTCTGCTCAGCAACTCCTGCTCAACTTTTGCTGGCTGAATTCACACATCGCTTCCTGGAAGAGTCCTTTCCTGCTTCCGCTGGGGAACAGTGAACCTTCCTTGGACTGTCCTCTGTTCTGTGTTTCTCTCTCAGATAATCGTCACATGCTTTCGTGTTTAATAATTAGCGCCTCTGAGTTTCATTTATCCATGCGGCCGCACCACCTAATAGCAGCTACTCAAAAAATATTTGGTACCCAAAATACCATTACTTTCAGACACAAAACAATGGTGAAGAGTCTACTGTAATGAATCTGGTATTGAAAATAATCATCTTAAACCTTTATGCACTGGAAAGCGATTTGGCCACATAATTTCTTCTGTTGCCTATCTCCTAGGATTTGGGTAACCTAGCAATTCAGACAAGGACTGCTCTCTCGTGGCACTGTACTATGCAGACGTAAGGAAACTAAGAAACGACTACGTAAGTGCTTATTGATCTTTAAATGTGCTTCTTTAAATTGGAAAGAAAGAAAACACCTGAAATAAGCAGAAAAGACCACAAAGGACCGAAGTTTAAGCAATTTCCCTTCTGGAGGGATGAGACTGGTCCTGAAATCTGACAAATGTTTCCTGCCAACATCTCATACTATTTGGCAACTACCTCTGAGATGGCAGGTCTCACATGCACAACACTGTCTGCTTACAAAACTCTCTCTTCATGAAGACTGTGAGCTGCTGCAAAAACAAAATGTTTTCTTTAATCCTCCTGTATTCCCTGTAGGCACATATTCCCTAGCCTGGCATAGTTACTGGCGCATAAACACAACTGTTCTTATTGCACTTTCTGTAGGTGCCATACCTATCTTGATCCTAACTTTCAATCTTAAACTTAACCTTTCTTATTCCCCTCTCCATTTTGAGTTTTATTCCCTTCCGCATTACAATCTATTCCAGTTCCCACTGTGGGAATTTGGAGCTGTATGTACTCCCAAAAAACATGTTCTTACATGTAATCTATTCCTATGGGTGTGAACCCATTGTAAGTAGGCCCTCTTGATAAGGTCACTTCAATTAAACTGTGTCCCACTTCACTCAGGATGGGTCTTAATCCTATCACTAGAATCTTTTATAGGACAATGAAATTCAGTCAGAGAAACAAAGTCACAGGAAGCAAGAAGCTGAAATAGAACTCAGAAGAGAAGAAAGAGACCAAGAGATACTGCCGTGTGTCTTGCCATGTGACAGAAGAACCCAGGATCACTGGCAGCCAGCCCCAGAATACCAGTCCTCAGGGGGGGGAAACCACCTCGATGATGCCTTGATTTGGACATTTTCCCAGTCTCAAATTCGCTCAAATTTATGAGCAAATAAATTCCCATTGTTTAACCCCACAATTTCATGGTATCCACTTAAGCAGCTTAGGAAATGAAATCACCCCCTATTTCAAATAGCACACTTTCTTTCAACCTCTAGTCTGAAGTATATTCTAAATATTATGATTTTCTTAAAATTCCATTTATTTTCTTCCTCCCACCACCACATGCCCCACTCTACCCCACCCCACCCCCAGCAAAATGAACTTTTAAAGACTGGTAAGAAATAAGATTGAAATGCTGTCAGCCCTGGGATCTCTACATAAAATAAACACGAGAAGATAAGGAGGAGCAATTAACTTTTTCCTAGGTTCTAACTCCCCGTCAAACATTATATTTAATTTGCTGGTAGTTAACAGTTATCTAAGAGTATTGCAACTGAAGCAAAAAAATGAGCGTGTGGAATGGTGATTACAAGTTAGTAGGAATTTGGGCAACAAGGGGTGTGTATCTATCTGAGATAAGGTGACCAGAGGTAATATCATGCCAACCCAGTGGGCACTTTAAGAATGAGCCCATTATGCAAAGAGGCAGATGCACCAAAGCACCAGAATCTGGCCTGTTTGATGAGCAGAAAAATCTCCCCTACCCCCGTCAGGCTCCTTTGTTAAATGTTGTCAGAGAATTACCCTTACTCCTTCAAGAGCACTTCTCTTGGTTTACAACATATGGTTAGTATTATGTTTCAGTTAATGTCTGTCACCCCTAACGAATTTTAGCAAGTATCTGTTGATTGCCTACTATGTGCCTAGCACTGGAGATAACGATGTAGGAAACAAAGTCCCTGCTTATATTCTTGTGTGGGTATATGTGTGTATACAGACAAATAATGAGGTACATGCAAATGAGAATGGCTTCTATTATTACTTGCCAGTGTATCCTCAGGGTCAGTACAGAACCTGGTACATAAAAGGCAAGCATTTGTTGAATGGTGTTAAGCAATGCAGCACATAAAGTATACATAATATGATCCTAAAAAATGTAACGGGCATAGAAACAACGTGCATATAGGACTAGAAGAAAATACAAAAAAGTATTTAAAATGGTTGTTTTATACAATAAGCACGTATTATTCGACATGTTTTTAAAGTAGCTATTCCATTCGATGAAACATAAACTTGGTGGTAAAGGCCTTCAACATTATATCAGCTGTACGGGAAAACCAAATTAATCTTATCTATTGTTCCTGTCATAGGATATTAATTTCTCACTCGATCTGGGTACCAATGTTTCTAGATTGTTCCTAAAATGCCCTAAAATATGACCCTAGACTAATGAAAAGAAGGAAAACAACACCAAAAGCTACTAGGTTAGGAGTGGGAAGATGACTCCAGGCCAAAAAAACACAACCCAGCAAAACAAAACAAAAAACCCAGCAACTCGTAAAGTCCACTACTCTGCGGAAGCGTCGGGCAACCCAAGGCGCACAGAAGGCACAAGAAGCGCGGCACGCCGTTCCAAGTTCTCTAACACCAACCTTCTATCGCTCACAGCACAAACAAGCACGAGGTTTCCTCCCCATCCCCTGGGCCCGCGCTCACCCCTACAGGGCGCTGGGCACCACTGAGCAGGGTTCCCCCCCCCCACCCCGCTCCGGACCAGAACACTCCCGGCAACGCAGGGCCGGGGCTCCCCCAACCCAGCCTAGCTGGGCGCGGCACCGGCGTCGCAGTCCTTAACGGGAGTAATGGAAGGGACGTTAGCGAACACTCCACTCCCCACGGCCCCGCCCAGGGAACCCAGGGAAAACCCTCAACCACCCGAAAACACCGATCCTAACAACCCATGCACCTAGGCCACCCCAGACACGCTCTCCACCTCGACGTAGCTCAGCCACGGAAACCCCGTGCGTGCGTCTGCCGCGTGCACAGCACTGCCCCGGGTAAACAGCGCGGCGCCCCCCGCGTCCGCACCGCACACATCCGGGAAGGCGCTCTAACCTCCACCGCATACTCGGAACCGCCTCAGGAAAAACACCGGCCGCACCCACCACCAAGCAAACCTTCACCTAAAGGCACCTGCACCGCACCCCAAGAATCCTGGCACAGCCTGACCCCGGGCGAGTCCTGGACGATCCCAGGCCAACCTAGCCCGCGCTTCCTGACCCCCAAAGCAAAGCTCCCCGCGCCCTCAAGCTCCGTTCTGCGCGCACCCTCTCTCGGGTCTTACCGGATTCTGCAAATAGCAGAAGGAGCATCAGGGCCACCACAAGGGGCTCAAAGAAGGACCAAGAAGGAAAGGGACTCCGGCAGCGGCAAAGAAACGCCCTCTGCGGCACGGAAGACGCCGTCATTTTCTGAAAACCAGCCGGAAAACAGCCTGAGCAGCAAAGAGACTTTGTGTGACTGGTGATCAGACGCAACAATGACCAGACTTAGAGAGTTAAATGCGAGACCCGCAGGTGAGCATAGTCTGAACAGAGCCCGGAGCGGAAGTGCTTAGAAGTGCCGGGCCCGGCGGGGCTTATGGGCGGGTGGAGGCGGGGCCTCGGTGTCGGGAACTGCCCGCCCCGCCCGCTGACCCCGCGGCCTCGAGCGCACGGGGCGTGGCGTTGCCGGCTCCCAGCCCTCCGGTTCCGGGCTCAGCCTGCTGCTGCTGACTCGGGCCCTGCTTCTTCCCCTGCGGACCAGCCCTGAAGCGTCACAGTAGGTTGCGGGAATAGCTGGTTCACCGCCGCGAATGTAAACGGAGGCCTTGACGGCCGTGCCCAGGAAGGGTGGAAAGGAAACTTGAGCTGGCAAGGTCATCATTGTCCCATTTCCGGGAACACTGGGTTGAAGACTAAAAGCTCATCGGTCTGAAAATAGACATCCGGGCAGCAGGTCACTTCGGTTTGTCCGCATTACGTGGGCCGTTAGTCATTATGTGGCATTAATCGGACATTATTTAGGGACAATACTTGAGTTTTCCTTGCTTCAGTGTTTACTAGTGAAGCTTCTAATGCTCTGCTAATTTTCGAAAGTACAGGGTTTGGCCACTGCACTCCCAAACCCAAGCGTAAATTGCCCTTCCCTCATCTCCGGTGGGGGGACCTGTGGGTAGCTACATTATTAAGCAACACCGGGCCATTACCACATTGTACTGCAACCGTGAGACTCTGGCTCTTGAGCTTCTGAACGTTTTATTGGAGACAAAATACGCATGCATAAAAAATGTAAGGACCAGAATATATTAGGTGCCACATTCCTGGAAGCAATAAATGCCAGCCAAGGAGCTAGGGTAGGTAGGAATTATGTGGAGTGGACAAGCGGGGAGAGCTTTTCTGGTGCAATAAACTCTAACAAGGCCGGGAAGTTAAGAAGAAGCAAGATTTATCTGTGAAACTGTGAACAAAACCTGTGTGACTGGCAAAAACAGAATGAAGGAAAAAAAGTAGCTTTGTTGCTGGGCTAAGGGCGTGGATTCTTCTGCGGGAGAGCTTAATAAGGAATTACGGTGACACCGAGGTTTCAAAGAGAGAAAGTTTATTACTCCCGACGTGGTAGGAAAGCAGACAGCCTAATGGCAGAATATCTGTCTCCTGGAACTGCAGTAATTTAGGTTGTTTTATTAGAGAAAAGTTGGGCAGGGTTTAGAATAATGAACAGCCTGGCCCCAGATGATGTAGAGGAGATCTGATTAATGAGCGTGCGCATTTTCCTAAGTGTGAAAGAAAATGGCAGAATGAGGTCTAGGTGACTTGCCGGCCCAAGGCTAAGCTACTGCACATACCAGGTGGGTCCACTTTGGTTAGATCCAGTCTCAGTCATCAAGATAATTTGGAACTTGGAGTGGGTTAGTTCCTGTTGGACCCAAGACCCTTCATTAACAAACATTAGGAGCTATCTTTAGTGATTACAAGACTCTAAGGTTGAAAAACTGGATGATTAAGTACAGATGAAGGTTAGTCACAAGGTTTTTACGATCACTGGGGCTGAAGATAAGGGTTATACAATCATTGTCAGAGATCAAAGTAGCAGGAAAGACATATTCCCTTGTCTACTCCAAAAGCAAAAAGGAATATTTATATAACGATTCAGGAGTCAAAATCATCCCTTGTGGATAAACAGCGTGAACATGTTGGAGTAAATCAGTACTCTCTTTTAGTGGAAATATAAATTTGTAGAGGTCAGTTTAGCAATGTGTTAAAAGTCTTCAAATGAACATAACTTAAACTACCAGTTCATGATTGAGTTTATCCCAAGGAAATCGTTAGAAGTCTGGGCAAAAGTGTTTAGGGGAGAAATATAAACTCAAATCTCTAGCAAAGCTGTTAAAGAATTTATGGTAGATATTGAGAAATCATATTAAGAATTTATGGTATATCCCCTCATATGATGGAATTCTATGCAGCAAGTATTATAAGTGATTATCAGTGTGAGAAACTATGAAATAGTTTTAAGTGAAAAGAGCAAACTCCAAATCTATAATGTACATTGTAACATTCCTTTTATTAAAATAAAAGCACCATATTGATATACAAAAAAGAGATTGGTTAATAAGCGTATGGATGATATTTCATATTCTTTGTGCTTAAAAGTTTTCTATATTGACCCTATTATTACATTTGGAAAAAAATAACTAAAAAAAAAAAATCCAGTGTATATTTCAAGTGCTGTTTTGCTTATCAAGTGAGGGGACTGGAATCCTTAGTACACAGGTTTAAAGTATAAGTGGCAAGTGAGGAAACGGAGGCCCTCTGAATAAACTTCAAATGGGTATTCTGGAGTTACAACAGTTTATATAATACAGTTCAGATCAGAAGTAAAAATAAAGACATTCTGAGTTCACCAAACCATGAAATTTCCTCTTCCTGCTGGACCAGTTATTTTAGTTTGTTAAAGTCGCTGGGATGCAAATAGCTTTTTAAAAAGGAATTTATTAAGTTGCAAGTGCACAGTTCTAAGACTGTGAAAATGTCCAAATTAAGACACCAACAAGAGGTTACCTTCACTTAAGAAAGGCTGATGCCATCTGGAACACCTCTGTCAGCTAAGAAGGTACGTAGCTGGCATCTACTGAGCCTTTGGTTTCTGCACATCTGTCAGCTGGGAAGTCATATGGCGACTTTGTTTTCATTGCTAGCTTTCTCTCCTGGCTTCTCATTTCATAAAGATTCCCTGGGGGTGTTTTCCTTCTGCATTTCCAAAGGTCTGTGGCTGTGTGGGCACTAAAGCTTTTTTCAAAATGGTTCCCTCTTAAAGGACTCCAGTAAGCAACCACACCTTGAAGGGGTGGAGACACATCCCCATGGAAACCGCCTAATCAAAAGGCCCCACCCAACATTTAGTGAGGCAAAATAAGCCAGAAACAAAAGAGCAAATACTGTATGATCTCATTTAGAAAATACTTACAAAAAAACTAGGGCCTAGACTGTAAGCTGTTATCAGAGTCACATTTAGTTTGGAGTGGTAATTGATATTTCTGGATTTTGAGGGACTGGATTATATATGTATAACATGATATTTAGAGAGAAAAAGCCCATCAGATCAGAATTAAGGTAATTCAGAATACAGGGGTAAGGAAGACATTGCCTGTATTTTAGAACTTTACCTATTCTTTGAGACCAAAAAAGAGAAAGGTTTATTTTGTCCAGAACCTAAATTTTCAGTAGCATATAATCTAACTCATCGTGTCTGGATAGGTCATTTAAACAATACAAAAACAAGGCGCCCAGAATAAGAATGAGGGCCTTTAATCTTGTATAGCTTAATGTAACACCTGGATACATCCCAGAGTATATTAAGCAGATAATCAAAAAATATTGGCTAAGTCCCTTGAGGGATAGGGGAAACAATATGTAACTATTGAACTTTACCACGGGGGAAACTCCAGATACTGTGTCATACATTAAGAACACTCAAATCAATAGACTAATTCCTTGAACTTGAGGCTTGTTCTTGTGAAGCTTATGTATGTAGTGGAGAAGCTTAACCTACCTATAGATATGCCTAAGGGTCACCTCTGGAGGACCTCTTTTGTTGCTCAGATGTGGCCGTTCTTTCTCTACGCCCAACTCTGCAAGTGAAACCATTGTCCTCCCCCCTACATGGGTCATGACATCTAGGGATGAACGTTTCCCTGGTGGCTTGGGAGATGATTCCCAGGGAAGAATCCAGGCCTAGCATCGTGGGATCAACAATGCCATCCTGACCAAAAGGGGTAAAAGAAGTGTAACAAGGTATCAATGGTTGAGAGAGTTCAGATAGAGTCCAGAGGCTACTCTGGAAGTCACTCTCATACAAGCTTCAATGAGACATTGCTACCTATCATAATTTGCCAAACCATGACCAAAACCATTCCTGTCAATCCTAAAGGACACCTAGGGCAATATATATAAGATTCTACAAGGATTCCATACACTAGGATAACTTTCCAGAAACCTACAACCTCCAGATGGGTCCCTGGACCAGATAAGTCTTTAAATCTAGAGGGCCCAGCCTCTCCAGAACATCAGATAGTTTCATCTCCCTACCCCATGTTATTGATAGCCCCTTCCAACATGAAAAAGTTAGAATGGCCATAGCCCAAATACTCATACAGAGTGGGATAGAAAGATCAAAAGTGATAGTAGCGTTATACAGAGAAGGTAGGGTTTAACAAATGAATATGATTGCTGAATCCTTAAATTGATATTTCTTTTAGTCTCCAGTATCTTAGAGCAACTAGAAGTAAACACCTAAAATTGTGGAATTGTAGCCCATACCAAACCCTGAAATCTGTTCTCCAGCTAATTGTTGTGCTGTGCTTTGAAATTTATTGCTTTTTTTTATATATATGTTATTTTTCACAGAAAAAAATCGATTGTAATGATAAAAAAAAAATTTATTCTTTCTAGCCTCCTATGTTCTGGAGTAGCTAGAAGGAAAAATCTGAGATGATGGTATGGTAGCCCATGACAAACTGGGAACTGTCCGTAGCTGTTGTTGAAGAGTGCTTTGAAAATTTCTGCTTTTTTCTTTCTTTGCTTTGTATATATGTTATATTAAACAATAAGAAAAGTTTTAAAAAATGAAGGCATGAAGAAACTCAGCAAGTCCAAAGAAGGACATGACATTTGGAAAAGTAATAGTGGCTTTGCCAAGTGGAAATTGTCCTTCTGCATGCTCCAAGGTTGTAATCTCTTGGAAGTAGCTAATTAAATGGGGAGAGTAATTGTGTATTTAGAATAATCTTTCCTTGTTCTTTGCCTCTCGATACCGACTTCTTGGTCCCTCCTCTATTTCATGCATCCTCTCAGACAATACTGTCACCTGGGATAACGAAGCACCTATTTGTGAGAGTAACTTGAAATATTACTTCCTATTACCTTTTCAACAGATACTAAATTTCCCTTGGAGTTATGAAATTCTTGATTGAATTCCTTTTGTGAATTTTCTTCTTCAGATAGCTAAAGATCTGTAATGTTCTAAAAAAAATCCATAATATTCCCAGCAGCTGTTTCCTTAATTTCTTCATTATCCCAGGATATGCCTTTCCTGAACCCGAGCACTTAGATTCATAAAAGCCCTTTAATCTTATTTTAACTTCAGTTGACCTGGAATTATGTTGGTTCTACCATCGCCAGGATAACAAGCATTCTACTTGGCAAAGTAATGAAAATATTTAAAAGTGATACTCTCCAAGATTAGTGAAGCTGTGGAGGAATGACTTACAGCTCATGAAAGTGAAAAACAAACCCTATTGAATGGCACTATGTACTAGGAACCTCAAAAATGCGCATATATTTTGACCCAAATCTTTGAATTTATACTTAGAAAATAAATGCATGTTTTTGCAAGGTGTTTACTATAAAATTTTTGTTGCAACTTTCTTTATAATAGTAAAAATGCGTAAATAATCTAAATGTATACATGTCTCAGACATGGTTTGGAAATAATCTACTGGAAGGAAAGAAACATGTTGAAAATGACTCTAAAGAATTCCTAAGGGGCGGGCCTCGGTGGCTCAGCAGGCAGAGTTCTCACCTGCCCTGCCGGAGATCCTACTCCATATTATTATTATTTTTTTTTTTGGTTGTTTCTAGGCTCTGTAGCCTTTTTTTTTTTTTATATAGTTTTTTTTATTAATTAAAAAAAGAATTAACAAAACAATTAGAAATCATTCCATTCTACATGTACAATCAGTAATTCTTAATAACATCACATAGTTGCATATTCATCATTTCTTAGTACATTTGCATCGATTTAGAAAAAGAAATAAAAAGACAACAGAATAAGAATTAAAACATTAATAGAAAGAAAAAAAAAAACAAACCCCTATACCTCACATGCAGCTTCATTCAGTGTTTTAACATAATTGCATTACAATTGGGTAGTATTGTGCTGTCCATTTCTGAGTTTTTATATCCAGTCCCGTTGTACAGTCTGTATCCCTTCAGCTCCAATTACCCCTTCTCTTTTTTTTTTTTTTTTAATTAACGGAAAAAAAGAAATTAACCCAACATTTAGATATCATACCATTCTACATATGCAATCAGTAATTCTTAACATCATCACATAGATGCATGATCATCAATTCTTAGTACATTTGCATCGGTTTAGAAGAACTAGCAACATAACCGAAAAAGATATAGAATGTTAATATAGAGACAAAAATAAAAGTAATAATAGTAAAGTCAAAACAAAACAAAACAAAACAAAACAAAAACCAATAGCTCAGATGCAGCTTCATTCAGTGTTTTAACAAGATTACTTTACAATTAGGTATTATTGTGCTGTCCATTTTTGAGTTTTTGTATCTAGTCCTGTTGCACAGTCTGTATCCCTTCAACTCCAATTGGCCATTATCTTACCCTGTTTCTACCTCCTGCTGGACTCTGTTACCAATGACATATTCCAAATTTATTCTCGAATGTCTGTTCACATCAGTGGGACCATACAGTATTTGTCCTTTAGTTTTTGGCTAGACTCACTCAGCATAATGTTCTCTAGGTCCATCCATGTTATTACATGCTTCATAAGTTTATCCTGTCTTAAAGCTGCATAGTATTCCATCGTATGTATATACCACAGTTTGTTTAGCCACTCTTCAGTTGATGGAGATTTCGGCTGTTTCCATCTCTTTGGAATTGTAAATAACGCTGCTATAAACATTGGTGTGCAAATGTCCGTTTGTGTCTTTGCCCTTAAGTCCTTTGAGTAGATTCCCAGCAATGGTATTGCTGGGTCGTATGGCAATTCTATATTCAGCTTTTTGAGGAACCGCCAAACTGCCTTCCACAGTGGTTGCACCATTTGACATTCCCACCAACAGTGGATAAGTGTGCCTCTTTCTCCACATCCTCTCCAGCACTTGTCATGTTCTGTTTTGTTGATAATGGCCATTCTGGTGGGTGTGAGATGATATCTCATTGTGGTTTTGATTTGCATTTCTCTAATGGCCAGGGACATTGAGCATCTCTTCATGTGCCTTTTGACCATTTGTATTTCCTCTTCTGATAGGTGTCTGTTCAAGTCTTTTTCCCATTTTGTAATTGGGTTGGCTGTCTTTTTGTTGTTGAGATGAACAATCTCTTTATAGATTCTGGATACTAGACCTTTATCTGATATATCATTTCCAAATATTGTCTCCCATTGTGTAGGCTGTCTTTCTACTTTCTTGATGAAGTTCTTTGATGCACAAAAGTGTTTAATTTTGAGGAGCTCCCATTTATTTATTTCCTTCTTTAGTGTTCTTGCTTTAGGTTTAAGGTCCATAAAACCGCCTCCAGTTGTAAGATCCATAAGATATCTCCCAACATTTTCCTCTAACTGGTTTATGGTCTTAGACCTAATGTTTAGATCTTTGATCCATTTTGAGTTAACTTTTGTATAGGGTGTGAGAGATGGGTCTTCTTTCATTCTTTTGCATATGGATATCCAGTTCTCTAGGCACCATTTATTGAAGAGACTGTTCTGTCCCAGGTGAGTTGGCTTGACTGCCTTATCAAAGATCAAATGTCCATAGATGAGAGGGTCTATATCTGAGCACTCTATTCGATTCCATTGGTCGATATATCTATCTTTATGCCAATACCATGTTGTTTTGACCACTGTGGCTTCATAATATGCCTTAAAGTCCGGCATCGCTAGACCTCCAGCTTCGTTTTTTTTCCTCAAGATGTTTTTAGCAATTTGGGGCACCCTGCCCTTCCAGATAAATTTGCTTATTGGTTTTTCTATTTCTGAAAAATAAGTTGTTGGGATTTTGATTGGTATTGCATTCAATCTGTAAATCAGTTTAGGTAGGATTGACATCTTAACTATATTTAGTCTTCCAATCCATGAACACGGTATGCCCTTCCATCTATTTAGGTCTTCTGTGATTTCTTTTAACAGTTTTTTGTAGTTTTCTTTATCTAGGTTTTTTGTCTCTTTAGTTAAATTTATTCCTAAGTATTTATTCTTTTAGTTGCAATTGTAAATGGGATTCGTTTCTTGATTTCCCCCTCAGCTTGTTCATTACTAGTGTATAGAAATGCTACAGATTTTTGAATGTTGATCTTGTAACCTGCTACTTTGCTGTACTCATTTATTAGCTCTAGTAGTTTTGTTGTGGATTTTTCCGGGTTTTTAACGTATAGTATCATATCATCTGCAAACAGTGATAGTTTTACTTCTTCCTTTCCAATTTTGATGCCTTGTATTTCTTTTTCTTGTCTAATTGCTCTGGCTAGAACCTCCAACACAATGTTGAATAATAGTGGTGATAGTGGACATCCTTGTCTTGTTCCTGATCTTAGGGGGAAAGTTTTCCGTTTTTCCCCATTGAGGATGATATTAGCTGTGGGTTTTTCATATATTCCCTCTATCATTTTAAGGAAGTTCCCTTGTATTCCTATCCTTTGAAGTGTTTTCAACAGGAAAGGATGTTGAATCTTGTCAAATGCCTTCTCTGCATCAATTGAGATGATCATGTGATTTTTCTGCTTTGATTTGTTGATATGGTGTATTACATTAATTGATTTTCTTATGTTGAACCATCCTTGCATACCTGGGATGAATCCTACTTGGTCATAATGTATAATTCTTTTAATGTATTGTTGGATTCGATTTGCTAGAATTTTGTTGAGGATTTTTGCATCTATATTCATTAGAGAGATTGGTCTGTAGTTTTCTTTTTTTGTAATATCTTTGCCTGGTTTTGGTATGAGGGTGATGTTGGCTTCATAGAATGAATTAGGTAGTTTTCCCTCCGCTTCGATTTTTTTGAAGAGTTTGAGGAGAATTGGTACTAATTCTTTCTGGAACGTTTGGTAGAATTCACATGTGAAGCCATCTGGTCCTGGACTTTTCTTTTTAGGAAGCTTTTGAATGACAATTCAATTTCTTTACTTGTGATTGGTTTGTTGAGGTCATCTATGTCTTCTTGAGTCAAAGTTGGTTGTTCATGTCTTTCCAGGAACCCGTCCATTTCATCTAAATTGTTGTATTTATTAGCGTAAAGTTGTTCATAGTATCCTGTTATTACCTCCTTTATTTCTGTGAGGTCAGTAGTTATGTCTCCTCTTCCATTTCTGATCTTATTTATTTGCATCCTCTCTCTTCTTCTTTTTGTCAATCTTGCTAAGGGCCCATCAATCTTATTGATTTTCTCATAGACCCAACTTCTGGTCTTATTGATTTTCTCTATTGTTTTCATGTTTTCAATTTCATTTATTTCTGCTCTGATCTTTGTTATTTCTTTCCTTTTGCTTGCTTTGGGATTAGTTTGCTGTTCTTTCTCCAGTTCTTCCAAGTGAACAGTTAATTCCTGCATTTTTGCCTTTTCTTCTTTTCTGATATAGGCATTTAGGGCAATAAATTTCCCTCTTAGCACTGCCTTTGCTGCATCCCATAAGTTTTGATATGTTGTGTTTTCATTTTCATTTGCCTCGAGGTATTTACTAATTTCTCTTGCAATTTCTTCTTTGACCCACTCGTTGTTTAAGAGTGTGTTGTTGAGCCTCCATGTATTTGTGAATTTTCTGGCATTCCGCCTATTATTGATTTCCAACTTCATTCCTTTATGATCCGAGAAAGTGTTGTGTATGATTTCAATCTTTTTAAATTTGTTAAGACTTGCTTTGTTGTGGCATAATTTTATTCTTGGCCTGGTAGCTTAGTCTTTTTCTCTCCCTCCCTCGCCATTTTGGCACATCCGGTTTTTCTAAACCCCTGAATTACAAGCCTCACCGGCGAATAGTGATGATGCAGCCTTGTCTCTTTAACCCTATTGGCCTTCTCCTTATTCCTCCACCTGCCCAGCATTCGCTGCTACACGCACACTCAGGAACAACATCTCTATGGTGCCTACAGACGTCACAGTCACTCATCTGTCCTCCCTGTGTGATTGGCTACCCTCCCCTGAAGTCCACGCCCTAACTCCGCCTCTCCTCAAACTGTATATAGTCCGGGGCTCACCGAGCCTCGAGGTCTTTAGCTACTGGCGGCCCTGGCATAAGCGTCTACCAACAATAAAGCTGCCTTGCTTCATGCCTTAATTGACTCGGCCTCCGGTCCTTCAGACCCACAGTGGTCCCCTGCGCGCGCGCCTCCGACCCAAACCCTCGAGCTCGAGCCCCCTCTGCGCCTGGCGGTTCTACTCCCTGAACCCCCTCGGCAGGAAGAGTGCACCCTCGCTAGCCTAGCGGGACCGGACTCGGCAGAGTCCCACCTCTCCCCGCACTTTGTGACCCAGCATATGGTCTATCTTTGAAAATGATCCATGAGCACTTGAGAAAAAGGTGTATCCTGCTATTGTGGGATTTAATGTCCTATAAATGTCTGTTAAGTCTAGCTCCTTTATAGTAATATTCAGATTCTCTATTTCTTTATTGATCCTCTGTCTAGATGTTCTGTCCATTGATGAGAGTGGGGAATTGAAGTCTCCAACTATTATGGTATTTGTGTCTATTTCCCTTTTCAGTGTTTGCAGTGTATTCCTCACGTATTTTGGGGCATTCTGGTTCGGTGCGTAAATATTTATGATTGTTATGTCTTCTTGTTTAATTGTTCCTTTTATTAGTATATAGTGTCCTTCTTTGTCTCTTTTAACTGTTTTACATTTGAAGTCTAACTTGTTGGATATTAGTATAGCCACTCCTGCTATTTTCTGGTTGTTATTTGCATGAAATATCTTTTCCCAACCTTTCACTTTCAACCTATGTTTATCTTTGGGTCTAAGATGTGTTTCCTGTAGACAGCATATAGAAGGATCCTGTTTTTTAATCCATTCTGCCATTCTATGTCTTTTGATTGGGGAATTCAGTCCATTAACATTTAGTGTTATTATTGTTAGGATAATATTTTCCTCTACCATTTTGTCTTTTGTATTATATATATCATATCTGACTTTCCTTCTTTCTACACTCTTTTCCATACCTCTCTCTTCTGTCTTTTCGGTTCTGACTCTAGTGCTCCCTTTAGTATTTCTTGCAGAGCTGGTCTCTTGGTCACAAATTCTCTCAGTGAGTTTTTGTCTGAGAATGTTTTAATTTCTCCCTCATTTTTGAAGGACAATTTTGCTGGATATAGGAGTCTTGGTTGGCAGTTTTTCTCTTTTAGTAATTTAAATATATCATCCCACTGTCTTCTAGCCTCCATGGTTTCTGCTGAGAAATCTATACATAGTCTTATTGGGTTTCCCTTGTATGTGATGGATTGTTTTTCTCTTGCTGCTTTCAAGATCCTCTCTTTCTCTTTGACCTCTGACATTCTAACTAGTAAGTGTCTTGGAGAACGCCTATTTGGGTCTAATCTCTTTGGGGTGCGCTGCACTTCTTGGATCTGTAATTTTAGGTCTTTCATAAGAGTTGGGAAATTTTCAGTGAAAATTTCTTCCATTAGTTTTTCTCCTCCTTTTCCCTTCTCTTCTCCTTCTGGGACACCCACAACACGTATATTTGTGCGGTTCATATTGTCCTTGAGTTCCCTGATACCCTGTTCAAATTTTTCCATTCTTTTCCCGATAGTTTCTGTTTGTTTTTGGAATTCAGATGTTCCATCCTCCAAATCACTAATTCTATCTTCTGTCTCTTTGAATCTATCATTGTAGGTATCCATTGTTTTTTCTATCTTTTCTACTTTGTCCTTCACTTCCATAAGTTCTGTGATTTGTTTTTTCAGTTTTTCTATTTCTTCTTTTTGTTCAGTCCATGTCTTCTTCATGTCCTCCCTCAATTTATCGATTTCGTTTTTGAAGAGGTTTTCCATTTCTGTTCGTATATTCAGCATTAGTTGTCTCAGCTCCTGTATCTCATTTGAACTATTGGTTTGTTCCTTTGACTGGGCCATATTTTCAATTATTTGAGCGTGATCCGTTATCTTCTGTTGGAGTCTGCGCATTTAGACAGATTTCCCTGGGTATTGGATCCAAAAGTTTGGAAGATTTTTCTGTGAAATCTCTGGGTTCTGTTTTTCTTATCCTGCCCAGTAGGTGGCGCTCGTGGCACACGTTTGTCTGCGGGTCCCACCAGTAAAAGGTGCTGTGGGACCTTTAACTTTGGAAAACTCTCGCCGTCCGGGAGGTTCGCTAGCCGAAGCGGCTTGGAAGAGTTCTAGCCGGCCCAGGGTCCGAACGCAGGGAGGGTTGCTGGCCGCCGTAGCCCGGGAAAGCGCCCGTCCGAATTTCCTAGTCGGCCCGGGCGACAAGCGTGGCGGGAGGGCGCCAGTGGCAGCGGCCCGCCTGGGAGAGTGCACGTTCCCGGGGAGTCACGGGTTTGGAAGGGGCCTCCCCCGCCCGTTACCGTTCTCCGCGGCCTGGGGATTTCCAATCCAATTCTCTCAGTTGGTCCGGGGGGCCGCGCGTGGTGTGGGCGCCAGCCGCCGCGTTTCAGGGGACCGCCTCTCCAATTCTCCCAGCCGGCCCGGGAAGGGGGAAGGGAGTTACTCCGGCCGCTTGCCACCCCGCCCGGTGAAGCCCGCGCGCCTCGGCGATCTCACCCGAGCGGCTTCTCTCAGCCAGCCAGCTGTTCCAGGATGGGGTACGCTGTCTTTTTTATCTCTGTTGTGGCTTTGGGCGCTGTTCTGTATCGTTTCTACTCCCCTAGTAGCTGTCCTGGAGAAGAAACTAAGATCCGCGCGTCTTACTAAGCCGCCATCTTCTCTGGAAGTCTCCCCTACCCCATATTATTGACAGCCCCTTCCAACATGAAAAAATTAGAATGGCCATAGCCCAAATACCCCTAAAGAAAGAGAGAAAGATCAAAGGTGACGGTGGAATTATATAGACAAGATCGGGTCTCATAAATTAGTATCTTTCTGAATCAGAATATTGATATCTCTTTTAGTTTCCAGTACCTTAGAGCAGTTAGAAATAAAACCTAAAATTATGGAATCGTAACTCATACCAAAGTCTGAAATCTGTTCTACAAGTAATTGTTGTGATGTACTTTGAAATTTATTGCTTTTTTGTATGTATGTTATTTTTCACAAAAAAAGTGAAGGAAAAGTATAATAGAGAAGATAGGATTTAACAAATGAGTATGACTGCTGAATCAATATGTTGATATTTCTTTTGGTCTCCACTGTCTCGAAGCAGCTAGAAGAAAACACGAAAAATCGTGAAACTGTTACCCATACCAAACTTTAAAATCTGTTGTATAACTACTTGTTTAAAATGTACTTGGAAATATATTGCTTTTTTGCATATATGTTATTTTTCACAATAAAAAAGTTAATAAAAAAACACCTTGTGACAGACACTCCCTTTATCCAGCATATGGGTAGATGAGTAATAAAATAAAGACATGCATAAAAAAATAATAAAAATTGATTGGGAATATGGGGGAAAATACCCTTATGTAAACTATAGACAGTAGTTATAGTACTACTTTAAAATCTTTCATCAATTATAACAAATATAGCTACTATTTTTAAAAGTTGCCAAAAAAAGATATCCTCTATAACAAATTTTCCACAGAATGTAAGAAAGTTGGTGGAGTGAATAGGAATCCTGTATTTTATGCGTCATTGTTTTGTAAACCCACTACTTCTGTAATTAAAAAGAATTAAATTCAAAGGAAAAAAATGGTTCCACCCACAATTGGGTGAGTCACATCCCCATGGGAACAACTTAGTAAAAAATATCCCACCAAACAGTATTGAATCAGGATTAAAGAACATGATTTTGGGGGGGTACACAACAGTTTCAAATTGGCACACCAGTAACTTTTTGTAATTCTTGACTCTAAGTGTGGAGGTGGTCTACAAAATAAACACCTTAATACCTTGGATTTAAAAATCCAGACTTTCCATGATGGCGCTTAACGGAAGGAGGGACAATTAAAATAGGGCAAGTGAACAGGAAACTCAATTAGGAGGAATTAGTATTTCACTTAACAATGATAGTTGTGAAGGAGTGTTACAGTAATGCTCTGTGGCTCAATGTCAGCACTGTTTGTGAAATCAATTTGCTGATATCCACAAAATAGAAATTAAAATTTTCCTATCCCCAGGCTTTCCAATAAGGATTTTTTTCCTCATGAGAAAATTAAAAAGATAGGAATAAAAATAAGATTAGTGAGTGGGTCACAGTGGCTCAGTGGCAGAGTTCTCGCCTGCCATGCCGGAGACCTCCTGGGTTCAGTTCCCGGTGCCTGCCCATGTAAAAAAAAAAAAAAAAATGACTAGTTTCAGGTCCTGAATTGAATTAATGGATGGTATTTCTTTCAGTCAGTGAAATTTCTGTGCCTGGGTTTCATCAAGCCTTTCTTTTCTAAAAAAAAAAAAAAATCCATTCTTAATATAATTGAAGACCCTCACATTGATTTCTTTAACTTATTTTGCTTTGACCCAACGGAGGTTCCAGTTGAAAGCGTCCAAGCCTCTTTTCCTTATGGACAAATTCCATAAGGTACAGATAGAGTTTTCTTGCCATGTCTCCTGTGCCCAGAGAGTTCAAGGATTTTAATAGTCAGTCTTAAATACTTGTTAAATCTTGAATGAAATAAATGAGTCTTTGTGTCCAGTACATTTAATAAGTTTCTGCCAATTTTCCCACTGCATGCATTTACCAAATGCTGGTGAGGTTCTGACAGATTTTGATTTTAATCACTTTAGACAACTAAGAAACAAAGTTGGCTTATCTCTACAAGGAATGGGCTGCATTTGTCTACACAGAAAACAGCCCCAAATCAAGCTGACTTGTGAAGTAGACCTACTGCTTATCCCTTAGCCTCAAGATTTCAGTAACTGATAGTTTGCACAGTGAACTCCCTGAGGGCCCAAATCAATCAAGAGTGAAGTAGGAGAGTAAAGACTGGTAGCTCCACCTGCCCACGAAGGGTCTTGTCCAACCGCCAAAAAGGAGGAGAAAAGGAGGGGGGATTTGCCTGTTTGGGGAGCTGTGTGATAGATTTCTGTAAGGCTTCCTGAACGCTGGTGGAGTGGAGGTTGGTATGTGGACATATCACTAAGCAAAGAGAAACTGCCTTCAAATACATCTACGACAGGATTCTTTGCCTTGTAAATGAGTGTGTTTCCGCTAGGCTTTTCAGAGGTGAATGTAGACCTCGGATGAGGTTCAGAGGGCTCTCAAGTATGGCCTGCCACCTTCATGGTGAGTCATTTCAGGTATTTGTGAAAACTTGAAATGGAAGCTAAACAATGAATAAATAAGCTGTGGTTTTGATGATGGCCCCGGGCAGCTGTGCTAACATCTTTTTGTCCCCATTAAGCACTTGCCACGAACTGACCTGCATGCTCACCTGTGCCTGACTGGCTTTCCTGTTACTGCGGTGTGCCACCCTACCCTGGGATTCTGAAACTTCTGGTGTAGAGAGAAGGGCATTTCTCAGAAGGAATGCAAATTCATTCTATTTCATCTTGGCTTTTGAAGGCTTCCAAAAGTTAATATATTTCCATAGTCCATATAAAGATTAGCAAAGACAGGCTTGCATTCCTTTCTCATTATAATGGTGGAGACAGAAAATTTCACTTTCATTTAAACGCCATGGATGTCACCCTCTCTCTCACTGCAAAGTGTGCAAAAAAGCAAACAAAACAAACAGAAAATGAGGATGTTAACGTGAGGAATTGGAGTGCGAATGACTCAGTTCCTGATTTTCAGATGAGGAATTCAAGACCAGAGGTTAACAGGGTTGCTCAATAATACAAATGAAGTGAGGTAATATAGTATTTTATTCAGAGTTAGCATATATAATATTTTGCATAGATAATGAATATAATAGGGGAAAAATCTCATGGATTTCTTAAAATAAGAAATATCAGATATTTGCCAATCATATTGTTCACAGACATACTAGATTCCCGGATGCAGGCGGACATGCAGTTTTCTTGTGATAAGGAATTTAAATTCCAATAGAGGTCAATCCCCAAGCATTTAATTTCTAGCCCTTTTTTAAAAACCCAAGAAATAATGGAGATTCATTAAGGATCCAGCCTAGCACAAATGCCTCCACAAAGTATGTTTTCACATATTCATGGGCTATATGTTCTTTGTCCCTTTTCTTTTGGATTTTGTACTTTAAATGTTTAAGAACTCTCCGAATAATGGGGTAATTACTCTTTATCTGAGGATAAATTGCAATTTTTCCCCTACTTTGTCCGTTGACTTTGCTTATACTCTTTCTTTGCAATCATTCATGATTTTAAATCGAAAGTCCTGTTGATGGTGGCCAGCTCATTCTTTATATAGGAGTCAAAGTAAACGTGGCAGAATATACTTTTAAAGCAAATATCAAAACCATTGTATTACACAGAAGTTATCAATAGTTGTGTACAACTCTATTATTAAATATCCAGAAAGAGTCTGGTATTTTCTAGAGTTCATTAGCATGGCCCATAACATTGTCCTTAACAAATTTTCAGTCTGTAAAGACTGACCCATTAAAGACTACTTATTAACCTGATGAACTCTTTAAAGTTGTGCTTCTTAAACTAATTTAAATTGTGTTTTGAAGCCATACAAAAGTAAGCTAGTTTCCTTTATTAAGACATTATTTTTATTTCCATTTTTAATATGCTTTTATTACAGAACATGATACAAAGTACTGGTACTTTGAAAACATAGCTTAAAAAAATATCCAGGGCATCATTTTTTCCCAGATATTTTTCTTAAGTAACCTTGGCCCCTTTTTCCCCCTAATTGTTTAATACATTTTTAGTAAACAGAATGATTCTCTTTTCCTAGAGCAACTAAAAACTAAGATAGCATATATTTCAGTCCAATCTGTTAAAAAGCAGTGGGCTCTGGTCTATAAAAGAAAGACACATGTGTGTGTGTGTATAAATAAACACATATGAAAAAAGATTGGCAGGAAATGAAAATATTAACAGTTGCCACTGAGCTGTATGATTATATGACTCATTTGTTTTTCATATCTTCCTGACTTTCCAACCTTCCTTAGCCCATTCCATATTATAAACATTTTAAAATATGGAAGAAAAATTACCAAATTCCAAACCAGAAATCCTAGAAGACACCTTCTTCTTTGGCAATCGAAACTATTTTCTGTATCCCAAGGCCAGTCCTTTGCATTGACTTTCAGTGCCAAGAAAGAGGAGGAGGAAGTGATGATGGTCATGCAAACTAAGTAGAGGCTCCGCTAGATACTCTGAAAGCTTCAGAGCTTCTCCAAGTGCAATTTGCATCTTGTGAAATCACTTCAAGGTATTTATGACTCAGCTCTTATTCTGTGGAAATAACATGGCTCCTCTCCAAACATCAATAAATGTGATATGTAAAGGAAAGACACTAAAATAATGGGATATTTGTATTCAGATGACAGCATGGTCAACAATGGAGCCATGTAGACTTTTATAAGCTGATAATCAGGATGTTAATATTACACATGAATTATACGTTCATAAGAAGAGTTTATTGTCCTCTGATGTTGTTGCTGTGTAGGGTACAAGAAAGTATGTGCAAATTCAGACATTGAGGAGACAAGATAACTTGACCTTTACTTACTGATTCTTTTGTCAAAGAAAAAATATCAAACTGGAGCAACTCAATAAAAATAGCCTCATTCAGAAAATATACATGTTTCTCTTTAACATACTAAACATTTATTTGACTCTCTTCTTCTGAACCATGGTAGTGGCAGGTACCAGAAATCAGGAACAAATACTCTAGGAGGACCAGATGGTTGGGTCAGGTTTCAGAAAGCATGTCATCCTCCCTAAATCACAGTCAAGGCTGAGTGGGGATAGTACAAGTGGAATCCCCCTTTCAAGGAATTCAGGTCCCAGTGACTAGAAAACAGGAGCAACCAAAACCATCCTACTACCTCACCTCTGTCTCAGTCATGCCACTGGCAGGGAGAGGCTGCTGAAATTAAAGGCGCTACATCACTTTAAGCTGATGGGAAACTGCAGGTAGACAAGCACCACATTCTGGGCAGGACAGGAAAAGCACAGAGTCTCACCTTCAGGGAAAAATGATGCCGGCTACTCTTTCCTCCTGAGATGTGGCCCTGTCTGGTCTGGGAAAGTCTGACCAGGGTCTATAATACCTGAAGAGACCCTCCTCAAAAAAAAAAAAAAAAAGCTCCATATAGGCAGGGCAAGAAACAGGAAAACAAGAACTGAAAAATTCTGATCAGTTAAACAGAACCTGTGCTAGAGGTCTAGAATCAGTTGAACTGAATGCCAAAGAACAGATAGAGAACAAAGCCATCCAGCAAGTAAACCCTAGGTAAAAGAGTGAAAACAACTTCCAGAATAAACTGATTAAGGAAATCAAATGCCTAGATGCCAGCAAAAAAATAATGAGTCATACTAGGAAGATCAAAGATAAATCCCAGTCAAGGGAGCAAACCAACACTTCATATAAGATACAGGAGTTGAAACAACTAATTTAGGATATTCAAACAGACATGTAAAATTTCATTCAAAAGTCAGTGAGTTGAGGGAGGTTATAAAGAAGACATTGGGCAAGCATGAAGAACTTGAAAGTTTGTAAAACCAAATTGCAGAACTTATGGGAATGAAAGGCATAGTAGAAGAAATGAAAGAACAATCGAAACCTACAACAGTAGATTTGAAGAGGCAGAAGACAGGATTAGTGAACTAGAGGACTGGACAAATGTTCTAAAGTATGATTATGGTGATGAATACAAAATTATGTGATGATATTGTAAGCCATTGATTCTATACCATGTATGGACTATATGTAGGGAAGATTTGTCAGTAAAAGTATTTGAAAAAAAAAGATTGAGTGGGGGTGGCATATAGCTCAAGACATCCAAATGCTTCCTTGGATATGCTGCTATATCTCTTCTGTTTTCATGCCAGGGATCCAGTCCTTTTACCAATAAACAGACCCTCTGCTGAGGTCCACTAGCTCAGCTGACCCCAGATATTATCACCACCTGGATTCCTCATCCCCATCATTCTCTTTCTCTCTCACAAGACTTCCCAGTGTCATCTGTTGCTGCATCATCTCTGATGACGAACATTCTTATGTCCTTCCACACGCAGCAGCACCTTTGGATTCTGCCTCCTCACCTGTCTCACACCCTCTGCCCTTGTACTTAGCCTGGGTGAGTGGGGCTTAAACTTGGTACAATCTCTGACTCACGCCATGTCTACTAAATGTCACCACAAATGATTAACATTTTACATTATTTCCATGGAACACTAGTTAAAATTCCAATCTTGAAAAGAAAATTTCTTTTTTAATTTTGCTGCTTATTTATAGGTTGCTTCTTTTTTAAAAAAATACTTTTATTAATAAAACAACATGCAAACACACAAACATTCTTAACATACAAACATTCCATACATGGTATACAATTGGGGGCTCACAATATCATCACATAATTGTGTATTCATTACCATGATCATTTTTTGAACATTTGCATCACTCCAGAAAAAGAAATGGAAAACAAAAAAGAAAAACTCATGCATACCGTACCACTCACCCTTCCCTCTCATTAACCACTAGTATTTCTATCTACCCAACTTATTTTAACCTTTGTTCCCCCTATTATTTGTTTGTTTATTTTTTATCCATATTTTTTATTCATCTGTCCATACCTTAATTAAAAGGATATCAGACACAAGGTTTTCACAATCATACAGGAAAAGAAAATTTTAAGACACAATTCATTAAGAACTTTTACCTTTCTATTGAAAAACACAGTCAATAGGCAATGCACACAATTCAAGATATACTTTGAGACAAAGTAAGCATTTCTAAGAAGTCGAAGATAAACGAAATTTCGATAAGTTCATTCTCTCAAGTACTTACTGAGCACTTCTCATTTGCTTAGCGCTATGCTCAGACTTTTTGGGAAACTTAAAAAATGATCTCATTCACAGGAAGTTTATAATTTAGTGTGGGAAAGAAAGTACATATGAACATAACCCATGGCACTTTATAAGTGACGAATGAATGTTTGAGGAATGAATGACTAGGCAAGTGAACAGTTGCAACAGAACTGAATAGGCCAAAAAAAAAAACAGACGTGAGATGTTGCAAGGCTGTATGATTGAAATAAAATAATGGTATAGAATATTATAGGATATGTTTATAGAGAGCTTTTAATGATGGGTGAAGTGGTTGTCATTTGATGAAAGTAGCAGGATCTCAAGGTACAATTCTGAAAATATAAAGTAAAATGCAAGTTAACTTAAGAGTACTAACCACTGGATAAAGGTTATTACAGGCAATTTTTATATCTCTATATCTTCTTCAATATCTAGGTCTTCGATAATGAACACATATGTTATTCTTATAAGAAAACGTTTATTTTAAAAATCGTATAAACAGGAAGTGCTATGAGTTCCAAAGAGAGACATCACTTTAGGCTGGAGATGCTCAGGACAGCTTCTTGGAGAGTGAATTCTGAGCTGGGGTAGTGAAATTGAAATAGGAAGAAAGGTGGAAAAAGTGTTTCAGGCAAGTTGACTGGAGCAGTGAGGCTAAATCAGGTGTTATTTTAAGTATACTTGTAGAGTATTTTAAAAATGAACTCTTGTAAAGAGAACAGTCCTTACTATCTCCTATTATTTTGTCTGTTCTTCTTTGGTAGCAGCACAGTTGGCCTAGAATCAGTGTTACACACTTTTTCCATCATAGCATCCCAATTGTAGAGGAAAATGAATGCATCACCCCAAGGGCCTTGGAATCGTAATTTAAGGCAACCCAGAAAGTGTAGTGTTTGCCCATCTTATTTTATCTTAAAATCTCCTGCATTATTTGCATCCCACTCCCTTACGTATGTGTCTGTGTTAATACACAAATAAGGCTATTTTCCCTAACTAACAATTGGAACAACATTAGGAAAAATATCCTCCTAAGAAATCATGCCATTTTCATCCTGTGGCTTCCATCTCCCTTTGGTGCATTAATCATGCATCCCTAGGCATATGCAAGTGTGCATTTGAGAAGAATCAGGTAAGATGATCATTAAAGCTTCAAAAAATGTAATGACAATTCTGAACTTTCAGAAAGCAATGCAGGGCAGGCCACGGTGGCTCAGCAGGCAGAACTCTTGCCTGCTGTGCCCAAGACCTGGGTTTGATTCCCCATGCCCATGCAAAAAAAAAAAAAAAAAAAAGCAACGCAGAGTGTATTTGCTTCTGTAAAGAATATTAATAAAACAAGTTATAAAACAGAGGCAAAATATTAGGAAGTCAGATAATAAACAGAGGGCATTGTAACTTCATTTCTATTATGTGTGGAAATACATAATAACTTGTATTCTTCTGTTTAGAGAAATTTAAATTGCCTATATTTATATCATGGTTAACTTTAAAATGCCTCTCCTACCCCTCATCTTTTTCTGGGGCCCTTTCTACTGTCCTCTGTGGAATTTAGGATTTCTAATGTGTTTGTAGATATGAAATGCTAGATTTAGATCAATGCATATTTATATGAGAAAGAAGTTGGACATACAGAAAGTAACTTTCCTAACAAGTGTGGTGCTTTTGCATCTCCTTTCTACATGAAAGGTTCACGTCTTTCTAGAACATAACATGTTTTTGAAAATTCCCTGAGGGGCCTTTTTGATAGAAACTTTTAGGACTCCTGGGCATAGCCAAAGTAAGCAAAGGCCAGATGAATTGCTCTGTATGATTGAATTTAAAGAAGCCCAAGAGTCAAAATGAAGTACTCTGAGAATGCAACACGAATTCGAACAAAAGGGGAGGATATCTAATGAGCCTGGGAAAAGGGTGGTAAACCAGGACGTAAAGGAGAACTAGCCAGTGAGACCTTCAAGTATCAGATAGGACGAAGTTTGGTAAACTCTTTCTGGAAGGGGCCAGATAGTAAATATTTTTGGCTCTGCGGGCCATATGGTCTCTGGGTCTCAGCAGCAACCACTTAATTCTGTCATTGCAGCACAAAGCAATTTGTAAATGAATGGATATGGATGAGTTCCTGTAAAACTTTATTTACAGAAACAGGTGACCCACTGGATTTGACCCATAAGTCACAGTTTGAGGGCCCCGGGTATAGATGGTTACTTTTAGTTCAGTGATTTCTAAATTTCAGTTCTATGTTTTGTGCTGCTTTGGGTTGTGGTATAATTTCCCTTTTCACCCCCAACTCTTTAGGAAACATTTACTATGCAACAGCTTGTGGTGAGGCTATTTTGGGAAGGTGCAATGAAGGGCAAGTATGGTAGCAGACAGAAGTGGAGAGGGACAGAGGAAAGAGAGTAGACATAAGAGGCCAGGTGGAGTATAGAGGTAGAGAATTCAGTGAAAGTCAGAAATCAGCGGAAAAGGTCAAGCATGAGTCTCCACAGGATCTTTAAGAAATACTTGGAGACACTTGTTTTCCCTAAGCACATTTAAGGGAAGTTGGGGGACTTGGAGGCACACCCAGGTGGGACATGCTTGCGTTCCTCAAGAAAAAGAAAAGCTTACTTCTTCTCAAAGGTTCATACATAAGTACCCCCAAATATAGGAATACTTCAAAAAACACAAAAACAAAAAACAGAACTCTGTGCATAACACTAACAGAGCCACCACCCCAAATCATGAAATACCAATAAACTAAGAAAAAAAAAAAAAAGAGTTTCTAGCTCCTAAAGTATTTTTAAATATATTTAGTATAAATGATTCAGTTACACCTTGTGTAATATCATATTCAAATCCTGGTTCCATTTTTTGATATTTGAGTTATTGAAAACATTTTGAGCTTAATATGTGTATTAGATACCTGCTATTTTCTTGATTTGTTTTGCAGACTTTGCAGCTGAGCATGGCTCTCTTCTTGAGAGTTTAGATGAATAATCACTTCTTTAGGGTTTTCATTTGCATTATTGCTGATTGGCAGAAGAGAAAAAAATAGGAAAAATATCTTCAAACATACAAGTTTCAGTTGTGAACAAAAGTAGTCAGTTAATTTTCATTTTGTAATTTAGGATATAGTTTGCTACAAGTTCCTGATTTCTCTGCAAGATATCTAAAAGGATAAGCATACCAAAATCCTATCTTTCAATATGAAATAAAAACTTAGAGTAGAAAATAATACTAAAATCATTCTATATATTGCATCAGAAGTCTCTAAATTGTTTATAAACAAATTGTTTATAAACAAATTGTTTATAAACTGTGCCTTAAAACAACACATTTCATTATTTCTACAGTAATTTTGGTTAGTAAATACTATCTACCATGGCATTGCAACATGCTTCACAATATAATTTGCTTTGCACTGCAATCTTATACAAGGCTTCCTTTTCCCTCTAGCTTGCAAACATATCTTCTGTTTTATGTACAAGACAGTTAGGAGAGTAATTGTAGCTGTCATGAAGGTATAAAAAGTAAAAGGAGTATTTGGTCACTTTTTAATATTGATAATAGTCATGTGTAAATAAAAATAGTTAACATTTTATACATTAACTTAAAGCAAGACATTGTGTCAAGTGAGGTAGAAACTATCAATATACCCATTTGATAGGCAAGGAAAATGAGACCTAGGATAATTCTGGCTCAGGATCTCATAGCTAGTAAGAGACTGAACACACAGGTTTTATTGACAATAAAGCCCATGCTCTTCATTGATGCTGTTCACTGCCTGTGGGGCTACTTAATCAACACTCCTTTCACATAAATGAAATGATACATAATGCAATACCAATACCTTTAGATTTTAAGCGTGTTTTAAGTATTAGGGGTTTAAGACTGGAAATACAAAGAGCTGACTCACTTCACCACTTGCCACTACTTTGTCATTACTCACTTATTCTTTGCCTTCTCGAGGAAGTTAGAATGCAGCACTTGAAGCAAAGAGGAAGACTGTGAATCATTAGACAAAAATTGTCACAGGTTGAGATCCATGTATGAGGCAGAGTAGAGGGTTGCATAGCCAGGTGGTGTGAGCTTTGAAGGAAAGGTGATTAAGTGATTAGAGGAGTAATGTCTTGGGAGTATCTTGGGGTGAGGAAAATGTTCACCCCATCTCCCAATCTGGGAATTCACAGGGTGTGAGATAACAGGACCTCAGTGAATTTAGGTTGAATGAATGGGTTTCCAGTTCGTTAACTGTGGTTAACATGATCAGAGGAAAATACAGGAAACCTCTGAAAAGGATGGCCCTAACAGTTTTGTCATGTGAACTATCACACAAATGATGATTTTAAAGCTTTATCTGGCTATGAGACCAGAAGATTGTTTTGTATACGTAATTGGGAACTGGCTAGAGCCAGAGACAAGAGGCAACGTGTCGGGAATTGAATCATGTCCTCTACAAAAAGCATGGTCACATCCTAACCCCTAGTCCTGTGGTTGTGATCCCATTTGTAAATAGGACCTCTGGAGATGTTATCATTAGTTAAGATGTGCCCAGACGGAATGGCCTTAAACCAATGTAGCTGAGGTCCTTATAAGCAAAGGAAACTGGACACAGAAGAAAGCCATGGAGAGGAGCTGAAAGCTGGACGTCAGTGGAACCAGGAAGAGAAAGGAGAGAATATCACCATGTTTTGGGAAAAGCCAAGGAACCCAAGGATTACTGGCAGCCAGACTGCTACCAGCCTTGAGAGAGAGCAAGCCTTCTGGACTCTGAAACTATGAGTCAAAAAATTCTTGGCTTTAAGCCAACCCATTTTGTGATATTTGCCTCAGCAGGTGGGAAAGTAAGACACAGGGATAAATGGACTCTGAATGGAGATGTCTTAACAGCATTATTCTTCAGGAATCAAAGCATGGCTTAATCTAATTTAACATTTGTCACAAATTATTGAAATAGTAAATGCAAAGTGACATATAAAAAAGTACAGATAACAGCATTTTTTCCCTAGTGAAATGCCAAACTTGTGAGATTTAATCACAAGAAACACTTTCAAGTTTGTGTGGGTGGCAGGGAAGTTTTCATTAAATTTCAATGTGGGCAGATGCCTTTTTAGTAATTTTTTTTACGGTCTAATAACTCAGAAAAGGGTCAAATGAGAGGTTGCATACTGCTCTCTCAAGAAATACCAGTTCAATATGTCAAAGTAGTAAAGCAAATCTAATACAATATGAAAATCAAGAAAAAAAATATTGAAAGAGAAAGATGGGGACCAAGAGGGCAGACGGAATCATCAACAATGTGACGTCAGTCCACAACAAATGTGCTCACCAAGTTCAGTGTTCATATATTAGAACAATAAGCACCCTTGAAATCTCAGGTAAGTTTAGGATAAGTTAAAAATGTATTATTTAGCTTGGTAGGGAGTCGTAGCAGAATTCCATCAAAACCCTTTAGCCTCTGACCACCATACACCCCTGGAGGAGATCACTAACTGACCTCTGTGGATTCAGTCTCAGCATCCTTCCAACACAGCACCACAGACAGCGATGACCAGCAGATCCAAGTGAACCTTGCATGACCCACATTTGCTGTCTCAGTCCCTCTGCTGGCATTTGTGGCTGGCATTTCCCCTGCTAACGTCATTTGCTGACCACCGGGGGTTGCAGGGGTTCATTCCCACCCACCTTCCTCTCTAAACAGGGCATGCACAATTAATCTTCTTCATTTTAAAAAGCAGAAGCAGTCTGTAGATTTACTAAGAAACTGAAGATGTTCAAAAATAGAACACATACACAGAGAGAATGATCTCACCTCCTCAAGTATTTTGAAGACACTCCTGAATGACACCTGCCTTAGGCATCTTATTAACGCTCTATCTCCCCCACCCCCAGCATCCCGAGCCCTCTTATCCTGCTGTATTCCTTCTAGAGCCGTGTCCTCCCTTATTATATAACCAACTCATCGAAGTGTCTTATTAATTCTCTCTCTGTTGCCACTAGAATGCAAGCTCCATGAAGGCAGGGGTTTTTGTCTGTCAGCTTCATGACTGGATGCATAACAAGCCTTAGTAATGTCCCTGGCACAAAGAGGTGCCCTCAAAATATTTACTAAATACCACTTAAGGGAGATACCACAAAAGGAAACATTGTTTTTCTGAATTGTCTCCAGTATCAGAGATAGAATTCAGCCTGCATCCTTCCAGGCCTGGCGGAATTTGGGGTCTCCCAGAGAGTATGCCATCTCATTCTCTCGCGTGGCTTCCTTCTTTATTATGAGCACATTTATGCCCTTCTTGTGAGGAAAAGCCTAAGCTCTTGACAAAGAATAATCAGTCCTTCCCATGTAGGCACTCCTACTCAATTTATCAGCTTCACCCTCTCACTGAAGAATGGTACAATCAGCCCAATTACTTCTACGTTTTAAGTTTACTATCTCCCCAGTTTTAGTCTTGCATTATTCCTATGATGAAAAAAAATGACACTTGTGTGAATAATGATATACTCATTATCCCAAGAAGTGAAACAGGCTAAAAGCAGAACTTTAAAAAATGTTCTATAGTGGGCGGGCAACAGTGGCTCAGTGGCAGAGTTCTTGTCTGCCATGCCGGAGACCTACGTTCGATTCCCGTGCCTGCCCGTGCAAAAAAAGAAAAAAAAAAAGTTCTAGACTGGATTACTTGGATGTTTGGAAGGTTTATCTCCCTCACCTTTGAGACTGTAATTTCTCCTCCAGGCCACATTCCTGATTGCTAACCCTCAGAGAGAGAATGCCATGGGCATTACACTTTCACAGAATGTGGAAAGAAACAAGAGATATGTTTTAAGAGATGGGAAACAGGAAAAAGTAGTATATGACTTGAGGTTATTGCAATAAGACAGGAAGACCCAAACAACCATTTCTAAGGAAATAATTTTTATTACATTTTTATTGAGTGTTGTTTATGCCTGAGGATGACTAATAGGAGGAAATTAGGCTTAATTATGTGGGCAAAAGAAACTAGTTGTCAGATTTGGGAATTTGACCCTCCAGTTGACTAACTAGGAATAGGCCATAGAAGATAAGAGATGAAGTACTGGGAGACAGAATGAAGGAGATCATCTCGACCGTCTCCAAGAGAAAGAGAGAACCATTTGCCCTGGATGGCTTTAACCAGAGACTGGTACAGAAGTAGAAAATGAGAAGTCCTAGCCTTAGTTAAAATAATTTTTAAAAAAATCCCCAAATTATAGTGGTTCTTAATGAGAAACCTTAAGGAGAAAAACTTATCAGTATAAATACTTCTGCTAACATAAAGTACCAGGCTCATTACTTTTTCTTTCCGTAATGAAGAAGGGCAAAGAATGTCCACACATCAAGCCATAAAATATAGAGAACGTGAATTAGGGAGGATAAAGATTTAACTTAAATTTTAGTATCTACTAATTCTTTTTTTATCATGAAATTGAGCCCCTAACTAGCCTATTTATGAAAAGTTCTATTGTGAGCATCTACTTTTTACAAAGTTCACAGTCATCCCCTGTGAAATATCAAAACTTCAATTACGGTAAGCCTTATTGAAGAAAACTGCATTTGTTTGGAACGTTTGCTATAGACAACTGTTCCTTTAAAGTGCTAAGCTCAGTTTTGCAGGGGGCTAGACTTTGCTCCCACTGATAACATGTATCTCACTGACCTGACCTCAGTGATATTGCTATAATTAAGCCAACCAGAACAAAAGCTGCGCAGTTCTCTTCCCAGTGAAAATGGTTAGACCTTAACCATTGCATGTTTACGACACAAATTGTGTTTATAAATGATTACTCTTTTAATACCCAATGCAAGGTCTCAAATCTCCCATACTGGCAGCCTATGCTATAAGTGCCAGTGGGTCACACAGTCTCACTTTTAGTGCTACGATCGAGTCTGGGTGTAGAGGTCCATGCCTGGAATGTCTCAGCAAAGCTGGGATATCAACCCCCACTCAATGCCTTTTAAAAATTTCTTTCCTCCTACTTTTTCTTTGTGCAAAAGTCCCTTTTTAAAATTCTAAGGGTTTTTTTTGTGTGTGTGTTTTTAACTCTTTTATTTTATTAGAGACTTTTATAGAAAAATCATGCATAAAATACAGAGCTCCCATATCCACCCTATTGTTCATACCTTGCATTAGTGTGGTACATGTGCTACAATTCATAAAAAGAACACTTTTTATAACTGTACTATTTAACTGTAGTACAAGGCTGACTTTAGGGTTCACATGAAATACAGCCCTATGTTTGTTTTTTTCTGCATGGACAGGTACCGGGACTCAAACCTGGGTCTCTGGCAGTCCTATACTTAAAAAAAAAAAAGTTTATTCTAATAACATGTACACAATCTAAAAATTCCCCCTTTGACCACTGTGGTAGTTAGATTCAGCTGTCAACTTGGCCAGGTGAAGGCACCTAGTTCTGTTGCTGTGGACATGAGCCAATGGTAGGTGAATCTCATCTGTTGCTAATTACATCTGCAGTCGGTTACGAGGTGTGTCTGCTGCAATGAGTGACGTTTGACTTAATTGGCTTGTGCTTAAATGAGAGAACGCAATGTAGCACAGTTTAAGCAGCTCGGCATTCCTCATCTCAGCACTCGCAGCTCAGCCCAGGCCCTTGGAGATGCAGAAAGAAGTCACCCCGGGGAAAGTTGTTGGAACCCAGGGGCCTGGAGAGAAGACCAGCAGAGACCATCCTGTGCCTGCCACATAAGAAAGAACCTCAGTGGAAAGTTAGCTGCCTTTCCTCTGAAGAACCAACAAAATAAATCCCCTTTTATTAAAAGCCAATCCGTCTCTGGTGTGTTGCATTCCGGCAGCTAGCAAACTAGAACAACCACATTCAGATATATAATTCCATGCTGTTAATTACATTCACAATGTTTGGTAATGATAATAGCACAACATTGTGAACATAAGTTTTTTTCTTTAAGCTTTCTTATTATCATATGTATTTCTTTTCCTGGGAATCCTTCTCTACCATAATGTATGTCAAGAGCTCTCTTTATAAGAATTAATACATCTTTTTTACGCTGTAAAGCCTGGCCCCGTAGCCTCTGGCTAGAAGGCCCCCACCCAAACTAAAACCCGTAAACATCCAGGCATACAGCTGTTCAAACTCAGCCAATCAGGACCTGCCCTGACAAACAAAGGACCCTCACTGCACACGGCCTGTAGCTATGCCCACTGCACACGGCCCGTAGCTATGCCCCCAGCCCTAAAGCACGCAAAACTCCTAACCTACCACAGGAGGCCCCGTAGTCATCGTCAGCACCCCCCACTAGCTAGCCTATATCTAGCCCCACCGCCCCTAGTGGGGCGCGACTTCCCCGGCCCACACCCTGAGCACCCAGACCTGGGAACCTCGCCCCGGGACAATAAACTTTTTAAACTTGGACTCAGTTTCTCTGATTTCTCAGCCGGCTACCGTTTAAAACCTGACATACGCAATAGTTGATTTTGTTCTTTTTTTTTTTTAACTTCCCTTTTGCTTCTAAGAGGAGACAGGTACAGATATAAACATTTTCTAGGAGGACAATGGCTGAACTTACCCTTTCTTGTACTTTACAATTATCCAACAGGGAACAATGATGGATAAAATAATGAAGAACATGCCAAAGAAAATGCCTAGGTGGTAAAACAAGGAAATTAAATGCAAGGAAAATATAGCCTAGAGATTTAAGTTCTCTTAACATCTAGTCTCACTAGAGGTGCCAATGAGTTTTTTTAAATGCAGTTATCAATTCTGCATTTAAAAAACAACCTCCCACAGATTTATCTTTCAGGATTTTCCTCTATTCCAGGTTTAAACTAGAGCATTAGTTGTTTCTTATTTTAAAATATTTTTATTGAGATATCTTCATGCACCATATATTCCATCCAAAGTATACAATCAATGGCTCATGATATCATCACATAGTTGTGTATTCATCATCATGATCATTTTCAGAACATTTGCATCATTCCAGAGAAAGAAATAAAAGACAAAAGAAAAAAACCCATACATCCCATACCCTTTACCCCTCCCTGCTAGTGACCACTAGTATTGCATATACCCATTTTTTTAACCCCTTATTACCCCCTATTAGTTTTTAATTTTTTTGTCCTGATTTTTTCTCATCTATCCTTACCCTGGGTAAAGGGAGCAGGGTAAGGGTAGATGAGCAAAAATGTGAAATCACACACATTATAAAAACTATATACTTATACAATCATTTTCAAGAATCAAGACCATTGGAACACAGTCCAACAGTTTCGGGTATTTCCCTCTAACCACTCCAACATACCATAAATTAGGAAGGGATATCTATATAATGCATAGGAATAATCCCAGGATAACCTCTCATCTCTATTTGAAATCTCTTAGCCACTGAAACTTTATTTTCTCTCATTTCTGTCTTTGCCTTTTGGTCAAGAAGGCTGTCTCAGTTCCATGATGCTGGGGCCCAGCTCATCCCCGAAAGTCATGTCCCATATATTTCCAGAGACATTTACATCCCTGGGAGTCAGGTTCTGTATAGGGTGAGGGCAGTGAGTTCACCTGCCTAGTTGGCTTAGAGAGAGAGAGGCCACATATGAGCAACAAAAGAGGCTCTCTGGGGGTGGCTCTTAGGCATAATTATAAGTGACTTAGCTTCTCTTTTGCAGGAATAAGTTTCATAGGGGCCAACCCCAAGATCGAGGGCTCAATCTATTAAATTGGTTGTCCCCACTGCTTGTGAGAGTACTAGAAATTCTCCAAATGGGAAAGTTGAATATTTCCTCTTTTCTCCCCACTCCCCCAAGGGAACATTGCAAATACTTTTTATTCTCTGCTCACATTATTCTGGGATATATTGGGGCATCACCTATCCAAACCAACAAGCTCTCACACCCTGTTCAAGATTCTATGCATTATGGTGTTCAAATAAAGTGACCATACAAGTTATGGAGCATTAGTTTTACCATCACAGAATTTTGGGTAAGGGATGAGCTGAGGAGCTTGGCAACCTGTAGTCCAACAGCATCCTTTCAACAAGTGGATGAGAACCAGTACTGGGCTCCAGCTCTCCATGGGTGCCCTCTCATGAAACACTTCAGTGACAGGTTATTCTAGATACAGATCTACTAATGCCCTTTGAGGCAGTCTCTATCACAAAGCCACTCCTACTACATGGGTAGATAACAAAAAAGTTCCTGAAAACTGGTCTTTGGGGCCTTCCATTTGTGCAAATGGACACAACCACCATCTGAAGTATCTTCCCAGGTCATAAACCAAAGAGGAAGGATCATTCTCCAGTCACATTTAAATAAAGAATTTTTGACTCTGAAGAATAATCATTCTTTCATAATGGTTCAGAGATAATAAAGAAACTGCCTTAAAGAATTGCCACTCTTAAAGAATACATCCAGGTATACCAGTTTCACCACACCCCAGCCTCCACTTATCATTATTTTCTTTCTCATTGAATTTGCAATATAAGATATTTTGATCTCTTATTTTTACATCTTGTTTACACTAAGTGAATACTTACTGTTCGATGCTCGAGTTCCCCAGAAAACCCTTAAAAAAACTTACCAAGTAGGAGAGCATCACGTGAGGCTAAAAAGAAAACAAAAGCCACAGAAAATTAGTCTGATGTGGCCAGCCAGAGCTCTGAGCCAAAGGCAATTCATCCTTTTTAAAAAAGCACAGTCTAATTTTTGTCAAATATAACAAACCATTGTTTCACATACACAGTCTTATCTTGTGCAATCAATGAACCCTGATTTTTCTTTTTTAAGTTAATATTTTTGTCATAAAAATACTATAACACAGCAGAAATTCTATGAAGCAGAACAAAAGAAAAATATTACCATAATCCCAAAACCCTAAAAAATTTTGGTATGTTCCCTTCTTAGACATTTCTCATGCATCTAAGTTTTAAATATTATATAAATTTTTGCTCCCCTCACTTTCTTGATCTTCTTTTGTGAGACTAGTTCACAAAAGTCTCCACGACTTTTCTAAGATACATGGAATTTTTTCACTTCTGTCCATTACCTCGGTGAGCACAATGCAGCCTCAACAGAAAAGCAGGAAAATGCATAAACTATTTTAGAATTCAGGGTTGGGAGAAAAGAAGCTCCTAGTTTTTGACCCTGGTACATAAATATATGGAAATTGTTTAACCTCTCTAGAACTGAATAAACAATAATAAAATAAAAGAACAAGGTATTACGTTTTACTCATTAAATTAAAGACAATGAAAAGTTTATATGTGAACACCCAATAAAAACTTTTTTATTTTTTTAAATAAAAAGTATGCCAAAATTTTTTTGACGCATATGCCAAATTCGACTGAAGCTTGTGAGAGAGCGAGTCTGGGTGGAAGAGATTGAAAACAGGTGCTGGGAAAGCAGCTGCTCTAATGAAAGGAACCCTGGAGAACAACAATGAGTAAAATGGATTTTAGGACATTTTTATGAGTGTCACATAGTATAATTATTCTCTAAATCTCTAAGAGATTCCAAAAAGACTTCTCTTAGTCTTTATATCTTTCCTGGAGTTGAACTTATTTTTCTTGCATGCAAACCATATTTGCCAGTTTGGGGGCAGCACTGTTAAATGGGGCGACATGTGTTAATCGTTGTGGCCCGTTCTGGTGGCAAGGGGGATATCAGGGTCTCCCTCCCTTGACTCTGTAAGGAAGATGCTGCCATGTGGAAGGGAAACTGAGGTTTGCCAACAGATCCCTACCTGGTGATCCCTTGATTTGGACAATTTCTCAGCCTCAAAGCCAGAAGCTTTTAAGCTAATAAATTCCCACTGTTAAAGCCAATTCATTTCATGGTATCTGCTTTGAGCAGCTTTAGCAAACTAAAACAATCATCTTCCCCCTTCCCATGGATTTATAACTCGCATATTATATCTGTATGATCCTTATATTGTTATTTATAATATTTATTTTACTGGTATCTATTTTGTTCCACTTATTTATATGTCTATCCTTGTGCTATTACAAATTGATACATGTGTTATGACTTTATGTTTTGTTTTATTATCTGGTAGGATTGATCCTCCAATTACTTGGATTTTCCATCACTCAAAGCTAGATATTCAGAATTCTCTTAAGGCATTCTGCCAGTTAGCCAATGATGTTTTTGCCAAAGAAGTGAATATAATTTGATATTAAAAGGTGCCAAGTTTATAATTCAGAAATGTTATTTGTGAATTAGATTAGTTAACATATTTAAGGAATTAACTGAAAAAATCAATCTTGAACAAACTTAGCATATAACTACATATTATAAATGAGTCCTAAGAGCTGAAGGTAGGAAGTCTAGCACTAACTTGGACTAAGAAAGATTATTCACAATTATTTTACTCACTCATCCCTTATGAATGCAAACTCACTCTTTAGGGTTTTGTATCTTATACACCCTTGAGTGGCCAGAAGAGGGCTCAACATCACTTGCTTTCTTAGCTGCTGTATCCAGCTGTATCAGCATAAAACCCTGTAGCATTCAACAGTGAGGGAGATGAGATAACTGCTCCCTGCAGCTTGGACTCATGCTGCAACATTTCTTGAAGGCCTACTCTATCTGATGTGCTTCTGACCTTTTATGCTTCATGGGCCTTAAACAAATCATTTCTGCTTGATGCATGTAACAACAGAGTGATATAGACGAGAAGGGTGCAGAGCGGGTTCTGAGGAGAGATGGATGGAGCAAGCAGTATGAGGAAGCAAGGCTTGCCTGAATCTCCTTGCCACTGTTTTTTCCAGGAGAGTTAAGGGTTCATTGTATTTTCCTTGGCCCTTAGCACATAACCACAAACACTACGGTGTACTTGATGCCCGTGAGGATCAATGAATGAATAGTCTATGTGACAGCGTAGGCCCTACCTTCCTTGCTCTTGCACTTACATGATTTACAAGTGGCCAGGGGAGGGTCCCATCTGCCATCCTTTTGGCACTGGCTCTGAAAACTGCCTTCCAGAGTATACCCATCTTCACACTCCAAAGTAACATTTTCTCCATAGTGATATACTTTTGAAGTCTCCAGCTTATTCCGGATTCTGTTCATAAACTCTGGGAGGCTACATTTTACCTCTGAAATTAGAAAACCAGAAGACAATTGGTGTTTTATTGTTAACTGTTAGTTGAAAAAGCCTTAATGGAAAGATCCCAAATCTACTTTGCCCTCAACAAAGACGGAAGATGTTTTCAATGAAGAATTATTGACATCCCCTAATATCTTATGATTTAAAAATCTCTGACTTTGATTAATCGTGTAAAATAAGGAATATGGAATGAGCTGCACAGCTACTTTTTTTGTGTGTGCTGTATGGCAGGGTCACATTTCATTATTTTTCCATGTGAGTATCCCATTATTGCAGCACCATTTGTTGAAGTTTTGTTTGTTTGTTTGTTTTGCTTGTTAGTTTTTGGGGAAGTGCGTGGACAGGGAATCAAACGGGTCTCCTGCATGGCAGGCAAGAATTCTTGCACCCCCAAAATACTTTTAAATTATTAACAACTCTGCACTGGAAAATTGTAGAAACTTTAGAATTTGGACAAACATGTTCTAGCCCTGGATCCACTTGGGCTTAACCATAAGCAAACAGGAATATTTTGTTCATGCACTCTAGACATTCAACACATATTGGTATTTTGCCTCTTGTTTGAATACACGTTTCTGGTCCATTTCTATACGTGGAACAAATAAGTTAGTAAATCATGATTCTGAATTTAAATTGATGTTTTTTTTCCTCTATTTAACTTACTTCATCCCTCTTAACTCTTCCCTTGTTTTGTTTTCTTTTTCTGCCCAGCCATCAACATCTCCTTTTCAGTTATAGTAGTTGTAATAGCCTCAAAATTATTCTAAAATTTTTTTTTCCTTTATAAGAACTGACACAGTAAGGTGGTATTTCTCAAAGTATGGTATGTGGTCTTCCTACATCAGAGTCTTTTTCAAAATAAACTTCTAGATCCCACCTCAAGATACCAGAATCAGAATCCACGGGGATAGAGCTTTGGAATCTGTCTTTTTAACAGGGTTCTTGTGTGAGATTTTAAAAATTCTGAAGACGAGTGTCACTCTATAAAGCACCTTTGAACAGGACAGTTATTAAGGCAAAATGAATTTTACATAAATGAGAAGGAAGCAGTTGCCCAAAAGATAGAATATTACCCTTTTATTTTCAGGACATGAACTATCACAGTCTTAATTCATACTAATAAATTTTGCAATATTCTCTGAATCTTCACACTTTATATCACTAAAGCAAAAAGAGATGAGCTTTCAGATGTCTGCAGAGTCGCGGGAATATTTTGGGCCTTCCATTCTTGCCAATAAATAAAAAGTCACCGACCCTCCCCGGGATGGGCCTCATTTTCTATATCTCTAAAATGGGACGGTAAGGGTGACGGTAGGATTTCTGAGGCCCTCAGGACCAGGCGAGCCCTATGGTCCTGTGAGCAGGGCAGCCCTGGGACTAACTGCTCCCTAACATGAAACGGGGGGGCGGAGGGGGCTCTGAAGGCCCTCCTACCTCATCCCTGCCCTTAGCCGAGGATTTCTAAGAAGAAAAAAAAAAGACTAGAAAACAAAAAAACAAAAAGAAAAATAATTTACCTTATGGTCTTGTAAAGTCGAAAGAACCACATTTGAAAAGGAGACAGTGGTTAAAGCCTGGCTGAGACCCAGTCCTTGTCCCTGCAGACCACGTGACCTGGACTGGCTGCTGTAACTCTGTGGTCTCAGCTTCCCACTCTGGGAATCCCACTAATAATAATTCCGCCTCAGAGGATCCTTTTGAGGACAGACACAAGTAACTTTTCTAAAGACCTCAGTAACCTGCCTGGTCATAGCATATGATTTCTAATTCCTGTTTTGCAGCTGTTTAGAATATTGCCAACAAAGATTTTTAAATCACGTGTCATTTTTGCACACAAAGATAGGAATAAAGGAAATAATTCCTGGAGACTCCTTTTCTGGAACAAATTAAACTCCCACCCTTGGTCATGGGGATTACAAGGAAGTTTCAAATTCAGGACTTCCATCAATTAATTGCTCTCGAGCTTTTTTTTGCTCATGTTTGGTAGGTAAGGCACTGCCTCACTTCAGGCTTCAATTTTCCTGGCCAACAAAGTGTGCTTCTAGTCTCATGTTTACCTTTCAAGGATATTTGGGATGATTACCTATGGCCCTGTATGGTGCTTTAAAGCTGAAATATCCTATTAGTTCAAAGCCAGTAAAGCAATTAAATTGGTGTTTGATATCTGTTGCCTTACCGGAAATTCTGTTGTTTCTTTCTGTTATCAGGTAGAGTTAAGGATCCTTGAGCGGATTTCCTTTCTACTTCCTCTTCTGCTTTTCTCCCCCACCCCACCCCATTCAAAATTGTTTTCCTGTCCTTTCAGAAACTGATCCCTCAGCTATGGTAGTCTCAATTTTTTATAACATTAATTTCGCAAGAATAAAAATATCAAAAAAACAAGGCACCTTTGCAGTAATGACCAAATTGGCTCCAGGTTCCCTGGTCTGTACAGAAAATGAAGGGCTTTCCCACCAACAGGTAGCCAGGGTCACAAATGTAGTTGACTGTCATCCCAGGAAGATATGGAGATGCACTTCCAATGTAGCGTCCATTGGGGATCTTGGGAGGGTGTGGGCATGCTGGGAACAAGTCCCCACACAAACACATGAAAGGACATTGAATGAAACATTGAAGCATGAACAAACCAGCACATGCAATAATATCTCTGGCTCTTAGAGGCACATGAAGACCTATGGCAAGCAGGTCCCAGGCCACTAACTGCTAACTGATTGGTGGAAAGGCTGATTCTTTACACTCAACCTCAGTCTTTGCTAATGGTCCTCTGCATTCTCTACTAGAAGACTGTATCATCCGGGGGTACCACAGGGATGTATGAGCTGCCAATTCAGTGCTGTTGTTACCTCGGTGGAGGATGAAGCTCAGGTGGACAATCAGACACAAAGGAGCCTCTGACTGTCAGGTACTGCCATTTAAAGGACAATCTTAAACTCCACCTCTCCAGAGCGTACTGAGTTCCCTTTGCCAAGGTTAAGGTGAAGGGTTGATAAAGTGCATTGTTACCTGAGAATATTGTACAGAAAACATTCTCTACAAAATCTGAAACTCACTGATTCTAGTCACTCCCTACCTGCTTCCCTCCTCACCGTCCTCCCGTCCTCCCCCAGCAGAAAGAATCATCTGCAAACTACCAGGTGGACATACACTGGTACATCTAGTACCTGTCTGTCATCCACTCGACAGGTAGTTCTCTGACATTTATAACAAACCATGTTTGCAAGCAAAATGACCATCATTATAGAAGCAGAAAGGTTCTTGCCTAGATATTCTGACTCAGGTAGAATAGGAGGAAATAAGCACTGACCAACAGAAACAGAAAGTTCACAGCGAGGGGCAGGGCTGCTCCAAATCCCGTTCCCTTGACTGTCACTTGTGCAGTGGATGGTGTGCTCCCCAATGAGGTTGAAGGTCATCCCTTGGTCCGGGTGGGGGTCACATGTGTAAGATATTTCTTTTCCGTAGGGAACGTCTTCCAGAGGATTTCCTGAGTGTTTCCCATTAAGGATAGCCGGGGGACTTGGACAAATTATTTCTAGAATGGAAACGAGAGCTTTGAGTTCCACCAGAGTTTTAACTAAGATGATTATACAGTAATGGTGTCCTGTGACTGGTATGGGAATTGATTTTTTTTTTCTGTTAGAAAGACTATAACTAAGGTGGGTAGAATTTAAATATGCAAGGCTTTTGCTGAGACAGAACTAACTGAGGTGAGCCCTAAATTTACAGTTTAAGACACTCAACAGTCCTGGATCTTTCAGATAACTAAGTTGTTAACCATTTTGGAAGGTGATTAATTGGTTTATTCAACAAGCATGTAACAACTTTATGTTAGGCACCATAAGACTCCTAGACTGAAAACGAGGTCAAAGACAGATAGGGGGCCATTATCAACAAAACAGAAAATGACAAGTGCTGGAGAGGATGCGGAGAAAGAGGCACACTTATCCACTGTTGGTGGGAATGTCAAATGGTGCAACCACTGTGGAAGGCAGTTTGGCGGTTCCTTAAAAAGCTGAATATAGAATTGCCATACGACCCAGCAATACCATTGCTACGTATCTACTCAAAGGACTTAAGGGCAAAGACACAAACAGACATTTGCACACCAGTGTTTATAGCAGCATTATTTACAATTGCAAAGAGATGGAAACAGCCAAAATGTCCATCAACAGACGAGTGGCTAAACAAACTGTGGAATATACATACGATGGAATATTATGCAGCTTTAAGACAGAATAAACTTATGAAGCATGTAATAACATGGATGGACCTAGAGAACATTATGCTGAGTGAGACTAGCCAAAAACTAAAGGACAAATACTGTATGGTCCTACTGATGTGAACCGACATTCGAGAATAAACTTGGAATATGTCATTGGTAACAGAGTCCAGCAGGAGTTAGAAACAGGGTAAGATAATGGGTAATTGGAGCTGAAGGGATACAGACTGTGCAACAGGACTAGATACAAAAACTCAAAAATGGACAGCACAATAATACCTAATTGTAAAGTAATCGTGTTAAAACACTGAATGAAGCTGCATCTGAGCTATAGGTTTTTGTTTTTGTTTTTTTTGTCTGTCTGTTTGTCTGTTTGTCTTTTTTTTCTTTTTCCTTTTCTTTTTTTTACTATCATTATTATTTTTATTTTTTCCTCTATATTAACATTCTATATCTTTTTCTGTTGTTTTGCTAGTTCTTTTCCTAAATCGATGCAAATGTACTAAGAAATGATGATCATGCATCTATGTGATGATGTTAAGAATTACTGATTGCATATGTAGAATGGAATGATTTTTAAATGTTGGGTTAATTTCTTTTTTTTTCTTTAATTAAAAAAAAAAAAGACAGATAGGGTTTTTCAGCCCTCAAAGATCCTAAGTTCCATGGAAATTACTGAGAAGTTTCTTAAACATGTACTATTATCTTCAACAGATGTCAATGTTTCTTGATGACTCAAGGCATTATCATCAGAAACACTGCCAGATATTGAATAGTATCATCAGAATACATTTGTAACTAGAGGACTCTTTATACCCAGATTAAATGACTCCAGAATATCTTTTTTTTTTCCCCTCAGTCTTTCCTTTCTTCCAAACTCTCAGCTGTCATTATTTTTTCTTTATTTTTTAATGTATTTATGGAGCAGTTTCCTCCCTAAAATTAGTTTGATAATTCTAATCTGATGTGTATGTAGGAATAGGTATCCAAGCTTTTGTGTGTGTAAACAAAATGAGAGCCTTAATATGTTAAACATGGTTGACCTCTCATGTCTGGATTTTATCTTTCTGTTTGTATTTACTCCAAGTTTATTTATGTTTATTTTCAGCTTCATGTGTCTATGGAAGATTGGACTTCTTGGATATCTGAGTTTCATAATACTTATTGAATGTTCATATAAACATTTTATCATAATGCTCAACATTAGATATTCAGATTGATTTCCAGCAAAGTATTTTAACAAAATCCAAACTAAAATGAGCTTTTTCTCCTAATCATCAGGAGAAAGGACTTAATAAAAAGTCTTTCATTCTTTTCATACACAAAGTGGGATAAATCAGTAGTGTTCTGGTATATAGAACACTTACTTTTACCTATTAATTTCTGAGTCTTGATAAGTTTTATTTAAGTGGGTGGCTTGGAAATTTAAGGTGCCTCGTTTGTTTCAAACATTGGCTCACCACCACTACCACTGCCACTCCACCCCTTTCCCCAGCAACATAATAATTTATCCTATCACTCCATTTTACCTTCCCAGTAGCACTTATCACTATTTAATATGCCATTTTATGCATTCTAAGTGTTTATTTCCATATTTATTTCCTTGTTCATTGTCTGTCTGTGCAACTAGAAAGCAGACTCCATGAAAGCAAGATGCATATTTCCGATTCATTACACTTTGCCGAGAGACTGGCATGAGAAACCCTTCCTTAGTCAGTACTACGGACTAGATAACAGACTGAATAAATCGCTTACGTATGTGAGGGGATAGAAAGGCAGAAAATTTAGAGTTTACTCTTTGATGGCAACTCTAAAAAAAAAAGAGAGAGAATAATAAAATCTGGTGCACCTTCATGTCATCTAGATTCTCCCCACCGATTCTGCACAAAATTCACCACCTCCATTAAACTAGTAGCTAGCAGATTGGGAGCAAAACGCTTGCTGTACAAGACCTTTCTTGAAATTCTTCCAACAAAAACTGTATTTGTATATGCTAGTTAAATAAACAAAGATGCAGACAATAGGTGACCCCGTGTGGCAAAACACACTATAAAAAATATAGGGAGAGAGAGAGAGAGCGGGCAATGGTGGCTCGGTGGTAGAGTTCTCGCCTGACATGCCGGACACCCAGGTTCGGTTCCCGGTGCCTGCCCATGTAATAAAGCATATGGAGAGATATCTAGGCTCTTCAATTGTTCTTTCTACTCACGTTCACAGACAGGAACACTGCTGTTCCAAAGGGTTTCCATTCCAACCAAGACACAATGACTGACAGAATTGCCTTTCAATTGAAACCTTAAGGAAAAAAAGGAGTAGCGAATCAGCAAGCAATTCCCACCTTTCCTTCAATTCTTCACTGAGGCCTTTGCTCAGCATCCTCACCTCAGCTTCAAATACCATTCAGTCCTTCTGCTTGGGTCCAGCTAAAAGTCTTATTACATTAGGGACCAGAATCCAGGAGCTGGTGGAAACTCAGAGGCTTAAATTATTCTAAAGAATCATGGTGTCCTGTGACTGGCAAAGCAAGTGCCAGCCGTATGCTTAATTGTCCTACAGACACTATAGTTCAGCATCAATCACATAGGGGGCTGAACCCGAGCCAGACTTCTCTCCGGGCGCTTCGGAGGTCATTTTTGGCATCTCACTTAATTTTCATTAATGGCTCGTGAGGAACAATAGCTCTCCCAACTCGGCTGAGCAAAGCAGAGCACACCTGCAGAAAGAACAGGCATTGTTTTCTAGCCAGTACATTTGTAGCGGGACAAAAGGAGTCTCACAGAAGCAGAGTGGATCAGATGTTCTAGGAAAAGAAAGAAGAGTGAGGGGGTAGCCGCTTTGCAGAAAGCCACCCTGAGACATGCAGCTTATTGTGGAACCTGGTGTCCTGAATACTGCTGGTCATTATTGGTGGCAGATTTTGTGTAAATATCAGATTCCTTAGAACATATTGAAAATAATTGCTTTACTGCTCAATCTTGTTACCTCTCCTTGATGGATAGTACATGCCAAGACTGTTACATTCATATATGCACTAAATATACACCTTAAACAAGAACTCGGCCATTATGATGTCAATGTCAAAGCCCATTGCTGATATGCAGATAGATGATTTAGTCTTAGATTATGACTCCCACTATTGATTGTCTTTAAGTTTCCTGAAACAACCTTGCATGACACCACAGTGCAAACAATTTTTATCTTATACGTCAAATGTTTTCCTTGCAAGCCTTCCATAAAATTAAATTTTCCTGCCTCCGAATAACTATTTATCCATTCATTTCAGGTTCAAGTTCAGTGGCTGTATTTATGTCTGTACTTGGCATTGAGTTATACGTAGCATTTTCTCTACCTATTGATAGTGGTGCCACTGTGCCCTTATTTCAAAAATACCCTTCCAGAAGTTGATCTCCCTTGGAAGTTCTTTTCCACTTGACCAGTCCCCTTTGGGGAGTAGCCTTAAACCCTAGGAGTATCTCTTCTGGTACTCAATCCTTGTCTTCTTTTCCAGGTCACACTCACCCCTCATCACAGATGAAGGACACTTTGGCCCCAAGCTGGAGATTAGGGGAAGAGAGTACATGTCCATTAGGGAATTGATGCGGGAAGTCATCACATGAGTTCCCTAGGAGGAAAACAAAACAGGAATAAGACTGCTATGGGAGGTACAAAGAGTTTCATCTGCAAACAGATGAGCCTGTAAGTACCTTGACATCTGGGGGCTGCAGGGCTCCAGTCTCCCTGGGCTGTACAGTGCAGAGAAGCAGCGCCTCTGATGTCATAGCCGGGCTCACAGCTGTAGAAGACTTCCTGCCCAGGAAAAAAGTTGTCCTTGTCGCTTGGGATATGTTTACCGTGCAGGATTTCTGGAGGCGGCTGACACACTGGGGAAAGGACAGATCCAAATTGCTTGTTACTTATGGGGAAATATCTTTTGGTAAACCAGCCTGACAGGGAGTTAGAGAATCGTACTTATACAGTGCAGATGTTAGAAAATATCTAGTAGATAGTATCACTGTTTCACCGATGATGAAACTAAGGGTACACCAGCAAAATGGTTTACCTAAGATCCTTCAGTTAATAAATAGCAGGGCTGATTAGAACTGAGGTCTCTTCAACACCTTGTGTGTGTTTTTTCACTAAAATACGTTTCTAAGGCTACATGGAAGAAGGTTCCTTTTGCTTTTGGGTACTGGCCATCCAGTACGGGACTGTAGGTACTGCCGGCTTGTCTCTCCCGTACACTTCCTAGAAGGGCAGCCTTTCAGGCATCACCTTTCACACAACAACAAGGGATACCTTTGCCCAAGTCTCATCTAACAGGACCCCCCAACCTACCTTCCTGCACAGTCAGTCTCTCATGCACTGCCTTCGTCAGTTCCCCTGGGTTGCTCTTTTAATCGCTGCCAGGTCGAACCTTAAGCCTCCTCTCTGTCCCTGTGCACCAGCCCTGCTTCTTCCTATTCCTCTGCTAAGCCTCCATTGCAGCATTAGGCAAGAGAAATGATAGCACATACAATCCCCTAATAAAAGCTACACACTTTTTGTGAGAGATTGTATTGCTGAGAGCATATTTTGACTCAAATTTTGGCTAATACTATAGGCAGCCCAGTTGGTGTGTGCTCCAAATCAGAACCCATTTGAGAGAAAAATGAAAAAAAAATTGTTTTGTTTGGATTTGAGCAAGTCATTTCTCCTTTCCAGGTTTCAGGTTTTTCTGTAATAAGATGGGAGAATGGGAACAGAATGATTGCAATCTAAGGCCTTTTTAATCGGATGCTCTGATTTTGTCCCCACGGTTCGTTTGCCAACTGACTCCCTCTAGTGGTAGATACGTTATCATCACTATTATACATTATTGCTCATCATACATGTCATTACACATTTTCACTAGGCTCTCAGGAAGACTCTTGAATCCCAGGATTTGTCCTGATATTTATTATCTCGGTGACCTTTGAAAAGTTATTTAACATCCATAAGACTCAGTTCTGTCAATTAAAATGGGGATAAGAATATTTCCTGTCTCACACATTTGTTGTAAGTGTTAAATTAAACATGCATATAAAATGTGTTTATCACAGATGAGATGCAGGGTATACCACTACTTTTTTTTGTATGCTGTGCAGTGAGGGTCACATACATTGCATTTTTCCATGTGAATATCCTGTAATCACAGCACCATTTTGTTAAATGGATTTTTGTTGGTTGGTTTGTTTGTTTTGTTTTGTTTTGGGAGTGCATGAGTCTCCTGCATGGTGGGCGAGAGTTCCACCACTGAACTATCTATGCATCCAAACCATTACTTTTTTTTATTGTGAAAGTTAACATATATATAAAAACCAATAAATTTCAAAGCACACTGCAACATTTAGTTGTAGAACAGATTTCAGAGTATGTTAAGGGTTTCAGCTCCACAACTTTAGGGCTTTTTCCTCTGGCTGCTCCAAAGCACCATTTATAAAAAAAAAATAAAGATATTTCTTTATATTGATAAAAGAAATATCAATATAATGATTCAGCAGTTATACTCATTTGTTAAATCCTACCTCCTCTGTTATAACCTCACCTTCTTCTTTGATCTTTCTTCCAATATTTAGAGATATTTGGGATATGCCCATTATAACTTTTTCATGTTGGAAAGGGCTGTCGCTAATATGGGATAGGGGGATGGAACTAGTTGATGTTTTGGATAGGCTGCCCCCTTTGAGTTTCAGGACTTACCTGGTCTAGAAACCATCTGGAGGTTGTAGGTTTCTGCAAAGTAATCATAGTGCATGTAATCTTTGCAGAATCTTAAATAAAGCCCTAGGTGTTCTTTAGGATTGGCAGGAAGGGTTTTGGTTGGGGGTTGGCAAATCATGATAAATTGTAATATCTAGCTGAAGTCTGCATATGAGTAGCCTCCAGAATAGCCTCTCCATTCTTTTTGAACTCTCTCAGCCACTGATACCTTATTTGTTACAATTCTTTCCCCCCTTTTGGACAGGAAGGCATTGTCAATCCTATAGTGCTAGGGCCAGGTTCATCCCTGGGAGTCATATTCCATTGCCAGGGAGACTTTCACCCCTGGATGTCATGTCCCATGTAGGCTGGAAGGTAATGATTTCACTTGCAGAGGTGGGCTTAGAGAGGGAGAGGCCATATCTGAACAACAAAAGAGGTCCTCTGGAAGGAAATCTTAGGCATAACTATAGGTAGGCTAAGCTTCTTTGCTACATAAATAAGCTTATGAGAGCAAGCCTCAAGTTCAAGGGCCTGGCCTATTGATTTGGGTGTCCCTAATGTTCGAGACAGTATCAGGGATTTCCCTGGCAGTAAAGTTTAATAGTTCCAGATTTTTTCTCCCACCCCTCAAGGGACTTTGCCAATACTTTAAAATTATCTGCTCAACATACTCAGGGATGTATCTGGGCCTGATACATAATTACATACACTCATATAAGCTATACATAATTACAAACACTCATCCCATTCTGGGATCTCTGTTTGGGTTGTTTAAATGATCTGTCCAGACAGGTTGAGTTAGATTATGTGCTACAGAACCAAATCATACCTTTTTGACAATTACTGTTGTCAGAGATAATAATAAGAACAGATAATAGAACTAGTAGGTAAAAGATCATCGAGCTAGTCTCATGCTTTAGGGTATTTAGGCCAATTTCATAATCCTTCCACATGCCCACACTGACATCCACACACATTTCTTCCTTAACTCCAACAACTCCTGTCATCCATCAGCCCCTACTCCCCAGCAAAGTCTCAAGCAATCCAACTCACCCCTGGAGCAGCTTGGCAACTTGGGCACCCATCTGTTGTTGGCCTGGCATTGTACACTGCTGGACCCCTTTATGACAAAGCCAGGCTGGCAACGAAACCTCACAATCTCGTTTAAGAAAAATGAACTACTATTTCTTGATATCCTGATTCCATTTTCAACTTCGGGAGTTGTGCATTTATCAAGAGAAACACATCGAGGAGGAGGACTGCTCCATACGCCAAGGTGGTCATCTGTGTTGGTACAATATATCAACTGCTCTCCCTCGAGTTCAAACAGTTTTTCTCCATTCGCCCCAGTGTGGCACCGATAAATTACCACCATTCCATATCGAAAAGATTCTCCATTGCTGCTGTGGAAGTCTCCATTGGGTATGGCTGGAGGAGGCTTACAAGATATACCTAAGAAAACAGAGTGTAATAAAAAACAGCTAAATTTTTTTTACTATGAACTTAAATAAAATACAGTGAATCAAATGCCTTCCTAAACTGTAACTGATTACAATGATTTCCTTCTAATTGCTAATAATCACTTATTTTTACATAGTTGAAATTTAGGTATATATAATATGGGTTCTACCCATAATTATTTCATGTAAAAAAAAGCCATGCATTAATATATGCTACATACTTGTGATTTTAAGTGGATAATCTATGTTATTTTATTATAACTTGTTATTTACCTACTCCTGGCTTATTTTTTCTATTGATTATTAAATGACATTTTTGAAGGTTAAGGATGCTATCTCTGGCACTACTCATCAAGTAAAAGAGAGAAAACAAAAATAGAAAAGTTAAGGCCTGGGAAAAGAAATAATCACAGATTCAAGGGTGGTAAAATAAGCGGATGCTGCGTTCTATCATAGGATAAGAATTTAGAAAATTTTACCGTGTAGCTACACTTACACATACACACATACACACACAACCAATATTTAGTCAATTACAAGTTTATTGACCTTTAAACACTGTGCTGGTTTGAAAGGATGTCTGTATCCTAGAAAAGTCATGTTTTAATCCTAATCCCATATTGTAAAGGCAGCTGTTTCTTCTCATCCCTATTCAGTCCTGTGTGTCGGAAACTTTCATGAGATGATCTCCATGGAGATGTGACTCAATCAACTGTGGGTATTAAACTTAGGTGGAGATTAGATGGAGACATGTCTCCACCCATTCCAGGTAGATTTTTATTGGTTTTCTTGGAATCCTTTAAATGAAGAAGCACTTTAGAAAAAGCTGGAGAATGATGACAGCCAGGAGAAAGCTTCAGAACACCACAGAACCACGAAGCAGAGAGTCCACCAACCAGTGACCTTTGGAGATGGAGAAGGAAAACACCACCCAGGGAGCTTCATGAAACAAGAAGCCTGGAGAGGAAGCCAGCAGATGACGCCATGTTCACCATGTGCCCTTCCAGATGAGAGAGAAACCCTGAACATCATCAGCCTTCTTGACCCAAGGTATCTTTCCCTGGATGCCTTAGATTAGACATTTCTATAGACTTGTTTTAATTGGGACATTTTCTCAGCCTTAGAACTTCTGTAAACTAGCAACTTATTAAATTCTCCCTTTTTAAAAGCCATTCTGTTTCTGGTACATTGCATTCCAGCAGCTAGCAAACTAGAACAAAAAGAGTGGAAGTGAAAACAGATTTCCCAAAAGACAACTCCCTTAAAAAGATGCCAGAGCTAGCAATTTTTAATAGGTAATTGATAATTGCTTGGTAAGTTGAGTTTTTTCAGGGAGTATTTCTTAAATGGTAAGAGAGATACCTTGTGTAGCTTCTCATTCATTGCTTTGAAGTTTTGAAAACCAATGTTGTATTCTTTTTTATGACTATAATACAAATTCATTGTAGAAAATGTATAAAATATGGATAAGCAAAATAAAGAAAATGATAATGGTTCAGTGATGTGTTCTAACCACTTAAGGTACATCCTTTCAGGTAAGTATGTGTGCACCAATATCATATTTGGTAGTTGAATACACACACACACACAAACACTATCTATTTCCACTTGGCTGTGGTGTACCACACTCTAATTTTTCATGGTATCCTTTTTTTTTTTATTTTAAGCCTTCTATTTTGAAACATTTCCAAATTTATGGGACAGTTACAAAAATAATACAAACCCCATACAGAGAACTCCAACATCCCCCTATCCCCTTGTGCTGGTTTGAAGGGATTATATGTACTTTAGAAAAGCCATGTTTTAAACCTGATCCATCTTGTGGTGGCAGCCCTTTCTTTTCATCCCTATTCAGCACTGCAGGTTGGAAACTTGATTAGATTATCTCCACAGAGATGTGACACACCTGATTGTGGGTATTAACCTTTGATTAGAGGAAGACGTGACTCCACCCATTCCAGGTGAGTCTTGATTAGCTTACTGGGATTCTTTAAAACAGGAAACATTTTGGAGAGAGCCACGAGAACCGTGAGAGCCCATGCAGCCAGAGACCTTTGGAGATGAAGAAGGAAAATGACCCCGGGGGAGCTTCGTGAAACAAGAAGCCTGGAGAGAAAGCTAGCAGACATTGCCATGTGCCTTTCCAGTTGAGAGAGAAACCCTGAACATCACTGGCCTTCTTGAACCAAGGTACCTGGATGCCTTAGACTGGACATTTAATAGCTTTGCCTTAATTGGACATTTTCACAGCTTTAGAACTGTACACTTGCAACTTAATAAATTTCCCTTTTTAAAAGCTGTTCCGTTTCTGGTTCCATTACTTTTGGGATTCCAGCAGCTAGCAAACTAGAATACCCCTCAAATACCCAGCTTCACCAATTCCCACACTTTGTCACATTTGCTGTATCTATCATTTCATCCATCCATCCGTCAATCTATCAATACCTCTGTCTGTCTATCCATCTGTGCTGATTTGACTCTGTTATATATCCCCAGAAAAGCCTAGGTTCTCTTAATCCCTTCCTGTGGGGGCAGACCTATTGTTGAGTGGAACCTTTTACTTAGGTTATTTCTGTGGAGATGCAACCCTGCCCTTTCAAGGTGGGCCTTAATCCCCTTGCTGGAGTCCTTTATGAGAGGATAAAAGGCAGAGACATTTTGGAGAGAGCTCAGAGAAGCTAAGAGATAAGATATTCAGTTTGTCCTGGAGAAGCTAAGAAAGGAAAAGCCCTCAGGGAGCTAAGAGAGAAAGCCATTTGCAACCAGAACCCAGGAGAAAAATGCCCACAGAAACTCAGAGACATTTGGGAGAGAAGGACCAGCAGATGTTGTCATGTGACAGAGGAACCCTGGACGCCAACAGCCTTTCCTGAGAGAAGGTATCTTCCTCTTGATGCCTTAATTTGGACATTTTCATGACCTGTGTTCTTGAACACCTAATATTGCCATGTACGTTTTCTAAGAATAAGGATATTCACCTATGTATCCACCTTAAGTGCAGTTATCAACTTTAAGAAATTTAACATTGATATAAAGCTCAAAGTCGGTATTCCAAATTTTCCATATGTTCCAATAATGGCCTTTTGAACATCAGGCTCTGTTCACTTTTCTTCATTCTTTTTTCTTTCTGATCCTGAGGCTGGATAATTTCAGTTGTTTTGTCTTCAAGTACACTGATTCTTTCTTCTGCCAGGTCCAACCTGCTGTTGATTCCCTCCAGGAAATTTTCAATTTCTATTACTGTGATCTTTGGCTCTGTTTGGTTCTTTTTTTATGATTTCCATGCCTTTATGAACTTCTCTTTGTGCTCAGATATTGTTTTCCAGATTTCTTTTGGTCCTTTAAACATGTTTTCCCTTAGCTCTCTGAGCATATTGAAGGCTACTTTTGCAAAGTCTTTTTCAAGTCTAATCTTCCACGTTGATGGTTTCTAATGCTTTATTTTTCTGCTTTGCCTGGGCCATAGCTTCTGTTTCTATGTATGTCTTGTAGTCTTTTGTTGAAACCTGGACATTTTGATATTTTATATGTTATCACTCGAATTTAGACTCTGAGACATCTTTTCCTTAAGCTTATATCCAGCTGGTGTTTCGGAGATTTCCTTGAATGCCAGGAACTAACAAAGAAGAGAAGGAAGAAAAGAAAATATCTTTCCCAGTCTTTGCAGGTTGACCTACGGGAGTAACTCTCCTTCAGGGTGTTTCCAAACAATGCGTTTGGAGAATAGTTCAAGACCAAGGTTTAGGGGCCTTCCTGATCCTTTCCCTGCAGGGGTTTTGTCTTAGGGATGCACATGTGGGAATTCCCCTGTTTCTAGGAAACAGTTTCCCTACAGTTCAGACACTGCAGTTTATATCCTACAGCCAGCAATCCGTTACCCCAGGTATAAGCACAACTTCACTGTTCTCCTGCAGTGTTTTCTGTAGGAAAACTCCATGAGCCGCCTTCTAGATACAGGGCAAGTTCTGGTATAATGAGTCCCTCAGGCCACCACCACACAGTTGGGTCAGACACACATGCTCTCGGCCTGTGTACGAGGGTTGCTTTGCTCCCTCCAGTCTGGGGATCAGGGACCTGCACTGGGAACATTGGCCAGCTCTGTGCCGAGATGGTGAGGGGTGAGGGAGGGACCTTTCAGGGTGCCCAGATCCTATTGCTTTTTAAGTGGCCACCTTTGCCTTGATTTGATGTTTGCCCTGTTACTTCACTCCTTTAATTGTTTTTTTGAGTTTCGTGAAAGATGTTTCTGTCAGTACTTACAGGTTGTTCAAAGTTCTTGTGGGAGACAGAGACTAGAAGCACCTCACTCTGCCATCTTGGTCAGGGTGGGCCTCCCTCTTGTGATGTTTTTGATCCTTTCATAAAGTACTTATCATAGTCATTTTTAATAAGGCTTAGTTCTTACGTTTGCTTATTTTCAAATCATGCTGAATATCAGGTTGTTTAACATTTTCAACTATTGTAAATAATGTTGCATTGAGTGTCTTTTTAGAAAATCCCCAAATCATGGGAAAATTCCATCAATACCTTCTTGGGATAAGTTCATAGAAGTGGAATTGCTGGGTCAAACAGTAATTACATGGACATTTTTGTAAATTTTACTGTTGGCCTTCCAACCTTCCAGAATTTTATGCCCACTCATACTCCCATCAGCTTTATGTGCAATGCTGAATTCTTTAAACCATCAACTCTTTGCCATTTTGCAATCAGTTATTTGTCTATGTTTCTCAAGATTTTGGAGGTTCACTTTAAAGTATCATATAGAAAAGACAGAAGGTCAACTAATCAAGAACAAATGCAACTAAGAAGATGAGCCTGAAACAACTGTGAAAGAAGACCAGTTTAGAATGACAAGAAGTATGGGGAACTTGCTAAGGATTATAAAGCATTCCCTTTTGCTTATTGAGTAAGAACAATAAGGAAGCAAGTGGCCCATTTTTGGGGGGAAGTTGGCAAACAGACAGCTCTAATTTTCTCTATCATTAAAATATACAGGAAAGAATCAACTAGCAAAGTAGGAAAGTGGGCTATTTTAACTGAGTTCAAGCCCATAATTTCAAGTATTGCCTTCTAAGATAAAGGAAAATAGGAGAATCCTGTAGCACATGACTCCTATTTTTTAACTACCTGAGGACTACTCTGAACAACAAGGCATGGATTTACCTTCTGTAACTCCATGGATAAATCAGGACCAAATGGGGGGTTTATGGGGGAAAATATTTTCAACTCACTCTCACAGATGGGTACTTCCTTATCCCAAATGACATTATTTCCTGAGATGAGACACGTAGCAGAAGGGGAACCAATGAGTCGAAACCTAAAGGCAAAAAGTGAAAAATGATTATACTGTGCACGCATTTCTCATTTAAATCACCACTTAGAAAATAATAACAAGTAGACATTACAAATTACAGGACAGATTAAAATATGGAAGAACTGAGTAGGAAAAAGCCCCATCTCCATCTGCGAATTAGTCCTTGTTCCAAGGACAAGCTTAAATTCTTACCTCGTTAATCAGACTTTTCTCCATATTCTTTCCCGTTCCATCACAACGGAATGTATTTTCCTTATTCAATAGTGGACATTTTTGTACTTGTCTTTAGGAAGGTTTTTAGTCTATGTGTACTTTCATCCAGGAAATAAGCTCCTTGGTTATCAGGGAAGATGTCTTTTTGAAATATGTAATACCCTATAGCATCTAGCTTAGAACTTTCAAGTACTGGGTGCTCAAAAACAAACAACCAACCCAAAAACTCTTGAATGAAGGAATGAGGGAATGATGATCTTACCCTAAAGATTCAGTAAATGAAAGGCAGAGTAAGCCCACTCTGGCTTAAAATGGCTGGTCATCTTCCACTTTAAATGTGTAAGGCAGGAGTTCTTACCCACTGTGCCACAAAACCACTCGGAGGATGCCACAAAATTTGGAATAGTTAAGCATAATTTATTTTGTATTTACTAAGTAGCTATACTGTTAACTGGAGGAAATGTCACAATGAATGCTGAGCTAAACCAGTCATAAGACAGTGTCAAGTAGTGCTAAAGGTAATTCAAGTAGAGATTAAGGTGTATAATGCCTTGTCATATAATGCTGAGGTATTTACTTGAACAGTTGAGAACTGTGCCTCTTGGTTATATAAGACATGGGATCAGGCAGTAACAATTTGTGGCAGAGACTGTTGGTGGTCCCCAGAATCTAGTTTTCTCTTCTTCCTTAGTAACAGAAGCCTCTAGTTTTTTGTTTTTTTTTTTTAATTTTTAAACATAACAACAAAAATGGACATTCTTACCATATGATCATTCCATTCTTGGCATGTAATCAATATCTCACAATATCATCGCATAGTTGTATATTCATCACCACGATTACCTCTCAGAACATTTGCATCAATCCAGAAAAAGAAATAAAAAGAAAAAAATTCGTGCATACCATACCCCCTTCCCCTCACCGATCACCAGCATTTCAATCTACTAAATTTATTTAACATTTATTTCCCCTATTATTTATTTATTTTTAATCCATATGTTTTACTCATCTGTCAATAAGGTAGATAAAAGGAACAACAGATCCAAGGTCTTCACAATCACACAGTCACATTGTGAAAGCTATATCATTATTCAATCATCCTCAAGAAACACGGCTACTGGAACACAGCTCTACATTTTCAGGCAGTTCCCTCCAGCCTCTCCATTACACATTTACTAAAAAGGTGATATCTATATAATATGTAAGAATAACCTCCAAGATAACCTCTTGACTCTGTTTGAAATCTCTCAGTCATTGACACTTTATTTTGTCTTGTTTCACTCTTCCCTCTTTTGGTCTAGAAAGTTTTCTCAATCCCTTGATGCTGAGTCCCAGCTCATTCTAGGATTTCTGTCCCACGTTGCCAGGAAGGTCCACACCCCTGGGAGTCATGACCCACATGGAGGGGGGAAGGGCAGTGAGTTTGCTTGTCATGTTGGCTGGAGAGAGAGTCCACATCAGAGCAAGAAAAGAGGTTCTCTGGGGGTGACTCTTGGGCCTAATTTTAAGTAGGCTTAGCCTGTCCTTTGTGGGGTTAAGTTTCATATGAATAAACCCCAAGATTGGGGGCTCACATCCTAGTGGCTATGAATTGGTATCCCGTAATGATTTTGATTTCCATTTCCCTGATGGATAAGGATGTTGAATATTTTTTCTTGTGCTCTTTGTACATTTGCATTTTATTCAGATACTTTGCCTATTTTTTAATTACATTATTTTCATTGAAAAAAAAACAAAAAAAGATTGGGGGCTCAGCCTGTTGCTTTGGTTGTCCCCACTCCTCGTGAGAATATCAGGAATTCTCCATATGAGGAAGTTGAATTTCCCCTCTTCCTTGCCATTCCCACAAGGGGACTTTGCAAATTTTTTTTTATTCACTGTTCAAATCACTCTGGGATTTATCAGGGCATCACTCTGGACAAACCTACAAAATCTCATGCCCTACTCAAGATTCCGTGTACTTATGGTGTTCAATTAAGCTGTCCACATAGTTATATTAGAAAATGTACTGGTCAAAATATAAGTTTTGTACCAAATAAACATTTTTTTGTATAAGTACTTTTATTTCTCTAAATACAACTTCATAATACCACATTTCATTTCATTTTATTCAGTAATTCTCTATCCTCATGGCCTCAGAAGGAAATATTTTAGTTTTTTTAAAGAAAAGCTTTACATTTCTAAATATATATTGAATAAGGGAAAAGTGAGAACACTCTTTTTTGCTTCCCTCTAATTGTGTATTTAAAAGAAATTTTTTCCTTTATCAGAAAATTTATGGTTTACAGAACAATCGTATATAAAATACAGGATTCCCATATACCGCTCCTTCGCCAACACCTTGCCTTGTTGTGGAACAATTATTACAACTGATAATGGTACATTAAAAAAAATTTTTTTACTTTTTATTTATTTATTTTTTTAATTAATTAAAAAAAATTTTAAATACCAATAAACACCAAACAAACGCAAATATTCTTAACTTTCGATCATTCCGTTCTACATATATAATCAGTAATTCATAATATCATCACATAGTTGCATATTCACCATCATGATCATTTCTTGGAACATTTGCATCTATTCAGAAAAAAAAATAGAAAGAAAATAGAAAAAAATTCACATATACCATACCCCTTACCCCTCCCCTTCATTGATCACTAGCATTTCAATCTAAATTTATTTTAAAATTTGTTCCCCCTGTTATTTATTTTTATTCTACATGTTTTACTTGTCTGTTGATAAGGTAGATAAAAGGAGCATCAAAGTCCAAATAAACATTTTTTGCTTTAGTCTCACACATAAGTTAAAGTTTTAAAATATAGATTACCACCTATTTTTGACACCCTGCAGTATTGGTATTACTTTGTTCTTCCTCATGCAAAAACATTTTTTAATTTGTACATTTAGTCACTATCATTATACACTCTAGGCATTCCTAGATTATACCACCTCAGTCTTTATCGTCTATCTTTCCTTCTGATTTCATTTGTGCCCCCAGACCTCCTCCCTCTATCATTCTCACATTCAGCTTTTTTCAGTGTTCTAACAGTATTGTATTACAGTTAAGTAGCATTGTGCTATCCATTTCTGAATTTTTACAATCATTCCTGTTGTACAATCTGTATCCCTTCAGCTCCAATTACCTAATATCTACCTTATTTCTATCTCCTGATGGTCTCTATTCTTAACAACTTCTCCAAGTTCAATCACTAATGTTAGTTCATATCAGTGAGACCACACAGTATTTTTGTCCTTTTGTTTCTGGCTAATCACTCAGCATAATGTCCTTAAGGTCCATCCATGTTGATACATACTTCATAACTTTATTCTGTTTTATACCTGCATAATATTCCATCATATGTATATACCACAGCTTGTTTAGCCACTTGTATGTTGATGGACATTTTGGCTGTTTCCATCTCTTGGCAATTGTAAATAATGCTGCTATAAACATTGGTGTGCAAATGTCCATTTGTGTCCTTGCCCTCATGTCCTCTGAGTAGATACCTAGCAATGGTATTGCCGGGTCATATGGCAGTTTTATACTTAGCTTCCTGAGGAACCGCCCAACTGCCTTCCACAGTGGTTGTACCATTTGATATTCCCACCAAATGTGGATAAATGTGCCTCTTTCTTCACATCCTTTTCAGCACTTGTTGTTTTCCATTTTATTGATAATGGCCATTCTGGGGGGAGTGAGATGATATCTCTTTGTGGTTTTGATTTGCATTTCCCTAATAACCAGGGAAGTTGAGCATCTTTTCATGTGCCTTTTGGCCATTTGTATTTGCTCTTCTGAGAAGTGTCTGCTCATGTCTTTTGCCCATTTTGTAATTGAGTTGTCTATCTTTTTGTTGTTGAGTTGAACAATCTCTTTATATATTCTGGATACTAGACCTTTATCTGATATATTGTTTCCAAATACTGTTTCCCAATGTGTAGGCTGGCTTTTTACTTTCTTGATGAAGTTCTTTGGTGCACAAAGGTGTTTAATTTTGAGGAGTTCTCATTTCTTTCTTCAATGCTCGCGCTTTGGGTGTAAGGTCTAGGAAACTGCCTCCTATTATAAGATTTATAAGATATTTCCCTACATTTTCTTCTAAAAGTTTTATGGTCTTAGATCTAATGTTTAGGTCTTTGATCCATTTTGAGTTAATTTTTGTATAGGATGTGAGATATGGGTCTTCTTTCATTGTTTTGCATGTGGATATCCAGTTCTCTAGGCACCATTTACTGAAGAGACTGTTCTGTCCCAGGTGAGTTGGTTTGACTGCCTTATTAAAGATCAATTGTCCATAGATGAGAGGGTCTATATCTGAACACTCTATTCAATTCTGTTGGGCAGTATATCTATCTTTATGCCAGTACCATGCTGTTTTGACCACTGTAGCTTCATAATATGCCTTAAAGTCAGGTAGCATGAGACCTCTAACTTCATTTTTCTTTCTCAGGATATTTTTAGCCAATCGAGGCACACTGCCCTTCCAGATAAATTTGATTATTTGTTTTTCTATTTCTGAAAAGTAAGTTTTGGAGGTTTTAATTGGTATTGCATTGAATCTGTAAATCAATTTAGGTAGAATTGATATCTTAACTATATTTAGTCTTCCAATCCATGAACACGGTATGCTCTTCCATTTATTTAGGTCTTCTGTGATTTCTTTTAGCAATTTCTTGTAGTTTTTCTTTGTATAGGTCTTTTGTATCTTTAGTTAAATTTATTCCTAAATATTTTATTCTTTTGGTTGCAATTGTAAATGGAATTCTTTTCTTCATTTCCCCCTCAGATTGTTCATTTCTTTCCTTTTGCTTGCTTTGGGTTAGTTTGCTGTTCTTTCTCTAATTCTTCCAAGTGGACAGTTAATTCCTCGATTTTTGCTCTTTCTTCTTTTTTGATATAGGCATTTGGAGCAATAAATTTCCCTTATTAGCAATGCCTTTGCTGCATTGCATAAATTTTGATATGTTGTATTTTCATTTTCATTTCCCTTGAGATATTTATCGATTTCTCTTGTAAATTCTTTCTTGACCCACTGTTTGTTTTAAGGGTGTGTTGTTGAGCCTCCATATAGTTCTGAATTTTCTGACACTCTGCCTATTATTGATCTCCAACTTCATACCTTTATGATCTGAGAAAGTGTTTTGTATGATTTCAATCTTTTTAAATTTATTGAGATTTGTTTTGGTCTATTGAGATATACCAGCATATAGTCTATCCTTGAGAATGATCCATGAGCACTTGAGAAAAAGGTATATCCTGTTGTTGTGGGGTGTAATATTCTATAAATGTCTGTTAAGTCTAGCTCATTTATTGTATTCAAATTTTCTGTTTCTTTACTGATCCTCTGTCTAAATGTTCTGTCCAGTGATGAGAGTGGGGAATCGAAGTCTCCAACTCTTATGGTAGATGTGTCTATTTCTCTTTTCAGTGTTTGGCTCATGTATTTTGGAGCATTCTGGCTCGATGCATAAATATTTATGATTGTCATGTCTTCTTGTTGAATTGTTCCTTTTATTAATACATAGCCTTCTTCTTTGTCTCTTTTAACTGTTTTACATTTGAAGTCTAATTTAATTTGTTGGGTATTAATATAGCTACTCCTGCTCTTTTCTGATTGTTATTTGCATGAAATATCTTTTCCCAACCATGAACTTTCAACCTATGTTTATCCTTGGGTCTAAGGTGCATTTCCTATAGACAGCATATAGATGGATCCTATTTTTTTTATTCATTCTGCCAGTCTATGTCATTTGATTGGGGAGTTTAATCTATTAACATTTAGTGTAATTACTGTACATGTAGTACTTTCTTCTACCATTTTGCCTTTTGGATTTTATACGTCATATCTAATTTTTCTTTTTTTTTTTTTTTTTTACCTTTCCTGATAGTCTTCATTTCTACACTCTTCTGCACAGCTCTCTCTCCTGTCTTTTCCTATTTGTCTCTAGTGCTGTCTTTAGTATTTCTTGCAGAGCTAGTCTCTTGGTCACAAATTCTCTCAGTGATTTTTTTTGTCTGAAATGTTTTAATTTTCCCCTCATTTTTGAAGGGGGACAATTTTGCTGGATATAGAATTCTTGGTTGGCAGTTTTTCTCTTTTAGTAACTTAAATGTATCATCCCACACTGTCTTCTTGCCTCTGTGGTTTTTGCTGAGAAATCTATGCATAGTCTTATTGGGCTTCCCTTGTATGTGATGGATTGTTTTCCTCTTGCTGCTTTCAACAGTCTCTCTTTCTCTTTGATACCTGAAATTCTGATTAGTAAGTGTCCTGGAGAACATCTATTTGGATCTATTCTGTTTGGGGTACGCTGCACTTCTTGGATCTGTAATTTTAAGTCTTTCATAAGAGTTGGGAAATAGTCAGTGATAATTTCCTCCATTAGTTTTTCTCCTCCTTTTCCCTTCTCTTCTCCTTCTGGGACACCCACAACACGTATATTTGTGTGCTTTATATTGTCATCCAATTCCCTGAGTCCCTGCTCATATTTTTCCATTTTTTTCCCTGTATTTTCTTTTGCTTGTCAGATTTCAGATGCCCCATCCTCCAGTTCACTAATCCTATCTTCTGCCTCTTGAAATCTAACATTGTAGATTTTCATTGTTTCTTTCATCTCTTCTACAGTGCCTTTCATTTCTATAAGTTCTGTAATTTTTTTTAGGCTTTCAATTTCCTCTTTTTGTTCATTCTTTGCCTTCTTTATATCCTCCCTCAATCATTGATTTGATTTTTGATGAGGTTTTCCATGTCTGTTCAAACATTCTGAATTAATTGTTTAAACTCCTGTATCTCATTTGAATTGTTGGTTTGTTCCTTTGACTGGGCCATAACTTCAATATCCCTAGTATGATTTGTTACTTTTTGCTGGTGTCTAGGCATTTAATTTCCTTAATTAGTTTATTCTGGAGATTGTTTTCACTTTTTTTACCTAAGATTTTCTTGCTGGGTGACTTTGTTGTTTATCTGTTCTTTGACATTCAGTTCAGCTTATTCTAGACCTCTAGCTTAGGTTTTGTTTAACAGATTAGAATTTTTCAGTCCTTGTTTTCTTGTTTCTTGCACTGCCTATATGGTGCCTTTCCCCCTCCTCCTTATGTGGGTTTACTTAGGTATGATAGACTCCAGCCAGATTTTCCGAGACCTACCTGGCCTCCTCTCAGGAGGAAAGAGTCACCTGCATCAGTTTCCCTGAGGATGAGACCCAGCAGGTTGAAAGGCTTTTCTATGAAGCCTCTTGACTCGTTTTTCCTATCCTGCCAGGTATGTGGCACTTGTCTAACTGTGGATCCCACCAGCATAAGGTGATGTGATACCTTTAACTTTAGCAAACTCTCTGCTGGGTGTGTGGTTGAGACAGAGGAGAGGTTGTAGGCTGGCTTTAATAATCACTTTTCCAGATCCTGGGGTCTGAACTCCTTGAGGGAGGGAGTCCACCTGAGCTGGTTCCCACCCCTCTCCTGGAGAAGGCACAGGCTCCAGACAAACACTCAAAGAAGCTTAATACTGCCTATGCCTGGGGCGGTTGGAGCCTGAGAAGCCCTGCAGCTGAATCCAAAGAGAAGTCAAGCTGTAGAAACAAAGCCACAAAAAAGAGAAAGAAAAATCTTTTTCAGAGCAGGACCCCATTCCTCGGGTTTGCCAATCAAGAGTTTACGTTGGTACATTGCTCTGTGTATCTCCAAGAACCCCCCAGTTTTAACAAGGTCATTGACCAGCTGCAATAAAGGCTTCATTTCTCAGTTTCTCTTGTAGTTGGATATAGGCATTTGATTATGTCCTGCCCCGAGGGAGGAAAGTAGAGTGCCTTATGCAATTTCTGGAAAGTGTCTTTGAAGGTATGGCCATTTCCTTAGCTTCTTCTTCTTTTTGAGGAGGACAGAGTAGAAAAGCGGAATCAACCCAGCCGATGATCACGGAGCCGCCATATGAGCCCTGGACAGCCTACACCTGAGTTTTGTTTTTTTTTTTCTTTTTTTAATCTGAGAGAGAAGTGAACTACTGTTTTGTTTAAGGTCCTGTTATTTTGGTTTCCTTGTCTCTTACAGTTCAATCTGGTACAAACTGATATACAAACACCTCTGAAAATAGTGACACACACACAAAACTGTGATCAGGGTAATGACAGTTGAATCACTTTTATGTTTAGGTTGTAATTGACTTTTACTTAACTCTTAACGAATTTAGTGTTGGCCATTTTAAAATCCTTTCAAGTGTGCCACCAAAAAGTTTAATCTTCCAAATTTCCACGAACGTATAAGTTGAGAACTACTGGAGTAAGAAAAACAGATGACAATCCATCCACTACATTGTGGATCCTTTTGCCTGTCTTCTGTTGTAAATGTAAAAGTTGCCTGCCAGCACGAGATCAGGGATACCCTCTGACTTTTTACCTTACAATGGCTGCTCCTAAAGTGTATCACCATCTAACCTACAGCATTGGAGTAAAAATATGAAGCAGGTTGTAGCCCTCATAAGGCTGTAAATGACTGAATATTGTTGAAGATACTATGAGACACGGAAGTGGTACAGTCGTGATTGCACTGTTATTTTTTCCTGACTTGATTTCCTATTTCCCTGATGTCTTCTTTCTTTTTTTGTTTTTTTGCATGGGCAGGCACTGGGAATCAAACACAGGACTTCAGCTTGCCTGATGTTCTTTTATTGATGTTTATTCCTTAGTTCTCTAGGGCATTATAAATTGGGGTATCCCTGAAGCTAAACTATGGTCTAAGAGGATCCATGAAATTCCTCTCCTGATAAACAAAATACACACTGTGGAAAAGCATGCCTAGACACTGAAGATGCCATTAGGCAAGGAGCAGGGGTGGTAGAATGGAGTGCTGAGAAGTGGTAGCATTCTTGTCTTTTCCTTTTTTTCAGGAGACTTGAACTCTTTTAGAATGCTGGGAATCCATGGAGAAATGAAATAGTCTTAAAATTATTAAAGGTATCTCTCAGATTTGAATTTGTGTAAGGCCTTTTTTTTCTTAAGAAACTTAAAATTGAGTTTCTTCTGATTATAAAAGTTAACATATTCATTGTTTTGGAAGTCACATATAATTCAAAGATCAAAAAAGTCACTACCCATAATTCTGCTACTCATCATAGTTAATATTTTGATATGAATCCTTCCAGCCTTTTTTATTTGACAATACACACATCAGATGGGTTCAGTTATCTTTAGAAAGGGCAGTTGGTTAAACTAGATGCAAGTACTAATTTCACAGCTTTGAAAGAATTTGTAAAATATCCACCTACATTTGTCCAGAGTGATGCCTTGATAAATCCCAGAAAGATTTGAACAGTGAATAAAAAAGTATTAGCAAAGTCCCCCTGGGGGAATGGTGAGAAAGAGGGAATATTCAACTTCCCCAAGTGGAGAATTCTTGATATTCTCCCAAGCAGTGGGGACAACCAAAGCAACAGGCTGAGCCCACAATCTTGGGGTTTGTTCATATGAAACTTAACCCCACAAAGGATAGGTCAAGCCTACTTAAAATTAGGCCTAAGAGTCACCCCAAAGAGAACCTCTTTTGTTTGCTCTGATGTGGCCTCTCTCTCCAGCCAACACAATAAGCAAACTCACCACCCTCCCCCTGTCTATGTGGGATATAACTCCCAGGGGTGTGGACCTTCCTGGCAGCGTGGGACAGAAGTCTTAGAATGAGCTGAGACTCAGCATCAAGGGATTGAGAAAACTTTCTAGACCAAAAGGGGAAGAGCGAAAACACAAAGTGTCAATGGCTGAGAGATTCCAAACAGAGTTGAGAGGTTATTCTGGAGGTTATTCTTGCATATTATATAGATATCACCTTTTTAGTTAAGGTGTAATAGAGAGGCTGGAGGGAAGTGCCTGAAAATGTGGAGCTGTGTTCCAGTAGCCATGTTTGTTGAAGATGATTGTAGCCATGTTTCTTGAAGATGACTGTATAATGATACAGCTTTCACCATGTGTGATTGTGAAAACCTTGTGTCTGATGTTCCTTTTATCTACCTTATTGATAGATGAGTAAATCATATGGATTAAAAATAAATAAATAATAGGGGAAATAAATGTTAAAATAAATTTAGTAGATTGAAATGCTGGTAATTGGTGAGCGGGAGGGGAGGAAGTATGGTATACATGAATCTCTTTCTGTTGTCTTTTTATTTCTTTTTCTGAATTGATGCAAATGTTCTAAGAAATGATCATGATGACGCATATGCAACTATGTGATGATATTGTGAATTACTGATTATATATGTAGAATGGAATGATCATATGTGAAGAATGTTTGTTGTTTTTTTTTAAATTAATTTTAAAAATTAATTAAAAAATATATATCCACCTACGGCCACTACCCATATCATGATTTCCAAGTGCTTTGGGGGCTTATGTCCCCATATTTTTCTTTGTTTCTATGCCCTTATGTCCATATTGGCTGGTTCAGAGTTCTACCCACAATATTCAGCTGCACAGCCAAAGCGCTTTGTGGGTTTCTTTAAAAATTCATTAATATCCAAGTATTTCATGATTTTAGTAAGTTTACTAAAGATTTGGAGGGATCACATTTTGAAGAGTGTCTCTTATTGGTTCCTCTTTCTCTAAACCTCCCTCTCTGGAATCATATCTAAGGAATATTAATAATAAATACGCTCTCGACTTAACAGAATTGTTCTGCCTATAGTCAGCCCTTCAGGGTTCCAATTTTTTCCCCTAGTTGTTTCCCAAACAAATGCAGTTCCTTTCCTAAGAGAATGGATACAATTTAATCTTCTTTTAACCTTTACATATAGATATATTTTATACCAAAATAACTCATACTTTACATGGTTTTATAATCTCTAATAATTAGCATTATCTTGTGAACATTTCTTTCATGATTAAATATTACCCTATGATGTCAGTTTTAGTGGCTTGTGCATTGGTTATTACTTGGATAGTCCATAATCTATGCAACTAATTCCCTGTTGTTGCAAATTAAGGTGGTTTCTCATTTTGACTGTTAGAAATACCACTGCCTGCATATTCATGAAAAGAAAAGTAATGAAAAGTTCACTAACTTCAAGAGAAGACTTGAGGATTCAGATCTTAAGGGCTACACAAAGGGATAGGTTTATAGATTTGGGTCAGAGGCTTTTGGAATATATTACCAGATGACGACCCTTCACAAATCTTTAACCATCAGTGCCCTTTTCACTGAACCCATACTACTACTAGATTTCTGTCAATTTGCTAAATTAATAGGCAAAAATTGCATTCTATTTTTATTTTAATTTGTATTTCTCTTTTTACTAGTGAAGCTAAACTTTTTAATGTGTTTGAGTAATTCCATTTTTACTTTGGGACTTATATGTTCATGATTTTTTGCCATTTTTCTGCTTGGGTGTTTACTTTTTTATAATCATGTACAAGGGTTCATTTTGTATTTTTCTTCTGTCAGTTGGTTGCCTTTAAATTGTTTTTGTATGTAGAGAAGTTTTCAATATTTTTGTATAAAAATTTACCAATCTCGCCTATAACAGAAGTTTTCTTTAATGTATGTCAATAAAGGTCTCAAATCAGAAACATATTTGTCTGTATATTCATCTAGTTCTTTTACGGTTTTATTCCTAACATTTAATTTTAAATCTGTATGACTTTGTTTTAAGGCAAGGATCTAATTTATCTTTTCATATCGCTGCATACAAATGAACAATTGTAGTTTCCATGCCTTGAGATGCCATCTTTATTACTGCTAAATTCTTGGGAAAACTTGTATCTTTTACTTGGGCTCTGTATTTTGATCTGTGTCTATGTGGATCTGTGTCTCTAGTTTGCATGATATCAATTATTTTCTTTTTAAAATATATTTTAACATTACTTCTGTTTTAAAACATTTTTGGTTATAAAAGTCCCTCCTATTACTATTTCAGGAAATTTTGTTGATGACTTTCATGACATTTATAATCATCTTGTCAAAAAAGAATCCCATTGGAACTCTGATTGGGGTTACATTAAATTTACATATTAATCAAGAGATAGAATCACAAAAATTAAACCTTTTAAATAAAAATTTTATATTACGTTCTTTTTAAACTATGTCGCTATTATTGGCATTTTACCCTATTATATCCAGTTGGTTGCTATTTATATAGTGTAAGTAATCAATTTGAGGATTTATTTTTACTGGATATCATACTAATATCTCCAATTATTTCTGATAGTTTTTCAGAAGATTTTTAGGTGAACAATCACCTTCGAATAATAACTTTTTTCCTCCACACATATGTAATTTTTTTTAAGTATGCGAGGGTGTCATTGAATTAGTTTGAATTTCCAACTATTTTTGGAATAACCTCAGTTGTTCATTTTGCATTTTTAATTGTTTTTACTTAATATTTTGTTTAGATTAATGAGCTAAAGCTATAGTTTCTTTTTATTTGCAATCTTTGGCAAATTTTAGTACAGACAATTTTATCTTTATGCTCTGTAGCAGCTTAAATAATATTTGGATCATCTATTTCTGGAAGTTTAAAAGAAGTTACAAAAAGGGGCCATTTCCTTTCTGGAAGGCATTTCTGTCATGGTGGTTTTAAATATGTGCACAAATTCTTTGATACATCTCCCTTCCACCTCTTCCTTGAGTGTGGGGTGGACTTAGTGACTCAATTCTAACGAATAGACTAAAGTGGAAGTGTGGAGTGCATAGAAGGCACTCAGATGTTTTTACCTCTTTTTCAGATTGCTTATTAGGGAAGAGGCCAGCTGTGGTGTCCTAAGCAGTATTTGGGAGATCCACGTGGTAAGGAATCGGGATTTCCTGCCACAGCCATGTGAGTGAGCCTTCTTGGAGGTGGATCCACCAACCCCAATCAAGCCTTCAGATGCCAGTAGCTCCGGCCAGTATCCATGACTGCCACCGCATGAGAGATCCTGAGTCAGAAACAACCAGCTAAGCACTCAGGGTTTCCTGATAGTTGGAAATGGGTCAGATAATAACTTTGTTACTTTTATCAACCAAGTTTTGGGGAAAGTTGTTACACAGTAATAGATGGCTAATACATTCTTTGACTTGTCCAACTTATTCTTTTATATTGGGTTTATTAGGTGTTATACTTGTTTTTAAGTATATCCTGGTAAATAATATTTTTCCTATGAAACAGTGCACTTTGTGGATATTTTTAATTTATTAGGCTAGAGTTATGGAATAATATGTTTATAAAGTATAGAAACTCTTCAACATCTATGGTTATATTCCCTTCCTCATTCGTGTGCATTTCCAGATTTATTTTGTGAAACTACAACTGAGCAAGTTCTGTTTTAATTGGTTACTTTAAATAACCTGTTCCTAGATTTATTTCTTATTTCTGTTGTTTCCTTTTTGCTTATTCATTAATTTCCTTTCTTTATTAATTCCTTAGTTCAGCTTCCTTTTTATGCATATATTTTTAAACATTAAAAAATTCTCATGTAAAATGTTTTGTTCGTTTATTTGAAAAATCTCTGGTTAAAAGTATTGAAACTTTCTCTAAGAACAGTTTTGGCAACAGCATATTTGCATTAGCATTTAGAGTGAAAAAGTTAAAGTAGGTTTTAGCATTACAGATCTTTGAGCTAGACTGACATGTTCAAATTGCAACCAACCTAAACCTCTTTCGTGTGAATCTGGCAGATTAGGTAATCACTCTGTTTCAGTTTTCCCTTCTGCAAAATGGTGGCTATGCATAATTCTCACCTCAAAGGGACATTATAAAGAACAAGTAAGTTAATTCGTGTAAAAGCACTTAGAAATGGATTTGGGGCACATACACTCCATAATCATTAGCTATTGTTATTCTACACGTAATCTACATTGGCTGTTTTGATTTTCTCTTTGATCTAAGAATTGTGCATGAAGGTATTCTATTTTCCAAACCTTGAATCTTTTTATTTTTTATTAATTCCTAATTCAACTGAATTGTGATAAGAAAATATAGCCTTTTTATTTCTCCTATGTGCAAACTTGTTAAGGTATTCTCTATGGAGTAATATTGTATCAACTTTTATAAATTGTTCCTTTTAAAAAGTATACATTATCTATAGGGTACAGAGTTCAATACACACGTATCCAAGCAGCTTTATTTCTCAACATCCTATTTTTCGTACCCTTATATGCTCATTCTAAAGTCTCTGATAACTATTATGATTTTATCAATTTATGTTTTTCTTTTTAAAAAATCTGTGATTTGAATGATAACAGGAGTTGAAGTAAAATAATGCTCACAATCTCTTCATCTAACCAGGGTTTGACAAGCTAAAGCCAGCCAACTAAAAATGTCCCGCAGCACGTTTTTATAAGCAAAGTTTTATAGGAACAAGCCATACTCATTGATTTATGATTTGTCTAGGGATACTTTCACACTGCAACAGCAGGGTTGAGTAGTTGCAACAGAGAACCAATGGCCTATAAAACCAAAAATATTTACTATCCTGCTCTTGACAGAAAAATTTTGCTGAGCCCAGGTCAAAACAATCTCATTTGCTTATATTACCATCTATTCTTTGAGCACATGCTTATTTAACTTACACTTGCTTTAGTGTTTTAAAAACATAATTTCATCATCTGTGTTTATGCTTGGAATATCATGTTTGCTTTCTCACTTCCTCTCTCATCTCAAGTACCCTCAATTTTTCCAAGCTCATTTAAACACAGTTATGCATAGTATATCTCCTCCAAAAGTTATCATTGCTTTTCCAAAATGAGAACAAACACTATGTGCTTCTCTGGAAACTCTTATTGTTACTTAACGTTAAGTTATTGATACCCATCTAGGTCATTATATAAAGTCCTGACTAATTTTTTTTGACAAAATCATTAACATTGTATTTATCTTGCAATTTATTCAACCTATCCTTAATTGAAGGGCATCAAGATTGTTTGCTCTTTGGCCTTTTGTAAATAATATTGCAATAAAGAAAATTTTGTAATACTTTCCCAGAAGTCGAGTACTAAATCAGTTTGTGAGCATTCCATTTTTCTGGATGGTATTGAATTAGTTCTCTAAAGTCATTTCAATGAGCGATATATGATTTAATTTTTCCCCAAATTCTTACTTACACTTGTTTTACTCTCTTTGTTTTACCAATGTAATTATGAAAAAAATGAGATATTGCTGTTTTAATTTGGATTTCTCTATATAGTAGCAACATTCAGCACTTTTGATCAAACATTTAGTGGCCATTACCATTTTGTCTTGCCCTTGACTTTGCCTTCTCTATCCTTTCCTTCCCATTCATTGAATAGCCTGTGCATGTTCTTTGCTCCTTTTTATTGAGTTGTCTATCACTTATTTTCATGTGCTCTTAACTTTCCATCTATCTTAGCTAGTAACATGTTTTCTCTCAGTCTACCGTTTGTCCTGTTGATACAAGCTGTATTTTTGCATCCGAAAATTTGAATATGAGCTTTGGCGCTCCCATCTGTTTCTCTGTTGATACTCAGAATGAATGGCTGATCTGGTTGGCAAGGCAACCATCTTCTTTCTCCCTCAGCACTCCTTTCCTGGCCAGCCTGGAAGGTGAACCCAAGAAGCTATGTGTCTGGTCACAGTGGGATCCTTTTCCAGATGGTGGAAGACAAATCTTAATTAAGGGTATATGCTTTGCAGAGCTCTGTCTTTAAAACCCCTAAACAAGCCCTCTTCTCTCTTAGCATTTGCTTGCTCTATTTCCACCTGTTAATTAGCTGTAAAATGTCTCAGACAAAGAGAGAAGGGGCAAGTATTGGTTCACCCTAGTTTAAACCTGCTGGATCATAGGTAGAATAGGGTGAGACTAATAACCAAACACAGCTTTTTTTTTTTTTGCAGGAAGATTTAATCTCTATCTTTTCCCCTAGTTTTGCTGTGGCAGCTGGAAATTAGTACACATTTTAAAAATGGTCCCTCCAAGCTGAGGCAATGGCTTTCAGCATGGTTATCTATCCCAAGCAAAAGTCAAGAACAAGAAACCTATCAGTGCCCCAACTCTGTGTCCACTTCCATGGTTGTACTTCCCAGAGCTACTGTTTTATTTAGGAGTAGCCCTCCCAATCCCCTGCCTCAGAGTCCACCAACTCAACTATAGTACTTGCTAAGTATGTTTGTGTGAAAAGCTAACATTTTTCTTTTTACTTATTTGGTAAGCTAGTTCTTTTCATCTGGTGAATGTCTTACCAGGTTTCATGGGTACTATATTCAACAGGAACATGAGGCCCTCCCCTAGTTTATAATACAGATACAGACTCTTCCTTCTTTTTCATATTCTTTTGGTCATGTGTCTGTGTTCCAGCCACCATCTCCATCCAAAAGTCCTACTGCTGACTTATTTTTTTGGGGGGGTGGTGGTGGTGCATGCTCCAAGAATTGAACTGGGTCTCCCTCATGGAAGGTGAGCATTCTACCGCTGAACCACTCGTTTACCCTTTGTCCTTGTACTGCTGACTTTTAAAAGCACATGGTAATAGTCTAGTTCACCTGTGTAAGTCTGGGAGTTAGATGTGGTATTAGTGTCCTGGAACTCATAGTCAAGAGGTAGGGCTCCCAACTCACCCTTCATTACAAGAATAATTAATTGTTGATCCAAATTTGGTATCTGTGTTTATATGCACCATGCCATTGAAGGGCTCTCGAGGATTTCCACATGACTTTCCTAGGGGAAAGAAGCAGAATTTAAAGCTAGGTGTAGACTTCAATATCGTTGTTTATAAAGTTCAAATGCACACTTATATAGCATGCATAAACTTCTATATGCCTATATAGTTCTGATTGTTCTATAGAATTGATCACTTTGAGGAAACTCACTGTACAGCCTCAGAATCAAGCAGCTACAAAGCACTGATTAAAAAAAACACTGTCTCCCATATGCCTATATAGTGCTGATTGTTTATAGAATTGATCACTTTGAGGAAACTCACTCACTGTACAGCCTCAGAATCAAGCAGCTACAAAACACTGATTAAAAAAAAAAACACTGTGTCTCCCAATAAAGATCATTCATAGTTACAGAGTTGTGCTTTGCTCCCAGCAGCTTAAATTAAAGGCCTTAAAATTTGGCATTTCTCCCTTGTCTTTAGCTAAGGACAGTCACAGTTATCCACTTTGTGTGTGTGTGTGTGTGTGTGTGTGTGTGTGCTCTTGATTCATTCATTTCATGGTCTCAGCCAACAAGGATGACCTCCAGTGAATGGAAACTTTCCCTCTAACTCCTTTTGAACAAGCCATTCCAATGAAGTGAATATTTATTCCAGGTTCAGAGACTCCAAGTAAGAAAGGATGACCTACAAGAACACACTCTAAATACTCTGGGCGAACTTAGATGTCTTGACTCCAAAATTTCAACAAATTGAATCAGAGCCTCCAGATGTCTGACTGATCGAGAGGAGCTCCTAGTTCAGTTACTCACGTTTACACATGTTTTCGGCGCTTGTCCAGACCAAGCTTTCCAGGCAGGTGATGGAGAACAGCCTCCTGTAGTAGCCAGGCCGGCATTCATACTTCAGAGACGTCCCAATGGGAAACTCAGACTCTTCGGTCAGGGTTTCAGGCTTAGCAAAAGGAAACTGTTTGGGGGGTTTACAGTGACCTAAAGGCCAAGATCACAGGAATATCAAAATTAGCAAAGAGATTGCCACCCCCTCTGCTTTCTCTCAAATTAAGCTGGTAGGCCACAGAAATAGAGACTTAAAATAAAGGCAAAAAGATTTTCTTCTTCCAAAAGTTACTTTGGGATGGTGTGTTCCAACAACATCTACTAATCAGGAAATTTTTACTACGTGGAAGACCATTCAATGTTTTGGTCTTTCTTTTTTTTTATTTCACAAAGTGAGAGCTTTGTTCCTTGGTTTCATGTGTCCAGCCACCCATCAGGGTGCCTATGAGAATGAATCACTCACACCCTCAGTATTGGTCTTAATGCGCTCTTGTGTATTATGCATTTTACAATCTCTCTGTCTATTCTTCCCTAATCCTTTCTCAGTGGTGCCCACCATAAGCTGCCTGTCACTATAGCGTCAGCCTCTTCCTCTTCAGATGCTAAGCCTTACTTTTAAGAGCAAAGAGAAAACAGATTAAGCTATCAAAGAGCCTTCTCTAAGAAGCCACATCTTCTTTATGAGAGGGTTTATTGCTTTTTGAATATTTTCAGATTCTGAACTCAAATAACTCCTCTTTGGAGGAGAAAGCCTCCATCTGTTCATTCAATAGGCCTGAAATCTCACCAGATTGCAATATGAACTCCCCAGTTAAACGCTTTTCATCATGTGTAACTTTCCCCATTGGATTGTTCTTGCCTCTCAGGGCTCTCCTGCGGTTGATGTGATATCTAAGCCTGGTGCCACCTCCCCAAACTATGCCAGCTTCCATTCTTTGAAGACTTACAGCTGGGTCTATAAACTGGGAAATCCTCTCCAGTCCTTACGAAGAAATAGCTTCTTCCATTTTACACTCTTCCTTGGGTTGACCTTTCCTTGCTTCTTCTCACCCCCATAGAGTAAGAGTTCAAAGGCAAAGACAAATGGTCTTAAAGTACAAAAGACACATGTTACTTAGCACATTCAGCAGAAGACTAACTAAAGCCTTAGCTAACCAATATCCACTTTGCCAGGTTTGTCCTTTGCATGCCCGCCATGTACCTTTGAAAAACTTGTGGAGAGTATATATCAGTTACACTGGTATTGGTCAATCTTCATAGGCAGTTGTTTTCCTGTCATCCACACTGAATACACTATTCTTCCTGATTTACATTATCTACACCTTACTGTTCTCCCTTTCCCTCCCCCTACTCCTCCTACCCTGCGCTTTCCTTCCCATTCCACCAGCATCATTAGCATCTCACCAATTCAAAAACAGTATGGCACTGCTGGAACACATCTGTTTTAGCTATGCCATGTGCTCTCATCACTTTCACTTTTGACAAAGTTAAATTCACAAGCAAACACCACACTCCTAATAAATATAAAAGATCCTGTCTGGATATTCTGAACCATTTAAGCTATACAAGTGGGTACTGACCAATAGGAACAGAAAGTTCACAGCGAGGGGCAGGGCTGCTCCAAATCCCGTTCCCTTGACTGTCGCTTGTGCAGTGGATGGTGTGCTCCCCAATGAGATTGAAGGTCATCCCTTGGTCCGGGTGGGGGTCACACGTGTAAGATATTTCTTTTCCGTAGGGAACATCTTCCAGAGGATTTCCTGAGTGTTGGCCATTAAGGATAATAGGGGGACTTGGACAAAAGATTTCTAGAAAGAAGACAAGAGTTCTAAGTTCCATTCAAATATTAATCTGAGGTATTCTATAATAGTGGAGTGCTGTAACTGTGTGCCAACTAAACAATACCTTTTTTCTTAGGGAAAGTATGAACTGCAAAATTAACATATTTAGGCCTCTGCTGAGATGGAGCTAAACGAAACGACACCCAAATCAATGTCCATTACAAAAGTACAAAAGAAACTCAAGTATTCTAGATTCTTCATATAGTTAAGGTTTCTGGATGATTGAGAAATTACTTCTTTAAAATAAGTTTAAAATTTCTGTAAACTTATTAAGTGGAAAATCATCCATTCATTCAACAAGCTTATTTTTGAGCACCTACATTATGTCAGGCACTATTTTAGGCACAAGATAGAAATGATGGTTGACATTGAGGATCTTTGTCCTAGAGAACGTATAAAATATATTTATATGTTTACTTTAAGTCTACTGGTGATTTGATCTTCTCTAAGTGACTCAGAACTGTTATTCTGAAAATCAAAATGAATTATTATAATAATACTGTTACAATGAAATGAAACATAGTCTACACTCCTGGACATGCTCCCAAGGTCTCAAGCATGCTGTGCTTTCTGAGATTTTATTGATTATTACTTTTATTCCTCTTTCAGAAGAAACATTCATTTCTTACTTTGTACCTTTTTGAAACACCTCCTTACCCATTTTAATTCTACTGGGATTTGGTAAAAAGATACTGCAGATTGAAAGGATTATGAATACATTAATGACAGTCGAGCAGCTTAACTATTGTTTATATACTGTACTAAATGATTTTAGGTGTATCTATGAGTTTATGATAGTATTTTTTTCTTCTTTCACACTCCTAACTGTGTTACAGGGAGGTTAAGGTCATTCATTAGCACTTCCAAATATGCAAGCTATGTTTATCAAGTGCTGTTATAGAAATTCCAAATATGCAAGTTATGTTTATCAAGTATTTGTTAGAAAACATTTGTATTATAAACATGCATTTTTCCGAAGCAACACCCTCTTTATTTTAGTGAATAAATGAATGGACAGGCTAGACATATTAGCTGCGTTCTTGTATATAATTTACTATTTTTTCTGCCATCATGAAAGAAAAAAAAACTACCTTGATCCCACTTCCCTCTTCAGCTATAGTTTCATTTCTCTATTGTTTTTATATTGAAACTCCTCAAAAATGTTGCCTATGTTTGGTCATAATTGCTTCCCTTCCATTTTCCCTTGAACTCATTCCAATCAGTCTTTTGCCCCCAGCCTTCAAACGAAATGGTTTTCGTCAAGGTCATTCATTACCTCCGTGGCACTAAAGCCAATGACAAACTTTCTATCCTCATCTTATTTGACCTTTTCTGTGAAATTTAACCCACTTGATTGGCCTCCTCTTCTTAAAAGACTCTCTAGTTCAGTTCCAGGACATTTCATCTTCTAACTGTTCTCTTACCATAATGCCAGCTTCTTAGTGTTTCAATGTCCTTTGCTGATTCCTTCTATTCTTTACAACTTCTTAATGTTGGATTATCAGGCTTAGTACATAGATCTGGTCTCTATTCATACACACTCGCTAGGTGATTGCATTTAGTCTCATGCTTTCAAATAAACTAGAAACCTTGAAAACTTCTAAACATCTGTGTTTAGCCTAGGTCTTGCCCTAACTAAATATCTCCACTTGAATGGCTAATAGGAATGCCAAGCTTATATCTCAAACTGAACTTTTGATTGTCCCCTCATTCACAAACTTAACTGTCCCTCATTCTTCTTCATTTCAGTAAAAGGAAACTCTCCATCCTTACAGTTTCCCTAGCCAAAAACCTTGGAGTCACCCACAACTCGTTTTTGTTTGTTTGTTTTATAACTATATACCCAAACCATCAGCAGATCCTTTTATCTCTATCTTCAAAACATATTGAGAATTTGGTCACTTCTTATCATCTCCCTGACTGAAATCCTAATGAACATCTCTGATTAGATCATTTCAATAGCCTCTTAACCAATATCCCTAGCTGTACCTCTAGATTTGCAAGGCTATGCCTGTCTTTTGGGCCATCAGTTGCTTTTTAAACACCAATTCATGGCTCAGCCTCCCCAAGTGTAAGAGATGGGTCTCTGCACTGCCTTCATTGTGCCCACTTCATGGAAGTCATGGCAATTCCAGCATCCAAGCCCAACTTGACTAAATCTATGGGGGCTCTGGCTCCTTCTACCACTTCTTGGCTTAGATGAAGGGTCCTGTAGGAGGACATGGGTTCTGGCTTTTCCAGAGTTTATCCAGAGGGGCCAGGTAACATCTCTTGGTTGGGGCAAACAGAAGACAGGAGAGAGGGAGGATCCAACAGATGAATTGCTTGCTCGTTCTCTGCCCAATGGAGGTTTTGGTTCCATAGAGCTTCTCCAGAGATGTCCTATGTCAACCAAACAACCAGCTGTATTTTCTTGTGAAGCTTATAGCCATATCTCAGAAACACAATGCCTTTTATTAATTTGCTTTTCTTTCTTCCCTACCTCCCTTTTTATTCTCCTTTACTCTTGTTGCTTGGGATTGTACTTGTCAATAAAGCATTATAACTTAATCTGTGCCCCTGGAACTGTTTTCTGTTGAATCTGGAATTAAGATATGCTTCTTTTCAACTTAGTTCTCCCTAGAGTAGCCAGAGGGATACCATTAACAATGTTAGATCATGCTACTTTTCTACTCATAACACTCTGATGGCTTTACATCTTGCTCAGAATGAAAACTAAGTTCTTAAAGGATTGTGGGGTTGCTTTTCTTTTATCACCTCCTTCTACTCCTGTATTTTCTCACTCTGCACCAGCCCTATTAGCTTCCTAGAAAATATCATCAAAAGGTATTTCCCAGAAAATTCCAGGAACATTTCTGCCTTGGGGCCTCTGTACTTTCTGCTCCATCTGCAAGGAAAGTTCTCCTTCAATCGATTTGTGTTGGAATTAATTTACATCCATGCTCAAATGTTACTTTCTCAGTTAGGACTTCCTTGATCAGCTTATTTTAAGTGGAAACTTTATTCTTTCCCTGGCATTCCTTACCCCCCTCATGTAACATTTTTATTACATTATTCTATTTGTTATTTTTACGTAGAACTTAGTATTATTTGCGATTGCCTATGTGTTTACTTGCTTACTTGAGGTTGTTTGCTTGTTTTTTGGTCTTTGCCCCTGCACCAGAATATAAATTACATGAACACAGGGACCTGGTCTGCCTTGTTTACAGGAGTAATCCCAGCGCCCAGGATACACGGTGCTCAGAACATGTGTCAACAGAATGAGTCTATGAATGAGTTCATGCTTGAGGAAAGGTTAGGACAGTTAAATTGTGACAATTTCTTTTTGGAAGGAAAAAAAGAAAAAAATTGATATGACATCATGTCATAAATTTCTCAGCACCTTTGATACTTCTCCCCCTGTTTATAGCATAAAACATGCTTGATTATATTTACAGGATAGACCCGAAACAGCACAATGCTCAGAATTATTTCCCACGAAAACATTCTTTGTGACTTTTCCTACAAAGAGCTGTTTCTATCAAAAAGAGATAAACAAAGGGACAGACATTGGATAATTTTGTGGGGCAAAACATTCAGAACAGGAAAAAACTAGGAGAAAAATCCAGACCTTAACAGATACTTCTTCTACTCACGTTCGCACAGAGGAACACTGCTATTCCAAAGGCTTTTCATTCCGACCAAGACACAGTGACTAACAGAACTGCCCTTTAAACGGAACCTAAACAACAAAAACAGTGAATCCGTGAGTACACCATTTCTCTCGTCCCTTCATTGACAGGCTTCCAGCCTTCTGCTAAAATACAATTGAATTCCTAAAGTTAGAAGCCCAAGTCAAAACTCAGATTTTTGAGTTTTGAGTTCAAAACTTCTAGAAGCTCAGAAACAGAATCGTTTTGAAAAAAAGAAGAAAGGCAGTTTCCAGTGAGGGGCAAAACAATAATGATGGGCAAAGCTTGCAAATCAGACAGGCAATACACTGCCAACCTGAAGAGGCAGAAACAGACCAGCGCGTCCTTGGCCTGGTCCTGGCTGCCCTCTGAGAGACCCCTTTTCATTAGGAGCAGCCACGTTGTCCTTGACTGCAAAAGGCAGCATTTCCATCTTTCAGACAGTGGATCAGATGGAAACAGCTCCTGCTTTAGGTTGGCAAAGTGAAAAGCATTAGGAAAGATATCTGAGACTATCTTTGCCTCTAGAGTTGAAATGTTCCTGAATGAGACTTATGGTATCATGGTGGATTTCTGATGGGCAAAGCCAAATTACCTAGGAAAAAGACAAAAGGATGGTATCATGGTGGATTACTGATGGGTAAAGCCAGATTACCTAGGAAAAAGACAAAAGGGTGAGAAGAGAAGTTTCTTTGGATGAAATCATTCTAAAATGTCCAATGGCCTCCTGAATTGCCTTCCATACTTACTGTGGGGCTATTATTTGATGCTGTAAAGAATTCCTTGGAATCTATTGAGAACAACCGCCAAGTTGCCCATGCTTTTTACCTGCTATATGGAGCTGGAACATAATCCCATGACCATTTAAATTCAGATAAAGAGTTAATGATGTTACCAGAAACATAGCATTGGAGTTGTCATGCTCCCATCATCACAGCCTAACACTAATTAGAAAATATAAGGTTGGATTAAAAATTACTAATACTTACTCTTTTATTCCTATCCCAAATTTTACTACTGACTGATTTAAAAGTTTCTAGAAACAAATTTGTGTGTTATTTATCACATAAGAAACTTTCTCTTAAATATCAAACTTTTTAAACAATCCTTCCAGAATAGTTTTCTCTTCGTGCTTCCAAATGACTGTGCATACTCTTAATGTTCTCTCTATATATTCAAGACCTGTTGATATATTTCTGCTGTTCAGTATATTTAAAACTTTTTCCATTTTAACATGTGAATGGATCCATCTGTTTTTTGCCATACTTCTCAATTATTGTTTCAGATATTAGTCTCTTCTAGTGCTTCTTTTCCACTGTGCCAGCCCCCCTTTTTTTGATAAATCCCCAGTGCCCAGGATGCCAGCCACCAGCACTCAGTCCCTGCCCCTTATTCTGGGTCACACTCACCCCTCATCACAAATGAAGAACACTTTTGCCCCAAGATGGAGATTAGGAGGAGAGAGGACATGGCCATTAGGGAGTTGTTCCAGGAAGTCATCACATGATTTCCCTAGGAGAGAAAAAGCCAAAACAAAACAGGAATAAGACTGCCATGGGATGGACGAAGAGTTTCATCTGCAAACAAGATGAGCCTGTAAGCACCTTCACATCTGGGGGCAGCAGGGCTCCAGTCTCCCTGGGCTGTACAGTGCAGAGAAGCAGCTCCTCTGATGTCATAGCCGGGCTCACAGCTGTAGAAGACTTCTTGCCCAGGGGAAAAGTTGTCCTTGTTACTTGGGGTATGCTTACCATGCAGGATTTCTGGAGGTGGTTGACATACTGGGGAAAAGTCAGATCAATTAGAACCTAGTTCTTTCCATCACGAGATCTAAGATACATTCATTACTCTACAAGGCATGAGATCCTTATGCTACTGCAGGCTATCCAGTGGAGAGTTAATAGAACTGGTGAACTCCATTCTCATATTTCCTACAAAGGCAATCAATCCCAGTTCACAGTCTTGTCTTTCAGATGCAGATTGCCTGTGTCCAACTCTTATCTAACAAATGTCCCCTCACCTCTCTTATTGCCCTCTTATGACCAAAGTACAGTCAGATATCCATCTTTATCTGTTTTTCTCGCCAGCTGCTTTCAGTGGTAGCACAAGACTGATAGAGGATGTGGAAGAACTTTAACCTTTCTTTCTGTCCCTATGTTTTCAGTCATAACGTTTCCCAGTCTTCTGCCTAGCCAGCTATTCCAGCATAAGGAAAGAGGATAAGCCATTGAGAACAAAATCTCCTTAAAAAAAAAACAAAACAGTCCTTGTAATGAGAGGGCAAATGGCTTAAAGAGTATTGACTCAAATTCTGACCTCCTCCACACAGCTGTTTTGGTATATGCTCAGGATATCAGAACCCATTCGAATTTCAACCCAATCTTTACCTAATGAAAGATGTTTGCCATTGAGCAAGTTACTTTCACTCTCAACTTCAAATTCCTAATTACCAAATGTAGGAGGTGGACCAAAAAAGACAAACTCTGACATCTCTGTCACTATTCTGATACTATAATATCTGTCCTCATGGCCCATAAACCAATCATTCCCTAGATGGATAGATGCCCATAGAAGTATGCCAAGAACCAGAGCATTCAGGTTCTGGAATCTGACACACTTACCTTTTAATCCCTGGTTGGCCACTTAATAGCAGCTGACTTGAAAAATTTATATAACCTCTGAAAGGCCAAGCTAAGCTCTCTAATGGAAATAAGAGTAACCCTATTGCAAAGGGTTGTTGAAAAGAGTGAGATAAAACATTTAAACTGCTTATCACATGGCTGACCAAAGAGAAAGTACATGTCATTCTTTGATAGAGTTGAGAGATATTGGAGCTGGTACTTTGCCCTGAGAATTGCTCCTCATGAGACTAGCCTCCTTCCTTAGCGCTTATTTCTCAAAATGAAAACACATACACATACTTGCATGCACATGCACAAACCTCCCTTCTTAATTTCATGCTCCTTCCCATGGAAATCTACTCACACACACAGCCCACCACACATCCTTCCCCCAAAGCAAACGCTGACCTCCTGACCCACCAGCCACTCCCAGTTTGTGAGCTCCACCAAGCCTCAGGCACACTCACCCCTGGAGCAGCTGGGCAGCTCTGGCTCCCATCTGTTTTGGGCCTGGCATTGCACACTGCTGGGTCCTTTCATGACAAAGCCGGGCTGACACCTAAATCTCACCGTTTCTTTTAAGGAAAATAAGCTTTTATTCTCAGATACCATCATCCCATTTTCCACAATTGGAGGCGTGCATTTATTAGGTATAATACACTGAGGGGGAGGGCCACTCCACACGCCAACGTAATCATCTGTGCTGGTGCAATATATGGATGGCTCGCCCACGAGCTCAAACAGCTTCTCCCTTCTGGCTCCCAGATTGCAGCGATAGGTCACCGCCGTTCCGTATTGAAAATGTTCTCTGTTGGTACTAAAGAAATCTCCATTGGCGATCGCTGGGGGTGGCTTACAAGGAATAGCTGAGAAAAGGGAGAGCATATGAAACAATTTCTTAATTGGTAATTTATTAAAGTCACCCTTAGTTACGAATTTTGGCAATCAGTTAAAAAAATAACCAAATTACCAACAAGTAAATATTCACAACACGTTTGCTGTCTGCTAATTTTTGCTAACGTACAGACATCAAATGCAGATTAAGGAATCACACACAATATTCTGCTATTCTCAGTTGGCATTATTCCAATAAATCTGCCCCTATATTATCATAGTCCACGTATATCTCATTTTAAATGATCCTTTATGCTCTTTCATCATTGTTAATTCAGTTCACTCCATATAGAAAGGCATTTGGCATTGATCTATTAGTTATAAATATGGCATAGCATATAAAGTATAGCATCTTTATCAATTAGTAAAAAAATCATAATGCTCTAGCACAACTAATAAAAAAGAAATCACAAATATAAAATATCATGCAAGATAAACACAATAATCACAGTCACAAATAAAAGTAATAGAATCATGTGTCTTACTCAGAGCTAATAGTTTCAAAAATGAAGATGTTCAAGACGAAGAACCAATACCGACTCAAGGAAATGCAGAAAGTTTGAATAGCTCACTAATTTAGAAGTGAAAAATGTATTATAAATGCCAGTCCTAAAAAGATATGAGGCCAAGATTGTTTTACAAATGAATTTAATCCAATTTTCAAGTAACGGAGAGTTCCTAGGTACTTTAAACAATTCCAGAGCAGGTATACTTAAAAGTAGACAATGATTTATTTCTTTAAACCCTCAAGAAAATATTTTAAAAGGTGCATATTTATTGTAGGAAGTTTATAAAATATGGGCAAAAAATCAACTTTAAATCTATTATCTAGAAAGAACTGTTAATTATTTAAGGTATATTCTTTTACAAACACATACCACATACATATTTGTCTAAAATATTTTTGTTGACTGAATATTATTCTGGACTAAGTGTTTCCATTTGGAAGAGTTGCCTTTCCTGTTTGATGCATTATTGAATTTAGACCTTTATTTATTTTACCAGAACTCATGCCTTGTCCCTTTCAGTAGATTATTTCCAAAGCAGTTTGGGATATGCTCCACATTTAGATTATTTTGATTTTTTCATTATTACAGGCAATAAGGTTGCTAATACCTGTGGAGCATTATTCTTGCAAAAATCCATGTCGTTTTTTTAAAGAGTGAATCATAAGCCACAGCACTGACCAGTTAAGGGGTTTCATTCAATTGAAGTTTTTGGTATATATTGTACACTGTCCTTTTAGAAAGTTTGTTCACGCTTTTCATCCTACAAGCTGTGTTTGAAAATGTTGATTTCCTTACTCCATCACCAAACCCAATACGGTATTATTTTTACATTCTTAGTTAATTTTCAATCACTCATACGGATATGCTCCGCAAAGTGTAGGAAGCTCATCTTTGAAACAACTCGTAGAAATGATGGCAGGTTACTGTTCAGATCAAGAATAAGAAGGAATGGAGAGTTCCACCCCTTAAACATAAGCCATGTTAGCAAGGGTTAGCAGAGAGAAAGCAGGATTACTTTAATTAACTTTGTATTTGTTTACTCCACTAACTTGAATAATCTTTAATTTTGGAAGATTTTAACCAATATAGGGGGAAGTTGAGGTTCTGTTTCAAATGAGTCGATGACTATAGTTTCAAATAGATTATACCTTAGAGTAAAAGAAAAAAAGGAAGCCCTAGAAGTTTGGAGCCTTGCGAGCATTTCAAAGGACATGAGCATTTCTTCTAATACGAGAAAGATACTATTTCCAAGAGATGAAATTTATTCTCTGCAATTCACGGGGTCATCTTTAGGATCAGCTTGCATGATAGATTGGGAAAGAGATTTCAACTCACATTCACAAATCGGTGCCTCCTCATTCCACACGACAGTATTGCCTGAGAGGACGCAATCAGCAGATGCTGAACCGATGAGTCGATACCTAAAGGCAACAAATGAAAAATAATTATGCTGTACACATTCCCTCAACTTCTTTATAGCATGCATAGGTGTCAGTTCTGACAGACTGCTGTCTGGGAGAAGTTCCAGAACTAGCCTAAACATTGCTTATTTTATCTGATTTTTTCTTAGTTTTTTCCTTTCTTTTACTATCGAAAGAGATATTTCCTTTCTAATTCCTCATGACACACACTGATTTTTTTCTCTCTAGGCTTTGTTGTGGCCCCTGCCAGGCACCAAAACAAAACACCATATTTGTCTACCTGTTTGATAACTTTTGGTTTAATTTCTTTTATTTTCTCCCATGTTATTATTTCCATCTGTGGTGGTTTGGGGGCTATGTGCCCCAGAAAACATGTTCTTCATTTCAATCCCTACCTGTGGGTGGTGCCCCATTGTACATAGGACCTTTTGATGAGGCTGCTTCAGTTAAGGTGCGGCCCAACTCAGTCAGGATGGGTCTTAATCCTCTTCCTGGTTTCCTCGTTAAGCAGAATAAAATTCAGACCCAGAGAAAGCCACTGGAAGGCTTCAGAAGTCAATGGAACCAGAAAAGCAGGCGAGACCACCATGGGCATTGCCAGATGACAGAAAAAACCAGACTCAGAATGCCACAGTCTTCTGGGAGAAAGCACTGAATGGATGAAGCCTTGATTTTGGACTTTTCCTAACCTCAAAACCACGAGTTAAAAAAAATCCTATTATTTAAGCCAATCCATAGTATGGTATTTGTTTTAGCCACCAGGAAGGTGAAACACCATCTCTTTTTTTCCCTTTCACTCATTTGCATTTTCCTGATATACATAGATAATTATGCATTGTGACTGCTTATGTCATCTTTCTTTCGGCATGTGCCTTGTAAATACCATAAGATTTGATGCTTTCAATCCTATTTAGAAGCCTTTATTTTTCAACAGAGATTTTATTATTATTATTATTTATTTATTTTATTTCTTTTCCCCATCCCTCAAGAGACTTTGCCAATACTTTTTGATTATCTGCTTAAAATACTCTAGGATGTACCCAGGCATTATATTAATATATACAGGATTAAATGACCTCTTATTCTGGGCTCCCTGGATTTCAGTTGTTCAAAAGAGCCTATACAGATGGTTGAGTTAGATTATGTGCTACAGAAAATCTCATTTCTAGACTGGTAGTTAGTTTCAGGTGTCAACTTGGCCAGGTAAAGGTGTCTAGTTCTGTTGCTGTGGCCATGAGCCATTGGCATGTGAAGCTCATCTGTCGCTGATTGCTTCTGCAGCCAGCTAGGGGAAATGCCTGCTGCAATGAATGATGTTTGATTTAATTGGCTGGATGTTTAAATGAGCGAGCTTAACACAGCACAGCCTATGCAGCTCAGCATACCTCATCTCAGCAGTCTCAGCTCAGCCCAGACCTCTGGAGTTGCAGAAAGGAATCACCCCAGGGAAAGTTGTTGTAACCCACAAGCCTGAAGAGAAGGCCAGCAGAGATCCCTTTGTGCATTCCCGTGTAAGAGAGAACCTCAGATGAAAGTTAGCTGCCCTTCCTCTGAAGAGTTATATATTTTTAACTAAATAAATCCCCTTTCATTAAAAACCAATCCATCTCTGGTGTGTTGCACCTGGCAGCTTTGGCAGACTAAAACACAGTCCAAATAAATTTTTCTTTCTTTGGTCTCAAAGAGTATGTGGGATTCTAAAATACAGACACTGTCTTCCTTACCCCTGTGTTGTGAATTACTTTAACCCCAACTCTTTCAACAGAGTTTAAAACTCATACTTAACTGAAATAAATGGTATGTTTGATCTTGTTTTCGTCACCATCATTCCTTAGACCACTTCTTTCATTTATTTCATAATGTCCAGTGATTAAAATGTGGCAATGAATACAGCTGCATCTGCCCCAAATGTGCCAGGGCTTATTTATGGCAGTAGAGAGAGACACACATTCCTTGCTATTCACTTTTTGTTCCTCTCTTTTGGTTTAGCTCTTTTAGTTGTCCTTGGAATTTGGAAAATATATATCCTATTTTTGTTTCCTCAGAAATTTCATTCCATGTATGTGTGTGTTCAACATACATGCAGACATATGAAATTGCTTTTTTTTTCCAGATTTAGTGTCAAAAAATATACACTCTACCGATCTCATATGTAATATAAATCTAGCCTATTTTATTTACTGTATCCCATTTTTTAGTTTTATATATTCTATGACCTTAGAGATTATTCTTCTATTGTGATTATATTGCCAAATTTCATTTTGAAAAATTAGTTTTGCCATTGTATTTAGTTTCATAACTTTATTTAAAAAAATAATGGCCATGAATTTTTTTTAAACTAATGTCTTTGATCCCCAGACCATGTACCCCCCCAAACAAAAACAAAAACAAAACAAACAAAACTAGTGTCTTTCCTCATTGGTATTTCTTTTGTATTTTTAAACTCTTTTAAAATTACTTCTGCATCATCTGAGTTTCTCTGTCTTTCCCCAGGAACCATACCTAAGTGATGTTATTTCGGGGACCTTGCTTTAATGTACTGGTGGAGCCTTGTCATGTGAATATCTTGGCTCATTGGAAATGCTATTTTCTGTAATTTAGTGTTGAGAAGGAGAGATAGGATATCCAAATAAATAATTTCTTTTCTGGTATTATATTTTATTAATTTTGTTTCTGGATGATGGAATTTTTTTTTCCTATCCCTGAAATACAGAAATTTCTCTATGATGGCAAAGCCTTGTTCATTTTACCTTCTGTAATTTTTTGTTACATGTATTTTGAAGTATAATGCTGTCTTGCATAAATCTTCTCTTTCTCTCTCTCTGTTTATTTTTTAATGAATTCTGGAAGAATTTGGTAAATTCTACTTCTTACTTTTTGCTTTAATATTCTGCAATCTGCAATACGACTGTCATAGTTTTTTTTTTTTACAATTATGCTTTTTTATCCATATGCAAACTTTCCTGATGAATGGTTTCACAGATGTAGCATACACCTCGATTTTTAAAAAATATGAACAAAAAGTTTTTCTAAAAGTTTTCCCTATGTCCTGGCGGTAACTCTGTTTTGTAAGAGAAACTTCCTTCTGCTATGTTTTCCAGATTGGTCTCTTTCATATTCATTTCTTGTTACATCATAAATTCAATGCTTTCTCAGTTTTTTTTACTCTTGAGAAGTTTATTCTTATTTAGTAATGTAAGATGAAAAGGGTACAGAGAATTTAGAGAATGCATTTTTAAAATGCTTAGGCAACAAGAGAAAAGAAGACTTTAAACTCATTCTAATTTTACCTAGTTAGGTTGTAGGTACTATGGTTTGTGAGGTTTAGGGTGGGAAACACACAGGGACCTCAAGTGTCTTTTCAGTATTTTATGTAGCAGCCCAAATTTAGCTCATCATCTCTAACTGGCCAATTTGCTCATGTTTATAGGAAGATTGAGGCAGGGCCTTCACTGTGTGCTGAGTGAGGGTGGAACCTCTCCCTGCTCTGTGAGAACACTATGCAGAACGTTTTCAAAGGAGGCTGTTACCATTAAGATTTGTTCTCTCAAACAGCTGCTTCATGGCCCTCCTTTTCCCCCAGCAATGTCTACTCTGGATTGGGGCTGTTTGTGGGGTTTGACTACACTCTTCCCTCCACCTTGAACCTCAATTGATTTTCTTCCTTGGTGGGCCATTCCTTCCCATCTGGTCAATGCTTCACTTTTCTTGGATGCACTATCCTGGTTTCCAGCAATGGCACAGATTTTTTCTTAATCTTATCATACCTTTGTTTATTTCACTTGGGAACTAAATGCCAATGTTCAAACCCTTTAAAAGTAGGTAGCAACAGCCTAGATCTCCTTTCTGAGATGTGGATAGAAGGTTGTGGGACTCATGAATCAAGAGATGTTGCTGCCAACTCACCCTATATTACAAGAATAATTAATTGTAGATCCAAGCTGGACACCTGTGTTTATTTTCACCATGCCATTGATGGGGTCTGGAGGAATTCCACATGATTTACCTATGGGAAAGAAACAATTGTGGAGTCAGGTAAAGTAATCTGATCTTTGGGGAGTGCATGAGGTCCTGACCTGTCCTGACCCAACTGCAACTCCTGAAAAGCATGTACAGCTGTGGTGGTTTCAAGATTTTTCCACCTTGAATAATATCACCAGACAGCTTCAGGATCAGTTATCTGCTAAGCACCTCTTTAAAAAGACCTTTCCTCCAATCTATTTCATCTCCACTTTGCATCTGTCATCAAAAGGTAATGGTCAAGGGGGTTCATTGATAGTTCAATGGTAGAATTCTCACCTGCCGTGCAGGAGACCTGGGCACAGTTCCGGGCCCATTCACCAACACCAACACCCTCCCGCCAAAAAAGTGAACAAAATTCCCTGTGCTATATGTATCACATACCTGCCTCTATTTATGTGTATAGATATAGAAATGCATATATGTAGGGAGACATATAAAAAAAGTGTAATGTGTTGAGAAAGGGTTGTGGGAAGCTGGTGAAGTAGGTTGCTCCAGGACTCAGTTTTCCAACAAAATAACTATTAAACAGGTAAGAACTGTCTGAAACAACCATTTTGAAAATCTGGAGCCCAGAAGAACTCTGTACGGTATTCAGGAAACAGCAGGAGGAAGAGGCTGGTAATATAACAGTAAATAAGAATGAATTGCTTTCTCTCACAGCAGCTGCTGGTGCCTATCCCCCACTCTCTCCTCAGGCTGTCCTGGTGTCCAACCCTTGATGAGTTCACTGGTGACAGAAATCCCCTTCTCCAAGACCAGAGGTAGACAAGGCCAATTACTGATCACAGATTTTGATTAGTGAATTCAGATTACTGGGGGCCCATCTGTGAAGGCAGCTATTGTTTCAATCCATCTAGGAAAAAGGTGTTGGAAGCCATTGTTTCAACCCTCCCCTGACAAGCACAGTGGTGGTGGAGACTTAAAAACACTGTATCTCCTCAGGGCTGTGGGGGACAGTTAGTTGAAGGGATGCATTTGCTAGGCAGGTCAGGAACGCTCAGGAGCCATTTGAGAAGCTCTTGGCACCCTTTCTGATCACCTCCCCAAGGGACTTTGGAGCCAGTCTGTGCCTCCTTTGTTGGTCTCTGGCCTTGCCTTGGCTGGGAAAGACTGACTTGGGAAAGTCCTTTCTGCCATGTCCCTTAGCCCAGAAATTGCCATCATGTCTCAAAGCAAAAGCAGCTTGAGACAACAAAAGGAGTATAAGAAATTATAGAGGTAGACAGGCCAGGGCAAAGGTCTACCAGCTTCAAAAAGAGGAAGGTCTGTCTCCTGGGAAAGAGGGGGGAAAACCAAACCCCTGTAAATAGGGGAACTCCTAAACAACTAATAAGCAAAACCCAAGGACAAGACAGATGACCAGAAAGACAGGGAAAACCCTGCACACAATATTCACTTTGGACAGACCTTGCAGATAGGACGGCTGAAGTTCAAGAAAATCTCGGTCTTATCGCCAGCTGGTTGCAAAATCAAGAAATAGACAGCTCAGGGAATAAATTCCAAAGTTAACATCTTAAAATATTAAAATATACAGTGTGCAACAAAATATTGTAAGATAGACTAAGAAACAAGAAATGATGGTCCATCCAAAAGGAAGAGGACAAAATCTAAACAAAGCCTTTTGCAAAAGATCTTAAAAAACGCTCCAGGAGTTGAAGGAAAATACAGACAAACCATGATAGGATATAAGGAAAACAATGAATGTGCAATATGAGTCCTATTATAGAGATAGAAATTTAAAAATGAGTTGAAGACCACAATAACTAAATGAAAAACACCCAGGAGGGTTTCAAGAGCAGATGGAACTGGAAGAAGCAAGAACAGGTAAACATGAAGACAAGACACTTGAAATGTGTCATTCTGAGGAGCAGAAAGAGAAAAAGAAATATTAAAAGTGAAAATAGCCTAATTCACCTCAGGGATACAATCAAGCTCACCAATATATGCATTACGGGGGTCCCAGAAGGAGAGGAAAGAAAGAAAGGGGCAGAAGAAATATTCAAGGAATTAATGATAGAGAACTTCAAAAACTTAGCAAAAGATGTGAATATGCACATCCAAGACATCCAGTGAATACCAAATAGGATAAACATGAAGAAAAATACAACACATCATATATTGATCATACTGTTGAATGCAAAAGAAAAGGAGAGAGTTCTTAAAGCTGTAAGACAAAACGATGATTATATCCAAGGAATTCCCGATAGACTGTGAGTTCCAGCTTCTCATCAGAAACTATGGGACAAGAAGGGAGTGGGTCAAAATAATTGAACTGTTGAAAGAAAACAATTACCAAGCAAGAAGTTTATATTTGGGGAGACTTTCTTTGAAAAAATGAGGACAAGAATAAGACATTCCCAGATAAAAAACTTGAAAGGGTTATTCATCATTAGACCAGCCCTACAAGTAATGCTAAAGGGAGTTCTTCAGACTGCAAGGAAAGAGCATTAGACAGTGGTTCAATGTGGTACAAAGAAATAAAGGTCTGCGGTGAAGGTAACCATTTGGGTAGTTATCAATGCCAGTATTATTGTAGTGTATTGTTAGGTATGTAACTCTGTTCTTACTTCCTGCAGGGACTAAAAGGCAAATGCACAAAAAGTAATGACAAATCTGTATTTTTGGATATAAAATATAAAAAGATGTAAATGGTAACAAGTACAAAAAAAAAAAGGCGGGGAACAGGGTATATGTGTATGAAAGGAAAAGTATATGTGCATGCTATTGAAGTTAAGTTGGTATCAACTCAAATACGATCGTTATATATTTAGGATGTTAAATATTAATGTCATGGTAACCACAAGGAAAATAGATGAAAAATAAAGAGAAGGCACTCAATATGGGGCAACAAAGAAATAAACAAAAAAGTAAGCATTAATGGAAGAATTGAGGGAAAAAAACAGTATGACTCACAAAGACTAAATAGCAAAATGACAGAAGGGGTCGATTCAACAAGATGTAACAATTATAATATATATGCATCCAACAGCAGAGCCCCAAAATATGTAAAGCAAATACTGATAGATCTGAAGGGAGAAATTGATGATTCTATACTAGGAGACTTTAACCTACCACCCTGAGTAATAGATAGAACACCTGGTTGAGAAGACCAATAAGGAATCCCAAGACTTGAATGATACTCTAAACCAACTAGACCCAACAGACATGTATAGAACACATCACCCAGCAAAAACAGAATACACCTTCTTTTCAACTGCACATGGATGACTCTCCAGGATAGCCTGCAATGGAATGAATCTAGAACCAATATCAGAGAGAAATGGAAAATTCACAACTAGGGGAAATTAAGCAACATACTCTTAAATAACTAAAAGGTTAACAGGAAATCACAAGCAAATTTAGGAAATATTTTAAGATGAATTAAAATGAAAATACAACATTCCAAAACTTAGGGGATGCAGTGAAGACAGTACTGAAAGGGAAATTTATACTCCAAATGCTTACATTATGTGCTGGTTTGAAAGTATTTTGTACCCCAGAAAAGCCATGTTTTAATCTTGATTCAATCTTGTGGGGGTAGACGTTTCTTTTAATCCTGATTCAATATCATAGGTTGGAAACTTTTGATATGACTCCATCCATTCCAGGTGGGTCTTTTAAGCCTCAAACTAATTAAATTAAACATCACTCAGTGTGGAAGGCACTAGAATGGCTGCTATCAAAAGAAAAAAAATAAAAATAATAAAATAAAAAAATAGAAAATAATAAGGGTTGGATAGGATGTGGAGAAATAGGGACACTCATTCTTTATCATTGGCAATATAAAATGGTGCACCTGCTTTGGAAAACGATTTGGCTGTTCCCCAGAAAGCAAAGTTTAGAGCTGCCATATGATGCAACAATCCCACTACTTGGTTTATGCCCAAAATAATTGAAAGCAGGGACTCGAACAGATATATGCTCACCGGTGCTCATAGTGGCACTACTCACAATTTCCAAAAGATGGAAGCGACCCAAGTGTCCATAAACCAATGAATGGATAAATAAAATGTGGTATATACATACAACGGAATATTATTCAACTGTAAAAAAGGAATGAAGTCCTGATGCATGTGAAAACATGGATAAAATTTGAAAACATCATGTTGAGTCAAATAAATCAGACACCAAAGGGCAAATATTGTATGATCTCATTGATTTGAAATAATTAGAATAAACACACCTATAAAGTCAGAATCTAGAATATATGTTACCAGGGTACAGCATGGGGATAAGGAATATGAAGTTAAGAATTAACACGTACAGAATTCCTATTTGGAATGGTAGAAATGTTTTGGCAATAGATGATTGTGATGGTAGCACTACATTGTGAATGCAGTTAACATCATTGAAATACATTTCTGAATGTGACTAAGAGGGAAATGTTAGATTGTATATATAGTAGAAGAATAAAAATTTTTAAAAATCCATAGAACTACCTACACAAACAGTGGACCCAAAGTTAAACCATGTAGTTTAGTTAATGGTACAGTTATAAAACTATGTTATCCTCTATTGTAACAATGCAAAGTGTTGGCGGTGGCATGATGTATGAAAATCCTGTATTTTACGTGATTATTCTGTAAACCAAAAACTTTTAAAATAAAGGTGCAAAGGCCATTTATGACCTTCTATCTTACCCGTATATTTCAAAGTTCTCAAAACCAGGGGTTTTCTTCCCACATAGTTGTTCACAGAGTTTATATCTGTTCACAATTTTTTTTTCTTCCTAAGTCATTCATTATATACTTGTAGTTATTGAAGGAAGAGCCCTCCAGGGACTAGAGACTTTCCCACACATACATTTTAAACAGTCATTCTCATGAAATGAACATTTCAAACAATAATCAAGGATGTCCTGTGATACCAACTCTTATATTTACCTCCTGAACACTATTTATCAAACATAAGTTCCTTATCTCCAAATTTTGAAAGAATTGAATAAGATCCTACAAATGCTTTCACATGTTGACACAGAAATGCTTTAATGCAGGCTTACTCACGTTTACAGACACTGCCAGCACTTGACCAGACCAGATTTTCTAGACATGTGATAGAGAACGATCTCTTGATGTACCCAGGGAGGCATTCATACTTTAAAGATGTCCCAGTGGGAAACTTAGTCTCGTTGGTTTGGCTTTTTAGCTTAGCAAATGGAATATGATTTGGGGTGTCACAGTAACCTAGAGGCCAAGAAATTAGGAACATCAGAGTTAAAAAAAAAAATACCCAATGTCCTTTCCCTGTCTCTTTCTCTTGTTAGATTTGATGCCAGAACAAAATAAATTTTTTACTATGCAAAAATAATTTCTTTCCTTAGATGCCACCTTGGGGGTGAGGGGATTTCCATTAGCATATGCCCATTAGCAAATATACTCTCCGGCAGATGATTTTGCTATCTGGTCTTTCTGCTTGTATAATTCATTGGAACGATAGCTCCAATTCAATCTCTCTCTATTTTAAGGAGCTAGAAAGTGTGCCTATGACCAGTTTCCATCTTTCACACCTGGTCTCCCTGTGCTTCAGTGCATCAAAACTCCAAAGGAAGGGTGGGTAATAGTGGCTCAGTGGCAGAGTTCTCGCCTGCCATGCCGGAGACCAGGGTTTGATTCCTGGTGCCTGCCCATGTTAAAAAAAAACACAAAAAACCTCCAAAGGAAGGCTCACGAGTGTATGTGAAGAACTCAAGATTTTCTTTGGCACTGGGCAACAGCCACCACTTTCCTTAGTTTCATTCCTAAGCCAGCCATTTCAAAACGAGGAGAAAACAAATACCCATCTCCTTAAAACAAAAACAAACATAAACTAACTACAGTCCTCATTATTAGAAAACATTGTTGAATCAAGTTCTGGCTTCAATTCCATGCCCTTATGACCTATTAGGTTCAAGGAGTAAAAACTCAATTTGCATTCAAACAATATAAAATCGGAAAAATATATACACTTGCAAAAGTAGAAGTTATTTCCATTTAGTTTTGGCAATACTTTCTCTTTAAGCTTCCATTTCATGTATCTTCCACTTCCTTTCTAATTATCTGCCAAATAGTAAAGGCGATACTGGAGGTAATTCTGCACCCAGAGAATATTCCATAGAAAGATTTGCAAACCAATTTCTCGAATCTTGACATAATTGACTTTTCTAAATATAAAAACTTGATTTATATTTTTAAGATTTTTTTCACAGGAAATTTATCCATTTTTATTGCCTGTTTCCTTTATATCTTAGAGTTTGAATTTTGCCTCTACTTCAAAGCGTTCATATCATGACTAAAGTTACTATCACCAAATAACACCTGAATATGGTTGGAGGTCTCTGGACTAAAATCTAGCAGATAGAATTAGGGCTGTAGTTTCAAAACAAGGTTGTGATGAAAAGAAATCATTGAATGTAGGAGAAGACTGCTTCTCTCTGCTGAGTCAATAGGTCTGGACTGTTTCTGTGTTTGTAAAGAGGACATTGACAATTCTGATGTGCACGCTAAGTTGAAGCCATGGTAAAAGCCAGAAAAACTAACACGTGGGCATTCTTTTCCCTTGAGAATTGCTCTTCTCTCTCATAGTTCCTCAGTGATCATCGTGTTATGTCAGGACTATCATCTCTTCTACCATCTGTTTTCTGCTTTCTGTTGCTTCCCTATGGAAGGGTAGCTTAGGAAGGTAGATGTCTTAAGAAACCTCCAGACCTTATAAATAAACAGTCCTTTGTTCTGCACATTTTGCCTTGAGTTCATATTGCTTTGCCTTTTCTTTCCACCAAAGTGGGATAAAATTTGTGTGAAGTTAAGGGGCATGTCATCCCTATTTTAATTTAGAAATTAGCCCACGAAGGCTAAGGGAATCTTTGTGGTTTGTCTACAATGAAGCCCAATTTTCAAGAAGAATACAAGGTCATTCTCTGGCTAAATATGTAATTTATGTCAATTTTGCTAGGCTTTGTTCTTTGCTGGTCTGTGCTTCCATCCAAAATCTGTGGAAATAGAATAATTTATAATAACTAAGCTCCATAGGTATTTATTTTTTAATTCCTATGCTTTGCAAATATTTTCCTACTTTTTATAATTAATGACCTTTGCACCACCACCCCCACTGCCTCCTTTTCTTTTTACCCCTTCATCAGCAAAGGTCATCAGAATCTTTTATGTTGATGTTAAAGGCAATTTTTACTAGTTTGGGATTTTAATTGTGTCGACTGCACAAATAAACACCACAATGCAATTACAGAAATATGGAGAGTCTGGTTCTGATATGCGGAACTGATTTGGGATGTGAGGTATTGTGTCCTAACCTGGAAGTCCACAGCGAGGGGCAGGGCTGCTCCAAATCCCGTTCCCTTGACCATCACTTGTGCAGCGGATGGTACGCTCCCCAATGAGGATGAAGGTCATCCCTACATCTGGGTGGAGGTCACATGAGTACGTGACTTCTTTTCCAAAGGGAAAGACTTCCAGCATTGTTCCTGTATGTCTTCCATTACTTACAGTCGGAGGACTTGGGCAAAAGATTTCTGGAAAGAAGGTGAGAGCACTAAGTTCCACTGAAGGAGATTTCACCAGAGGAATTTTTTACAATATAGGGTGCTGTGATTGGTGCTACTTAAAAAACCCTAAGGAGCGGACAGTGTAAATGCATCAGGGCTCTGATGGAATGGGCTAAGTGAGTGAAATGAATTCTCAATCAAAGGATACTGCACAAATACAAAAGAAATTTGTGTATCCTGAAACCTTCAGTAGTTAAATCATTTGGCTGATAAAAACTTATGCTTTTAATTAATACAATTTCAAAGAAAAAAATAACCATTTTGTAATATATTTCATTCATTTATTCAATTTATATTAGTTGAGCATTTATTTTATTTCAGCCATTCATTGGAGCCCTGGAAATATAGTGATAAGCAGCATAGATAAAGTCTTTGTCCTCCAAGAAACTTACATTCTAGAGAAATATTTCTAAAATTTATTCCATGTATACTGGTTACCTTAAATAGATGAATCGTTTTCTTGATAACATTGATAATGATCATTGATATCAATCTTAACAATACTGCTATCACAATAAATTGAAACAAAAATAGGTTATCATAAAAACTCTAAACAGATTCAGAAAATTTTGCTTTTCAAAATATCTGGACCTGTTTATGGTTTATTTTCTGTCTTTACTTTCCATCAGGCTTCAAATTGTTACTTCTTTCTGATATCAGCTGTGGTTTAGAATAGTCCTTTTCTCACTTCCAACTGGCATTTCTGATGAAGTTGGGGATTTGGAAGAAGTTACTTCAACTGGCAAGAATTGTGTAAAATAAGGGACTGCTTGGATAGTCCAAGCAGTGACATTTCTAGTGCAGAATAACATGGAAGCAATTTATCAAGTTCCGTCAAGGACTATCGTGTTAATTGGATAGCAGAGTTCTATATACAAGTTAAGTTTCTTATCAAGTTTTAATATAAAAAGCATCACAAGATGTCTGAGTAGATTTTAGCAACATAACCATTTTAATAAAATTTGGTTGTATTAGAAAATATGTTTTCCAGTCTTTAGGTTTACTGATGAAGCAAAGTCCTATCTTCTATTGTGGAAAATACAAATAGGTAGACTAGGAGAAATCAGTAGTGACTCTATACATATTAGATATATTTATAAAATCTGCTTATTAATTTCTGATTCTGTCAGCATCATTTGTTTAGCTGCATGTTTTGAGAGTTTTTGGAGATTTAAACTGCCTATTCTATCTAATACTACTTTCTTCTTTATCTTCATGTCTGCATTTATACTGGTTTATTATCTCCACAGCATTTGATTTGTTTCATGTCCATCTTCTATTTGAATATAAAAAACATGGAGACAAGATATTAGCCCAACTTGTTCACTGCTGTATCTCCAGCACCTAAAATAACATCAGGCACATAGTATGTGCTCAATAAATAATTGCTGATTGAATGAATGCATATTTAATATTTATCAAATAAATAGAAAAATTATAGAGTGGTTATACATTGAGTGCAGAACAAAAATCAAAAAGAAAAAAAGAAAGGAAGGGAAGAAAGGGACAAAGAAAGGAAGGAAGGAGGGAAGAAGGAAAGTGGAAGAAAAATTTATCAAAGCTTCACATTATTTAATCTCTCAACCTAAAGACAAACTACCACAGGACATAACAAATTACAGACCCTGACCTGATGGGTCCCAAAACACATGATTCACACGCGGATTCATAATAAAGTACTATTACAATTAGCATTTCGAGATCAACAACTCAGATTAAACAACAGAAGAATCACAAAAAGAGAGACCATGAGTCAAAATACTAAACAGATTAAGGGGAGATATTGGACTCGAACTGTTATTCAAATAGTATTGAAATGTGATTCCTTCTACTCACGTTCACAGACAGGAACACTGCTGTTCCAAAGGGTTTCCATTCCAACCGAGACACAATGACTGACAGAACTGCCTTTTAATCGGAAACTAAAGAAAAAAATTTTAGGTGAGCTGCTTCAGCCACAATATCATTTAGTTCATAATTTGAGACCCATAAAAATCTCAGTGTTTTGAGGAACTGAAACCAGCAGGTGGCAATAGTGCTTGAGGTCACATCATTCTGAAAAAAAATCACAGCCTCTGGTGAGGGGTAATGTAGACTGGCAGAACGCTGTAAACGAACACAAACAGTCTCAGCTTGAGCTAAAGAAGGCAGCACTGGCAGAGCTACCATCTCCTTGACCCAAACCAAGAGAAGCGAATCTCTCACCGATCGTTTATGCATCGTCTTCACTGGAAACCCGGTCTTCTAATGCAACATCCTCCTAAGTCTGACTGTAGAGCAAGAAAGTTTGCTCCCAAGTGGATTTGAAAAGCAGAGAGTATCTGGCAGGAGAACAGAAATTTGTTCTTTTTGCCTCTCTATGTGTGATGGCTTTAAAGGAGCGTGTTGAGCTACTAAAGAGTGAAGTTGAATAATTTAGGGGAAAACGAAGGCAAACAAGAGGACTTTGGATGAAACCATCCAGAATTCTCAGCATATGGCATCCTGATGGCCTCTCACACCTCGTTGGTCCTTAACGGCTGCTAGTATTGGAGACTGTCAAGGATCCTTCAGAAACTTCAGGATCATTTGCTTGTTGCCCATCCTTGTTATCTTACACAAAGAGTCTTGCACACCTCAAAGATCATTGGTTTAAATAAACAAGATTTTAACTAAAACATTCATACCAGCCAATTGCATAGCCCATTCCTAATTAGATGATACATAATTGGATAAAAAGTGTTTATTCTTATTGTTTCACTCTTATTACAAATTTCACTATTGATTGTTTAAAAGATCTCCTGAAACAATTCATGAATAATCCTAGCTATTTATAAACTTTGTTACGTTTCAGATTTTTCAGGGACTCTTCAAATTACCCTGAATTCTTTCTGCTGGCAAAATATAATTTATCCTTTCACTTAATATATCACCTATATATTCATGACACGTAGTGCAGTTGACTTTGAACCTACCATTTAATATGTCCTAGTCTTTCCTTCATATATGATGTTATTAATTCCACCTGTTCTGTTTTCTTATTTCCCATACACACTCCCAAAAGATAATCTCCTTGATTATTATTATTTTTCTTTAACCATACCAGACTCCCCAGTTGGATAAGCTCATAATCCCAATTTCAGTGTGCAATGAGCCAGGTAAACTCACACTCACCCTTCATCACAAACAAAGGACACTTTTGCCCCAAGCTGGAGATTAGAAGGAGAAAGCACACGGCCATTAGGGAACTGTTCCGGGAAGAAGTCACATGATTTCACTGGAGGCAAAAACAAAACAGAAGGCATCATGCTTGCATTTGAAGAATAAAGACACAAGATACAAATTTCAAGTTAGATGAAAGTTCTAGGCACCTTGACATCTGGGGGCCGCAGGGCTCCAGTCTCCCTGGGCTGTACAGTGCAGAGAAGCAGCTCCTCTGATGTCATAGCTGGGCTCACAGCTGTAGAAGACTTCCTGCCCAGGGAAAAAGTTGTCCTTGTCGCTTGGGGTATGTTTACCGTGTAGGATTTCTGGAGGTGGCTGACACACTGGGGAAAGAGGACCAAAGTACTATTAATTGTGGAAAAATGACTTTCCTCAATGCTAAACTGGCCAGAGGAATCTCAGTATAGGGTCTATACGTAAGAAAAATAGCCTCTATTATTGATGAGAAAACTGAACGGAGAGAGAAAGGGAAGCATCTTGCCAATAGTCATATAGCTGGGACATTGCAGAAATGTGACTGGAACTGAGGTGTCCTCAGTTTTTTCATTTGATTTCATCTAAAACAAATTCTTAAAGTTCATCTAAAACAAGTTCCTTCTAGAATGTTTTCCTTATCTTTCCTTATCACCCAGTACACAATCATTAGGACTGATGAATTCTTATGCCTTTATATTTACTTTTTAGAAAGGCATCACCAATGTACAGTTCTACCTTTTAGGCAATAAGGACTGCCAGCACCCAAGTCTCATCTGATGGATTCCCCAACACCTGTCACACTCTGGGGTGCAACAAACAGACTACATACATCTATTCTCAATTCCTTTCAATCTCTCTCTCAGTGACCACCTGGCATGGGTTGGTGGAGAGATGAGTCACCTCTTTACATTCTATATAGCAAGATACTCTTTAGTCATTCATTTCATTCCAGTGAGATGGGCAACCAAATGAAATCTTCTAAAAATCTGATAATCATCATATAATGAGAGTCCATACTGCATATTGTAACTTAGTCTTTGGCTATTACTTTATAAAGTTGGTTTCAGGGAATCATAACTCATTTGACTCCTAACTAAATTATATAAAACTGTAGTAAATTGAAAAATCATTTGTGTTTCACTTTTAGCAACTCAGTATCCCTCTCAGGTTATCAGTTTTCTTGATTATAAAATGGGGGAGTTAAACAAGAATAAATGACCCCTTTAAGGATGTTGTAAATACTATGATGCTATAATATCTATTTTCAGGGCTCCTCACCCATTGTCTCTCTTGACTAATAAGTGCACTGTGATGGGATATTTAAGTGTGTTGCTGGTTAAATTTCTGCTGACTCCCAGCTTCACCCTTCTGTAATCTCCAATGCTGATAGGGCTGGAAGGCTACAAACTACAATTCTTTGTTGTTCTTGCCAGCCGGGTTCTGGCTATGTTCTGCCAAATCAAAAGTCAAGAAGGTGACAAGAGCTGTTCTATTTCTAAAAGCACCTCAGGTAGTGGCAGTGTTGGCAGCAGCCAACTTCAATTCTAGCAATGTCAGTGACTCTGGCTCCAACAATGTCAGCTGCAGATGGCAGTGGTGATGGCTGCAGCGGCATTAGGAGCAGTTGAGGATGTGCACGTCGGAGACAGGGACTGGCAGTGTTAGCAGTGACTATAGATTCCTATGCTCAGTAGTCACAGCCCTCTCTGGTCTCTGGTATCATTGCCTTCTTCCTTTTGCTCCTCCTGCCTTCCATCTTTCTAAACTATTACTGCATGAAGCCCATCACTTCTGGAAATATCTACAGTGCTTTTTATTTCGTGACTGGACACTGACAAGAGCCATGGCTTTGGAGGCAGATAGGCCTGGGTTCCATCTTCAGTCTGCAACTTAGAAGCTGTTTAATCTTGAACAGGTTACCTAACTTCTCTAAGTCTCAAGTTTCTCTGTAAAAATGGATAAGAATAGTAACTATCTCATAAATTTATTTTCAGGATTAAATGCCTGCAAAGCTTTTAACATATCACCTTACTAGAGAAATCACCTACTATGTATTAGCAATGATTATGCTCATGGATAACTGATAGATGACAGAGGCAGTGCTATGTTCATCTTTCCTTGCCCACATTTAGCTTTGCTTCTCAATTTGCACACATATGCACACCCATGCCCACAAATGGACACCTTGATTTCATGTTCCTTCCCATGGAAATCTACTCACACACACAGCCCACCACACATCCTTCCCCCAAAGCAAACGCTGACCTCCTGACCCACCAGCCACTCCCAGTTTGTGAGCTCCACCAAAGCCTCAGGCACACTCACCCCTGGAGCAGCTGGGCAGCTCTGGCTCCCATCTGTTTTGGGCCTGGCATTGCACACTGCTGGGTCCTTTCATGACAAAGCCGGGCTGACATCTAAATCTCACCGTTTCTTTTAAGGAAAATAAGCTTTTATTCTCAGATACCATCATCCCATTTTCAACAATTGGAGGCGTGCATTTATTAGGTATAATACACTGAGGGGGAGGGCCACTCCACACGCCAACATAATCATCTGTGCTGGTGCAATATATGGATGGCTCGCCCACGAGCTCAAACAGCTTCTCCCTTCTGGCTCCCAGATTGCAGCGATAGGTCACCGCCGTTCCGTATTGAAAATGGTCTCTGTTGGTACCAAAGAAATCTCCATTGGCGATCGCTGGGGGTGGCATACAAGGAATAGCTGAGAAAAGGGAGAGCATGTTACATAACAGTGTATTTAAACAACAAGGGGAAAGAATCCAATGAGTCACTAAACTGCAAGTATTTTTATATCCATTATTTACTTGTAATCTTTGCTAATATGCAGAATGGTTTTTAAAAAGTTGGGCATATATACATTATATATAATATACAAATACGCCCATTTTTATGCGCAATATAGCTTATATTCTACCTTCAGTGCTTATATTATTTCCTGTAAATATACATTCATTAATACAATACACATTCTTTTCATTTCAAATAGCTCTTTTATCATATTATAATAACATTGTTTACACTTTCCCCTACTCTTTTCCATTCATTTCTCATTATTAACTGAGTATAGATTCTTAGAAAATGAAAATCATATGCTAAAAGAAAAACTGTTAGAGAAGATACAAATACATAGTTTTAGGAACTAGAAATGGAGTATAGTCACACATGTATGAGAATATTTATGAAATTGATATCTACTGCATGTTAAGTATTTTGAAAGTCTAGATGACATGAATGGAAATATAAATTACCAATGTTCAATTAAGAAGATACAGAAAGCTAGAATGAGACAAGAAAGTTGTAAAAAAATTAGTTTACAGTTGTTATAAAGAAAATTTCACAAATAAGTTCTATCAAACTTTCAAGTTACAGATACTTTCAAATGTAATTTCAAAACGTGTAAAAGATAGAATGCTTACCAACTCATTTTATCTATCCCTACCAGTGTTCAACTTTATACTGGTAGTCCTAGCCAGTTTAGTAAATTAAGAAAAATGGAAATTAGAAGGATTTATAATTACAGGGTGGTTTTGTACAGTGTTCAAGGGGACTTAAGGTCATTTACCAGAGTTTGGATATTAAAAAATATGTAGGATTAGTGATAGAAATGAAAATATAGATCTAGATCTAGATCTAGATCTAGATGTTTCAATAAAATGAAATCTTGCCACACAAGCTGTTTTGTCATCTGATTTTTTCATATAAAATATATATAAATTATATAAACATCTTTATGTATCAAGTGCTTCTCTTTGATATTTGTGTGTGTGTGTGTGTGGCTAAATAACTTTTCAATGCATAGATGTACTTCTAATGCTGCATGGTTATTTTTATGTTTCTTAGGAATGTTTTTTTATCTGTTGCATGGGCAGGTACCGGGAAGTGAACCTGGATCACCAGCATGGCAGACGAGAACTCTGCCTGCTGAGCTACCGAGGCCCGCCCCTTAGGAATTCTTTAGAGTCATTTTCAACATGTTTCTTTCCTTCCAATAGATTATTTCCAAACCACGTCTGAGACGTGTATACATTTAGATTATTTGAACATTTTTACTATTATAAAGAAAGTTGCAACAAAAACTTTATAGTAAACACCTTGCAAAAACATGCATTTATTTTCTAAGTATAAATTCAAAGATTTGGGTCAAAATATATGCCCATTTGTGAGGTTCATAGTACATAGTGCCATTCAATAGGGGTTGTTTTTCACTTTCATGAGCTGTAAGTCATTCCTCCACAGCTTCACTAATCTTGGAGAGTATCACTTTTAAATATTTTCATTACTTTGCCAAGTAGAATGCTTGTTATCCTGGCGATGGTAGAACCAACATAATTCCAAGTAAACTGAAGTTAAAATAAGATTGAAAGGCTTTCATGAATTTAAGTGCCCTGGTTCAGGAAAGGCATATCCTGGGATAACAAAGAAATTAAGGAAACAGCTGCTGGGAATATTATGTATACATTTTTTAGAACATTGCAGATCTTTAGCTATCTGAAGGAGAAATTCACAAAAGGAATTCAATCCAGAATTTCATAATTCCAAGGGCAATTTAGGATCTGTTGAAAAGGTAATAGGAAGTAATATTTCAACTTACTCTCACAAATAGGTGCTTCGTTATCCCAGGTGACAGTATTGTCTGAGAGGATGCATGAAATAGAGGAGGGACCAAGAAGTCGGTAACTGGAGGCAAAGAACAAGGAAAGATTACATTCTAAATACACAGTTACTCTCCCCATTTAATTAGCTACTTCCAAGAGATTACAACCTTGGAGAACGCAGAAGGACAATTTCCACTTGGCAAAGCCACTATTACTTTTCCAAATGTCATGTCCTTCTTTGGACTTGCTGAGTTTCTTTATACCTTCATTTTTCTTTATTTATTATTAAAAAAATTTTTTTTATTACAATCATTCCATTCTACATATATAATCAGTAATTCATAATATCATCACATAGTTTCATATTCATCATCATGATCATTTCTTAGAACATTTGCATCAGTTCAGAAAAAGAAATAAAAGGACAACAGAAAAAAATTCATACATACCATACCCCTTACCCCTCCCTTTCATTGATCACTAGCATTTCAAGCTAAATTTATTTTAACATTTGTTCCCCCTATTATTTATTTTTATTCCATTTGTTTTACTCGTCTGCTGCTAAGGTAGATAAAGGAAGCATCAGACACAAGGTTTTCACAATCACGCAGTCACATTGTGAAAGCTATATCATTATTCAATCATCCTCAAGAAACATGGCTACTGGAACACAGCTCTACATTTTCAGGCAGTTCCCTCCAGCCTCTCCATTTCTTGACTAACAAGGTGATATCTATTTAATGCATAAGAATAACCTCCAGGATAACCTCTTGACTCTGTTTGGAATCTCTCAGCCATTGACACTTTATTTTGTCTCATTTCGCTCTTCCCCCTTTTGGTCTAGAAGGTTTTCTCAATTCCTTAATGCTGAGTCCCAGCTCATTCTAGGATTTCTGTTACACATTGCCAGGAAAGGTTCACTCCCCTCGGAGTCATGTCCCTTGTAGAGAGGGGGAGGGCAGTGAGTTTCCCTGTTGTGTCGGCTGGAGAGAGAGGACACATCCTAGCAACAAAAGAGGTTCTCTTGGGGGTGACTCTTAGGCCTAATTTTAAGTATGCCTTCATTTAAAAAAAACTTTTTTTATTGTATAATATAACATATATACAAAGCAAAGAAAGATAAAAGCAATATTTTTCAAAGCACTCTTCAACAATTAGCTATGGATAGCTCCCAGAGTTTGTCATGGGCTACCATACCATCATCTCAGATTTTTCCTTCTAGCTGTTCCAGAATATAGGAGGCTGAAAGAATAAATATTTTTATCATTATAATTGACTTTTTTGTGTGGAAAATAACATATACAAAAAGAGCAATAAATTTCAAAGCACAGCACAACAATTAGCTGGAGAACAGATTTCAGGGTTTGGTATGGGTTACAATTCCACAATTTTAGGTTCTTACTTCTAGTTGTTCTAAGATACTGGAGACTAAAAGAAATACCAATTTAATGATTCAGCAATCATATTCGTTTGTTAAACCCTACCTTCTCTGTATAATGCTACTATCACTTTTGATCTTTCTATCCCACTCTGTATGAGTATTTGGGCTATGGCCATTCTAACTTTTTCATGTTGGAAGAGGCTATCAATAACATGGGGTAGGGAGATGAAACTATCTGATGTTCTGGAGAGGCTGGGCCCTCTAGCTTTAAGGACTTATCTGGTGCAGGTACCCATCTGGAGGTTGTAGTTTCTGGAAAGTTATCCTAGTGTATGGAACCTTTGTAGAATCTTATATATTGCCCTAGGTGTCCTTTAGGATTGGCAGGAATGGTTTTGGTTAGGGTTTGGCAAGTTATGATAAGTAGCAATGTCTAACTGAAGTTTGCATAACAGTGACCTCCAGAGTAGCCTCTTGACACTATTTGAACTCTATCAGCCACTGATAACTTATTTGTTACACTTCTTTTCCTTCTTTTGGTCAGAATGACATTGTTGATCCCACAGTGCCAGAGCCAGGCTTATCTCTGGGAGTCATCTTCCACACTGTCAGGGAGAGTTTCACCCCTGGATGTCACACCCCATGTCGGGGGGAGGGCAATGGTTTCACTTGCAGAGTTTGGTTAGAGAGAGTAAGGCTGCATCTGAGCCACAAAAGAGGTCCTCCAGAAGTAACTCTTAGGCATAACTATAGGTAGGCTATTTCTCTGCTACATACATAAGCTTCACAAGAGCAAGCCTCAAGATCAAGGGCTTGGCCTATTAATTTGTTATCAAACATTAGGGACACCCAAATGGTAAAGTTTAATAGTTCCATAGTATTTCTCCCATACCTCAAGAGACTCTGCCAGTACTTTTTAATTATCTGCTTAATATATTCTGGGATGTATCCAGGAATCACATTAAGTTATATAGGATTAAAGGCCCTCATTCTTATTCTGGGCTCCCTGTTTCAATTGTTCATATGAGCTATCCAGATAGGTTGAGTTAGACTATGTGCTGCAGGAAATTTATGTCTGAACAAAATAAGCCTTTCCTCCGTTGGTCTCAAAGAGAAAGTGATGTTCTAAAATACAGACAATGCCTTCCTTACCCCTTCGTATTAAATTACCTGATTTGCTTCATTCTTATCTCTGAATACCAGGTTATACATATATAATACAGCTTCTCAAAACCCAGAAATAATAATTACCATGCCAGTCTAAATGTGACTGCTACAAGAGCTTACAATCTGGGCCCATTATATTTTAAAAGCATTTTCTAAATGAGACCATACAATAATTGCTCCTGTTTCTGGTTTATTTTGTTTCACCAAACGCCCCAAAGCATTATTCACAATGTTGCATGCCTCACAACTTTGTTCCTTTTGTAGCAGCACAATACTGGATCATATGCATACATCATTGTTTGCCAATGTAAGTCTTCACCAGTGCATCTTTCAGTCATTTGCATTCATTAGTCATCATGTATAACGCCCCAAATCCACAGTCTATCAACGCTCTCAATTTTAGATAGTTTCATTGTTCCCAAGAGACAGATAACCAATAAGCACACCCTCGCCAAATAGGAAACCTAAACCTCCCCTTAATTCCTGTCCCTCACCCCCAACACTCCTGGCGTTGCTGTGGTACTACCAATGTTTCCTGTTAAACACACCCTATGGCATGCAATTGCAGATTTTAACCTAAGCCCTGAACTTAAACATTTTTGGTACAAGAATCACACCTTTGAAGTAGTTCATGCTAGAACTTATTTGTGCATGCAGTGTTAATCAGTGGAATACATGGGTCTATACAACCCCTTTCAATCATTTTCACCTTCAATATGGTAACATTACTTATAGACCCACTAGTGAAGCACCTTCACTTCTATCTTTTCTCTTACATTTGAGTTCAATCGCATTAGCTAACCATTCACCCATCTCTAGCATCTATGTATCTCTAAGTCCCCTGTATTAATATTATGAGCCTCCAATTTCACCTTTACCATGGTCATAAAAGTGGAATCATACAGTATCTATCCTTTTGTATCTTGCTTATTTCACTCACATTATGTCCTCAATGCTCATCCAACTTGTCAGGTGCTTCAGGACCATTTACTCTTACTGCTGCATAGTATTCCGTCATATGTATATATCACATTTTGTTAATCCACTTGAGTATTGATGGGCACTTGGATTGTTTGGATCTTTTGGCTCTTGTGAATAACGCTGCTATGAACATTGGTGTGCAAATGTTTGTGTCACTGCTTTCAGTACTTCTGGGTATATATCATGTAGTACTATTGCCGGGTCATAGGGCAACTCGATATTTACTTTTCTAAGGAACTGCCAAACTGTCTTCCACAGGGGCTGTACCATTATACAGTCCCACTAAAAGTGCATAAGTGTCCCAATTCCTCCATATCCTTTCCAACATTTGTAGTTTCCTGTTTATTTAATAGCAGCCATTCTTAGAGGTGTGAGGTGGTATCTCATTGTAGTCTTGATTTGCATTTCCCTTATACCTAATGAAAATGATTGTCTCTTCAAGTGCTTTTGAGCCATCTGTATTTGCTCTTCAGAAAAATGCCTATTCACATCTTTAGCCCATTTAAAATTGGGTTGTTTGTTCTTTTGGTGCAGTTTTTTTTTTATTAATTAAAAAAAATTAACTAAAAAACATTTAGAAATCATTCCATTCTACATATGCAATCAGTAATTCTTAATATCATCACATAGATGTATGATCATCATTTCTTAGTACATTTGCATCGATTTAGAAAAAGAAATAGCAAGACAACAGAAAAAGAAATAAAATGATAATATAGAGAAAAAATAAAAATACAAAATACAAAAAATATATATAAAAAACAAACAAACAAACAAAAAAAGCTATAACTCAGATGCAGCTTCATTCAGTGTTTTAACATAATTACATTACAATTAGGTAGTATTGTGCTGCCCATTTCTGAGTTTTTGTATCTAGTCCTGTTGCACAGTCTGTTTGTTCTTTTACTGTTGAGTTTTATGATTTCTTTATGTATTAAGGATATCAAACCTTTTTCTGATGTGTGATTTCCCAATATTTTCTCCCTTTGAGTTGGCTGCCTCTTCACCTTTTGACAAAGTCTTTTGAGGGGCAAAAGCATTTGATTTTGAGGAGTTCCCATATATCTATTTTTCTTTTGTTGCTTGTGCTTTGGGTGGAAAGTTTAGGAAGCATCTCCTATTACTAAGGAGATACTACATTTTCTTCTAGAAGATTTATGGTACTAATTCTTATATTTAGGTGTTTGATCCATTTTGAGTTAATTTTTGTATAGGGTTTGAGGTAAGGGTTCTCTTTCATTCTTTTGGCTATTGATATCCAGTTTTTCCATGCCCATTTACTGAAAAGACTATTTTCTCCAAATTCTGTGGTTTGGGGGCCTTGTCAAAAATCAGTTGATCATAAATTTGGTGGTCTATTTCTGCATTCTCAATTCAATTCCCTTGGTCAATACTTCTGTCTTTGTGCCAGCACCATGCTGTTTTAACTATTGTGGCTTCATAAGTTTTAAAATCGGGAAGTGTTAATCCTCCCACGTCATTCTTCTTTTTAGGATGCTTATAGCTATTCAGAGTCTCTTTCCCTTCCAGATGAATTTGGTAACTAGCTTGTCCAAGTCTTCAAAGTAGGCTGTTGGAATTTTGATTGGTACCGCATTGAATTTGGTTAGAACTGATATCTTAACCATATTTAACCTACTTATCCATGAGTAGGGAAGGCCCTTCCGTCTATTTAGATCTTTGATTTCTTTTAGCAATGTTATGTAGTCTTCTGTGTATAAGTCCTTAACTATTTCCCTAGTTAAGTTCATTCCTAGGTGCTTGTTTCTTTTAGTTACTATTTTGAATGGAATTTTTTCCTTAATTTACTCCTCATATCATTGCTTGTGTATGGAAATGTTACTGATTTTTGCATATTAATTTTATATCCTGCCACCTGGCTGAATTTGTCTATTAGCTCAAGTAACTTTGGGGTAGATTTCTCAGGATTTTCCAAGTACAGTATCATATCATCTGCAAGTAATGAAAATTTTACCTCTTTCTTTCCAATTTGGATGCCTTTTAGTTCTTTTTCCTGCCTGAGTGCTCTAGCTAGAACTTCTAGTACAATGCTTAATAACAGTGGTGACAGAGGGCATCCTTGCCTCTTTCCTGATCTGTATTTGCAGGACGGATGTGGAGCAGGATGCGGGGCATGAGGTGGAACACAACAGTACAGTGATGCGTTGCAGCACAGGTATAGGCACAGGTTGGGGACACCACGATGGTGCCTGTGAGTATGGGTGTGGGTTGCAGGGTTGTGACATATAATGCTGTCTATTCACTTTTGCTAGCTACAGGACCTGTAGTGCTCCCTTTGTTTCATTCCTGATATTGGTGATTTGTGCTTTCTCTCTGTTTATGTTTGTCAGTCCTGCCAGATGTTTATCAATTTTATTGACTCTTTTTTCCAAAGAAACAGATTTTGGTTTTATTGTTTTTTGGTATAGTTTTCTCATTTTCAGTGTCATTGAACTCTGCTCTCATCTTTATTATTTCTTACCTTCTATTTTCTTTTTTTCCCCTCTTTTCTTTTATTTTATAGCCCACTTAAGGTAGAACATAGATTATTGATTTGAGAACTTTCTTCTTTTGTTATGTAAACATGCAGTACTATAAATTTTCTTTTCAGCATGCTTTAACTGCAACGCATATATTTTGATATGTTGTATTCTTTATTTTCATTCACTTCTATGAATTTTTAAGATTTCCTCTCTGATCAATGAATATTTAGAAGTGTATTATTTAACTTCCACCTGTTCAAAACTTTTCCTATTTTCTTCATGTTATTGATTTCTAATTTGATTTCAATATAATTGGAGAACACACACTTTATGATTTCAATTTGTTTAAATTTTCCAGGTTTGTTTTATGACCTAGGATATGGTGGATCTTGGTGAATGTTCCATACACACTTGAGAAGAATGTGAATTCTACTGCTGTGGTGTAGATGTTCTATAAATGTCAACTACAAGGGTTGATGGTGATGCTCAGTTCTTCTCTATCTGCCAATTTGCTGTCTAGAGGTTCTAGCAATTGCTGAGAGTGAGATACTGAATTTCCCAACTATAACTGTGGATTTAACTACTTCTCCTTTCAGCTTTATCAGACTTTGTGTCATGTATTTTGAAGCTCTGCTGTTTGGTGCATACAAATTTTATCTTATCAGTCCACCAAGAAGATACAGTGAACTTATCTTCTTGTTAGGTTGGTATTTTTGTCATTATAGAATATCTTTCATTGTACCTAGTAATTTTCTTTGCTCTGAAGTCTACTTTGCCTGATATTCATATCATCCTACCTGTTTTTTTATGTTAATTTTTAGTATTAACATTTTTTCCCTATCCTTTTACTTTTGGTGAACGTATTTATGCTGCCGTGTTTGAAATAAGTTTCTTGTAGACAGCATATCATTAGGTCATTTTTTAAAAGTCTATTCTTCCAATTTCTGTTTTTTAATTGGTGTATTTAGACCATTACATATAAAGTAATCATTTGTTAGGGCTTAATTCTACTGTTTTATTACTTGTTTTTTGTTGGTTTCCTTTGTTTCTCATTCTTTTGCTTCTCTTTTCTTGTTTTCCTGTGGGTTATTTGAATGAGATTTCCTCTTGTTTTGTTTAAACCATTTAAGCTTTATATAATTTTTGCTAGTGGTTGCTCTAGATATTTCCATACACATAAATAATTTATCACAGCCTACTGGTATCAGTGCTGTACCATTTTGAGTGAGGTATTGAAATCTTACCTCCATTTAGGCTCCTTTATTTCCCTGCTTTAAAAATAAAATTGTTGGGTGGGCCACGTGGCTCAGTGGCAAGAACGCTTGCCTGCTATGCCAGAGGACCCGGGTTCGATTCCCATTGCCTGCCCATGTAAAAAATAAAAATAAATAAAAAAAATAAAATTGTTTCAACTATTTCCTCAAAATACACTTAGCACCACAAAACTGATGTTTGTTACAATTTCTTCCACAACCATAAAATATGACTTAAGAAAGTCAGGAGGAGAAAGATAATCTAAAACATTAGCCCATTCTATCTATTTTTTATTTCCTAAGTGAAGTTCCAAGCCTTCTTCTGTTACTGTTTCCTTTCTGTTTACAGAGTATCCTTTAACTGTTTTTTTAAGGATATGTGTACTAACAACAGATTCTATTAGTTTATTTTATCTGAGAATGTCTTTATTTCTCTTCATTGCTGAAAGAATGGATAGATTTTATTATGTCCTTAAGTTCACTGATTCTATCTTCTGTCATCTCCACTCTACTCTTGAGCCAATCCAGTGACTTTTTTTTTTAATTTTAAAAAACTTTTTACATGGGCAGGCACCGGGAATTGAACCCGGGTCTCTGGCATGCAGGTGAGAACTCTGCCTGCTGAGCCACAGTGGCCTGCTCAATCCAGTGACTTTTTTTTTTCTGTGTATTTTTTTAAATTAATTTTTTTAATTAAAAAAAATAACAACAAACAGACACAAACATTCTTAACTTATGATCATTCCATTCTACATATGTAATCAGTAATGCACAATATCATCACATAGCCAATCCAGTGACTTTTTAATTTTGTATGTTCTATTTTTCAGGTCTATAATTTCCATTTGTTTCTTGCAGTTGTCCAGCTGTGCTTGAGAATAGGCAATTACTTTTATTATGGGATTTTTAGACTAGATCATTTAGCCTTGACTTAAAGTCATGTTCTCCAGTCATCTCTCTTGGCAATAAAGACATATATTTTGTGTTCTACCCATCTGATTCCTCAGTTGGTCCAGGAATCAGGTGGTGAAGTGATACATTATTTATAGAAATCTAATAAACCAAAAAAATATATTATGAACAATTTAAAAATTTTTATTGGCAGAATAATAATTCCACCACACAAATGGATCGTAATTTACATAAATAATTCCCTATTGTTGAATAGTAAGATGCTTTCCAATTTATTATACTTTTGTGTTTAGATCTAAAGGGCTTCATAAGAGAAAACTTGGATGAGTATAGAATATTTTAGGGCAGAAACAATGTGAATTAGTGTTGAATGTTAGGGGAAAATATTTCTACTCCATTCATGATATTTCCTTCTATCCTGTGTTCAGTTCAAACCAAAAATCTTGGAATCATCCTGACTCTTTTTTTTTTCCAGACTCAACATCTGGTCCTTCCACAAATCCTGGCATCTCCACCATTAAAATATATCTTGAATGCAGTCAGTTTTCACCACTCTCACACTAGCCCAGGGTTTCCCAATCTCAGCACTATTAACATTTTGGACTGGATAGTTTTTTGTTGTGGGGAAGATATCCTGTGCATTGTAGGATGCTTTGCAGCATGCCTGGCCTCTATCCTAGATGCCAGTAGCATCTTCCAGTTGTGACAAGCAAAAGTATCTCCAAAGATTGCCCAATGTTCTCTAGGGGCTGTATCATCCCAAGTTGAGAACCACTGCTTAGCTTTGGTCAGGGCCATCTCTTACCTGGACAAAACAAGGCCTTTTGCCTTGTTTCATTTGCCCTTTAACAACTGATCTTTCATATGACAGCTAAAGCAATTCGGTAAAAATGTAAATCAGATCACATTGCTCTCTTGCTTAAAACAGAATAAATTTTGAAGTCCTTGTTGTGGTCTGCATAGCCTTCCATGACCTGGCACTGGCTACCCTTCGGATCACTTTTCCTATCATTTTCTTCTCTTCACTCACTCTTCTGTTGATGCACTGGTCTCTTTACTGAACCTTCTGAACTAAGAATATTCCTCCAACTAGACTTTTGCGCTTCTGTTCTCTTCCTCCAGAGAGTCTCCTGGCTCAGTCCCTCATACTGTACAGGTCTCCAAACTTTATTCCCTAGAGTTATGTTCTCTAATTACTCTCTATATAATAACACCTCCATTGCCCCCATATAACTCTATATAAACATATACAACACAAATATATAAATGCATAAATTAATATTGTTTCTTAGATCCAGTGTACTTTTGAATATATTTACAAATTCAGATTTATAATGTTTTCTTAGATCCTTATGTATAGAGGGAGGTAAATGCTGTGATTAAATTTGAATTTTTAAAGTGTACAAGTTCAGATTTCCAGGGTAAGCTCTAAATGAATAGAAATAGAGGCTATAATTTCCAAACTAGTAGAGGAAAAGTGTAATCAGAATATAAAACATAATCAACACAAAAGAAGTATAGAGAATGTGAAAAACAGTACAAATAAAAATAAAAACAGTACAAATATAAAGTACAAAATAAGATGGTATGATTTATTTTAAAGTATTAGTAATTGCATTAAAACTAAATAGATTAAATTCTAGTTATAAGGAAAACATTGTCAGACTGGATTAAAAAATCCAACTACAAGCTGTTTTTTAAGAGACTCATCTCAAGCATAATGATACAGCAAGGTAAAAAGTAAAAAGATGGAAAAAGTTACAGTATGCAAATAATAATCAAAACAAAGCAATGTGGTTATACTATTGGCTTTAAGTCTATATCGAGTAGACTTTAAGCTAAAAAGCATTAATAGAGAAAAAGAAAAACCCTGCATAATGATAAAAGTTTTAATACTCTAAAAAGATACACAAGTATCAAACATGTATGTACCTAATCATATAGCCTCAAACATACAAAACGAAAGTGGACAAAAATGAAAGGAGAAGTTGACAACATTGTTTCTATAAGAGTTGATACTCCAAGTCAGTTTTAGTTTGAGTGTGATTTCACTCAAGTGCTGAATGTATAATAATTTCAAGCACACATTTATGAAAACTAGTCCCGTACTATATCATAAAGGACGTTTCAAATAATTGGCATCATAGAGAACACATTCTCTAACCACAAGATAATTAGTTCAAAATTCAATAATAAGAAAAGATGGGAAAAACTTCATCTATCTGAAAATTTACAATACTATTTAGAATAAAATTTTAAAAAATCACCAAGAAATTGGGAAAAAAATTAGAACAATAGTAATAAAAATATGGTGGTTCAAGTTTTATGGGATGAATTTAATAGAAATTTAGAGGATAATTCATAACCTTAATTGCTTTTATTAAAGAAGTATGAAAGCTAAAAGTTAATGAGTAAGGGGAACTAGAGCCCAGAAAAAGCAGATGGAAGAAAACAGTAAAGAGCAGAAATGAATACAGCAGAAAATAAACATAGAATAGAGAAGATAAACTAAGCCCAAGATGTTTTTTAAAGTGACTTCTACAATTGACAAATTTCTGATGAAATGGATTAAGAAAAAAAGGCAAGACACAAAGTATAATAGTAACAAAGAAAAAGGGTCTTAACTGTAGAGACAGAAAAATAATTTTATGCACTAATTCTGAAAACTTATGTGGAAAATTCCTAGAATAATATAAAACTTGGTTTATAAAGAAAGAGAAAAAGTTAACCATTTTATAATCATCAAATATTCATATCATTTATTTAAAACTTTTCCCAAAAAGAAAATACAGATTCAGGTGTTTTTACATGTGCATTTTAGCAAATAATACAGGAACATATGATTACAGTCTTGCCAATTTCTTCTTTCATTTTTGTCCACTTTCGTTTTGTATGTTTGAGGCTATATGATTAGGTACACACATATTTAATACTTGTGTATCTTTTTAGAGTATTAAAACTTTTATCATTATTCACGGTTGTTTTTTATTTCTATTAATGCTTTTTAGCTTAAAGTCTACTTGATATAGACTTAAAGCCAATAATAGAACCACATTGTTTTATTTTGATTATTACAAAATGGAATATAATAGAATGGAAAATATGAGAGTGCTTTGTGTAGTAAGGATAAGTACTTTGTGACATGTTAAACATATTTTAGTTGAGTTATAATTCACAGACCATAAAATTCACCCTTTTAAAGTGAATAATTCAAAGGTTTTGGTATTTACATCAAGTTTTTGCAACCATCATCATCTAATTGCTGAATATTTCATCATCTCCAAAAGGAACCCAGACCCATTACAGTTACTCCCCATTCCCTCCTATCTCAACCCCTGGAAATCATGTACTTTTTGCCTCTATAAATTTGCCTTGGCATTTATACGAATGAAATCACACAATACTTTTTGTGTCTGTCTTAGCATGATGTTTTCGAGGCTTATCCATGTTGTAGCATGTATCAATACTTCATTTCTTCTTTTATGATCAAATAATATTCCATTATATGAATATACCACGTTATGATTATCCATTCATTGGTTGATAGATATTAGGTTATTTCTACTTTCTTGGCTATTATGAATAATGCTGTTATAGAATTTGTATATATGTTTTTTGCAATGGACATATGTTTTCAGTTTTCTTGGGTACATACTTAGGGTGAAATTGCTTGGTCATACGGCAATTCTGTGGTTGACTTTTTGAGGAACTGTCAACGTGTTTTCTGCAGTAGCTGCACCACTTTACATTCTCATCAGTAGTCTATGAGGGCTCCAATTTCTCCACATCCTCATGAACACTTTTTCTGGTCTGTTTTTTAGCTTATAGCCATCCTAGTGGGTGTGAAGTGGTATCTCATTGTGGTTTTGATTTACATTTTCTACTATGATGTGCAGCATCTTTTCATGTGACTATTTGCCATTTGTATATTTCTTTTTGGAGAAATGTCTATGTAAATCCTTTGCACATTTTTAGTGGGTTATTTGTCTTTTCATTATTGAAAAGAGTTTTTATGTATTCTGGATACTATAGATCCTTATCAGATCTATGAATTGCAAATAGTTTTCCCTGTTCTGTGGAGTGTCTTCTCACTTTCTTGACAGTGTCCTTTGAAGTGCAAAAGCTTTTAATTTTGACAAAATCCAATTTATCTATTTTTCCTTTGGTGGCCTGTGCTTTTGGTGCTATATCTAGGAATCCACTGCATAATACAAGGTCACAAAGATTTACACCTGTTTTCTTCTAAGAGTTTTTTTTTTTTTTTTTTAAGTTTTAGCCTTACATTTTGGTCTTTGATCCATTTTGAGTTGATATTTGTATATGGTCAGGTAGTGGTCCCACATCAATCTATTACATATGGCTATCCAGTCGTGCCAGAACCACTTGTTGAAAAGACTGCTCTTCCCCCCATTGAATTATCTTGGCACTCTAGCCAAATATTTAACTGGCAATAAGTGTATGGGTATATTTCTGTATTCTCAATTTGATTCCATTAACCTGTGTATCAGTCCTTATGCCAGTACCACATAACTCTGATTATTGTAGTCTTGCAGAAAGTTGTGAAAATGGGGAATTATTTTGCAAGTTATTGTTTGGCTATTCTGGGCCTCTTATCTCTACATATACTTTTAGGATGAGTTTGCCAATTTCTGCAAAAGGATAAGGGGATATTGGATTTTGATTGCGATTGTACTGAATCTGTCTATCAATTTGCGGAGTATTGCTATCTTAACAATATTACGTCTTCTAGTTCATGAATACAGAATATCCTTCCATTTATTTAGGTTTTCTTTAATTTTATTTTAATGATGTTTTATAGTTTTCAACATACGAGTGTTGAATTTCTTTGATTAAATTAATTCCTAAGTATTTCATTGCTTTTGATACTATTATAGGTGGATTTTTTTTCTCAAGTGTTTTTGGATGTTTACTGGTAGTGTATAAAATGCAATTCAATTTTGAATACTGATTTTGTATCCTACAACCTTGCTGATCTCTTTTATTAGCTCCAATAGCTTTATTGCGTGTGTGCATTCCTTAGACTTTTCCATATGTAAGATTATGTCATCTGTAAATAGACATAGTTGTATTTCTTCCTATCTTGACACCCTTTATATCCTTTACTTGCCTAATTGCCTTATTAGAACCATGGAGTATAATGTTGAATAGAAGCGGAAAAAGCTTTTGTGCCACTTCTAAGTTACACAAGTATGCATATGATGTATGTATTTGGTGTTTAAGTGTATATGTGTGCATATGCTTAAAAATGTATCTTAGCTGTAGGTGATGGTAAAATAAAGTTTGAAAACCATTGTCCTAGAGAAACATTTGCACACATGCACTAGAAAACATATATAAGCATGTTTATATTAGGAATGCTTGTGGTAGCAAAAACAAGAGTGCAAAACAAACTAGAAACAATCGAAATATCAAACAACAGAAGAACAAATAAATAAACTGTAGCACATTTATACAAAGGAATGCCATTCATAAGTTGGAAAGTAATTAACTGCAACCACATGGATGAATGTCATAAGCAAAATAGTAAAATGAAAAAGCAATTGCAGAAAGTACATATAATACCATGTCATTTATATGCAGTTCCAAAACATGTAAAGCCATAAGTATTGGATTAGGACTATGTGTGGGAAAAAATGGTAAAGAAATGCACGGGCACGAAAAGCACCAAATTCAGGAGGGTGGTTGCTTGTGGAGGAGGCAGGGAATAGAAATTAGGAGGGATGCACAAGATGTTTCAAAGGTACTAGTAATGCTTTTAAAGGTGCTGGTGTTACACTGGAGTTCCTCTTATTGTTATTTTCGTTTTTTACAGGTTATTATTTTGTAAGTACTGCAAGTAAGCAATACTTAATAAAAATATAGCAAAAGTAAAGCTATAAAGTGCTTCTTATATACGTACTTCTTTCCTAGATTGGTTGTCTCCCTCCAAAATAAACCAGGAATAAGCCCCACAGCAAAATTCCTGTGATGCTTGCACTTTGCCCATTACACTCAGGAGAGGTGCCGTGGCAATTAAGACGTGCCTGCTCACCACATCTGCTCCATGACCCCAAACAACAACATGTTTCTCAATTCTCTCCCAACCACCATCTCCAGATCTCATTGCTTCGACATTTGGATATTTATTTGCATGGGTCTACTTGTGTTTTGTATCATTTTGCTTCTTTGGAGAGCTGCTCCTTCCCATCTAGTGAATACCTCACTTGGTTTAGATGTATTAATTTGGCATGGCCCCTTATTTCCTAGTTTTCAGTATGGAAAAATGTTTTTTCTATTTTTAAAAATTTGGTTAGTCTTTCAAGGGGAGTTAAATGTCTGAATTCAAGCCACCATCTCTACTAGAAATGTTACTGCTATTTTTTAATGAGTAGGTAGTCTAGCTCTTCTTTCTAAGACTATGGCTTAGAAATTGGTATTATGACTCTAGAATTGAGATCCTAAACAACGCAACTTCCAACTCACCCTTCATTACAAACATAATTAACAGTTGATCCAAACTGGACGCCTGTGTTTACATGTACCATGCCATTTGTGGGTTCTGCAGGAGTTCCACATGATTTACCTACGGGAAAGAAGCAGAATATTGGGACTGTGTGTATAATACTCTGAACTCCTGTTGCTGAATAAAATACCAATCTAACAATGGCTTACAGAATGCAACTCTAGTTCTCATGACTCTGCAGAACGTGCCACCTTGAGGAAGCTCACTAGACTGCCGCAGGATTAGCTACCTATTCCCACATCCCAAAAGACCTCCCCTCAAGATCTGTCCCATCCTCACTTTATGTTTCCTGGGAAAAGGAAAATTTCATTTATTTCTGAAGTGCTAAAATCTGTAATTCAACAAGTGTAACTCAAAGTTCTCTAAACCTTGGAATTTCTCCCTACCACATTATTCAAATGTACTTTTTTTTTTTTTTTTGTCCTGAGTCATTTATTACTCAACTTTGGTCACTGAAGCCTTCTAGCGAATGGTGAATCCTGCTTTGTGAACTTGTAATCAAGATGTCAAGAACTCAAAGCAGTAAGACTATAGGATCTGCAAGAATAACTTTTACATGGATTCTACACCTTGGCAAATTTTTAAGTCTTTTTAGTTCCAAAATTTCAACAATTTGAATCAGATCCTACAGATGTGTGACTGACACAGAGAACCTCCGACTTTAGAAGTACTCACGTTTGCAGAAGTTTTCGGCACTTGACCAGATAGAGCTTTTTAGGCAGATGATAGAGAACGACCTACTGATGTACCCAGGGCGGCATTCATACTTCAGAGATGTCCCAATGGGAAACTCAGACTCACCGGTCACACTGGTAGGCTTGGCAAATGAAAATTCTGATGGGGCCTTGCATTGACCTGAAAACCAAAACCACAGCACCACCAGAGTTAAGTGCTTCCCCACTTCCTCTTTCTTTCCAAAATACTTCATAGATGTGATTACGGATAAGACCAAAGAAGGGAAAGGACACTTTAATAATGGCAAAAGGAGTGTAGCTAGTTTATAAATCAGCTTTATATCAGCATCTACTCATAAAAATGTTCTTGCTTCTTTGAAGACTATTAAGCAATATCTGGTCTTTCACTGAAGGGGAAACTTCACTTCATAGTTTCAAAGTTCAGTCAATGAGGAGATGACTGTGCTCAGGTTCACCCATCCCATCCTTATTTACTGCTCTCCAGGATATCAGGATACACTCATGCACTTCACCACCCATCTTCACTCTTAGGGTTCCATCCAGACCTAACAGGCTTATGTGAGAAGACTTTACAAGCTGCCTCTCGGGCCCTTGATAGCAGTGGCCTCTGTTATAAGTGTGTTGCCAAGTCAATCATTTCAGCACAAGGGCAAAACAAAGACCCAACAACTAAAGCTGCACTTCCCTTGCTGGAAGTACCTATTTTCTGATGCATTTATGGAATTAAATACTAGACTCAGTTACTTCCTCTTAAATCCTAGTAAGTTTAAGTGAAAGGAATAAATATACCCTTTAGAGTCCAGTAATGTGTAATTAAGAAAAAATATTTGTTGGGAAAATATCATTTTACTTTGGTTTAGAAAAATTTTCTGTTTTGTTTATTCTACCTACATTTCCCACTAACTTATTTAAATTATGGAGGGTGGATTGAGGTCAGAGGTCATCAATTTTATTAGTCTTTAAGGAACCATATTTTAGCTTTATTGATTTTGCTATTATCTTTATCTTTATATTCCCGAGTTTACTTTGCTGTTTTTTTTTAATTATTATTACTTGAAATGATTACCCAGAGTGGCATTCATACTTCAAAGATGTCTCAGTGGAAAACTCAGACTCATCATTCACATTTGTATGTTATTTTTTTTTTCAACTTTTTGTATTGTATAAAATAAAGCTCATTAATTTATTTTAAGCATAAATTTAGCTGCATTCCACAAATTTTGATGTCATATTTTCATTTGTTTCATTTTAAAATAATTTATAATTGCCATAATGATTTCTCCATTGTCTCACGGTTATTTAGAAGTATTTTGCATAAATTACAAAAACTTGTGAATTTTTTAGTTGTATATTTATTATGTGTTTCTAGATTAATTTTACTGTGCTTATGAATATATTCTATAAGATCTTAAACTTTTGAAATTGGGTGAGGCTTTTTTTTTAATTTTTAATTTTTTTTTTCTTCTTTTACTTTGGGTGAAGCTTATTTTATGGAACAGCATATGGTCAACCATGTAACTATATTGTATGTACTTATAAAAAATGTATGTACTACAGTTGTTGAGTGCAGTATTCTGTCTATGCCAGTGAAGGGTGGTTTGTTAATCACATTTGTTCTAATCATCTAGATACTTACTAATTTGGGGGAGTCTGTTTATTCTGCTAGATACTGAAAGAGTTGTGCTAAAATATACTATTTGATTAAACATTTTCTTATTTCTTCTTCTAATTCTGTAAATATCTTGCCTTTTTATTTCGAGGTTTTGTTATTAGGCTCATACAAACTTAAATTTATTTATTTTAGGGTAGATTGATCCTTTTATCATTTTAAAATATATCTCTCTATCTCTAGTAATGAATCTTGCCTTAAATTCTACTTTGTCTACTTTATTTGTACAGCAGATAAAAAACAAATAGTAAGATAGTAGATTTAATCCCCAATATGTCAATAATTATATCAAATGTAAACACATAATGAAAATTTTAAGACAAAGACTGTTATAGTGCAATATTTGCCAAAATAGCTTTCTTTTGGTTAGATTTTACATGATATCCTTTCCAGAATTTTATATACATCCATTCTGTTTCAGTGCGTGTATATATATATACACATATATATATACACACACATGCTTTCCTTTTTGCCTGCACCATATAGTTTTTAATATTATTATTATTAATTTTTTCTTTTTAATCTTTATTGTGGTTGACATTATGTACAACACAACACTTCCTATTTCAACCATTTTCAATTATACAATTCAGTAGTGTTAATCCCATTCACAATATGGGGCTACCATCACCACCATTCATTAAAAAACTTTTTCACAACCCCAAACATAAGTGTCTCCTTTTTTTCTTAAACTTTTTTTTATTGTATAGCATAACATATACACGAAGCAAGGAAATAAAAAAGCAACAGTTTTCAAAGTATTCTTCAAAAAGTGGTTACAGGACAGATCCCAGAGTTTGTCAAGGGCTACCATATGATCCTCTCCTATTACTCCTTCTAGCTGCTCCAGAATATAGGAGGCTAGAGGGCTTAGATACTTTTTTTATCATTACAGTTGACTTTTTTCTTTTTTTTGTGAACAATAACATATATATATAAAAAAGCTATAAATTTCTAAGCACAGCAGCACAATTTGTTGTAGAACGTATTTCAGACTTTTACATGAGTTACAAGTTCACAATTTTAGGTTTTTACTTCTAGCTGCTCTAAAATACTGGAGACTAAAAGAGATATCAATTGAATGATTCAGCATTTGTATTCATTTGTTAAGTCCTATCTTTTATGTATAATTCCACCATCACCTTTGATCTTTCCATACCTCTCTTTGGGGTTGTTTGGGCTATGGCAATTCTAAATTTTTCGTATTGGAAGGGTCTGTCACTAATATGGGGTAGGAAGATGGGACTATCTGATGTTCTGGAGAGGCTGGGCTAGATTTCAGGACTTATCTGGTCCCGGGACCCATCTGGAGGTTGTAGGTTTCTGGCAAGTTAACTCTAGTGCCTGGAACCCTTGTGGAATCTTATAAATCACCCTGGATGTTCTTTAGGATTGGCTGGAGTGGTCCTGGTTGGGGGTTGGCAGGGTATGATAGGTAGCAAGATCTACTTGAAGCTTGCATAAGAGTAATCTCCAGGCCTCTTGACTCTATTGGAATGCACCATATAGTTTTAATTTTTAATTTAGTAAGATAGAGGTTCCCAGACTTATTCAGGTCACAGAATCCTTAGATTATTTATTTATTTATTTACTCTGTGTCTGCTTTTTATCACTTAGCATAAGGTTTTTAATAATATTTATTTTTATTAGAAAAATTATAGGTTTACAGAAAAGTCATGCAAAAAATACAATGATCCCATATATCCCTCTATTGTTGATACTTTGCATTAGTGTGATATCTTTGTTACAACTAATGAAAGAATAACTATAGTCCATAGTTTACACTACGTGCATTTTTTTTCTTATATGCCACTCTGTAACAGTGTCATACATTTATTATAATTCATGAAAGAACATTCTCATACTTTATTAACCCCAGTCCACTCTCCACAACAGGGATCACTGTTATACAGTGCCTTGTTTTATTTTCTAACTTTCATCCTAGCAACATATACAACCCAAAACTTCCCCTTTCAACCCCATTCATATACATAGTTTAGCATTGTTAATTACAGTCATGCTAATGTGCTAACATCATCACCATTCATTTCCAAACCTTTACAATCAACATAAATAGAAATAAGCAACATAAGTAGAAATCAGCTTCCCATTCTGTACCCCCAAACTGTCTCTTGGTAGCCTATATTCTAGATTCTATCTCTATGAGTTTGCTTGTTGTAATTAGTCCATATCAGTGAGATCAAACAATATTTGTGCTTTTTGCCTGGCTTACGTCACTCACCAAATGTCTCAAGATTCATCTATGTTATTGCATGCATCAGGACTTAATTCCTTTTTATTTTTAATATTTTTATTGAGAAATCTTCAGACACATACATTCCATATATGGTGTACAATCAATGGCTCACAACATCATCGCATATGTTTGTGTGCCTTGTGATGTCACTGAAATCCCTGAGACACTGCTCAATTTTCCTGTTCTTTTCTCTACCTGCTTTTTCAATGGCACAGTTTTGACTGTACTGTCTTCTAGCTCACTGATTCTTTCTTCTGAGGTTCAAATCTGCTGCTATATGCCTCTAGCGAATTTTTTTTTACTCTAGTGAATTTTTAATCTCTATTATTGTGACTTTTATCGCCACAATTTTAATTTCTGTTATTTTTTTATACGTTCAATTCTTTTTTATGTTCACATACTGTTTTCTTAATATCCGTCATCTCTTTATACAAATTGTCCTTCTCCTTGATTTAGGAGGTTTGTTTGGCCATTTTGATTATTTGCCTAACTTCTCAGTCTCTTTTGAAGTTTTCATTTGTCCCCTTGACTGAGCCATATCTTCCTGTTTCTTAGGATGACTTGTGATTTTTTTGCTGATGTCTAGGCGTCTGATTCTCTTGGTGGGTTAACTCTGAAGGTCCATTTCTCCCTCCTGTCTAGGGTTTTATTGTCAATTGGCTCTGTATTGAGGATCTTCTTTGACATTTGGTCTGACTTATTCTAGGCGTTCAGAATAGCCCATGTTTAACTGTTCGGATTTGCTCAGTTCTTCTTCATCTGATTCCTGCCCTTTACAGACTGCGAAATTTTTAAGATTGCACCTCTGTGCAAATCGTTTTACCTCCAAGAGAGTTTCCTTTTCTCTATTCCTTCTCTGGGAACCTTGATCTGTCCTGTTGTTTTTGTGGAGACTTTTTTTCCCAGCACCTATAATTTGTTTACATTCTCTCTTTCACTCAGTGACCTATTTTCATTGCATTTTTTAGTTCTGGGACCTGTCCTCTCTTAGAGCTATTCAGTTTTACAGCCTCTCCCCGCCTCCCTTTTTATCCTATGAGCCTCTCCTGCCTCCTATATCTTCCCTGTTAGGGGATCCTGCCCCCAGGAGCAAGATGGGGTCGATCCAGAAAGGCAGGTCCTTCAGAAAAGTCTGTTCCACCTAAGGTGTCCAGCTGACTGAAAGTAGATTGGTCATAACCATTTGTATCAGTCTTTCTATGGTGATCTCTCTCTCTCTCTCTCTTCTTTGCTTTCTCCCTGTGTGCCTGTTTGTCTGCAGTGCTCCTCAGGGGCTCACGCTCTGCCCTGGGTCTCTGCAGACTTAAGCCCCAGTGCCTGGATATATGTGGAGTTCTAACTTGATACTGTGATTCAGTTTCCAGTCTCTGTCCACGGTGAGAGGGACCCTGGGCCTTGTTGTGAGTGGAGGGGAGAAGAATTGGGAACTGACTGGTGGACCAGGATGGACTTCTCCTAAATGAGGTTTTCCTATTTCTTCAACTCAGCATTTGGGGAGTCATTCTCCAGTCTCGACCATCCTCCAGAGTTCAAAGCAAGTGACTTAACCTTTGATTCAGTAAATCTCTGGGGAGGCTTTTTCAAGAGATGTTTATGTTTCCATGCTAATGACATCACCAGCACCCTTTGATTCTTAGTAATTATTTCACAGCATCCCAAGACTAAAAGAAATACCTAACAACACTATTTATTGAATAATTAGGTTCAAACAACTTAACAAGTCGGATGATCACCACAATGACTTATTGACGGAATGTAAGCCTGCTGGGCACTGCACAACTTGGGATCAAACTGGAAGCTGCCACCTCCTTTCAGATCATACATTAGTTTTCATGTGGCAGTTTTTTTTTTTTAAATCACGGCATCTGGTGAAAACCCAGCTTGACATCATCAAGAAGTATAAAATGCAATCTAATGTTCAAACCATTAGCTACTCTGAGTGAGTAGTTTGTATACTGTTTTGAAGACATGGTATATTGCTGTGTTTTCATTGAAGAACATTTTTAAAATCCTACAAATATCCCACAGTGTCCCCAAGAGTTCACTGAGAACTTGACCCTCAATTAGGGAAATGGGGCAGCATGATCACCTTTGTCTTTACATTGGAGTTGTCTGTTTTGGGGATTAAACCTACATTTAACTAGTTGTGTTTTTTTCTCTTACCTTTTCTATGTCCTTTACTCTTTGTACTTGGTCTTCTTGTTAATGATCAATTATATTTATTGTTTTAGTCTTCTATTTTCTTGCATTAGATCACTAGATATACAACATTTTACTCTTTCTTTTAAGATAACTTTCATCCTTAGCATATTAACATATAATTAGCATATTGTAATTTCTTCTATGGTGCAAGAATCACAGAACATGCTATTTCCATTTATTTCCCTCCTGTCTTTTTTTACTCTCATTTAAACCCTACATATATTTTAGCCCCCACTAGTCATATTTAATGGACACACTGCAATCTGTTTGTTGTGCTGTGGGGCTGTGCTACCAAGGTGGGCCCTGATGGTAATGGACTCCTCACCACACTTAGGAACATTTTGAAAATGTAGAAATGTGTGTTAGGCTGAATAATCCACTCCCCGCAAACGATATCCATGTCCCACTCCCTGGAACCTGTGAGTTACCCTATATGACAAAAGGGCTTTGCAGATGTGATTAAACTGTGGATCTTGAGATGGGGAGATTATCCCAGATTATCTGAGAGGGCCCAATGTAATCACAAAACTCCAGGGGAGGCAGAAAGATAACAAAAACAAAAGGCACGGGGGTGACAGAGCAGAGAGATGGTGAGAAATATATTTGAAGATGACACATTGTTGACTTTGAAGATGGAGAAAAGGAGCCAAAAGACAGCCTCTGGGAGCTGGAAAGGGCAACAAATGCAGATCCATTCTAGACCTCTAGCCTCTAGAACTGTAAGAGAATAAATTTCTGTTGGTTTAAGCCAATACCTTTGTGGTAATTTGTTATAGCGGCAATACATAATGCATATAGTGTTAAAAACTTTGGATTCAGAGTGATCTGGCTTATCACCAACTGTGAGATCTCAGACAAGCTGCTTAAGTCTCTCGGAGCTTCGGTTTCATCTTCCATAAAGAGTACGATAACATTTACCTAGCTGGCTTGCTGTGACGGTAAAAAGGAGTACAGACAAAGCACTTGGTAGTACACAAGAGGCACTTGATAAATTGTAATTATACTTTTTATCCATAGAAAAAGGAGAATGCCAACAGTTAGATTAGAATATCCTGCAAAAATAAGCATGACCACTTTGCTTACAGGAGTATATATATATATGTTTTTGCTCCAGAATGCAGAGCTAGTTTGGAATGAGTCTATTTTGTTGGTAAAGCCCTGGGAGACCTCTGTGATGAGCGACCTCAGGGCTCTCCTGAATGAGTGTCTGAGAGTCAGCCTGGACTTCTCTGTAACTGAAGACAGAAGAGCTCTGCCATGGGTCCCACAGGACTACTGAACATAGGAGAGTGCTTGAAGAAGATGAGCCCAGCTAGTCTTCAGGCCTGGATGTGTGCTAAATACCTTTTTTTTTTAACGTGGTTAACTTAAGAGGTCCTTTTCTTTACTTCCTACTTAAGCAGAAGATGAGGGTCTGAGGAAGCTCACACTGCTTATTTGTTGTTCTCCAATATTACACAGCCTTATATCTGTCAAGATAAAAAGATTTCCATCACTCCTCTCTATGGTTTCTTACATCCTTTTGTAATCCATCCATCTTTCTGCCCTATTCTTTGGCCTGGGCATTGTATTACTACAAATTGATTTGACTTTCTAGAATTTCATATACATGCAATTATTTGGGCAGTATTTTTTTTGGGTTCTGGCTCTCACACAGCATACTTATTCTGAGATTCATACAGGTTGTTGCATATAGAAAAATGGTTTCTTTTATTTTTTGCTGACTAATAACTGTTTGTATAGACCTTGTTTTTTTTATCCATTTACCTGTTGGAGGACATTTGAATAGTTTCCAGTTGTTGGCTCTCACAAATAAAGCTGCTATGAAAATTCATGTACAAGTCTTTGTGTACAAAAAAATGAAGCAAATAAATTACTTCATTCTTTTCTTGGATAGACACCTAAGAGTGAAATAGCTGTGTCATACAATAGGCACATATTTGACTTTTTTTAACAAACTGCCGATCTGTTTTCCAAAGTGGTTGTATCATTTTATCTGTCTATGAACAATGTGTGAGAATTCTAATTGCCAGCCCTTGGTAGGGTATTTTCAGTTTCAGCCATTCTAGTGGGTGTAGTGGTATCTTGTGATTTTTGTCTTGAATGGCATAGTCCAACTTTCAGATACTCATGATTCCAATCTTCCATTCAAGGCAGGTAATTTATTCTGTGCTGTAAGTTCAACTTGCTCATTATAATTTCCCTGTCTTAGTGTAAACATAGACTTTCATCCCAGAGAAAAATCTGTTCCCCATTCTGCATATTTTACTCTTTAATGAACGAAACTGCAAATGTTCTGCATAAGCATCTTTATAAAGTTTTTAGAAGAGCATGGGGCTGCCACTGGGGCTCAGCAGGCAAAGTTCTTGCCTGCCATTCCAGAGACCCAGGTTTGATTCCTGGTGCCTGCCCATGCAAAAAAAAAAAAAAAAAAGGCGTGGACTGTCAAAAATATATTTTCATAAATTACATACATACAGTAATACATTATATATGAGAATATAAATGTAAAGAAATGTGATGCCAATGAAAAAAGCATTTTAAATGTAAATGTCTTCTTTATCATGATGCCTTAATATCATTACCTACAAACTCAAGGGACAAAATACAGTCAGAGTGAGTTCTTCTGTTAACAATAATGATTGTAAAGCTGTATATCAACTAGTCTGCTTGATACTTTCTAGGTTTTCGTTTTTGTCAACTTTGGATTAAATGTCTCTGATAAAGAACTTGCAGGAAATTTTTTATGTTACCTATTCAATCTTAAAAGATATAAATATATATATAACGTAATATAAACCTTACATCTACTTATCTGAGCTTATATCACAATGCACAGAACACAAATTGGAACTCCCCTTTTTTTCTGCCTTGCAACCTTCAAGCAGCATAGCAGGGATTACACAGTGACAAAATCCTGACATGACACCCAGGTGAGGGCGCCAGATTCCACGTGAAATTAAATACATACTAATAATGCTTAGTGTACTACATTATATATACGAATAAATATTCTGGCGAATCATCTGGTACAACTCTCTTTTGGATTCATTGTTTAAGTGCTGCTAAAGCCATGCTCCTGCTCAGCCATTCTTGATCACTAGAACTGAGATTTCTCCCTTTTATGTCATCCTTTAGGCTCATTCCTGTTTAACTTCTCACATGGGTTTTTCCAGGTTGTGAAACACTGTCACTTGCATTACCTCACCTGTTTTTCACAATAACCTTTTCAGATGTCATGATGACAATTATCTTTATTTCATACATGTAGGCACTGAAGGTAGGGATAATAATCGACTCGTTGTGTCCAACTAGTAAGTGGTAGAGGCTGGAAACAGGATCCTGATCTAATTAAGGTGACTTCATAAAATCGGTACACCCTACTTCTTCCCTGTGCATACATCCTGAAGACATAGCTCTCTCTCATACTGACTTAAACTACAAAATGCTGTGCACACTGTATACATTCCTTAACATTTTCTTTATTTAAATTACTTTGGTAAGTAAAATTTTGGAAAGCTTCATTTAGGCTGTTTCACATTTGAATGTTATTGTGATAACTGCAGTAAATACTTATTACAATTAGTGCTTGTGATTGGTCTATAACGGTGATTCAATAACATGGATAGAATATAACGATTTTCCAATAAGGGGGCCAGTTATAAGAAGCACAAAAATTTCCAAGCATTGCCAACAGATTTTAAAAATGTACTTGCATGTTTCTCTTTTGAAAAATAAGATTTAAAGTTTTATTGCATCTCTCTCCACCTGACAGGTTAGTTTCTGATGTCTAAGGAGATAGAATGTTAGTAACAACTGTGGAAACTTTGTTTTCCTTTTCCTTACTCTCTTAGGAGAGAGAGTACAATCCAATAATGAATACAAACTTTCTAACCACAGACCAGAGGAAACGGGGTTGTCAGAAAAGACGGGGCAAGAATAATCAAGATTGTCATTTCAACTGACTGGGCTTCCAGTAAGTTCAAGCAACCAGGAAGAATTTTGGGGAGGTCAAAAATAAGAAGAGTTCTCATTGAAGATGAGAACCTAGTTGTCTTTGACGTTAAGAGGAAGGAAAGGAGGATGTGGCCTCAAAATTCCCATAACAGGCTTTATTTTGAAGTAAACACATTTCTAAAATCTCTGGTACCTGCAACTACAGCTACGCCAAGAATTCTGGAGCTCCACAGGGTTTTTAACTCCAGCGCCTGGCATGGGATCTGTCTTAAACCAGACGCTCAAAAAACGCACGTTGTTGCTGCTGAGGCTGGGTTTGGGGTGCCCGAGCAGTACAGCCCCAGGCAGAGCAGTTTTCAGATGATAATTTGGGGTCTGGCCCAAACATCCTCGTGAGCAAAAGAAGGTAGTGGTGACGGGGACAGAAATTGATAAAGTGACAGCCACTGTTAGACACTTGACTCGTTTTATGCCATTCAAGTGGCAACTCCATGAAGTAGCGATATCAGTACAGGTGTAGCAACTCTCCTCACATTAGAACCCAGGTTTGTCTAATTTTCAAACCCCTCTCTTTCACCGTGGTCCGCGCCACATCTTGCTACAGTCGAACGGGGCGGTTAATATACAAAGTAGGCTAAGACAAAGAATTTCGTGCAACACTGGCTCAGCATCTGCGCCCCCCTCTGCGCTGGGTGTAACATAACCACCTGCGAGACTGGGGGACTCAACTCTTACCCCGTCTTCTGGTGACGCATCGCCAATGGAAAGCAATACCTTAGCACCCGGGCGCCCAGCACGCCGCGCCCGCGCCCCCGCCACCTCCCCGAGCCCGCGGCGTTCTTACCCCATGCCCGGGGCGGCGCGAGCAGCACCACGGCTACGAGGAGCGGTCCCCCGGGGCAGAAGGAGAGCGAGCCGGCTGGCGGCGGGAGGCGCTCCGGGTTCCTCGGAGAAGAAGCCCACATCCTCCACCATAACATCTGGAAGGCGGACTGAAACCGCGAAGCAAACGCAGCAGGTAGAAGAGGGAACATTCGCCCTGCTCCTAGCCTAGGATCTGGAGAGGGCGGTGAAGTTCCGGGACAAAAAGGCTTTTGACCACAGCTTCCTCTTAGTGGGCAAAGTCTTGTTTACTCCTCATTTGCATTGTTCTTCCTGAGTCTTGTTCCCAGAGACCACCCTAGAGACCCAAGTGCAAGGGCTATGCTTGAACTCCTGGCTGTATTCCGTGTAGATGGACAGGCTGCTCCAGCTGAAAGGGGGTGGGTTGTCGCAGCTGAGCTTCCCTCCATTCTTGAGTGACATTTCTCATTTTCAAGAATCCGTGTGGGTTGGTCAGCTGATAATTGCCTGCTCTTTGATGAAGCCACAATTGCTGGCGCGGCGTACAGTATGCAAGAAATATGAAGAAGCGATGTGTTTATTGTAAAATTGAGATGTACCAAACCTTGTTAAAAAAAAAAATGTGGGGTTTATTGACTTATCAACCATAGCCCAAGTGGTGTATGAAAGTAGGAAAAGGAGTGAGTAAGGGCTTTTTGCAAAGAAAGACTTGATTGGAATTCCTGCTTTGGCAGTGTTTATTTCTTCTAAGCTTCATTTATTAAAGGGATGGGAGAAGGGGTGGGAGAGGGATGGTTAAATTAATTACTTGTGAGGCGCAAATGCAATAAGGTATGTAAATAAAAATCTCAGCACATTGCCCAGCCCAAAGCAAGGACCCTTTTTAAATGGCATGAATCACTCACTCTTTTTATTCGGAGCATTTATGCAGTGTTTGCTGTGTCTCAGGTCACTGTGAAGCCTGGGTACTCAGTGGCAAAAGCAAACAAACAATGCAATGTAGCCTCTGTCCTTGTGGAGCTTATAGTCTATGGGGGCAGTTGGGCAATAAGCAAGTAAATACAATGATAGATACTTACAAATTGTGCTGAGTTCAATGGAGGAAGGGAACTGGGGTGCTGGGATCCCCTCCTATCATTTCGTTTTATCCACTTTCATAGGCTGGGCAGATCAATTTTAGGTATGGTGATTAAAAAAAAGCCTATTTTTGAAAGAGGTGACATTTAATCACCAGAAGGACCTGGTTGTCCATGAGCTGGGGAAAGGCACGTACGATGGCTGTGAAACTAGAAAGAGCTTGCTCTGTTCTAGGGAACGACGTAAAGTGAAGGTATTTGAAGCACATTAATACGATTGTTAACATCATTATATATTAATATAATTGTGCTAATGATTGTGGTCAGGATAATTATTATGGTCAGTGTCGAATAAAAGAAGACCAAGGAGGAAAGTGAGGAAGATACAGAATTTGGGAAAAGGACGCCCCTAGGCAGAATACACACTTGAGTAGTGTCAGGAACACGGAGAATCTTGACAAAGCCAAAAAGAAATGATAGCGAGGTGGAAAGTGACCGCCACTCTTCCCAGCAAGTTCCTGTCGGTCAGCCTCAGTTTTCTCTGTGAGGGAGAAAGGAGTTTGTTTACTCGTTAAGAATGAGGAGTGACAATATTGAGGGTGGTAGAATGCTTGAGAAAGGGAAATGTTTACAACAGCCTTTGAGAGAAGAGAAATGTTTGGGGACGAGAGCTCACTAAGGATAAGTAAAAGAATTGCTTAGCAGCACTGGAGAAACCAGAAGCTGAATATAACGCATGACAGAACCAATTAACGGAATCAAGCTCTTTGTGAAGAAGCCTTGAGAGGTGTGTGCATGAGAATAAATGAAAGCAGGTGTGGTAGTTTGTATGCACTCCAGAAAAGATATTCTTTTAATCCATTCCTGTGGGTGTAGACCCATTGTGGGCGAGACCTTTTGATTAGGTTATTTCAATTGGGGAGTGCCCCAGGGTGGGTCTTCAGCCTCTCACTGGAGTCCTTTATAAGAGGGTAAAAGTCCCAGAGAAGCTGACAGAGGTAACCATTGAAGCCAGAAGCTGGAAACAATGAAACCTGGGAGAGAAGGCCCAGTAGATGCTGGCCATGTGACAGAACAGAGCATGACATGACAGAGCATAGCATCTGATGACTTGATCTGGATATTTTCTTGGCCTGAGAACTGTAACATTGTAAGTTAATAAATCCCCATTATAAAAGCCAGCCTATTTCTGGTATATTGTACTTCATCAGCGTTAGCAAACTAAAACAGCAAGTTTTTGTTGAGCCTGCAATTGGGACAGATGTGCAGTCTCATTAGAAAGTCAAATTTGAAGTGGAATGTTCAAATAACCAAAATGGCTGTTTCTAGACTCAAGGCTGTGCAGTTATCAGGGTATCAACTGATACCTACTCATTAAGAGCTACTACTGATTTGTAATTTTCAACTCCTAGGGGGTGTAAATTATGTATTACATTTCAAAAACATTTTTTCTCCATTTTCATGAGGTGCATATTTATTTTGCCTCTGTTCCAGACACCAAAAGAAAGAAAAAAATCAGAATCTTAAATTTTGATTTTGGGTGACAAATGCAAACATTCCTTGAGGGTTCTATTTATATTGCCTTTCAATGCAGAAGCCAGAAACCGTATGGTAATGTGGAGATTGTCACCATGCACCTAAGCTTTTGGCACTTCCCCAGTTTTCCTGGCACCGTATGAACTTGAGATTCTTCTATAAATCAATGTAGGGGAGGAAAAAAACCCAAGTGATGACTGAGATTGAATTTCTTCTCAGACAGGTGGGTGGTGGTACACAGAAGATCATATATTAAGAAATGGTAATGCCTTAGATGCGAGTGTGGTGGATCAATATTTATAGCATTATGCACTTCTCACAGATCTGCAGCACCTGCTGTCAAAGACCGCTCTTTCTCCTTTTAGAAACAATTTTGTCCTTTTGGTCCAACACCCTGAATTTTTCCCTAAGTTTTCAGATTTCTTTTTTCTTTTTTAGATTTATCTTTTCACCCCCTTCCATGTAGGTATTCCTCTTGGCTCATTCTTTGCCCTCTGCTGCTCATCACAGCTTACTTGGGTTTTCTTTTCTTTTCTTTTTTCTGTTAACGGAAAGAAAAAAAAAAGAAATTAACACAACATTTAGAAATCATACCATTCTACATATCCACTCAGTAATTCTTAACATCATCACATAGATGCATGATCATTGTTTCTTAGTACATTTGCATCGGTTTAGAGGAACTAGCAACACAACAGAAAAAGATATAAAATGTTAATGTAGAGAAAAGAAATAAAAGTAGTAATAATAGTAAAAAAAAAACAAAAAACCCTATAGCTCAGATGCAGCTTCATTCAGTGTTTTAACATGATTACTTTACAATTAGGTATTATTGTGCTGTCCATTTTTGAGTTCTTGTATCTAGTCCTGTTGCACAGTCTGTATCCCTTCAGCTTCAATTACCCATTGTCTTACCCTGTTTCTAACTCCTGCTGGACTCTGTTACCAATGACATATTTCAAGTTTATTCTCGAATGTCCGTTCACATCAGTGGGACCATACAGTATTTGTCCTTTAGTTTTTGGCTGGACTCACTCAGCATAATATTCTCTAGGTCCATCCATGTTATTACATGCTTCATAAGTTTATTCTGTCTTAAAGCTGCATAATATTCCATCGTATGTATATACCACAGTTTGTTTAGCCATTCTTCTGTTGATGGACATTTTGGCTGTTTCCATCTCTTTGCAATTGTAAATAATGCTGCTATAAACATTGGTGTGCAAATGTCCGTTTGTGTCTTTGCCCTTAAGTCCTTTGAGTAGATAGATTCCCAGCAATGGTATTGCTGGGTCGTATGGCAATTCTATATTCAGCTTTTTGAGGAACCGCCAAACTGCCTTCCACAGTGGTTGCACCATTTGACATTCCCACCAACAGTGGATAAGTGTGCCTCTTTCTCCGCATCCTCTCCAGCACTTGTCATGTTCTGTTTTGTTGATAATGGCCATTCTGGTGGGTGTGAGATGATATCTCATTGTGGTTTTGATTTGCATTTCTCTAATGGCCAGGGACATTGAGCATCTCTTCATGTGCCTTTTGGCCATTTGTATTTCCTCTTCTGATAGGTGTCTGTTCAAGTCTTTTTCCCATTTTGTAATTGGGTTGGCTGTCTTTTTGTTGTTGAGTTGAACAATCTCTTTATATATTCTGGATACTAGACCTTTATCTGATATGTCGTTTCCAAATATTGATTCCCATTGTGTAGGCTGTCTTTCTACTTTCTTGATGAAGTTCTTTGATGCACAAAAGTGTTTAATTTTGAGGAGCTCCCATTTATTTATTTCCTTCTTCAGTGCTCTTGCTTTAGGTTTAAGGTCCATAAAACCGCCTCCAATTGTAAGTTTCATAAGATATCTCCCTACATTTTCCTCTAACTGTTTTATGGTCTTAGACCTAATGTTTAGATCTTTGATCCATTTTGAGTTAACTTTTGTGTAGGGTGTGAGAGATGGGTCTTCTTTCATTCTTTTGCATATGGATATCCAGTTCTCTAGGCACCATTTATTGAAGAGACTGTTCTGTCCCAGGTGAGTTGGCTTGACTGCCTTATCAAAGATCAAATGTCCATAGATGAGAGGGTCTATATCTGAGCACTCTATTCGATTCCATTGGTCGATATATCTATCTTTATGCCAATACCATGCTGTTTTGACCACTGTGGCTTCATAATATGCCTTAAAGTCAGGCAGCGCGAGACCTCCAGCTTCGTTTTTTTTCCTCAAGATGTTTTTAGCAATTACTTGGGTTTTCTTATCAAAGCGCTTTGGTTCTCTGGTTACATCCCCAAGTCAATTATTTCTATCAGACTCTATAGCCATATACCATTCTGTCTCCTGGACACTTCTCCCTGAATGATTCTCAAGCTTCTCGAAATTTCTTGAATCCCCGAACTGGACTGACCATTTTCTCCCCAGTCTGCTCCCCTTCCTGTTTTTTCATCTAAACAGACTGCGCAGTCTTCATTCATTTACTTGAGCCAGAAGCAGGTGAGTCAGTGACCTACCACATCCAGTACCGTGGATCCTACCTGGTTAATACAGCCCATCTCTGCCCTACAGACTGCACCGCCGCTGTCTCAGTCCTGCCTCCTACCACTTCTCAGCTGGGTCACCACAGTTGTTTCCTAACCAATTCCCTGCCTTCATTCTGGCTCCTTTTGGATTTGTGCTTTACACACTACTAGAGTGATGATTCCAAAGCACGCTGTACTTTGCTCCTTAAAAATTTTCAATGATGCCTCAAATCATTCACGGTAATATTTGAGTGCCTTAGCATAGCATGTAAGAACTTTCAGCTCTGGTAGCATACTACTTTTCAAGACACATCTTGTCACTCTCCTCCCTCCCACACTCCTCTTCTGAATTCCAGCCACACTGGAGTTGGTATTGTTTTCCCCGACTCACTCTCCCACACACAAATATCCAGCCTTCGGTCAAGTTAGATTCTCTTCTTGGAGTTCTCATAAGACCTTCTGCTTATCACACTGAATTTCCAGATTTTTTTTTATCAGTGCCTGGTTGTGTCAGTCTCCTGCCCAACCTTCAACACCCTATAACTTCACTGAGGACAGGGGGTAATGCCGGACACAGAGCAGATACTCGATTAATAATTCTTTAAAGTATGCTTCCTGAAGCAAGTTCTAGGAACTACCAGTCCCAATTCAGTGTGGATGAAATAGGAAAGTGATGTAGGAGGAGTCTAAGGAGGTGGCAGGTCGCAAAAGGCCAGGTATCCCAAAGGCAATGAGATGCTATTGAAAGATTTTGAAAAAAAGGTGTGACTTAATCAGATTGGCATATATACATATACATAGATATACATGCATATACATACATACATACATATCTATAGTATAGAGTGTTCCAGGAAGAGGCTAGAAATATAGGGTACTTTATTGATGATGAAGCTGGACTTTCAAAAGGGCATAAGAAGAGGGCTTTTGATAGAGGAAATGGTTGGAAGATGGTCAATATCACAGGAACTGATGGGACTTTCTGGGGAGAGCATGTGGAATAAAAGAAAGATCAAAATGAAAACATGAATTACATTCATTCAGGAGTTTGTAACCTTTTTTCTGTATCACCGACCCCTTTGCCTGGTCAAGCCTATGGACCCCTTCTCGGTATCGTGCTTTGTCTATATGATAAAGAACATAGGATTACAACGGAAATCAATTATTTTTTAAAACAGTTCTAGTCATGGACTCTTAGGGGTCTGTGTCCCCAAAGACCAGAACATCAGATTTATGGACTGGTAGAAACGAAAGAGTCACCCTAAAGCTAGAGTTGGGCATAATTGTGTGGAGAGTGGAGTAATTCCAAAGATCAAGTGCTGCAGGGAGGGAAATAGGATGAGTGCTGAAGATATATTGTAGCAGATATTTCAGTAAATGTTTTAGCGCGTTTCTCCTCCATTCATAATTCATGGCAGAGTAAAGACACTCAAGGGGCAAAACTATACTCAGTGCAGCTTCACTAATGGAGACATGCATACAAAGTCCAGCAAACCTCTATTACCTAGAACTTATAGCCGTAGCTCATACAAACATTCCAGAAACTTCCTTACTTCATCTGTCTCTCTGAAGTGTCACTAATTGAGAAAGCGTAGTAGTCCAAAGGCCAGCTATGTTTCTTAGTTTTCATTAGTTTCCATTAGGCTATCTTCCAAGACTGAATTGCAAGAAAATCTACTTTTATCATATCACTTATAACGTCCATTTTTTTAAATATCTGAGATAATTCTTTCAAGGATCTGATATTATCCTTTTAAGTTATTTGCAGCAGAGCAATGGAGGAAGCTAGAATGTAGTGAGCTGAGGAAAAGGAAATAGGAGAGGATTAAGTTCCCAGCCTTACATCACTTGCTATCAGAATACACCTCTCACTGCTACTTCTTTTTGCATTTATCTTCTGTCATCCTGGTTTCTCCCTCATTCCTTGATATTTTAGCTCCTGACTCACAGCCATCTTCTCCACTATTATTCCTGTCATAGTCCTTGGTGATTTCAGTATCCATCTGATGATATTTTAAATGTCCAGTCTTTCAGCTCCTTGATCTCTTTTCTGCCAATTACCTTGTCCTCCACTCAACTCTCCTAGGCCTTGTCATCAGTGCAACTCCTCCACAGTCTTAATTTCAATCATCCCAGTCTCCAACTACCTCATTTTATTCTAATTCTTCCCTAGTATCTTGACTCCAAGATCTTCGTATCTATCCATACCTACAGCCTATTGATCCTACCAACAGAATAGATGGATCTACTTCTCCAACTTATTCTTTTGATGTCCTCTCTTTCATGCTCACCCAGATTACATTCATGGTCCATCATGATATTCACTACCTTCCGTAAACTTTCAGTTCCCTTGACCATCTCTCACCTCATATTCACCTGACAAAACAATAATCCTGGTTAGATTCCATTGTCTGCTACTATGCCCCTATCTATGCAGCTATATGTGACTGGAGGAAAACATAGTCTATGATGAGTCTCACTTTAATGATCACTTATTTCAAATGAACCATTATAATGCCTGGTATTTCTTTTATATTTGCCTAGTCTACTTACTCTTCCATTACCTAAATCATTATTTCATATTTTCAGTCTGGCATTGAACTCCTGGTACCTCTTTCACTATTCTCAATCTCTGTTTATAATTAATTGAGAAAATACAAGCAATCAAAGATAATTTCCTCTACTTTCATCATCACTCTACATAGATATCTGTATCTGGCCTATACAGTCTCCTTATCTCCTATTAGTATGCTTATACTGCTCACACTCCTATCTAAAGCTAACCTCTCGATTTGTACACCAGATAAAATCTGCTCTCATTTGTTCTAGACCATTACTCTGGGAATTCACTCTTTCCAGGATCATCATTTCCCTACTCTCTAGTGGATTTTACCATCAGAACGCAGGCAAGTCATTTCTCCAAATGCAATAGACATAGTCTCTATTCAGTACTTTTTCCCACTTAATGTTCCTTTTGCTTGGAATACTCTGCACACATAGCTGCTCTTTGGCCTTCTCAATGAGCCTTCCTTGACCAGTACTTAAGATTGAAAATCTATTCAGAACTTTTCCTCTTTCCCTGCTTTATATAATTTTTAATGTTATGTTCTTCATTTTATTGCCATTTGACAATCTGCTTATTATCTCTCTCTCCCCACTAGAATAAAAGCTGCATGAGGTCATGACTGTGTATGACTGTCAGTTTATCACTGCTGTATCCCATGACCTAGAACAGTATTTGATGTTATGTTGTCTTTCCATAACTATTTGTTGAGTGAGTGACTGTTGGGCCAATTAAGGTCAGCCACTTTTCCAGAAAATGTTGTGGTAAACAGAAAGGAGATAGTTTAAAAGGGAAACATGGATGTTTTCAGGGAGAATTGCTCTTTTCAGATGGCGGGTATGGTGAATACCTGTTGCTTGAGCTGGACTCTTTCCCCTGGAATTGGTCCTTGATTTTCGCTTTGTGGAAAAGTCTGTCCATGTGGTTCATAGTTTTCTCAGCCTTGGCATGTTTGACATTTAGATGGGACAATTCTTGGTTTGGGGTGGAGTTGGGGCTATTCTGTGCACTTAAGGTTATTTAGGAGCATCCTTGGCCTATACCCACTAGATACCAGACATTTCTGACTGTCTTCTGGAGGGGAAAACTCGAGAACCACTGAAGTAGACCAACCCTACCCCCAGTTCCAAGGCTGAGAGGCAACTTAAACATTGTCAGCAGCTCATTCTAATGCCCTGGTCTAGTGGTTACTTCAGACTGGAGCACGTGACCCAGAGTGGACAAACAGAACTAATGAAGGGGTTACTGGACAAGAGAAGCTCTTTGTGCTGGAATGCTAAGTTGAGTGGATGCATTTGGTATTGCTAGAAAATATTTTGCAACTTTTATGAGAATGCCTGCCAGAGAATGAAGCCAGCAAGGCATAAAACAGAATCAGGGGATGGAACAGATTTTTGAGGGCATGATTTGAACATCTGATTCTCATTTTGCCTGGGCCAACTCTATCCTTGGCCTTTTTTGTTATACAATATATTAACATTCTTTTTGGTCTAAGCCAGTATGCAATGGGTTGCTATTACTTGCAGCTGAGTGGGTCCTTGTCCAGAAGGTTTGTAGATGAACAGAAGAAGCCAGTGATGGGAGAGGGTATCAATGATGGAGCAATGCCCTGGAAGAGGCAGAAAGGGATGAAAAAAGAACAGCAAGTTCATAGAAAATGGTAGATAGACATGAAATAAGGATGAATGAGTACAGTTAAGCTTGGAGGTGGAGAGAGAAGGTGTTGAGGGAATTACCTTTTCATGGTTTGCTAAGAAAAGGAGGGGTGATGGTAGAATAGGGAACCTTAGTTAAATGAGCAGATAATGTGGTGAAATGAAAAGGACACTGAATAGGAATGAATAAAAGATACTGAATAGCATAAACAGTGTAAGAAGGTAAAGAGAGTAAATATATGGTATCTAGTAAACATTTTTTAAATAGCTAAAATGTTGGGACAGAGAAAACACACCTGGAATTAAGTATGAGTGGGAGAGGGAGAGAGTGTTGGGGGAAAATTATAAGAGAAATTCTTGAGGGTGAAGGAGTTGAGTTTGTGGAGTTGAGAATTTGGTTAAGATGACAGAAGATGGAATCCAGAATGAATAGCTACTAAGTAATGAAATCCTAAACCCTAAGACTGTGCAAGTTATTCAAGAGTTCACTGATTTCAGAAAAAAAAAATTATATAAGGCAACTGCTTTTTTAAGGATAAAGTTTATTAGAATGGTTAATAGGTACTTTGTTATATGACGTTTTTACAAGCATCTGGAACTTCTAACAACCGCCAAAAAAAAAAAAAAAAAAATTCCAAAGCTTGACTTGTATATGAAAAGTTCTGAATTAAAACTTGACTCCTATAATTTCAAAACAAGTTTGGGCAGGTAACTTGTACAAATCGCAGTTACTGAGTGATCGTGGAAACTGGAAGTATATATTATGAGAAAAACTCAAACCAAGGGGGGCATTAAAAGGGGAATATTCAATCATGTCAGAAAAGGAAGCTACTATTATAATAAAGGTAGACTTCCCAACCAAAGCAGTAGGCCCAGGATAATCACAGGAATCACTGTTTTATAACCCAAAGTGCCAATTCCTCTAGTATATGGTAAGAGTATATGAGGACAGAGGTAAGGAGGACAGCTCTGTTAACATCGTCTTTAGAAGCAGTTGTCACTTTCAGAGCCATCTAACTGCAGCCACAGCTTGGCTCCAGGCACATCACAGGTGAGGCTTCAGAAAGTCCTTGAGGAACAAGGGGCAGTGAAACCAGGCTTCCGTCTTTACCAAAAGGCAAAATGTCTTTGTTCTGCTTGAGAATAAGTAAAGAATAAGTATATATAGGATGTTAAAGCTTATGAAATCATTTCAGTGACTTGAGGCCATACAAACAGGCTTGTTGATTTGGGTGGCTTCTTTCCAACGATGTACAGTTAGATTCCAAGCAGGAAGGTGCACTGAGATGAGAGATAATTTCTGTTGAGGAGGCAGCATGAATAGCAGCTGTGCAACACAAACTTTAATAAAAATGTTAACATTTTTTCTCGCTCTTCATATTGATAAATAATATAAATTTTATATACTATATATAATTCATTCTTTGTAGAAATTATATATCATAACGAAATATTTGTCATTCTCTATAGAAATTATAATGGCTGTACCCAATCATATCATTGATTATCATACCATTAAGAAGATCTTCAGGTAACATAACCTGGAGCAAATAACAACTGTCATATTGGCAAATGCAGATTAAAGCAAATGAGGAAGAGATGGAAGCAGTGCTCTCATTCTTGGTCATTCATGTCTTCATTCAACAAATGTTCATGCGATAGCTTTACCTTGGACCCCCCTGGGTTGGAATTAGAGATCAGGGACAGGGTCTCCCCCTTTTTCTCTGACTCACCAGTAGCAAGTAAGCTTTCCTTCCTCATGCCATGACAGTTTTTCTGTACTTTGTTTATGGTACTCATTCTGCTATGTATGAGTTTATTTTTCTTATTAAAGTACATACCAAGAGGGCAGCAGTGGTATGCCAACTATTAAAATGTTTGGTGTGCCATCTCGTCATCTATCTCACTTGACCTAAACCACTTGCCTCAACACTGACCCTTGACCCGGTTAATAAGCAGCTCTGGAGCATAAACTCTCCCAGAGCTGTTTGTTTTAAATTAACCAATCCTTGACTCCAGGGAGAAATCTACTAACCTCCACCTCTGACTACAGTAAAGGCACAAGCCCGTGGATCCGTCTCATTGCCGGTGTGTTCTCTACCTGCTTGGTTGAGCCACCTGAGCTGATGGCATTTCCCATCGACTCTCATGGCACGCCTCTCTCTCTGGGACCTGTGAGTACCAACCAGCTTTCCTCATGCACTATGATTTCCCTTTGTGTCACGCCTGATGTCCACCTGGACCCAAATTTCACATCCAGCTCAACTAATTGGAAACGAGTGATGCAAGGAGCGGCAAGTGTGGATCACAACCATGGGACATGAAACATAATGCTTTTTGGCTGCTCTTGCCTTCAAACTGCTTTCTCAGATAGCTAACACTATCTGGGAAGAGTCCGTGGTTTGCTGACATACGTCCACGCTGCTTTGTGCCATTGCCTGTTGCCTCTGCTACGTGTTGCCATAGCCCTTCTCCCCAAATTGGAGCTGTCAAGAGGCGTCTGCCCCAGGAACAGCAAATGGCCAGCTGTTCTACAGCAAGAGGAGACACCCTGCGGTTTTTAGCTCTCTCCTGAATGGGAGAAAACTGGCATTGGGTGGCACCGACCCTGAGCAACACTGGCTACATTACAAAGGTCCTGTTGCAATTCCTATGGTAGGAACCACAGGCAAGGCAGGAGGCGGGCATCCCCTGCCTGCAGCTTTGACTTGTGAGTGAGGTGGAGCTAAATGCACGGGAGCCAGGAGGGAGTGTGCCAGACCTCCCAGTACCAGGGCAGCAGCTGGGAGATTACTGTGGATAAGTTAACAATTGCGATGTCCGGTTACTAAAGACTTGTTCAATAGTCATAACCATACATATTTAGTACTTTGCTTATTGATGAACATAAAATAAAGGAACATTTGACATGTAAAGTTACGAAAATATTTCCATTTCATTTGATACCGGTTTGTCTTCTGATTAGCTTGCTGGGTGGTATGGATCAACAGAATATACTTGTCGTGTTTCTAATTGAAAAGTTCCTTTTTTCGGGCTTGTGTTTGTATAATAATTCCTAAGTGGAAAAAGAAACAAAAACGAAATCTTTACTCATTGACCATGAATACTATGATGATGTAACAGTTGTTTACCTACCATGATTCCCAACACATGGATTATCTCACTTTATCTTCCTAAATGTCCTATGAAGTAAACATTATAACCCCCATTGTTTTAGAAAGGCGCATACAGCATGGATGTGTTCAAGTCAGAAGCTAACACTTGGTGGCTTTACCCCAGATCCAGGGCTTTTAATGACTAAATACTATGACTCTCAAATAGAAAAAAAAACAAAACTTGAAAAGAAGCTTTTATTGTAGGATTTGACCATAAATTTACCCTTTTGAGACAACCTTTTAATCCTCTTTAAAAGGAATCTTTTTGATTTGAGGTTTAACTTAAAACCATCATGTAGTCACATGGCACTAAAAGTTTTAAATGATTTTCAAAAGGATGCTCTCACTTTTACCCTTTGGAAGCACATACTTTTCTGTGCTTCTAAAACCACTTTGACACAAAAGTGAAAGATGATAAAATGTGATTACACTATCATGTAGAGCTAGGAAATAAAGTAGTACATATTACTGGGGAAGGAAGATTGCAGCAAAGGTCACATAGCTTGTCATTCACTACTGTATTTAAGAGGTTAGTTTATAGAAAGATAAAGCAATATATATATTAAGAATATTATAAAATATAAATTTGAGGTCAATCTCAATGGCTCAAATGGCTTGAAGAAATAGTAATTCTTTGGATACCTTTTAAAAGTATTTAATAGGTTTTTAAGTACTTTGTAACTATATATTCATTTTAAAATAATGTATTATTTATCTCAATTATAACAAAGTGTTTACAGTAACCCAAATGTTCTATAATAACTACAGAAAAATAAATTGGATGGGGTTAGAAAATGGAAAAAAATGAATGATACTTAGGAATTTAGATTAACATATTTGTTTGGCTCATATCAAAAGCTTAAATATAGCTTTTGATATAATCAAGTTAATACATTTAATAATTATACTGGAACATTGTTAATTATTTGAGCTTGCAAATAAGCATTCCCAAAGTTTGCAAAATTTCCTACACATGCAATGCTCTGATAACATGAAGGAAAGAGACGGAGACCATATTTTCTACTTACTTAAGTTTCTAATTACTCTTGGTTAAAATTATCTTCTAACTTCCTGTGAGGAAGGACCATAAAGATGATATCCCTACTTTTTTTTTTTTTTTAGCTCCTTTTCTCACTTGAATTCTGCGAATCTACTCTCTTCTAGATTCCATCCTACCTCTGACTGTTCCTACCCCTCCAGCCTTTTCAACGTCACTGTCTGTGCTGGTTTGGAACTGTTATGTACCCCAGAAAAACCATTTTCTTTCATCTAGATTCAATATTGTTGGGTGGGATCTTTTTGATTAAGTTATTTCCATGGAGATGTGACCCACCCAGTTGTGGGTGGAACCTTTTGATTAGGTGGTTTCTATGGAAATGGGTCTCTACCCATTCAAGGTGGGGTCGCTTGCTAGAATCCTTTTAGAGGGAACCATTTTGGAAAAAGCTTCAGAGCCCACACAGCCAGACCTTTGGAGATGCAGAGACCTTTGGAGATGCAGCTTCCCCTGGGGAAGCTGTTTGAAGAAGCCAGGAAAGAAAGCTAGGAGATGTTGCCATGTGCCTTCCCAGCTGAGAGAGAAACCCCAGACATCACGGGCCCTTTCTTGAGTCTAGGTTTTATTCCCTGGATGCCTTAGTTTGGACATTCTCATGGCCTTAGAACTGTAAACTTGTAACTTAATGAGTTCCCTTTTAAAAAGCCATTCCATTTCTGGTATATTGCATTTCAGCAGCTTTAGCAAAACAAACACTGTCCCTCTGAGGTCTTTTCTCATCCCTGTTTTTTGCCATTTATCTTCTTTTTTGTTCATGGAGTCAATTGTGATGTAAGTGTCACATACCTGAGTCCAGGCTCCTCTCCCAAGTTTCTATCTCATGTGCCTCAAAGGAATAGGTCAGAGCTGAACTCATCATCTTTCCCCAAAACACTGCTCTGTTCTTCATTCAGTGAACCACGGGGTCCACCTAGTCCACACGATTTATTCTATGTATGAATCATTCTCCCCACATTCAGCAGGTTATCAAGTCTTGAAAACCTATCTTCTTAATATGGAAGCTACTTCTTATATTTTTTCCATCCTCTTGGTCCCTTCCACTACTACTTTGATTGAGACCCCATTTTTTTAAATTAATTAAAAAATTAAAAAAAATATAACAACAGATACAAACATTCTTAACATATGATCATTCTGTTCTACATATATAATCAGTAATTCACAAAATCATCACATAGTTGCATATTCATCATCATGATCATTTTTTAGAACATTTGCATCAATTCAGAAAAAGAAATAAAAAGGCAACAGGGAAGAAATCATACATATCATACCCCTTAACCCTCCTTTTCATTGATCACTAGCATTTCAATCTACTAAATTTGTTTTAACATTTGTTCTCCCTATTATTTATTTTTATGCTGTATGTTTTACTTGTAAGGTAGATAGAAGGAGCATCAGACACAAGGTTTTCACAATCACACAGTCACATTGTGAAAGCTATATCATTATACAATCATCTTCAAGAAACATGGCTACTGGAACACAGCTCTACATTTTCAGGCAGTTCCCTCCAGCCTCTCCATTACATCTTGACTAACAAGGTGATATCTACTTAATGCATAAGAACAACATCCAGGATAAGCTCTCGACTCTGTTTGGAATCTCTCAGCCATTTACACTTTATTTTGTCTCATTTCACTCTTCCCCCTTTTTGTGAAGAAGGTTTTCTCAATCCCCTGATGCTGAGTCCCAGCTAATTCTAGGAGTTCTGTCCCACGTTGCCAGGAAGGTCCACACCCCTGGGAGTCATGTCCCACGTAGACAGGGGGAGGGTGGTGAGTTTGCTTGTTGTGTTGGCTGGAGAGAGAGGCCATATCTGAGCAACAAAAAAGGTTCTCTTGGGGGTGAGTGTCAGGCCTAATTTTAAGTAGGCTTGAACTGTCCTTTGTGGGGTTAAGTTTCATATGAACAAACCCCAAGATTGGGGGCTCACCCTATTGCTTTGGTTGTCCCCACTGCTTGTGAGAATATCAAGAATTCCCCACTTGGGGAAGTTGAATTTTCCCCCTTTGTCGCCATTCCCCCAAGGGGACTTTGAAAATACTTTTTTACTCACTTTTCAAATCACTGTGGGATTTATTGGGGCACCACTCTGGACAAACCTACAAAATCTTATGCCTACTCAAGGTTCCATGTACTTATGATGTTCAATTAAGCTGTCCACATAAATTTTCTTAGGAACTGCATTAGTCAAAATATAAATTTTGTACCAAACAAACATTTTTTGCTTTAGTCTCACATATAAGTTAAAATTTTAAAAAGTTAATAACCATCTATTTTCAACACCCTGTAGTAATGACATTACTTTATTCTTCCTCATGCAAAAACATTTTTAAATTTGTACACTTAGTCACTATCATTATACACTCTAGGCATTCCTAGATTATACCTTCTCAGTCTCTATCAACCATCTTTCTTTCTGATTTCATTTGAGAACCCCACTCTTGCACCATCTTCTGAAAATGCAAATCTGGGCACATTATGTCCTTGCCTAAAATCCTACGGCATAAAGACCAAACTTCTTGTCCTAGCCATGATGGCTTTTGATGATCTACTACTTTCTAGATTTCTTAAATATGTTAAATAGAACATTAGTTCTGTGGGATGCTAAAAGCATTACATGAGGAAAAGTGTTCTATAGTCCAATTAATTTGGAAAACTCTGGTTTTCAAAAAAAAAAATCAAACAGCCTTCTTTGATTTAACTAAATATCCTAATGGTTATCCTGAATCAGGAGGAGAAAAACCTGGTATGCAGTGTTTCCCAATCTTATTTGGCCATAGAATCCCCTTTCCGCTGAAGCCACTCCCAAAGCCAGAGTTTTTGCGTGGCACACACTCTAGAAGACACTGTAAGCACATCTCCCAACAGAAACCGTGGCCCAGCCTGCCTTGCTCAGGCCTTCCGAGGCCTAAACAAACTGCTCAGGTTCATAGATTCTGTTATTACTTAGTTTTGATGTATGACCAGTAGAAATGATGTAGCAATAATAAATTTTAGAAAATATAGTTTCCTACTTAGAAGACTTGATAAGTCATTGAAAACCTACTCGAAGTAATAATTGCATGACAATAAGCTTTCCTAGATAGTTTTGAAGTTAATTATAAAACATGGCCACAAAAATAATCCTACTTAAAAAGAGTAAGAAAAATAAGATACTTAGAAATTTATACGTTCTATATGCAGTGAACCATTTAATGAGAGATGCAAAGTAACAACTTGAATCAGTCATGCATCTCTCTGGAAGGGGATATTGAATATTTTGAACAGGTTACCTCTTCCCAGTAACATCTGTTGGGTTAAGGTACTTCCCATCAAAATCCAAACATTTTTGGGGGGTAAGGGATGGAAGATTCTATAGTTTATCAGTGAAAAAGGACAAAAGAAAACTCCAAAATAGTCTAAAGAGGGAGAAAATGGAACTCAAAACTATTATAAAGCTATAATTGTAAATAGAGTACTCCTGGCTTATAGAGACAGGAGATCAGTGGAACATAATCCATGTCTCAAATCTATGTCAGATATCTCTAACATCAGTTCCAGTAAAGAAGAATTGAATGAGGAAACTATCTGGTAAAGGAACCTTTATATAACGAAAGTAAAGGCATGGTTTACTCAGAACAGGTGTCGGAAAAAGTGACTGTATAGAAAGAAAAGCGCACATGTGGTTATGTCATACCATAGCAGAAAATAAATTGCAGGTGGATTCAGATGTTTAAAAAGTAAATGTAGGAATATATCTTATTTCTGGATAAGAAAACATTACATAGCAAAACATTGAAATCCAGCAGTTATTTAAGTAATCATGAAAACAAGACCTGACTGGGAGAAAATATTGCTTGAACAAATGGAAAGGCCTATTAGGTTTGTGAGTGAGAGAACACTATAGTAAAATGTAATTTTCTCACAAATTAATTTACAGATTTAAAGGCAGTCACAGCATGATTGCTTTAAGGAAATGACAGGTGAGTCTAAAAGTCACCTGTAAAAACAAAAAGAGAACAGAGGGGAAAATTGTAAAATATTATAGGCAGGTGATTCTTGCCCTACCAGACACTCAGGTAGTATTAAGCTATGCTAATTAAATACAAAGTGAATTGTGATGGGAGATCAATGAATCAGGAATAGGGGTCCAGAAACACAACACATCCAGATACATTCATTATTTGATATATGAGCAAGTTAGAATAAATTGGAAAGGCACTTAGCAATATTTATCAAGTATCTTAAATACTCAGACACTTTCTTATAATTTTAAGAATCTATCTTAAGGAAATAAGTAGAGGTAGGAAAAAATTTATTCAAAGGTGTTCCTTTTAGCTTTATTTATTATTAAAATAAATGTTCCCAGTGCCTGTCCATGTAAAATGAACAAATGAATAAATTAACGAGAAAGCAACCTAAAATTTTCACAACATAGACATGTATATTTTTGAATAAGAGATTATTAAATAGCTAAAGACAACATGATTTAAAGTCATAAGAAATACATGCATTAGGCAAAATTTAAAAATTACGATAGGAAATTATAATACAAAAATTCCAGTTTAGCAATAGAAAAAGAAAGAATAAAGAGAAAATATCAGATGGGAATATACCAAAATATTTGCAATATGACAATTGGGATTTCTTTTTTTTTTTCTCTTCCAGATATTCCAAGATATCTTATTCCAATTGTCATCATTGCAATATTCATTTCGTATAGCATGTGCTTCTGTGTTGAGTTTCAGGCAAGAAGGCAAAAACTTTTGCTACATTTTGGTCAAGGATACATTTGAACTTACCTTTCTCTGGGTTTTAATAGCATGCACGAAGTAACAGTAACCAAGAGGAGAAGAAGTACTGAACCTACAGATAAACCTAGAAAACAAAAAGTGAATATCACCTGCCAGCAAAGCCTGGTCTATAGTGTTCTTTAACAGATTGTGGGAACTTTCCCTAGTGGTGGGGACAATATTACAGGACTTTCACCATCACTTCTCAGCCATAAACCCTGAATTTCTGCATATTCACATTTGGCCTTAGGATTTGCCTGATTCGATCTTGTCTACAGTTAATCTAAAGCATTGAACACATGAGTACAGGGCTCCATTCAGGTGTCCGTGGAGCTTTCCTGTTCCTTTCGGTTTCATTAGTAACATTCTTGTCACTGAGGCAAAATTAGGGGCACAGACCCCAGCTCCCCTGTTTCTAGAGAATATACGTTTGACTCTCCATTGTAAAATATATTCTGCTACAGCACTGAATAAACCAGCCTATTATGATCATACCAAATATCAAGAGTTAATGAAAACTGGGCGGGCCACAGTGGCTCAGCAGGTAGAGTTCTCACCTGCTGTGCTGGAGACCCGGGTTCAATTCCCGGTGCCTGCCCATGCAAAAAAAAGAGTTAATGAAAACTGATCTTTCAATTAAATAATTGGACATAGCTGGCTGTTTTAATCATTTACCGAACTTTATCTAAAAATGACATTTTTAAAGTGTGAAGTGCACACAAAAATACCGTTAAAATGTCAAAAATTATAATTGTCAATGAATTAAAGTGAAAAAAATAGTACCCACATAGGATGTAGGGCTCTAATTTTATATATTTTTATAAAACATCATGAGAGGTTTTCTCAAGTATTTAAGGAAACTTACCAGTAAGGAGAAGAGCAACTGAGCCTAAGGAGAACACAAAATCATGGAAATATCAGTCTAGTCACATAATTCAATATAGCCCAAAGTTAGCACTCAGCTCCCTTCTGAATCTATTTTAAAAACTTATTGGAACCCTGGTTATACCCACTTTATCTGCATTTCTTTTATACTAATTTACTACAGTTTTTTTATCACTTTAAGTAGATGGCATAGGATAGTTGGTTCACATATGGAAAAACCCAATCTATCCTAACTTTATGATCAGCGAGTTCTCAAGTTAGAATGCAAATATTAACTATTATAACAGGTTAGCTACCATATGTTTGGAGCCCCCTGCCAAATCAGTACGGACTTTTACTTCAAGATTCAGCAATCAGGGAAGTCTCAGCAGCAACTCCTTTCAAAATGTAAGGTTTTAGTTTTGCATCTGTGCTCCTTTTACGTTAGTGCTCCTCTCTATTTTCTGTTAATTATTTCCCCCATCCTCAGAAAGTTTTGCTTCTTCTAGGCCAGACCGTTGACTTGAAATTTTTTCTGTTATTGGTCCACTGGTCACAGACCTATCTCAATTTAAAACCCAGGAGTCCCCAGCCTTGAGGTGGACCCCATCTCTTCTCTTTGGTCAGCCAGGTAAGGGTTGCACTTTCCCACTCGAAGCCCTTGCACTTACGGGATTTGCACACAGCCAGGGGAGGGCTCCAGAGCTGATCATCCTGGCACTGGCTCTGGGGACTTCCTTCTAGAGTATACCCATCTTCACACTCCACGTTGACAACAGCTCCATACTGATACATTTTCCCAGGCTCCAGCCCCTTCTGGATTCCATTCATAGACTCTGGGGAGCTACAGTTTACCTCTGAAATGAAAGGAGACCGATTGAAGCTCTGTCTCATTTTGACTTTTACCAAGGTAAAGAACCTGCCCTTAATGGAAAGATTTAAGAAATCAATGTATTTCATTCTCAATAAGCAAGATCTTGCTGAAATAACATAAGACAAGATCCTAGGCTCTTTTAGTGTCAGCTACATAGCTCAATCACGTTTAGGTAACTTAAGCCAGATTATTTTCTTGCTTTGTGTTTCCGTTTCTATGATGACAGTGTAGGATAATTTCAATACCTTCTTAGAGAAACGGTGAGGACTGAATGGGTAAATATTAAGTATTACTCTTACTCTCCAAGACTTCATAAGTGCTTATGCTTCCTCGTTTCTTCTTTCATCTTTTCAGTATAGGGGTCAATCATGTGAGCTCTTAGTTTGAATTCTAACTCTAGCACTTCCCAACTGTGGGACTCTGGGTAAATGACAGCCTCTCCAGGCCTCTGCGACCTTGTCTGTAAAACATGGATAAGAATGGAACCAATCTCATATGTCCCCTAGGAAAATTAAATCAGATAATGCGTGTCAAGTGCTGTACACCATGTGTGGCATATGTAAAAAGTGCTCAATAAATATTAGATTACTACTTGTTTTTCATATGTATTGTTTATGATAACAAAACAACACTTTGAAACTTTTATAAAATATTCACCCATAGTCCCACCACCACTCGGAGAAAATATACTCCAAAGATCACTGTGCGTTTGTTAGTATTTTGTCAAATGCATACTGAACCTAAATGTAGCCCCAGTGTAAATACAATTTGTGCTTTAGTTGTTGCATTTACATAAACACCTCAACTTTTTATATTAAATGACTACATATGTGGCCATGCACCAGATAAAACATAGCCTAAGCCATTTTTTCTTTTTCTGGGGTGTTGAGATGTCTTCCAATCAATATTCTTTTTGGCTATTTTAAGTCGATAGTACTTGACTGGATACCTAGATAAATCTATTTGGAGCTCAATTTGACTTAAAAATAAGAAAAGAAAATGGACAGTGTACCTTTACAATAAGGGGCAGGTTGGCTCCAGTTTCCCTCATGTGTGCAAAGAAGGAGGGCCTCTCCCACCAGCAGGTAGCCTTGGTCACAGCTGTACAGGACTGACATTCCAGGAGAAAATCGAGCAATGTTTTCACCAGTGTGTTGGCCATTGGGGATCTCAGGTGGATGACGACAGCCTAAGGAGGCTTAGATACCAATAGAAAAGATTCAGCACAGAGGAAGGCACTATCTCTGGTTGTCAGGACTAGAGAAGGAAGGCATACAACAAGCCAACTAGCTGGTATCTTGAAATATCCATTAATTTCACCCAGACCTAGGGATCTGGATTTCCTATCTCTATTATATATAACCAAAATAAATTTATCAGAAGTAAGACAATGAAACATCAGTAGAGGCAGCCCACAATTTTACTCTATCAGCTAGCAGTAGTCTTTTCTTTGCCCTTTAAATAGCAGCCAGGCTACAGTCTAAGGCTCACACCTTCAAATGTGTATAGGACACAGGAAGTGAAGCAGCTCAGGAATGGCAAATCCTTTTAAAAGTGGCAGTCATTGCTCCGCCCAAGTTGCTGATGCTTTTCAGGAGAGCAAAGGGGCTCTTATTGTCACATGTGCTCTCTATTTATCTTGGACTGTGATGGTGGGTTTCAATTAAAATAAGACTACTGTGCTGGACAGACAAAACAATTCCGCGAGCTGAATTCAGTGCTTGGGTCACCAATTGGTGGCCTCAGCTGTTAAAAATCACTAACAGGAATAAAGCCGCCAAATGATATATACAAGTTCCAAGAAAAACAATTCAATAGTTTGGTGAAGGGCAGCTTCACTTTCCAGGACACCCAAAGTTCTCTTTCTGGCTGGTATGATAGCCTTAAATATAAAATTATTAAGCAACATTACTACCAAAAATTTGCAAAAAGAAAAGTTTGCCCATTTTTCTTCCAAATCCATAAAAAAAATGCTTTTGGGGACTCTTGATTTGGAAGTTAACCATTAACTTTTCACGACTTCCACATGCTTGGAAAGGAAAATGTAAAAAAACGAACAAACAAATCAGGTAAGTAAGGACATGAGAAAAAGCATTTACCTTGTGCCATAACCTAACTGTCTCAGTTTCTAGATGCTTTCTCTTTAGGCACAATGGCAGGTGGATATTCATAATGGCAAGTGGATATTTTTCTTTATTCTGTGCAACATTCAATACTTTATCCCTTAAGTATATCTTACCCCTTTTGATACAAGTTGGTACACCTGGAACCCATGTATTATTGGTATGACACCTAATCAAGTGACTGCCATTCATGATGAAGCCGGGATTGCAGGCAATATAGATGATGTCGTTGTGGGAATATGGAGAACGAGTTACATTTAGCTTGTATCCATGCTTGACTTCGGGGTTCGGGCAGTGAGTCACAGGAGGACGTTGGAGGCACTTTGGAGGAGAGCCACTCCAAGATCCGCGTCCTTCAGCATCACTTATGCACTGTAAATTTTTCTCTCCCTGAAGATAGAATCCTCGGTCACATTCATAAGAAACTTCTTTTCCATATAGAAAGTGTTTTGCCATCATACCTGTGTGCTTCCCATTGAGCATCTTTGGTAGAGGTGGGCACTGAATAACTGCAGAAGAGATTTAGGGGATTCTCCTTCAGCTAGTACATCAAGTAGGGAGGTCTCCATTCATGTACAAAGGAAACTATGCAGCTGTAAGCACTTCACATAATCAGAAATTTGGAAACTGGATTATGCTTTTTAAAAAGAGCTTTATTAATTATCTAGTATGTGTAATGCATAATAATTCCAAAAAAAATCAGAAAACATAGTAAAATATTAAGAGAGAAAGAAATATAGCTATGTTCCCAAGGCCTAGAAATACAGGCTATACATCTTTTTTATCTTTAACAAAATTGTCAGAAATATGGTCAATATTTTGTTCTTACTTGACAACTTTGTTTCCCAATACCAATACTGACCAAACATGAAGACTATTTCATCCTATTCATACTGAGGAAAATGCATAGACTGTTGAGGTAGCTGTAGACTAGCTCTTCAGTGGCCTGCCCTGAGCTAACCCTCCTACTACCACCATCAAGTTATCTTCCCACTTACCTTTACAAAGTGGAAACTTCTGGAACCAAATCCCCTTTTCAGCATCTTGACACTTCTGATAAGCATATCCAGTCAGCTGGTACCTAGAGATAAATTATAATACAGTTTCTCTTCCCAGTATCACAAGTCTGCAACCCGGCCTCCTCAAACCACAATTACAGAGGTGCTTCTAAATAAAAACATTGGCAGACAACAGTTAAAATTCTTGGCCTCCCAGGAAAACAATAAGAAAACTAATTTAGACTCATTGTCACACATAGCAAAGCCATTTCCATGTAACGAAAGGACTTCAAACTCTGTGATACTAATTAGGCCTTTGGAACCTCATAGTCTCGGTGAGTGAGATCATGAAGAATCTCTAACTCTCTAAATCTCCCTTTAGAGATTCATCAGGATAAACTGAGAGGAGTTAATGCACAAAAGGTAGTAGCCCTTTCTCAGAATGAATCATCGCATACTCACCCATCTTGACAGGACATATTAAATGGCACCACAGACTCATCCAGGACCTCTTTAAATTCTCTCACAGGCTTACATGATGCTTCTAGAGGAACAAAGTGGGAATTACTGATAGATACTTCATAGCAAAGAGAACGACAACTCTGGAATTGAAAGTACCTTCACACCATGGGGCAGAAGGTCTCCAAATTCCTGAAGGCATACACTGAATGGATTTGTCTCCCACAAGCAGGTAGCCAGGGTCACAGGTGTAGGTGACAGTCATTCCAGAGACAAAGAGGACCCTATCCCCACCTGTGTGTTGGCCGTGGTGGATCCCAGAAGGTGGCTGGCAGTCTGAAGAGAAAACTCCCCACATAAATATGAACAAACAATAATTTATACCAAAGAACGTTACATATACAACATTTGACAATGGACAACCTGAAACTTTTACGCCAAAGACGACAAAGCTCTAATGTATCCCTGAATGCTTTCTACTCTTTTGAAGAAACCAGGCACTATTAAAAAGGTCCTTTCATATTTACGCTGAACATATCACAGACTCAAGGGAACATTTACACAAAGAACATACATGACTCACAGAGAACATTCTATTACAGAATGGAAGGAAAAGGAAAGCAATCTGTGCCCCTTGCCTTTTTTCCATAACTCTAGTTTTGGGCGGAAGGAAATAAATAAAAAACTCACTCTTACTCACTCATTCACTCTTTCTTGCTCCTTGAGTTCTTACCTTTTTCACAAACTGGTACTTCAGGTTCCCAAGTGTTATTGGCTTTGCAACGAATCTGACTGCTGCCCTTCAAAGTAAATCCATTATTACACTTGAACGTCACAGTGTCGTTGTAGAAATATGGGGCTTCCCTGCCAGCGATCTTGTATCCATTTACAACGTGAGCATGTGAGCACTGAACCGCGGGGAGGGAAAGTTCACAGAGAGGAGCAGGGCCACTCCAGATGCCCTGCTCTCGATCATTGCTTAAACAAAGGATGGTGCTCTCCCCAATGAGGTTGAATTTCACTCCACTCTCCGGCCCGGGTTTACATGTGTAAGTGACTGTGGTTCCGTATGGAACATCTTCTGAGGAGCTCCCCGTGTGCATCCCATTGAAGATAACAGGAGGCGGTGGGCATGTGATTTCTGGAGAGATTAAAAGATACCGTAGAACTCTGTTGCAGTATTAGACACCAAAGGATGGACATGAAGCTATCTTCTGGAGGACATAATTGTGATTATATGAGTTATCTCAAAGGTCATTATGCTTGTAAAATTCAATTTAAACAGATTTCACAGGGCAGATTTTTTTTCGCAATGGAAATCTTTGTTAAAAGTGAATGTGTTATTCCCAGGGCTTGCTCATGTAAAAAAAAAAAGTGAATGTGTTGATCGATATCATATTGTGAGGTGGTAGAGAACAGTAGTAAATTACCAATTGAAAGAAGAATTTTTTTTATAACCAATAGTAGAATTAAAGGCATGGGGGATAGAATTATGATATTTTGAGTTCCATCTTTGTGCTGAAGTGATATGATAGTTGATACAGTCATCCAACAATGTTTATTGTTAATTGAGCACCTACTTTGTGACTAGCAGTTTTCTCATCTAGGAAGTAGAGACAGTACCATTTAATTCTAACAACTTGGAAGTCTGTCTGCTTATGCCAGTTTCAGAGATGAGGGACCTGAGTTTTAGAGAAGCTAGGTAAATCTCCTAAGGTCATACAACTATTAAACAGAAGAAACAGAATCTGAATTCAGATCCAATACCAATGTCCTTATTCTCTCAGTATACTCAAAATTAAAGAGGGTGACTCATATACTCATAGCCATCATTATTCTTATCATCCTAAATCAGGAAAGACAATCAGTAGCTGAGTAAATTTAACTTAAACTGATTACTACACTTTGAAGTAGAAAGAGGTTGACAACAGAAAGACATAGCAAAACTCTGCAACTATAACTATTGAAAAAGTTAGCAAAACAAAATCTAATATTCTTACTCTCATAACATGGTAAAAGAGAAATAGCCCAGAAAATGCATAGCTCTCACATTATTTCATGCCCTCTGCCCTTTTTGCTACTCACCTTTACAAAGACGAATCTCCATAAACCAAAGAATTGTGCCTTGACACAGTTGATAAACACTCTCATCTAACCGGTACCTAGAGACAAAAAGTCATGTCATTTTGCCATCTTATGACCAGTAAGCAAGAGCTGTTGGCTCAAAAGCAGACTCACCACCTTCAGGACAAGCAACAGGAACAAAACGCAGCCAGCGGCAGTGCCATCTATCTACTGCATGGGCAGAGTTTCCATGCACGGAAAAATAGTATTATCAACAATTCCATGAACACATATCAGGGAAGGGCCTTTAGATAAATTCCTAAATAAAGGTTGCAATGTGCACTGAGAAGCCAGACATGGGTCAGGCTGAGATGGCCCTCACTCACCCTTCATCACAAGAAGAGGTAACATCTGGTCTAATAAAATGATGCTGGGGTTTTTTAAAGACTTTCTCTCCTATAGGTTTACACTCTGCAACTAAGAAAAGAGACCAGGATAAGGAATCAGCTCAAGGCAATCTCAAATATCAACAAAACATCTACACTGGAAGCCTGGTACCTTTGCATTGGGGAACTGTGGGTTTCCACACCCCCTCAGAGGTACAATGTATGAATTCTTCTCCCACCAGCTCATAGCCAGGATCACAGCTATATTTTATGGATGTTCCAGGGTCAAAGCGGACCATATATCTTCCTTTGTATTGCCCATTGAGGATTTTAGGAGGTGCCTGGCACTCTAAAGGGAAGGAAAGGGGAAAAAAAAACACTTATTTTTGTTAACAACAAAAAAAGGAAACTAAGCCAAAGAAGTTGACATTAGGGCTACAATTCCATTCTGTTGCATGGTGCAGAAGGCAACTCATAGCCCAGTTTGGGTAATTTTAGGTCAGTGTTGCTCAATCTGCTTGTCTTTCCTGCACTTTGGCTGCTGTAGATTTTGTTGTTTGCAGTCCGTGCTGTAACTGCCCTCCTTTCTCTTCCCTTCTCAGGGAATCATCTTGCACGCTTTTAACAAGAAGTGTTTTATACCCTGGGGTGGGGCTTTGCTGACTTCCTTTTTAAGACTCACTATCGATACAAACAAGCACTCCCCGCCCCTGAAGAAACAGGCATCATAGGAAACCCTCATGCTTTTTCCCCAAAGACAATCTCACAAAATGAAACAATGGTAGGGGCAGAAGAGGAGTTAAGAAAGTCCTCTTTGCAATTTTTACCCACTATATTTAGTATAAATGAAGGGAATGGGAACTGGAGAAGACCTTGCTTAAGTGTATATACCCTTCCTCTAACTTTTCAAAAGGAAGAACCAGTAGCAACTTTTGTGAACATTGGAGCACCCACCCTTTTCACAGACTGGTGCTGACACATCCCACGTCCCTCGGACAGTACACCGGATTTGCCTGTTGCCCTTTAAGGTGAAACCAAACTGGCAAGCAAATACCACAGTGTCGTTGTAAGAGTACTGGTCTTCCTGCCCAAATAATATATACCCATTTAGGATTTGTGGTTGTGGGCATTGAACTGTGGAAATGGAAAGTTCACAGCGTGGGGCAGGGCTACTCCAGATTCCAGTCTTCTCACTATTGCTGATACAACGGAGGGTGCTCTCCCCAATAAGGACAAACTTCACTCCTTCTTCCGGGTCAGGGTCACAAGTATAAGTGACAGTTCTTCCATATGCAAAGTTCACTGAAGTACTGCCTGTATGTCTTCCATTGCGAATGGTAGGAGGTGGTGAGCAGAGAATTTCTAAAAAAATTACAGAGACATATGACAAGATTGTGGGCGTATTGCAAACAAAGAATGCATCAGATGTTGTTTGGTATCACTCATATCCTAGGTTCAAGGACAGTAATATGTGAATTCCTAATGAATCCATCAAGGCAGATAAAACAATATAATTTTTTAATGCTATCATTTTTAAACTTCATTACTGAGTATATCTACTTTGTTGATCCTTAGATTTTTTTTTTTTACAAATAAAGTGTCTGTTATGTGACTGATGTGCACTCAGTTATGAGAAGGAAAAGACTGGGAACCCTGTTTTAGTTGAGTAAGCCAAGACTAGAAAGGTAAAGAAGGATAATTCCCACAAGACCATGTCCTTTTAAGATTTCTAGGAGAGATCTTAGCTCTACAAAAGTCTGTCCAGTACTGTTGAAACCGAAAATTTTAATGAAGCTGAGAATTTCGTGTCCTTTTGAACCTCTGACCAAACAACTAGTTGTAAACCACAGTTTCCTTTACTGACCGTCACATACTGGCATCCTGGTCCAAGCAGCGCGCTGACCAGCAATTACACACTGGCTAGAAGGCTGGCCTCGTAACCGATACCTGGAGATGGAGGATTGTAGGTGTCACCCAGAACTGTTAGGCTGTTTGTGCTGCAGAAACCCCAATTCTTAAAATACAAGACAAATTCACTTAATTTGTTCATTTGTGTGCACCTATGCTTTTCATAGGAATTCTCTCTCATGACCTCACTCAGGCTATCCAGGCAGTCACAGAGGAGGCGTCTACAGGTTTCACAGTTCACGCCAAGCACACATAAGTCAAATGAATTCATTCCCACAGGCCCAACTGACACTCACCCTTCGTTACAGGAGAAGTTCATCATTTCGCCAACCCGAAGACTTAGAGGCTCCTTTACCTGCCCATTGGGAAACTGTCTGAGGGGTTCGCATCGCGCCTCTAAGGAAGCAAGCCCAAAGATGAGCAAAGCAAGGCAAATAACAGAACGGCCCGAATTCTTAAAGCGGATTGTAAATGTAGGGTACCTTTGCATGTGGGAGGGTCAGCACTCCAGGCTCCTGAAGACAGACAGTTAATGGTTTTTTCTCCAAGAAGCAAGTAACCAGGTTCACAGCTGTAAGTCACAGAAGATCCTGGAGCAAGGGGACCGCCGTCCTCCCCTGTGTGACGGCCGTTGGGGATCCTGCGAAGTGTTGGACACTCCAAGGGGAAATCTTTATGCACGTAAAAAAAAAATGCCATCAGGTTTAACATTCATCGTGACCTAGATTCTAACTTAGGAGCCACATCCAAAGAGTAACAAGTGATCTGTGGTACCAATGGTCATTACTTCCAACTCAGCGTTTTAAAGATGAACCAGTTGTGGTTTATTGGCATCCATTTCATAGTCTGAGCAGTGTGCTAGTTTTCATTTTTATTTATATCTTATATTTGCCTTATTTAATTACCAAAAAAGTCCACTATTGGCCATACTCTTACCATAGCCATAAACCTACTCTGCTCCAGAAATGCCATGTTATCCTCTGGGGGATTATCCTGCCAGCCATTTATAGTTTAGTTGGGTCATATATATGATACACATACAAACACAAATATTGTACGTAAGTGTGCATGCCCAAGATATATTATTCAACACTTTGCTTCCTTTGCTTAATAATCTGTTTATGAGATCTTTCCATGTCAATATATATAGCTCTACCTAAATCTTTAGAAAGGCTTAACTTTTTCCATAGTATGGCCACTCCATTTTGTGACTGTCTTAAAAAAAGACCTTCCCTATATCCAAGATTTATATATATGAGTACATATATATATATATGTATATACACATACACATATATACACTTACACACATTATATGATGTTTAATCATATATATTTTGTAACAATTTAATAGTTTTTCAGTACTTTAATCCATCCTCAATTTTATTTTTATTAAGAAAAGAAATACTTAATTTTGATGTTATTATTTTTGTCAAATATTGCCAATCCCTGTAACTGTATAATTGAAATTCAGATTTGGATTCCAGCAGCATCATAAACCAAATAAAATGAAACATTTACAGTAGTCCAGATTTCCCACATTATCTGATTTGCAATGTTTATTGCTTGGGAGGTGACTTGGGAAAATAGTGGATTGCTTTAGAAAGTGGTTACAGAGACTCCTGAGGGCAGGGCCCTATCATTTGAGCCAAACTGTATTAACAGCTATTTATAGATGAGTTTTACATCCATTGAGTGTGTGTGGGGTTTTTTTTGCCATTAGAGCCCACATAATTCTCATTGTAACAGTAATGCAGACAAATAGTCTAAAACCATCGAACTCCCCTAGCCCCTACTAAATTTGGCTCCCACCCTATGGAACTCCTTATTCCATGCAATTATCAGATATGTTCAATTACATTTTTCTGTATATTTTAAACTCTTTTGCTCAATTGATGTTTGTCGAATGAATGTTCATATTCTTCTAGGACAAAAAAAAAAAACAAAAACAACAACACAGGAACCTTTAACTTTCGCCCTTTCCCCGGCTTCCTTTTCTCACCCTCCTGGTTCACACATCCACGTGGCTCCTTCTGCAGAATGATACACAACTTGATCTGCACAAAAACTCAAGGACCCCCTCTCCACTCAGTTCTATTCTTGTACTCACCGCTCTCACAGGTCGGCAGAGGGGTGGGCCCCCAGTTCTTATTTCCTTGGCACCAAACGGTTTTGTTTCCTTTCATGGTGAAGTTGGCAGAACAGGTAAATGTTATAGCATCACCATGTCTATAGGGTGGTTTAGAGTCTTTATTTCTGTAACCCCCCAGTACCGTGGGCTCAAGGCAAAACACATTTTTTTTGTAAACTTCACAGACAGGGGCAGCTTTATCCCAGATTCCATTCACATTGTCTTTAGTTACACAGAAAAGGACTCTCTCTCCGATGAGGCGAAAGGTGTGTAAACATGTATACATGACCACGGTGCCCACCGTGACGGTATCAGGAAGACTGCTTGTCCGACCATTACTGATAGGAGGAGGAGGGCCACAAGAAATTCCTGAAAAATAGAAAAGGAACGATGTGGACACCCTGATCATGACCACTGAGCTGAAATATATATGTATAGTGCAAACTGCCACAAAGCAACAAAAAGATTCAAATTTAGATAAGAGATCCAATGGAGGTCATGTTACTTCTTCAGAGACAGACCTGGACGTTTTATTTATTTATTTATTTATGGCATGGGCAGGCACCGGGACTTGAACCCAAGTCTCTGGCACGGCAGGTGAGAATTCCGCCACTGAGCCACCGTCACACCACCCCAGATATTTTAATAACTGATTTCTTACTCATCTTCCTGCTGATCCCCAAGCTCCTAGGTTCTTATCTCTCACTCGACCTTCCGTAAAAAAATTCAGTACAGGACTAAGCACAATCCTGACCCCACACTAACAATGAAGCAACGTATGGAGCAGTTGTGAGTGGAATCAATTTTAATAATGAAACAGAAGGTAAACTTAGCACATAAAATAATGTTAAAGGCATTTATATTATATAACAGGTAAAGACATGGCAATTACCTGCTGATTGTATGTGGGGAGGCACCCTGGACAAATGAAATTTCGGTCCGGGAGACCAGATTTCATATCCCCACTGTCATTCAATGGCTGTGTGAACTTAGTCTTACCCTCTCTAGGACTCAGTTTCATGATACCATTCAAGATATCTCAGAAGATTGTGGTGAGAACCCAGGGAGATGAAGATACATGAACAGAGCACATACGAGACCCGGAACACAGCAGTTACTCAATGCCTGTTTTCAATGCACATCTAGGGCTCCAGGCAATGTGACCACATTCAATCCTGCTAGTACAGATACTGCAGCCTGACTACAGGTAATTTTTCCTCCCTGGATGCTGGGCCCTTTTGAAAAAGCCACTGAAATAATGACCTCATACTCTTCATGTACTTTCCACATAGGCATGAGGGATACTCATTGTCTATAGCTGCTTTGGAACATCCACATCCTTCCTGAGTGAGTCTCAGAATCAAGAGAAAATCACCAACCTCCAGAACTTCCTGTTAATTTCCACTTGACTCCAAGAGGAGCGCTTCACTAGAAGGAACTGGCATAAGACACAGCCAGACCTTTAGGACATTAGTCTATACTCACTTATAGTAGGGGTAACTTTGGAAAGCCTCAATAAAATATTTAGTCAATTGAATAAATTTAGTCAATTGAATAAATTATTTATATAAAATAAATATATAAAATATTTAGTCAATTGAATAAATTTAGCTAGCACTTTTGTTTATGTTTTTTAAAAGATAATTGACTATTTAATGAAAAATAATAGTGCATGGTACAATTTAGAAGTAAATCCAATTTTAGAAGTACAACATAAATTTTTAACAATGACATAGAGGTTGTGGGGAGAAAAATGAAAGATACATCATGCTAACAGTAATCAAAAGAAAAATAAACATTAGATTTCAGAGCAAGGAATATTATCAGGAATAAAAAACGTCACTTCTTAGGTTAGTGGAGTCAATTTATCAAAAGGACATAAAATTACTAAATATTTATGTGCTTAATAACATTGCTTCAAAATACATGAAGTAAAAACTGATAGAACTGAAAAGAAAAATGGAAAGAATTCATGAAGACATAGATTTCAGTATCCCTCTCCAAATAATTGATGGAACAAGTGGACAGAAAATCAGCACGAATACAGAAGTCTTGAAGAAAACTGTCAACCAACTTGAATTAATTGATATTCATAAAACAAAAAACAGGTATGCAAACATTCTTAACAGCTTTATTTGTAGTAGTCCCAAACTGAAAATAACATACATGCGCATCAAAAGAGAATGCAGAAACCAATTATATTATATGCATATAATGGAATACTACTCAATAATAAAAAAGAATGAACTATTGATGCATGCAACATGAGTGAATCTCAAAAAAGTTATGTTGAATGAAAGAAACTAGACAAAAAGAATAAATACTTCATGATCTCCTTTATATAAAACTCTAGAAAATGCAAACTGATCTAAAGCGGTAGACAGCTAATATTTAAAATATATAAATCACTCCACCAAATCAACAGGGAAAAGACAGATAATCCAATTTTAAAATGGCAAGAGAGTTGAACAAACACATCACAAAAAAGAAAATCCAAGTGGCCAATAAATACTTGAAAAGACACCTCACTAGTCATTGAAAATTACAATGAAATACTACTTCGCCCATCAGAAGAGCTAAAATTAAAAAGGCCAAATGTATGTGAGGATGTGGATGAACTGGCACACTTGTACACTATTTGGAGAAGTATAAGCTGCTACCACTTCTTTGGAAACTTATCTGGCAGCATCTACTGAGCTAAATGTACACATGCCATATGACTCAGCAATTGCACGAGTATGTGCACCAGAAGACATATACAATAATGCTTATAGCACCATCATTTGCAATATCCAAAAAATGGAAACAAACCAAATGTCCACCAACAGTAGAGGCATAAATGAACTATGGTCTAGTCACACAATGGAATGCTAGGCTGCTATGAAAATGGATGTGGATGAATCTAATAAATACAATGGTGAATGAAGGAAACCAACAAAAGGATACATAATACAGGATTCCATTAATTCAAAGTTGAAGCTTAAGCAAAACAGCCTATGGGTTAGAAGTTGCCTTTGGGGAGGAGAGGAGCACTGACTGAGGAGGCAGTGCCTGCGTGACTACTCCGTGGTAATTCAACGCACAGACACTTACTATTCTGGGAATTCTTTTCCAAGTATTTTACTCTTCAATTAAAAAGTAAGAGAGGTAAATCTGCAGATCTGGATTTAGGAATAAATTTATCAATATAAGTTGTGCTGAAGAAAAACATAAAGACCCATCTTAACTTAGGGAAAAAATCAAAACATGAATTCCTCAGTTCAGTGGAAGAAGTTCAGGATGATGGAACTCCAACCTCAGAAGCATTTGCGCATGTAACCAGTGAAACTGGAGCACAGGAAGCTCAAGAAGCTGGAGTCGAACACCTGTTACAAGACCAGGCACTCTTCCCAGCGCATTACAAACCAGGTCCACGGTTTGAAGGGACTGAACGCCAAGCTTCTGGGTATCAGGAGCTACTTGGAGGTGGCCACAGGCAAGCTGCCCATCCTCCACCAGACCATCTATCAGCTGCAGGACGTCTCCATCCTGCTGCCGGACCTCAGCCTGCAGGAGTCTGCCAAGGTGTTTTACCTGAAAACCAACGACCAGATGGTGGTGGTGTACTTGCCCTCAGTGGTCCGTTTTGTGGTCACCCTGCACAACCTCATCAACAAAAAGACTGATAAAAAGGATCCTTGGTATTCCGTACGCGAAGTTCATTTCCATTTCAAAGGAAAGCACAGCAATGCTTACTGCAAGCACCTTGGACATGAGATGCAGATTCCTTGGATTCAACCGAGTATTCTTCTGCAACTAAATCACCTACACCATCACCATTATTGGGGAAAATATCTTGGGGTTTTTCCATCTTCAGCCTGTGCTTGCTGCTCTGACCTGGCACTGCCATGGGGCCAGATGGACAGACGAACGGATGGACAGAGAGGCCTATGGCGTTGGGGGCGCATGGCAGCATAGACCCCACTTCCACTGGGTTTTGTTTTTAGAATTTATTTTATTTTTGAATAATGAATATTCCGGTGCTTCAGAATTCAAAGAATTCAGAGGATATACTGGCAGAAACCTTCCTGACAAATGCCCATCTGTGTTTGCTCTCTTGTTCTACACAAATGGCTCAGCTAGCACTTTTGGTCTGCATTCCACAACACACAGGAGAGTGACATGAATATGGCCAAAGCACACACATGAACACAATATTATATTTGATGAATGCATGGGAACACACCAAAAATCAAGGGGCAAGGTCCATAATTTGATTATTTCTGTTTTCTAGTCACATTCACAGACAGGCAACTTATTATTCCACAGTACTATTATTCCTTCTGGGTCACACTGACTAGAATATTTGCCATTTAACTGGACCTTAAAAAAATAACGGCTGACAGATTGTCACCAGAACAAACCAATTCCCCGTTTCATGGAATTAATCAATTCTCTCAAAGATATGGCTTTCATGACCACTATTTTTAAGCATTTCTGGCTTAAGGAAAAAGTCTAATATTGCTTGTGACTCTGCTCAGATAGGGTGTGATTTCAGACAAGTGGAAAACATAAAACAAAACAAAAAAATCCTAACAATTATATTCCTTTTTTGTATTATCCCTTTCCAAATGTCAAGCTTCTTTTGACAATCTAAAAGGGGAGAAAATAACATTATTTCCCAGTAAAGAAAACGTCAAATACCTAATTCTCCAAGTTTACCCTAAAACTCCTTTTACTGAACCCCCATCATTTATTTATTTTCCAGAACAGAAGTCTGAACTTTTGAACAAAAGCTCTGCTTTCTCAAATGATGGAGGGGCAATTCTCAGCTTTGGCTGGCAAAGCAAATACACACTTGGAGAACGCCAATAGGATTTGGCTAATGATGGAATTCTTAACAAAATGGAGAGAGAGGAAAAATTAACACTCTTTAGAAATCACACATTGCAATCATATCCAGCTAAGTCTCAGGTCCCGTTACCTCACACTCATCACAAATAAAGGAGACCTCTGCCCCAAGCTGGAGATTAGGAGGAGGCACCACACAGCCATTGAGAAGCTGGTTTGGAATGGCATCATATGATTTCACTGGGGAAATAAAAGAGACAAGGCTGGCATATGAAGAGGCGTGTGTTAGTTTTAAAGCTGCTGGACTGCAATATACCAGAAACAGAATGGCTTGTAAAAAGGGGAACTTACTAAGTTGCAATTTTACAGTTCTAAGGCATGAAGTTTCCAAATTAAGGCACCAACAAGAGGTTACCTTCACTCAAGAAAAGCTGATGAAGTTTGGGGTTTTTCTCTCTTAGCTGGGAGGACAGATGGCAATATCTGCTAGCTTTCTCTCTTGGCTTCTTGGTTCATGAAGTTCCCCCAGGGGCGTTTTCCTTCTTCATCTCTGAAGGTCTCTGGCTGTGTGAACTCTGTTGGTTCTGGTTGCTCTGTCAGTGCTGGTGGCTCTAAAGCTTTTTCCAAAATGGTTCCCTCTTAAAGGGCTCAAGTAAGCAACCCCACCTTGAATGGGGGGAGACATGGAAACCATCTAATCAAATGTTATCACCCATAATTGGGTGGGTCACATCTCCATGGAAACAGTCAAAGAGCTCCCACCCAGCAATAATGAATGAGGATTAAAGAACTTGCCTTTTCTAGGGTACAAAACAGAAACAGTTACATTTCCTCAAGATGGAGTAGAGTACCAGGCACCTTCACATTTGAGAGCTGTGTGGCTCTAGGTTACCACAAATGTACATTGCACAGGGTTAGTTCCAGTGAGAGTTCAGCCAGGGTCACAGCTGTAGGACACTTTCTATCCAATTGGAAAGAATTCCTTATCCTTTTTTTTATAGTTACCATGATGGCTATGTGGAGGTGGTGGATACCCTGAGAAAACGTAGGATCAGAAGTCCTTTTATTCCTGAAATAAGAACGATCTTCTCTAAAACTTAAGCAAGCTGAGGGTTGGTAAAGGCGGGAGGAAGGTGGAGAGGTCACCTTTCCTAAGGCTAAGGCTCTTTTGGGTGAGATAGAGTGGGGCTAATATGCATTATTTTTTAGACATGATGAACCATGCAACTATCTGCATTCCCTACTTTGATCTATCCCAAGAAACATACCCACTTATCATTTTCCATTCATGCAACTAAAAGACATCCTTTCACCAATAATGTAACCAAGGGAACCACACTTTGTCTAATATTTTCACCATCAAAATCACTCTCTTTCTTCTTGCTCCCAAAATAAGGTTGATGGGTTTCTGTGCCCTGTAGAAGAGGCTCCCATTATTGACAGGTTTTCAGTGTCAGACATTTCTCAGTAAGAGCAGGGGGATGGAGATAGTGGGAGGGGATGGAGATCAACCTACATACTGGCCTTCTTCTAAAAAGGCTACATTTTCCATATGCAAATGTATAATATCTATACATTTTGGATCAAATTCTGGCCTCCGCCAAATTTGTCCAAATCACAAGACCAATGGGATTCAGAATTTATTTTATCTTCACTTAAATCAAATCTTATTTTTATTGTCATAATTTTATGAAAAAATCTGATCACTGGCTTTGTATTACGTTTTTAAAGTGTCTTCTAATTTCTCCTATATTAACACAGTAACAGTATAATTAGACCTAGCACTGTATCAAAAACATAAAAAATTTCCCACCTCTTCAACATTTAGATAATACTTTCAAAGTTTATTTTCAAGTTCTCCAATCAAGAAATCCAACAACCTATATTATGTTCTTCCTCCTCATTCCAAAGGTGCCATTTATCTATCCTTCTAAAAACCTCAATTTCTAGGTCTACAAAGTTTCAGCGCAACTCACCCATGAAGCACCCTGACAGTGGACGATTCCATCAGCAGTTTGGTTGGCATCATGCTATGTTGCTGCTTTTTTGTAATAAAGTCAGGTTTATAATTAAACTTCACAGTGTCATTTGAGGAAAAGGAATATCTAAATCCAGATTCCAAAGCTCCATGTACAACTTCTGGAAATGGGCATTCGATTGCAGTAATACACCGAGGGGGAGAGCTACTCTAGATACCAACTTGATTGTCTTTGCTGGTGCCAAATATTGACTTCTCATCTACAAGGTCCAACAGCATTTTTCCCACTCTTTCCAGCCTGGTACTTATAAGTCACCACCATTCCATAGTAATAGCTGTCTCTATTATAACTGCTGTAAAAGTCCTCATTGGAGACGGATGGGGGTAGCGCATAAGGAATAGCTCACAAGGGTGCATGAGAAAAGACAGAATTTAAATTATATATTTTCTGGGAATCTTGTCTTCACTCTTGCAAATCAGACCTCAACTCAGCCTACAGTACACCTATATTACTGAAATTCTGTATCCTAATGTCATATGTGGACCAAAACTGGAAGTAGCAAGATTGAAAGACACATTGAAATGACCTGATGAAAACTCAAAAAGCTATCAGCTGGTCACCAGTCGCCATCTTCAGAAACACAGGACCTATTACAGGAGGTGCCTACTGTGGCTTACATTTGTGAGGAACGTAGTTGGCAGTGTGTGATCTCATGGTTTATTTTTCATTTAAGCATATACTCAATACAAAACAATGTCACCAAAGGAGAGTAATCAAAGGAAAGGTGGTGGGATGGGGGGTTGGGGGTGGTACAGGGGCATGCAAGAAGTGGAAAATCATAGCTCTGTGCCCGGAATTACCTAAACCAAGTGTAATCCTCGCGGGTACTCATTTTGATGTACAGACACCAAATTTTCCTCTAGAAGGGGACAAAAGGATTTTCAAAAGGTTCAATAAGAAGATCATTTTACTCACATTCACAAAAAGGTATTGTAATCCAAGATTACAATATTGTCTGAGAGAACATGTTGCAGCTGTGTCACCAATGAGTGGATTTCTAGACAGGGAATTAAGCGATCATCCCGCAGCTAGGTTAATGTTTTAGAAAAGCCTAGCTCTTTCTGCACAGAAAGAATGGCACAGAGTAGAATATCATGAATGACAGGTAGCCATGATAGATTAAGGTCTCATACAAACAAATCAACAAACTAAAGCCAAATGAAATTACCCCTGGTCAGTAGCAACAGAGCTTTAAAATTGGGAGAAGAGTAGCCCAAACTTGTTTCTTCTAGGGATCTTGTCCAGTGCCTAATACTGAAACAGATCAGGGAGCTCATTCCCTTTTTGCTTATTTATTTTTAAGGAGAGAGGGCAGTTACTCAGGTATGTTTTGGAAGCCTGCTGAATTTTAGTTGGAACTACTGTTCTAATACCCAGGTACCTGGAGACGCCCTTGGAGACCTCCTGCCAACTTGCCCTTCATAACAGGAATACGTAATTGCTGACCCAAACCTGATACCCACGGTTATAATCACAGAACCACTGAGGAATTCTCTAGGACTCTCACAGAATTTACCTACAAGGGAAAACAAACAAAATAAAACAGGATTTTGCATTGGGATTCAGGAGGGGGTTTTGTGTGTTTTATGTGACATCCCAACCTGACTGAACTTGCTGACTAGCCTACTTACATACATTCAAAGAAATCTGTGACATTTAGAAAATCTCTACCTTCCAAAGCATCAGTTAACCCCAAACACTATTTGTTTAAAGCACACAGTCTATATGTCTGAGCATGATGCAAACTTTATTTCAACCATATCTTATAATCCTTGTTTTCATTTTCATGTTCTGTCAGTGGATAGCATCATCTACTACATCTCTGGGCTAAAAGACCTCACAGTTATCATTTCATTTGTGTACTTCCTTCTCTCACCCCTGTCCATCCCTTCCCTTACATTCATTTGGCTATCAAATTTTAGCAACTGGACTCTAGAACTCTTTCCCCAAACTAATCATTCCGACTTGCTGCCATCTCTCTTTGGACAACTGAGTAGCATATCTCTCCCGTCTAACTCTGGTTTCCCTTTGGTTCAGTACATCTGCTACAAAGTTGCACATGTTATTTTTGAAGCACAAATGTGATCATGCCACTCCCCACATTTAAAAATGTACAATGGCTTTCCATGGTTTATAAGACTTTATAGTCCAACACAATTAAGCTCCAACCCACTGAATCAACTGGCATTCCTCAGCAAATGCCCAACGCTACAACCACACTGACTTTCTCTATTGGCCATGAGACATCTTGTTCTTTCCTATCACTCTGCTTTGGCACAGGCTTTCCATCTGCCTGGAATGCCTAGATTTTTCTAATTCTCCTAAATAAAATTTTATTATTTATTCCTCTGTGATCTCATAACACTTTACAAATCAGGGAAATTACATCACAGCAAAGTTTTCTTTCAAGTTAATCTTTACAACTAGATTAGGAATCCCTCAAAAGCAGAGACTATAAGGTTAATTATGTTTCTCTAAGACCTATAATCTAGCCTATTACTACATACCTGGTAGTCACTCAAAAATATTTCTTGGATTGAGTGGAGGAAGAGTAATATTCTTTATCTACAGACTTCAGTCATCACTCAAACACAGTATAAAGACCAAAGTTACAAAGATTAAAGGATAAACAGGGCTGTCCAGTCTGCAATAATCAACCCCCATATTCAATGTTTTCAGTAGTATGAGGAAATGTGGAAGCTCCAGGAGCCTCCTTCACTTGAAACCAATTACTAATTTACTGATCTTTTGCCTTAGAAACAACTAGTTTTCCTATACAGACAAACTAATAGACCAAAAGATGCTTCTATTATAGAATTATTCATGTTTACGGAGTTGCTGAGCATCTGACCATGTGGCAGTCTCTAAGCTGGTGATAGAGAATGACCCTGATATACCCAGGATGCCATTCGAAGTCCCAAGATGTCCCAACGGGAAACTCAAATTCATCAGTCTGAGTTTTAGGCTTAGTAAAATCATAACTTGGCAGGAATTTACACTGACCTGTAGACAAAGAACACAGGAACATCAAAAGTCTAAAATTTCCATTCTGCTTTTGTTTTTTTTTTTTCACTGATTATCCTAACAACTTTAATCTTTAGAATGTAAGCCTAAAATGGGGCAACATTTTTTCTGGGACAAATTAGATATTATACCCCTATGGATGACTATTTAGAGAAGTAACCACAGAGGTTCAAATCCTTTTTTAGCAGAGATTTCAGAGGAAGGGTTGGAGGGCATACTTTTTCATAAAATTCCAGAAAGATCCTGAGGTTGTCCCATCTTCTTAAAACTTTATAAATAAAACTGGAGTGGTCTTCTGGGATAGCATAGAAAACTACAGTACGTTAGAGATCTTGTAAACTCTGCACATGTGTGAGCCTCTAAAATTGCTTTAATGAATTAAAATAACTATCTTTGTCATTAAACCTTTAGGGTTCTAGAGAGAAGACAATCTGTTTATACAAAACTTTATTTTTTCAACCTAGTAGAGTGATACATTTCTTAAGGGAACTTGTTAAATACTTTTTGGCGGGTACTAGATAAAAAGAGCTAGTCATTTCAGGACAGTTTCCTATTACTTAAAATAATAATTTTAATAATGAAATAAACTCATCCTAGCAAATGGGTAATGAATTGTCACACCCATATACTTGAGGATGTATCTGTAAAAGTAATTTTCTGGGTAAGAGAGATCAGGTTTTGGCTTCCCAAATATAGGCACAAGGTATAAGAAGTCAACTGTTCTTCCTGGGCAAAAGCCTTGGCAAAAAAGTGCTAAGCTGCGAAGTCTTCCCAGAATAGCAGTATATCTGAATATCAAACTTATAAATCTCAGTCTTTCTCAAACAAGTCAGAGAAGAGTACAGGTGACAGTCAAAGAATAAACATGGACTAACTTGACACAAGAGCTTCCTCTGCTTCCACAAAGTTGCTTCCACCAACTTCTGTTGGAGAAGTTACATAGACTATACTCAAGAACGGCTATCACTGTTGGGATACAGATCTCACGGCAGTTCCCATTCTATATATTTCCCCAACTCCTTTAGTTTCCTCTGTTAACACCTGCTAATATCACCAAGCGCCTGTTCTGTGAATGACTGAAGGACTCCATAAGGAAAATCACAGTTGGCCTCAATGAAGGCCAAGTTCATGATCCTGTTATTACTTGTACCAGTTAATCCTAATCAAGTGATTTATTCTGCAATCACACATTGTGAATACACACCATACCCCACTGTCCTCATAAGCTGGATAACCAACTTAAATTCATAAGATTTAATCAGCAGTGAAGAAGACCAGGATGGAGCCAAGATGTAGAAGCAGCAGAAAAAGAACAGTGCTTCATAAGATGGCCTTGAAAACTGAAAGGAGACAAAAATCACATTTTCTGAATGGGGAAATACTCATCTCCATGATGATACCAATACCCTCTCATTAGTAATGAAACTGCCAGAATTTCAGGTCACAAGTCAGAACTTCAAGAGGTCGTGTATTCTTCTATCTCATAAAAAGGAAGGTCAGTTCGTGAATCATTTTCTTGAGGGTCACTAAATCTGTCCACACCTTTCTAATATCAGGAGTTAAGTCAGAGTAATAACTGGATCTAAAGTAGATGTCCTGAAGAAGACAGTAACAATACATTCACACATATCTCTCTCAAACCAGAACAGAGATACATTTAACTATTTAATTCCAAGCAACTTGATCTGGAATGGCTTAGAAGAAATTGATTTGCATTGAATGAAGGAAAAATAAATAGGATGATGAAAATAAAGCCAAAAGGGAAATCAGAAAGCAGGTAAGAAGAGAAATTATCATTGACAATGAGAAACATTATTATCAAATTCTTTAGCCCTGCGTTTCCTGGCTATTTGATAATTCATTTTTCTTCGTTTTTTTTTTGTTTTTTTTTTTTTACATGGGCAGGCACCAGGAATAGAACCTGGGTCGCTGGTGTGGCAGGCGAGAACTCTGCCACTGAGCCACGGTCGCACCGCCGGTTATGCATATTAACCGCATAACCCATAATGATGGGTTATGCAGATTAACCAAGGTGCTATCCTAAAAACAAACAAACAAAAAACACGAAAAAAAAAAGCTTAAAATATAAAAAAGATACTATCTAAACATAGGAGATGCACCAGTGAACTCCACTCTCAAGGAATTTGTATTTCAATAGAGGGGATGCACCATAAATAAGCAGATGATGGTATACAGGAAATAAGCAGTGATATATCAAAACATAATGCAGGGTGGGCCACGGTGGCTCAGTGGCAGAGTTCTCACCTGCCGTGCCAGAGACCGGGGTTCGTTTCCCGGTTCCTGCCCATGTAAAAAAAGAAAATAAAAAAACATAATGCAACAGAAGAGAGGACAGGGTACTATGCAACTTCAATTATAATGAGTAAGAAAATATTCTGAAGAAGTGATATTTGAATTGTGACTGAGGATAAGAAGAGGCCAATCAGCAAAACGCTGGGTAAAACATTTTAGGTAGAGGCCTAACAGCAGGGATGGATTTGGTATGCTTCAGGAATAGACAGATGGCAAGTGAGGCTGGAATTTAGTGAGCAAAGCTGAATGGTATGAGATAAAGTTAGAAATCTCAGCAAGTGGCGTCATCTAAGCCTTCTTAGGCTAGAGTAATTTATTATGCTGAATGGAAGTCATTGGAGAAGTTCAGCAGGAGAGTGACATGACCTGATTTACATTTTTAAAAGAATAATCTAGCAATTGAGCAGAGAATAGATAGGATTGCTACTTTTAGAAGCAGGGAATGAGTCTGGTCTAGAAGCTATCATAGAATTTCAGGCATAAAACAGGCTTGGTACATAGGAAGGCAGTGAGAATTTGGAATACATTTTGGAAGTAAAGTAGGCAGGACTTTTTGTTGTATTAGATATGGAGCTCAGGAAATAGGAGAATTCAATATTGACTTCATGGTTTTGACTTGAGCTATCTGATTGATGGTAATACCATATACCAAGATGGAAGTGTATATGTGTGTATATGTGGGCTCAGACTTGGTATATTTAGCACATTCACTAGGCATCAGATGGAGATGCCAAGTAGGAAGTTAGATGTATAAATTTGCAGCTCAGGAGAGAGGTCAGTTCTATAGACAATAAGTTTGAATTATGAACAGATCAATGATATTTAGTGATGAGATCATCTAGGAAGAAGGTCTGGAGAATGACAGAAGTGGCCCTCAGCTGAGCCCCAAGACCTTCTCATATATAGAGATAATGAAGAAGAGACTAAAAGTAACAACAGAGGTATAGAAAATGGGGTAGGTGTATCTTATTTTGGAAGGTAAGAGTGGAAACTGTTTTAAAAAGGAAGAGATGGTCAGCTTGCTGCTAAAAGACTGAGAAAAGTGAGGATAGAAAAGTGACCATTGGATTTGTCAGCATAGAAGTCAGTGGTGGCCCTGCCAAGGGTAGCTTCAGGCAAATGGTGCGGACAGAAGGCTTTCTGGAGTGGGTTAAGGAGATAAAGAAACATGAGAAAGAAGTCAATGGAAAGTTTTGCTGGGAAGGATGAGACAAGGGGCATAAAAATAGAGCTCCACTAGGGTTGTGAGATGGTCCCTCCCCTCATAAAGGATATCCTGGGTCATATTTAAAAGCTGGCCGAGAGTAGCCAACAGAGAGGGACAACTGATGACGGATGGCACTAGACAAGGAAAGTCCTTTCAAAGGCAAGAGGTGATGCATACAGAAAGAGGAGTTGGCTTTGGTCAGGAAAAAGATACTTCTTCCACTGTTACAGGAGGAAAAAGAACATACGTATTTATCAGGTTACTAGTTACACGCCAGTGCTAGGGATTCAGCAGGCAACAAGACTGGTAAAGGTCTGGCTGTCAATGGAATTTGTATTCCAATGAGGAAGCAGGCAACAAACAGGTAAGGAAACGGAGTTGTTGACAATAGAATGCTACTGTGTCACAGAGATGCAGGACTGGGATACAGGACTACTTTAGGTAAAAGTCAGAGAAGAGAGACATAAGCTGAGAACTGAGAGTCCATAAGGAGCTAGGCAAGGGATGATCTGCAGGCAGTGTTTAAATCAACAGAGGGAACACCTAGTGCAAAGGCTAAGCAAATCTGGCTGTATTCAAGGTAGAGAAAGAAGACTAGGGTGGCTCCAGCAAAGGGAGTGAGGGGGTAGCATAGAGAATTTCAGAGAGAGGCAGAGGCTTTGTAGGATAAGGAGCTGGATATTATTCTAAAATGATGGGAAGTCCTTGGGAAGTTTTAAATAACGAAGAAACCAGATGGAGGTAGGTTTATAGATCAGGTGATTGGAAAATGAGGGAATTCCTGCTTATTTTGTTTTCTCAGGGTAAGTTAAGGTGAGGCTGTCAGTATGTGGGAGATTTGAAATGGTTTGTGCAAAAAAGATAAACAGAGAGACTCTAAGAAGGAAATTTGCTTCCCACATGATCTTGCCCAAAGCAATGAGCTCTGCAGACACTTGTTTCAGAATCTTCCAGAGAGCTTGTTAAAACTTCAGCTCCCTGGGCTGCACTTCAAATCTATTATTCTCTGGAGGATAGGGTGGGACCCAGGAATAAGCTTTTTAAATAAACACCTCAGAGTTTCTCCAGCATGCTCAAATGCAGGAACTGGCCAGAGCTGAGAGGTGGGTGTGAGGTGAGCGCACCAGAGGAATAAAAATCGTGAGGGGAAGTGGGCTAGGCATGAGCCAGAGTCACTGGGGTGTGAGACAGGCAAGAAGATGAGCAGTGCTTATGGGGGAGGAGGCGGCATGAAAGCAGGAGGGGCATGTTTAGGTGAGAGCAAACTAAAAAGGGCTTCAAAGGCTGAAGAGAATCAATCTTTATCCCACACAGGCAGGAGGGAACCCTTCTAGGTTTTTGAGCAAGGGAGTAGAATAATAACTTTTTTCTTTTTTTTAATTTTGGCTTTTGCAATTGGAAAGGTTAAGGAGACTGGTATCAGAGCCATCTGTAAGAGAAGAGGTTGTTACGCAGCTTAACACAATGCTTAAGTTTAGCATATTGGTGTAAGAATGATAAAGAGACAAATCAAGCAAGCAAATCATCCACAACAGGTGAAAGGTTCACCTGGCCTTTCCCATGTCTAATGTGAACTCACGGGGCAATGGTCCTGCTCTGGTAAAGGGTACTACTTAGAGAGGGGTGATCAATCAGCAGGGCGGATGAAAAATGTGATTTTCAATGGATAATTTCCTCTTCGAAATTTGGAAATGGGAACGGGATGCTGGTGAGTGGTCAGGTGCGGCGAGCAGCCACGTGGAGGTGTTGAGAAGGTTGTGGCTGTGCATTGGTTCAAAGGGAGATATAACGTAGAAAATGGGAGCAGAGATGAAGCTAGGCTCCGGGAAATGTTTGGTTAAAGGTCGGGAGAAAGTTAACTGTCAGGAAGGCAGACAGAGTAGGCTGCAACAGAACCAATATATACAAGATTCCAGACAGCTTAAGCACTGGTTCCATAAAAGAGTTCCGCACAGCAGCCTTACTATGGAAATTTAATAGTTAAAACTAGTAACTGATTTTCATTTGCCTCATTTCATCTGACATTCGGGGCAATTCAGTGAGGTGGTAGGATTGCTTGACACTAGCTTCATTTCATCAGTGAAGAAATTGAGGATGAGGGAGCTAAAGACTGGCCTAAAGCCATCCAGTTATTGAGGTTTGCAGGTAATAAAGCAGGAATTCATTTTACCCTTGACGTCATTAGAAAATTAGACCATTTTTCTGCCAAGAGACTCTAATCTTAACAAAATATGCTATTTAAAAATTAAGCCCATCCGAAAAAGAAAAAAGTTAAATGTTGAATGAGATCCCCTGGAAGCGCTCCTCATTATGACAATAAATAATGTGGAAGAGGACTGTAGTTGTTATTCATGTCTCGGTATTTCCAAATAACTCGAGATATTTAACGTTTAGGATCTCTTTACCAATATCACATGAAAGTTGAGAGAGGGAGAGAGGGAGAGGGAGAGAGGGAGAGGGAGAGAGGGAGAGGGAGAGAGGGAGAGGGAGAGAGGGAGAGGGAGAGAGAGAGGGAGAGAGAGAGAGAGAGAGACAGGGACAGGGAGACAGACAGCATTCTTTTTATTTAGGGAAGGGAGAGGGAGGCTCTGCTCGGAGGTCGGTGTAAACAGAAGCACCGCGTGGCCGAGCATGCTGCCGGCGTGTTTGCCCGGCCTAGGAACGGGTTTCGCCGAAAGTAGAGCGCTCGCAGCCTCCGAGATCCACACCGGGAGCCGGGAGTCCAGAAAGGACAGAGCCAGCACGCAGCCGGCCACACCGGGCATCATACAGGGACCAATCTGGTGCAGCCTCCAGTTCTGGTGGTCCCAGCTCCCGGAAGAGCGAGGTGGGGAACTCGGGGCTAGGAGATCTCCGTGGGGGACGCGGGGAGGGAGAGGATCTCACAAAGGTAGCCCGAGGCAGGCAAGCCTCTCGCCTTCTCGCCTTTGACTGCCTGGCAGCGCCGCACAGATGCTTTCCCTGCCCCAGACGCATCCCTACCTCCGTGCTCCCCCTCCCAGCTCACCGAAGACCCCTGGAGCGATGAGAGCCAAGACAACCCAGAGCGGGCCCGCGGCGCCCATGCCACTGCTGGAGCTCCAGCGGCGCGATGCGTTCCGAGCCCCGCAAGCCTCGGCAGCTCCGGAAGGACAGAGCAGGGTAAGAGGCAGCTGCCAGCAACAGGAGGTGGGCTCTTAAATAGCTTCTGGTACCACGTGCTAGGTTTGCGCGCACACCTGCAGGCTGCCGGGGGACTGCTTGGAAGAGGCGGGGAGTGGCAAGTGGCGGCAGTAGGCGGTGGGCGGGAGGAGGAACTCCGACCGAGTGTTTGGCTCAGATTTTCTCTCTTGCGCGGTGGCTTTCCAACTTTTGTGGCCGCGTAAGCCGGTTAACCCATTTATATCTCTCGAGAGCTGAAACAAAAGTTTCACAGGACAGAACTCGCCGTTACTAATCTGCAGGCTCGCTATTCTAACTTGGTCTGTTCTATTTTTTTCTCTTAAAATTCTGATTTGGATCCATTAAACTGATTTCAAAACCTATTAATGCGTGCATTCCCGTTTTGGAAAAATACTTAGAGAAGAAACTTGTGAACAGCAGCACCTCTGTTATGTCTTTTGTATTTTGAAGTATTTCTATAGAAAGTTGCAGAATAGTACAAAGAACTCCCATATATCCATCTCCCCAAATGTTAACATTTCCTATATGTTTTTACCATATACACACATATAAATACGTGATTATATAATTATAATTACTAATAATGTAATTATATTGTATTAAATATGTAATAATTATATAATTAAAATTGGAACTGTTTGAGATAAATTACAGGCATGCCACCCCCTTCTCTAAATACTTTAATGTGCATTTCCTAAAATCAAGGGCATCCTCTTACATAACTTCAGTGCAATGAGTAAGACCAGGAATTTAACCTTGGTTGGATATTATTATCTAAGCCACAGCTGGTATTCAAAATTTGCCAATTGTCTCAATAATGTTCATTACAGCAAAAGGGAAATAAACTTTTTTTCCGGCCCAGGTTTAATCCAGAACCACGCGTTGCATATAATTGTCATGTCTTTTTCCCCATTTTAACTGGAAAAAGTCCTCAGTCTTTTTTGTCTTTCATGATCTTGACATTTTAGAAGACAACACCACACTTAATTTTGTAGAAGGTCCCTTAAATTTGCTATCTATTGCAGCATAACAAATTACTCTTAGGCAAGAATAAATATTTTCTAATCTCACACAGTTTCCGTGGGTCAGGAATTTGAGAAGAGTTTTCTGGGTGATTCAGGCTTGGGGTCTGTCATGAGATTGCACTGAAGAGATCAGCCAGAGCTGCCGTCATTTGGAGGTTTGACTGGGACCCAAGGATCCACTTCTGAGATGCTCCCTCACAGGCTGTTGGCTGGAGACCTCAGATGCCTGTCCTGTGGTCCTGCCATAGGGCTGTCTGAATGCCTCCGGGACATGGCACCTGGCTTTCCCCAAAGCCAGAGAGAAATTTAGAATATGCTGTGCTTTTTATGAACTCACCTCAGAAGTCACACTGTGTTATTTCCACAAAATCCTCTTGGATGCACAATCAGCCCTTTTCAATGTGGAAGGGCACTACATGTGGGTGGAAATAGAGCTAGGAGGGGTAGGGACTGTCAGGGGCCATTCTGGAGGCTGGCTACCAATGTGGGTTTCTCTGGTGTTTCCTCATTGTTAGCTTCATGTTATGCGTTTTTTGGTAGGAATACCACAGAGCGACTGTTTGTCTTTTTAGTGCATCATAGCAGAAGGCATGTGAGGTGTGTATCCTATTACAGGCAATGTTAACGTTGATCACTCAGTGAAGGTGAAGGTGGTATCGGCCAGGTTTCTCTATTGTAACTGGTTTTATCTTTGTAATGAATAAGTATCTTGTTGGGAGATGGTTTGAAAATATGTAGATATCTCATTTTCCATCAAATTTTCACCCACAATTTTTTTTATCATCACAATTGACTTTTTTTCTTCTTTTGTGAAAATAACATATATACAAAAAAGAAATACATTTCAAAGCACATAGCAACTATTAGTTGTAGAACAGATTTCAGAGTTTGGTATGGGTCACAATTCCACATTTTTAGATTTTTTACTAGTTGATCCCAGACACTGGGTATTAAAAGAAATATCAAAATAATGATTCAGCAATCATACTCATTTGTTAAACCCAACCTTCTCTGTATTTTCCCACCATTATCATCTTCCTCCCACTCTTTAGGGGTATTTGGGCTATGCCTATTCTAACTTCTTAATGTTGGAAGGGACTGTTGATAATATGGCATAGGGGGATGGAACTAGTTGATGTTCTGGAGAGGCTGGCCCCTCTGCATTCACTACCTATCTAGTCTGGGGACCCAATTGGAGGTTTCTGGAAAGTTACCCTAGTATGTGGAACCTTTGGAGAATCTTATATATTGCCTTAGATGTTCTTTAGGATTGGCAGGAATGGTTTTGGTTGGAGTTTGGCAAGCTATTATTGGTAGCAATGTCCAACTGAAGCTTGCATAAGAGTGACCTCCAGAGTAGCCTCTTGACTCTATTTGAACTCTCTCAGCCACTGATACCTTACCTGTTACACTTATTTTCCCCCTTTTGGTCAGGATGGCATTGTTGATCCAATGGTGCCAGGGCCAGGCTCATACCGGGGAGTCATATCCCATGCCCTTAGGGAGAATTTCACCCCTGGATATAATGTCCCACCTAGAGGGGAAGGCAATGATTTCACTTGGAGAGTTGTTCACCCACTAATTTTAGTATCCATTGATGATTCTTCCCTGAATCAGTTATTACTATCATGGCTGTCAAATGATATTTTCGAATTCAATAATTTATTCTATATTCATGAGTTGACATCCTAATGTTGAGGAAGAACTTTCCCTTCTCCTCCATTTACATTTATGTATTTATATCAATATGAATTTTATTCAGTGGGTCATAATCCATTATTATCATTATTTTGATGCTCAGATTGTCCCTGATTTGGCCAATGGGAGCCCTCAAAGCAACTCCAGCATCACTTTAACCTGTTGCTATTATGTGTTAAGCATTTCCTTTTTCTGCCATAACAAGGAGCCCCAGGATCACCTTGTACTTTTCTAGCCCCAGTCCTGAAACTTGCCACTTTTCCAAGGAATATTGGTTCCTTTCAGTGAAGAAGGATACATAGAACCAAGATCTGGATGCTAAGTGTGTATATTGCTGCTGGAGTATCCTTGCTTCCACACCCTCCCAGCAGACAGAGAAGGAAAAATACCTGTGAATGTCTATTCCTATACCTACTTAAATCTATTTCTCTATGCATTGATATCTAAATTATGTTTTCCTATCAGGACTTCCAATTCCAATCCGATACCACAATATTCATTCTGTCCTTCCCTCTTTTCCTATTGGTAACTCCCTTCTCACAACAGTGAGACTCCCACGTACCATTGTCCATACTGTGTGTATCTATTTGCTCAGTCCTGGAACACACAGAAAGTAGCTTTAGAATTGCTTACCCATACAATGAGGAAAAGCAAACCTACCAGCTTTCATTGTTTTTGTTTTGTTTTTAGCCTGAGAGTATAAAAACATCATTGCTGTGTTCAGAAGTTACTTGGGATAATTATTTCCTTTCAGTGTGGGTATGTTATCATTCAAAATTTAGTTGGATTCGTTTGTTTCTCTTTTTATTCCATTTAGTTTTCCCCCATGTTTCTTGATGTTTTTTTTTGCATAGACGAAATATTAACATAGCTCCAAACGCCAGAATTATATAAAAAGGTATGATATAAGGAGACTCTCCCCTCCAAGTCTGTCAAAAACAGTCTCCTACAAGGCTCTTCTCAAATTCCAGATGGAATTCTAGCAAGTTAGGTCGATTAGTGCATTGTGAATGATTGCTGTACGAACCACTGGTGGACTGCATCAGACATGCCGTTGGTCGTGAGCACAAGGTCCTGCTGAGAGATTTAGTTCTAGAGAAAAATCTGTCCTTCCTAGATGAAGACCAGCTCCGTGCAAAGGGTTATGGCAGAACACCAGGCTTTATTTTATAAGTACCAGTTGTAATGCTTTGACCCTTAGCTGTAGAAGGGCACACAATTCACTTGATTGGTGATAAAGCCTCGTTTGATGAGGCCTACCTGCGTGATTAGTTCTGGAGCTATTGGAATAGATTTGGGCCATGTTTGGCCATCTATTGATATGGACTTATCCATGAGCTGGACTGTAACTGGGAGAGAGGCATCCTGCTCAAAGCCTGTTTCTCCATGAACATTGTTACCTTATGCCATAGCTTAGCTTCACCCGGATGACCCCAGAAGAAAAGCTAGCAGGCAAAGGTGAATCCGGAAGCAATTTTCTTTTCCTGCAGTGTAAACTCCTGGCAACATCTGCCATGAACTTCAGCTGCACTCTTGCTGACCATGGTCACACCACTACCTCTACAGACAAACATAGCAAGAGTTTCTGTTTTCCTTCATCTTTTGCTGATTAAACAGCCAAGAATTACAGACAACCCGCTCATTATCAGCAGTTCTGTCTCTGTCAAACAGTTAGATTACAGGCAATCATAATCTTCCTTCCGGATGTTTTCTTCTTGTATCATGAGCGAAAGGAAAAGTATGGGGACTGTAAGGTGTGATTTTTCAATTTTCTTCCCAGTTACTGAATTACCCACTTATTTTTTTCTAAGCCCCCATTCATAGTCTCTCCTTCTCCTTTCTCTTCATGTACACTCACAGATAATCAGTGTTGTATTACAGTCATGGAATAATCTAGCACAAACCTAGAAAAGCTGAAGACATGAAGTCTGAAACTAAATTTTTGCTCTCATCTGCTGGGCTGCAGTATGGTAGCATGTGTTGTGTGCTTGTTTTGCCCAATATTTGCAGTTTCCTGACTTGTGTGGCATTAAGCCAAGCTACCAAAAAGAAAAATTTATGGGAATTTCTTCTTTTTATAATACCTATTTGAACACCAAACACTTTACATTTACCTAATTAAAAAGTGTTAGTTACATTGTGTCTGGTAACCACATTAGTTCTTTGGATTAGGGGTTAGGGGCAGACCATTGAAGCTTAGTGCCAGCATTGACCAGTTGATTGGTAAACATGTCCAGTTGTTAGTATGTTTGTTACCCAGTGTTTCCATGAGCAATATTTTTTAAAAGCACATTTGGTACACTGCTTGCTATATGCATGTTGTACCTAAAAATTATATAATGTTGAAATAATTTAGGCAATAGAAATGTTAAGCTTTAAATAAAGAATAACCAAAAAGTAAATAAATAAAAAGGAAAATATATGATTTGAGAAGTTTCACTTCTCCATCTCTTCTATGCCTACCCACTTCCTTTCTATTCCATTTGCACCTATCCCTCCATCAGTATCTATGTTTGTTTGATGCTGTTATGTACCCCAGAAAAGACCATGTTTTTTAAAAATCCATTCCTGCGGGTTCCTTTGATTGGGTTATTTCAAATGAGATGTGACCCACCTCATTCAAGATGGGTCTTAATCTTTTTGCTGGAGTCCTAAGAAGATGAGACACATACAGAAACTATGAGTTGAAATTCAGAGAAGCATGCAGAGAAGCTCACAGAAAAAGCCCCAGAGAAACGGAGAGGCAGGGACATGTCAGAGAAGCTAAGAGAGAGAGAAGCTAAAAGAGAAAAACATGCAGCCAGAAGCTGGAAGCAGTGAAACCCAGGAGAGAAGCACCAGCAGACATAAGCCATGTACCTTCTCATGTGACAAGTGTTCTGGGTGCCAGCAACCTGATTTCGGAGTCCAGTATCATCCTGTTAATGACTTGAGTTGGGACATTTTCACAGCCTAAGTTCTGTAAATTGTAAGCCAATAAATCCATACTGTAAAAGCCAGGTCATTTCTCGTATATTGCATTCTGACAGCTTTACCCAACCAAAGCACTACCCAATTTCAGTAGTTTCTGATTTATCTGTCTTCTTTCTTTTTGACCAAATGAGTAGACACATGTCCTCTTATTTCTGTTTATTTATTTCATAAAAGCATGCCATAGATACTTTTTGCACTTTGATCACTCATTTAACAAATATGCGAGAATTCATTCCACATAAATTCAGAGATATTCCTCATTCATTTTTACAGTTGCATAGTATTTCAATGTGTGGATGTACCATATTTTTTTCAACCATTTACCTATATATGGACATTTAAGTTGTTTCTTTGTAATATTTTATAATTGCAAGCAATGCTGTAAGGAATAACCTTATGCATATGGATTTTCCTCTCGTTGGAGACGTATCGTCAGTGCAAATTCCTACTGGTGGGATTGCTGAGTTAAAAGGTAAACACAGATGTAGTACATAGAAGTAAATTCCCTCAATGAGAGTTGTACCAATTTACATTCCTACCACCAATGTATGAGAGAATTTGTTTCCCCAAAGCCTCAAGAACCAAATGTGTTGTCGTATTATTTAATTTTAGCCATATGATAGATGAGAAATTATGCATCAGTATAGTTTTAATTTATATTTCTCTTATTATGAGTAAACTCAAACGTATTTGCATAGGTTTAAGAGTCATTTAAAATTTTTTGTGAATTCTTTCTATTAGTTTTTGGCTTGTCCCCATCAAGTTTTAAAAATTCTTTATACATATATATTATATATATATATATATATATATATATATATTAGTATTAGGATCATTAGTTCTTTATCTGTGATGTATTTTGCATATATTTTCTTCCAGGTTTGCAGTTTTCTTTTGACTTTGTTTATGATGATTTTGACTTATTAATTTTTTAAAATTTTTATATAATCAAGTTTATCAGTCTTTCATTTTCTGTGGATTATGAGCCTTAATCTACACCCAGGCTATAGGGTCTTTCATGTATGTTTTTTCTTACAGTTCTATGGTTTCATTTATTTTATCGTTAAATTCCTGATCTATTTGGTATTGATTTTTGTGCTCTTTCTGTGATTTCCAATATACATTCTTATGCAAATCAAAGCCTCCTACCTACACCAAAAACTAAGTTCTTGGCTGGTAAGTGCGCTTGCTCAGTGTCTTATATCTTACTGGGAACCTGTTAAATCTGTTCCTATTCTGTCAGAAAAAAGAAAATCACTCATTTCTGCTCAAACTTTCTAATCATTTCCTATCTCATTCAAAATAAAAACTGAAGTCTTAACTCTGGCCTACAGTCCCCTCCATGATCTGTTCCCTTTAACCTCTCTGAATTCATCTTCAGCCACTTGCCCTCTCTTCTTTCCCCTCTGGCCACACAGCCTCTGTTTTCTAGAATGCAGTCCTTGTGCTCTGACTGTGCTGTCTGCCCTCTGGGATCTTGTTTGCTCGGCCTGGGATGTTTTTCCCTGGATATCCAAATGGCCAATCCCTCATTTCTTCCCAAATTTCACTCAAAAGACACCTTCTTTGGGAGGTCTTTCCTAAACAACCTATCTTACATTTTTTTTACCTGCCCTTCCTTTTATATTCCTTTTCCTGATCTATTATTTTCCTCTTTAGCACTAAACACTACTGAACACATTATATATTTACAGCTATCTTGGTTTTGTTTGTCTCTGTCCAGTGTAAAACCCATGAAGGTAGGATGCTTTTGTCTGTCTATCTGTTTTTCCTTGACCAAACCCTTAGTTCCAAGATTATTGCCTGGTACATAGTTGACACGCAATAGAAATTTGCTGAATGAATAAATACATGAATTCAATGGGGAAATGGAGATTCTGTGTAGGTTGAACACCCTGGCCTACAGTTTAGACATTAGAATGCATTGGAAAGATGCTGTAATTATTTTATAATAAAGAAATCCAGAAGAAATATGGGTTTTTGCCAAGGGGGCAACTAAAAGTATTTTAAAAAGGCCGAAACTGGAGCAGTGAGTTAAAGGCATACACAAAAGGCAGTTGCCCTGAGAGCAAATGTCAATTTTTCAACAATGGGGAGACTAAATTTTATGTAGGGATTTGTACATGATTGGAGATTTGACCTAAAATTACTGAATTAATAATAAAATAATTAATAAGAAAGCAATTAAATTATTGATTTAACCTGGAAGGGGTTATTGTGGTCTTCTACTGTCTGACAGAAAGAAACACTGCCCTCTTTAGAGGATGTGCCCTTGATGGAGGCTGTCAAATTTTTCACAGGTTAAGATAAATCAAATATAAACTCACAGACAAAAGAGTTAATAAAATGCAACAGCCAGGGCGATGTGACGGTGGCTCAGTGCAGAATTCTTGCCTGCCATGCTGGAGACCTGGTTTGATTCCTGGTGCCTGCCCATGCAAAAAAAAGAAGAAAAGAAAATAATAAAATGTGACAACCAAAAAAAAAAAAAAAACCAACCCTTTTAACTAAACAACCCTTTTAACTAAATAGAATTAAAAAGAAACTTCCTTAGCCTGATAAAGATATTTGCAAAACCCCTACAGCAATTATCATTCATTCTAGTGAAATTTAGAAGAATTACATTTTAAATTGGGCTCATTTTAAATCCAAAGAAGACAAGAGGCTTACTAAAAGTGCATATCCAACAATAAATATAATAAAATATGTGAAGAATTTTTAAGGAGAAGATTGTAAAATGTTTTTTTATAGAAATTGAATTAGATCTAAACATATGAATAAATAAGCACACTCATGGAAAGGAATAATTGGTAAAGAAAATATATCAGCTCTCTCCAAACTGATCTGTAGATTTCATGCAATTTTGGTAAAAATGTCAGCGTTTTTGAAGGAACTTAGCAATGTCATTCTTAAATATATAAGGACAAGCAAAAAGGCAAGAATAACCAAAGAAATACTTGATGATAGTTATTCTATTAGGTATCAAGACTTATTATAAATTCTTAATAGTAAAGTGTGGTATTGGTGAATAGATACACAATTAGATTAATAGAAAAGAGAAAGACCTCATGTAAAGAAAGTAGATATTCGATTTGGGTAGCACTAAATCTTGAAATATTAGACTGTTCACTAAAATACTGTGGAGACAGTTATACACAAGGAAGTTATGAAATTGGATCCTGACCTCATACATTAAATCAGTTCCCAATGCATAAAGGCTTACATGTGAAATGTAAGACATTAAAACATTCCTAAGAAAATAAATGAGAGTATTTCTGTATTTTGGGGTAAGGGTGTATTTCTTATAACAGACATAAAAATGGAAAAGATTGATGAATCCACTGTATTAAAAATATTATCAAAAGATACTACTAAAAGAGTAAACTTACCTAAGACATTTGCAACACATAACTTAAAAAAAGATTATTATGAAAAATAAAGAGCTCCTGAATATCAATTAGAAAAAAATCCTAGCAGAAAAGTAGACAAAATAATGGAATTCTATTTTCAGTAATATTATATCGTAGCTTAATTGGGTCAATCATTCCACTTAAAATAATTCTCAGTACTGGCATGTGTGTGTGTGTGTGTATAAATATATATGTAAATATGTAGCACCGATTAAAAGACAGAGAAGGAGAAAGAGAGAAATCAAAATATCACCTTTATTACTAATAAATCTACACCCCTCCCCCAAGCTCAATGGACACTTAAATGCAGATGAGAATGCATCTTCTTGCAGAGAGCTGTTTTGCTGCAAAACTATTCTATGTGCTGCAATTAATGTAGACTCTGGACTCCAATTCTGCCTCAAACACTTACCAGTTGTGTGATCTTGGGCAATTTTAGGTAATTCCATGAACCTCCATTTTCTTGCCTATAAAATACGTCCAATAATTACCAACGTTTTAGGGTTATGATGAAAATTAGAAATAAAGTATGTGTTTGCTGCCTTATAGGCTCTTAATAACGGTACCCGTCATTATCTTCAAACATATTCTTTTAAGTATGGTAGTTAAGCTTTCTCGAATATACCTGTTTTAGTTTGCTAGCTGCCGGAATGCAATATACCAGAAACGGAATGGCTTTTAAAAAGGGGAATTTAATGAGTTGCTAGTTTACAGTTCTAAGGCTGAGAAAATGTCCCAATTAAAACAAGTCTATAGAAATGTCCAATCAAAGGCATCCAGGGAAAAATACCTTGGTTCAAGAAGGCCGATGAAGTTCAAGGTTTCTCTCTCAAGTGAGAAGGCACATGGCGAACACAGTCATGGTTTCTCTCTTGGCTGGAAGGGCACATGGCAGACACGGCGTCAACTGCTAGCTTACTCTCCTGGCTTCTGGTTTCATGAAGCTCTCCGGGAGGCGTTTCCCTTCTTCATCTCCAAAGGTTGCTGGCTCATGGACTCTCTGCTTTGTGGTGCTGCAGTATTCTCTACTCTCTCTGAGTCTCTCTGAATCTCCCATTCTCCAAAATGTTTCCTCTTTTATAGGACTTCAGAAACTAATCAAGACCCACTCAAATGGGTGGAGACATGTCATCCCCTAATCCAGTTTAACAATCATTCTTAACTAAATCACATCAACCAGGGAGATGATCTCATTACAGTTTCAAACATACAGTATTGAATAGGGATTATTCTACCTTTAAGAAATGAGATTTATATTAAAACATGGCTTTTCTTAGGGGGCATACTTCCTTTCAAACCAGCACAATACTGCAGGGGAAAAAGAGAAAATCAAAGTTTGCCTCCTCTGTTCTACTTTTAGTGAGACTTTCCCTGCGTTACTTCCCAAATAAAGTAGCAATGAGGCACAGGGGGTAAGACTCAGGTTCAGAGAACAAACTACCTGCATTTGCATCTCTGCTCTGCCACTTGCTGGCTGAGCGATCTAGAACAGTTTACTGACCCTTCTGTGTGTGCTTCATGCTCCTCAACTGTAAAAGAAAGATGCTTTCCATCATATCTACCATTTAGGATTTTTATGAGTATTAAATTAGGTAATCCTTAGTCAGTGTTTAGCACCCAGAAAGGGCTTAATAAATATTAAGTGCTATTTGCTGTCAAGTGCTGCTTGTTACCTAATAGTGAAAATTGGTTTCCATTGGCTCTTTTTACTTTCCCATTCACTTCTACTTATGACCAATATTGTACATGTGTGCATCAATTGGAATCTCCCTCTGCACATGGGTCAGTTTCCAAAAGTAGTGTGTAAGGCAAAAATCACAGATACTCAAATTTCCCCTTGAAAATACCCTTGATCCCCTATAAAAGTACTCTGTACTTGGTTTTGCAATTATAACTCTGAAAGGCAATATGAATGTATAAATTTATAATGCATTCTGTAACTTATAGTATAGAATAAAATATATATGCATATATTTATGTAAACATAAATATATGCATATATAATCAGAATATATAAATGGAATTATCACGGAAAGAAAAGTGAGAAAGTTGTAGTTTGGAGGTATGGGGGAATTTGAGCCTTGATTCTGACTGACTTTTGGGTCATTGGGAACAGAAATGCCTGGCCAAGGTAGGGAACCTGAGACCATCCCTCCCACTAGAGTTGATACTTCACTAGGCTGAACCCTCAAAATAATAGTGTACCTTTAACCTTCCAGCCCCTAGTCCCAGGAATAGGATAAGAAGACAGGAAGGGAAATCAGCCACCCAGCCAGCCAGCCAACCAACCAACCGATTGACTGACCAACCAATTAGCCAGGCAGCCAGACAATCAATCAACTGAAAAAAATATGTCCTTGAGTGGTTGAAATCATAAGCCAGCCCACTGGCTGATTTGTTGCCCAAATTGACATTACCTGGGTTTAAAACCATCTGTGTTGTGAATTCATTTTGAATTAAATTAAAAAGATGATCCAGATTCATAATACAACAGATTAAAATAATAATAATAATAAAGTACACAACCACCACATAAATTGGTGGGGAGAAAATGAAACACAGGTGTTCTAAAGTCTTTGAGTTGTCAATGATTAGGATAAAGTTATAGTTTAACTTCAGGGATGATTAACTTTGCATTTGGTGAGTTTTGGGGTAAGTACTAAAAGTATAAAACAAAGTGTATAAATTTTCAAATTCCCAAATAGTTAAAGGAGAAGACGAATGGCTGATAAATGTCTCAATCAACTTAAAATAAATAAAGAAAAGAGAGAAAAAAAAAGAAATATAATACAGGGAGGATGATAGAAATACAAATAAGTTTGAGATACAGTCCCAAATGTTAGTAATTACCTTAACTATAAACAAAGACAAATTTCTCAGTTAAACTAATCTAAACTAGTTATTCAAAATCCAAATGGATATTGTCTAAAAGATGTCTATAGAAAAATCTAAGGATACACTGGTTACTCACATGCGAAAGAATGAAGTAGGACCCTTTCCTCACGCAATATACAAAAATTAACTCGAAATGGATAAAAGACCCAAATACAAGAGCTAAAACTTTAAAACTCTTAGAATGAAATATAAATGTTAATCTTCATGACCTTAAATTTAGAAAAAAATTCTTAGACACGAAGCCAAAAGCACAAAGCAACAAAAGAAAAAATAACTAAATTGGACTTCATCAAAAGTAAAATCTTTCATGCTCCAATGACACCATTGAGAAAGTGAAAAGACAACCTACAGAATGGGAGAAAATATTTACAAATCATTTATCTGTTTAGGAATTGTATCTAGATTAGTAAAGGACACTTACAACTCAATAATAAAAACACAACCCAATTTAAAAATGGGTAAATGATCTTAGACATTTCTCCAAAGAAGACATAAAAATGGCTAATTCCACTCCCAGTTATCTACGGAAGAGGAATGAAAACATATGTCCACACAAAAACTTGTGCATGAATGCATCAAACCAACTCAAATGCCCATCAATAGGTGAAGGGCTGACCTAAATGTGGTATATTCTTACAATGGATTATTATTTGACGATGCAAAGGAATAAAGTACTAATATATGCTATGACTTGGATGAACTTTGAAAACATTGTGCTAAGTGAAAGAAGCCAGTCACAGAAGTTCACATATTATTTAATTCCATTCATATGAAAGTACAGAAAAGCGAACTCAAGAGAGACAGAATGTAGGTTAGATGCTGCTTAGGGCTGAGGGCAGTGGAGGGATGGAAGGGTGAGGAGGGAGGGTGATAACTAAAAGGTATGGAATTTATTTTTGAGGTAATGAAGTTGTTCTAAAATGGACTGTGGCAATATTTGCACATAGGGAATTATCTAAAAACCCGTGAGTTTGTATACTTTGAATGGGTGAATTGTATGGTATGTGAATTATATCTCAACAAAGCTGTTTAAAAATACTCCCAGCTTCAGTTCCAGGACCAAGCACCCCACCTCCCCACAAAAAAACAAAAAGAAAACCTGAGGATACAGAAAATTTGAAAGTAAACAATGGAACAATACATACCATGCTAATACACTAAAAGAAATATAGTGCAGTCATAGCAATTACTGACATAATAGAATTTAAGGCAGAAGCATTACTGGAGATAAGAATTATAAAGGAATAATACATTCAGGTGATATAATGATTTTAAATTTACATGCTTATAATAACATAGCTTCAAAGTGTATAAGGCGCATTTGATAGAATTACAAGAATAAAAAGACAAATTCCAAGTTCTGATGGAGACTTTTTTTTTGCTTTTTAAAAGTTTTTTTTATTCTAGTAACATATAAGCAAACTAAAATTTTACTTTTTAACCACATTCAAATATATAATTAAGTGACGTTAATTATATTCACAGTGTTGTGCTACCATCGCCAGTGTTACCAAACAGAAGTTCTGTACCAAGTAAGGATTAATTTCCTATCTTCCCCCAACCCCAACCCCAGGTCCCTGGTCACCTGCATTCTAGTGTTTAACTCTATAAATTTGCATATTCTAATTATTTCATATCAGTGAAATAATTTTGTGACTATGAGATCATACACTATTTGTCCTTTTGTGACTATCTTATTGCACTCAGTGATGTCATCATGTTCATTCATATTGTAGAATGCTATTCCATCGAATGTATATACCGCATTCTGTTTATCCATTCATCAGTTAATGGACACTTGGTTTGCGTCCACTGTTGGGCAAATTGTGAGTAATGCTGCTATGAACATCGGTGTGCAAATACCTGTTCTTAGTCCTTGCTTTCAGTTATTTCGGATATATGCCTGGGTTCGAACCCAGGTCTCCAACGTGGCAGGCGAGAACTCTGAGCCACTGCTGCCCACCCCTCATTGTAGCTTTGATTGCATTTTTCTGATGACTAAAGATGTTGAACATCTTTTCATGTGCTTTTTGGCCATTTGTTTGTCTTCTTTGGAGAAAAGTCTGTTCAAGTCTTTTGTCCACTTTTAAATTGGATTGATTGTCTTTTTGTTGTTGTTTTATTCATATATTCTGGATATTAAACCTTTATTGAATATGTGGTTTCCACATATTTTCTCCCATTCTGTAGGTTGTCTTTTTACTTTCTTGATGATGTCCTTTGAGGTACAAAAGTTTCACATTTTGACAAAATCTTTTTCATCTATTTTTTTCTTTTGTTGTTTGTGCTTTTAAAGTGTAAGAAACCATTACCTAACACAAAGTCCTGAAGATGCTTCCCTACTTTTCTTCTAGGAATTGTATAGTTTTTTTTCTTATATTTAGGCCTTCGATCCATGTTGAGTTAATTTTTTAAAACTTTTTAAATTGTGTAATACAGCATATACACGAGGCAAAGAAAAAAAAGCAATAGTTTTCAAAGCACCGTTCAACAAGTAGTTACAGGACAGATTCCAGAGTTTGCCATGGGTTACGATATCATCCTCTCAGAGTTTTCCTTTAGCTGCTCCAGAATATAGGAGGCTTGGAGGAGTACATGTTTGTTTGTTTGTTTTTTACCATCACAATCGACTTTTTTCTTCTGTTTTTGTGAAAAATAACATATACAAAAAAGCAATAAATTTCAAAGTACAACACCACAATTAGTTGTAGAAAAGATTTCAGAGTTTGGCATTGGTTATGATTCCACAATTTAAAGTTTTTACTCCTAGCTGCTCTAAGATACTGGAGACTAAAAGAGATATCAATTTTAATGATTCAGTAATTATTCATTTGTTAAATCCTATCTTCTCTGTATAACTCCACCATCACCTTTGATCTTTCTGTCTCTCTCTTTAGGGGTATTTGGGCTATGGTCATTCTAACTTTTTCATGTTGGAAGGAACTGTCAATAATGTGGGGTAGGGAGATGGAGCTATTGGATGTTCAGGAGAGGTTGAGCCCTCTAAGTTTCGGGACTTATCTGGTCCAAGGACCCATCTGGAAGTTGTAGGTTTCTGGAAGTTACTCTGGTGCACATAACCTGTGTGGAATCTTATATATTGCTCTAGGTGTTCTTTAGGATTGGCTGGAATGGTCCTGTTTGGGATTTGGCAAGTTAGGATAGGTCGCAATGTCTAATTGAAGCTTGAAAAAGAGCAACCTCGAGAATAGCCTCTTGGCTCTATTTGAACTCTCTCTGCCACTGATACTTTATTAGTTACACTTCCTTTCCCCTTTTGGTCAGGATGGAATTGTTGATCCCACAGTGCCAGGGCCAGACTCATACCTGGCAGTCGCCTTCCACGCCGACAGGAAGACTGCCACCTCTGGATGTCAAATCCCACATGGTGGGGTGGATAGCAATGCTTTCACTTGCAGAACTGGTGTTACAGAGCATGAGGCCACATCTGAGCAACAAAAGAAGTCCTCCAGAAGTAACTCTTAGACATACCTATAGGTAGGCTAAGCTTCTCCATTACCTGAATAAGCTTCACAAGAGTAAGCCTCAAGATCAAGGGCTAGGCCTATTGATTTGGGTATCCTTAAAGTTTGACACAGTATCAGGGGATTCCCTGATGGTAAAGTTTAATAGTTCCATATTTTTTCTCCCATCCTTCAAGGGACTTTGCCAATACTTTATTATCTGCTTAATATACTCTACGGTGTATCCAGGCATTACACTATTGAGTTAATTTTTGTAAATGGTGTGGAGTAGGTGTCAACCTTCATTCTTTTGCATATGGAGATCCAGTTTTTCCAGCACTATTTGTTGAAAAGACTATTCTTTCCCCATTAAATAGAGTTGTCATCTTTGTCAAAAATCAAATGAACATAGATGTGAGGGTTTATTCCTCAACTGCCAATTTGATTCCATTGATCTATATAACTATCCTTTTGTCAGTACCATACTGTTTTAATTACTGTAACTTTAGAATAAGTTTTTTTAAAAACTTCTTCAGGGTCTGTGGTAATGATCCCTTTCTCATTTTTTATTTTGTTTATTTGCATCCTCTCTCTTTTTTTCCTTTGTCATCCTTGCTAGTGGCCTATCAATTTTATTGATTTTCTCAAAGAACCAACTTTTGGTTTTATTGATTCTTTCTATTGTTCTTTTTTTTTATTAATTAAAAAAAATTAACTAACACAACATTTAGAAATCATTCCATTCTACATATGCAATCAGTAATTCTTAATATCATCACATAGATGTATGATCATCATTTCTTAGTACATTTGCATCGATTTAGAAAAAAAATAGCAAGGCAACAGAAAAAGAAATAAAATGATAATATAGAGAGAAAAAATAAAAATAAAAAATACAAAAAAATATATTAAAAAAACCCAACCAAATAAACAAACAAACAAAAAAACTATAGCTCAGATGTAGCTTCATTCAGTGTTTTAACATAATTACATTACAATTAGGTAGTATTGTGCTGTCCATTTTTGAGTTTTTGTATCTAGTCCTGTTGCACAGTCTGTATCCCTTCAGCTCCAATTACCACATTTGGGGAAATCGCAGGGGTCAGCACATCCGGAGTGCAATGGATAAGCCTCGCCCTGGGAAAACCACCTTCGTGATCACGGTATCTCCCCTGCCAGGTAAGTTCAATTATTCTTTTGTTCTCCCATCATTTAATCCTGCTTTAATCTTTGTTATTTCTCTTCTTCTATTTGCTTTAGGGTGAGTTTGATGTTCTTTCTTAAGTTCCTTCAGCAGTTAAGTCCTCGATTTTTCTTTCTTTCTTTTTTTTTTTTAACTTTTTTTAATTGCATAATATAACCTATTTACAAAGCAAAGAAATAAAGAAGCAATAGTTTTCAAAGTGCTCTTCAACAAGTAGTTACAGGACAGATCCCAGAGTTTGTCATGGGCTACCATACCATGATCTCAAATTTTTCCTTCTGGAGGTTGTAGGTTTCTGGAAAGATACCCTAGTGCATGGAACCTTTGTAAAATCTTATATATTGCCCTAGGTGTTCTTTATGATTGGCTGGAATGGTTTTGGTTGGGGGTTGGCAAGTCGATGGAAATTTTAATTTATCTATCAATAACTGATAGAATAAGTAGATGGAAAATTAGCAAATATATTGGAGATTTGTACAACACGATTAATGTGTGGCATAGTGGTCTTTGGAACTTTGTATCTGATAAAGACAGAACACACTTTTTCTTCAGGTACACAGGGCTAATTAGCACAAATTGATCACAGTCTAGATTATAACGCAAGTCTCAAAAAGCTTTGGCAATTGAATTCAAGCAGAGTGTGCTCTCTGCTCTTAATGTCATTAAACTAGAAGTCAGTAACTTAAAGATAGCTAAAAAGGGGGAGGGGCAGGGTAGCGCAGTGATAGAGTTCTCGCCCACCATGCGGGAGAACCGAGTCCGATTCTCTGACCCAGCACTTGCTAAAAAACAAAATCTAAAAGTTTGAAAATTAAGTTAGACATGCTTAATTATACATGGATAGGAGGGAAAAAATCCTACTAGAAACTGATGTGTACTAGTATGGTATTTCCAATTGAACCATAAGGGGAATGTCATATATTAAAATTTGTGAGATGCAGTTAAAGGAGGTTCTAGAAGGAAATTCACAAGTCTTACATGAACATATTGAAAAGAAGAAAGTCTGAAAAAACACCCATCTGACGAAGTTAGAAAAAGAAACCAAGGAAAGTAGAAGGAAGAAGATACTAAAAATGAGAGTAAAAATCGATCAAATAAAAACAAACAAGAATTAAGTTGGGCTTTCAAAAAAAAAAACTCTAATTAATTTGACAAATGTTCCATGAGAGTGATCACAATTAGAGAGAAGGATAAAAACTAATGATGAATATTAGAATGTAAAAGGGGTCATAACTGCAGATGGATCAAGAGCTGCTCAGTTGTTGAAATCCAGAACTGCCTAGCCAAGAGCTTCCCAGTCTGTGATTCACTCAAAGGTATTGTCTATGACTATTACCAATTTAGGAACTTTCAAACCTCTAGAGAGTTATAAGGAGATTGACCAGGTGTCCTAACTATTTCTTCCTATTCCCACTTCCTTGAAGCAAAATCATATTCATACTCAGGTTACCCTTACATTACAGGCTGTGGATGGGACCCTTACTCAGGCACAGGGCAGTTGTTATCAAACAATTGGGACCAAGTTCATCTGCAAGTTGTGACATTGAACGTTGATGTTCTTGTTAGGAATAGCCTAACAATCCATGTGTAGAGTGGGTGCAGGGCATAACGGCACTCACAGATAGCTACAAGATACGAAAACCATTCTCCATGAGATCTGATTTTTCTCTTCTTAAATATCGTTTAAAATATCTGCTAAGGTTTCCTTGGTGTGACTCTTAATAGAGTTAAAAAAAACTCCTGCAATGTTTTATTACCTAATCAGCTTACATTACTTCCCTTGGAATGTGGGCCTCTTGGATGCAACTTAAAGTCAAATATAAAAAAAAAAAAAAAGAAAGAAAATTGATTCCTAGAAGTATCCTGGAAAAAAAATCTGATCAGTTAATCTAGAAGGAGAAGAGGAACTGCTCCTTGTGGGGGTTTCCACACTGGCTTGGGAATGTGGAGTGTGGGGCTCTCAGTAGTGAAAGAGGTCCATTTAGCAGTTTCATGAAGAGGAACGTCCTTTCGCCTCTGGAAAACAGAAGCAATGCAGTAATGGAAGCAGTAGAATCAGCGTGTAGGTTCTGGCTAGTCCTCCCCCTTCCCTAGCTACTTGATTATTTTAGTGAGTGGTCGGATTAAAACCAGCACCCCTTACAGAAAAGTACTTCAGTATGTTTCTATTGCATAATGTTAATCAACGATCTGTCCATGAAAATGGTCAAACATCTATTCGCTACTCAGAGTCCTGAAACCAGTGGGGGTGCTGATGGTGATGCTGGCCGTGGTTGGGCCTGGTGGCTGAGGGGGTGGGGGACGGGAACATTTACAGGGGCTTTCCAGCCATTTCATCACCTTTTCTGTTTCATTGCAGAGAAGTCAAGGCAGAAAGACATTTTGCTGCCATTTGAAACCGCCTTCCTGCAAAACTCATGGATTTGTGTATTGGGTTTTACCTCATTTAACCTATTTCAGAGCCTCTGTGTAGAAGGTACTGAAACTTGATCACCCACAATTTTCAGGGGTGGGTACATGGCACCTGAATGTCACCCCTGTCGCCATCGGGAGCGGAGACCAATTGCTGTCATTTGGGACATCCTCTCTCTGCCTCCTGAGGTGGCTAAAAGGGCAGCGAGGGGCCAGTAGGTAGTGGAAAAGGGTGTTCTTTCCCCCTCCTTTCAGACTTCACCCCCCTTTCTTAAAAGCTGCTTTGTTTTTGTTACTTGAGGTTTATCCAGATTTCTGTTAAGAAAAATCCTTTGGCTTCAAGAAGACACAGGGTTAGTCATGTGTCATTGCCCGTATTCCTACTTCTCCCTGACATCTGGAGAAGTTCTTTAGTCACTCTTTCTTGCCTGGAGTTCACTTTTACAAGACCTTTAATGAACTACTTTACTGGTGGTACTACATTGAATTCCAAACACCCAAAACATAATTTCATAGAAAAGAAATTACTTTCCCTAGTTTACCAAGCAATTCAGTATTTAAAAAAAAGATTTTCACTGAAGATTTGAGGGTTGAGGAAAGATACTATGCCAAGTTATACAGATTAATAGTATGTAATTTAAATATATGTGTAAATTTATGAAGAAGAAGGAAAATGTGAGACTTTAAAAAAGCATTTCTAAGGCCCAAGAGCATTTGGTATTCTATTAGGAAGCAAAATATCTTTTGTAAGTTGGAGTTCAATTTGTGCATTCAGAGACGTTAGAAATAATTATTCTCAATATTGGTATTACAACAAAAGCAATCAAATGAAGCAATTTTGAATGTCATCAAAGTCTATAAGCTGTACAATTAATAATTAATATGACAAATAGTATAAATAACCCACTAAAAATTTATTTGTAACAGGAATAACAATATTCATAAAATGTACATAAAGTTGAGCCAATTTTAACACATCTGCAAAAGCTCCAATTAGTATACTTACTTGAGTTCATAGGGTTTGAAGGTTAAAATAAAAGCAGTTTCTCTAAGTCCAAAAGCAATAAAAATGACAGCAACAATAAACACAACAAAACCTTTCCTTTATTTTATAAGCATTTTCAAAGGTCTCCTTTCAAATGTCTTAGATAATTGTGTAATACAAAACAATTTAAGATCATGCTATTCACACATATGTCTGGTAGAAGAATTAGATCAGTGATAGTTAATATTTTTGCAAACATAACAATAAATGAAAAGGACAAAAGTTCATCAAGGGTCTTCGGCTTGTAATCACAGGACAATAGGAAGTAATATACTGAAGTACAAAACCATATAATCTCACTTTGATTTTTGTTAGTTTGGGACAAAGATACATAAAATCAGTGGTGAAAGCATGTAGGAAATTCAGACAGCCTATCATTTCCAATACTTTCAGAAATCTCCCAGAAAGTCTATAAACATTCTTGCCAGCTAACATATAATTTTTGTTTCCTTTGTTTTTTTTTTTGCATGTGCAGGCACTGGGAAAGGAACCTGGGTGTCTGGCATGGCAGGGGAGAACTCTGCCTGCTGGGCCACCGTGGCCCGCCCAATATAATTTTATGTGGTAATTAGTAGCCATTTCAAGCCCCACTATCAGTTATGTAGCCATTAAAAGAAAATAAAATCTCCCTTCCTTCACAAATTTTAGAAAACAGTTTATTTCATTCATGCATTAAATAATGCATGAAAACATTAATGAACCACTGTATCTGTATGCTTTCACTTATGTTATTAATAACCATTTATCTTGTGACACTTTGAACATTTACAGTCACCATAAATTACAAGTAATTAATAATACCCTTGTATAATGTTAATTGCACATTTAACAATTTTACTCCTCCAAAACATTTTGTATAAGAAATGGAATGAGTAATAAACTATGGCACTTTTCAGAGGGACTGGAGATGGAGTTTTCTCTGAGGAACTTTTACTTTACAAGCCACACTACCTCTGATTGGTGGTTTTGTAAGCATCACAGCAGTTCATGAAGATTTGTTTATGTACCTTGTACCTTGAGAACTGAGACCCCTCTGGTAGACACAGCCTCATGTTGGGGACTCAGGCTGAATTCTGGTCTCTACTATAGCTTTTAGGGACTGCAAAACCATAATCATCCCATACAAAGGATCTGCTTTAGATCCTGAGCAGAAGTTTTATTGTTAGTTTATAGCTGCCTTCTACTGCATTAATTCTGATTTTTTTTTTTTTTGCATTGCATTACTCTCTCTTTTCCCCTCTAAGTTTAGTTAGTTCAGCTGTTAAAAATTCATTCAATTGTCAAAAAGTTTTGCATGATTCTCCCATTTCTTTTCACTTCAATCTAATGGGAAAAACTGGTTTCCCACTTTCAACGAGAAGCAGTGCATCACCCAGTTTCTTCCTAGTATGGTGTATTTTCCACAGCTAATCTTATTTTCAGTCCTTTCTTTTCCTGGTCTCAACATTCTTTGGATCTGTATTTAATGCCTTATGAACTATTTCCTGCCAGCATTACTGAATTACAGGAGGAAAGTCTTGTAGAGTTTTGAGTTTTTATCAAGGGGCTTAAGTGTTTTTGTTGTAATGTTGATGAAATGAATGGTTATCAGTGATGGCTGTAGGATTTACCTCTCCAAAGCTTGGGGTCAGCGGTGGAGAATTGTGCTGACAGCATCCAGGTTGACTTGAGCTCTTTTGAAAACGCAGTGGTCACTACTTCACCACAGCAAGTCTTCCTAAGAGACTTTTATTTTGAGAAAAATATATCTAGAAATTCCACATTCATATCAAGTGTAATTCAGTTTATCTCATGCTCTCTTTGGGTTATTAATGACTGGAGGGTCTGCGAGAGAACATTTGCACTCCACTATCATATGCTGCTCTCTTTTGTTGCAATTTAAGAGCCATGTTCCCATGGGTTCCAATACTGGAGGAGAAATTTTTTCTTTCAGGGAAATCACAGGCAAGGCCATTTCTGATACTTTAAATGTTAATATCTATTTGCTTATTTTCTTATTTATTCATTGTACAAGTATTTATTGAGCATACAGAATGTGCCAAACATATTCTAAGTGCTGGGGATATAAAAAATGAGCAAAACAGGCAAAAATCTCATTCTAGGGTATTCAAGTGATCCCAAAAGTTTATTGCAAACCTCAAATCTCTGGGAATAACAGAATTATTCCATACATGTTCCAGCTTCCCCCAAATTTCAATATCATTGAACCTCATGTCATTTCTGGGAAGCATTTTTATGTTGTGATGATGATAGTGCACATCCTCTCAATTCATCAGACCCATATGGGGCAGAATTTATCTGGTAGATGAAATGGATTTCATAGAAACCACAAAAGGTCAATTTAATTTGCTCATAAAAAAGAGGAAATCTTTTCCTTAAATATTTTCTATTTCTTCATTCCGAACTTCTTTCATTAAGCATCTAATTGCACACATTTTCCCACTTTCTGCTTTTATGTAACAATATGTTTATCATATACTTCTCAGTAATTTGTAATAATTCATGATTAAATGACTTTTTAATTCATTCTGCATTTTCAGTGATAAATGCATTTCTGAAATATTTTACCCTGAAGAATATCATAAATTTCTTCTTTGCTGATTAACCAAGGATCGATGGTCCTTGTTTCTTGACAAGAGAAAACTGCATAGCCAATAAATATATGAAAAACTACAAATTAAAACCATAATGAGATATTATTTTACACCCGTCAGATTGGCAAAAATTTAAAAATCAGATAATGCCACCCATTGATGAGGATGTGATACAAAGGAAACTTTCACAACCTGTCGGAGGAAACTAAATTAGAACTATTTTCGAGAATAATTTGGCCCTATCTACAAAGTTAAAGATGCACATATGCACTGAACTAACAATTTCACTTCCAGGTATATACGCAAGAGAAACTGTAGCATGCATGCTAATTTTATGCAAACTTATAGATTTTGTGCATCAGAGAAAAAGTTTGAATTAAAGCTACATGCATCAATACGGATAAATCTCAAAAGCGGGCTCTTCAGCGAAGTGGCAAATTTCAGGCTACACGGAGACTAAAGCCATTTATATAAAAGTCACATTTGTGCAAAACTGTACCGTGTATTGTATATGGATGCATTCAATTTTCAGAGAAGTATAAAATGCACATGCCAATGATGAATGCCACATTAGGATAGTGTTATCTCTAAGAAGAGGAGGGAAATGGGATTGAAGAGAGTTGTTCAGGTGGCTTAAACTCATATCTGTAATTTTAAAAATCTGAAGCAAATCTTTAAAATGTTAAGATTTAACAAAATTTGGTGTTAGGTTCACACTTATCTGTTTTTTCTCTATGTTTAAATAGTTTATAATAAAAAGAGAAAACATACATCAACAGAACAGAGGTGGTTTGCAACAGAAGGTAGAAAACCTGGGGTCAGAGACAAGAAGTTTGGCAGCGTCAATCCAGTCTTGTCCAGAAAGGCAAACACTAAACTTCCAGGGCTGTGAGCATCGCCTCACCAGAGAAGTTTCCTCATTAAGTCACTCCAGAGCCTGCATCAGTGGCTATACATTATAATCATGTGGAAGGTTTATAAAAACAAAACATAACTCGGGTTTACTCTCAGAGATTCTGATTTAATTGGTATTAGAGGAGCATTAGTAATTTTTAAAAGTGATTCTGAATTAAAGCCAGGATTTAAAAGCAGAGGCTTGGGTGAGATTGGATGAAATACCCCTCAATACGCTTTCCTTGTCTCCTTTCTCTGATTCGAACTTAACAAGTGATCTCCTAAGCACTAGACCTTGATACAAAGAAAAGAGGAGAGGCTCCATGTAATAGATACGAATCTACTGATCACAGGAAAAATTATACAATTAATTAAGTGTGGGTCTCTCCAACAGAGAATTATCTATTCTCCATAGGCTGATGAAAGCTAGTTTCTGAAATTGTGAAGTCAAGAATTAGACCTTGGAATATGAGGACCCAAGTACTAACTTTGAGAAATCTGGTCTGGATGACCAGCCCGCCTGATTTTCTCACCATCTCACCCTTTCCTTCTATCTGATGATGTCACTCAACATAAAATCCTTTGATTTCTCATTATCCTCAAAGCCCACATATCTTAACCTGGCTTATAAGAATTATGAGGATCCGCCAGCTTCTGCTCTGCCTTTCTCTTAGCACTACTGAATTGCTTGCAGTTACCTCTGGAGGCACCAAGACTCTGAGCTTTTGCCCTTGAACCAACTGTTCCCTTGCCTTGAATATTCTCCCGACAGCTTTTGCATTACTCTACTTCCACCACCTCTCTATTGGTCAGTCCCTACTCAATTCTCGGGGTTCAACTTAGACCTTACATCCACTGTGGATCCTTCTTTACTCCAAAGATTAGATTAGTGCTTTTAGTAATTACCTGCTCTAAATGTTGGCTTCAGAAGAGAGTACACAGTGGACACTAAAAGTTTACATTGACACTTCTATCAGAAAAGAATAGTTCTCTCTTTTTTTTTTTTCTCCAGGGCCCCCATATTGCAGAAGTTGGATGAATAGTCACCCAATTCTTTGATGAACTTCACCTGCTCATTCAGGTAAGGTGTCTCAAAAAAGTCAGACAAGTGGAAATCGTTTTTGTCAGTGGCCAGTTTGTGCAGTTCAGCAGTGACCAACTCACCCTTTTTTCCAAGTGTTACAAACTCCATTGCATTCAGCCCACTCTCCCAGTCGTCTAGTCTGGTTGCTTCATATCCTGAAGGAAGATACAGCCATGTTGTTGATTCTGCAGCTTCATAAGTTTCTCTGCATGTTCCCTCTCCTCATGAGATTGGGAAAGAAAATGTTTGGCGAAATTTTTCAGAGCCACATCATCACAGTCAAAGGAGTAAGATATCGCCAGGTAGAAGAATAGTTCTCTTCTATCATCTCAGTTAGGGATTCATCCCTTTCCTAACCATACATAGTAACCTTCCTTTGCCTGAGCACACAGTGCTTTCTCTCAAAATTTTGGGTCTTCTGTTTTTATCTCTCTCTGAGCCCAGCCCCTCCCACCACATTCAGACATTTTTAGTTGGCAGTTTATCTTCTCTAGGCCCTATGCTCAGTCTTGGGCATAGCCTTAACAAGGATCATTAGCTTCTACTTATCCTTTGGGTCTGGTCTAGTCCTCACTTCTTCCCAGATGTGTTTCTGATTCCTCAAGCCCAGGCCATATGTGTCTCCAGGGGATCTCTCAGAACTATGGATTGCCCCATACCCCACAGTTTTCCACACTCTTGAATCACCTGTTTCCTTATGTAAATTCATCTTTAGACTTTGAAATCTGTGAAGGAAATCTAGTTTGTTTACCAGCATATCCCCAGTACCTTGGCAATGTCTGGTATTAGAGTGGGGGCTCAACAAATATTTGTGGAAAGAATATTATGTTTCTATAATAATGAGAAAGGATTTGGAATTTTGAAGGTGTCAGTGGTATATTTTTATATATATGTATATATGGATTTATGCAATTGACAGCCAAGAATGTGGAACCAGGGATTTGGAGTAGACAGAATGTGAAATACAGACTGGGTATTTGCAGCACAGAGAAGATATGTAAAGTGATGAATAACAATGACTTCTCTGGATAAATGTACACGAAGAGATAAAAATAGAAGCCCAGGGACTTGCTTTGGGGGATATCCTTTTCTTAGTTTGTAAAGGGCTGTAGTAGATGCCGCTACAGTCATACGTGCCCCTTGGTGCTTTACCTTCTCACACCTAGGAAATATACTGCAGACCCTGAGACTCTGCCTGAAGTCTTTCTTCTCACCGTGGGGACAGATTGGGCTGGTGCAGGGCAAGTTGGAAATACTGAAGAGTCATGTTCTGTAAAGCAATCCTCAACAAATGTTAGAAGGGGAGTTGATGGAAAAACTCCATTGCGATAAATTTGAGGTGTGTTTCTCACTGTTCCTTGGAGATCCTCAGTGGGATTTAAAGTCTGTTTCACTCCCTTATGTCCCTATTAGCATTTCCTTGAATCACCTCCCAAATGGACTATTTGCATTCAAATCTGCCTCTGGGGGAACCTAAATCAAGATAGGTATCAATGAAAGAAGAGGTAAGGGTGATTTTAAAACTTAGAGCCTCAAGATAAGTCTGTGAAGTAGAGAAACTTTTAAAAAAGAGAATGTCCATAATTATGTCTAAATTGCATTGGGCCCTCAGGGTAGAATGGACAACCCAAAACAACTGCTTGAGGGCTAACAGTGGTAGAATCCTGGGAGACAAAGAAGGACTTTTGTTGGGAATACTGAAAATAAACACAGACTTCCTTGCTTGTGGCTCTGAAGTCATCTGTTCTGGGAAGTTGCCATTTGTCTCACATAAAACCCAAATTCTAGATCTTTTCAATTTCTGCAGCTCTACCGAACTGATTTGGAGTTTGGAGCTCAACTGTATTGTACTAGCCAAATGCTTTCTGGTCCATTTTCTAATTCTACAGTTAAAAAGAGTTTAACCAAAAAATTCAATTGTCCATTCATTCTGATAAAGTCATTACACAATTGCAGTACATGTTTTCCCTTCTAGCTGCAAAAACATTTAGAACATGGAATGATTAAAAACACTAATATAGACTTGGGGAATAGAGAAGGATCCCCAGTGGATGAGAACTCTAAGTTGAAACTGGGAAGAAAGGTAGGAATTGGCCAAAAGGGGGATGGTGGTACTGGTATTGGTAAAAAGAAGTTGAAAGAATATTCTAGGCAAGGGAATAGCTTGTTCAAGGGCAGCAAATCTCCATCCTTCCTAATGATTTTATGATATGGTAAAACGAAATTTTATTCACTGAGCTCCTTCTACCAAGCCCCTAAGTTTACAATATATATGATGTTTTAGTTTTTTAGGCTGCTCAAGCAAATGCCATGAGATGGGTTGACTTAAACAATGGTGTGCCGGTTTGAATCTGGTGTGTATCCCAGAAAAGCCATGTTCTTTAATCCTTTTCAATATTGTTGGGTGGGAGCTTTTTTGATTGTTGCCATGGAGATGTGACTTACCCTATTGTGGGTGGTAACTTTTGATTAGATGGTTTCCATGGAGATGTGTCTCCATCCACTCAAGGTGGGAGTGCTTACTGGAGCCCTTTAAGAGGGAACCGTTTTGGAAAAAGCTTTAAAGCCATGAGAGCCCATGCAGCCAGAGACCTTTGGAGATGAAGTACCAAACACCACTTGGGGAGCTCCATGAAATAAGAAGCTGGGAGAGACACCCAGCAGACTTCACCATGTGCCCTACCAGCTGAGAGAGAAACCCTGAACATCAGTGGTCATTCTTGAGTGAAGGTAACCTCTTATTGTTGCCTTAATTTGGACATTTTCATAGCTTGTCTTAATTTGAACATTTTCATGGTATTAGAACTGTAAATTTGCAACTTAATAATGGTAATTTATTAGCTTACGGTTTTGAGGCTAAAAGAAAGTTGAAATCAAGGCATCAATAAGGCAATGCTTTCCCTCTGAAGATTGTAGCATTTGGGGCTGGTTACAGTGATCCTGGAATCCTTAGGTATGGCAAGGCATAGCAGCATCTCCTGTTCACGCCCTTCTCTTCAGGGTCACCTTCTTGCCTCCTATGGCTTTCTTTCTGTCTGAAGTTTATTCTCTTAAATCCTGTACTAGAGGATTAAGAACCATCCTCATTGGGCTGGGCCATGCCTTAACTGCAGTAACCTTATCAAAAGATCTTACTTATAATGGTATTCTGGTTTGCTAGCTGCCAGAATGCAATACACCAGAAATGGAATGGCTTTTAAAAAGGGGAATTTAATAAGTTGCTAGTTTACAGTTCTAAGACCGAGAAAATGTCCCAATTAAAACAAGTCTATAGAAATGCCCAATTAAAAGCGTCCATCCAGGGAAAGATACCTTGATTCAAGAAGGCCGATGATGTTCAGGGTTTCTCTCTCAAGTGAGAAAGCACATGGCGAACACAATCAGGGCTTCTCTGTCATCTGGAAGGGCACATGGCAGACATGGCATCATCTACTAGCTTTCTCTCCTGGCTTCCGGTATCATGAAGCTCCCTGGGAGGTATTTTCCTTCTTCATCTCCAAGGGTCACTGGCTCATGGACTCTCTGCTTTGTGGTGCTGCAGCATTCTCTGCTCTCTCCAAATCTCCTTCATTCTCGAAAATGTTTCCTCTTTTTTATAGGACTCCAGAAACTTTTCAAGACCCACCCAAATGGGTGAAGACATGTCACCTAATACAGCTTAACAACCACTCTTGATTAAATCACATCTCCAGGGAGATGATCTGATTACAGTTTCAAACATACAGCATTGAATAGGGATTATTCTGCCTTTATGAAATGAGATTTTGATTAAAACGTGGCTTTTCTAGGGGACATACATCATTTCAAACCAGAACAAATGGGTTCATACCCACAGGAATGGATTAGATTTAAGAACATGTTTTGTTGGGCACAAACCACCACATATGAGTTCTCACTTTTAGCCAATAGTTCAAATTAACTATTTAAAAGAAATCCTCATTTCTGGACAACGTTTTTAAAAGTTAAGCACATAAACCACTCTTCTTGAAATATTTTGTGCCTTCTTAATTTTTATCCAAAGGCAAAAATAATTTTCTTAAAGTTATTCTATTAGTTTCTTATTGCTACTGTAACAAGTTACCACAAACTTAGTGGCTTAGCACAAGTGTTTTCTTTCAATTCTAGAGGACAGAAGTACAAAATTGTTTTCTTTGGGCTAAAGTCAAGTTGTCAGCAAGGCTGGTTCTTTCAGAGGCTCTTAGGAGAGAATACATTTCTTTGCCTTCTTCAAGTTTCTAGAAGCCTCTGTATTCTTTGGCTTTTGGCTACAATCTTCAAAGCCCATCACTCCAATTTCTGTTTCTGTCATCACATTGCCTGCTCCTCCGACTCTGTCTTCCTGTGTCCCTCTTATAAGGACCTTTGTGATTACATCAGATCCACCCAGATAATCAGGGAGAATCTCCCCAGCTCAAGATCCTTAACTTGATCATATACATAAAGTCTCTTTTGCCATATAAGGTAACACATTCAGGTTTCAGGGATTAGGGCATAGATCTCTTTGGGGGATTATTATTCCATTTCTCATAGTAAAAAATAACACATTGTTTTATGTTACTTTATTTCTAAAGATGACTTTCATATCAGTTATTTCTTTTAAAGATCACACTCCCATGATATTTGCATCATTTTTCACTTATCCTAAGTCTTCACCTTTTTTTCATGTATTTCCAATAGGCACATAAAATTTTCCAAACTTATATTCCAAACTTTACTTGGCCATTGATGAACTTAGTTATGATGCTTGTGCTGATTTGAAAGGATGTATGTACCCCAGAAAAGCCATGTTTTAGTCCTAATCCCATTTTGCAAAGGCAGCTGTTTCTTCTAGCCCCTATTCAGTACTGTATGTTTGAAACTGTAATTAGATCATCTCCCTGGAGATGTGACACAATTAAGAGTGGTTGTTAAACTGGATTAGGTGGAGACGTGTCTCCAACCAATCAAGAATGGGTCTTGATTCGTTTACTGGAATCCTATAGAACAGGAAACATTTTGGAGAATGAGAGAGATTCAGAGAGAGCAGAGAAGAATGACATAGCCATAAGAAGCAGAGAGTCCACCAGCCAGCTACCTTTGGAATTGAAGAAGGAAAACGCCTCCCAGGGAGCTTCATGAAACCAGAAGCCAGGAGAGAAAGCTAGCAGATGACGCTGTGTTCGCCATGTGCCTTCTCACTTGAGACAGAAACCCTGAACTTCATCGGCCTTCTTGAACCAAGGTATCTTTCCCTGGATGGATGTCTTTGATGGGGCATTTCTATAGACTTGTTTTAATTGGGACATTTTCTCGGCCTTAGAACTGTAAACTAGCAACTTATTAAATTCCCCTTTTTAAAAGCCATTCTGTTTCTCATATATCGTATTCCGGCAGCTAGCAATCTAGAATGTTTGAACATCTAGAGTTCAAACTCCAGATGTTGAAATGTTGAACTTCAGTCCAAACATTGACTGACAGCTAGTTAGATTTTAGGTTTATAGCATTTCTATGAAAACCTTATTTTATGATAACTTTTTTTTTATTTAACATGTTGACCAAGTCCTTATATCCTTCTTATGTGTGTCATAATTTTGTCTTCTAGACACCAGTTTATTTGAATACTCTTATAAAATTCATTCCCATTTAAATATTAAAATTCCCTATGATATTAAATTATTTTAGTGTCAAAAGTGTGATGCCACTGTGGGGAAAGAAGGAAATCCAATGCCTTTTTTTTAAAAAGTCAGAATAATATTTATTCATACGCTCAGTGTTTCTGGGGTTGCAGGACTCGGGTCCAGCAGGGGACATGGTTATTGGGTTGGTCTCCTCCTTGGCAAGGCCTTGCCTTTGCACACTCACACACTTGCACACTCATGCCTACCCACACCATCCTTCTTTTTAATTCATCTTAAGTCTCCTAATAATAAGTATAATTGCTGATTATAGTAATAATAATAAAATACCTGGATATTGGGTAGCAAGAAGAAAGATCTTTGACTGAAGGGTGTAGCCTATCCCCTCCCGCCGCGAAGGCCCAGGTCCCTGCAGAGGGGAGGGGTGCACCCTGAGTATGTGATCCGTTGGAGGTGACTGGGCTGGGGCCGCTGAGCTGGGGGAGCCTGGCTTGTCCTGCTCCCATCGGGCCCCTCTTTTCTCAGAAAATAAAGCGAGTCCCAGGTCCACAACAATATCTACCAAAAAATTAAACTCTGTCTAGGTTTCATCCTCACCCCACCTCTGCCCAAAGAGTCCATGATGTTTTCTATGCATCTAAACCTTTTTCTTTTTTGCAGGATCATCCTCTTGGTATCAGTAAGTTGTTGGCTATTTTCCTATTTCTTACATTCTATTTATGATATAAGCAGCATCTCAGTAACTCTAATGTAGAGATCCCAGATTAAAATTTCATCCCACTAATCAGAATTAGGCCTCCAGTTCCTTTCTTTTACTCTTGAATTGCCTCAATCATTGGGTTCCCCCACTAGTGACTCATAAGTAGATGCCTTCTGCAGGCAGAACAAATCACCACGTGGTTTTCAGTGTCTATTAACTGTTAATTACATCACCACTGCCTCCCTCCACTTATCTGGGGCTACTTGTCTTGAGCATGGTGTCTGAGCTAGGTGCACTTGAGCCTTCTTCTACTGCAGCCTGGAGGCTCACGTTCGAGGCCCCGTTCTACCAGTAGCGAATGAAACGACTTTGGACAAGTTATATTCCAACTCCAGACCTTTACTTACTCATTTGTTGAAAGGGGTATTGAACTCTCTCGTCTTTAAGTTATGCTTCAGCTCTTGTAATTTAGGATCTGAGGGCTTTCTATGCACCATTAAGACTGGCGTATTGAACACGGGCCTACAGCCTCATCTGCAGGAATTCTGTCTTTATCTCAGCATTTTCAGTCCAGCTAGCCTTGTTCTGAGGAAACAAAATTACTCTTTGAAGTTCTCGTGCCACATGTTTCAATACACAAAGTGGAACCAGATTCCAGAAGTGGATAACAGATAATCCATAAGCAGTTCCTGAGCGTAACTGGCTGACATCAATGCTGACTAAGGGACATTTGTACTTCGGGAAACCTTTCATCATAAGCAATTTTTCAATATGTTTTTTAAATGAGTGGCAATCAGACAGTGGAGTTGGATATTTGGAAAGATCCTTTGCTCCCTTTGGAAAATCCCTGTAACTGGCCAAGAAAGACCGGTGCTTTCTGCAGGATGATAAGAGAGTATTTATTATATTTAACTCTGGGACCTCTATAACATCTGTTCTTAGTTAATCAAATGTAGTATTTGTTTTTATGTTAATTCTTCCAAATTCTCTTTCAGATAATATCATTTGGATATTTATGGACATTAACTGCATTAATGACAAATTAATAAACATAAATTAACTCTTACCAAACTGAATATTTCATTAGCCTATTTGGCCTATAGCATTATCTTTGGGATTATAGGGTTTAGAGTTGGCAGAGACTTTTAGAAATGACATGGGCCAGGGGTTTCCGAATGGCTGGTTATCACAGTTGCCCACAAGTGTGTAAAGCTCATTCCAGTCCAAGGAACTCAGGACTGAAGGACCTAGGAATTTATGTTTTAAACGATCTCTTCAGGCGATCATTTTTATGCACATAGTTTGGCAATAATGCATAAAAAACGTTTAGAGGCCCCTGAACATTTCAGTCCTCGGCCTTATGCAAGACTCTCTGCTTTAGTATTTCCTCCAAAGAGCTCTACTAGCAACTTGTTGACTTGAAATTTGTTAAGACATTCTCTCCATACTTGTTATGGCACAAAGACAAAATTTACCTACCTGCTCTTTTCACCCACTGGCCTTATGAGTCCCGCTATTTGGAGCTGTACAGAAGGAATCTGACACTACTTTACATATTGGGTATCAGCTTCAATGTCCTTGCCTTCTGTTGGCCAAGTAGCTTACTTTTTAAATTCATTACATTACGGATTCAAGCTCCTGTACCATTTTCTTCAGTCATTGCCAGATACAATCCAATTTGTTCATGCTCTTTCCAAAGCAGGCGCCCTCCACATTGTGCAGTGTAATCAACAAAAGGACAGATAAGATTATCACCTGACTTTTCCTGAATACTGTTGTATTACTGTTGTCCAAAATAACATGTGATTTATGCTGTTCCATCACGTTATTAACTCATACTGAGTCAATTAAATCCAGAAATATTAAACTTCATTAGTTCCCACACTGACCTTCTACATTTGAACAGGAAAAAATTTTAAAGTTAACAACTTAATACCAGTATTTATAAACACTGGTTATCATTAAATTAGTGACGATACTTAGCCAATTACGCTTAATTAATGAAGTACCAGCATTTATAGTTGTACTTGCAACATTTCTTTTTATTGGATTTGACCTAATGCTTTCCTAGGTCAATATTATATTGGATCTTCATTCTTTCAACCAGCTCTGGCTATTCATTTGTATGTCACATCAATCTCAGATTTATTACTCGTGCCTTTACTGATTCTTCCAAATCACTGATAGGGCCAAAGTCAGGATTCTATTTGGGGTAAACTGTCAGTTTCTAGGAATAACCATTTTATAATAAAAATAAAATGAGTTTAACTTCAGCACAAGCTCATAGATCATGCAGGTGACTGACAATAGTGTTTTATAGCGTTGGACGATGTCTCTAATCATATGGACTTTAAAAGGATTTAATCTCCTCTACCTAGAATTGGTGAGTCTTATTACTATTTTAGTCTAGATACTCTCTGGTTGTTCTGGCTTACATAATTAAATTCACTTCCTTTCCCCGTATTTTTTTTTCTTAAATTCTCATAGGAGTTCCCATAGGAAATAGGAACCAAGGTACGTTGCACTTGCTTTTCGATTCTTCTTTTTCTGGGTTTAAGAATGTTTCTGATAAAAAACAAAACAAAACTTTGAAAGTTGGTTTCAAGTTTCTGATTATTTTTTTATTTAATAATAAGCCAATATTAGGAATAATCAGATAACTTGAAATAAGTCTAAATGTATGGTTTTAACCCAAAATTAAAAAGTATTTTACTTTATGGCACTTGAAGATATAACTAGTAAAAAAAAAAAAGTTAGCTTTAGAACTCCTATAGAAATACGAAGACGCCTTGTCTAATCAAAAGTTCCTTTTATCTGACCTTATAAATTACTTCCAATTTTTCTTTTTATTCTCTATGGCCATTTATGCAGTTTCCTTCATCATCTCTAACTTAGATTTCTACAATTGCTTCTCAAGATATCTTTTTAGTCTCCAAAGCTCAAATATAGAGGAGAATATAAAGAACGAGAAAACTTTGAAATCAATATTACAAATAATTATGCATTACAGTAAAGTTTATCATACAATTATAATATAATAATGTTAAAATAAATTTACTGTAATCTAAATGTTACCCTAAATAGAGAAATCTTGGATCAGGCGCCTTTATTTAAGACAACCAAAAGACAAGTTAATGGAATTGTCTTAATGTTCTAAAATTACTCAAAATCCATAAATTAACTCCAAGAAATGGCATTTGCTTCCACTTGCTTATAGTTTACTGCTCTATCTTCCAGCACTCAAGATGGTTTCTTTGAAATTTTTAGCTTCCGAAGTTTATATTCAGTTGTTAAAATTCAGAGGCAGTGGTTCCCACCCTTGGCTAGTCATCAGAATCAGCTGGGAAGGTTACTTAACTATACAGATTCCCACGGGTCATCTGAGACCTATTGAACCAGGTTATCTAAATTTGTAAATTTACAAAACTCCAGATGATTCTGATGATCAGCCAAGGTTGAGAACCACAGCTTTAGGAAACTCTGGTAAATGGGTAAAAGAAATTTGAATGCCATTGAGAGGAAGTATGCAACCTAAATATAAATTTTTACAGTTGCTACCAGCTGAGGACATGTAAATAAAGTCTATGAGAATGGATTCAGAGACTGAACATGCAAACCTGTTCCTATTGAACTTTTTAAAAAATAATATAAACCCCAAGAGCAGGTTTAAAAATTCCAATTGTCATTATATTGATAGTGAGGAAAGTTAAAACTTAGCATTTCAAATGGACATGTCCAAGAACCTATTCTTGGCACCATCTTAGACGTCTTTATGTCCTAATATTGTACCACTTCCAAAAATCACTAATTCAAACATCCTACTCTCTGTTCTAAAGCCTCTCTACATTCAGTCTAATCAATTAACTTCCTCCTGACATTTTTTTTTACCTTATTAGGACCTTCTGTCCCCATTCTCTTTATCCAACTGCCCATTCTTTTTTCAGTTCCTTCCTTAATCAGTTGAGAGACTTTAAACCCTATGTTCAGTAGCATACCTGCCAGTGCACGGAATGGCTGTCCATTTTCTTATCACAAGGGTTTAGAGAACTCCAAACTTGAATAACTCCCACTTCTTTCTCTGCATCAGAGAACTGCCACGGAAAGTCATAACATAGGTCATAGTGGTGGTACTGTAAATTCAGGGAAATCACTTTCAAATGGGTCCTCCAACTTGCATGGTAACTTCATAATTTTTTTCTTGACACTCCTCACCCCTTTAACCACATTTCCCTTTTTCTGATTTCCTACTTTATTCTTAGTATATGAACTTGCCTCCTTATTCTCTGAGATCATTGAAGTCATCAGAAATATAGTCTCCCAATACCCTCCTATAAATCCTATGAGCCTCCATCTGCATCCATCTTTTCCTTCTTCTTATTATCTATTCCATGCAAGGGCAATCCTTTCACCTGTCTCATGTATTTTTTTCTCTCCTGATTTCTCAGACACATTATTAAATAATTCCTCTTTCTCCCCTATTTTTAATCGCTTCCTGACATTGGATCATTCTTGGCAAAATTTAAACATGCTAAAAATATTTTTTTTAAGTTTTTTTTTTTTTTGAATCCTTTATACTCAGACCCCTGTGGTAGTTTGGAGCTTTCTGTATCCCAGAAAGTCATGTTCTTAAACGTAGTCCATTCCTGTGGGTAAGAACCCACTGTATGTAGAAACTTTTAATAAGGTTACTATCATTAAGGTGTAACCCAGCTCAATCTGGATGAGTCTATCCTGTTACTGGAATCCTTTATAGGCAGAATGAAATTCAGACAGAGAGAGAGAGAAAGCCACAGGAAACAAGAAGCTGAACTTCAACTGAACCCAGAAGAGAAGAAAAAGACCAGGAAACACTGCTGTGTGCGCTGCCATATGACCAACCAAAGACCGAGGACCATGAGCAGCCAGCCTCAGAATGCCAGTCTCTGGGAAGAAAGCATTGCCTTGAAGATGCCTTGATTTGGACTTTCTTTTAGCTCCAAAACTGGGCGCTAATAAATTCCCTTTGCTTAAACCCTTTGCATGGTATTTGCCTGAACAACCAAGGAAACTAAAATACCTCTGTCCCCCTACCACCAGCTGACAAACTTTCTCCTCACTTTCAGAGGTAAACTTCTTAACCTCTTAAAAGAGTTTTAAGAGCTCTATACTTTTCAATACCTTCTACCAGTGTCTCACTTACTTTAATCTGGCTTTTTCCTTTTTCACTAAGGTTTAACATCACCTCCGTGTCGCCAAACCCAATGGGTATTTTTCAGATCTCAGGAAAATAGAATGTGGTTAAACATAATTCTTGAAACACTTGGTTCTGTAGGCTTCCAAGGGACTATTGCCTACCTGTTTCTGACCTCGCTCTCTGGGACTCATATATGTAATATTACAAGCTCATGCTCCTCTCTCTGGCCACTGAATGTCAGAGTTCCTCATGGCTCAAACCTGGGCTTTCTTCACATTTTATCCCCACAGGGTCATCCATCTTCTACAAACTATATATATAGACGACTTAAAAACTCCTAGATCCAGCTCACAATTCTCTGCTGAGCCTAGACCCTTATATGTCTTATTCAGCATCTCTAAGTTGACATTTCAGGTACAATATGTCAAATATTGAACTCATCTCATGGCCTTTCCTCCGAAGTTTGTTTCCTCTCTTCAGTGTTTCCAATTTCAGTGAACAGTATCATCACATATACAGTTGCGTACCTCAGAAATCTCAGATCCATGCATGATATTGCTTTTTTTTCACACCTAGTGTTGATCCATTTTTAAAACCCATCTGTTCATCCCTTTTCACACTCAGTATTTATCTATTTTTAAATCCATCTGTTTATTTAATTCAAAATATCTCTTAAATCCATTAATTCTTCATCCATATCTTCTGTCACCAAATTCCAAGCTACCATCATGTCTCACCTAAAATAATGCATGAGTATTTTGTTTCCTTCAACTCTGGTGCCTCCCCTATTGTAATCCATTTTTTATACCACACAAAAAGTCTTTTTTTCCTTCAAAATAACATCTTCATTTTGTTCTTCTCTGCTGGAATTTTAAGTCCCTAATTCTTGTTGAAAAGATTGTTTCCCATCCCCCACCATTTTTACCAATCTCTCAAGCCTTAAAATTTGTAAAGGCTTTCCTTTTTTTTTTTTTCCTTTTGGGTGCATGGTCCAGGAACTGAACCCTGGTCTCCTGCATGAAAGGTGGGCATTCTAACCACTGAACTACCCATGTACCCCTTTTCCTTTGTTTTTAAGCTAAAAATCACAATCCTTAATATAATCTACAAGAAGCTGCATTGTCTGGCCCCTGTCTGTCTTTCTAGCTAATCTGTGCCCCTATCCTCCTAGTTTTCTCTCTGTTCCTTAGTCATACCATAGAGCTATAATATTGTTTGGAATGGAGGGGTGAACAAGGTTCCTATGGCCAGACGAACAGGAAATTTATATTACTGGCCTTGCCAGGTAAAAGCTAATTGCTTCCCTTTCTTAACTAACTGGTAATAAAAATATTTGCTGAATCAGCAGTTGCATGGCAAGTAAGAGGGATTATATTGATTTGTTTCAACAATTGAAATAATTATTTCATTAAGTTAATAATACTACAGTATCATTGTCATGACGATTTCTTCTCTAAACAGTTTAGGTAGGTGAGTTAAATGAAGATGTTGAAAGAATGATTGTAAGAATCATAAGCTCTGAATCCTTCAGGTCTTTCCTGGTAGCACTAATCTGTACAACTAATCCAGGAAAGTGGTATTGTTTGTGGTTTATACTTTTGGTAAATAGAGGCAGTTCAAGAGGCTTCCATTTGGCCTTTCCTACCATAGCAGCTCTCAATTCACACACTAGGGAAACAATGTTTGGATTCTGCTAGTTGTTATGTTTATTCTAACTATGCATTCAAAAATTGGGAAAATAACTATGAAATGTGTTCAGGGACTACATGACCCCACTTTAATTTGCATCTGAGCTCAAACTCTAATCATTCATTTATATCAGTCAAAGGAACAACCTTGATCAACCAATGGAAAGGCTATCTGTAAGTCAAATGATTCTGATTATTGCTTTGACCCTGTTGCTAATTACAATAACCCCACCCATTGAATCTCTATTGAATAAGCACTACCACTTAGTCCTTACCACTTCAGGATTCAATCATCTCCATTAAGGCAACTTTTTCAGTGACAGAATTTTCCACTGTCATCTCTGTTTTGCAAGAAAATAAAATCTATCACAGAGGACTTCAAAGGTGTTGAAATCCCTTCTCCAATGTATTTCTCAAATTCTTGGAAAGGCAGTATCCTCTGAACTTTCTCTTGGGACATAATTGTGTGGCAGGTGAATAGGTTGTACATAATCTACTTCAAATTCCAATATCTCTTAGTGTTAGTGTTTGAATAATAAGAAAAACATATACTTACTCTTTTAGTTATCATATCAAATGGTCTTCATTCCTTTCTTTCTGCCTAAAGAACTCTGTGGTAGTCAGGGTTCTCTAGGGAAGCAGAAGCAACAGGAGAAATCTGTAAATATCAGTCTCTATAAAAGCTTCTCACTCACTATGGGGATGCATGCATCCAAACTCCAAGAGCAGGCCATTTGCCAGCAACATGTGAATGTCTTCTGTGAATTTCCCAGGACAGACTGGCCAGCTGAAATGGAGAAAGAGATTGTCTACTATGAATCCTTCTTTTAAGCCTCTGGCTGATTAGATTAAAATGTCACTGGCCCCTGTCTATCTGCAGTGGGCAGGAGGTACTCCTCTTAGCCCACTGCAAGTATAAACAGGCATAGATGAAATCCACATACTGCTGATTTAGGTCCACAGCAACAGAACAGCTGGGCACCATCACCTGGCCAAGGTGACACCTGGACCTATCACAAACTCCTTTAACATTTCTTGTGTAATCTTGAGATTTTTCCAGTTTAGTTTACGAGAACTGGCACTATTCCTGGCCTTCTATAAACACCACCACACTATCCCTGCTAATTCTTCTGGGTGGCTCCTTTTTTTCAGAGTTACAGGTATTTTTCTCACATTGATTGGTACTCAGCTGAATACTCTAAGGGGGCCTTCTAAAAATTTCCATAGTTCTTTTTTGTGTGTGTGCAGTTCTCTATTCTCTGTCTCTCCGTTCTTTGAACTCTACCTGCCCTTGCCCCCTTGTTCTCGGACTCTCAGCATAGTTTCTTCAACTCTGAGAATCTGCTGGACTCCACTTGCATTCTCCCTTTTCATGCTATGGCCTGAAATATTTTCAGCACAGTAAGGTAAGGCAATTATAGGGCTTATCTCATTTGTTCCCCATATTATGGGGGTCACTTCCTTGGTTGTCTGATGCCCAGTATCTTCAATACCATTGTTTTATGTTTTGCCCATGTTTTTGGCTGTTACAGATGTTGAAGAAAATTCAGTTGTTGTTCTCCCATCTTTGCTGGAAGTGGAAATTTCCTTAGAGTTTGGATACCTTCCTTTATACTATACCAAGGAAGTTTTTGCATCTTAATTTTATTCAGGATTGGTCCTCATTTAGTCTAGGATTCTGTCAACCAGTGGAGCAAGCTGTCAGTGCCTGTCCGAGTTGCTAAGTTAATACATTGTATCCAGAATCTCTGGTTAGTGCATCCATGTTAAATACAGCAAAAATGTGACATTTTTTCCACCTCGACAGAACACTGTTAGGACACACTCCCATTCATATTTCCCAAGTTTCTATGGGCACAAATTGAAGAAAATCTTGAAACTCTTTTCATATATATAATACGTCCCCCCAGATTACACATGCACCCAGACCTGGGAACTTATAGAATGTGAGAAGGTTATGAGTCTAGAAGCAATGAGAGCTGGTAGAAATGGGTCTTGATGAGGATCAACAATCCCCTATTGGATACATTCTCGGAGAAGTTCATTAAATTTCTTAGATAAGGGGAGATAAACTTATTTGGACAAGGGAGCAAAAGCTACTTCAACTGGCAAAGGAGAATCAGCAGACTTTGGATTGATTTTAGGATTTAGACCCCATGGAGATGTGGGAGGAGCTGAGGAAGGGAAGGTCTAGAAAAGGAAGGTAATCAGAGGATTAGAGAAACAGTCACTATTAGTTCTTCTAAAGCACTGATATAGATGGGCAAGTCCGAACTTGAAAGGAAATTAAAGAAGCCAAGTACAAGTGCCGTGGAAGTGGTACTTCCAAAGAGAAGTCCTGAAGAGGTCAAAGGAAGCTGTTGCATCTATGGGTTTGCAATCAACTGGTGGTGGCCTGGGACAGGATGACATCTGGGAGGGTCTCAAATGAGAGCTTCTTTATTGCTTCAGTGTCTCTCCTTGTGGAGTCAGAATGCATCACCCTCCAGGCTCGAAGACCAGAGCTTCAAGTGTCCTGAGTTTAATTGGGGTTTCATTTTGTAGGCATGATTGATGGAATCAATACACATGCACTTAAATTCAATCTTCAATCTCCTTCCTATCTCAGAGACCAGGGAGGAGGGGCTGATGCAAGGTGGCTTAAAGCCCCATTCCCCTGATCACACGGTTGGTCTTTCTGGTGGGGCCTGCCCCACCCTAAGACTCCCAGTGTAGTTTGCCCCTTCCTGCCATTTGTTAGCATATGAACGATCAGGTATGGTCCAGGCCCGCCATGAAGAATAAGAGACACTCCTATTACAGAAAATTCCCTAGATTCAGAGGTTGCTTCCCCAGGAATTGAGGACAAAGACCAGTCAAGTTTTTCCTTATACCACATTTAGTGTTTGGTCTTGGTTGTGTCATTAGAAGTTCTTTAATCACTGAAAGAGTTTTTGTCTTTTGGGGTTCCTAAAAACAGAACCACAAATTCCAGCTAGAATCCATGACTCAGAAGCATCTTGGAAGCCTTATTATTGAGTGCATTTCTTAATAAGGAGAGTGTATCGGTTACCTATTGCTACTACAATAATGCTGTGTAATTCACCTGTGCTAAAATTCAATGTCTTATCAATAAAATTTTTTCCCAATGTTCTCATGTTTCTGCTGGTTGACTGTATTTTAGCTGACCTAGCATGGGCTCAGCTGGGTGACTCTGCCTGAGGAAGAGTCAGCAGGGTTTGTCTCCAAGCTATCAGTTGGATTCAGGTCTGCCCCACATGTTTTTATTCTAAGGCTCGGGCTGAAGGCATGGCTACTTAGAGCTGATATCAAACAAATATGGAGTTCTCTGCCCCATGTGTATAACAGCCAATCCATGATACTGGGGTTTCAAAGAGAGAAAGAATTTACTGTTAAGCACAAAGATCAGTGGCCTCTTGGTCCAAAGATCTGTCTCCCTGTGTCTATGGAGCTTAAAATTTGCATGAATTCAAATACGGGGAGATGGAAATGTTACCCTTACATAACGAGTATAAGCAGCTACAATTTACAAATGTAAAGGAGCGGAGCTATGCTAAGCTAACTATTACAGGGACAAGTCAGTGGTTAGTTATGAGCTGACTCATGTGCCTTTATTAACATTTGTGGGTTGCCTTTGTTTTTACACGACTACAAGCATACAGGACAGGGCCAGTCCCAAGGTTTTTATAATTTGCAATTCAATAGGTTTCCATAATTTCAGGTATTTCCTTTTGGCTATTACGTAATATACTGGAAAGTAAGAGGAGGGCATCTATATAATGACTCAGTCATTATAATTATTTGTTAAATCTCAATTTCTCAGTTACAGTCCCTGCTATTTCCATGGCAGATTTTCAAAGTGCAATGGTGCAAGCCCAACTACGGAAGCACATCTAAGGTTCCTGCTTATATGAAATGTGCTAAAGTTCCATGGTCAAAGCAAGTGAATTGGCCAAGTCCAACATCAATGGAGAAAGGAGACTATACTCATCTACAGTGGGAAGGGAATATTTGCTAAATTATTCTAGATCAAATAATACTACTTATAGAATTGATCCTAGAGAAATAACCAGAAGTGTGTTCAAGAATTAATAAGGCCTGCATTTATTGTAAGATAAAAACAAATACAATGTCTAAATACCCATAAACAGGGGATAGTGAAGAAAAAGGATATATCCAAGAAAGGTTATTGTAGCTGTTACAAAAAATAATATGGAAAATACTTTTGCAATATTGAGAAGTGAAAAAAGCAGCATGAAGCAAGATAAAAAGAACTGTCAATTACAAAACCAAATTTCCCAGTGGCTGCTTCAGCATTTTAGAAGAATGACAAAATTCTTCTTGGGGAAAAACTGCTCTTTTGTTCAGGAAAGTTCAGTGAAGGGTTTTCTGGATCTGAAAGAGAAGGCCACAGACCAGCAGAGAAGGAGAGATTTAGAAAAAATCAGGGGTCAAATTGCTCAAGATAAAAGAGACACGAGTTTTCAGTTTTTGCACTGGAGACCTAAAAAAGAGAATGTTGAAGTACTTGATGAAGGAAGAAAGAAGAAACAAACAAACAAAAAAGGCTCAATAATGTGGCTGGAGGCCAGGAACTAAGGAAAGGTTACTTTTGTAGTGAAAATGAACGTCTTTTAAGTTCAAGAGAACACCTGATCTTAATTTTTAATTTTGCGTTGCATTTATTTATATTACGTGATATTTTTAACTAGAAGAAAAGAGCACGATAAACTCTCAAAATCTGGTAGCATTTGGATTAAAAATAATAATCACTTTACCCATCAGTTAGAGACCTCAGGTCCAATGGTCTAATTGTTGGATTTATGCCCCAGGTCAGTGCAGTTTATTGAACTTGAGCAAGAGTGATGCCTGCTGGTTGTTTTGAAGGTTTCTTATTTCTTTTGCAAAAATATCCCTCTGCTGCAGCACAATCTTTATAAAATACTTTTTAAAAACCTTACATTTTTCAGCAGCGTTTTTGGTGTTTTGGAGAGTGCAGGCATGGGGGCCAGCTGATAAGAGGAAATGATAACAGGAAAAGTCTGATGGGCTTCAGTGGTTAGGACAGTTCTGTTCAAGAGAGCTTTCCACAGGCACGGAGCATTCTATAACCGCACTGTCTAATATAATAGCCACTAGTCACATGTGCCTATTGCGTGTTTAAAACGTGACTAGTGTGAGTAGGGACTGAATTTTCCGTTTTATTTAAATTTAATTAATTTAAATTGAAATAGGCACACACAGCTAGTGACTATCCCGTAGGATAACAGAGTCTAGACAAAGTCAGGAACAGTGGGTGCAAATTAAATAATCAGAGGAATGTAAGCGTATTCTCCATCATTCAGAAAATTCAGAACTACTAGAGAGGGCACTGGCCTTCTGTAAATCCCATGGGATAGAAACGTCAAATATTTCATTTAGTGATTTAACAAAAGGTGACTCTAGAATACTGAAAGCCTTGGAAACGCTCAGGTGATAGATATATTTTATGAGCATAGGGTTGTAAAATGCATTTTTATGCTTAGAAAAAGGATTGGAAGGCCATGTATCAAAGTATTAGCTTTGGTATGATTATGAATAGCTCCTGTTTTTTTCTTTACACATTTTGCATTTCTCAGATCTTATCCAGAGGCATATATACATTTCATTTTGTTTTTGTTTTAAAACTGATTTTTTATTTGTCTGGATATTTTGAAGTGTTCATGATCCACGGCCTCCAAATATCCCTGTTTCCTTCCCGCATTCAATTGATGAGGTACCCGATAGTGACTCTTGTGTCTAATCGCGTCTGGGAAGATATGAAATGAGCCAGAAAGCAGAAGTTGTCTGCAAGATTTCCGGTCCTTTGTTTAAGGGTGTGAAGGGTTTGCAAAAATTTTCATAGAAAATTTGGGGTTTGGAAGAAACAGAAGGGGGGTGGTGGTACCTTTCCCCAAAGGTAAAGTTTAAGTTTGAGGGGGAGGGGTTGTGCATTTCACAGTACAGGGGACTAGGGTGGACTTTCTGGTAGGGCTGGGGTCTTGCACAACCTCAGAGAAAAATGGCTGCATGCAACACCCAGGGAGCAGAAATTATAAGCCCTGGGTTTTCCTTCCTTACCAGAGTGTCCTATTCTCTGACAACTGTCAACCCTAAAGGTGTCACACAGTAGCAGGATTATTCTGTGTGGACTAAAGAGCCCAATTCCCAGCACCCTGTGTAAGTCCCGTGGTCTTCAGTATAGCCCTGGGGAGGGTGTGTAAGTCACAAGAAGGAATAAAGTGAATTTTTTTTACCAGCTGTGCAGGGAAGATTTTAATATTTAAATTAAGTTGTTACACATATTTTTTAAAAAAGAGATTCAATGTGAAGAAAGAGGCTAATATAAGCCCCCTCTTTTTTTTTTTTTTGTATGCTATATGGCAGAGGTCACATTTCATTCTTTTTCCACCTGACTAATCCCATGAGGCAGTACCATTTGTTGAATTTTTGTTTGATTGTTTTTTGGGAAGTGCATGGGCTGGGAATCCAATCTGGGTCTACCGCGTGGCAGGTGAACATTCTACCATGGAACCACTTTTGTAAACCCCTCTTTGATGAGGAAAATAGGAAGGAAAAAAGTGAATTTAGCTTTAAAAAGGAATCCAGTTTGAATAAAAAGATAGTACGAAGCAGTTGCTTAGGACTTGTTCTTATCAGATGCAAGAAGTAGATTTTCATCTAAATATTTGTAGGATTTTATGATTCACAAAGCTCATTAGCTAGATGACTTAAGTTTGCAGTTTTCCATTGAAGTTGTCCTTTTCCTTCTCCTTCTCATGGGTTTATCCTCCTGTCTCGGAGGGCCAGACCTCCGATATGTACAATCTGTCTTTACCTATTTTTAAAATAAATACATTCTAATCCCAATATTCCTACTTTCCTACTTTTTACTACTACTTCGAGATTGGTGAAATTTTAGATTGTATGAAATTGAAGTCTTAAATATGATTAGCATAGGAGCTAGTGAGAGTTCATGTATTGTTCCTGTTAATTACCTAAGACGCTAAAACAAACAAAAGTTCCAATCAACACGTATTTTTTTTCCCTTACCCTCTCTTTTTCTCTCTTTTATTTTCTAATATTATATGAACTCACTTTACTTCTGGTCTCTGGAAAAGCAGGTTTGTGTCAATTTTCAAGATTGCGTTGGCGTGTAAAAGGCTTATTTTAAGAAAAGTACCCATAAGACTTTCTAATTCTAAACACAAAGTGTCAATCTGTCTTTTCTATTTATTCTCACATCCTTTATGTCTTTATGGATGGCGATTTATTTTTTATTTATTTTTTTATTGGGGATTTATTTTTGCAACATTTGGATAAGTACATTCTATGTGTCAGTTGTGGGACTTTCAGATCCCCCAAAGATTTAGATAAACTTCCTTCAATCTATTTTACCCATTTGCCCATTTCACCACTTGGGCAGATCTAAGGTTCATTCCATGATTATAGCAATTTATGATCTCAATTCTTCCTGTCTTCATCTGCATTCACTCCTACATCTACAAGATATAGGTTTTGCCCACTGTTTTGACCTGGTCCAAAATTCTACCCCCTTTCAACTTCTCCAATAAATCTATTCACACCTTCATGCCTCTTGCTGAAAAAAATAAATGATTCACTTTTATATACTGCTCACCCATATACTTTATGCTCTGGCCCCAAGCACTCTTTGGGACAATGATCTAACATTGCCTTTTAAAAACTATGTAGATGCCAATTAGGAAAAAGAAAATCCCTAATTATGATTCCCAATCTAGGCATCTCATTGAAATCTCATGTGAAAATTTAAATTTTTAACATTCCAAACTTTCAGGACTCACACTTAGAAATTCCGATTCATTGAGTCTGGGTTAAAATCTGGAAATAGGATTTTTATAAACTCCTGGTGTATGTCCAATATATTCACCATGCCTTGCAACCATTGCCCTAGACTACAAATGAGTAAAGTCTTCCAATGATTTAAAAATAAAAAATGTTATAAATCCTACTTTTAATTCATTTAGTTGATATAAATTTAAGACACTTCCTATTTTGACCCAGTACATTCTTAAAAATATATCTGCAAGTCAAATGGGCAGAATTTGATAAACTGCTTTCATAATCTAAGGAATTTTCCCTTCAAATTCTATGCATAATTTAGACTGTGTAGCAGTGGCACAAAAATTATTAATATATCAATGGAATAGAATAGAAAGTCCAGAATAGACACAAACTTAATAGAAATAAGTTATCGCAAATCACTGGAGTACATATAGACTTTTTAATCAATAGTATTAGCATTGGAACAACTATATAGCCATCTGGAAATAAGTGAAATTAGATTTATTCTTCACATCGTACACAAGAATAAACGCCAAGCTGATCAAATATCTGAGTGTGAAAATTAAAACCATTTAAGTACTAGAAGGAAACATGGTTGAATTTCCCCATTACCTGGTATAGAGAAAAGCTTTCTAACTATGATTATCTATTTCTAACTATTGAAATGCAATAGAAGAAAGATCGATAATTTTACTATATAAAAATTTAAAATAAGACTGTTGCATGGCAAATGCACCATAAGAAAAGTTAGAGACTAGTGACAAAACAGGACAAAATATTTGGAACATATATCACAGATAAAGTGTTAATGTAACTGATTTTTAGGAACTGTTAAAAATTGAGGAAAAAACAAAAATTCTATAGAAGGTTGTGCAAAATCCATGAACAAAGAATTCGTAAAATTTTTTCACATGAATGGAAAGAAGAGAAGCCTTAACAAAATTGAGATGTCTGACCCACAAACACAGAACTGCTTTCCATTTATTTAGATCTTATTTGTTTTCTCTCACGAATCTTTTGTAGTTTCAGCATATGTCTTGCGCACATTCTGTTAGATTTATTCCTAAATTCTTAACGTTTTTTCATAATATTGAAACTGGTAATTTAAAAATTTTCAGTTATTAATTGTTCATTGCTAATCATGAGAAATAGATCTTTATAAATTGACCTCGAGTCCTGGCACTTGCTAGATTTTGTAGCTTTTTTTTGTAGGTTCTTTGAGGTTTTCTTGTACATAATTAGGGAAAAGAGAGTTTTACTTCTTTTCCATCTATATGCCTTTAATTATTTTTTCTTGCTTTATTGCAGTGGCTAGGGCCTTCAGGGAAATGCTAAAAAGAAGTGGTGAGAGTGAAATCTTCACCTTGTTCCTGGTCTTAGAGTGACATGATTTAATATTTCCATCCTAAAATATGATATTAGAGCAATATTTTTCTTGCATATCCTTTATCAGGATTTCCCTTCTGTTCTAAATTTATTGGGAATTTTTAAAAAATAAGAACTGGGTATGGAAATAAGTGCTTTCTCTGCATCCATTGAGATGATTATATATCACTTTTAGTTATTATATTAAATGAATTACATTATTTGATTTTCAAATATCAAAGTGTGATGGCTTGAGTTATGTATCCTAAATTTAGACATGTTCTTGGTTTTAACTGGAGTTCCTGTGGGTTTGCTCTCATTGTAAATAGGGTCTTTGAAGATGCTGTTTTTAGTTAATGTGTAGCTCTACTAAAGGACATTGGGTCTTAATCCAAATTATTGGAGTCCTTTAGAAGCAGAAGATATTCATTAATAGAGGGAGAAAGTCACAAGGGAGCCATAAATTGAGAGTCTATAGAACTTGGAGGAGAAAGGAGAGGACGTCACTACATACATTACCATATTATAGAAAAGCCAAGAATCCAGAAAATACTGGCAGGCGACCTCAGGAGGAAAGAGTTTTCAGGGAGAAAGCATCACCTTGCTGATACCTTGATTCTGAACTTCTTCCAGCCTCAAAACCAATACTTCTCTGTGAACCAAGAAATTCCCATGGTTTACACCAATCCATTGAATGGCACTTGTTTTAACAGTTGGTAAACTAAGATATAAAGCAATCTTACTGTCCTAGGTCATGATGCTCTAGATCATAATGTATTATCATTTTTATATATTACTGGATTCTGTTTTATAGTACTTTTAAGGTTTATCACAACTGTGTCTGTGGTAGATTGATTTTCTTTTCTTGTGATGTGTTTATCAAATTTTAGAGCCAGGGTAATTTTGGCCTCATAAAAAGCGTAGGGAAATGTTCCCTTTCCCTGTACTTTCTGAAAGAGTTTGCATAAGGTTGGCATTATTTCTTCTTTAAGTGTTTGATAGAATTCACCAGTAAAGCCATATGACTTGGAGTCTTTCGTGTTTGTCTGCATGTGTATTGGGATGTGGGTAGGAGTTAAATTCTGAATTTAATTTCTTTAAAAGATATAGTGCAAAAAAAAAGATATAGTGCTATTTGTTCTTTCTATTTCTTCTCGTATCAGTTTTGTTAACTTCCTCTTTAATAGTTTTTCTCTGATTTTAAGTTTATTGGCATAAAGTCTTTCATAATATGCTTTATCATTTTTTAATGTCTTTTGGATTTCTGGAACAATCTCTTTCATTCTTAATATTGAAAATTTGTGTTTTCTTTCTCTTTTTTTCTTGATAAGTTATATAATAGTATATCAATCTATTGATCTTTCCAAAGAACCAGCTTTTCATTCATTGTCTCAACTTCCATGCATTTCAGATCTTATATTTATTATTCCCTTATACCTACATTATTTGGATTTTATTTGTTCTATTTCTAGTTTTTAAGTAAGAAGTGTTTATCACTGCTTTTAAAAGCTTCTTTCTTTGTTGGTATAAACATTTAGAACTATAAGTCTTCCTTTAAATGTGGCTTTTGCCGTGTCCCATAAATTTCAATATGATGTGATTTCATTTTCATTTAATTAAAAATACTATCTAATTTTGCTTATAATTCATCCTTGCCCTTTAGGGTTTTTAGATATCTTTTAAAAATGCAATATTTAGTTTACTTCTTAAAAAATTAGACATCATATAGACTATATGATTTGAATAGTTACATTTACTGAGACTTTATATATGGTCTGTCTTGGTGAGTATTTCATATGCATATGAAAAGAAAGCATATTTGGTTGTTATTGGGTTGTAGTGTTCCATAAACTTAAATTAGGTCAAGTTGGTAAATATCTTCTTTTCAAGTTTTCACTATCTTTACTGGTTTTCTTTCTGTTCTATCACTTAGTTAGAATTTTAAAATCTCCACCTATAATTGTTCATATCTTCTTATCCTTCTTTTACTGACAGTTTTTGCATCAAGTGCTTTGAAATCCAGCTGCATTCATATTTGGGATTTTTATATTCTCTTGATGAATGGACCCTTTTGGCATTGTGAAAAGCTTTTCTTCAAACATGGTAGTAGTCCTTGTCCTGAAGTCCACTTTTTCTAATATTAGTGTAGGCACTCCAGCTTTCATATGTCATGCATTGCCATACATCTTTTCCCATCATTTTTGCTCTTAATCTCTGTGTTATATATATATATATTTTTTTTTTTAACATGGGCAGGCACCGGGAATCGAACCCGGGTCCTTGGGCTTGGCAGGCGAGCATTCTTACCTGCTGAGCCACCATGGCCCGCCCCTCTGTGTTATATTTAATGTAGGTTTCTCATAAACAGCATATAGTTGAATATTGCTTTTATTCAATCACAGTCTGTCTTTTGAATGGAGTTTTTAGATTACTTATTTAATGTAATCATTGATATATTTAAACTTATTAGCTTGCTATTTGTTTTCTCTCTGCCCTCTCTTCTTGTGTTTCTCTTTTCCTGTTTTCCCAACTTCTTTTGATTGAATTTTTTTATAATTTCATTTGATCTCATTTGGCCTAATTCCTATACCACTTTATTTGTTAGGTATTACTGTTGATTTTTAAAGCATTACTTTTGATTTAAAAATACATATCTTTAACTTATCACAATCTACCTTTAATAATATTATACAAGTTCATATATAGTGCAAGAACACTATAAAAATATACTTCCACTTCCCCATTCCCAACATTTATGCTTGTGTTGATATACATTTGTTTCTACAAATGCTATACACCTTACAATATATTATTATACATTTGCTTTAAACAGTAAATAATCTCTCAAATATATTAAAAACAGGAAAAATGCCCTTCATATTTATCCACGTTTACCATTTTCAGCATGTTCTATCTGTAGATTCAAATTTCAATCTGGTGTAATTGTCCTTCCTTTATAAGAACTTCCTTTAACATTTCTTATATTGCAGATCTGCTGATGATTAATTCTATCAGTTTATATTTGTCCGAAAAATTCTTTATTTTATTTTTATTTTTTAAATGTATGTTCACTGAGTAAACAATTATGGGTTAGCAGTTTGTTTTTTAGTATTTTAAAGCGATCTACCCTCTTTTCTGGCTTTGTATAGTTTCTGATGAGAAGACAGTTGTATTTATTATTTTTGTTTATCCATACATAACATCTTTTTTCCTATAGGTATTTTTAAGATTCTCTTTATAACTCATTTTTTTCTTTTTGTGAGACATATATTTTTTCATGTTTTTAAAATTAATTTATTTTTTATGATAAATAACCACATACAAACACAAACATTCTCACCATATGATCATTCCGTTCTTGTTATATAATCAATAACTCACACTATCATCACATAGTTGTATAGAGACATATATTTTTATTTCTCTTTGTATGTTGCTGTGGATTTAAGTTACCATCTGGTACCATCTCCTTAGTCCAATGCAGCTTTGCTTAGTGGTATGTTTGGCAGATGTATTACATTTCTATATGTTATAGGAACAACAATGGGATTACGTAAATACTTCTTGTTCAACTGCTTTTTATATCAGTTGAAAGAAGAAATATGAATTTATACTGTCCTTTTATATAATTATCTCTTTTTTATGTGTGCTGTATGGTGGGGTCACATTTCATTATTTTTCGATGTGAGTATCCAGTTATTGCAGCACCATTTGTTGAATTTTTTGTTTCCTTTTTGGGAAGCATATGGACCAGGAATCAAGCTCAGGTCTCCTGCATGGCAGGTGAGAATCCTGCCACTGAACTACCATTGCACCCCTATATAATTACCTTTACCAATGGTTTTGTGTGTGTGGATTCACGTCATGGTCTCGTGCTGTCTGCCTTCAGCCTGCAGGTCTTCCTCCAGCATTTCATGTGAAGAGGGCCTGCTAGCAACAATATTATGTATTTGATGATACACTATCTTATATTACTTTCTTCTTTAAAATGGCTCCCTTTAGCTCTCTGAGCAGATTTATGTTGGCTATTTTGAAGACTTTGTCTGTTAAATCTGACCTCTTGTCCCCCTCACAGGAAGTTTCTGTGGTCTGCTTTTTTCCTGGGTAGGGGTGTCTTAGTTTCCCAGATGCTAAAGCAAATACAATATAACGGAGTGGCTTGAACCATGGGAATTTATTAGCTCACAGTTTTAAAGCCAGGAGAAGTCCACAACTGAGGCATCAGCAAAGTAATGCTTTCTCCCCAATGCAACATTCTAGGGCTGGCTTGGGTCCTTGGCTTCTCTGTCACAGGGCACTGTGCATAGAAAGGTCTTCAACTTTTCCTTCTGGGTCCTGCTGACTTCCAGCTTGGGACCTCGCCCTGTGACTTTGTCTTCTTAAGGCTCCAGCAATAAGACTGAGAAGCCCAACCTTATTCAGTTGGGTCACACCTTAACTAAAATTAGCATCTTCAAAAGGTCCTACATATAATGGCTTCACATTCACAGGAAAGAATTGAGATTAAGAACATGTCTTTTTTTTCTGGAGTGTATAATTCAACCTACTACAACAAGTCATTCTTTGATGTTTCTTTGCATTCTCATATTTTTGTTGTTGTTGTTGTAAACCAGATATTTTATTGATTTATTTTTTGCGTTGGTAGGCACTGAGAATCGAACCCAGGTCTCTGGCATGGTAGGTGAGAACTCTGCCTGCTGAGCCACCGAGGCCCACCCATAAACCAGATATTTTAGATAAAGTAGTAACTCCCAGATATTGGCTTCTCCTTCCTCTCTGGGGTTTATTATTGTTGTTTTCTGGTTAACTTAATTAGTCACTGTGTGGATTATTCAAATGAAGTCAATTTTTCCCACAGTATAAAGCCTCTGATGATGCAGTCTTGGCCATGCATGCAATCACCCTGGAATGACAGTTCTTTCAACAGGGCTCTTTTTGACTCTTTCCTTGATCATATCCAGCCATTATGTGCCATTAATTTCCAGCAGATTGCTCTATTGTTCTCAACAATACCCTGGGGCGCATTTTGCTCCCTAGTTAGAGCTGATGAAATTTAGGCTCTCTTGCAGGGTTATTGCTTGTGGTCAGTGGTTTAGGTTTGTTCTAAACCCAAGGAAGGCTCTTTCTAGCTGTCTCTTTACCTTGTTCCCTCTGGTAAGATATCTGGCCTTTGACAGTGGCTCACTACTCTCAGAGTGACATCCCTACTTTAGTTGCAAGGTGCTTGCTGGAAGTAGTAGCTTCTAGTCTTCTTGACTTGCCTTTCCCAGTAAGGAGCTTCTAACTTAGGTCCATTCAGGCATCCAGGCATGGGCCTCTCAACTGGGTCCTCTCCTACAAGGTTTCTTACCTGACAGAAGGAGTCTTGATTCAAGAAGGCCGACGAAGTTCAGGGTTTCTCTCTCAACTGGAAAGGCACATGGCGAACATGGTCAAAGGTTCTTTCTCATCTGGAAAGGTACATGGCCAACATGGTCAGGGTTTCTCTCTCAGCTGGAAGGGCACATGATGATACATGGCATCATCTGCTAGCTTCCTTTCCAGCTCCCCGAGAGGCATTTTCCTTTTTCCTCTCCAAAAGTCGCTGGCTGGTGGACTCTTCTGCTTCATGGTGCTGTGGCATTCTCTGCTCCCTAAGAATCTCTCTATACCCTGTTTTTAATCTATTTTATTATGTGCCCTGCTGTGTTATTTTTAAAGTTTATTTTGCTTGGGGCTTTTTGGACTTTTTTGATCAATGGATTTGTGATTTTCATTAAATTCGTAAAAAAAAATACCAGCTATTCTTTCTTAGATTTTTTTTTTCAGTCAAACACATCCCCTCATTCTCTATTCATTCTTTCAGTATTTTTCCCTATCTTTGCTTGATTTGTTGCAATTTCCATTAAGTCTTCAAGTTGAACTATATTTTCTTTTGCAGCATCTAATCTGCTGTTAATCCCATCCAATGTATTTTTCATTTCAAACATTGTATTTTTTTTCTCTCAGAGTTCCATTTGGGGCTTTAAAAATATGCTCTATTTTTCTCCTCAATGTGTTAATATTTTTCTCTACCTTTATGTATACGTGAAACATTTATAACACCTGTTGTCTATAATTTGAATATTTTTGCTTCTTTGCATATCTAATAAGTTTATTATTGTATGCTGGATATTGTGAACTTTATGTTGTTGCTTGCTGATTTTTTTTTAAAATCACTTTAAACTTGTTGGAATTTTTTTGTTTTTAAGCTTTGCTGGAGTGGTTCAGAATGGCCTTTGGCCCAGAGTTAATTTAGCCCCAGTATTAAGTTAATACCCTTCTAGGATACTGCTGGATGCCCATATGTTATGAGGTTCTTCTACTCTAGTGAGTGAGAAAGCAAATTATTCCAAGCCCTATTTGCGTTCCAAGAATTTTTTGCCTATGTCTTTCTGGTGATTGTTTCTGTCTTAAGATAGTTTCTTCTCATACTTTATGTAATCAGTATTTGGTCAAACATTTGAGAATACCCCTCTTTAGATCTCTATGTATCTCCCTTCTCTTCTGATACTTTCCCTGCAAATTCTAGACACTTTGGCTATACTAGACTGCAATCTCAGTATCCTCAATTTGGTGATACTACAGGGTTCTCTTTGGATTTTCCCTCTTCTCAATGCATCCTGGTAACTGTGTGCAGGCAGTTAGAAGTTCCTGTGATAAAGCACAGGCTGTTTGATTCTCTTTTCTCAAGGATCTGTCCTGTGTGGCCTTTTGTACAATAGCTGACTCAAGGTGACCCTTAGACAGATTTTCCAGTCTCCTTATGTGTGTTGTTCTCTCTACCCTGGTAATCTCCCCTGAAAATTCCAACCACTCCGACTCCCTGAAGTATGATCTGTCTCTTAAACGCTATGAGATCATGGTGCATTGCTTGGATTTTTCCGCCTTTTCTTGTAATCCAAAATGCACTTTTAGCCAAAGAGCTAGGACAAATGTGTGCCTCAACTAAATTGTTTCTCTTATTTCAAGGCTCAGAGACCTGCTCTGGTTGTTAACTAGTGTTTGAAAACAGTTTCTTTGTATATTTTATCCAGTTTACTTGTTGATTATGATAATAATGAAAGTCTGGTACTAGTTATTGTGCCTGGCTGAAGTGGAACTATGAATTGTTATACTTTTAATTTTCATTCTTTTTAAAATATGGCTGATCCTTTTCACTCTGTCTTGCTCTTGTCTTATCATTTTTATCCTTCTCTTTGGACATTGTAAACATCCTTAATTTAAAGAAGTTTTCCTTGTTTCGATTATCTGTATTTCTTTGAATAATTTCTCTAGTTTATTTCATGTGCTCTCCCTACCCTAGTGCTTTCTCCTCTTGTGGATTGCAAATTTTTGCAGTGAACTCTTCTTCACTGGAGTTGTTTCCACAGGAATCGAGTATACTGGTTTGTGGAGGTTTCTTTGCAGGGCAGGAGCACATTTGACTCTGCCAAGGCCCCAAGGGTTTCAGTTTTTAGAAGAATTTATCAGTTGGGGTTTTCCACACAAACAGGCTAATGCAAATTCTTATCCCCTCTAACCTGAGCATGGTTCAGAGATAGGTTTCTTATTTCTTTTTCTTTTTACTTCTCCAAGGTTACAAGGACTTGTAGTTTGCTGCCTCACTGACTTAGTGGGCAGAGTTTTCTTGTTAAAATTTCATGAACTGGCTCTCAGATTTATGGGGTGGCCCATTTCCAGGTACCAGCACAGCTCGTGACTTCAGACTCAAATTCAGAACACTGGTGTGGGTTAAAACCATGGTCCCTTAGGATTTATCTCATTCTGATTCCTCTATGGGTCACTGGGTTGAGCTCGTGCTCACTGCTTGATTTTGAATATTCTTTTCATTTCTCCTACCTGAGGATTTCCCTTTCTTAATTTCCAGCTTAATTATGCGTTTAAAAATGTTAATTTGTTTTATTGTACTAAGTTTTGCTAATTATTTGGCATGGGGTGGGAAAGCTTCCAAAATCAGCCTGGTCCATCCTAGTACAGTGTTAAGTGTGTCACACTGCCTATGAAGCCCTACATTTTCCTAATTCATAGGCGGCATTTAATTTTTTTAAGAGTATATTATTTATCTCATGTGTGGTTCCAAAAGGAATTGGAGGCAGCTTGTGTGTGACTATAGTGTTTATTCAATTCATTTAAATTCAATTCAACTCAAGTTCACTTCATTGAAAGGAAACCAGTGGCATGGAGCAAGTCAGTGCTGTGTGTGCCCTCCAGGACTTCTGGTGGAAAGCCAGCCTAGTCTAGTGTTGAATAAGTATTTATTGAAAAGAACGTAAGAAGCTTTTCCCCCCCCAATGTCTGTCGTCTTTATTGGTAGTTCTGAATAATAATGATTACAAAGGAGGTTCATGACTATTCAAACAGTAAAAACCTGCCAGCTATGCTTCAGACTATGGTTTCACACAAAGCAGGTGAAGAAATATCAGAAAGCCTGATTTTTTATTTCTAAAATTTCCTAAGAGCATATGGCAAAAGAAAGGTAGAAAAAACCCACCAAAGGAAGAATATACATAAATAAAGAAGTGTTTCTTACATCAAAGGAGTTCAAGAGTCACAAAATCTGTGGAAGCTTGGTTAATCAAATGTTGATTTAATCAGTATAAGACTGAAAGAGCTTTAGATCTATAATAAAAAATGCAAATTTTTGGAAGGGCAAATTTTAAAAACAGCAGCCAGTAGAAAAGGTGGGGAAAGGAGAGGGAAAGTTGAGCAGGCGCAGTGGGCTGCGGGGGCGTGTAACTGACCACTCACAAGGAGCTTTTAAACATTTGATTATGAACTTGTATTTATTTAATTCCAATTTCTTTAAAATGAAATTTAGAACAAAATTCACCTTTTATTATTTGACTCAAGATAATTGCTAAATATTTAAGTATGTAAGTTATACTAGTAGCTATCTATTATTTTTTCCATTAGTCTGATCAGATAATATAGCATAAAAAAAACTCAATGAAAACTAATACCTATTCAAATAAGCAACACTTTAGCTAGAGTGGGATGTGACAAAGTAGATCCAACCCCTTAAAATTCATCTGTCATATGAAATTAATTCAGACATACAAAGATGTACAGAGAAGCAACCAGCATAAGAAATAGAACTTCACAAATGAGGGTGGGAGTCAGAGAGGAATGGGTACTGGTGCTCTCAGGAGGCTATTATGGGATCACCATGGGGCAGCATCGGGACTTTGGGGCCATAGCAGAGTGGGATGCAGAGGCAGAGATACCCTGTTATGAGGCAGGAGCTGTAGGAATTCTGAGACTTCTTCATGCTTGCAGTTCCACAAGGGGTGGGTGTCTCTCAAAGAGCTTATGTCATGTGGGAACTGAAAAGGCCTTTGGCCAACCTCCTAGCTGGAGAGTTCAGAATTAGTTGGAGATACTCCATCCCTCCATTCTTTAAGAAAATCCCTAGAGACCCACAGCTGGAAATTCATAAAATTGGATTGTCCCAGACTTCCCTGAAGGAGATAGGACTTCTTATTGTCTTCTGCAAAAGAATGACTCATTTGGAAAAGTTGGGACTCTGAACAGTCCTTTAGGGGACTTTTTTTAAGGAGGGGTCATAAAGAGCATGGCATTAATTTGAGAAGCTTGAGGAGTACAGCAGGGGAATGATTGATTTGGGTGCTTTATTTGGCTATCAGATTCATAGGGAACTTCTCTCCAGGAGAACAGAGGGCCCCTGGAGAGCATGTAGTGAAGGGTGAGAGCAAGTTTTAGGGTGAGAGCAGGTTTTAGGAGGGCAAAGGCCTCAGCTTGAAGCAGGACTTCCTTGACGGGCTCTGTTGCCTAATTGAAGACAATGAACAATGTTCCAGCCCACAGACAATTCCTTCTTCAGGGAGAGGGTCCCAAAGAGCATCGCAAAGAAAAGCCTCTACCTGTATATTGACAAAAACTTAAAGCACCCAAATATCTGCAATCTCCATGAAACTTTGATCCAGATTGGAGTTTATTAAGTAAAAGAAAAAGGAAGACCAGCAGTGATAATGATGAGTCCCCAGAACCAGATACAGACAACTTTGAAGTTGCGTGTCTATCCTTTTGGCACTTATAAAACAAAAAACTTCCTGTGAATAAAATGTTAGACCTAAAGGAAAGAAGGGACCCTTTCTTGGAGGAACTTGGAACCAAGGTTGCTTCAGTTCATTTTACAAAGACTCTCCTGCAATGACTGTTCTTAGAGTTGATTCACTCCGTTATCAGGGATGGCTGAAGTAAAGATAAAGTATCCATTTCTAGCTCTGGATTAAATGATGCAATTTATACAGTTATACAATTTTGAGATTCTTTGGTTCAACTCATTCAATTCACAGGAGAGGGAGTTAAGGTCACCTATGAGGTGATACCAGCTACAGCTCAGACACTTCTGGGCTAGAGAGAATATGCTCAGAGTTGGCCTGTGACTTACACTAAAGCATACAGTTAAGATAATATTGACCTCAGGTTAGGAAATCGCTTTCGCAAATATCAGGGGCAAAAAGAGTTGGCCACCAGCCTGAACTTATTTATGGCCTGTGATACAAAGAGTGGAAAATCTAGGTTTCCAAACTCAATTTTAGGATTTGTATATGTCCTAAAATAAAAATCTGAGTCTGATTGGATTATTAGCTACAAGTAATTCTGGTCCCCTTCCATTTTTCAGTAGTGGCGGAGAAGGAGAACAGTGAGTTTGAGATCACATCCTTGGGTTTTGTATGTCAATATTCTTTAAAGGTGTGCATGGAGTTGGGGGAGGAGGCAGAAATGAAGAGAAATTGGAGATCATAGAATATATACTCAGAATCTACTTTTCTGCAAATACATAAAGTAGGTATTTAAGGTACCCCTGAACTTGTCTAAATGTTTTGAAACCTTGATAGGAGGAGAAAAAAAAAATGTGACTTGGCTCTTCTCTCTTTCCTCTATTTCTGTTGCCTCACAGTTTTATACAGGTCAGAATCCTTTTGATGGGAAAAGAGTGCGATGGGAAAGAGAAATGTAGTGGAAAAAGATCTTCTTTAAGGGAAAGAACCCAATTTACTCTTCTTTATAACAAATTTAACAGCCCCAGCAGGTCCACTTCTCATACATAGGGCCTTATATTTCCAAACAACAAATACAGACATTTAACTCGTTTCTTTTTCATTTTTTGCATTATAAACAATATTTGTTGAATTGTATAGAGTATTTTCCTAGTCATTCTTCTAATTTATGGCAGGAAACTTAACTTAGAAATGATTCAACCTGTAGTATTTTAAGAAGATGGCTGTAGGAGTGTAATGGTAGAAACATATACATCTGACTAAATTGTATTTATTTAAGACCTCTCAAATTTCTGGAGATTTTTTTATTTTGGTGGTCAGCTAAATTCAGCCTGATGTTTATACTTCTATAAAATATTCCTTTATCTTATTAGGCCATAAGCATCTCACATTCTGAGACCTCATTTTTCTCTTTATTATGTGAGTTTACAACTTATATTCCTATGGGGTTTAAGCATTTATACAAATATTAGCTCACTTTATCACAAGTGGAAATGGGGGCAAGTCTTACAAAAAACAGTGAACTTGGAATCAGGAAATGTAGGATAAATTCCCAGCTCTGTCATTTACTTATTTATTGATGTTGGATAATTTATAAGTCTGTTTGAACTAGATTTTTCTCATCATAAGCAGGGAAAATAAATATCTATCAACCTCAGAGTTGGGCGAAGGATTCGATGAGACAGTACGTGAGGTGCTATGGGCTTGGCAACTGTTTTACTGACATTATTACAGAGAAAGAAATGAAGACTGAGAAAGATTCAGTTCATAAATAAAGGAGAGTCATCGGTGTATAAATTTTTTATTTTATTTTTTTGCATGGGCAGGTACCAGGAATCAAACCTGGGTCTCCAGCATGGCAGGCAAGAATTCTGCCAGCTGAGCCACAGTGAATACATTTTATACCTAGGATCCTTTCATATTTAAGAAGGTTTGAGGGCTACAAGTAAGTGTAGTCTAAGCTCTAAAGATTAGGTACGGGCAGAGTTGATGAAGTGTCCATATAATTGACTCCATCACGTAAATAAGAGCCACCAGCTTCTCAGGTACAGATTTTTAAATTACAATTTTCATTTCTATTGAAAAAGGACCTCTTGTCAATTTTTCTACAACCTGATTTTACTAATTTGGATGGAGGAAAATTAAATTTAAATTGAAATTATCACTTAGCAGAAAATGTAATTTCCTCCCTATATAGCAATGCAAAATAAATTGTGGTGAGCTTGATGATGTACACCAACTAGAGTGATTGCTATTTATTCAATATGTCAGAAGTTTTAGTGTCGTACTCACTTTACCTATTCTGCAAATACTTAGAATATATTTCTACCACTAGATGGAGACATAGTAATAACAGACCAAAACCTGCTTTGAGCTGTTTAAAAGATAAAAAAGCACCTTGCCCTTGCCCTCCAATAGTTCTAACTCGAAAGGGATATCTACATTAGAAAATGCAGTATGATAATTTTCTTTGATAGCTTAATTTAATATACTGCTTAAAATTTTAATATTTCAGAAATATGAAAGATTGACAAGTATGCCATTTCCATGCATAACTGAGAAGTTAGGATTTAACAAATGATTATGATTACTGAATCATCATATAGATATTTATTTTTACTCTCTAGTATATTAGAATAATCAGAGAGAAGTACCTGAAGTTATTGAACTGTAAGCCAGCTGCCTCGATCTTTGATAATAATTGTATAAATATATGCCTTTATTTTGTCATTGTGAAAACCTCGTGACTGTTCCCCACTTGTATCCTGTTATCCTTATGACCACAGAAGACACCCCTAATGTTTATTAATGAAGGACCTTGAGTCAGCCTAGGACTGACCCACTCAAATTCCTAAACTATCTTGCTGGATGAAGCCGGATCAAACCAAGACTGGCTTGCCTGACATGCGCTGTAGCTTAAACTTTAAACAATAAGGGACCTATTCCTCATTATAATTCTAAAAATGATGCCAATAATATCAAGGCCGCCATTTTCTTACATACATTAAGGATGTAATCAGTCTGCACATGCTCAATAATTTTAGATCATCTCTAACTCTGTCATCTCCAGCCATTGAACTCATCCAAACACCGACCCATCTTTAGATACTATAAAACTACCAGAATTACTGCAATTTAGGGAGAGAGATCTATAGGTCAACAGGCCATCAGAACTGCTTCTTACTTAGCAGCAAACTCTTTCTTTGAAACCTGTTGTCTCAGGAATTGGTCAGTTGAGTACATCAGGCAGAGAAACAACCCCACCCCCAATTTTTATCTGTAACACAAGTACTTTCTGGATGCCATATTAATACCTCAAATCTCTGGGATTGGACAGAGAGGACAGTAAAATGAGACATTTCAGTTAAAATGAAAGCATAAAGTAACACATCTGTAGAGTTCTTAGGATACTATCTTAGCTTTCTCCCTTTTTAGAGAATGATAGAAGGCCCAATAAATTACAGAAAACTTTTATATAGCACTGCTTTCCATCTTAAAATTCAGAGTTCGTTTTACAGAATATGCCTAGGTGGATGTATTTGTTTAAGCAATTTTGCCTGAAATTCTGTGACACTTTTCACTATTTAGATTAAAGACTATCTTCAAACTAAGGAAAATTTCATCCATTTTAATTATAATTACTATTTGAAATGAAAATGCTTTCTGTATATTTATGTACTTTTGTATCTGTACATTTGTATCATATATATATATATACATTTTTTTTTTGCATAAGCAGGCAACAGGAATCAAACCCAGGTCTCCAACATGGCAGGCAAGGACTCTGCCGCTGCACCACCATTGCCTGTCCCACATATATATATATATATATTTTTTTATTGCTTATTTTTTTTTATTAATTAAAAAAAGAATTAACAAAACAATTAGAAATCATTTCAATCTACATGTACAATCAGTAATTCTTAATAACATCACATAGTTGCATATTCATCATTTCTTAGTACATTTGCATCGATTTAGAAAAAGAAATAAAAAGACAACAGAATAAGAATTAAAACAATAATAGAAAGAAAAAAAACCAAAGAAAACAAAAACAAAAAACCTATACCTCACATGCAGCTTCATTCAGTGTTTTAACATAATTGCATTACAATTGGGTAGTATTGTGCTGTCCATTTCTGAGTTTTTATATCCAGTCCCGTTGTACAGTCTGTATCCCTTCATCTCTAATTATCCCTTCTCTTTTTTTTTTTTTTTTTAATTAACGGAAAAAAAGAAATTAACCCAACATTTAGAGATCATACCATTCTACACATGCAATCATTAATTCTTAACATCATCACATAGCTGCATGATCATCATTTCTTAGTACATTTGCATTGGTTTAGAAGAACTAGCAACATAACCGAAAAAGATATAGAATGTTAATATAGAGAAAAAAATAAAAGTAATAATAGTAAAATCAAAACAAAACAACACAAAACAAAACAAAAACCTATAGCTCAGATGCAGCTTCATTCAGTGTTTTAACATGATTACTTTACAATTAGGTATTATTGTGCTGTCCATTTTTGAGTTTTTGTATCTAGTCCTGTTGCACAGTCTGTATCCCTTCAGCTTCAATTACCCATTGTCTTACCCTGTTTCTAACTCCTGCTGAACTCTGTTACCAATGACATAATTCAAGTTTATTCTCGAATGTCCGTTCACATCAGTGGGACCATACAGTATTTGTCCTTTAGTTTTTGGCTAGTCTCACTCAGCATAATATTCTCTAGGTCCATCCATGTTATTACATGGTTCATAAGTTTATCTTGTCTTAAAGCTGCATAATATTCCATCGTATGTATATACCACAGTTTGTTTAGCCACTCTTCTGTTGATGGAGATTTTGGCTGTTTCCATCTCTTTGCAATTGTAAATAATGCTGCTATAAACATTGGTGTGCAAATGTCCGTTTGTGTCTTTGCCCTTAAGTCCTTTGAGTAGATACCTAGCAATGGTATTGCTGGGTCGTATGGCAATTCTATATTCAGCTTTTTGAGGAACCGCCAAACTGCCTTCCACAGTGGTTGCACCCTTTGACATTCCCACCAACAGTGGATAAGTGTGCCTCTTTCTCCGCATCCTCTCCAGCACTTGTCATTTTCTGTTTTGTTGATAATGGCCATTCTGGTGGGTGTGAGATGATATCTCATTGTGGTTTTGATTTGCATTTCTCTAATGGCCAGGGACATTGAGCATCTCTTCATGTGCCTCTTGGCCATCCGTATTTCCTCTTCTGAGAGGTGTCTGTTCAAGTCTTTTTCCCATTTTGTAATTGGGTTGGCTGTCTTTTTGTTGTTGAGATGAACAATCTCTTTATAAATTCTGGATACTAGACCTTTATCTGATATATCATTTCCAAATATTGTCTCCCATTGTGAAGGCTGTCTTTCTACTTTCTTGATGAAGTTCTTTGATGCACAAAAGTGTTTAATTTTGAGGAGTTCCCATTTATTTATTTCCTTCTTCAGTGCTCTTGCTTTAGGTTTAAGGTCCATAAAACCGCCTCCAGTTGTAAGATCCATAAGATATCTCCCTACATTTTCCTCTAACTGTTTTATGGTCTTAGACCTAATGTTTAGATCTTTGATCCATTTTGAGTTAACTTTTGTATAGGGTGTGAGAGATGGGTCTTCTTTCATTCTTTTGCATATGGATATCCAGTTCTCTAGGCACCATTTATTGAAGAGACTGCTCTGTCCCAGGTGAGTTGGCTTGACTGCCTTATCAAAGATCAAATGTCCATAGATGAGAGGGTCTATATCTGAGCACTCTATTCGATTCCATTGGTCGATATATCTATCTTTATGCCAATACCATGCTGTTTTGACCACTGTGGCTTCATAATATGCCTTAAAGTCAGGCAGCGCGAGACCTCCAGCTTCGTTTTTTTTCCTCAAGATGTTTTTAGCAATTCGGGGCACCCTGCCCTTCCAGATAAATTTGCTTATTGGTTTTTCTATTTCTGAAAAATAAGTTGTTGGGATTTTGATTGGTATTGCATTGAATCTGTAAATCAATTTAGGTAGGATTGACATCTTAACTATATTTAGTCTTCCAATCCATGAACACGGTATGCCCTTCCATCTATTTAGGTCTTCTGTGATTTCTTTTAGCAGTTTTTTGTAGTTTTCTTTATATAGGTTTTTTGTCTCTTTAGTTAAATTTATTCCTAGGTATTTTATTCTTTTAGTTGCAATTGTGAATGGGATTCGTTTCTTGATTTCCCCCTCAGCTTGTTCCTTACTAGTGTATAGAAATGCTACAGATTTTTGAATGTTGATCTTGTAACCTGCTACTTTGCTGTACTCATTTATTAGCTCTAGTAGTTTTGTTGTGGATTTTTCCGGGTTTTCGACGTATAGTATCATATCGTCTGCAAACAGTGATAGTTTTACTTCTTCTTTTCCAATTTTGATGCCTTGTATTTCTTTTTCTTGTCTAATTGCTCTGGCTAGAACCTCCAACACAATGTTGAATAATAGTGGTGATAGTGGACATCCTTGTCTTGTTCCTGATCTTAGGGGGAAAGTTTTCAATTTTTCCCCATTGAGGATGATATTAGCTGTGGGTTTTTCATATATTCCCTCTATCATTTTAAGGAAGTTCCCTTGTATTCCTATCTTTTGAAGTGTTTTCAACAGGAAAGGATGTTGAATCTTGTCGAATGCCTTCTCTGCATCAATTGAGATGATCATGTGATTTTTCTGCTTTGATTTGTTGATATGGTGTATTACATTAATTGATTTTCTTATGTTGAACCATCCTTGCATACCTGGGATGAATCCTACTTGGTCATGATGTATAATTCTTTTAATGTGTTGTTGGATACGATTTGCTAGAATTTTATTGAGGATTTTTGCATCTGTATTCATTAGAGAGATTGGTCTGTAGTTTTCTTTTTTTGTAATATCTTTGCCTGGTTTTGGTATGAGGGTGATGTTGGCTTCATAGAATGAATTAGGTAGTTTTCCCTCCACTTCGATTTTTTTGAAGAGTTTGAAGAGAATTGGTACTAATTCTTTCTGGAACGTTTGGTAGAATTCACATGTGAAGCCATCTGGTCCTGGACTTTTCTTTTTAGGAAGCTTTTGAATGACTAATTCAATTTCTTTACTTGTGATTGGTTTGTTGAGGTCATCTATGTCTTCTTGAGTCAAAGTTGGCTGTTCATGTCTTTCCAGGAACCCGTCCATTTCCTCTAAATTGTTGTATTTATTAGCGTAAATTTGTTCATAGTATCCTGTTATTACCTCCTTCATTTCTGTGAGGTCAATAGTTATGTCTCCTCTTCCATTTCTGATCTTATTTATTTGCATCCTCTCTCTTCTTCTTTTTGTCAATCTTGCTAAGGGCCCATCAATCTTATTGATTTTCTCATAGAACCAACTTCTGGCCTTATTGATTTTCTCTATTGTTTTCATGTTTTCAATTTCATTTATTTGTGCTCTAATCTTTGTTATTTCTTTCCTTTTGCTTGCTTTGGGGTTAGCTTGCTGTTCTTTCTCCAGTTCTTCCAAATGGATAGTTAATTCCTGAATTTTTGCCTTTTCTTCTTTTCTGATATAGGCATTTAGAGCAATAAATTTCCCTCTTAGCACTGCCTTTGCTGCGTCCCATAAGTTTTGATATGTTGTGTTTTCATTTTCATTCGCCTCGAGGTATTTGCTAATTTCTCTTGCAATTTCTTCTTTGACCCAGTCGTTGTTTAGGAGTGTGTTGTTGAGCCTCCACGTATATGTGAATTTTCTGGCACTCTGCCTATTATTGATTTCCAACATCATTCCTTTATGATCCGAGAAAGTGTTGTGTATGATTTCAATCTTTTTAAATTTGTTAAGACTTGCTTTGTGACCCAGCATATGGTCTATCTTTGAGAATGATCCATGAGCACTTGAGAAAAAGGTGTATCCTGCTGTTGTGGGATGTAATGTCCTATAAATGTCTATTAAGTCTAGTTCATTTATAGTAATATTCAGATTCTCTATTTCTTTGTTGATCCTCTGTCTAGATGTTCTGTCCATTGATGAGAGTGGTGAGTTGAAGTCTCCAACTATTATGGTATATGAGTCTATTTCCCTTTTCAGTGTTTGCAGTATATTCCTCACGTATTTTGGGGCATTCTGATTCGGTGCGTAAATATTTATGATTGTTATGTCTTCTTGTTTAATTGTTCCTTTTATTAGTATATAGTGTCCTTCTTTGTCTCTTTTAACTGTTTTACATTTGAAGTCTAATTTGTTGGATATTAGTATAGCCACTCCTGCTCTTTTCTGGTTGTTATTTGCATGAAATATCTTTTCCCAACCTTTCACTTTCAACCTATGTTTATCTTTGGGTCTAAGATGTGTTTCCTGTAGACAGCATATAGAAGGATCCTGTTTTTTAATCCATTCTGCCAATCTATGTCTTTTGATTGGGGAATTCAGTCCATTGACATTCAGTGTTATTACTGTTTGGATAATATTTTCCTCTAACATTTTGCCTTTCGTATTATATACATCATATCTGATTTTCCTTCTTTCTACACTCTTTTCCATATCTCTCTCTTCTGTCTTTTTGTATCTGACTCTAGTGCTCCCTTTAGTATTTCTTGCAGAGCTGGTCTCTTGGTCACAAATTCTTTCAGTGACTTTTTGTCTGAGAATGTTTTAATTTCTCCCTCATTTTTGAAGGATAATTTTGCTGGATATAGGAGTCTTGGTTGGCAGTTTTTCTCTTTTAGTATTTTAAATATATCATCCCACTGTCTTCTAGCTTCCATGGTTTCTGCTGAGAAATCTACACAAAGTCTTATTGGGTTTCCCTTGTATGTAATGGATTGTTTTTCTCTTGCTGCTTTCAAGATCTTCTCTTTCTCTTTGACCTCTGACATTCTAACTAGTAAGTGTCTTGGAGAACGCCTATTTGGGTCTAATCTCTTTGGGGTGCGCTGCACTTCTTGGATCTGTAATTTTAGGTCTTTCATAAGAGTTGGGAAATTTTCAGTGAAAATTTCTTCCATTAGTTTTTCTCCTCCTTTTCCCTTCTCTTCTCCTTCTGGGACACCCACAACACGTATATTTGTGCGGTTCATATTGTCCTTGAGTTCCCTGATACCCTGTTCAAATTTTTCCATTCTTTTCCCGATAGTTTCTGTTTCTTTTTGGAATTCAGATGTTCCATCCTCCAAATCACTAATTCTATCTTCTGTCTCTTTAAATCTATCATTGTAGCTATCCATTATTTTTTCTATGTTTGCTACTTTATCCTTCACTTCCATAAGTTCTGCGATTTGTTTTTTCAGTTTTTCTATTTCTTCTTTATGTTCAGCCCATGTCCTCTTCATGTCCTCCCTCAATTTATCGATTTCATTTTTGAAGAGGTTTTCCATTTCTGTTCGTATATTCAGGATTAGTTGTCTCAGCTCTTGTGTCTCATTTGAGCTATTGGTTTGTTCCTTTGACTGGGCCATATTCTCAATCTTTTGAGCGTGGACAGTTATCTTCTGCTGCTGGCGTATGGGCATTTATTCAGATTTCTCTTGGTGTTGGACCCAGCAAGGTTGTAATATTTTTCTGTGAAATCTCTGGGTTCTGTTTTTCTTATCCTGCCCAGTAGGTGGCGCTCGTGGCACACGTTTGTCTGCGGGTCCCACCAGTAAAAGGTGCTGTGGGACCTTAAACTTTGGAAAACTCTCGCCGTCCTGGGGGTTCGCTAGCCGAAACGGCTTGAGCCGGCCCCGGGGTCCGAATGCAGGGAGGGTTGCTGGTCGCCGCAGCCAGGGAAAGAGCCCGTCCGAATTTCCTAGTCGGCCCTGGGCAACAAGCGTGGCGGGAGGGCGCCAGCGGCAGCGGCCCGCCCGAGAGAGTGCACGTTCCCCGGGAGTCACGGGATCACCGTTCTCCGCGGCCTGGGGGTTTCCGATCCAATTCTCTCAGTTGGTCCGGGGGCTGCGCGTGGTGTGGGCGCCAGCCGCCTTGGTTTCAGGGGACCACCTCTCCAATTCTCCCAGCCGGCCCGGGAAGGGGGAAGGGAGTAACTCCGGCCGCTTGCCACCCCGCCCGGTAAGGCCCGCGCGCCTCGGCGATCTCACCCGAGCTGCTTCTCTCAGCCAGCCAGCCGTTCCAGGATGGGGTACGCTGTCTTTTTTATCTCTGTTGTGGCTTTGGGCGCTTTCTGTATCGTTTCTACTCCCCTAGTAGGTGTCCTGGAGAAGAAACTAAGATCCGCGCGTCTTACTAAGCCGCCATCTTCCAGGAAGTCCCCACATATATTTTTATAGGTTGGATATAAAAGCAAGATTTCTAGGTTAAACACATACATATATTTAAATGTAGGTATATTTTGCCTGATTACTTTTCAGGTGTTGCAATTCACACTTCTATCACTAATGTATAAGCTCATTTCACCAAAATATTTTCAACACTGAATGCTTAAAATTTTGCCAATCTGGTGAATAAAAATGAATTTCTGTTTTAATTTGCATGTCTCTGTATACCTGTGAAGTTGATTTTCTTTCCATATATTTATTAGCTATAGGGATTTTTTTCCTCTAAAATTGCCTGTTCATATGGATTGCCCAATTTCCTATTGGATCTTTTATCTCTTTCTGTTCAATTTGTAGAATTAATTTTATATTATGTATTAACTTGCTGTCTATTTTATCAGTGAGAAATATTTTCTCTTTGGCTGACATTAACACTGTTATAAATACTATACGTATATTTTGCCATACAATTTTTAATGTAATCAGAGTGGGCCATGGTGGCTCAGCAGGCAGAGTTTTCGCCTACCATGCCGGAGACCCAGGTTCGCTTCCCGGTGCCTGCCATGTAAATAAAGTAAAATAAAATAAAAATTTAAAGTAATCAAATATTTTCCTTTATATTTTCTGAGTTTCTGGTGTTGTTCAAATTGACTCAACTATTATTTTTAATTTTATCATAAATATATACATGCATACAGATTATAAAATTGTATGTATTTAAATTTCAGATCTTTAATCCACCTGAGTTTTACTGATGTAAATGGTGTGAACAGTGATCTTTTTTCTTCCAGAAGAATATATGTTTATATTGTCCTATATTGTTGTTAAATTCATCCTGTAATAAGTTTCTGAATAGTGTTGGATCTAGTTGTCTACTGTATGTATTTCATTTTATTGGTTTATCTATTATGAAATATTGTCAATACCCTTTATTTGCAATTTAATTTTAAGGTTTGACAAACCTTGTTTTAAATAATTCAAGATATAAAACTATGTCTGGTGTGAAAAATGATGACAGAATTAGCAAACTCATTGTAACTCCTTCATTCTTGTTGGTAAAGATGAAAAATTTCACTTATTCCTCTTTCTGGTGCAGCAGATGTTACAAATTTAGATGATTCAGTAGTTTTCCTGAAACCTGAACACAGCACAGTGCATTTTAAATATTTTCCTACAATGTTGCAGTACATAGTTCTCTTTTCTTAGGAGCAGCATGACATACTGTCCTATTATAAATCACCTAGTAGCTGAAAGGTCTTATGTCTGGGTGGGACTTTCAGTAGGGGAATGCCTGTGTTGGTTGCTTAACTATAATTTAGCCTGGTTAAAATGTATTTTTCCCAGCTACAAAGACTGTCAGAGCCACTATTATGCAACATAAAGGAAATGCAGGAATTTATATTGGAAAAAGATCTCTAAAGAGTAGTCAATGAATATATTCACAAAAATTTTGAGATTCATATAATCTGAGGCGTATTAAAGTTTATAGGTACAAAGAAAGCCTCTTTCCTGTCTGACAAAATATGTATGTCATATTTCATTGAAGAGGGAGTATTTATTTCCCGTATGAGTTGACAAACCATCAGATTTAAGAATTCTTTTCAAGAACATGTCCATTTTATTGTAATTTGAATCATGCACTTTGAAATAATGGGGCACAAAAAATAGTAAAATATGTGAGCATTAAAATATTCCATGTCAGGAAGAATGCATCCCTCACACATGCAAAACTGTCCCTGTCCAGTGTTTGTATTCACCAAGTCTTTACTCTGTGCCAGTCAGCTAATAGAGAAGAGAATTGGACATAGCTGACATCCTCAAAAAGAGCTCCATCTTTTGGCAAGAAAGTAAGTTACATAAGAGTGTGTTAAAGGAACTAAGTGTTATGTGAGCATAGAGGAAGGGCACCTATATGATTTTGGGGCATCAAAGGGGCATTGAAAAGATGAATAGAATGCCTGAGATGATTCTTGAAAATCCAGTAAAGAAGGTAGGGCAAAAGGATGTGAAGGAATATCTCTTTAGGCAAGAGAATAAAATGTGTGTATTTATAGCCTTGTAAGCTATTCTGTTTAACTGGATATGATTATTGATTGCATTATTGGTATAGCTATAAATTAGATTTGGGAAAATCAGATTTTGATTGGGATTATATTGAGTATAGCAGTTCCAGTGGTTATGGGATATATAGGATATGCATTGTTTAAAGCTAACTGTTCTGAATGTCTCTTTATTCTTCCCCAAATCACTTAAGCATGTACAAATTTATGGAGAGGATCTAAAGATGTGTCCAAAGGATGCGAACTTGCAAGGGCTGGCACTCTGCCTTATGTGCTACCTAGAAAATGCTCCAGCTGAAAAGAAAAAGTGATTATATGCAGAATATATGTTAAATTAGAGGGCAACCTTTGGTAGTAAGCCTTCCTGCAGAGCAAGGACTTGGTTTTCTGAGGGCAGTGTTACTTAGGTGGGACTCCACTGCTGAATCTCAGGACCTAGCTGCCCAGTGCCAGCACTCAGAACACCGTCAGGGTATAAATTTTGGTCACATCAGAAGATTCAGCCCTTGGGTGAGGTGTCTGGAAGGGCCCATTTCACAACAACGCTGCATGACTGATAGAGAATTAAGTGGAATAAGTTCATGTACTCAGAGGGAAAGAAATCTTATATGTCTTTATCCTGAAACATAGGAGAAAAAAATGTTTTTTGTGTGTCTGCTTTTTTTGGTGTGAAAAATATTTTCTTGTTAAAATGTCCCGAGCACATGGATGCAAGGGACTTTTCAATTTAAAGAGATTTCTGATTATCAACTCGTATAAAATATTATCACATGGTTTGTGGATTTCTAGAAAAATAAAGAATAAGGAGGACTTCTGATAGAAGCAATCTTGTAAATGTCACAATTTGGGGGATTACATATTGTTAGAAGAAAAACTTTCCATGCAATTTAGGATCTCTTAGTTTCATTGAGCAATTCATGAATGGGCAGCATCCCGTTCAGAAAGTAGAAGGGACGTCTGCTGAGGCATGGACAGGGGATGCTCAGACAGGGGCAAATGCAGAAGCTAGTAAGGAAATGTTTTGATTAGCTGGCATTATGTTTCCGGTTTGCATGGGGGGGAGGGTCTTATACAACAGAAGTAGACCTTCATTGATTAATATGGCATGCCTAGCCATTCTGATTTGCGCTCTGTACTAGACTGAAGTTATTTATCACCACCTGTTGCTTATCAGCAGTTCTGTAGGTGCCTTCCATTTTCTTAGAGAGCCCCTGCAAGTCTATTGTTTCTGTCTTCTTAGAAAGGGGTCCCTCCCAATTACAGCTAATGCGAGTTGCCATTTTATTTTATTTAACAATATATGAAGTCTGGAAATTCCAAATGAAAATCTCCAGATAACCTTGATAAGCAGGTTACTAACTCTGATGAAAAAATAGTCAAGCCACAATGTAATGACTCTTTTTCTACTCTTGTCCCTTTTTCCTCTTGTTGGAGAACAATTGAACTGTGTCCTGGGCTTACTGCGGCTTGGAAGGATATATCAGCAGGTAGGGCTTGTAAAAAATAAAAGTGGAACTTAGATTTTGCATTAAATAAGATCTGCTTTATTATGTCTAATCTAATTACTGTTTTTGTTTTTTCTGCAGGAGGGATAAGCCAACACACAAAGATCCAACTTCTAGAGAAAATAATTGTAAAATTTCTCTTTGAAAGGGAAATTTACTTATGGGACTTGCCAGGTAAGTGAAATAAGCATGTGATAATTTTAAAACAACCTTTTGTCTTTTTCACAAAGGTATTATAATGGCAATTATAATTGGCTACAATTGTCTTATAAACATCAGTCCAAATTATTGTTTTAAATTAATTTATGGTTTCTAATGTTTTTTTTCCTCATGGCAGGAAGACCCAGAATTACAGTTATTTTCTTCAAGGGAGAAAGCCTTGAACAAGTAATTGTTGTTGCTTCTACCCCCCGCCACCCCCCCACCCCCGTTCTTATGAGTGAATTTAAAATCTTGATCTGATGTCACAGTCTATAGGGCTTCAGAAGAGAGGTTAAAAATGTGAGTGAGCGGTGAGCAGAGGAACATTTATGGAAGCACAGTTTTTTGAAGGTGTGGACTTTGGAGTCAGACTGCCTAGAAGTGAATCCTGATCCCACCACCTATTATGGGTAACTTTGTAAAATCCTTTAACCATTTTAAGTGTTAGCTTCCTTTTCTGGAAAATGGCCATGATATAACATTATTGCAAAAGATCATCACTTTTCCTCTTATGTAAGTTTTAAATGTCTTAGGCCTGCTTTTTTATTTTTCTCTTGCTGCTAATGTGATTGTAGAGCTTAGTCTTGCCTGTACAACTATGGAAATGCAGATACTCTTCTGTATCATAAAATTAGCTCTGACTAAATTGTAAATTGAAAATACAAATGCACCATTTAACTCCTCTATCTGCTTGTGAAGATTAGGTTAAATGTATAATCCTGTTGTTTTCTGCTTAATAAATAAGTCATTTAAGACAACGTGATTTTAAAAGTCATCCTATGTGTCATAACACACTTCCTGAAAGTATGGACTTTTGACTAGTTGTCCTAACGTTAGCCCTAGTTACAATACTTAAATTCACATATCTCTTTTCTCAAAGATATACATACTTGCAAATCTTTTTTTAATTTATGCTAAAGAGAGGAAGAGCTTTGAAATTTTCTTCCAACCTTTTATTCATAAAGGTAAAATAAAACCTTTAGCTTTGTTGGATTCCTTATTCAAACTGAATTAAGAGATCTTGACCCTTTTAAATGAACAATTGTTTGGGGATTGAATAATTAAAGTGAGATGAGGATTGTAAACTGACACAAAAAAGTAAGGCTAACCAGTCTATAACCTGCTAAAAACCCCTTGCACTAGACAATCTTCCTGGTCAGTGGTCCTGCCTACGTGGCTATTGCTGGTTGTTACCAGAGATGGACTCGTAGAATTAGACAGCGAATTTTTTTTAGTGACAAGAGAAAGCCTGCAAACCTTCCAACTTAAAGAAGAATGATCAAATTCTGTTCTCCTAAAATCATCTAGTTTGATGGTTCGAATCCGTGTCAGAAACCGCTAGTTTGCTTAAAAAGGTAGCAATCGGTTTCTTTCCTGCTGAGAACGACGGACCCCGCCCAAGAGGGTTTTGGTTCCGCAAAGTTTCCGCAGTGTGAGTGGGTCAGCAGCGGGGCTCTGGAGCGCTCCCAGCAGAAGCTGACCGCCTCAGCCTTTGCTCCTTAATAGGGGACGGCCGCCCCCTGCTGGGTACAATTCCAGTCACCTTCCGGTTCATTCAAAGTCGCTTTAGGGAGCCCTGAGAATGTCTTCTCTTCTGAAAGTGGGTTTTATACACCAGACCGCGAGGGGGAGCAGTCACTCCGCGAGGCCTGCCCTGGTGGAATTACCCATTTTTTAACTTGAACAAAAAGGAGGGCTGCAACTTCTACTTTGCCCAAGCATTTGATGAAATTCTATCCCGAAGGCGATCCATTTTTCCTCCCTGCATGAAAGACAAGAATTAAGAGAGTAGGAATAGGGAGTCCAAATGGAACCCAAAAATCTTAAATAAAGACTCCAACCCGAGTAGTTCAACTTCAGGGACTGCTTATTTCCTGAGGAGTGAAAAGGGAATATTGAAGTTAGTCCAGATATATCTTCTCTCTTTTTTTAATATAAAGGAAAAAAATTAAATTTAATTTAACTTAAGGACACTGTTGAGTCCTGGGTAAATTTCAGGTGCTTATATTGTAAATCACACATCTCTGTAGGTTGCCTAAGTATCTTTCTTTTTTATTTTAACTTTTTTATTGTATAGTATAACATATATACAAAGCAAAGAAATAAAAAAAGCAATAGTTTTCAAAACACTCTTCAACAAGTAGTTACAGGACAGATCCCAGAGTTTGTCATGGGCTGTCATAGGATCATCTCAGATTTCTCCTACTAGCTGCTCTAGAATATAGGAGGCTAGAGGACTTAAATTTTTTTTATCACCACAATCAACTCTTTTTCTTTCTTTTTTTGTGAAAAATAACATATATACAAAAAAGCAATAAATTTCAAAGCACAGCACCACAATTAGTTGTAGAACATATTTCAGAGTTTGACATGGGTTACAATTCCACAATTTTAGGTTTTTACTTCTAGCTGCTCTAAGATACTGGGGACTAAAAGAGACATCAATTTAATGATTCATCATTCATATTCATTTGTAAAATCCTATCTTCTCTGTATAACTCCGCCATCACCTTTGATCTTTCTACCCCTCTCTTTAGGGGTGTTTGGACTATGGCCATTCTAACTTTTTCATGTTGGAAGGGTGTGTCACTAATATGGGGTAGGGAGATGGAACTATCTGATGTTCTGGAGTGCCTTGGCCCTCTAGGTATCAGAATTTATCTGGACCAGGGACCCATCTGGAGGTTGTAGGTTTCTGGAAAGTTATGCTAGTGCATGGAATCCTTGTGGAATTTTATATATTGCCCTATGTGTTCTTTAGGATTGGCTGGAATGGTCCTGGTTGGGGTTTTGTAGGTTATGATAGGTAGCAATGTCTAACTGAAGCTTGCTTAAGAGCAACCTCCAGAGTAGCCTCTCGACTCTATTTGAACTCTCTCTGCCACTGATACTTTATTAGTTACATTTCTTCCCCCCCCTTTTGGTCAGGATGGAATTGTTGATCCTATGGTGCCAGGGCTAGATTCATCCCTTGGAGTCCTCTCCCACGTTGCCAGGGAGACTTTCACCCCTGGATGTCATGTCCCACATAGGGGGGAGGGCAATTATTTCACTTGCAGAGTTGGGCTTAGAGAGAGTGAGGCCACATCTGAGCAACAACAGAGGTCCTCAAGGAGTAACGCTTAGGCATATCTATAGATACGCTAAGCTTCTCCGTTATCTACGTAAGCTTCACAAGAGTAAGCCTCAAGATCAAGGGCTTGACCTATTGATTTGGGTGTCCGTAAAGTTTGACATTGTTATCAGGTTTAATAGTTTAATAGTTCCATATTTTTTCTCCCATCCCTCTCTCTATCTCTCTCTCTTTTTTTAATTAGAGAAGTTGTGGGTTGACAGAACAATCATGCATAAAATACAGGATTCTCTATACCAACCTATTATTAATACTTGCATTGGGTGGTACACTTCTTACAATTATTGAGAGCACATTTTTATAATTGTCCTATTAACTCTAGCCCATTGTTTAACTTAGGGTTCACTCTCTTGTGCAGTTCCATTGATTTTTTGTTGGTTTTTTTTTTTTTTTTTGCATGGGCAGACACCAGGAATCGAACCCGGGTCTCCGGCATGGCAGGCAAGAATTCCGTCTGCTGAGCCACCGTGGTCCACCCTATTCCACTGATTTTTTAAAAATTTTTATTCTGTTACCATATACAGCTTAAAAATTTCCCCATTTAACCACTTTCAAATATATAATTCAGTACTGTTAATCACATTTAAAATGTGCTACCATAGTCACTATCCATTACCAAAAATTTCCATCATTCCAAATAGAAACTGAACATTTTAAGCCTTAACTCCTTACACCCCCACTAAATTCCCTGGTAACCTATAGTCTAGAGTCTGATGATATACATTTTCTTATTTTAATTATTTATAATCTATGAAATAACACAATTTTGTCCTTTTGTGTCTGGCTTGTTTCTCTGAACATGATGTCTTCAGGTTTCAACTATGTTATCACATACATTGGGACTTCACTCCTTTTTACAGTTGAATAATATTCCAATGTATGTAAATACTACGTTTTATTTGTTCGCTCATCAGTCACTGGACATTTGGATTGCTTCCATCTTTGGACAATTGTGAATAATGCCGCTATGAAAATCAGTGTGCAAATCCCTATGTGAGTCCCTGCTTTCAATTCTTTTGGGTAGATACCAAGTAGTGGGATTGCTGGGTCATATGGTAAATCTATAATTAACTTCCTGAGGAAGTGTCAAACTCTCTTCCAAGTGGCTGCACTAATTTACATTTCCACTAGCAATGACTGAGTGTTTCTATTTCTCCACATTGTTGCCAACACTTGTAATTTTGCATTTTTAAAAAACAGTAGTGATTCCTGTGAGGGTGAAGTGGTATCCCATTGTGGTTTTGATTTGCATTTCCCTAATGGCTAATGATGTTGATAATCTTTCCATGTGCTTTATGACCATTTGTATATATTCTTAGGAGAAATGTCTATTCGAGTTCTTTGCCCATTTTAAAATTATTTTTGGCCTTTTTATTATTGAACTGAAGGATTTTTTATATACATTCTGGGTATTAAAACCTTATTGGATATGTGGTTTCCAAATGTTTTCTCCTATTGTGTAGGTTGTCATTTTACTGTCATGATAAAGTCCCTTTAAGGCACAAAAAATTTTAACTTCAGCTGGTGCAATGGTACCTCAGTGTCAGAATTCTCACCTGCCATGCCGGAGACCCAGGTTCGATTCCCTGAGCCTGCCCATAACAAAAAAAAAACAAAAAAAAACTTAAATGAGGCCCCATTTATCTACTTTTTCTTTTGTTATTTGTGCTTTAGATGTTGTGCTGGTTTGAAAGGATGTATGTACTCTAGAAAACCCATGTTTTAATCCTAATCCCATTTTGTAAAGGCAACCATTTCTTCTAATCCCTTCTCAGTACTATATGTTTGAAACTGTAATTAGATCATCTCCCTGAAGATGTGACTTAGTGATCTTGATGTGATCTTGAGTGATCAAGAGTGGTTGTTAAAATGGATTAGGTGGAGATGTGTCCCCATTCTTTTGGGCGGGTCTTGACTAGTTTACTGGAATCCTATAAAAGAGAAAACATTTTGGAGAAAATGAGAGATTCAGAGAGAGCAGAGCAGAACAACATAGCCACAAGAAGCAGAGTCCACCAGCCAGAGACCTTTGGAGATGAAGAAGGAAAACGCCTCCTGGGGAGCTTCGTGAAACAGGAAGCCAGAAGAGGAAGCTAGCAGATGACACTGTGCTCACCATGTGCCCTTCCAGATGAGAGAGAAACCCTGAATTTCATTGGCCTTCTTGCACCAAGGTATCTTTCCCTGGATGCCTTTGATTGGACATTTCTATACACTTGTTTTAATTGGGACATTTTCTTGGCCTTAGAACTGTAAACTAGCAACTTATTAAATTCCCCTTTTAAAAGCCATTCCATTTCTGGTATATTGCATTCCAGCAGCTAGCAAACTAGAACAGATGTAAAATCTAAGAAATTATTACCTAACATAAAGTGCTGAAGATGCTTCTTGACGTTGTCTTCTAGAAATTTTATAGGTCTGCCTCTTATATTTAGGTCTTGATCCTTTTTAAGTTCATTTGTGTATATGGTGGGAGGTATGGGCCTACTTTCATTCTTTTGCAAATGGAGATCCAGTTTTCACAGCACCGTTTGTTGAAGAGACTGTTCTTTCCCAGCTGAATGGTCTTTGCCCTCTTGCAAAAATCAGTTGACCATAATTGGGGTGTGGGGTGTGGGATTGATTTCTGAGCTTTTATTTTCATTCTACTGGTCTATATGTCTGTCCTTGTGCCACAACCATGCTGTTTTGATTACTATAGCTTTGTAATAAGTTTTAAGATTGGGATGTGTAGGTCCCTCAACATTGTTCTTTTTCAAGATTGCTTTGGCTAGAATTTTGGACATTTTACTTTCAATATAAATCCATCATTTATTCATATTTCTTTAGTTTTTACCTAAAATCCTTTCTCTATTCCAGGTTCCCATCCAGGATCCCACATTATATTTAGTTGACGAGTCTCTAAGGCTCCTCTTGGCTGTGGCAGTTTCTCAGATGTCCCTCTTTTTTGGAGATCTTGACAGATTTGAGAACTGGTCAGGTGCTTTGTAGAATGCTCCTCCACTGGACCTTGTCTGATGTTTTCCTCATGAGTTGTGGGTTATTGGCAGGAAGACCACAGAGATAAATTGCCGTGCTCATCACACAATGCCAAAGTTGCACACTATCGATATCATTTATGACTGTTATTGGCTTCGATCACCTGGCTGGCCGCGTTTATTAGGCTCTAGATGATGTTTATGTCAGAGGAACAGGAGGCAATGGAGAGAAGAACTTTGGGCTAGGTGACAACCCCTGGGTTTTAAGTGGTGGCTTTGGAGAAAGTAGGCACAGCAAGCTGACAGTTCACACACAGAGAGCACATCTTTCCAAGCCAGGTGGCATAAGCACCTGCCACATGACCCCATTTGTTCCCACAAAAGCCCCAGGAGGGCGGGCCGCGGTGGCTCAGCGGGCAAGAGTGCTTGCCTGCCATGCCGGAGGACCCCGGTTCGATTCCCGGCCCCAGCCCATGTAAAAAACAAACAAACAAACAAAATATAATAAAACAAGAAAATGTTAAAAAAAAAAAAAAGCCCCAGGAGGTGGGGAAATCATGATTCCTTTTTCATGGATGAGGAAGCTGACATTTGGAGGCCTCACAGTGAGAAAGCAGCAGAGCTGGGCCTATCTGGTGCCGCTCTGGGCTGTGGGGAGGTGAGGAAGCCCTGGTGGCCCAAGCTGGAGTTCTAGACAGGGCCACCTACTTCTTCCAGTTTAGGAGGTGTGAGGCCAGGGATGCCAAAAACAGACAGATGTGAAGAGACAGCCAGGCGTCTCCTCGCCCCCCCTCCCCCCAAAAGATACACGTGGGTTCAAAGGATCCAGCGCCTACAGGAATAAAACTGTGTTGCACAAAAGGCAACGTGATATTTGTGGCCACTTAATTTATAGGCTCAGATTTGTAGACAACACAGACTTCAGGGATATAAAAACAGAATTTATTTGGAAAGTAGTTAAAAGATTATCAGAAATGAGACATAGTTACATCACCAGATGGGACAGCACCACACCTGAAGAGGAGAGCTGGGGAATCTTGGAGACAGCATTCAGGGTCTGAATGATAAAAATCTGCAGCACAGCATCCTCTTCCCAGATAAGATTCTCTCTCTCTCATGAGATTCCCCAGCACTCCTTTTCAGGTGTTGGAACTGTGATGTAACTATAGCTCATCTCTAATAATCTTTTAAAATTATTTTCCTAATCAATTCCGTTTTTATATCACTGAAGTCTGTGTTGTCTGCAAATAAAGTAGCCACAAATACGTTGCCTTTCGTGCAACAAAATTGGTGTAGTCGGCAGGATTTGCATTTCAGCACCTCTTCATGGCGGCGAGGACCAATAATAAAACAAGCTTTAGAAAATCTGTGTAAAAAGTATGGACTGTGCTCTTCTGAATATTGTAATGCTTTGTTAAGACCATTCTTGATTTAAAGTTGCCGGTTTCTTGTCCTTTTTGTGTGCAGAATGTTGTTTTGGATTCGAATGTTTTATCTCCTTGGTTTTACTTTCTACTGTCATAATACACTTAGGAATTTGTAATTTGGGAACCTCTTTTCAAGATTTACTTGCAACTGGTGAGGGTCAAAAAACTCTGTAAAAATCAAAAGGTGCCAGCTCCTTTATCTTTTGTGGCTGTGCGTTCACTGTTACAGATGATTGTGAAAAGTCTGTTCAGGAGATGAGAGAGGCATTTAACAGTATCTGACGCTAGAGCTAATGGCCTCTGCAGCACTAAGAGATTAATAGTGGGTCATAAGCTTTTGGACATCAACTGAAAGATGATTTCATTTTTGAAAAAGCCCTTTTAGAAAAAGTCCTCGAAGCCCGAAGTAAAGAATGGGATGGGATGATTTACCTAATTCCTCGCTTACGAAGGAATGGGCAAAATGCACGGGACCCTTTGAAAACTGGAGGAACAAAATTAAACAGGGAAAGCCTATTCAAGTTACTCTTTGTCTAAAAAAAGCATTCCATTAGGAAAAAGGGAAGAAATCGCTGGAGTGTGTCCAAGAGGACGGGCTTTGTTAATGGCATATAGGAAAATGTGTGAGCAGAGAGACCAAGCACTTTTTGAAAAAAATTAGTTGTGAAAAGGAATTGGCAGAACTGCAGGGAAAACTGTCCGTGCTGCAGTGTCAGAATTTCGTTTTGGAAAATCCAGTTCGTAACTATCAGTCAGTAGCTGAAAAAGCTGCAGTTTGTGTGGTCAATATAAATATAAAAAGAGATGAGGTAGAATAAACAAAAAGAACATACATACTGTGATAGGAATTGCTGCTGCTGACTGGGATCCTGATAAATGGGAGGGTGACATGTGGGATGAGATGGGGGATGATGAAAAAGATTGGGACGTTTTGAGTGAGAAAGTTTATCAGGAAGAAAAGAATGAATATCCCCCAGAAACAGGAGCGTGCCCAATAAATACAAAGGCAAAAAGAAGTGAAACAGGGCAATCAAGTTACTTTCAAAACCACTGAAGAGTTTATTCAACAAGAAATGACAGACTTTCTTAGCCATTTCATTCAGAAAATTGATGAACTATTAATTGCCTGGATGGTCAGAATTGTTGATGCAGAGGCTGGAGGAATGGTGCTGAACTATGCCAATTGCATGCAATTTGCAGGAATTAGCACTCATTCCTTCATTCAGACTGCTTTTGGGGAATTTAGTCAGCAGACAGCTTACTGGCACGGGCTGCCAAGGGTATGATAAACATACCTTACTACACTGAATGGCTGTGAAGTGATCAACCCTGGAACACTTTGTGAGATGCTATGCAGAAATTGAAAGAGGAAGATATGAAGTTAGCAATTATGTTAGGAGAAGCTGACACATACCATCTCCTCCCTGTCAGTGCTTCACAGAAAAATGTTGTTGTTAAGGTGGCACCCCCCTGCATATAAACATTTAATAGTGATTTTTTTTTTTTGCATGGGCAGGCACCAGGAATTGAACCCGGGTTTGTAGCATGGCAGGTGAGAACTCTGTCACTGAGCCACTGTCTCACTGCCCAATAGTGATTTTATTGTTAGGTAAAATAGGCCATCCGCTTAATGAAGTTCTGGATAAACTGACAGAGCTGGGGGGGTGGGGGGGGGTGTGGGAGACTGGAATACAGGGGGAGAAGAGACCGAGAGGCATGACGGAAGTCTGCTCCCCAATACCAGTCATAGGATTCCCTGTAAAGGCATGTTCCAAGCCCGTTGGAAGCTGGGGTCAAACAAGAAAGTATTAGCAGTTTGCCAAATAATGACATGAGGTGATGTATAAAGAAAATGTAAACTGAGTTATAATCATAAAGTAAATGCTGATATTGCTCCTATTCCTGATAATGCAAAAGACCTTCTCTAGCTCCATCTAGCCAGTTCCCAGAGGACTTTTGAATATGAACAATTATACTGTTATATCTGAGTATATATATTGTTATATCTTGTATCTGAGTTGTTCCTAGTTTCTTAAATCAACTCATTTGCAAGATTGGTCCAAATACATACTGGATGCACCTAAAAGGAGAAAAAAAAAAGTAAATTAAAATATGATTGCTGGTCTAACAGCAAATTTGTAAGTCAATATACGAATCTGACAGAGACAAGTCTATTGAGAGGCTATTAAGAAATTAAAAGTGTTAATAAGAAAATCTAATTATAAAGCTAAATTCCTGAAAGAAAAATGAATGGCTCATCCCCTCTCCATACCCTCAAACAAAAGAGATGTCTATATGTATATATGATATATCAGTTGATAACATCAGCTGGGCAAGGTAAAGACGGTAAAAGAGAACATACATCAAGTAGAAGAAAAAAATTTTTTTTCATAATAACCTAATACTTTCTCACTACATTTAGCTTTAGGGCAATCAAGCATTCAATCTTCAATTCTTCCCCATGTGATCCTAATGAAGATCATTTTATAAAAAGCCACCTGCTTTTATTTTATGCCGTGGAAATCTATATCAGCTAATTATCAGCTAATTACTCAAAATTATGCCTGTTGCAAAATGGATGTGTATGGTTTTAAGAATGTTAACTCATTTTATTTCACATATGTGTTGTAAATACATCTCTTCCCATTGTTTTATGCAAGCTGCCTTTACTGCCTTAAGTTTTTAATCTTTTTTAACCCTGCGGCTCTTAAATTTTATCACATGCCAGAGTCACCCCGAAGGCTTTTTTATCCACAAAACTAGGTCAGACATCTAGAATTTCTGATTTGGTAGGCCTAGGATGGAGCTAGAAATTTTGCGTTTTTATTAAGTTCCCTGGTCATATCGATGCTGCTCGTTAGGCCCCAGGCTTTCAGAATTACTGGCTCAATTTCCCTTTATGGCTTCTGGGTCTAGCTTTTAAAGTTCTCCACCATTTTAATGTGATTCAAATGTTTTGTTTGTTATATTTTCACATTGACATCTAAAGTCTGTCCTAAATTTATAATAATGGGGTGAGGAAGGGGTTAAGTTATTCTCCAGGGAAAAGGGCAAGTCCTCCATGGACAGCTGTGGAGTTTATGTATTCTAGGGGATGCCACATATGTATGTGTGTGTGTGTGTGTGTGTGTGTATGACTGAAGTTGCCATCATAGAAACCACTCATCCATACATAATACAGCATTTAATATCATCATCATAGATTAAATCCTTCAGAGAACTAGATCTATTTTGAAACGATTTGTCATTTCCTATTTATTCAATTCTCAAATTTTTTCTTCAGTGGTCCTGCTGCAGTTTGCAAGCTGCTGGAGTGTGATATACCAGAACTGGAATGGCTTTTAAAAAGGGGAATTTAATAAGTTACAAAGTTTCCAGTTTTAAGCCTATGGAAATGTCCAAACTAAAGCATCCAGGGAAAGATACCTTAATTCAAGGAAGGCCAAAGGGTCTGGAACACCTGGCAGCTGTGAAGGCACATGGCTGGCATCTGCTGGACCCTTACTCCTGGGCTCTGTTGCTTTTAGCCTCTGTTCCTGTGGGGGTTCCTCACTTTGCTTCTCTGGGGCTGGCCTTCATCTCTTGGTTTCCCTTGGCTCTCTCCAGGTTCTGGCTTGCTTAACATTTCATGGTGACATCTGCTGGGCTCCAAGCATCTCCAAACATGTGTCTCAGTTCTCCAAATATCAGCATCTGTGTCAGCTCTGCTCTGAAGTTTCTGTTCCTTTCTCTCTGTCAGCCCTCTCTCTCTGTTGGCTCTGAGGTTTCTGTCACTTCGAACTGTCCAAAATGTTCCTCTTTTAAAGGATCCCAGTAAACAAATCAAGACCCCCCTGGAATGGGTGGGATCACCCACAATTGGGTGTCAGATCTCCTTGGAATAATCTAATCAAAAGTTCCTGCCTACAGTACTTAATCAGGATGGCTTTTCTGGGGGTACAAAATAGATTCAAACTGGCACAAGTCTTAATTTTTAAAAACTCATTGGCATCTTGCAAATTTATGAACTTTTGGAAGGAAAATATTAAATGAAACACATGGGTTTTCCCTTTAAAGTGTCATCATAAGTAGATTTGATTTGCAAAGAATTTCAGTCCCTAATCAAGCTGCAATTACTGTATTCTGCAATTTCTGTGCACTACAATTAAAGAAGCTTGTTTAAATTTTTTATGGAATAATATTAGGATTCCTTACATTAATTTATTTCTTGGATTTTGTATATGATTTTAGACATAAAGTCATAAAGCAACCATTATTATAAATATTAATGATTGTAAATTATATCAGTTGGTAAGCTAATCATCAGTGATTCTGCTAGCTTCTTTTCTTAAGGGCTATTTTTTCCAAAGCTATCAAACATGTAATGCAACCTCAGTGATTAAGACAAACCATTTAATTTTCTCCACTTCCACTTCTTGATTTATAAAGAACTTGTAAATCAAAATGATTCTGCTATATTCCTGAAACCCAAATCAACATGACATTTTAAAATTTTAAATAATCCCACCCCACTGAATGGTTTCATGACCTGGTTACAACAAACCTGGTTGCACATTTTCTCCATTTGGGATTAACAGTATGGGAACTGCCCATGTTGGGCTGTTTAATTAGACTCTGGAAAAATGCTAATTATCATTTTTTTCCTTGAAGGAGTCCAACCTAACCTTCTGTAAGATAAAGGAAAATGCATGCATGGGTATATTAAAAAAATCTCCACAGTGGTCAATGGACATGTTTATATACATTGAAATGAATCTGACCAGTAGTCAGATTAAAAAGAATGACTGAGCTCTTCTCTCTGAGAGACATACCAAACATTATGCACCAGCACAGCCTTATGGGCGGTTTAAAATGCTGAAATACTTTAGTGCCAGTTGGTAAAAACTATGATAGTATCTAATAGTATCTGCATTTATTGTGGTTATTATATAGCTTAGTATTGATCTTATAGTTATGGAGTGAAATTCTTACGTAATTACTAAGTATGCAGTATTTTTATGTTTACTTAAGAATGCCTATTAATGAAAAAAATATTTAAAAAATTCTGGATGCATTTCTTAAGTGCTTTTAAAAATACCATTAACATAAATCTTATGAATCTTTGAGAAAACAAGGAAGAGATGATATCATTAATGGATCACAGCCTGGAACATCATCTGATACTATACAAATGTCTGAAGAGTTTCATGTATCTTTTCATACTGAGAAAAAAAAATCAGCAAAAAGTAAATAATGGTGCCATTGGCACTTGATAGTTGTGTCTTTAAAAATTAAAAGTATAAACACATATATTTTTTAAAAGAGTAATAAAATGGTCTATTAAAGTTCATGCCCAAACAAACATATGCATTATGAATGTCCCAGAAGGAGAAGAAAGAAAAAGGGGCAGAAAGAATACTTAAGGAACTAATTGCTGAAAATTTACCAATTCTTATGAAAGTCACAAACAAGTATGTCCAAGAAGCACAACATACTCTGAAATTCTTTGCAAATCAAATCAAATTGGTATGTAAGGAATCCTAAAAAATTAAAACAAGTTTCTTAAATTGTAGTGCACAGAAATTACAGAACACAATAATCACAGCTTGATTAGGGACTGAAATTCTTTGCAAATCAAATCAAATTGATATGAATCTCAGAGTAAGTCCTAGCAGACTTCTAGACACATACCAATCAGAATGTCAAATGCCAATGATAAAGAGAGAATTTGGAAAGGAGCAAGAGAAGAGCAATTTGTCACAGGCAAGGGAACCAAATATGATAGAGTTCTGATTTCTTATCAGAAACCATGGAGCTGAGAAGGCAGTAGTATGAAACATTTAAGGTACTGAGAGAAAAACTGCCAGCCAATACTACATTACCCAGTAGAACTGTCCTTCAAAAGTGAGAGAGCATTTAAAATATTCACAGATAAACAGAAGCTGAGCAAGTTTATCAAGAGACCTGGCCTGCAAGAAATTCTAAAGGGAGTTGTGTAGGCTGAAAGGAAAAGACAGGAGAGAGAGACTTGGAGGAGACTGTAGAAATGAAGACGATGAGTAAGGGTAACTGAAAGGGTTCAGAGAGAGAAAAATAAGACATGACATTAAAAACAACAACAACCACAACAAAACAAAAACAAAAGATAAAATGGTTGAAGTAAGTGCTGCCTTTACAATAATAACATTGAATGTTAATGATTTAAACTCCCCAATCAAAAACACAGATTGGCAGAATGGATAAGGAAAACAACAACAACAACAACAGATGATCCATCTATATGCTGTCCGCAAGAGACTCGCCTTAGACACCAGGACACAAATAGGTTGAAAGAGAAAGTTTGAAAAAAGTTATTCCATGCAAACTGCAACAACAACAGCAAAGCTGGGGTAGCTATGATGATATCGGACAAAACAGACTTTAAATGGAAAGCTCTTATAACTTTCCATTAAAAGACAAAAAGGACACTATATTTTAATAAAGGGGAGGTCCACAGGAAGAAATAGCAATGATAGATATTTATGTATCTAACCAAGGTGGCATGAAATATATGGGGCAAACACTGGCAAAACTGAAGAGAGAATTACATACCTATACAATAATCACTAGAGACTTTAATATACCACTCTCATCAACAGATAGAACATCTAGACAGAGGATCAAAAAGAAACAGAAAACTTGAATGATATGATAAGCGAACTAGACCTAACAGACATATACAGAACACTGCACCCCAAAACAGCAGGATATACATTCTTCTCAAGTGCTCATGTATCACTCCCCAGGATAGATCACACATTGCATCACAAAACAAGTCTCAATAAATTTAAAAAGACTGAAATTATACAAAGCATTATCTCTGACCATAATGGAATGAAATGGGAAATCATTAACAGGCAGAGAACTGGAAAGTTCGCAGATAAATGGAGGTTAAAAACACACTCTTAAACAATTCTTCCTGCAAAGAAGAAATTACAAGAAAAAATCAGTAAATATCTCGAGATGAATGAAAATGAGAACAAAACATATCAGAGATTATGGGATGAAGCAAAGGCAGTGCTGAGAAAGAAATTTATGGCCCTAAATACTTACATTAAAAAAGAAAAAAAGAGATAAAAGACTGTCTGCATACCTGGAGGAACTAGAAAAAAAACAGTGAACTAATCAGAAAGGAAACAGAAAGAAATAACAAGGATCAGAGCAGAAACAATGAAATTGAGGATTAAAAAATAGAGAAAAATTATCAAAACTAAAAGTTGGTTTTTTGAGATCAATAAAATTGGCAACCACTTAGCTAGACTGACAAAGAAAAGAAGAAGATGCAAATAAGTAAAATCAGAAATGAGAGTAGGGGCCATTACTACTGACCCCACAGAAATAAAAAGGATCATAAGAGGATACTATGAACAACTATATGCCAACAAATTAGATAACTTAGATAAAATGAACAAATTCCTAGATATGCACAAACAACTTAGAAGAAACAGAAGACCTCAATAGACCAAGCACAAGCAAAGAGATTGATCAGTCATCAAAAAATTCCCAATAAAGAAAAGCCCATGACCAGATAGCTTCACAGGTGAATTCTATCAAACATTCCAAGAAGAAATAATACCAATCCTGTTCAAACTCTCCCCAAAAATTGAAGAGAAGGGAAAACTACTTAATTCATTCTTTGAAGCCAACAACACCCTAATAACAAAGCTAGATAAAGATATTACAAGAAAAGAAAGTTACAGACCAATTTCTTTTATGAATATAGATGCAAAAATCCTCAGCAAAACACATGCAAATCAAATCCAGTAGCACATTAAAAGAATCATACACCATGGTCAAATGTGGGTTTTATCCCAGGTATGCAAGGGTGTTACAACACAAGAAAATCAATTAATGTAATACACCATGTTAATAAATCAAAGGGGTGAAATATGCATGATCATCTTGATTGATGCAGAAAAGGCATTAGACAAAATCCAACCTTCTTTCTTGATAAAAACACTTCAAAAGATAGGAAAAGAAGGAAATTTCTCAATATGATAAAGGGCATATATGAAAAAAAATGGCTAATTCATTCTTGATAATGAAACACTGAAAGCTTTCCCTCTAAGATCTGGAATAAGACAAGGATGCCCACTCACTACTAGAAGTTCTAGCTAGAGTAGTTAGGCAAGAAAAAGAAATAAAAGACATCCAAATTGGATAGGAAGAAGTAAAATTTTCACTATTTGTAGATGACATGATTCTTTATATATGGAAAGAACCAAAAAAATCTTTTAACAAAGCTACTACAGTTAATAAATTAGTTCAGCAAAGTGGCAGAGAACAAGATCAAAGCCACAAATCAGTTGTGTTTCTATACACTAGTGAGAGTAATCTGAGGAGGAAATTCAAGGAAAAAAAAACATTTACAATGGCAACTAAAAGAATCAAATATCTAGGGATAGATTTAATCAAGGATGTGAAGGACTTGTACACAGAAAACCACAAAGCGTTGCTCAAAGAAATAAAAAAAAGACCTAAATAAATGATAGGACATTATGTGTTCATGGATTGGAAGACTAAATATCGATAAGATTCAACTCTCCTCAAAATGATTGAAGATACAATGCAATCCCAATCAAAATTCCACCAACCTACTATGCAGAACTGGAAAACCAATTATCAAAAAAGGGCCAATTCTTGAATTTATTTGGAAAGTTAAGGGGCCCTGAATAGTGAAAAACATACGGAAAAAGAAGGACAAATTTGGAGGATTCATAGTGCCTGACTTTAAAGCATATTAAAAACTACAATGGTCAAAACAGCATGGTACTGGCATAAAGATAGGTATATTGACAATGGAATCAATTTGAGAGTGCAGAAATAGACCTTCACACCTATGGCCAGTTGATATTTGACAAAGCTACCAAGTCCACTCAATTGTGAAAGAATAGTCTCTTCAACAAATGGTGCTGGGAGAAAGGAATATCTATATTAAAAAAAATGAAGGTCTCCTACCTCACACTTAATATAAAAATTAACTCAGAATGGATTAAAGACCTACGTATAAGAGCCAGGGACTATAAAAGTCCTAGAGGAAAATGTAGGAAGCATCTGCAAGATCTTGTGGTAAGCAATGGTTTCTTAGACTTAACACTCAAAGCACAAGGAAGAAGAGAAAAAAATGGATAAACGGGACCTCATCAAAACTAAAGAAACTTGTGCTTCAGTAGACTTTATCAAGAAAGCCAGTTTACTCAATAGGAGAAAATATTTTGGAAACAGCATACCCAGTAAGGGTTTAATGTTCAGAATATATGAAGAAATCTTAAAACTCAACAATAAAAAGACGAACAACTCAATTTAAAAATGAGCAGAAGATTTGAATTGACATTTTCCCAATGAGGAAATAATAGTGGCTAAAGAGCACATGAAATGATGTTCAAGATCACTGTTTTGGAAATGCAAATCAAAACCACAATGAGACATCATTTCACACCTACTAGAATGGTTACTATTAAAAAAAAGCTACAAGAGATGGAGAGGATGTGGAGAAATAGGAATACTCATTCACTGCTGGTACATGTGTAAAATGGTATAGTTAATGTGGAAGACAGTTTGGCACTTCCTCGGGAAACTAAGTATAGAATTGCAATATGATCTGACAATCCTGCTATCATGTATATACACAGAAGAACTAAAAGCAGGGACATAAACAGAAATTTATACACCAAAATTTATAGCAGCATTATTCATAATTGCCACGAGATGGACGCAACCCAAGTGTCCATCAAACAAAAAACAGATAAAAAAAGTGGTATGTACATACAGTGGAATATTATTCAGCTGTAAGAAGGAATGAATTCCTGATGCATGTAACAACATGGATGGACCTTGAAGACATTTTGTCAAGTGAAATAAACTAGACACAAAAAGTTAAATATTGTATGATCACACGAATATGAACTAATTATAATAAGCAAACTTGCAAGTTGGAATGCAGAACATACATTACCAGGAGATAGAATGGGGTTAGAGAATGGAGAACAAAGGCTTGATATGGACAAAATTTCTAATTACATTGATTGTAAATGTTTGGAAATGGATAGTGGTGATGGTAGCACATTATTGTGAGTGTAATCAACAGTACTTTATTATGCATGTGAATGTGGGTAAAAGGGGAAGTTTTTGCTGTGTTTGTTACCATAAGGAAAGCTAGAGGATAAAAGATGGGAGCATATAACACCGTGAAACTTGTGGTGGATGATGACTGTAGTTAATTCTACAAATGTAGGATTGTTCTTTCATGAACTAGAATAAATGCACATCACTATTACCAGATGTTAATAATAGGATGGTATAGGGAAAAAATACACCTAATGAAAACTATGGAGTAAACAGTAATATTTTAATATTATTTTACCAATTATAACGAAGCTACCACACCAATGCTAAGTGGTAACAATGGGGGGTATATGGAAATGTCTTTTTTACATGACTTTTATGTAAACCTACAGTTTCTCTAATTTTGCTAAGTGAAAAACCCAGACACAAAGTAGTACATATTGGATGATTCCATTCATATAAAATGTAATATAAATAAATCTATAGAAACAGAAAGTTCTACTCTAAAATATTTGAAATAAAATTTTTCAGAAAATATTTTATCAGCCTGTTAATAAAATTAATGAAAAAATTTGGGATAAACTATCAGAAATTTAACACTATAATCAAGCAGATAAAAATACTGAATGTGCCCTGAGAGTTACCATAGTTATATATAATGACAGTTAAAATAACTGAAGAAGAGATCAGGCCTCAATAAAAGTTAAAAATGAAGCTAATCCGACTTCCCGCGGCATCTTGGACGAAGGTCACGTGCCTCATGTCCTCCTGCTTCAGCCAGGCCCCCTGCTGGGGTGATAGGGTGGCAGCTGGGGAGCGAGGTGGAGGCCGTCTGAGTTTCTGGACTGCTAACACGTGAGCCCCCTTTGGCGTAGCCACCGCCGCAGCCGCACGGTGCAGTCGGGGTTGTGCGGCCCCCACACCCTGGCCGGAGTTGAATGCTGCCGCAGAAGCAGAGTTCACCGTCCTTCTGGGTGTTAGGTCGGGGGAATGGGGAAGGGCACTGCAACTGGAGCTGTGCAGGCTGTGTTGCCCCTCCCAACATGGCTTCTGAAACCGCCACTTCGGGACACCTAACTTCTGGAATTGATGAACCGCCCCTTCTGACCACCTGATTTCCGGAGAACCGCCTCTTCTGGACGTCACCTGACCCCCTTGCTTAAAAATCGCCCACGGCGATCACCCAGGCGCTGACTCACCTCCTTCCGTCTTGGGTTTGGTGAGCTCAGCCCAGGAGCGCAGAAATGAACCCGCCCAGTTTAAATTTCCCGGTCTACCTTCCTTCTTTCTCACTCTTTTGCCTCCTAAACCTTTCACTGGGCACAAGGTCACACACCATAAACAATATCCATCCAACACAAGCAAAGTTTTTTCCTACTTTGAATGCTGTGAAAAGACAGAAAACTCCAAAGTAAGGAAGGTGAAATACGACGAAACAGTTTCTTATGGGTTATAAGAACCCATAAGAGTTTTAAAACCCATTTTAAGTACTTATTATTTATAATTTATTTATAATTTATTTATAATTAAATAAATAATTATTTATTATTTATAAGTACTTAAAATTAATAAGTTTTGGATATTTCAGGTAAGAAGTTCCTGGTTACTGAGAACTCAAAGGGCTACAAGTTGCTGCCGCCTTATCTTAGATTATTCAGGGGGATGAAGTAGATATTAATACCTTACAAGAGATTGTAGAAGGTATGAAGAAAAAAGAAAAAAGGAACATTTAAAATGTTTTTTTGGCGGGGTGGAGTTTAGCTACAGAAGTTAACAAGAGATCTCTTGAGTTGTTCCTTCAAGTGTAGTTATGCTGTAACCAACCGCCTTGGGGTTAATGCCTTCCAAGACCCAGTTGCTGATCCCAACCAAAGGACCAAATAAGGCCAATTATCTTTGCATAGGACACCATCAGGAAACGTTGTAACACTTGAGGAAGGGGCAGGAGATCTTGAGGAATATGGTCATCATCTTCTAAATACTGGCTTCAAGAATGGGAAGGTGGCTGAAAGCTGTTCATTGGATGGAGTAAGAAAAAGTGCAAAGTTGCATATTGAACTGAAAACAACATCTCATTAGGCTCTGTTTTATGACTGAGTGTGTGTGTATACATAGATAATGTTTGTTGTACAGATGTGTGAGGTTTCTTTGTGTTTTATGATACATTAGAGCCAAATTATGTGTTGGTTTATAGTCATACTGCCCTTTAATTTTTTTTCTTTTTTTTAGGGGATCTCAAATTAGTAAACTCAACCATGTAAAAGATTAATGTAAAGTAAGCTTTTTAGGGCCCTTTGCCAAGAGGTAGTAACTTAAACTGGTATTGATCTTGTCACAAATAACAGAATCAGGGAACCTTTATATATACCTAAAGATCACAAATAACAGAGCTGCATAAAATTATCATGATTACTTTATGTTTATATTTAACTTGTATTTTTGTACAAACAAGAGTGTATAAGATATATTTAGTCTCCATGATTTAACAGTCTTTCCAACTTTTCATGATTTTTGTGAGCAAACTTTCAAGAAAATACTTGAAAATATGTTGCCTTTTGTCTGTTAATCGGCAAATAAAACAAAGTTGTTTGTGTTATTGTACAATTTGAAAATTACGTCAGGACATACTCTGTAGAATTACTAACCTCACTGCCCCTTGCAGAATATGTATTAATCATTCTACATTAAGAAAATAGTGGTTCTTACTGGAATATTTAGGCACTGTACAGCGATTATATACCTGGGTCAGTGTATAGTACCAGGGAAATGCCAAATTTGAAAGGCTTATATTGTGATTTTATTTGTCAAATATTGTTTGTGGCTCTAATATGCACCTCAAGATTTTAAGAAGGTAATGTTTTTAGAGAGAATTTCTGTTTACACTATAGAATCTATACATAAATGTAAAATATTGACAAGTGGAAGTGGCATATTTTAAAGTAATTACACTTCTAAATTTATTTTTCATATTTTATGGCTGATATGACTTAAATGAATTTCTGGAGTGGGTAGTGAGTGTATTTATTTTAAATGCTTTGATTCTGTTCTTTTTTTTCACTAAGGTTTTTAAATATTAAATTGTATGGACATCATTTATTAATTTTAAACAATCCCTGAATTAAGTAATACTCAAGCAAGTTTTCATGAAGATAAATTAACACCTAAAAAAGCATGATAACAGCAGAAGAATCTTAACTAAAGGCAGAGAGTGGACTTAATTTAAATTCAGCATTAGAATATGCTAGTGTGATGGCTAGATTCTGAGATAGTCATCACATCCAACTAAAAATTAGTTTTTTCTTTTGCCAGATGATTCTTTTCTATTTAGGTCTGTAATTCTGAGGCAGGGATTGACCAACTAGGGCCAAATTCGGCCTGCTACCTGTGTAAAGTCACCTTGTCTATGTCTGCTTTCCCACTACAACGGCAGACTTGAGTAGTTGCAACAGAAATTGTTGGCCTGCAGAACCTAAAATATTTATTATCTGGCCCATTACAGAAAATGTTTGCTGAGCCCTGTTTTAAGGAAAAGAATGTTCTTTGTATTTAATGAAATGGCAATTTCTTGGGAAGGGAAGAAAGGAGGAGGCTGTAAAGTTTGTCTCTCCTTTGTTCTTTTCTCATTGAGGAATCTTTTATTAGAAGACTGAGGAAAAGATTTAACACATAACATTAAATAAATTTTAAAAATTGGAAAAGCCATAAGTCATCTGTTTTATAGCTATATTCCAGTTACATCGCTGGAATAATTAGAGATGAATTATCTTTATTAAATGTCTTTTATATGAGGCATTAAAAAAATAGGTTTTGCAGATGATCTAAATACTTGTTAAGTGAGAACTGTGAGAGCTGAGCCAGAGCAACAGGCAAGAACAGAAGGTGCCACCACAGAGAATTAATATCTTGAGACTTTTCGGCACTCCTCTGGCAACTTTCCAAACTGACATTTTTCCCCCTCCAGCAGCAGCCTCCTTGTGGTAAACTCTGTTACTCAACCTTTACAGTTGCATTTTTGTGATAAACTCCCTTGTTGGATATCCACCCTCAGGCATTTACAACCTTGCATAACTAAGGCAGCATTTAACTGCCAGCTCCCAAGAACCCACCAATGAAAACCTGCCTAATCCCTACCCCCAATTCCCTTTAAAACTCCTACCCAAATCAAGGTGGGCAGGAGTTGATTTCTTGAATCAATTTTCCACGTGGTCCCTCTGCTAATAAATCTTCCCTCCCCGCTGCTGGTATCATGTCTGTCTCTGCTTTGGGTCTCCAACCTTTGCCCAGCCTGGGACTTTCATTTCTGGTGCTAAACCCGGGAAGGGGATTCCTCCCTATCTCCCAACTCTCCTTGCGGGGTATTGAGTTCCCCCTTCCACCCATCCTAGGTGGAGAGCTATTCTCAAATCTATCCATCTCATCACTCTCTCCCTCCTTGAACCAGTTCGCCTCCTTCTCTGCCCTACTTGCAATTTCTCTTTTTGGTGGCATGCTCAGTTTTGAGCTTTGGGGAGAGAGGCCCTGGGCACTCCCCTTCCACTCATCCTGGGGACAAAGCACGGAGACATTGCCATGACACCCTTGAACTTAGAACATCTCAGCCCTGCTGCTGATCAACCTTGCACAAACACTGGTCACAACCAGTTTCTCAGATGAGTGTCAATTCTCTTGGGGAACTCAGTTCAGCTTTTTGCCCTTGGCCCCTGTCAACTCAGGACATCCCTCTTGGAAAATCCTAGAGCTCAGTCAGAGTCTCCTCATGACACACAGCTGCTGAGATAGACCTTGAGCAGGGATGCCCGGCTCCTGGTTCACTCTCACTCTCTGCTTCAGAGACTGCGGTAGGGGATTGGGGGATGCCTGTTGTGCTGGTTTGAAATGATGTATGTACCTTAGAAAAGCCATGTTTTAATCCTAATCTCATTTTGTAAAGGCAGCTGTTTCTTCTAATCTCTATTCAGTATTGTATGTTTGAAACTGTAATTAGATCATCCCCCTGGAGATGTGATTTAATCAAGAGTGGTTGTTAAACTGGATTAGGTGGGGGCATGTCTCTACCCGTTTGGGTGGGTCTTGATTAGTTTACTGGAATCCTATAAAAGAGGAAACATTTTGGAGAATGAGAGAGATTTGGAGAGAACAGAGAATGCTGCAGCACCTACAAAGCAAAGAGTCCATTAGCCACCAACCTTTGGAGATGAAGAAGGAAAATGCCTCCCAGGGAGCTTCATGAAACAGGAAGCCAGGAGAGAAAGCTAGTAGATGATGTCATGTTTGCCATGTGCCCTTCTCACTTCCAGCTGAGAGAGAATCCCTGACTATGTTCGCCATGTGCTTTCTCACATGAGAGAGAGACCCTGAACATAAGTGGCCTTCTTGAACCAATGTATCCTTCCATGGATGCCTTTGGTTGAACGTTTCTGTATACTTGCTTTAATTGGGACATTATCTCGGCCTTAGAATTGTAAACTAGCAAATTATTGAATTCCCCTTTTTAAAAGCCATCCTGTTCCTGGTATATTGTATTCCGGCAGCTAGCGAACTAGAACCCCTGTCTACCTCTTCCCATCCTTCCTTGTCCATTGTGACTCAGTTTGACTCTCATCCTCCTCCTCAAAATGGGTTCAAGCCAGTCACACTTACCTAAAGACAGTTGTTCAGATGTCTACTAAGAAATATAAAAACTCTTGAACTAGCAAATACAAATACCTGCCCCCCAAATAATTTTTCTCCCTACTCTACCCTCACCGTAGTACCAGTTAGATAATCACAGTGAATGGCCTGAAAGTGAAACATTTGTTTATGAGGTCCTTTTAAACCTCAACAATTTTCTTAAATGCAACAGTAAATGCCCTATGCCCAAACTTTTGGGACTCTTTGAATGCACCTTTCCCTCTACCAATCCTGTACTACTTTCCAATTTTCATCTTCTCAACCAAAAGGCTTCCCACCCTCGTTTTGCAGCAGTCTCTTCCCTGCTCTCTGCTGCTGCTTCTGCTCCACCACCCTCCTCTCCCTTTCACTGGCTTTGATTGCACCGACAACCACCTTCCATAGAACCCTCAGGCTAATCCAAACTTGCCAGACCTCTTGCATAACCCCTTCCTCAGGCAGACTCTCCCCTTCTGCCTCCTTCAGCCCCAGCTAAACCCAGAGTAACAATGACGATAGCAGGGAAGCCCATCTCTCCTCTCAGAACTGGAGCCACTTCCTCCATGTTACCAAAGTTGGCTGAACCTGTCTCTCTTTCCTTCATCTCTGTTGTTAAGGTAGATGAAATACATCCCAAATCCAACACTATCCCTCCCCTAACTTGCATTTTAGAGCAGCACACCTTTACTCTCCCTTTTTAAATAATACTCTCCTGCCCTGTTCCCCTTCTTGGTAAATATATATAATTAAGTCACATGCAGTCATACACCTTCTAATCACAACTTCACAACAACCAAATTTACAGCCAACCATGGTCTATTGCTCTCCTTAGAAACCTCTGATCCTTCCTCTCCCCCAAACCTCCCCCTTCTGCTTCTTGCAGCCTATGTAAATCCCCATCAAAATGAATTAAAATTTAATACACAATTTGTGACATTGTTTAATAAATCTGTTTTAGTAAAGCGGGAAATTGATGCTAATATATATATATATATATATATATATATATATATATATAGTTATGAATATAATGTTACTTATAACTTCTCAGACTGCATAAAAAAAAAACCATGCTGGTTTGAGGGGATTTGTGTGCCCTAGAAAAGCCAGGTTTTGAGCCTGGCTGGTCTTGTGGGAACAACAGTTTCCTCTAGTCCCTACTCAAAACATATGTTAGAAACTTTAATTATATTATCTCCATGGAGCTGTGACTCAATCAAGTGTGGGTATTAAACTTGATAGGGTAGAGACCATTCTACCTGGGACTTGATTAGTTTACTGGAATCTTATAAAAGAAGAAGTATTTTGGAGAAAGCTTCAAAAAGCCGTAGAACCACAAAGCAGAGTCCACCAGCCAGCGCCCCTTGGAAATGAAGAAGGAAATGCCTCCTGAGGAGCCTCTGAGACAAGAAACCAGAAGAGAAGGCTAGCAGAGCTCACCATATGCCCTTCCAGCTGAGAGAGAAACCATGAACATCATTGACCTTCTTTAACCAAAGTATCTTTCCCTGGATTCCTTAGACTGGACATTTCTATAGACTTGTTTTAATTGGGACATTTTCTCGGCCTTTGAACTGTAAACTAGCAATTTATTAAATTCCTCTTTTTAAAAGCCATTCCATTTCTGGTATATTGCATTCCAGTAGCTAGCAAATTAGAACACAAACCAAAATTTAAATTGTGCTGAATTAACTAAAAAAATGGAACCATGTATGTTACAACATTCCTCTAATCTTTATACTCTTACTGTGTTTCCACAAGCTAACTTTCAGTTCTCTAGGCACAGCATGTATGTATTGTAAATAATAATGTAACTGAATTGGCCATGATGGAATTAACTGTTGCCCTTATCTGGAAGTTTGCAGCATTTAAAAATGTTTTGCTGGCTGGGTAAAGTATTTTATTTATCTCCTGACCACGTGGAAAATGTTTCTCTCTCTCAAATACTCAAATCCTTACCTTTACCTAATGTTTATGTTTCCCTACAATCCCTTGTAGATATAATTAACAAAAGTTTGTTAGAAGCTTCTCATGTTATAGTAACTAATCCTAATCATCATTGGTATAATTTCCCATTCCGCTCCATAACTGCACAAAAATATTGGAATGCTACGATTCACCCTATCTTAATTATTACTGTGATTGTAATTATATTACTGTCTTATACTTGTTACATACATCAGAAAATATATGAAATATATTTACTTATAACCCCCAAAATGTTAACTAATTATATGGTAGACATTTTAGGTTCTAAGGTCTACTAAAGGGTTAAAAAGGAAAGAATCTTCAGTGTCCCTGCAGTGACCTCCTAACTATATGATTAGAAGTTGTTTATGCACATTCCTTCTTGGAGAATCAGCTCTTGTCCCAGAAGGGGGTGTTTTTGATAAAGATGCTTAAGCTCCAGGAAATATCCTTAGGAACCTAGCCACCTCCCTGGGATTAAATACTGGAAGACAGTCACATAGGACATTGACAATCGGCCACCTTTATTCCAAAATGGTATTTAAGAGCTTAAGAATGAGTTTTGAAATTTCATTAGCATCTTATAATTAGATTCATTTTGTAAGCAGTCACAAGTAAGATAAGGTGCCTTAAATTCAAGCTTTTTAAAAAATTGTATAGTAATCATGAAACTTTTAAAAAGTGCAAGTTTTTAGAAAACAGATACAACATCTATATATGCCATTAATTCTTGTCAACAACTTCTGTGTTAATGTTTCAAATATGCAGTGACTAAAGGATTTTGGGTATTTAAGATTATTCTGACAGGTTTAATTCTAATGATACTTGTATGTGGTGAAATGTTTGCTTGAAGACAGTTTCCAAAATCATTTTGGTAACTTAAGTATGAAGGATATAAAACATGTGTTTTTATTAAAAGGAAAAAGAAACTAGCTTTGTCCTAAGATGAAATAAATGGTTGTTACAGAATGAGGAAAATGTAGGACAAAGCTTGAATAGATAGAGTAAGTTGCTGAGAGTTTGTGGAAAAGAAAATTATGGTCAAAGTTGGGAAAAGATTTAATGAGTCTATCTATAAAATTTTTAAAAACTTTGGTATCAGGGTGGGCCATGGTGACTTAGCAGATAGAGTTCTCTCCTGCCATGCTGGAGACCCAGGTTCAATTCCCGGTGCCTGCCCATGCAAACAAACAAACAAACAAATAAATAAAACTTTAGTATCAAATAATATACTGATGCAAGACTAAAATTTCATTTTTTCTCTATTAAAGTGATAAATTTTTCTTGTAGTGTTGGCCTGTTTTAGTGAAAAGTTATAAAAGTCTTTTCTAAATAATCAATGTAAAAAGCAGAGTCTGTGTTTTACCAAAATAACTTCTTGTACTTTATGTTAATTTTAACATGTCCTGGGCTGTTAAAAAATGAGTCATCTCACTTTTTGAAAAGGCTAGTTTTTTTCCTCAAGCTTTAGTTAAGTTAAAAAAACACAAATATTATTTCAAACCTGATAACTTTTAACATTTTGCTTTCTCAAAGTCAAAAAGAATACAATTTTACCCCAAACAGCTGGAAAAATTTGTTCTTTAACTTTATAAGAATGAAGTGTTAAAAATAAAGTTCATTTACTATGTTTTAGGTTGCATAAAAATATAATAAAATATTAAAACATTTTTAACCTTCTGTCAATAACTAATTTACATACTATTAAACGACAGTATGATGTTGCTAATCATAATTTCTTACTTAACCAGAACTTTTCAGTTCTGCTTACAGAAATTAGATAACAGAACAGCATTAAGAACACCCTGTGTCCCAGTAAATCACTGACTTTCTCCATTTTATCTGGGAAGCCTGGTTACAGGGTAACCTACAGGACTTCACCCCTAAAAAATTCAATTCTATACTTTCATTCTTTCAATTGCATCATAAATTTACTTTCTTAAATGCTGCTCTCCATATCACCCTCTTCCTTTTTATCTTCCCCCAACCTCATCCGTACCCTTTGTGTTAGGCTGCCGTGCTGGTCCAGCAACTCTTAAATTCCCAACACCTTGAAACTACACTCAGTCTAACTCAAAAACTTCTAAAGAAAGCAAATTTCTCACTTGCTCATGACTGCTGGCTCTGTCTCTCTCTGTCAGCTTCAGCATACTTTGCCATCCTTACCCCCCTTTCCCTCTGGAATTCCACCCAAGCAAAGATATCCCTCCTAATTCCTTCACCTAGGTCATGTCAATATGCCTATTCTTCCGGCACTCCTAACTCCCCTCATATTAATACTCCTTTTTCTATCTCTAGGACCATATGTTTTTAGACTATTTACCCAATTTCTGCAGAAAAAATATTAAATCTATAACCCAAATTAATCATTCTTCTCCCCTGAGATTACAGATATCAGCATCATAATACTTCTGATGAACAGCATAATCAATTAAAACCAAATACCACTCCTCCAGTGAGGAGGTAAAGGAGCCATCCCATTTGGCACCCCCTAACAGCAGGAAGTAGCCAAATCTGACTTCAACACCCCCATTCATACACCATCCTCTACCTCTTCCCAACCTGCCTAATTTTTCTTTCAGATAATAAAAAGGACTGGAATATGTGAGCACTGAGCTTGAGGAGCAGGCAAGGAAGGAAGATCCTTGAGAATTGACATCTTGAGACTTTTCACCACTCCTCTGGGAGCTTTCCAAACTGACATTTCTCACCCTACAGCAGCTGCCTTCTTGTGATAAACTCCCGTGCTCAACCTTCAGAGTTGCATTTTTGTGATAAACTCCCTTGCTTGATAGCCAGCCTCCAGCATTTACAACCTTGCCTAACTAAGGCAGCATTTAAGCTGCCAGCTCCCAAGAACCCACCAATGAAAACCTGCCTAACCCCTATCCCAAACTCCCTTTACAGCTTCTACCTGAATCAAGGCAGATGGGAGTTGATTTCTTGAATCAACTTTCCATACTGTCCCCCTGCTAATAAACCTTCCCTCCCTTGCTGCTGGTGTCATGTCTCTGTCTCTGTTTGGGTCTCTGACCTTTACCCAGCCGAGTACTTTCAAGAACCATATGGGTCTTCATCCTGTACTCCCCAGATAGAAAATAATTTAAGATGATTTTTTTTATATATATCTAAGTGAAAATTAGTATTAAGAATGCATCTTTCTTTAAAAAAAATGTGCTAAAGGGTGGAAAATTTAAAGAATAAATATAATTACCATTATATAATTACCCTTAACAATTTTGGTAACCACTCATTTTTTTTTTTACTTAAAATTAAAATTTTACTACACTGTTCATTGTGTTCTGTGAGTTTCAAGAGTTTGAAGCTATCTAGACAAGTTTTATTTTGAAATGTACATTGACTGCTAAAAGCTGTATGTTTATACATGTTCAAATATTGGGAAGTGGGGAGTGGGGGTAGTAGAATGATGAGTCCTATTAGTTCTTAGCCACTTAGAACTGATCAATCTTGAATTTCTGTCACCAAGTGCTTAGTATTTTGGCTATCCCCCATTTGGTACCTTCTGAGTACGAAATGGCTAACATGGATTTCTAATAGGCCTCTGCTGTGCATCACCCTTAAATCAGCCCAGCTCTTCTAAACAAAAGCAAATGGCATGTATGGGTTTGCTTAAGTCATTAGATTTATAGTTGACCCATTAATGCCCCTCAGTTTATATCATGAAGTGTTTGTATTTCAAATTGAAGGTAAGAGTTCTGTGTTAAGACTGTTAATTTCTTTGTTTCCTATTGTTCTAGTTTGCTAGCTGCTGGAATGCAAGTCACCAGAGATGGATTGGCTTTTAAGAAAAGGGAATTTATTTCGTTAGCTCTTCAGAGGAAAGGCAGTTAACTTTCAACTGAGGTTCTTTCTTACTTGGGAAGGCACAGGGAGATCTCTGCTGGCCTTCTCTCCAGGCCTCTGGGTTCCAACAACTTTCCCCAGGGTGATTCCTTTCTGCATTTCCAAAGGGCTGGGCTGAGCTGCGAGTGCTGAGATGAGGTATGCTGAGCCGCTTGGGCTGTGCTACGTTGAGCTCTCTCATTTAAGCCCCAGCCAATTAAATGAAACATCATTCATTGCAGCAGGCATGCCTCCTAGCCGACTGCAGATGTAATGAGCAACAGATGAGATTCATGTACCATTGGCTCATGTCCACAGGAACAGAACTTGGCATCTTCACCTGGCCAAGTTGACATCTCAACCTAACTACCATATCTATCCTTAAAATAAAATGGCTTTTGATTTTCCCTTCTTTTCTTGAAATAAATTTGTTACAAAAATTTTTTTAAAATGAAGCCAATCTGGCTGGGTCTAAGGTAAAAGATAATAATGCAAGTACTCTAGACCTTCACCTACCATATGAAACCAAAGGCAGAGAGGTATATTAGAACCAAAATTTTCAGTAACATATGATCTAAATCAACCTGCTTTGATACTCATTTAAATAACCCAAACTCCTGGAGTCCAAAACCACAACAAGGTCTTGAAATTCTGTATAGTTTAATGTAATACCAGGACACATCTCAGACTATGGTGGGCTGGTAATTAAAAAGTATTGGTAGAGTCCCTTGAGGATCCAAAGGGGAAAATACATATATACATATGTTTATATGGAAATATTAAACTTTCCCATCTGGGAAAACCTGGGTATCCTTCCAACCATTGCAGACTTCCAAGAAAATAGGCCAAGCTTTGATTTTGAGGCTTGCCCTTAGGGAACATATTTCTGTAGGAGAGAAGCTAAACGTAACAAGGCCTAAGAGTTGCTTCCAGAAAAATCTCTTTTGTTGCTCAGATGTGGCCTCCCTCTCTCTAAGCCCTACTCTGAAAGGAAAATCATTATCCTCCCCACCCCCACCACGTGGGACATTATAGGAGTGAAAATCTCTCTGTCAACATCGGTATGACTTCCAGGGATGAATCTGGCCCTGGAACTATGCGATTGGCAATGCCTTCTGGACAAAAATGGAGAAAAGATTTGTAATAAAATAAGGTATCAGTGGCTAAGAGAGACCAAAAAGAGTCAAGAGACTATTCTGGAGGCTACTCTTATACAAGCTTCAGTTAAATAGTGCCAATTGCTATGGTTTGCCAAACCCCAGCCAACATCACTCCTGTTGACTCTTTTTTTTTTTTTTTTTTTATTAACGGAAAGAAAAAAAAGAAGTTAACACAACATTTAGAAATCATACCATTCTACATATGCACTCAGTAATTCTTAACATCATCACATAGATGCATGATCATTGTTTCTTAGTACATTTGCATCGGTTTAGAGGAACTAGCAACACAACAGAAAAAGATATAAAATGTTAAAATAAAGAAAAGAAATAAAAGTAGTAGTAATAGTAAAAAACAACAACAACACACAAACCAACAAGCAAACAGAAGCAAAAAAAACCCTATAGCTCAGATGCAGCTTCATTCAGTATTTTAACATGATTACTTTACAATTAGGTATTATTGTGCTGTCCATTTTTGAGTTTTTGTATCTAGTCCTGTTGCACAGTCTGTATCCCTTCAGCTTCAATTACCCATTGTCTTACCCTGTTTCTAACTCCTGCTGAACTCTGTTACCAATGACATATTTCAAGTTTATTCTCGAATGTCCGTTCACAACAGTGGGACCATACAGTATTTGTCCTTTAGTTTTTGGCTGGATTCACTCAGCATAATATTCTCTAGGTCCATCCATGTTATTACATGGTTCATAAGTTTATCTTGTCTTAAAGCTGCATAATATTCCATCGTATGTATATACCACAGTTTGTTTAGCCACTCTTCTGTTGATGGACATTTTGGCTGTGTCCATCTCTTTGCAATTGTAAATAACGCTGCTATAAACATTGGTGTGCAAATGTCCGTTTGTGTCTTTGCCCTTAAGTCCTTTGAGTAGATACCTAGCAATGGTATTGCTGGGTCGTATGGCAATTCTATATTCAGCTTTTTGAGGAACCGCCAAACTGCCTTCCACAGTGGTTGTACCCTTTGACATTCCCACCAACAGTGAATAAGTGTGCCTCTATCTCCGCATCCTCTCCAGCACTTGTCATTTTCTGTTTTGTTGATAATGGCCATTCTGGTGGGTGTGAGATGATATCTCATTGTGGTTTTGATTTGCATTTCTCTAATGGCCAGGGACATTGAGCATCTCTTCATGTGCCTCTTGGCCATCCGTATTTCTTCTTCTGAGAGGTATCTGTTCAAGTCTTTTTCCCATTTTGTAATTGGGTTGGCTGTCTTTTTGTTGTTGAGTTGAATAATCTCTTTATAAATTCTGGATACTAGACCTTTATCTGATATGTCATTTCCAAATATTGTCTCCCATTGTGTAGGCTGTCTTTCTACTTTCTTGATGAAGTTCTCTGATGCACAAAAGTGTTTAATTTTGAGGAGCTCCCATTTATTTATTTCCTTCTTCAGTGTTCTTGCTTTAGGTTTAAGGTCCATAAAACCACCTCCAGTTGTGAGATCCATAAGATATCTCCCAACATTTTCCTCTATCTGTTTTATGGTCTTAGACCTAATGTTTAGATCTTTGATCCATTTTGAGTTAACTTTTGTATAGGGTGTGAGAGATGGGTCTTCTTTCATTCTTTTGCATATGGATATCCAGTTCTCTAGGCACCATTTATTGAAGAGACTGTTCTGTCCCAGGTGAGTTGGCTTGACTGCCTTATCAAAGATCAAATGTCCATAGATGAGAGGGTCTATATCTGAGCACTCTATTCGATTCCATTGGTCGATATATCTATCTTTATGCCAATACCATGCTGTTTTGACCACTGTGGCTTCATAATATGCCTTAAAGTCAGGCAGTGCAAGACCTCCAGCTTCGTTTTTTTTCCTCAAGATGTTTTTAGCAATTCGGGGTACCCTGCCCTTCCAGATAAATTAGCTTATTGGTTTTTCTATTTCTGAAAAATAAGTTGTTGGGATTTTGATTGGTATTGCATTGAATCTGTAAATCAATTTAGGTAGGATTGACATCTTAACTATATTTAGTCTTCCAATCCATGAACACGGTATGCCCTTCCATCTATTTAGGTCTTCTGTGATTTCTTTTAACAGTTTTTTGTAGTTTTCTTTATATAGGTTTTTTGTCTCTTTGATTAAATTTATTCCTAGGTATTTTATTCTTTTAGTTGCGATTGTAAATGGGATTCGTTTCTTGATTTCTGCCTCAGCTTGTTCATTACTAGTGTATAGAAAAGCTACAGATTTTTGAATGTTGATCTTGTAGCCTGCTACTTTGCTGTACTCATTTATTAGCTCTAGTAATTTTGTTGTGGATTTTTCTGGGTTTTCTACATATAGTATCATATCGTCTGCAAACAGTGATAGTTTTACTTCTTCCTTTCCAATTTTGATGCCTTGTATTTCTTTTTCTTGCCTAATTGCTCTGGCTAGAACTTTCAACACAATGTTGAATAATAGTGGTGATAGTGGACATCCTTGTCTTGTTCCTGATCTTAGGGGGAAAGTTTTCAATTTTTCCCCATTGAGGATGATATTAGCTGTGGGTTTTTCATATATTCCCTCTATCATTTTAAGGAAGTTCCCTTGTATTCCTATCTTTTGAAGTGTTTTCAGCAGGAAAGGATGTTGAATCTTGTCAAATGCCTTCTCTGCATCAATTGAGATGATCATGTGATTTTTCTGCTTTGATTTGTTGATATGGTGTGTTACATTAATTGATTTTCTTATGTTGAACCATCCTTGCATACCTGGGATGAATCCTACTTGGTCATGATGTATAATTCTTTTAATGTGTTGTTGGATACGATTTGCTAGAATTTTATTGAGGATTTTTGCATCTGTATTCATTAGAGAGATTGGTCTGTAGTTTTCTTTTTTTGTAATATCTTTGCCTGGTTTTGGTATGAGGGTGATGTTGGCTTCATAGAATGAATTAGGTAGTTTTCCCTCCACTTCGATTATGTTGAAGAGTTTGAGGAGAGTAGGTACTAATTCTTTCTGGAATGTTTGATAGAATTCACATGTGAAGCCGTCTGGTCCTGGACTTTTCTTTTTAGGGAGCTTTTGAATAACTAATTCAATCTCTTTACTTGTGATTGGTTTGTTGAGGTCGTCTATTTCTTCTTGAGTCAAAGTTGGTTGTTCATGTCTTTCCAGGAACCTGTCCATTTCATCTAAATTGTTGTATTTATTAGCGTAAAGTTGTTCATAGTATCCTGTTATTACCTCCTTTATTTCTGTGAGGTCAGTAGTTATGTCTCCTCTTTCATTTCTAATCTTATTTATTTGCATCCTCTCTCTTCTTCTTTTTGTCAATCTTGCTAAGGGCCCATCAATCTTATTGATTTTCTCATAGAACCAACTTCTGGTCTTATTGATTTTCTCTATTGTTTTCATGTTTTCAATTTCATTTATTTCTGCTCTAATCTTTGTTATTTCTTTCCTTTTGCTTGCTTTGGGATTAGTTTGCTGTTCTTTCTCCAGTTCTTCCAAGTGGACAGTTAATTCCTGCATTTTTGCCTTTTCTTCTTTTCTGATAAAGGCATTTAGGGCAATAAATTTCCCTCTTAGCACTGCCTTTGCTGCGTCCCATAAGTTTTGATATGTTGTGTCTTCATTTTCATTTGCCTCTAGGTATTTACTAATTTCTCTTGCAATTTCTTCTTTGACCCACTTGTTGTTTAAGAGTGTGTTGTTGAGCCTCCATGTATTTATGAATTTTCTGGCACTCCGCCTATTATTGATTTCCAACTTCATTCCTTTATGATCCGAGAAAGTGTTGTGTATGATTTCAATATTTTTAAATTTGTTAAGACTTGCTTTGTGACCCAGCATATGGTCTATCTTTGAGAATGATCCATGAGCACTTGAAAAAAAGGTGTATCCTGCTGTTGTGGGATGTAATGTCCTATAAATGTCTGTTAAGTGAAGTTCATTTATAGTAATATTCAGGTTCTCTATTTCTTTATTGATCCTCTGTGTAGATGTTCTGTCCATTGATGAGAGTGGTGAATTGAAGTCTCCAACTATTATGGTATATGTGTCTATTTCCCTTTTCAGTGTTTGCAGTGTATTCCTCACGTATTTTGGGGCATTCTGGTTCGGTGCGTAAATATTTATGATTGTTATGTCTTCTTGTTTAATTGTTCCTTTTATTAGTATATAGTGTCCTTCTTTGTCTCTTTTAACTGTTTTACATTTGAAGTCTAATTTGTTGGATATTAGTATAGCCACTCCTGCTCTTTTCTGGTTGTTGTTTGCATGAAATATCTTTTCCCAACCTTTCACTTTCAACCTATATTTATCTTTGGGTCTAAGATGTGTTTCCTGTAGACAGCATATAGAAGGATCCTGTTTTTTAATCCATTCTGCCAGTCTATGTCTTTTAATTGGGAAATTCAGTCCATTGACATTTAGAGTTATTACTGTTTGGATAATATTTTCCTCTACCATTTTGCCTTTTGTATTATATATATCATATCTGACTTTCCTTCTTTCTACACTTTTCTCCATGTCTCTCTCTTCTGTCTTTTTGTATCTGACTCTAGTGCTTCTTTTAGTATTTCTTGCAGAGCTGGTCTCTTGGTCACAAATTCTCTTAGTGACTTTTTGTCTGAGAATGTTTTAATTTCTCCCTCATTTTTGAAGGACAATTTTGCTGGATATAGGAGTCTTGGCTGGCAGTTTTTCTCTTTTAGTAACTTAAATATATCATCCCACTGTCTTCTAGCTTCCATGGTTTCTGCTGAGAAATCTACACATAGTCTTGTATGTGACGGATTGTTTTTCTCTCGCTGCCTTCAAGATCCTCTCTTTCTCTTTGACCTCTGACATTCTAACTAGTAAGTGTCTTGGGGAACGCCTATTTGTGTCTAATCTCTTTGGGGTGCGCTGCACTTCTTGGATCTGTAATTTTAGGTCTTTCATAAGAGTTGGGAAATTTTCAGTGATAATTTCTTCCATTAGTTTTTCTCCTCCTTTTCCCTTCTCTTCTCCTTCTGGGATACCCACTACACGTATATTTGTACGGTTCACATTGTCCTTGAGTTCCCTGATACCTTGTTCAAATTTTTCCATTCTTTTCCAGATAGTTTCTGTTTCTTTTTGGAATTCAGATGTTTCATCCTCCAAATCACTAATTCTATCTTCTGTTTCTTTAAATCTGTCATTGTAGGTATCCATTGTTTTTTCCATCTTTTCTACTTTATCTTTCACTTCCATAAGTTCTGTGATTTGTTTTTTCAGTTTTTCTATTTCTTCTTTATGTTCAGCCCATGTCTTCTTCATGTCCTCCCTCAATTTATCGATTTCGTTTTTGAAGAGGTTTTCCATTTCTGTTCGTATATTCAGCATTAGTTGTTTCAGCTCCTGTATCTCATTTGAACTATTGGTTTCTTCGTTTGACTGGGCCATATGTTCAATTTTCTGAGCGTGATCCGTTATCTTCTGCTGGCGTCTGGGCATTTAGTCAGATTTCCCCGGGTGTTCGACCCCACAGGTTGAAAGATTTTTCTGTGCAATCTCTTGGTTCTGTTTTTATCCTGCCCAGTAGGTGGCGCTCGTGGCACACGTTTGTCTGTGGGTTCCACCAGTGAAAGTTGCTGTAGGTCCTTTAACTCTGGAAAATTCTCGCCGTAGGGGAGGTTCGGCAGCCGAAGCGTCTTGGAAGAATGCCAGCCGGTCTGGGGTTCCGAATGCGGGGAGGGTCGCCGGCCGTCGCAGCACAGGAGAGCGTCCGGCCAAATTAGCTAGTCGGCCCGGGGCACCAAGCGTGGCGGGAGGGCGCCAGCTGTCGCAGCCCGGGAGAGTGCACTATTCCCAGCCGATGGGGGAGTCACGTGTTTGGAAGGGATCCCCCGGTCACTGTTCTCCGCAGTCTGGGGATTTCCGACCCAACTATCTCAGTTGTTCCGGGGGGCCTCGTGTGGTGGGGGCACCAGCCGCCGCGGCCTAAGGGGACCACCTGTCCAATTCTACCAGCTGGCCTGGGAAGGTGGAAGGGAGGGACTCCGGTCGCTTGCCGTCCCACCCAGGAAAGCCCGTGCCCCTTGGTGATCTCACCGGAGCTGGTTCTCCCAGATAGTCAGCTGTTCCAGGATGGGGTACGCTGTCCCTTTGATCTCCCTCGTGGCTCCGGGAGCTGCTCTGTATTATCTCCACTCCCCCAGTAGTTGTTCTGGAGGAGGAAAGGTGAGGGCAGCAAGGCTGTCGAGGCTGGTGGCGGAGGAGCACGGTGAAGGCGGGGGAAGAGGGCACCGTGGTGGTTGGAGAGCAGCCGGAGCAGGAGGGGGAGGAGGGGGGGGAAGGAGGTCGGGCGGCTCGGCTGCTGTGGGGCGGGGGCGCCGCGCGGCGGGCCGGCGGAGAAAGAGAGGGGGGAAGGAGGTCGGGCGGCTCGGCTGCTGCGGGGCGGGGGCGCCGCGCGGCGGGCCGGCGGAGAAAGAGAGGGGGGAAGGAGGTCGGGCGGCTCGGCTGCTGCGGGGCGGGGGCGCCGCGCGGCGGGCCGGCGGAGAAAGAGAGGGGGGAAGGAGGTCGGGCGGCTCGGCTGCTGCGGGGCGGGGGCGCCGCGCGGCGGGCCGGCGGAGAAAGAGAGACTCCTGTTGACTCTTAAGAACACCTAGGGCTCGAGCTGAGACTCTATAAAGGTTTCATGCACTAAATTTGCTTTCTTGGAATCTTGGAATAATTCCTAGAGGGTTCCTAGGTCAGATAAATCTGGAAAACCAGAAGTTTCAGACTGGACCAGACTCTCCAAGATTATAGAGTGATTAAATTCCCCTATGCTTTAGTGTCGACACCCCTTCTCAACCTGAAAAAGTCAAAATGAGCATTGCCTAAAGATCCCTATAGATTGGGAGAGAGATCAGAAAAGGAGGAGGTAGAACAGAGAAAATAGGATTTAACAAATGAGTATGACTGATGAATGACTATACTACTATTCTTTCTAGTCTCCAGGGTTTTGAAAAAGCTAGAAGGAAAAATCTGAAATAGTGGAAGGGTAATCCATAACAAACTCTGAAATTTGGTAACCGATAACAAAATCTGTTCTGTAACTCTTGTTGAAATGTGCTTTGAAAATTGTTTTTTCTTTCTTTGCTTTGTATATGTTATATTTTATATTTATATTATATTTTCATAATGAAATACTTAATGTAGCTTAAAAAAGAATGATATTGATATTGGCTTATCATTGCTGTCTAGATTTATGGACCACTTGTGTCAAAACATATTCTACCAAAATGAGAAAACTTTTCTGGAAATTTATAAAACAAGACATTATAGTTTCAAACAATTAGTTATTAGCTGTCACCATTAAACCATTCTTTCCAGATCGTAATATATGATGCCTTTATCATACTGTAAGATCCCTTATGGAACTGGATCAACATCTAAATTCTATTTGGCATTAAAGTATTTTGTTGACTTACTTCAACTGTAAAGTTCTTTGTAAGTTAATTTTGGCTGAGCTATAATTAACATAATTAATATAATAGCAAAAGTAACATAAAGCTTTATATTTATTTCTTGATACAAATTATTTCAATGAGAAACATTCATTTGACTTCACAGACAATACCAGTGTAACCCTAGGAAGAATGTCTAGAACTTCAGCCAAAATTTTAGAAAATTTTCCAGATGTTTTGACTTGGAACCAAGAGTCTACATATTTAAGTAGCTCTGAATGATCCAATACAAGGTTTAAATCAAGAAAATCACTTCAAATCATTTCTCAATACATTTATATTCATTTACATATATCAAATGAACATTAGAGGAAAATGAATAACAAAACAAAGTGGCGGGAATCTAAATAATGAAAACAGAATGATTTATTTGGCTGTTGGGGAGCAGACCAGTGAGCTAGACATGCAAAAGCTGTGTGGAAACCATTCAAGTTTTGTAGATCACTTTACAACGAATTTACAGTGTAAACATCTGGATTGAATTCTTAAGAGATTTAGCTTCAATAAATGCATGAAAAGCAATGTCAAACATTTATTTTTTTCTATAGGAAAATGCAGTTATTAAAATGAAAATTTAATTCAGTATAAAAACACATATAAAACAAAGGAAATTATGAGAGAAGTGATTGCTCTTAAAGAGGTAAATATGATGTACTCTTTCTAGAACTAATTAAATCATGAATTCTAAGATAAAAACTATTGCTATGTCAAATGAATTTCATGAAAATTTGATGACAAAAGTTAAAAACAGAATTAGCTTTTAAGTTCTTCCAAATTATCAAATTCTAAAACGTGGCCAAATAAAACTCATAGCTTGAAGATGAGCAACATTTCATAAAAGGAAGCCAGCTAATTATGACATTTCAATAAGATAGAGATGGTGAGTGTATAAAAATTGCACATAGCATTATAAGGGCTAAAAATTTTTTCAGTAGACTCTAAGAAAATTGAATACCACAAATTAAGCTTATAAATGTCATAAGTATGGTGTGCACATCAGAGTAAATACAGGCATTCTTGAGACCCATCATAAAATTCCAGGAATATCTTAGGAAAACAATACCTGAAAAAGGGTAAAGTAGTGGAGAAAGCTTAATGATCAATTCCTTTTCTTTTCTCTTTTCCCTTTTCTCTTCTTGTGAGAACACTCAAGGTTGTAGGGTTGTGATCCCCAGATATACTCTAACTCTATAGATTCAGCTTTATTGTATGAACTAGTCTTACTGGCTTTTAAAAAAATGTATCTATCTTTCCATTTTTGCAGATGCAGATGGATAGTATAGGGGGCAGGTAAATAAATAAAACTTCAGTTTGGAAGATAAATATGTATTTATAACTTGGTGAGACTAATGGTTTAAAATGTATGTGCGTGTGTGAAAAAGACTAAGTTCTCTTATTTCTAGAGTGGTACATAATTCTCAAATATACAAAATGAGAAAAGTCTATAACAAACTAAAAAAAAAGATATTCATTTGGATTGTGGTTTTCACTAGTTTATTACAGTCATGATATATGACATCACTAGACTAGAATAAAATATGAAAAAATGCTACCCATGCCAATATTAGCTGAAAAATATCATTGTTTTCTTTTCTTTGTTGAATGTATTTAAAATCTCATTAAATTGTTGTAACCACAGTTTCTGGTCTTCTAAGTAGAGATGAAATGGGGAGGGTAGAAATTGGAGCTACTCTTTAGAGGCAGCAGAGTGTGCTGGCAATATAGAGCTGCCATTAAGTAACCACGTATTTGTGGGACTGCAGGTAAGTTGCTTAACTTCTTTTGCTTCAGTTTCATCATCTGAAAAATGAAGATAATAGTGGTCACACAGAAGAGTAGTATACATCTCATATCCAAACTTCTTCTTTGCTATTTTCCTTATCCAATCTGAAAGTTCTAAACTTCTCAGTCCTTCTCTTGTCTCTTGGTTCTAACTAATGGAATTCTGGTCCTTAGTCTTGAAAAGATGCTAGTGAAAGAAATCCCTGAAATATAAGTGTTTTAGTTTATTAAAACTGCTGGAATGCAATATACCAGAAACAGAATGGCTTATTAAAAACTAATTTATTAAGCTGCAAGTTTACAGTCCCAAGGCCACGGAAATGTCCAAACTGAGGCATCCAGAGAAAGATACCTTAACTACAAAGAAAGGACCAATGACATTGGAGGTTTCTCTCTCAGCTGGGTAGATACATGGTGATGTCTGCTAGCTTTCTTCAGACGTCTCCTCCAGGGAAGTTTTCTTTCCGCATATCCAAAGGCTTCCAGGCTGTGTGGGCTCTCAAGCATTTTCCAAAATGATTCTCTCCTAAAGGACCCCAGTAGGCAACACCCCCCACCCCTTGTCCCTTGAAAGGGTGGAGACACATCTCTATGGAAACCACCTAATCAAAAGGTACCACCCACAACTCGGTGGGTCACATCTCCATGGAAACAATAAAAAAGATCCCACCCAATAATAATGAATGAGGATTAAAGAACATGGCTTTTCTGGGGTACACAACAGTTTCAAACTGGTACAATAATAAGGAGAAACCAGTTCTGACAAACTGGTGGATTGAGAATACCAAGTTTACTCTACTGTTCAGTCTAAAGGATAATGTGAAGAGATAGAATCCTATCGTTTTTATTTAGCCAATGGGCCTTTAAAAAACATCCTGGCCTCAAAGATTATTTCTTTCTCTTTTGAGATTTTATTTATAATTTCAGAAAGTCTACAGTTGTGATTAGTTGCTTACTCGACCTGAAAATTATTAGGCCTGGAGGGCAGGACCCCTTCTCTGCAGGATGTAACCTACCTCTGAAAAATATTTCAGAAAGCTTCTCTCACCCCAAACCAGCCCGGTGTCTTCACTCTCTATCAGCTGCGCTCTTGCACTAACCTCCCATTATTCAGCTTCTGCTCTCCAGAGAATGCATTCTTGTATAAACTCCCCTTACTCTTACACTGTGGCCGACCCGCATTTACAACCTTGCGTGCCTAGGGCAGTGTTTAAATTTTAAACTTTACCAGTGGGAAGCTGCGAACTCCGGATAAGATTCTCTTTCTCTCTCTCTCTGTTTCTCTCTCTCTCTCTGGCTCTGTTTCTCCCTGAAATAAATCCTTTGCCTGAACTCTTTTGTTCCCACCTCATTCTGGTGAATTTGCCTTTCAAAACCAATATTTAAACGGACACGTTTGTTTCCCTAAAGTTATGAATAACTTATGAGAGGTCTCTGTTTTGAGAGAGAAGGAACTTATCAATTATAGCATAAATGTATAATAGAATCTAATAGAATGGATTTCCTTGGATTCCTTATTAAAACGTAGATTTTAAATGTCTTTGTCTCCTTTAAATCAACAACTAACAAATGATACCGTGGAACAGAGAAAATAACCTGCTGAGGATAGTTTCCCATCCTGGCAAAAAGGGATCGCAGCCATTGGGAACGACACACCATGGTTGTTTGCATTGCATATTTCTCAAGGAATGAAATGATCCCAGTGTGCAAGGTTTGATTATAGCAATTTTTTAATTTGTTAGTTTGTGAATATTTAGATAATTCTGAAATTTAAAGGAAAGAGAGGGCCTTAAACAATAGAATCCCTGTTTTACTTGGCATTAAAAATCCCTAAATAGTTATCTAAATATGGGATGACTAAAAACTTCCAAGAAATTAAGCAAAATTTTCTAATTCTGCGTATGTGAGAGTCCCATAAAAGAAAAAACCTCACGATGCTGGGGAAAAAAGTGACGGATAGGCTCTATAATTTTCATATATGAAATAGGTTGTAGAATTTAATAATCAGAGAACTGGAACTTAAAATTGTCTTCTCCTTGGAAAAATAACTTTCTATATATTTGAAAAAGAAATTATTCTATTGAGGTTTAATACTTTTGTTAATGACACCTGGTTAAAGATAGATATTACATTTGGATAAGAAAACAAGAAAGGAAAATACCTACAATATGTGCATAAAAACAAATGACTAATAGATATTTATTTTCCATAATTAAACGTTCCTATCCTTTAAAACGTTTTTGGTCAAGAAAAAGAGAAATCTAACTTTGCTTTAATGAACTCAGAGTCCCTGCCTAGTAATAAGCTTAAAAAAAAATACAGATATGAAAAAGAAAGGACAGATGCCAGTAAATTAGAAGTCTACAAAAGGCTTAAGTGGAAAAATATAGCAACTTTGAGTCTTAATCCTTTTTCTATAAAAAGGTAAAATTTAAACCTATAATTATATAACATCTGTGAAAATTTTTGAAATAAATATTTTAAATGAAGAATTATGAGGCAGTACGTGGTAAATAAATAGAATTAAATTTATAATCCAAGTTCATTCATGCCCTTAATCAAGGTATACCCTTTGATAAACAGTTTGGTGAATATAAAGTATGAAACTTTAGTTGTGTGTATTTAGTATTTATTTATTTATATTATTAATGCATTTATTAATATGTATCATATTAATAAAATCAATGCAAACATGGCGTTTTAGTCAGGGCCAGCTTCACTGGGTATGGAACCTGTGTGGTCTGAAAGGCCCTGAACTGGGATTCATGCTGTGCAATCACTGTCTTGAAATTCTTAACAATTTTTGAACAAGAGGCTTCACATTTTCGTTTTGCACTAGGCCCCACAACTTATGTAGCTGGTCTTGATTTTGCTATATGCAAGTCCTTTTTTCAAATTAAAAATTTCTAAATTAAATACACATACACAATTTTGATAGGTTATTATTACCTACAATAATACTTGAATTTATGTAAATGTTAACATAACTGCTAAACTAAACTGATTATTAATTGATATGATCAATGTCTTCCTAAATTGCTTCTTGAAATTTTAAACCATTCCTCAAACTAAGTAGCCCTAACAAATTACTCCAATCAGAATATCTGGGTACAATGTCATATACCAATGATTGGTTGAAAATTAACCATAGATAGCTCATAAATTTTATCAACATATATAATGAATTGACTGCAAGCGTACTGGCTTTATTTCTAAAAGTCTGTGTTCTTTGGAACTAATAAAATTCAATGCAATTTCTTGGGATATGAGTACTAATTTTACTTACTCCTGTTCATACGTTAGTAAAGCTTACTGAAAAGCTGATTCTGGTAATTTTCCTGAAATAACACAATAGATTATATCAAATCATTAACAATGCAATTGAATTATTTCTTTTACACTTACAAATCTTGATTTTTTTTTGTCCAGTTCAACAAAAACTTCATTGGTAATTTATTTGGAATTGCATTGATTTTATTTTTATATTTGGCAAGATTTATTATTTGTAGATTAAGTCTCTCACCAGGGGAACAATTCGTCTTCCTTTTGTCAGGGCTTGTTTTATAATTTTAAATGAAGTGTTAATATTTTATTCACATGGTTTCTGAATTTTCTGGGCAGCTTCCTACTAAGATATTTTATAATAATCGTAACTTCTTTCTATGGAATCATTTCTTGCACTTCCGTACTTAACTTGCTATCGTCAATATTTACCTAATATCAAGTCCATTATTAAATCATCGTATTTAGTCCAATATATTTTAGGTCAGTATAAATTAGATTGCTCATGTAATTTACAAGCTTTAAAAGTAAAATTTGTAAATCTAAACACTTCATTTCTATTATTTATTTTCATTCTTACATTAGCTAAAACTGCTAAGAGTATTAAATAACAATCATGAAAGGAAGTTTTTATTCCTGAGTTGAGTGATGTTTTTGGTGGTTTTGCTATTTCAGTAGTCTCCTTCCATTTCCTTCTCATGTTGAATATTTACTATCATGACTGCTTAATTTAGTCATGTTATTAAACCGTATTTTTATCAGTATAAACAATGACTACCCTTGTATATATGTCCTTAGGTATTTCGCTTTTCTTTAATAAATACAGTTTCCCAGGAGTACAATTGCTGGATCAGAAGTTGCTTGCTTTTTTGTTTTGCATGGGCAGGAATCAGGAATCGAACCCTGGTCTCCAGCATGGCAGGTGAGAACTCTGCCACTGAACCACCATTGCTCACCCGGCTTGCTTTTAAATGATAAAAAAGAGCATATGAAATTTTTGAAAGAGATTGAAACATTTCACATTTCTATTAGCAAGATTCCTATTCTACTCACACCCCTGCAAGATAGGTGCCATGACTCTTATTTTTGCCACTTATACATGCGAGATTTTTATTATTTTAATTTTCTTTACTCTACTTGCGAATTTAAGCATCTTTTCATACATTCTTCGTCAATTTGATTTGCCTTTTTAAAATACTGCCTATATGTATTCCCTTTCATTTTTGTATTGGATTCTATGTTGTACCTTAATTTGTAAGAGTTTTCTGTATATTACATTCATCCTTTTTATCATTTCTGTAACAAATCATTTATTTCCTATTGATTATTTTTTATTAACTTTGTTCATTAAATTTATTTTGTCACATTGTTAAAGATATCTATATTTCATTATGTAATTCCTAAGATTCCAATCTCTTTTGAAGTTTTATACTGCCCTTAGATTGAGATTTTAGATTTCATTCAATATACTTTGCTTTTATATGTATCCTGACTATTGTGCTTTCTAGTTTTTGTGTAGTTATTTGGTTCAGTTTTAATTTCATTAATTTTCTTTATTAATTCCCTCCTCCTACTGACTTTGTTTAATTTGCTGTTCTTTGACTAATTTCTACATAAGTTTGAGATCTATTTTTCATATATTTTAAGAATGAAGGTAATTAAAGCCTACAAATCTCATTAAAACATATTTCTCTGAGTTCCTTATGACTTAGATGCATGTTTTCTCCCTTTCACTTTTCTCTAAATGGATTATAAGTTTTTCAATTTCATCTTTGATATTAGCATAATTTAGGACTATGTTTCTTAATTCCAGAGTGGTTAAGATTCTGGTCATCAACTTTCTTCGTACCCTTTCACATTTATTAATGTAAACTTTTTAAAAACTGACTATAGATTTGTGGTCAAGTAAATGTTTGCTGGGCTTACTACTTTAAGCCTGTATCTTTGATTATGAAACACATTTTTCCCCACATTTAACTTCTCTGGAATTGGGGTGCATTGCCACAGGGCTGTCATCCCAGAGCAGTGATGATGTAGTTGCGTGAAAACCTTCAGTCGACACATTTTGGTAAAATCAAGGAATCAAGAAAGCATTTGCATCAGTGTCTTAGAGTTAGACGAAAGCTGGCGTATTCTCCCTTTGAGTAATATAAGGTTCTTTGTGTCCTTGGTGTGTTTCTGTCTACTGTACCTGATTCTGGTGGAGGTGTACTGAAGTCTGCAGTCATTATTGTATTTTATCAGTTTTTTGAATTTCTAATAGTCTTGCTCCATATGGTTAGCTAGTTGTTATATGGTTTGATATTTACAAACATAATTTCTTCATGAATTTTGCCTTTTATAAATGGTTTTAGCCTTATAATTTACCATGACATTAATATTGCCACTCTTTCCTGCCTTTTTTTTGCATCGGGCTATTTCCTTTCCCTACCCTTTTATTTTCTACTTTTCTTTATTAATTTAACTTATGCCTTGTAAACAGCTTTTTCTTAAGTTTTGCTTTTTAGCCCAAATCACTAGCCTTTGTTCTGTAATGGAAGAATATAACCCATTCATATTTCATGTATTGCCTGTATATTATTTTTGGTATTTACTACGTAAATCACTGTTTCTTCTTTTTAACTTTTTCTTGTTTGTATTGGTTTATTCAGGTTCATCCCATTTGTTTTTTTCAAAATTAATTGTGTATTTTCTGTTTATATCCCATTAATTGTTAACATTATGACCGCTCTCAAGGCTATATATAATTATATTGTATATAATGTATTCTGTAATATTATATATATTATATATAATTGTTTGAAAACTAGTAAACAGCATTGTCTTTCCTCATACAACTCTATTACCCCAATTTGCTTCCCTACACAAATTAGATGAGATCTCTAGAGCACCGTTCCTCCTTTTTCCAATCTTCCTGGTTGGAATTCTTTATATCACTGGGCATCATGCTTTTCCTTGGGTCTACTGGTTTTTATTACTTATAGATGTAATTGTTAGTATATACAAAATATTTTTATAAATACAAATGAAATTAGCATAAGTCTTCACCATATTAGAAGAATGCTCTGTCATGATCCAAAACATGGATTATTACAGGAGTCAAGGATGTCTCAACAAAATGAAATTGCTCAAAATAAATCATTTGAAAATTGAGGGATGTGAGGAACTTCACTGGGACTTCTCCCTCTTCTTTTCCAACTCCAATGTAGTTGCCTCTTCCCTCCCTGCAGACAATGCTGTCTGGAATTCTTTCATTTCTTTCTTCTGCAGAACACACCCCCCATCCTTAAATATAATTAAGAACTTACAGTATACATTCCAAGAGAGTATGTATTTATTGAGAGTCAGTCTTATTGACCCACTATTCAGCTCCTTCTTGACCTTTTGAGGATCTAAAGAACTTCAGATGGAGCAAATATCAATCTTCCTGGTTGGAGTTCTTTTAGATCACTGGGCATCATGCTTTTCCTTGGGTCTTTTGGGGTTTTTTCTGTTTGTTTGTTTGGTTTTTTTTTTGCATGTAAAGGCACTGAGAATCGAGCCCAGGTTTCCGGCGTGGCAGGTGAGAACTCTGCCACTGAGCCACCGTGGCCCGCCTGGGTCAATTGTTTTTTGTTACTTATCCCAAGGAACCAGATTCTTTTCTTAAAATCTTATTCAAGTCAAGGGAATAAAGTCTTGTAATGTATCTTCTTGGTAGGACTTCAAACAATCCCAAGGTGGGTATATAAATTGTTTGGAGCTTACAGTGGCCGTTGGTTCTGATGAGGCAACTACGTTGGAGTTGGAAAAGAAGAGGGAAAAGTCCCAGAGAAGTTAGTTCCTCACGTCCCTCAATTTTCAAATGACTTATTTTGAGCAATTTCATTTTGTTGAAACATCCTTGACTCCTGTAATAATCCATGTTTTGGGTCATGATAGAGCATTCTTCTAATATGGTGAAGACTTATGCTAATTTCAACTATATTTATAAAAATGTTTTGTATTTATATTAATAATTACATCTATTTTAATAATGTTTTGCATTTGTATTCATAAGTGCATATACAATTATGGGTCTTTTTTGGTAGGGTGCTTGCCATTTTTTTTTTTTTTTTTGCATGGGCAGGCATTGAGAATTGAACCCAGGTCTCTGGCATGGCAAGCGAGTACTCTGCCTGCTGAGTGAGCCATCATGGCCCACCGAGCTTGCCAATTTTTTGCATGATTTGGAATATTTTTCAACAATCTTATCTTATAAGAAATCACTTTTTAAATCATCAGATCCTGAAACAAGTACTTTTAAAATTATAGGTCTTTAGCAATCTTTCCAAATTCTGATTTTTTTGTTATTTTTGAGGCATTCTATCCTCTTGGATCAATTTTAGTCATTTATATTTTACTAAAAATTTTCTCTAAAGTTTCAAATTTGCATTAGCATAGAGTTAATTTATTAAACAGATGTACATTGAGTGGTAGCCACCATTCTAAGCAATGAAAATACAATGAAAAACAGTTCCATGAGCTCATAGAACTTATATTTTGTGAGGATGGGAGCAGAAAAAAAACAATCATATCATTGTGTCTATTATACAGGCTTTTAAAATACATCTTGTGCAGTTATATGACTGTATTCTTTCCATGATTATTTAATTATGCAAAACTGTATAGTTTTATTGATGATATACCAAGTTTTTGCTAATTCCTTAATAGTATGAAAAAAACCTACATTTTACACAGTTACATTTAGACAATAAAAGAAAATAATGGGGCAGGCAACAGTGGCTCACTGGCAGAGTTCTTGTCTGCTGTGTTGGAGATCCAGGTTCGATTCCTGGAGCCTGTCCATGCAAAGAAGAAAGTCACTTTAGTCATATTGTTAATTTTTATAAAACCCTTTTTAATGTTCTTGATCTGGACTCCAGGGAAAGAGTCATGGTGGTGACATTATTACAAGGGTTTAAGGAATACAAATGTTAATGAAACATTTTCTATAGCAGAATGAGTAATACCAAATATAGGCACTACTTTTTTTTTTTTTTCCAAATGTACAACCCTGGTGTTTAATAAAGTTTAAATTCATTTAAAAGAGAAAAAATTTTCATTTGCCCACCAGGCAAAGTGGTGTTAAGACCTCAGAAACCTTGCCACCCTCTACCAAATTTCCATGAAATGACAAAAAACAAACAAACAAACAAAACTCTAAAAATTCTTCATTAACAGATGTCTGAGAAAATAGAGTGAGGACAAGTATGTGATGACTCCTTCCAAGTTCTTCAAAATGAGGAAACAAAGGTTGTATCAGATCTAAGAGAGAAGTAGCTCCCCATGTATTAGAGGGAGGAAATGTTGAAAATGCCTGTTCTAGTTTGCTAGCTGCCAGAATGCAACACACCAGAGACGGATTGGCTTTTAATAAAAGGGGATTTATTTTGTTGGTTCTTCAGAGGAAAGGCAGCTAACTTTCCACTGAGGTTCTTTCTTACGTGGAAGGCACAAGATGGTCTCTGCTGGTCTTCTCTCCAGGCCCCTGGGTTCCAACAACTTTCCCTGGGGTGACTTCTTTCTGCACCTCCAAAGGCCTGGGCTGAGCTGCAAGTGCTGAGATGAGGAATGCCAAACTGCTTAGGCTGTGCTACATTGCGTTCTCTCATTTAAGCACCAGCCAATTAAGTCAAACGTCACTCATTGCAGCAGACACGCCTCCTAGCTGACTGCAGATGTAATTGGCAACAGATGAGGTTCACGTACTTTTGGCTCATGTCCGCAGCAACAAGACTAGGTATGCTCACCTGGCCAAGTTGACAACTGAATCTAACTAACACAATGCCTGTAAATGAATGATTAAAGTATTTAGCAATTCACAAAACTCCTATCTTTGTCAAATGGGTGCACTTTTGTGGTGACAAGTATTGAATCTAAGTATTATTTTTTGAGTGGAAATGGAATCAACTGTAGTTTATCCTCTTTGGAGAAAAACTGTGTATAGAGGCAGAAAATCTGTCAGGGCTCAGATTAGGAGAAAATCAGAATCAGATGCTGGAAATATTTATCCCAGCACTGTGGACTTAACGAGCCCCACGATGCAGAGACTACTCTTTGACATGCTGCGGAAGGTATCACTAGCCTGGATTTATAACTAACTACAATTTCTTCTTATGGAAATTAAGAATGGATGTTGTGTTGCAGGAAAACTTAATTTGGAAATAGAACCAAATATTCTGGCATTATTTTCAAATTCCCAGGATAAGGAAGAAATACTGTAATATAAGCATTCAGGCAAACGAATTGGCTTATCCTCCAGTAACCAAATTTCGAAACAAATTGCCCCTTTGCAACATTAAATGCAGTAAAAAAATTAGCTTAACGCCCATAGGGTTTTCAAAAATTATATATGATTCTAAAATTCAAGACATGCATGAAGGCAACTTTCTAGAATCTGCTGCTTGTTCCCTTTTGAGTCTGATTCCCTATTTTTGCATCTGATCAGAGCCACCTCGAACAGTGACTATATTTCCCAGCTTCCTATGGAGCTAGTATGACCACATGACTAAGTTGCAGCCGGTTGGATGTAAGGAGAAATGCATGTGTGTTTTCAAGGAAGCAGACTTAAAGGAGGGGTGTGAGCATTTTCCGCCCTTCCTTAGTTTCTGCTCTCTTCATGCAGACATGATGTTTGCATTTGCGGCAGTCATACAGGATCGTAAGTAGAAATTATGTTTGAGCATGAGAGAGACACAAGATAGAACGAAACAGTGTGTCTAATGATTTTGGTGCTGTCACACTGGCTTTGGAACGCTTCCCTTTGGAGTTGGTTTATGTAAGGAATACATAAACTTCCATTTTAGTTAAGCCACTGTTATTTTTGTTTTCTCTCAGATGAGCTGAAACTAATTCTGAGACTGCTACAAAAATCTTTTTTAGCTATAAAATGATTTAGCATGAACAAATTGCACTAAAATAAATTGCACTGTTCAATACAAAAGCCCAGGACTTCCTTCTATTCCTCTGATTTTATTTCTCCCCTACTCTGTTTCTTCATATTTTCCACAGTGTGTAGTTATATGACTGTTGCAATGAGTTGAATTTTTCCACCCCTCACCCCTCATAAAGGTATCTTTAAGGTCCTAACCCAGGGTACTGCTATATTGATTGTGATTTTATTTGGAAATGGGGTCTCTGTGGATATAGTTAAGCTATAAGGTAAGAAGAGGTCATACTGCACAAAAGGGCAAATGTTGTATGATTCCAGTTTAATAAAATAACTAAAGCAAGCAGATTCAAAGACACAGAAAGATTAGAGGTAACCATAGGCTAGGGGGAGGGGAATGGGGGAATTACTGCTTACTGGGTACAGAGTTTCTGTATGGGGAAAAAAAAGTTTTGGTAATGGATGATGATGATGGCAGTACAACACTGTAAATGTAGTTAATGTCATTGAACTGTACACTTCAAAAATGATTAAAATGGCAAATTTTATGTTATATGTTATCATCATAAAAATAGTAAACTAAAATATGAAGTTATACTGTATTAGGGTGGGCCCTAAATCTAATTGCTGGTGTCCATATAAGAGACAGAGATGCACAGGGAAAACATCATGTGATGATGGAGACAGAGATCGGAGAGATGCAGGCACAAGACTAGGAAGTCCAAAGCTGGCTGGCAACCCCAGGAGTTAGGAGGCAGCGTGGAACAGAGGCTCCCCCAGAGCTCCTGCGAAAAACCAACTTTACCAAATGATTTTGGACTTCTATCTTTCAGAATTGAAGGAGAATTAATGTCTGTTGTTATAAGTCACCCAGTTTGAAGTGTTTTATTACAGCAGCCACAAAATTGATAGAGTCACTCATCAAAAACACGTCCATGGGGATACAGACTGTGCAACAGGACTAGATACAAAAACTCAAAAATGGACAGCACAATAACACCTAATTGTAAAGTAATCATGTTAAAGCACTGAATGAAGCTGCATCTGAGCTATAGGTTTTTTTTTTTTTACTATTATTATTACTTTTATTTTTTCTCTATATTAACATTCTATATCTTTTTCTGTTGTGTTGCTAGTTCTTCTAAACCAATGCAAATGTACTAAGAAATGATGATCATGCATCTATGTGATGATGTTAAGAATTACTGATTGCATATGTAGAATGGTATGATTTCTAAATGTTGGGTTAATTTCTTTTTTTCTGTTAATTAATAAAAAAAAATAATAGAATGGCTAAAATAGAAAAGGCAGCTATATCAAATTGTCATGGTCAGGTTCGTGTGTCAACTTGGCCAAGTGGTGGTACCTGTTGTTTGGTTGAACAAGTGCTGTCCTGTCTGTTGCTATGAGGACATTTCATAGAATTAAATCATGATCACGTTGGCTGCATCCACAGCTGATTCCATTTGTAATCAGCCAAGGGGAGTGTCTTCTGCAATGAGTGATGCTTAATCCAATCACTGGAAACCTTTTAAGGAGGATTCAGAAGAGACACGCTCTCTTCCTGCTTCAATCAGCAAGCCTCTCCTGTGGAGTTCATCCAGACTTTCCATTAGAATCATCAGCTTCACAGCCTGTCCTACAGATTTTGGATTCTATGTTCCCATGATTATGTGAGAGACTTTTATAAATTTTATATTTACAAATATTTCCTTTTGATTCTGTTTCTCTAGAGAATCCTAATTAAAACACAAATGTTGTTCAGGATGGAAAGCACCTGTAACTCCCAAATACTGCAGAGAATATACAGAATGCTACAGCCTTGTTGGAACAGCAAGTTTGGCAGTCCCTTCAAAGTTAAATGTGCACTTACCACTTGTGCCAGTTTGAAAGTGTTGTGTACCCCAGAAAAGCCATGTCCTTTAATCCTGATTCAATACTGTAGAGTGGAAGCCCTTTTGACTAGATTATCTCCACAGAGATGTAGGGCTCCCAGTTGTGGGTGTAGCCTTTTTGGTTAGATGGAGATGTGACTCCTCTCATTTAGGGTGGGTCTTGATTAGTTTAGTAGAGACCTTGAAAAGAGGAAATATTTTGGAGAAACCTCAGAGCGAATGCAGACTCTTGGAGAACATTTGCTTCAGAGCTCACAGAGACATGGATATTTGGTGATGTTTGGAGTGCCAACAGAGGAAATGCCTACCCATGAGCAGAGAGCCTAACAGACTTTGCCATGTGCCTTCTCATGAGATGCTAAGCAATTCAGAACCTGGAGAGATCCAAGGGAAGCTGGGAGATGAAAGCCAACCCCGAAGAAGCAAAGCAGGGAACCCCCACAGGAACAGAGGCTGAAAGCAACGGAGGCTGGGAGCAAGGGACCAGCAGAAGCCCACAGCCAAGTGACTTCCCAGCTGACGAGGTATTCCAGATGACATCAGCCTTTCTTGAGTAAAGGTAACCTCTGGTTGGTGCCTTAATTTGGACATTTTCTTGGTTTTAGAACTGTAAACTTGTAACTTATTAAATTTCCTTTATTCGAAAAAAAAAAAAAAACACATCCATGAAAGGAAGGAAAGAATAAAGATGTTTTAAACATTATAAGCACAGAGAACCTCGGACCTCCATTATGAATAAGCTTTTGAGTCATACACTTGGGATACAAAATCTAAAACTAAACTGTGCATTGGAATTAATACTTTATTAAGAGAAGAGTAAACTAAGATTTACTCATAGGTAAATCTTGAGAATAAAAATGAATCTCAAGAAATGTAACTAAACATTGACTCTTACTCTTTCATGCACAATGTGAAGCACTTGGAATCCATAAATTATCATGAACACAGGAAATCAGACTCTTCTTACCAGGAAAAATCCAGAATTGCAGGCAAATGCTACGATATTCATTTATGTACAAGGAGGCACTGAATTAAAACTCGGACAACTGTTTGAAGCCCTAGGCACTTCACAGAAGACCTCTGGGAAAAAAGTAGAAATCATTTTGCAAAAGTGATAAATGATAGAACTAGAAACGATTCTTAAAAGGTGCCTTCTCTCTATGCTTATATTTTATTTTGAGAAAAAAATAGAATACAGATAAGTATAAAACAATGACTGTAACAAATACCCATGTACCTATCACTTCAAGTAATGTAAACTGATATATTTTTAAATGTGTTTCAAGTCTTCTACTTTCTAATAAAATAAATAAACATTACAGGGAGAGTTGAAGCACTCACCATCTCCCACTCACTTCTAGTTCCTCCCACTCTCCCTCACTAAGACTTATCTTCCCACTTTGGTTTAAAAGATGTTTATGCACATGAAAGGATTCAGGAATTATGCATCTGTTTATTTTTGGCTTCATATTTGTAATTTACATAAATTTTATCACTCTGCCATGTAATTTTTTTCCCTCTCAGCGTTTCATTTTTTTTAGGTATATATAATAAGAAGTATACATTGTGGCTAGGAATTCCATTTTTCAATAATGGTGTCCTAAATCATTTTGTACTAATCACACTTTAAAAAGCAACTAAGGGGTGGTGCAATGGTGGCTCAGTGGCAAAATTTCTGCCTGCCATGCCAGAGACCTGGGTTCAATTCCCCGTGCTTGTCCATGCCAAAAAAAAGCAACTTAGATTGCTGGAGATATATATATATAAACCATTGATGAGCTGATATAATAGAGGGGTAATTGCCAAGAAAAATTCTTGGAGAAAGAATGAATCCAGAAAAGGAAGGGAGAAAATATCAGAGTAATAAAACTTGCCCAAAGGTCATTCACTGATACCAGGAAACTTTTGTTTACCTACAGAACTTCATGGAGTAAGAGAGACAGAAGTCAATGCCCAGGACCCATCTAAGGTGAAAAGTTTAAACAGAAGTGGTCCCAGCATTGCGTTGGGAATGCAAAAGCCTTCATCCACATGATTAGAGTGAACCATATATAAATCTACCCTTTCTGAACCCAACCCCAGAGGATAACAGGTAAGGTTGTCTTCTCATTGACTGAAGCTAATAATAATAATAATAATAAAAATAATAAAAAGGAATAGAAATATAAAAACTTAGCTGTGAAAATATGTGGCCACTGCCCAACCATTGTGAGAATTCACAGCCCAAGTTCTCATGACCTGGGTGGGTCAGGAAAGCTCATGCTCAAAATTTGATTTAAGGATGTGTCCAAATGATACTGCCAGATTAGTCTGGTGGATGGAAAATTAAATACCCTCTAGAGGAAAGTACCTTCATCCTATGCCTTGGGGAATCCCAACAAGTAATTTTATAAAGTACAATGAGTAGCACAGAGGCAACCAGATACACAAGGAAATAAACCTCCATGAATGAGAACCTACAAATAAAAGATAAAAAGATAGCTGAAACGGACTCTTACAGACCTCAGATATTGGAATCCTCAGACACAGTTTATTTAAAAAAACATGCTTAGTGGGTAAAAAAATCAATGATAAGTTTAAAAATATCTTCTGGTGACAAGAAAATATTTAAAAGTTATCACATTTTCAAATGTGAAAATGAACCAGTTAGATACTTTGGAAAAGGCAAATAAAATAACCAAATGAAAAATTCAGCCAATGGATGTGATTGGAGAAGACTGGACAAAGCAGAAGAGGGAATTAGTGAATAAAATATTGGGGAGGGACATACCTCTGGACTCAGATGACCATAAGCCATCCATCCCTCCCCTTTTCCAAGTGACTTGGTACTGGAAGATAGCAAGACTACTGACCAGTATCAGCAGCCTGCAAATACCCCAGGTGATCTCTGGAGTCCAATCCTGGACTAGAAAACCTTTGTCACACAATAGTGTCCTTTACTCTGTTTTTAAACTAGTGTATAAATATGTAGAGTGGAGCTGGAGTGAGAAACCTTGTATTAAAATATCCTTCATAGCGTTCCAATTCTACTGACCTACCCATGTCTATTTGTAGAGTATCAGTAAGGGCTTAGGAATCCTGTATGCTCTGCTTTTCCTCCGATTCTTATACTGTTTTCAGTCATTATCGTTTTTGCCAACACTGTGGCCAGTGTTGTGGATCCATCTCAGGGAGGTTCTTTCTTGTTCATTTTCCTCCCTTGCTCCTGCAGAAGTAGATGTTGGGGGTTATGTTCTCCCTGGGACCTTCAGTTTCGGCAGCCCATTTGTTGTCCATCACATTTTGGGCACTATTTTCATTTCTCAAATACTAAACAAATACCACACAAAAGGTTGGCTTAACAATAGGAACTTATTGGCTTATGGTTTCAGAGGCTAGAAGGCTTGCTTCCTCTCAGGGTTGGTATCTTTTGGCTGGCCAGCAATCTTTGGGGTTCCTTGGCTTTTCTATCACTTGGCAATGCACATAGCAGCATCTTCTCTTTTCTCTTCTGTGTCCCATTGACTTCCAGCTTCTGGCCACTCCCCATGGCTTCTTCCTTTCATGTCCAATTTCTTTTGCTTCTAAGGACTGCAGCTGTATTGGAGTGAGGCCCAACCTCACTCAGTTTGGGTACACCTTAACTAATAACATCTTCAAAGGTCCTATTTACTAAAGGGTTCACACCTACAGAACCAGGGGTTAGGGCCTGAACATGTCTTTTGTGGCAGGTATGATTCAATCCATACCAGGCACCCAAAGACTCTGATAGTCAAAGGCTTTTTTTTTACATGGGGAGGCACTGGGAATCAAACCCGGGTCTTCGGCATGGCAGGCAAGAACTCTGCCACTGAGCCACCATTGTCTGCCCAGCCAAAGGCTTTTAAGTCTAGGATTTTAGTTTCTTTGACAATGCCATTCCCTCAAAAAGTAAGTAGACTTCTGATCTATTTGTATCCAATGAATAATTTCCTAAATGGAGTTCTCAAGCCTGAGTTATTCCTTTGCTTCCCAGTCCCTCTGTCATTCTTTCAGTTCAATGGGCATTATCATGAGGTCCTCAGAAATAATAGGTAAGAAATCCACACCATTAGTCTTATTTTTGCTCCTCTGCTGAGTGTTAATAGGTGTCTACTTCTTGAGAAATCTTCTTTTCTTTTCTTTTTTTTTTTCATATGCAAAATATTGCTGGGACTACCTGTCAAGATATTTCTGCAAATACAGACATCACCACACCATCTTTAATCCAAATATATAAAAATTAAAGATAAAATATAACAAATGAGATTCAAAAAGACAAGACTAGGTATAGTAGGATGAATGGTGGCCCACAAAAAAGATATGCCTATGTCATAATCCCTGGAACCTGTGAATGTGACCTTATTTGGAAAAGGTATTTGCAAATTTAATTAAGATCCTTAAGATGAGACCACTCTGGATTATCCAGGTGGACCCTAAATCCAATGACAAGTGTGCTTATAAGAGGAACATAGGGAGAAGAGCAAGAGGCCATATAAAGACAGAGGGAGAAATTGGAGTTACACAGCAGCAAGTCGAGAAATGCGAATGGACTCCAGAAGCTGGGAGAGGCCAGGATGGGTCATTCCCTAGAGCCCTCAGAGGGAGCATGGCTCAGCCAACACCTTGATTTCTATCCTCCAGAGCTGTGAGAAAATACATTTCTGTTGTTAAATTTTAAGCTACTCAGTTTGTGGTAATTTGTTATAGCAGCCTGACCACAACACAAAGTCTCATCCAGACACAGTGTCAGGCTTAAAATCCAGGTTCCTCTTGATGCAGAGATTGATGACCTCAAAGGGCAAGTCATATGCTTCCGGTACACTGCACAATAATCACATTCATCTCCAAATGCAAAGGAAAAGAATAGATCTTTCATGACTGTCTATAACTTTTTTGCTATTCAGCTGGGAAACTTTGCTAAGTTCCTTGTTCCTTGATTAGGTCCGAATTTTTCTCCTGGGAAAGTTCTCTGTTCATTATTCTTCTTGGTTAATGCTTGTGTCCCTCTAGAAATTCTTCATTTGCCATCATCTTTCTTAGTCTCATCTGAAGAAGGCACTGGAGAACATAATTCTACTTGCAACCAAGCTGCTGTTATAGCCTGCTTCCTCTTCATAATTAACTGGGAGCCCAGAGGTCTTTGTGGGTCTTTAAGAGTCACTGTTTTTTTTTTTTTTATTAAATCCAATCAGGGGGCACTTTGCCAATGCAGTTCTCTACTATCTATGTACAGATTTTAGTCAGATCCATGTACCAAAAGCCACATCCACAATTCTTTTTGTGACATCTATCTCTCCCTCTATTCTTAATTGCTGCTACTTTGGATGAACCAGGCTTCTGTGGTTCCATCCCTTTAGACTTCTTTCAAAGAGCTGAAAGTATCTCTTAGGCACTGCCTTAATCCTTTTGGAAGCCTTAACAAAGAGTGATGACAACTTTGGCTCTAGGGCTATGTCTTAGAAGGATTTTTTAATTCCAGACATTTCTCAACTTTATCTACTATTTGGCAAAGAGAACCAATTGCATTTTCCAACCTTGAAAGTTTTGGATCTTCTGGGCTCTCTGTATTCTTTTTCAACTCTGTGTGTAAACTGGCCAACTACATTCTGAGTTTCTCTCTTATAGTCTCATATCAGCAGTCATTCAGACAATTATTCTGCTAGAAAGCATCCTTGCTCATTGCCACTGTTCAGTTGGTACATTTTCTGTCTTCCAAGTTATCTCAGACAAGAGCTGCCACTATTTCATCACTGCATAATCTGGGATGCCATTTTTCCTACCTCCTGTAGCAGACATATTTTAGGATTTTTCATAGCAGAAATCCACTTCTAAGTATAAATTTTATTCTTAGGATCAACTTTTGTTGTAATAATGCTAACAATATAAAAATCTTAGTGGTAATCATATATATAGGATGGAATGATCAAAGGTTAAGAATGTTTGTGTTTGGTGTTTTTTGGTATTTAAAACAAAATTTTTTTTAATTATAAAAAAGAAGGTATGTCAGAGGACCCGGGTTCGATTCCCGGTGCCTGCCCATGTTAAAAAAAAAAAAAAAGGGAATACACAATTATACCTAAAAAAAAAGTCTTAGTGGTTTACAAAAATATATTGTCTTCACTTTTAGAGTGGAGATCAGTGGGAATTTGGCTCCAGGCTCAGTCCTGGTTCAGTTTTTTTTTTTCCTCCCATATATTTATTCTTGGTACAGCCGATAACTGGTACGAGCTCTTCTCATGATATATACAGAATCAGAAGAGACCAAGAGTAATTAAGTAAAACATCTAACACTTCTGCTTACATTATGTATACTAGCATTCCATTGGTCAAAGCAAGTCCCATAGCCTAGCTCAGCATCAGTGGGTAGGGGAGGTCTAGGGTACTGTAATCAGTCATTTTCTCCAAGGAACTTTGGTTTCTTTTAGTGGTGAAAGGTGATCTGGGGTCTCATTGCTTCTAGGCTTTCTGAAAAGAACTTCTGCACATGTACGTACAAGCACACACACACACACACACACACACCTGTATCTACCTCTTTATCACTTTTTCTATGTTTCTGTATTTATGTTAGAAATCAAGAGTGACTTCATATCCTAACTCAAATTATAATTCAGCATCACTGGGTTCATGCTAATGCTCCCTTTTCCCTTATTTTAATTCTCACAATAACGAGAAATATGGCTCTCATTATTCACAATATACTTACCTGTTCTATCCTAGAATACATATAACATAGTAACCAATCTCATTGTTTCTATCTAGCTTCTCTTTTGTACATCCTTCCTATGTGTGTGTTTTGTTTTGTTTTGTTTTTTGCACAAATGAGAAGATAGATGTATTTTTAAAAATTTCCTTTTCTTTCTTATTTGGAAGGTATACTGGAATCTTTTCCACTTTGCTTCTTTCATATAACAATATATTCTGAAAATCATTCCTTAACAGTTCATAGAGGTTTTCTATCTTTATTTATTTTTTACAGCTTCATAGTGCTCCATTGTTTGGATGTAACATAATTTTTCAAATCAACCTCCTAAATATGCGCATTTAAATTATTTCCAATCTTTTACAGTTATAAACAATTCCCTAGTGAATAATCTTGCGCATGTATATTTTCATATTGCTGGAGATGTATCTTCAAGGTTCATTCCTAGAAGTAAGATTGGTGAGTAAGAGGGTGTATACATATGGAGTTTTTTTAGAAACAAAATCCCCCTCCAAAAGGGTTGTACTAGTTTGCATTCTTACTGACAATGTATAAGAATACCCGTTTTCCCACTTCTATACCAACAGAATAGGTTGTCATACTACACGAAAACCACATCTCAGCATGACTAGAAGACAGAGAAAACTTAACACGTAAAATTGTCTATAAAAAACAATCAAACAAAACAAAGAAATTCTGCAATCTCTCTCTCATACACACACACATGCCCCATAGGCCTTTGTAGTGAGCAAGGGCAAACTGAGGAAAAATTGTATGGAAAAGAGAAAATGAGAGCTAACAGTGTGCTGGTTTGAAAGGATGTGTGGACCGTAGAAAAGCCATGTTTTAATCAAAATCCCATTTCATAAAGGTAGAATAATCCTTATTCAATATTGTATGTTTGAAACTGTAATCAGAGCATCTCCGTGGAGATGTGATTTAATCAAGAGTGGTTGTTAAACTGGATTACGTGACGACATGTCTCTGGCCATTTGGGTGTGTCTTGATTAGTTTCTGAAGTCCTATAAAAGAGGAAACATTTGGGAGAATGAGAGCAATACAGAGAGAGCAGAGAAAAACGACATAGCCATGAGAAGCAGAGGCCACTAGCCAGCGACCACTGGAGATGAAGAAGGAAAACGCCTCCTGGGGAGCTTTGTGAAACAGGAAGCCAGGAGAGAAAGCTAGCAGATGATGCTGTGTTCGCCATGTGCCCTTCCAGGTGGGAGAGAAGCCCTGGCTGTGTTCACCATGTGCCTTCTCACTTGAGAGAGAAACCCTGAACTTCATCAGCCATCTTGAACCACGGAATCTATCCCTGGATGCCTTAGATTGGATGTTTCTATAGACTCGTTTTAATTAAGACATTTTCTCAGCCTTAGAACTATAAACTACCAACTTATTAAATTCCCCTTTTCAAAAGCCATTCCGCTTCTGGTTTATTGCATTCCAACAGCTAGCAAGCTAGAACAAACAGCAACCCTCAAATTGTTCCAAAACTATTTCCAGAAAGTAATGTCTACTCCAAATTTGAAAATATTGGAAAAGTGTCCTAATATACCAGAGCACTGACCACAAGCACTGATTATAGGGCAATTAAGTATATATGTGATTTGAGTTGAAACTCTTTGAAAGACATGGCTTCTGGGAGAGGAAGAAAGATAAACAGGAAGGGCAAGGCACACTTTGATGAGTAAGTGGCAAAAAAGGAAACGAAACAGCAGAAATTTGGGGATCCTATGGGACAAAACAAACATCAGAGAACATACAACCCATTCACCACTACCTTCACCTAGTACAGGCCAGCTTCCTGAAGTCAGAGCAGCCTGCGGGGAGGGAGCAGAGTGGTGCTAAGGGAGCAAACACAAAATATCCAGCACAGGAAGAAAGTAGAAGGCCAGTGTACACACTGGAGTTACTGAATTAGAAAACTGAAAAGAGAGAAGGTTATCATCAATGAGGAAAGAGTCTGAATTAGTGATTTAAGAAAGAAGGCACTTTTAGGTAACAAGTTCCATGGAAATAATGGCTTAGGTAGAATGAAGGAGGGAATGAAGGAGGTTATTGGAGATTAGAAGTTCAAGGAAATGAGAGGCAATGGTACCTGAAGGAGTCATCCATGTCAATAGTGAAATCACCAGGAATAATACCAAATTGTAAGATGGGTGGAAAGACTGTGATCCCGGTTCCAAAGTCTGTGGTAAACAGGACGCTAAAGTGGTTTTGAATTTGCAAACAAACCTCTGAGTGCAAAAATGTTTCTCATTGCTCCCCTTGATCCTGCCTTTAACCAAACCTGGAGGTGAAGTTGTCCTCTTCTTTTTCATCATTGCTACTTCCAGACCAATTATCACGCCATCATTTTATGCCACCCAGTGTTATCTTTTTTGCAACCGTCTTTAGACTTCCAGGCCTGTCCTCATTCCTTGAAGATCTTAGCTCTTCACTTATCTTTTGAACATTAGCCCTGTCATACTTCTTGGAGATTTCAATATTGAGTAAGATGGTCTTTGGCCTTCTTTCCCCCCAGAACTTTTGTCCACCATTTTGCTTCAACCTCTCACAAGAAGAAAGGCTTTAGACAATCTCATGATTGTGAGAGGCTGAAGTTGAGTGTGGACAAAAGTTCTGGGGCAGAGAAGGCCAGACACTGTCTAAGCTTTCTTTCACAATAGCTAGAAGCCTTCATCTTAGTCAAGATAATAATGGCTATAATAACAGAGCAAGAAAGTCCCCCAGATATGATGATACAAACATGATGGAAGTTTGTGTCTTCCCCACATACAGTCTAAAGTGGATGTTCCTTTCCCCCAAGCTGTAATGTAGGCCCCTTCCATTCTGTTACTCTGTTCTCTTCAACATGTGACTTTCAAAATTCACTGTGCCTACCTTCATCAAATCAATGGGAGGAGAAAAGGCAAGGAGGATCACATCTAGGAGTACTTTGTCTAGAAGTGCCACACAACCCTTCTGCTTGTGTTCCGTGGGCCTGGACTCAGTCATTGTGCACACCTAACTCCACGGGTGCCAGGAAATAAATCTAGCCGTGTGACCAGAAGAAAGAGGAAACCAGTCTGTGAACAGTTCTGTCTTCGGGTCACCAATTCTGTTTTCCTCTCAGTTTAGACATTCCTATTTCTTACTACCTCATATTGCTATTCCAGTTCACTCTTTCTACCACCTCAATTCTAGCAACTCCTTGCTAGATCTACAAAAATTTGATTTCTCACCGCATGTCCTTAACTTCCCTCCTTACACTATTTATATTCTGTGGTCCATCAGTTTAATCATTCCCTTGTAGACTTGTTCAGTTCACTTCATCATATTCATCTGCTGACCTCCCAGTCCTGATTAAATCCAAACACCTGCTTTTTCTGAGACGGCATCTAGGTTGCTAAATATGACTGGAGAAAAACTCATAACCATGCTTACGGTTACAGTCAAAATTTATGGGTACCTTCCCCAATCATGGTCCATGGCACTGCCCACTAATTCTATTTCTCTAGCCTATTCTTTCTTTCCGTCTCTTTTCAAAAATGGAACACTTCTTCACTTATCTTTGTTTTCATCAAGACCTTGCTTTCTATTTCACTGAGAAAATAGGAGCAATCTGAAGAAAATTTCCAAAAGCAATCTGAAGAGAATTTTTCCTAAAACTTTCCAGTGGCATCACCAACCACCTGCAACAGTCCTCACATACCACCTGCTTTCCTGTTAACTATGAGTCTTCTACCCTATCTGCTTCCAACTAAAGCCAATTTCTTCATTTGTGCACTAATAATAGCTAAAACTTACTGAGCACTATATAGTTAGCACTTGTCATGGTCAGGTTCATGTGTCAACTTGGCCAAGTGGTGGTACCTGTTTGTCTGGTTGGGCAAGTGCTGGCTTGTCTGTTGTGATGAGGACATTTCATAGAATTAAATCATGATCATGTCAGCTGCATCCACAGTTGATTCCATTCATGGTCAGCCAAAGGGGAGTGTCTTCTGCAATGAGTGATGCTTAATCTAATCACTGGAAGCCTTTTAAGGAGGATTCAGAAGAGACAGGCTGTCTTCCTGCTTCGGCTAGTGAACCTCTCCTGTGGAGTTCGTCCATACCCTCCATCAGAATCGTCGGCTTCACAGCCTGCCCTGCAGATTTTAGACTCTGTGTTCCTGCAGTCATGTGAGACACTTTATAAATTTTATATTTGCGAGTGTTCCCTGTTGATTATGTTTCTCTAGAGAACCCTAATACAGCACTATTCTGAGAGTTTTATGTTTATTTACTTATTTAATTCTCCTAGCAAGCTAATGAGATAGGTACTTCTGTTATTTTCACTTTGCAGATGAAAAACCTAAGTCACATAGCTAGTTAAGATGCATAGACTGGGAAATTTCCTAAAATTATTTGGCTGATGAATGGCAGGACTGTAATTTGAGCCCAGGCAGTCTGTCTCCAGAATCCATGCTCTTATTCACCAGCTACACTGCTTCTCAAGATAAAATCATTATCACTTCCTCCTCCAGATCTTTATGTTGGCAACTCTTTCTCCTGTAGCATATATACCAGCATGCAAATGTGATATAATTTTCTGCATATTTTAAAATAAAACCTCTTCCGATCCCACATTGCCCCCCACTAACATCTTATTTCTCTGCCCCACTATTCTGCAAAACATCTCAAAAAAAGCTGTTTATATTCACATATGCTGGCCGTCTCCAATTTCTCTCCTCCCAGGCTCTGCTGAAGCCTCTCCATTTGGGTTTACCCACAACCATTCTACTGAAAGCTTTGTTCACGGCCACCTATGATCTCCATTTTGTAAACCCTAATGTCAAATTTTAGTCTTCATCTTTTTTCTTCCCTTCAGTTCCATGGTACCCATTCTCCTGTTAATGACTCCCAAATATATATCTCAAGTCTCGACATCTTCCCTGAACCTCAGACATGAATATGTGACTATCTCCAATACAACATTTCCATTTTGATTTCTAAAAGGCACATCTCAAATTCATCATTCTAAAAACAAACTCCTGAGCTTTCTGCTACAAGAGAGTAAATGGCAACCTCATTCTTCCTGTTGCTCAGACCAAAAACCTTGGTGTCATCCTTAATTTCTGTCTTTAAAACCCCACATCCAATCCTTTAATGAGTTTTGCTAGCCCCAACTTCAAAGTATAACTATAAGACTGCCACCTCCCACCACTCACCTCTGAGTTCTTTCCACCACCATTCCACTCTAAAACTTGTCAGAATGTATGGCTTGGAAACTTTGGTGCTGTTACTAGCATCTGTCTTCATTGTCCATCATGAGAATCTTCTTTCCTTGTATTTTTCTACCTTCTTCCCTGCAGCCTAACCCCTGATGAGAGTCTAGGATTTCAAAGAACATCAAGGAAGAGAGTTGTTTTTAAGCAGTTCTGCTTTCACCCTATCACGACACCCCCATGTGGCAAGGAGCATTAACTCTGGCTACAAGCATGGAATTGAAACAGCGACAACTGTAGGAAAAAGAAATTAACATCTCAGTAAATTATCCTACTAGAGTGAAAGAACACTCTTTCACTTTTTGAAGTGTGTGGGAGAATTAATATGGTAATAGTGGCAAGGGAAGCAAGGAAAACACCATCATCACTTCCCACTATTGAGATATATGGAGTATGGAAAAAAAACAAACATCCACCACTGTGAGGGAAGTTGTGACTTCAGGAGAGTGGCAGGTTTAATTTAGGTGGAGATAGAAGGAATACAAAGCAGGTGGGTAGAGAATGAGGTATGTGCACATTGGGTGTTAACCAAAGAAAACTTCGTGTGATAGCACAAAGACTGATAATGTTCGTGTTCCCAGAAATTTGAGTGATAGTGGTTAAATATTGTAAAATGCAAATTTCTATGGCAATAAGTATAATTTCCTACAATAAATAAGCATCAGTCTCAAGTAAAGGCAATATAAGCTTTGCAATAAAATTAAAATCTCATCGGAAAGCTTACCTTGACTAAAAATAAAAACAACTACTTAACCTCATGACAACAGGATACAAAGTAAATATAAATTCCACAAAGTTCCATTACAACCAGCATATCGACTGTTTATTTTCTTCAAGATAATTGTTAGGTATTTTGTTCAGCTTTTACCCTTATTAGCTTTATTGTCGAAGTTCAATATTTCCCCAAAACTAAAAGTCTTGCTATTTCAAACCTTGTGCATTGATTTTCCCTTTTAATCAAGGTGGAATAAAAAATTGGGGATTATAATTTTTCCTTCTACACTGAGCACATGATCTTCTAGCCCTCTCCCCAAGTCTTTACTACTTTGAGCATGGAGTACTATTTGCATCTCCCAGTCCTGCCATGATAATTGCAGTTATTGTCCTTTCACAACTGGCATCCTGCTTAACCCCTCCCCCCACTCATCCATTAGAACACACAACTTAAGCAGCCACTGTATTGTGTACAAGTATTTGCCAATAGCACTTAGAAGTTGACATTCCTTTCTAAGCAACTGAATAGCATTGGCCTATAATTTGAGCCCAGGCCGTCTGGGCTATAAGCAACTTGAAGGCAGATACTATGAATTAATTAGTCATCTTGAAAGCCCAGCACCTGCCATGCTGTAACTTGCCCTTAGTAGAGTGGCAGGTAATTTTCTGAATAACTGAATCAGGGTCATCCTTGCTATCGGTTGTCACAAAGTAGGTGGAGGAGGCCCTCATGTTGAACAAATGAGTGAACTGATGGGTGGATATGAGTCTCTTCTCAGAACTTTTAGAAGAGTTCAAAGAATTTTCTGATATTAGAAAATATTAGGAAATTATTGTTAGTCTTGTTAGTTGTGATAATGGCTGGGAAAATGTTCTTATTTTTTAGAAATGTATTGAAGTGTTTACAGTGAAATCCCATGATGCCTATGAAATTTACTTTAAAATACTTCAACAACAATAAAAACAGATGATGCAATATAGCAAAATAATTATTGTTAAATCTAGTTATGTGCATATTCTAGTTTGGTCTATTACTTAATATGACAAGACTATATTAGGAACTTAGATATTAATGTGATTGCATTAGGTAAATCAACAATAAATAAAAAATAGCAACACTCATCAATATAAAAGGATATGGCATGGTCCAGAAAGTATAAAATAATATAATATATACTGCCCTACAATAAGTTAGCCAAAGGGCAGCATTCTAAACTACTTACATGAGACAGGGAGGAAAACTCTTCTTTAGGAATAAGTTATTCACATTTAAGAAAGTAAATTTCAAATATTACAGGAGGCAAAAAAATAGGATCAGTTATTTATTTCTATATAAGGAAAATAAATTTTTCTTTACATATCTTCTCATATATTTGGACTTTTCTTGTTTACATGTAAAACCAATGCGTTCAATTACATAAATAAATATAAATAAATAAATTGCAATATTTCAAAAGAACAAGATTTACAATTTGGCTATGAACATCTCACTTAGAAATATAGAATATTTTCTTATGTTAATATTGTAATATTTCTGAATATTTTTAAAGACATAGAGTCAACGAAGATTCCTTTCTTTTACCAAAAAAAAAAGATTGTCCTAAGGACAAAATTCTCGAAACTATCTTAGAATAAATGGGATAAGTCTTGGTTCTTTATATGTATCTGTGAAACAAAGGAAGTAATGTTTTTCATTCTATATTCTTCCCTTGCCATCTACTAACTCAAGAAACTCAACATTCTGTGTCATTAGCATGTTTTCCCTTTAAAATATTTTATCAAACCATTCAGACTCATTTTAATGGCATAAGGAAAGATTTTGAAAAGGCACTACAGTCAAGGATTATTTTACAATATGGTTCAGCTCTCTGTGACAATTTTGTTCAGAAGAGACTGGTTTCAAATTTTTGTTAGTTTAATTTTAATTTCAATATCCAGTTAACATTTTTAATTTTTATTGCCTGTATAAGTAAAAATTACACAGAGTGATAAAAACCACATTTCCTTTTCTCACTCTCACATTCTAAGCATGAACGAATGAATCTCTGTTCTTCCCTGTACATTCAGGAGAGTAATCACTTTCACTCCTCTGTGTTGTTCTATTTGCAAGAGGCTTAGGTGTGTTGAGATTGTGATTCCAGGACAGACTCTTTCCTCCTTGCTTTGCTGACTTCCCTATGCATTTTAAAGACATCCATAACAAGCAAAACGAAGAGCACTACTGGAAATATTGTGTCCATTCCACCGAAAAGTTCTACGACACTAGAAAGATTCTGTGTACTTGGGTACACTTTCTTCTTAATTCTTCTTCTGCTAAGACAGCTAGCCAATGGTTACTAGCATCATAAGCAAAACAATCAGTGTTATAAATGTATGTCCTGAAAGTTAAAAAAAAAAAGTTAAAATCAAAACGATTTTATTTACTGGTGATAAGCATTATTATTATTTTGTTGTTGTTGTTACTACGTGACAAGTCATCAAAAAGAATTAGTAAGTTAGTTTGGACTGTAAAACGCATGCAAAATTAGTAAATTATAGAGTATGGACAACTTTGACAGACAGGAAGTTTAGTAGCTATAGCAACATGAGATAAAATATGACAGTTTTTAGTTTCTTGATATTAATAAAGTCCAAGCCAAACTCAATTAAAATGCTATCAGATTAAAAGTCAATGAAAATCTCCTGACTGTAACATCTGGAATAGAGGAAAGTTTCATCAGGAGAGGACACTTAGAAAGTTCACAGACAGATACATTTACATCAAATTATTTTTTGTGCAGTAATTCTGTAGGACAACATAAAATAGGTATCTTTGAATATCTACAAATGCGATTTAAAGATGCCCTAAAACAGATGTTAGTATTTCCTAAACACTGAAACATCTAATCATTAAGCAAAAGGAGAAACAAATACAACACAGGGCAATCATCACCTCATGATGCAAACAGTCATAATGAAGTCATTCCTTATGGATCAGTATTAGTGCATCATACTTTCTTTTCCCCCCAATTATTTGTGGCATTGTTAGCATCTACTCATTACAATAAACAGAGTGCAAAAAACAGGATGAGATGAAGAATCTACCGCTGAAGAGTCAAAAATTGAAGCTGTGTCATGCTAATGAGAAATTCAATGTGTTAGAAACAAAGAAAGAAAAACAAAGAAAGATAAACCCTCAGCCAACCCTAAGATAGTCTACAAGCTCAGAAATGCAATTTTATGAAACCATATACCTTTTTTAATTTATCAGAAAGTCTTAATTCTGAGTCATCACCAGTCACAGCTATATGATGAAACATATCTTTGTTGTTCTCATGTGTATTATAAGAACTGAATAGCAGAAAAGGAAAAAACTAATTGTATTATATCATTTTAATTTCAACTGAAAAGTGAAATCAAACATTTGCTTGTAATGTCCCTTTTAAAATTATATAAGTCTAGCACTTCTAAAGGAAGCAAACAAATTGATTGACAAACACAAAGGCTCACCAGCTGAAGCTACATTATCATCTTTCCACTCAGTAACTATTTCCCCCTGACCTGATAAAGATAAAATGTAAAAATTAAGCAATATGAAGTCAGGAGAATTCCCAGGCATACATCAAGTTAGCTTCTGCCCTCTACAGCTTATACGTCCAAAATAAGGCAGGTGGGGTGTGTTTCAGGTGTATATGGAAAAGGCAAATTACTGCTCATGGGTTTGCATGAAATTTCCCCTGATTCTTAGTTGAGGAATTAGGTTTACTGCAAAACCCCAATGCAATCCAAAACAGATATTCCCGCCTTCTGCCTCCCAGTGTTTCTTGTCCTGTTAAAAATCATGGCCAATTTTTTGGCCAAAGTATTTAAAGAACCTAATTGAAGCCACACGTGGCAAAGTTGCTACATTCTGCCTGCTTCCTCCTTACCCACTAAGCCCCAAAACACTTTAGAAGATAAATAACATTCTATTTCAAAGGGAATGTGGGAATGAATCCAAGAAAGTACATAACATCAGTGGATTAATTATTTTTTCAGAGTAATTTTGCAGTGGCATCTGTCCCAACTTAACTTACTTTGTATCGCTTAGAACTCTGTTAGTTTTTGCTGAGTTCTAAATCATATTCTTAAAAAGCTTCTGAAAAATCCAAGGATAAAGTTACATCTTATAACATTTATTTTGATAGCATCCTGCATATTTTGTTGGCATTAAACAAATATCTGCAAAAACTACTTTTTAAAAGCCAGGATCTAATGGTAAAATATTTTTACTAAACCACTGAACCATATAGTGATTTAAAGAACATTTGCATACTTCAGCTTATAATAGGCTTAAATAATAATTTAATAAGAAAGAAAAGATTATAGAGGGTAAAAATGTAGAGAGGTAGGATCTCCCAAAGAATTAAAACAGAAAATTTAGTAATAGCTTTACAATATAGTTGTTTTTTATTAATTAATGAAAAGAAAATGGGTAGGCATTAGGGCAGTTTAGAAATAATTTGTCTATATGAACTCCACAATTAACTTTCCCAACAGTGAAATCTACAAAACAGAAGTTTCAACTTAAATAATGCTCTGCTTGTCTACAGAATATGTCAGAGCCAACCATGATGTGTGTATTTAACATATATGGTTTCCAGACAATTCAGCTGTTTCCAATAATATGGAAATTTTTCTGTATGTTGTTGCTTGACAGCTGAGTATTTATTATGTGCCAAGCAATGCTCTAACCTCTTTACAGGGGACAATTCATTCTATCCTCATTGCAATCTCATGAGGCAGGTACTACTGTTCCCCCATTTTACAAATGAGAAAACTGAGGCATAGGGAAGTTAGGCTGCTAATCACAATCACAGAGTTAGTAAATGGAAGACCCAGGATGTGAATCCAGGAAGTGGGCTCCAGAGCCTGCCCTCTTAACCAAAAGGCTGTTTTTGGCTAGAGATGGCATCTATTAATAAATTCAAATTAGAAAAAGACTTAAACACAGGCAATTTATCACTATATTAGATTTCTCTGCAATATGTGAAATTCTGTACTGTATAAAGATATTAACATAAATTCATCCCAGGTATGCAAGGATGGTTAAACATAAGAAAATCAATTAATGTAATACACCATATCAACAAATCAAAGCAGAAAAATCACATGATCATCTCAATTGATGCAGAGAAAGCATTTGACAAGATTCAACATCCTTTCCTGTTGAAAACACTTCAAAGGATAAGAATACAAGGGAACTTCCTTAAAATGATAGAGGGAATATATGAAAAACCCACAGCTAATATCATCCTCAATGGGGAAAAATTGAAAACTTTCCCCCTAAGATCAGGAACAAGACAAGGATGTCCACTATCACCACTATTATTCAACATTGTGTTGGAGGTTCTAGCCAGAGCAATTAGACAAGAAAAAGAAATACAAGGCATCACAATTGGAAAGGAAGAAGTAAAACTATCACTGTTTGCAGACGATATGATACTGAAAGTTAAAGCCTCACTTTTTTGCAACCAAATAATCAATTCACCTTTTTTCCTGCTCAGTACAATTTATGTTAATATCTTTATACAGTACAGAATTTCACATATTGCAGAGAAATCTAATATAGTGATAAATTGCCTGTGTTTAAGTCTTTTTCTAATTTGAATACGTCGAAAACCCGGAAAAATCCACAACAAAACTACTAGAGCTAATAAATGAGTACAGCAAAGTAGCAGGTTACAAGATCAACATTCAAAAATCTGTAGCATTTCTATACACTAGCAATGAACAAGCAGAGGGGGAAATCAAGAAACGAATCCCATTTACAATTGCAACTAAAAGAATAAAATACCTAGGAATAAATTTAACTAAAGAGACAAAAAACCTATATAAAGAAAACTACAAAAAACTGCTAAAAGAAATCACAGAAGACCTAAACAGATGGAAGGGCATACCGTGTTCATGGATTGGAAGACTAAATATAGTTAAGATGTCAATCCTACCTAAATTGATTTACAGATTCAATGCAATACCAATCAAAATCCCAACAACTTATTTTTCAGAAATAGAAAAACCAATAAGCAAATTTATCTGGAAGGGTAGGGTGCCCCGAATTGCTAAAAACATCTTGAGGAAAAAAAACGAAGCTGGAGGTCTTGCACTGCCTGACTTTAAGGCATATTATGAAGCCACAGTGGTCAAAACAGCATGGTATTGGCATAAAGATAGATATATTGACCAATGGAATCGAATAGAGTGCTCAGATATAGACCCTCTCATCTATGGACATTTGATCTTTGATAAGGCAGTCAAGCCAACTCACCTGGGACAGAACAGTCTCTTCAATAAATGGTGCCTAGAGAACTGGATATCCATATGCAAAAGAATGAAAGAAGACCCATCTCTCACACCCTATACAAAAGTTAACTCAAAATGGATCAAAGATCTAAACATTAGGTCTAAGACCATAAAACAGATAGAGGAAAATGTTGGGAGATATCTTATGGATCTCACAACTGGAGGTGGTTTTATGGACCTTAAACCTAAAGCAAGAACACTGAAGAAGGAAATAAATAAATGGGAGCTCCTCAAAATTAAACACTTTTGTGCATCAGAGAACTTCATCAAGAAAGTAGAAAGACAGCCTACACAATGGGAGACAATATTTGGAAATGACATATCAGATAAAGGTCTAGTATCCAGAATTTATAAAGAGATTATTCAACTCAACAACAAAAAGACAGCCAACCCAATTACAAAATGGGAAAAAGACTTAAACAGACACCTACCAGAAGAAGAAATACGGATGGCCAAGAGGCACATGAAGAGATGCTCAATGTCCCTGGCCATTAGAGAAATGCAAATCAAAACCACAATGAGATATCATCTCACACCCACCAGAATGGCCATTATCAACAAAACAGAAAATGACAAGTGCTGGAGAGGATGCGGTGAAAGAGGCACACTTATCCACTGTTGGTGGGAATGTCAAATGGTGCAACCACTGTGGAAGGCAGTTTGGCGGTTCCTCAAAAAGCTGAATATAGAATTGCCATATGACCCAGCAATACCATTGCTGGGAATCTACTCAAAGGAATTAAGGGCAAAAACTCAAACGGACATTTGCACACCAATGTTTATAGCAGTGTTATTTACAATTGCAAAGAGATGGAAACAGCCAAAATGTCCATCAACAGATGAGTGGCTAAACAAACTGTGGTATATACATACGATGGAATATTATGCAGCTTTAAGGCAGGATAAACTTATGAAGCATGTAATAACATGGATGGACCTAGAGAATATTATGCTGAGTGAGTCCAGCCAAAAACTAAAGGACAAATACTGTATGGTCCCACTGATGTGAACGGACATTTGAGAATAAACTTGAAATATGTCATTGGTAACAGAGTCCAGCAGGAGTTAGAAACAGGGTAAGATAATGGGTAATTGAAGCTGAAGGGATATAGACTGTGCAACAGGACTAGATACAAAAACTCAAAAATGGACAGCACAATAATACCTAATTGTAAAGTAATCATGTTAAAACACTGAATGAAGCTGCATCCGAGCTATGGGTTTTTGTTTTGTTTTGTTTTGTTCTTACTATTATTACTTTTATTTTTTTTCCTCTATATTAACCTCTATATCTTTTTCGGTTGTATTGCTAGTTCTTCTAAACCGATGCAAATGTACTAAGAAACGATGATCATGCATCTATGTGATGATGTTAAGAATTACTGATTGCATATGTAGAATGGTATGATTTCTAAAAAAAAAATGGACAGCACAATACTACCTAATTGTAATGTAATTATGTTAAAACACTGAATGAAGCTGCATCTGAGCTATAGTTTTTTTTTATATATTTTTGTATTTTTTATTTTTATTTCTTCTCTATATTATCATTTTATTTCTTTTTCTGTTGTCTTGCTATTTCTTTTTCTAAATCGATGCATATGTACTAAGAAATGATGATCATACATCTATGTGATGATATTAAGAATTACTGATTGCATATGTAGAATGGAATGATTTCTAAATGTTGTGTTAGTTAATTTTTTTAATTAATAAAAAAATGTAAAAAAAAAAAAGTCGATCCATCTCTGATGTGCTGCATTCAGGCAGCTTTGACAAACTAAAACATGGCATTATAAATAAAAAATACAATAGTAAAAAAAAAAAATCATATTCCTTTGAAATGTGGTTAGTGAATTCGAATGCATGTGAAATTTCTTTAAAAATAAATGAGAGCAAAATAAATAAATAAATAAAATAAAAAATAAACAAGAGCCAGCTCATCCAGGGTAGATATTAAAGACAAAAGGAATAAAGGGATAGTATGTTCAAAATTGCAATAAAGCTAAGAAAGTTAGCTGCCAATATAGTATCATGTTTTACTAGAAAGCAGAATAAATAAAAAAAGGTTATCATAATTGCTGCTCACCCTGATTTTCCACGGTCCCAGAAAATTTTGACTAGAATTAGGCTACCAATTATTATAGTACCAGCAACAAATCCTTGAGGGGGGGGTGAAAATTTGGTAAAAGTTAATAAAAACACCAGCAATTACATACAAAGTAAAGTTTCAAAATGACAAACATACTGATAATGAAGAAAGTTAAAGAAAAGATAGGAGACATGATTTACATTTTGCATATATCTTGCTCATGTCATAAGTTTGACGACAGACACTAGATGTCATTTGTCATTCTTTCAAAGAAAAATGAAATAAAACATTTAGAGACAAAGTATCACAAAGTGCAAAGAAAACATATTTGACACGTTTGAGATGACACTAAATTGTTCTCACCATGCTCAATTAAAAAATTCTTGAACACTGACCACTTAAATATGATGACTGAAGGATGTAATTTTAAAGTTAGAGGGTATCTTGTCATTCAGCTAGTCCAATACTCTTATTTTATAAATGAGGAAGCTGAGTCTGACAAAGGTGGGGTTTGCATATGTGGTCGAGGAGAGCAGATATGCAGGCATTTCTCCATCACCGGAAAGATACCTGTATATCATCATCATCATCTGAGCACGAAGGGGAAAACATATTTGCTTTGCCTATGGACTATGCTTTTCAGTGTTCTGTCTACTGTGGCTGCAATTTCACTGAAGAAAACTAATATTAACTATTAAGAGTAAAGGCACGATTTTGACTTGACAACAGTAAATGTTTTGTCCAATAAATAGGTTAACAGCAAAAAAAATTTTATAGCTTACTTTTCACACACGCTCTTTCTTCTTAAAACTACCCATTTGCTCTCTCCCCTCAGCACTGGCAGTCTTCCTCTCCCTCCCCGAATGCCTTGTCTCTGGCCTCTATACCTTTACTTGGTACTATAAAATAAAGTACACATACACGAGGAAAGTAGCCAAAGCTAATGTGACTAATAAGTGTATTCGGTTTCAAATTAGCAAAATACAGATTTCACACAATTGCACTGCCATACGAATATGTGATTTAAAAGAAAATTCTTAGTCTGGTTAAGGTTCCAGAATGCGTGTAAAAACAATACCATAAAAAGGATACTTGGCTTCAGAAATGTCTGCAGACCCAGTTCCCAGGGCAAGCCTCTTAAATCTGTTCTTTCCTGTATCATTCCAGATGTGTTGATAAATTCAGTCTAATTACCCAGAGTTGACTCTTTAAATGTCTCTTTGTACCCTAATAGCAGCTATTTCTATTGCAGGTAAGTTTTTACATTATTTTACTCAACCAATTTATTTAACAGATTCCCTAGCACTGTACCATAAACTTAGAAAGACTTTGTATCCATAACATAAACCATGGCTTCTCATAAATTTTGGATTTTTCTTTCCTTCATCACTTCCTGTTATTCCCACCATTTTCAAACATTGCAAAAACATCTCATTCCTACTTTAAGTGATAAATAAAGATATAAAATTCAAAAGTGGTCCTGAATATCTGGGTCACAGAAATAAAAGGCTAGTCCTAGGACAATAATCAGCATTTATATATATGTAATTCTAGAGAAATTTTTGTAACACCTAATGGTTTAACAGGAAACTGGGGAAAAACACAGAAATATGAGAAAAAGAATTCTAATTCTAACTAAAGCAAATTAATAAGAAATTATCTCCCAAATTTGAAACAAAACTTTCAGGTATAAAGGTAATTGCTCATAATCTCAGAAATTTACAGAAAACCACCAAGGGGGAATGAGTGCCAATTTAAGAATTATGCAACTTGGGATAAATGAAATTATGAAAGAAATTATGGACATTATTTCAGTTTTCCTAATCGTTAATTGAAGAGCTCTTGCATAGGAAAATTACATATTTTTTTAAAATTGGTTTTTTCCAGGTAAAGGGAATATTTTAGTAATGTTCCTGATTGTGCAGAATTATGTTCACATAGTGTTTAAACATTACAAAGCACTTTGCCACCTATTGTCTCATTTGATCACCTACAACACCTAGCACAGTGCTTGGCCAATAGTACGAAGTGTTTAGTAATATTTATTCAATGGCATTGAATGATATCCTTTTTTGCAGATGACCAAAAAAGATGTCAAACCGTTTATCACCAGAGAAAAGCTTATTTCTAATCCCAGATTCATGCCATGATTTTAATTGTCTATAGTATTCCCAATAAAAATGCCTAAGTTATTCAAACAAAATTGACATTAGGTAGTTATTATATTCATATAGAAAGTAACATCTCCATTCCTTGAAGAACCCAAGTCAGAATTCTACCATAAGAGCTGGTGTTAATTGAGAGAAATGACACCTGTCTTGTTTTTGGAAGAAATGCAAGTTTTCCCAGTCACTTCAAAAGATCTCACTCAGATGGACAATAAAGTGGGAACGCAGTTCATATGGTATGAAAAACACAGGAAGTTGTGAACCAGTTTCTTGCTTATCATATTTAATGTAAAGTTAAAGGGGCAGAGGAGGGGCTGGAACAAGTGAGGTCACACTGGAAAGAGAGCTGAAGAAGTGAAAAGAATGTGCTTGACTGAACCTTAAATTTTCAGATCTAGAAATGAGGATTCAACACCACCAACTCATAGCAACAACTACAGAGTCTTGCCATTATCGTTGGATTTTCTGTGCCCTTTTTTCAAATACGGAAAATCTGCATGCTTCTTTTCTCAAGCTAAACAGATCGCTGAAAAAAAAATCACAGGATTATATTATCTAACCTCTTAAATCTGAGTAATGTACAGATAACTGAAGTCAAATGGAGGTGACTGTCACCCACAAAGGAGTGAAAAAAAATCTTACTCTTCTTATGTATAATGCACAGATATACATACAGTATATACACAGATTTACAGTATATCAGGTGGTATTAAAATTTTGTGGGAGCATGATTAGGAAAAAAAAAATGCCCAAGAAGGCTCCTTGTGAGGAGAGGGCAATCATGAAAAAAGAATAGAGAAACATGATACCAAGCCAGCAGAAAAATACTTTTAAAATTCACATACAAGTTTCATTTACAAGATGAATTTAGGAAGTTCTGTGAAGATTAGTCAATTTATTACTTAGTAGATTTAAATAAGGAAAAAAGATCTAAATACTTGCAAAAGCCTAATACCATCTGTATCATTCACTTACATTGCAACATTATCAAAACATATCCTTGCAGTAAGCGTTCACTTATCTTTTAAGGTGAGAAAAGTGACCTGATTCATAGAATAATAAATTTTAGGAATAAAGATAAATTCCAAGTTTGTATTTTGCAAGTATAGTATCACAAAAAAATGTTGCCGTATGTTGCTCTTCTTTATTTGTTAGCATAAGCTGGAATTACAACTAACCCGAAAAGAAGGTTGTGGGGAAATCACAGAGTGTATACTTGAAGAATTTCAGAGAGAATAATAAGTGCTCCAAGCCATCACCGAATGCCACTCAGCAGGTGAGAAAAAGTACACTATCCAACTCATTACTTTTGTGACCATTAAATCATGAAATCATGAGATTTTCATTTAGAATGCATTTATTTCTGCTTAAAATATAGAAGGAACAAGGTGAATTCCAGCTGTTGGAATCTTTCAAGATAAATAATTTAGAAGATGTTCATTAAAAATATTTTTAAAACCATAAATAATAATAATAATAACAATAAAAACCTACTTTCAGTTTTATTGTCCCTTGACTAATTCATGCATACATAGGATAAGGAACTTTAGTTTTTAAGTACATAATTTTAAAATAAACACTTTTTATTTTAAAAATCTTATTCATTTTCTGTTGTACCGCAATTTAACTGATAAATTATTTGTCAATAGACCAATTTAGCTGTAAATGCTACTTAACGAACATTTCTCTTACCATCTTCTTCAGGAGTTATTAATCTTCTAGTTAATGGATAGCCATCAATAATATATTTATGGGTAAAAACAGAAGACATAAAAAAGGGCTGAACCAAATGCTAGAAGAAAATGCACCATGTATGTTTCTGACTTCATGTCCACAGCAACAGAACTTATTTTTAAAGATAACTTTGCTTCAAAACACTGAAAAGAAGGGAAAATAAACAGGATGCAATTGAAGGTAGCACGCTTTGTCTTATTTGGAATAGAAGAGAAATCCAGAAATGGTCAAGGAGTAATTTGTGATTCATTACAAAATACTCGAGGATAGAAACTCGAGTTTCTATCGAAACTCGAAATCATGAAATCATGACTGCTTCCTCTGTGTGGCTGTCCAGTACCTAGACTTTTGCACTGAGACACTGGGCACGCAGCAATACTTGACTGGCTGGCCAAATGATTTGAAGTTGTCCTGAAATTACCTTGGAACAAGAACACGGCTGGGAATACTTAGGAACATACCGAATACCTAGTGGCTTCCACAAAACGTGCCGATGAAACGCATTTATCCAGTTTCTCCTTGGAACCCATAAACACTGCATTTTAATAGTACTCCTTAGACAGATAAAAGACAGTATTCTCTTCCAGGAATATGGATTATACAGCCCACAGTGATGGCAGTTTCTTGTAAATGCCTGAGAGCCAGACTTACCAGGTATAAGGGTGGCAGTGCCTAAAGAAGAAGGAAAAAAGAATTACAAAAATTAAAAATTAAACAGAACATTGATTCACTAGCAATTTAATAGAAATGTCAATGAACTATACTTGAAAGTTCAAAAGTAGCTCAAATTTCCACAACTAAAAGAAATAATTATAAGCAAATTTATGAAAAACAATGGTACCTTATTAATTTAATCAAGTAACATACATACTAATGCCTGTATCTGTTCAGCTGAGTCAATGTTATAGACGCAAAACATGGTGGAGTCATTGGATACCAAAACAAACTCCGTTTATGTCTGATTATATGACTTGATGGTAAGAAACAAGTTTGAAAAGCTTATACAGCAAATAGTGACTGATCTAATATTACTATCAAGAAGCTACTAGAAATCTAAGTACCTTTCAGCAGACCTTATCAAAACTTAAATTACCAACTCATCTTATCAGTTATCCTTTTCAATGATTATGAGTGAGGGCAAAAACAACTCCACTTCAAGTAAATATATTTCTGATAATAGATAAGGTATACAGTAAACAGAGGTTAATAAATGTACTCCAGGAACCATTTAGAACAGACACTATTACAATGGAGAAAAAGCACATCTTTGGAGCCACCAAATATATGTTTTAACCCCAATTTCCTCCTCATTAACTCTGTTCTGTACATGAATTTTACAGGTTAATCTCTCAACCTCTAACCCCTCATGCATATCGGGAAGCTACAAACATTTATCTGGCCACGTTGTGGTAGGAGCCTGAGTTGACAAATGTTAAGACCATAAGTCGTGTCACCATAGGACATGCTCAAAAAGCAGGGGCTACTTTTTTTTTAATAGAGCTAAAAATAGTATATTGTGGGCGGGCCACAGTGGCTCAGTGGCAGAGTTTTCGCCTGCTGTACGGAGACCCGGGTTCGATTCTGGGAGGCTGACCATGCCAAAAAAAAAAAAAAAGTATTTTGTGCCCTGAAAGAATAAATTAATTGTAATAAGAGAGCAATAGCCTCCCAACTATTGCTTGTATTTTTATCATAACAATGGGCCCATTAGGTTTAGTTTAAATTTGTTAAAATATCTTGTATTTTTTTAAGGAAAGAAATAATTCTGCAAAGTTAGATTTACATGCAAATGAAATTTATTTCTCTTTGCCTTGTCCTATTAAAAAGTGGGTGCTTTCAACTAAAAATTTTAAGCTCAAAGATATCATTAAAGCTAAGAAGTCAATAAAGAAATGGATGCATAACTATTAAAAAGTTAAGATTAATTAAATCTATCGATATAAGTAAACTACAAAACCCATGTTGAATGGAAAAAGTCAAGTTAGATAATGTGATATATAATATACCGTTCATATAAATTATCAAAAATATACAAAACAGTATTAAGTTCTAATTATGGATACATATATGTGGTATAAGAATGAAAATAGAGAGTGGTAGAACACACCCCAAATTCAGGGCAGTGATTGCCTTGGGGGAAAAGAAATGGAAGTGGAAAAATGTACAATGGGGATGATAAAAACATCTGTAATGTTTAAATTCTTAACAATATCTGGGTAATGGCAATATGGACTTCAAGATAACAATTAAAAAATTATTATGAAAATATCGCCATTGTGTATAAAAATACAGTTTTTAAAGAACAAAGCTATTTGATGGCTCTGGAGAATGACCAAAAGCAGATAAGAACTGAGTTCCTCTTTGGAAGAGGGGGAACTAAAAGGGGTGAGATTTGTGTGTATTTGACTTTTTTTCATCTAAGGGAATAAAGGCATGTACAAAGGAAACATCAACAATATTATCTATAATGTTTTTTTGCTCTTAAAATTTATCTGATTATATATGTAGAATGGAATGATCAAAAGAGGAATGTTTGCATTTGCTAAGTGTTTTTTGGTACTTAAAAAAATAAAATAAAATGAAAAAGCTATCTGAGTGATGGCAAAATAGACCTCAACATGCTGTACAAAATACTGAGAAAACAACAATGAGGCCCTTGGAGAGCAATTTAGAGCAGGCAGAAACTGACCAAAGCCAAGACAGGGAGGGACCGCTGGGACTGGTTTGCGTGTTGTCAGCTGAGGGCATTCCCTAGGCCAGGTGGTATAGGAACCAGAGAGGCACATGCTGACTGGCTTGAGAAGTCAGAAGATGGATTTCTGGCCTGACCGAGCATCTGGAAAGTTCTAGGGCAAATCTGAGATGCTGGTAATAATCTACTTCTTGGTATTTGTGGTGTTTACACAAATATTTGTTTTGGATAACTTGTTGTTTATGTTTTATGCAGTTTTCTACATGAGTGTTGACTTCAATTAAAAAGTTCAAACAATTAAAAAATTATCGCCTCAGTCTTGTTGATATCTTCCAGGGAAGAGGAAAGGGAAAAAAGTTAAGTAGCCCCTATTAGAGAACAACGATGTCTATGAAAATGGCTATCCATTAGGCAAGTTGTGAGAAAAGACAATAAGAGGGGCTTCATTCATTTGACAGGTTTTTCTTAAGCCTCTACCATACCTTTACACCACTTTCACAAAAACTGTCATTTAAAGAACCTTGTAATAATATGAACTAATTCAAAGGATCTCTATATTTTTTATTATTTAGGAGACACTGTCAAGATGTGTTGCCAAATTAGCAGCGCTAGGGAATCTGGAGAGACCCTTTAGCCTACTTAGAGGATGGGTCTCAGTCAATAAACCAGATACCCTGGAATAAACCTGTAGGATGGTACATATTTGGTCTTACAGAATTTAATGACTCCCTAAAACTACTATAGAAAACAAAATTTGTCACCAACCCTAATTCAGTATTGTTTTTATAGGGTCATAACCTTTTCCCATATGATTTTCCTGTAAAACGTTACTTTTCTAAAGATTTGCCCTAGCACAACCCAAGTCTACCTTGGAAGAAAGTCAACAACATTAGCCTGAAAAGAACCCTGACTACAATATCTCAGAGAATATTTGAGTTTTGCTATCTTGGTCAAATTCCAAATTTCCATCATAACACATTAGATCTATCATCAGAAAACCTAAAAAGTGTTAACTAACCTGAAGAAAGGGTTCCTCTTCCTTTCGGTATGCTTGTTGTATGTGAAGGTGTGGTTGTTCTGGGAACAGTTAGACTCCGAGTTGCTGTAACATGTGAGGAGAAAATCCTTTGTGTGGTGTGGTGACCCTTCGTCACTGGGACATGAACAGTGGTGGACTTTTGTGTGGCTGGAAGACTATGTGTAGATGAAGCTCTTGGCAGGCTGAATTTTGGGGCTGTTGCTGTGGCCTGGGTAGCAGAAGCATTTGCTTTGACAGGATTCAGGGCTGCTGATGGGGTCTTTGTAGATAAGGTCTTTAATACGGGGGGCTTTTGAGCTGTTGCTGGGGCCTTGGTGGCACTTTCTGTGGTGAGCTTCTGAGGAGCATGTTGGGTCTCTATACCTGAAGCATTTACTAGGGTGGGTTTCTGAGGAGTAGGTGGGGTCTCTATACCTGAAGCATTTACTAGGGTGGGTTTCTGAGGAGTAGGTGGGGTCTCTATACCTGAAGCATTTACTAGGGTGGGTTTCTGAGGAGTAGGTGTGGCCTCTGTAACAGGACCTTTTTCTATGGTGGGTTTCTGAAGAGTAGGTGCGGTTTCTATACCTGAAGCATTTACTAGGGTGGGTTTCTGAGGAGTAGGTGGGGTCTCTATACCTGAAGCATTTACTAGGGTGGGTTTCTGAGGAGTAGGTGTGGCCTCTGTAACAGGACCTTTTTCTATGGTGGGTTTCTGAAGAGTAGGTGCGGTTTCTATACCTGAAGCATTTACTGCGGTGGGTTTCTGAGGAGTTGGGGTTTCTGTAACCGTAGTTTTTTCTGTGGTGGGTTTGTGAGGAGTAGGTGGGTCCTCTGTAACTAGATCATTTACTGTGGTGGGTTTCTGAGGAATAAGTGGGCCCTCTGTACCTGAAGCATTTACTGTGGTGGATTTCTGAGGAGTTGGGGTTTCTGTAATAGGAGCTTTTTCTATGGTGGGTTTCTGGGAACCAGGTGGGGTCTCTGTAACTGGAGCTTTTACTGTGGCGGGTTTCTGAGGAGCAGATGGGGCCTCCGCAATCAGAGCTTTTACTGTGGCAGGTTTCTGAGGAGTAGGCGGACCCTCTGTACCTGAAGCTTTTACTGTGGTGAGTTTCTGAGGAGTTGGGGCTTCTGTAACCGGAGTTTTTACTATGGTGGGTCTCTGAGGAGTAGGTGGGGCCTCTGTAACTAGAACTTTTACTGTGGGCTTCTGAACTGCTGGTGGGAACTTGACAGTTGGAGAACTTTCTGTGGGGGTAAAATATAAAAAATTAGTTAAATATTACTGTTTAGTTAATATTTCTAAGCCTATTGTTTGCCCCGTTGCTCTTCTTTTTCTTTTCCCATATATACCTAAAGATGACTTTTAAGGAAGTCACATTGATAAGTATTATTGTGTATTTCACAAGTAACTGAAATGATATTTTTTGTTTGTTTGCTGTAAATTATACCTACACTATTAGGAAACCATCTTTTTTATATTTCACAAGGAAATGAAACACTACATTATTTTTGCCTTTCTACCAATTATACCTACAGTGATGAAAGCATATTTACACCAAAGTGGTACTGAAGTTCTCAAGCTGTTTCCTGTGAGCCGAAAGGGAATGAAAGTTGGAAGCAGCACTGATCTCAGTCTGTGATGCACTCTGAGCCTCTTCTCTCTATTTTCTCTCTCAAATTGTCTTTCTTTGCTCATACCAAGACCAAAGAACAACAGGATGCAACCATTGATGCAATTCAGCTCATCATAACATGGTGACCTTTTCCAGTGTTTTCAGGACATGCTAGTGAGCATGGGAGTTTATTTTGTTTCACTTGTTTTTTAAAGCAATAAAGCCAATCTGAGTAAAATACTCCCTTTCTTCTTTAATGGGAGCTACCAACTTCATGTACATAAATTTTATTTCCTCTCTGTATTTTAGATCAGAAACAAGGTGAAACTTTAATTATGATTATGTTCTGAGAATCATTAATCTATCAACATTGCAAAGTTGTTGGTTTTCAGTAACTGTTTGAGTCTGGGTTACTTATGCAAACTCCTTTTGATGGCAGTATTGACTAGGGGTACGCCTGTTTTCACTCCTCTGGCCTGGAGCCATTCTCAGGCTGTATGGATAAGCCCTGAAGGAGAGCACTGGCACAGGTCAATAGGCAAAGACTGGGAAAGGTGCTTTATTTTCTTCATCATTGTCTCCTTCTCTGCTACCACTTCCTCCTCCTCCTCCTTTTCTTTGTCAGCTCCTGACATTCAAGGAAACCTCTGTCATGACACTAGCTATATAAAGCTTAAGAAACAGATCCCTCAGAGTCCAAATTCCAGCTATAACACATTAAATAACAAAATGTCCTGGTTTCCACAAAAGATTACAAAACATGCACATAAACAGGAGGTGATAACTCAGGCAAAGAAAAACTCAGATGAAGGAAAGCACAGAATAAGAAAGTATTAGAAATGATCAATGAGGAGGTTCAGACCTGGGAGACTCAAGACAAAGGCTTTCAAAAACTGGAAAGGCTTTTAAAAATTGTCCTAAATATGGTTAAAGAGCTAAAGGAAAACATGGACAAAGAACTAAAGGAAATCAGGAAAATAATAGGTGAACACAAAGAAATTATCAATATAGAAATGGACATTATGAAAGGGAACCAAACAGAGTTGAAAACCACAGTAAGAGATAGTAAACATATCTTAGAGAGGTTCTACAGCAGATTGCAACTGACAGAAGAAGGAATCAGTGAAATCGAAGGCAAGATCATTGAAATTATCCCGCCTATGGAACAAAAAGAGTAAAATGAAGAAAAGTGAACAGAACCTTAGGAACCTGTGGGACACCATCAAACATACCAATATAAAATTGTTGAGAAGGAAGAGAAAATATTCAAGAAAATAATGGCTAAAAACTTCCCAAATTTAACAAAAGATTTAAATACAGGCATCCAAGATGGATAACGAACTCCAAACAGGATAAACCTCAATATACCCACACTATGCCACATTATAATCAAACTGTCAAATGGCAAAGATAAGGAGAGGAATCTGAAAGGTGCAAGAGAGAAGCACTGGATCTCATACAAGGGATCCTCAATAAGATCAACTGCTGATTTCTCATAGGAAACCATGGAGGCAAAAAGGCAGTGGGAAGACATATTTAAAGCACTGAAAACAAAAAATTGCCAACCAGTTATTTCATATCTAGCAAAACTGTCTTTCAAACTTGAGGGAAGAATTAAGATATCCCCATATAGGTAAAAGACAAGGGATACTGTTACCACTCGACCAGCCCTACAAGAAATGCTAAAGGGAGTTCTGTGGGCTGAGAGGAAAGGACACCAGACAATTGACTGAAACCACATGAATAAATAAAACTTTCCAGTAAAGATAATGACACAGATAAGCTTATATACCAGCACTATTGTGTTTTTGATTTGTAACTTCACTTCTTGCTTCCTAAAGGTTCTAAAAGGCAAATGTATAAAATTAATTTTAAATCAATGATTTGGGGCTCATAATATATAAATATGTCATTTGTGACAAGAACTACATAAAGGTGGGGGATGGGAGGTATAGGGACCAGTTTATGTATACTGTTAAAGTTTAATTGGTATCAAAGCAAATGAAATTGTTATGGATTTAGGATGTTACATTTAAGCCATGTGGCAGCCACAATGAATATATCAGAGATTATGCACACTCACAGAGACAGAAAGTAGAGTACAGGCTTCCAGGAATGGGGGGCAGGAGTGATGGGAAGTTAATGCAAAATGAGTGTGGGTTTCTGTTTGGAGTCAAGGGAAAATTATAGTAATGGATGGTGGTGAGGATATTGCAACAGTGTGAATGTGATTAATCCCACTGAATGGTATACTTGGGAAGTGTTGAGATGGAAAGATTTAGGTTGTATATATGTTTCCACAATTAAGAAAAAAGAGGGAAAGTGAAACTAAAGTGACAATGACAATTAAATATATGATACTGGATGGGATCTAAGAATGGAGGAGAAAAGGCTCAAAAAGATATTGGGACATAAGAAAAAATTGGAATAGTGAATATAAGTTTTATATCAATGTTAAGTTTCTTGAACTTGATAATTGCATTTAAGGTGATTACATAAGTGAATATCCTTTTTGGTAAGAAATGTACATGGAAGTATCATGTGTTCAAGGCATATGATGTATGCAAACTGCTCTCAAATGTTCACAAGACAGAAGGATAGAAAAATATGGATAGATAGACAGACAGATAGATAGATAGATAGATAGATAGATAGATAGATGGATGGATGGATGGATGATAGGTGTAGGTAGGTAGGTAGATAGTAGAGATAGAAAGATAGATAAATAGAATGATAGGTGACAAAATGTTAAAATTGGTAAATCTGGGTTTGTCAGTTTAAACTACTGTGTACCCCAGAAAGGCCATGTTCTTTAATCTTGATTTAATATTGTGGGGTGAGATCTTTTTGATTAATTTGTTTCCATGGAGATGTGGCCCACCCATTCAAGGTAGGTCACGTACTGGAGTCCTTTAAGAGGGAACCATTTTGGAAAAAGCATCAGTGCTGACACAAAGTTGTCTGGAGATGCAGCAAGAAAAAGTCCCTGGGGAAGCTGTTTGAAACTAGAAGCCAAAGGACCAGCAGACTAGCCATGTACCTTCCTAGCTAACAGAGCTGTTCCACACCATTGACGTTTCTTGAGTCAAGGTATCTTTCTCTAAATGGCTTAGTTTGAATATTCTTAAGGACTCAGAACTATAAATTTGTAACTTAAATTCCTCTTATAAAAGCCAACCCAGGGTGGTGCAACAGTGGCTCAGTGGTAGAATTCCTGCCTGCTAAGCCTGAAACCCAGGTTTGATTCCCAGAGCCTGCCCATGCAAAAAAAAGAAAAAAAGCCAACCCATTTCTGGCATATTGCCTTTCTGGCAGCATTAGCAAACTAAAACACTGGGTATCTGGGGTGGTGTGGGGGGTATGCTGGAATTCTTCTGTATGGGGTTTGTATTATTTTTGCAACTGCCCCGCAAGTTTGAAATTATTTCAAAATAAAAATCGTTTTTAACATGATGACTATTATTGTGGTAAATGACATTTTTATGTGGGCCTTTTATCTACAGCCCTCATATATAAAAATTTTTCTTTATTTTACCAAGTTCTCATTTTTTTTTTCAAAGGATTTATATATTACCATAGAATTTGAATTTCCTGAAAATTGGTGCTTTTTCAGTTATCTTTTTATTTCTGATATCTAGGCTAATTCCACTGTGGCCAGAAAGTCTGCTCTGAACAACTTTTATCTTCTGAAATGCACTGAGGTTTATACCCCAGTGTATGCTCAATTTTCGTAAATATTCCATATTCACTTGGAAAAAATTTGCCATCTGTCATTGTGAGATTCATTGCTCTTATATGTCAATTTGTTCACGTATAAGTCGTGTTCAGATCTTCTATATTCTTATTGATTTGGGGCTGTTTGGTCCAATAGTATAGAGATAGGTATGCTGAATTCTCCAACCATGACTGTGGTTTTGCCTACTTTCCTTCTGTCCATTTTCAGTATATATATATGACTTATGTTATCAAGTGCACAATATTTCAGATTGTGATATCTTCTTGTTGAATTGACCTCTTTATCCTTATGACTTGTCTTTCCCTAAAATCTACTTTGATGTTAATACAGTTACACCAGCTTCTTTTAGTTACTGTTGGCATGGTATGCTTTTTCATTCTTTACTTTCAACTATTCTGTGTCCTTATATTAAAGTGTTTCTCTCGTAAGGTTAGGTTTTATATTTTTAGTCTAGTCTGCAAATTTTAGTCAAATTATACCTAATGTAATTACTGATAGAGATGGCTTTTTATCTACCACCTTACTGTTTGTTTTCTACTTGGTCCATCTATTTTATGTTCTTTTTTGTTTTTCTTATTCTCTTGCCCTTTTTTGGTTCAAATATTTCTGATTATTCCTTTACTAGCTTGATATTTATAAGTGATTACAATTTATCAGACTATAACTTAATGATGCAAATGATCACTTTTACAACCTTTTCAATGCCAGAACCTTGGAACTTTCAAATTCAATTTACCCCTCTCTGCTTTTTGCTTTATTACTATCATGCATTCGTATTCTACATATAATTCAAAACCCAGAAGATGCTGCATTTATTATTTTATATATTCAGTATCCATTTACCCTTGCAGAGTTCTTCATTTTCTCCTACATTTAATTGTTTCACTTGGAACTATTTTCCATTCTACTTGTAGAATTTCTTTCGGATTTTCATTCAGTGCATGTCTGGTCTGCTGGTGACAAATTTCCTCACCAGGGAATTTTCTTTTCCTGAAAATATATTTTACATTCAATTTTGGGGATATGTTCATTGGGTATATAATCCTAAGGGAGCAGTTATTTTCTTACAGCATTTAAAACATTTATTTCTATTGTCTTTTGGCTCTTTTGTTGAGAAACTGGCAATCAGTTTTACTGTTGCTCCTTTGATGAGTACTTTTATCATTGCTTGGAGTTTCCAAAGTTTTGCTATATGGTAGCTTGAAGTGGCATTTTTTTTTTTTATTCTGCTTAGAGTCTACAGATCTTCTTGAATCTGCTAACAGGCATATTTCATTAGTTTTGGAAGAGTCTCAGTCATCTCTGAGATGTTAGAGCAGTCCAACATGTCTCAAATGACTGTTAAGCTTTTGCCCATTTTTCATATTCCTATTTCTCTTTTTCCTTCAGTTTTGGCATTTTTAATTAACCTGCTTTTCAGTTCTTAATACTGTTTCCTGCTGTGTCCAAATCACTGTTACACCTACCTATTGTGTTAATTTCATATATTACATTTTCCAGTTGTAGAATGTCCATTTTACTTCATTTTTTGAGATTCTAATTCTCATTGAAGTTCTTTATCTATCACTTCCTTTATTGTCTTAACATATTAATCACTTATTTTAAAGTCCTAGTCTTCTAACTCAATTATTTGAATCTTCTTTATAAAGTTTTTTCTACTCTTGATTTGGTGATATTTTCTTGTCACTTTACATGTAATGATTTTTTATGGTATACCAGCCACTGTATATAAAATATCCAAATGATATGATCTTCCAAACAGAGGGCTCCTCTTTCTGATAGGCAGATTGGTTTGAGGTGTTCAAGTCCTCAACTTATCAGGGATTGAGCCGGTTACAGTTTTCGGGAAGGTTCTGTAAGGTTTTGTTCCTGCCTCTGTTCCTTAGGAGCGGCCCTCCTGGGCTTTGGTTGAAAGCCTTGTGGATTTCCTCGGTGGAAAAAGTTCGCAGGAGATCCATGCCTGTCCTTAAGAGGTCCCTCAGTCCAACAATCTAGCCTCCTGCTCCACAAAGCTTTGAGGCCAGCTTGAGAAAAGCCTTTTCCTGATGGGTATTTGTTTCATAAATATCCTAAGGCTCTGAAGGATTTCATTCTGTACTCTGGCTCTGGGTTCAGCTTCCCAGCCTCACATGCAGCCCCAGAAGTCAGCAAAGGGCCCTTGGGAAAAGCTGACTCTGCATTTGAGGACCCCAATTTTCCAGTATGTTATCCTAGCTCTCTATAACTATTAAACGTTTTTCTGGCTTCTTTCTTTCCTGGAAGTGCCCTTTATCTAGGCCACATTGGGTCCTCAGCCCACACCCAGAGTCAGCAAATGCCCCTAAGGAAAAATACAACTGGAACACCTCAGAATAGTTGCCTTTACCTCCCAGGAAGTTCAGTTCAATCCAGTCCTTGTGTCCACAGCTTTATCTTATGCCTTTAAAAACATGGCTTTTGTTATCTACCCAGGTTTTTAAATTGTAATGAGAGCACTGGCCAGCTGTGACCTACTTGAGTACTACCATAGGCTTTAAGTTCTAAATAACTGGTGATTTAATAAAACCGGTGACATTAAATAGGAGTGGATCAAATGGTTAAAGAAACAAACCAACAAAACACTAAACCACTCCTAATTAAATAGATTCAAACAGTCAAACGGGCATTTTCACCACTTATGTTGGCACACCTCCATATGATCATATCCATTATCTTTAAGGGTGCAGAGAAGCAGCATAATGTCTCAGTGCTAATGGGAGAGTAAACAGATATATCGGTCTCTTTGGGAACAATGCTAGTAATGTCTATCAAAAAATTAAATCTATATCCTTTGATATAGCAGTTGCATTGCTAGGGAATTATTGTACAAAATGTGCTTCAACACGTGTAACGGCACATACAAAGATATTTATTATAGAACCATTTGTAACAATAACTTAAAAAAAACTAGAATGAAAAACCTAAATCCCCTCAACATGAGACTAGTCAAATAAATGTTATCATTGTAAATGATACAATTGCAAAAATGCAATTGATGCTATTTTTGTTCATTTTCTAGAAGGAAACACAATAATCCATAAACAAAAATTATTTCTGGGTGCAGGACTAGGGAGAAAGAGGAGATATTTTACTTCTCATTTTATACTCCTCTGTGTTATTTGAGTATTACTTTACTATTTACATGTATTATGTTTATAAAAAGTATTTTCAATGAGTAATTTGCACTAATAGAATTGCATGCACAATTTTAAGACTGTAATCTGCTTGCATCATACTGACATTCACCACTGTTTAAACATTTATTCATACAGTGTAATTTGTAATCTAGCTTCACTGATCTTCTAAATATCTTGTAAAAATAAATTCAAAAAGCAGTTCTAAGAAATCTGAAAGTAAAGCCTGGATTTTAAAAAAAGGGTAAAAAAAGCCTTCTAGATTGAGAGAAAAAGTCTAGAAGGATGAAGAGAGAATGGTCAACGACAGAGAGAAATTCCGGAGACAGAAAATAAGTGTGTAATTCAATTAAACCAGGCAAGGGTTTCTCCCTCAGCTGTCACAACGTGTCTGATCACTATACAGACCCCTCAGTTTAACTTAAGATTCCCCAGTCCTCCCCCACCTCCAATTTAATAAAATTAATCACTTTATATATGCTGTAACAACAAGGATATCTATATTAGCTTCATGAGCATATCATAGTACAAAGCAGTAAATTTAAACTAGTTCATGAAAAATATAAGACATAAGTACATACGTGTGTCATATTATCTTCAACACATGCTTTTATATATTAGCACATGTACTCACACCAGCAGTTCTTCCTTTTTGGGAGTCATAGAGTCAAAAGGAAAATAGTGACCCCAGAAAAATGCAACCTTTTACATTCATTCTTAGGTTGTTCACAGAAACTCTGCAGCTCTTATTTAGGCTTAAGGATAAGAATTCCAAATCTTCAAGAAACAAAAAGCAAAAATATAAATATGAAAATTGGGTACCTTTGCACACTGGTGGCTGGCCACTCCATTCCCCTTGGTCATCCTTTACAACACATTGTATAGAGTTCTTTCCCGTCAGGACGAAGCCTTCAGTACATGTGTATGTTATAGACTGTCCATCTACATAATTGGGCTGTTGCTCTTGAATTTTCCCATTGTCAATTTTTGGTGGGTCTGGACAAAAAATTTCTTAAAAAAATATTCCAACATCTTTTAAATAAATTAAACTGATAAGGTATTTTAACAATAAGTAAGACTAAAATATTTTAAAGATTTTATTTTAAAAAATTAAAGTCTATCAGTTTTCTAAAGTCAGTATTGACTTTAGTCAGTATTTCAAGGATGTTGAAGTATTTCAAGGATGTTGAAATATTTCAAGCCTATTAATGGATAGTATTTCTGGAGCTTTAGATGCAAAGTGTTGTGGAACATGAATGCTAACCTTGAGACCAACTTATAGGAATAATAAAATTGAAAACATATATGCAAAACATAAATGACGGTAAGTATGTGTTTAATATTAAACTGGTACTACAGAAAGTACGGAGTTCAGAGGCCAAAGCAGGGGCAGTCAGAAAATACTTTAGGGAGTTGATGGAACTTGAGTAAACCTAAGGCACACCCTTCTAAGACAGAGCAGGGAAGCAGGCCTCACACTTATCCCAGGGGGAGTGATGCCAAAGGAAAGCAGTTGGGAATTCAAGCAGCATCCTTGGGAAATAAGAATAGATCATTTCGAATAGAACAGAAATCTTAAAGTCTGGATTATATTTTGTCTAGTAAGGTCAACTTTTCTAAGCATGTATTGAATCACAAGGGCCTTTTATTCAAAGTAAAACAAAAGCAGAATTGCTCTAGTTATCTTGTGAATAGAGCACTCTTCTTGGCAGCTACCTTGATAAGGAAAAAAATTAATGGTTCCACAATTGCTAGAACGATGAAATTGTTTTAAGCAGGAAAGCAACGTGAATATATAGGTAAAGGAAATTACAGATTATATCTTACTGAATGCACTTAAGGACCCAGAGAATAATAATAAATTTATAAATTACTCTTGGATCATTGAGGAGAGCAAGGAGCAAGAACAAGCTAATCTGATTTACACTAAGCCAGGGTGTACAGTAGCTGCACACATCACCCTTGGTTCACTTCTGACATTTTCTGTGCATCTGTTTCATACCAGCCATTTTCCTACAAGCAGAAGTGTACAACCAAATAAGACACGGTTCTTTATGTCTTAAAATCTAGTGGGGCAAAAGATTCAAAGAGATCATTTCAATACAAAATTGTGAGGGTTACCATGAAAGTACCCAGTGACATGGAAAGAAAGAGGAAGGACAGTTCCCATCCTGGGGCTGAGACGAGGCATCCTGAAGTTCTATATGACAGCAATCTAACCAAGCAAAGAGAGGAGAGGAAGGACCTTCCAGGCAGAGGCAGCAGCATAAAGACTGGTGTGGGGCCTGAAGGGGAGCATGAGGCAACCTGGAGAACCATGAGCAGTTTGTGCAGTTAGAGCACAAAGAATGAGAGCAACACACGAGTGTGGAGAGGAAGGTAGACCACGACCAGCCTTGCACACTACATCAAGGACTATGAACTTGATGGGAGACGCTAATAAACTTTAAGAAGGAAAAATATGAGTCATATCTGTGTTTCAGGTAGGTCATTCTGGGTAAAGCATGGATGAAACATTAATCAAGTATAAAGAATGGAAGCAGGAAGCCATTTCAATTGGAATCATCCTTGAATTCAAGCCATTGGGACTCCTGCCATTGGCCCTGTACTTTAAAGGGCTCTTGCTGGCTTTGATTTTCTCCATCAAGAAGGGTATCAACTTAGGTGGTCTTGGGCGAGGGACCTCCATTTACACTTTCAGTCTGGGCCCTGAAAATATGAGGGATGGTTCTGATTGCAATAGTCTAGATGAGGGATAATAGACTATTATCAGAGGTTATTACAGGTGAAGGATAAAAAACAAGCTTAAGCATTAGATTAAATGCATAAAGCAAAAATAATTTAGTAATAAGATATGACGGTTAAGACAGAGAGGAGTATGAGATGATAGCTATTGGGTGGCAAGAATTGATTTCAGGCTAGCAGATACCAGCAGCCAACTGAAAGTACTTTTGAATAAGGAAACATTTTGAGAGAAATACCAAAACAGGTCCTTCTGATGGGCTAGTTTTGACAGTGCAGTTCGATTCAAAGATGAGCAAATATCACCTCTCTTTAATGTATAAGTAAGGAAAATTCTTGAATCTTTCTATTGTTCTTTGCTTCTCCAACATGAGATAACACACATGGATATCAATGTAACCTCATGTGTCTATAGGCTAAGGAGGCATCCTTGAGGTGAAGCAGCTAAATGTTTAAGAGTTTACTTTCCACTCAATTGTTTAGATATTTTTGAAACAGAAAAGTAAGTTGTGTGGAAAAGCAAAACTAAAGTCTAAAGGAAGCAGGGCTTTATGGGGATAGTTGAAGATCTTGGAGTTGCTTGGGGCAGTGACTCTGTCCTGTGGGATGCAGAAGTCAGCGTTTGCTGAGTTGGAGAAATGGAGAAGAGAGTTAAAGAGGAAGATATGAACATCAGGATATTTACCAAGGGGGTTACTCCAGATAGGGACTAAAACAATAGTCAAGACACAAGCAAGTATGAAGAAAAAGGGGGTCTACAGTATAAAAGCTCTTCTATATTAGATACCTACTTGGTGTCATGATTTTTGTGAAACTCATGACAGTGGTTGCCTGGGAAAATATTGCCCTCAGACTGGGTGACTGCTTGTCAGACTTTCTGACTCACTGCCTGTGGCAGAAAATGATGTGGTCTGGTTTCTCCCTGCTGCCCATTTTCCCAATTATATTAGAACCATTTACAAGATCCTTTGCTAGAAGGTGGTAATGGAGAGGTAGTAGTGGGTAATCATGATGAATATTTAAAAATAATATTAGTAAGAAAAAAAAGAGTAGTAGTATATATAGAACAGTAGTTGGGTAGGCAATGAGTGAGCTTATTGACAGAAGGGACCTCATTTTATTTCTCTTGACATCAGATGACCTTACAGCCTTCCTACCAAAGAACACCAACGAACAAATGCTTGTTAAATTACACTAAATATATTCTAGTTGCCTGCTCCTAATAACGCCAAAAACTTATATTTAGCATTGAACCTGAAAAGAGTGTTTTCAGAAGTCACTTGGCAGAAGTGTAAGTTAGGTATAGAGAGAGGGAGTATAGAAATAAAGCACACATTTTTAAATGTTGCCAACATTTTACTGCTTTCAATTTTCCCGAGACATATGTCTCAGACATGCACTTGGTTTGATATATATTCATTTATGATATTATTTCTCTCTCCTTGAGAAGTTACGATTCTCAAATGGAGAAATGATATTTCTTCTTTTTACATAACCTTATTTTCTAATGGTACAATTTTTTTATAATCATTGTAATCCTAAAGGAGGTATGCAGACAATGCAGACTCTTAGAAAAACAGATGGGTTTGAAGTCAAGAGATCTGGATTAAATGTCTTTTCTTGCCATTTGTTTTGGAATTTGGGATTTAGTTATAAGTACTCTGATCATAGCATTTTCATCCATGAAGTTATGAAAAAAATTTCATATCTATCTTTTTTTGACATTTAAAAAGAATGGTTAGATAATAAATGACCAAGTACAATAAAACTGTAAGTTTGTTTTTACTCCGCATTCTATGGTTAAGGATATCGAGACTAAGAAAGGCTTGGTGACTTATCTCACAGCTAATACATGAAGGAGCTTCACTACAAAAGGGCTTTAAATTAGCTAAGACACTCACATGTTGAGTGGTAGAGGACTACAAATATATACTGTGGACAATTCTAAACAAGCAGAAAGGAATTTGCCATTGAATATTCAGCCCCACAACCTGAAAGCTTGGATTTTTTAAAACATCTTACGTTTGCATTCTGGCAATGGGTCACTCCAACCAACGTTTTGCTCCACAAGAGAACAGTAACTAATAGCTGCACCAACTAACGTGTACCTAAAGCAATGGGGAAGCGGGGGGAGAAAAAAAAGATCCATTCACACGTGTTTGAAATCCCTCAAATTCTTCTGACTATCATCTTATAATATTGACTATACTATAAGAAGGAGACAAAACAATAGTTAAACAAAAGCTCTGATAGCAGCTTAATAAGACATAACACATTTTTCATTTGCAAGGGACACATGTTGGATAACGTAAAAATTTTAAACAATATAGATGCTTGGATTTTTGTATATTTCTAAGTTTAGAAAGACCAATAGAACCTTCAGAGAATAATAAAGTACTCTTCAGATTCTATAATAATAACCCACACATCTATGTTTAGGTAGAGGAGACAAATGATACTTGTATTTTCATTTTTTAAAAAAGAGGGGGGCGGGCCACAGTGGCTAAGCAGGCAGAATTCTCGCCTGCCATGCTGGAGACCCGGGTTCTATTCCCGGTGCCTGTCCATGCAAAAAAAAAAAGGGGGGGGGGGGACACATACACAGTCAATTAGCCCCACTGGATTTGCAGATATTAAATTAGAAAATGAATGGAAAAATTTCAGGAGTGTCTAAGACATTGGTGACAATCATAAGTGAGTTCCTTTTTCCTATTTAGAGAACTTATCAAAGATCTTAGATAAGAGTGGTATTTTCTCACTAGGGATAAAAATGTTTAGAGCATGACATTATATAACAGATTACATATAAAAAATACGTTAACTCATTATTGAGGTAAACTAAAGATTGGCTGCATGTTTCATGCTTTAAGGATTTAATTTCTTCCGTTATCACAAACATTATCTCTTGTTAAGTTTTTACATTCTCTAACCACGTAAATTTGAAATATATTGAATTGCGTATCACTGAAATTTAAGTTTACAGAATTTGGTGATACATGAAATCTTCCTTTCTTGCCGTCATTTGCTGAATTTGACTATGATGAGCTCATGATAAGGATTTTTGAGGAGAGGGATGGCTCTTTAGGTGCTACCTGCTTGTAAACACTAGTCATGAATCTAAAACCTCTATCTTATATCCCAATTTGTTTTTCCCTTTGTCCAACACAGACTATTTAGTGTGGCAAAACTTACCCTTTGTCACATGAAAAGAATATAGGTGAGCCAAACAATATGTTAGTTGTTATATTGACATGACCATTTTTAAATTCTCCAGGATTAGGACATGATTTTTCTAGAAGAGAGTACAAATAAATTATTTGTTTTCATTAAATTATGAATGAAATTAAATACATGTGTACATACATGTGTATTCATAATCTAAACCACTGATGTTTCTAATCCTTAGACTTCTCTCATCCTACTTTCATTTCGGGATACTTTTTTTTAAAGCCACATGTTATAGTTATTTTATATTTAATTCATTTTGGATAACCTTAAGCTAATTAAATGTGAATTCTGCTAATGAATCAATGATTATCACACACCATTTTGTTTTCTAATTTAAAATAAAACACTAATTGCTCTTTAAAGACTCATTCTAAATAACAATATATACACATAGAATTCCGGCATGAAAAAGGGAGGAAGAAATATTATTTCCCCAGACACCATACAATTGGGAATACTCTTTAAAATTATACTCACTTTTACAAAATTCAGCAGGTTTGGACCATGTTAAACTTGGAAGGCAAGTTAGTTTTCCCGACAGAGAATGGTTTCTTTTGTACCCGGAATGGCACTCATATTCCACAGTGGAACCCACCGGGAAATAATTCTGTCTGCTATAAGGCTTTTGGAGGGATGCAAAATATAGCCTGGGTGGAAATTCACAGCTACCTAAAAGTCGTAACAAGAGCAGCAACAGTAAAAGGATTATTAAATAATTATCCGGAATTATCTGGTCCTTAAATCAATCTTCTTTCTGTACTTCCTTGTATATATTTGGCATTTAACTTTATTATTACATATGGAGTTTACAGCATATCAAAAAACCTACGAAGTAAATTATATACATATAGATGTAACTATCTCCACTTTTCAGATAATACAGTTCATTTAGTCACCTAGGCTAGTTCTGGAAGTCAATAAATGTTAGTTCCCTTACCCTCCTTAAAGAGCTATACAGCACCATGTGGTATAGGGAGAGCTCAGAACCAATATTTTCAGATCCCAAGCTAATAATGTCCTAGACAAAAATAGTAATAATTATAATAGTTAATGATTACTGAAAAACTTCTAAATGTCTTACAAGCATCAGCTCATTTAATCCCCAAAACAACTTTTTGAGGACAAGGATCAGATGCCCCAAAAGAGAACCTAAAAATATTTGCAAACTGTAAGAAGCTGGACAAGTGTGAATTTAGTGAGAGGGGCATGGGATTTGTGGTCAGCAGACCTGAGTCTGAACCCCACATAGGAGCTGCTGACCTTGGGAAAGTTATTTAACTTCTGGGGTCCTGCTTCTACAACTGTAAAATGCAGCAAGAGTTCCTGCTTGCCTCATAGGGGTGTGGGAGGGATTAAAAGATATAATACATGTGGACGAATCATAAACTCAAACTCTCCATATGCGCAAAGGCTTGTGTACTTCATCCTACTGCCTTCAATCATGGACAGATGAAAATAAAAAGTCAAAGAGTATTTCACACCTGATTTCAAAAAGTATTTGTGGCAGTTTCTATATTCACTGTATCTTCTATTGATTTCAAGTTGTTCAAAGGCAGAAACCAGTGTTATCATTATTTTTACTTGCATATCTCAACGCTAATACAGGGCTATGCATACAATAATAGGTTTGGGGTAAATATGGAGAGCTTTTTAAAATGCCACCACAGAACTGTATTTAGAAAATCCTACTTTGCAAAATGAAGCTAAGAAAACAGATCACCTGTGTTAATGCATCTCAAGGTAATTGCCAAAAATATTCATATAATTTACTCCCTGAGCAATACCTATTGTTTATTTTCTCTATTAGTCTGTTCAGGAGGTATAAGAGAAAAGCTCTTAATGAAGAAGCAGGACCTACTCAGGGAAGTAATGCCTTCAATTAGCTGGAGTGTGAAGTGCCAACACGGTGTACCCTGGGATTTAATAGTACCAGAAAACTATCAATTACCAGTCACTCTGAAGAGATATAAAAATAATTTTAACAAGACACATTCCATCCCCATAACATGTCTGAAAAGACATAAAGAACTTACGGTTACAAAATTCTGTAATCTCGGACCATTTATCACTCTTAAGGCAGAACACTGTATCTGGCTTCCCAGGAACTTTTACAAAGCCTTTGTTGCATTCGTATGTTACCGAGCTGTCTGTAGGAAAACTAGTACGCCCTTCCAAAGCTGGCTCAGCATTAGGTAAATCTGGAGGATGGCTGCAGTCACCTAGGGAGGAAGAAGCAGGATTGAATTAAACACTGCTTTTCAATTCATAGAAACATTCCTTTCCAAAGATGAACAAGCAAGGTTACAAAGGTTTTTGATGCCCATATAACATTTCCATCCAGGGCTAAACAGACATACCAGGAACTTACTAGCAACCGTAACTTGTCCATTAATTCAAGGCTAAAATAAATCGAGAGCAAATAACGCCCTCCTCCCCGTCATTATTTTCTCAATCTACTGTCCACGTAGATACTGTTGCTGAGCATCCGGTAAGACAGACGCGTTGGTAGCGTGATAACCACGAGAAGACTCGCAGGGTTGTAGCACCGCGTGCTGCCCACGGCTGGGCTCTGTGTAGACGTGAAAGTGGTCAACTGTTTGGCTTCCCACCCTTAGAAAGGAGACCATGTGGGGGTTGAGAATTCACGCTCTTGGAGCCCTCCCTTTCAGCTTTCCCACATTTGGCTGCTCCGCAAATTCAACCTTGGCTTCCCCAGCCCTTCACGCCTCACCCCAGAGCCGTGCCAGCTGGGGTCCAACCCAAGATCCCCAAATTCTGGTTAGCAGCGGCGATCCACTTCCTTGTCCCCAGGGATGCGGTCAGCAGGAGCTGAGCTTTAAAGGTAGAGGATTACCGGAACAATGACCGGTGCCCACAATCCACATCAGCCCAGGGGTCCGAGCCTTTCCGTTGTCACAGAGACGGACCCAGCTCCTCCCACACAGCCTAAGGGTTCAATCAATCTGGCTGGGCCCCGGGGCTCCCTACTCACCCCGCACGGCGGGCGGGCACAGCAGCAGCACAGTCAGCCCCCCGAGGAGACCCAGCAGCGCAGGGGCGCTCCGCCACGCCGGACTCATAGCACGCGGGCCCGGGGGCCCGGGGCCGGGGCTCCGCGGCATCACCCGCGAGATGAAACCGACTGGAGCAAGGACCTGGAAGTAGCAGTAGCGCCCGGGAGTTTTGCAACTCGAGTTAAATTAGCGCCTCGGGCGGTACCAGGGCTCTGAGTCACCAAAAGGGTGGGGCGAGGAGACGCGGGTGGAGAGGCGGTTTGCACAGAGCAGGTGCTGGGCGGGCCGAGGGCGGGAGCTCTCTTGTCAGCGGCCGCTGGGGGCCCTAGGCTTGAGTAGAGGAGGCCCAGGAGAAAAAGGGGGCTCTCCGGCGCGGGACAGTAAGGCTTATTTCCCATCCCCTGCCCCCGCCTCTAGGGTGGGGCCTGGGGTGAGCTGCCATCTGGAAACGTAAATATCTGCTTTCTCAGTGAACAAACAAAACAAAACAAAACCAAAAAAAACGGGGAACAGGGTAAAGGAGAGTGGTTCTAGTGGCTCAGCCTTGGTTCCCCTGGAATCTGAACTAGCTTAAGTGAACCTTAAACGCGCTTGAGTGCTGCAAAGTAGAGCGGTAGGTGCGGTGAAATGCAGAGGTAGCCCGTCAAGAGAAAGAGCAGAGAAACAGTGCAGTGGTTTAAGTGCTAACAGGAGGACTGGGGAAAAATGATGCAGTTTATTGTCCTCCTAGGACATTCCACAGTCTGAAAACAGCACATGTAAAATGACTCAAGAAAGCAGGGAGTGAACATTGTTCATACAATGTTTGGGTGGGAATCATTTTCTTCCGAGTTTTCCTTATTTCATGGGACACCTAAGGCATCCCGCTCTGAGACTATTCTAGGGTGTCTGCAAGAGAAATTCACCACCACTTGTGTCTGTGGGATGTGTGTGGGGGTGGGGGAGAGTGGGGGGGGGCGATGACAAAACAAAAGCAGGCACCAAAAAGTAGAGACTGTTACAAATTCTTAAGGATATGCCCATGGCTTGCAAGGCTGGCTGCAGGTTAAAGTCCGATAGGGAGATTTTAGAAATCGAGATGCCCAAACTGTACCCCAGAATCTATGGGGGTAGGACTGGGCATCAGAATTATTTAAGACTTTCCAGGTAATTCCACTGCACAACCTGGTTTGATTGGTGGATCTCCATGTGTTGGGTCAGAGTAAACATCCACTCAGGCCAGCACTTCCCCATAAAAAATACTAAAGGGCATTGCTCATCGTCGTGGGCAGTGACCCTAAGAATATGTTTCCCTTGATAATTTATCTGGGTCTGGATAGCAGAGTCCTAGCTTAGATTTCCTTTTCCCTTAGGCACCTTTCCCTGGTCAAGTGAAATCCCTGACTTGAAATTATGCCTGGCCCCGCTTCCCAGCTGGGGTTAGCTGCCACATCTGATCATAATTTCTTTCCTGAATGCTTTCTGATGACTTTTTGTTGGTTTGTAAGAGCTTTATGAAGAGGAAAGGAATAAAAACAGTTTCAACAATAGTGTTTTCTCTAACTGAACCAGAAACTTGGATCACCCAATAGAGGACCCAGTCCTGTTGGGATTTCAGGAAAGGGTATCCTAAAGGCTTTCACTGAAACTTAACAGTATTTAAAAATTCTCGAGTTGAAAATTTGAAGGGAGTTTTAAACTCATCTAGTGCAACCTTCCTATTTGGTATTAATATATCTTACTTATACCCTCATATTTGATAGAAAGCCAGAGCAGTATTCTCACAGCAGTACCACTTCTTCACTTTTTTCCCTTAAGAACCCTCCCATGACCTTAATCACCGCACCCTTCTCCCAGGCCATTGTAGATAAGTGGTCTTCATTCCTGCCCAGGCATAGAATTGGCTAGGCAAGAGCTGAAAGTGGAGACCAGTTAGGGATCTGTCAGAAGACTTAAGTGTGAGGCCTGTTAGGGCTCTATAAAAAACAATGAGCTTTGCAAAGTGTCAAAAAAATTTATCTCTGTCACCCAGCTTAGCTACACCGAATGTACTAAGTATTCACATTACTTAGTTCTTAGAAATATTTTTTTTAAGGGAACTATGACGAGAAATAACTGGGTGGATATTAAGTAATATTTATGACCACCCAAATAATTTCAACATTCTGAAGGGAAAGGAAAAATAAAGAAATCCCCTATGCATTTGCTCAACTTAGAAAAGTGATCTATGATAAAGCCGAAGCATCACTAAGAAGAACCAAAGTAAGCAAATTTCTAGCTTGTTCAAGAACACTTTAAATAATAGACTCAATTTGTTGTGTTCCAATAACTTGAGATGGATTACATGATTTAACCAATCCAACCTCATGAAGTGGTGATAACCCACATTTTGCAGATAATGTAAACAGCCTCAGAGACTAAGTAGTTTACCAATTCCATGCAACTAATCTGACCAGGTCAGAATCTAAACCTAGTTTGTCTAATTCCAAATTTACACTTCTCCTTCTCTACCACCTTACATTTAAAAAAAATTAGAATCAGTCAGCAAATACTTCCATGTGGCGGACACTGAACAAGGTATTTGGGGAGGTGGTTGGAGAATACAGCCATTTCAGTATGAGCACTAGTCTTGAGTCTTGACTCTAGCCATGTGTTCTCTTGACAAGTTACCCTACCTCCTATGGTCTCTTTTCTCCATTGATTTTAAAAAGGTTTGGAGCTAAGATAGTGTCTATAGAGCTTTCCAATTTCATGACAAGTTCATGTAATTAGAAGGAAAAAAAAAACCAAGAAGAAAATAGAACTAGATGTCTGAGTTTGGCAGAGGAAAAGAACACACTGTCTCACCTTGTCCAGGGAACCATACAATGACTAAATCAAAGGCTATTGAATGAATTAGGGGGTATTTAATACTCAGAAGCATACTAGAAATGGCAATACTTGTGTTCAAGAATCCATCACCCAGGAGGGAGAACTTGTGAGATAAATGCTAGTAGAATACCACCATCCAAGTAGTGTGAAGATTCAGAAAAGAGCGAGAGGGCTATGGCAATTGGGCAATTGGGGTGGGGAAGGCTCTTGGCTGAGCGATTCAGCTAAATATGACAAATGTGCATCCATGCCATAAGGGGAAAAAAAGAGAGGAAGGAATGGTATGAGCAAAGGTTTGGGGTTAGAAAACGGTCAGTCTAGGCCAAGAATAGTTAATAGTTTAGTTTAAAGAAAGCAGAAGGGACTGAATTGGAGTGACAGAAGAAGAGGCTGAGAGAAATAGTCTGTAAGGAGATTTGAGAGGGCCTTAAACATATGGCCTCTGCATTTTAGACTTTTGGGAAGCATTGACTGACTGCCAAAGATTTTAAGCAGGAAAGCACAGAATAAATAGGGAAGTTGTATATAAAATTCTGGGAAGGGAGCAACTCTGAAAGCAAAGATCCAATTTAGCTAGCGTATACAATACTCCAGGTGTATAAGATTGGGTAACAAAATGTCTTCAATATTTTATTTTAAAATAAATAAATCTATATTAAGGAAACAGTCCTGTTACCCTAAAAACACACATGCATACACACACAATTATAATAGCCACTTGGCATTCCATTCCTGCCTTGACCAAAGTTTCAAGGAAGAACGCACAGAATTTGGTGACTGATTAGATAAAGAATAAGAAAAAAAAAGTGTTTAAGATGACTCAGAGGTTTTAGAAGCTGTGAAGCTAGTGGCCCTACTTAAAAGAATTGCACATTTTAAAGTCAGAAGGTAGTTAGGGAGGAAAGAACACATTTGGCTTTGTCCTTGTTGAATTAAAAATGCCTCCGCAGGGAGTCTGATATGTACAGCATGTGATTGAAACACAGCGAAGACAGAAACTAGTGCATAGGGTGGAGAGATGGCTGGAGCTGGGTAACCAAGAGAGAGAGTAAACACAAACTCATGAGGCCCAAGGAGGGAACCTGGGGGAAGTTTACATTAGGAAAGTACAGACAGTAAAGAGGAAGGAGAGGGTGGTGGGGACAGAAGACAGTGCAATTTCCTGAATGCCAAGGGATGACAAAACTAAGACATAAATATTGTCACCCTCATTGCAGGGTGACAAACTCAAACTATCTACCAGGCACTGGTAGATGCAGATTGCAGGTGAGGCGACTGAGGTTTAGGGAAGTTAAGTAACTTGCCCCATATCACATGACTTGCAAGGACTAGAACTGTCTTTTAGGATCTTAATCTCTGTTATACTGGTCAGGCATCAGCTCCTCCAGGAAATCTTCCTGCTCTCAGCATTGTACCCAGAACCCTCCTCTGTGCTACCCTAGTACTCCATGTGTCTATCAGCTCTTCAAGTCTAAGGAACCAGTCTATTTCATATTTGCATTTGTGATTCTGCCTAGAATTATTCCCAAATTATCTTAAAAGGCCAAGGAAAAACAAAAACTTTATACTGAAACATTTTTTTGTCATGCAGCTGCAAATGTGGACAGCTCTACTTTGCAGTACAAGTGAAGTAAGTACATTTTCTTAAAAAATAAAGTAAATAGGGAGTGCAAGGGTAGTTCAGTGGTAGAATTCACGCCAGCCATGCAGGAAAGCCAGGTTCGATTCCCGGTCCATGCACTTCCCCCCCAAAAACAAACAAACAAACAAAAACTCAACAAATGGTACTGCAACAACGGGAGACGCACATGGAAAAATAATGAAATGTGACCCCATCATAGAGCATACAAATGAAAAATAAAATAAAATAAAGCAAACAAATAGTGGAACCCTATTTCTTATAAAAGAGTTTTATTCTTCAGGAATTCATTAATTAGGATAAGAGGGAACTGCAGCAGACATACCCTTTTTTTTCACTAGGATTGAGCAGTATCTAGTAAAAGTGGTTTAATGCCAGGCAAAATTTCCATTTGAGGAGATGGCATTCTGCTCTGCATCTGGATTCCTGTGTAAGAGAGCAGCCCAGCAGCCAAATGAGGTGCAGTGTCTGACTGCTATGAGCAAATGTTCTTTGCTGAGTCCAATTTTTCTGAGAAAGCAGTGAATTTTTGTTGAGGAAGTCAAGGTAAAGGCAGGTGCTTTCAGAAAATGTATGTGCGAGGTGTGTGTGTGTGAGTGTATGTGTGTGCACACGTGTGATATGATAGCACAGCACAAGGACTGAGAGGGCAGATTTGAGAGTCAGATGGACTCAGGCTTAAATCCTGGCCCCACTGTTCTCTTGTTGTCTGTGAGCCCCAGAACTCAATTGCTCTGTGCCACTGATTCCTCCACAATAAAACAGGTGTGATAGTATTACATCGTAAGGTATTTTTTCTTGGTATGCTGTATGGTGGAGGTCACATTTCATTCTTTTTCCAGGTGGCTATCTCATTATTGTAGCACCATTTGTTGGATCTTTTTTTTTTTGGGGGGGGGCGGGGGGCTGTTGGGAGGGAAGTGCATGGGCTGGGAATGGGACCCCAGTCTCCTGCATGGCAGGCGAGAATTCTACCACTGAACTATCATTGCATTCCCTCTGTAAGGTTTTTAGGAAGACTAAATGAGATAATGTGTTTTATTTTCCTAAACTGCTCAAGCAAATACTGTGCGATGGGTTGGCTTAAATATTGGGAATTTATTAGCTTATTGTTTTGAGGCTAAAAGAAAGTTCTAATAAAATAAAGCCATCATCAAGGTGATGCTTTCTCCCCAAAGTCTGTGCATGCTGGGTCTGGCTGCCAGTGATCCTTGGCCCTTTGTCACGTGGCATTTCCCAGTCTTTCCCTTCTTTTTCTAGGTTCAGTTGACTTCAGCTGCTTGCTACTTCCTTTATGGCTTTCTCTCTCTCTCTCTTCTGTCTGAATTCATTCTTCTTATAAAGGACTCCAGTAACAGGATTAAGACCCATCCTGATTGGACTGGACTACACATACCTTAACTGGAGTAACCTCATCAAAAGGTCCTATTTACAACGGGTTCACATCCATTGTAAAGAACCTATTTTTCTGGGGTACACACAGCTTCAAACCAGCACATAATGTGAAGTATTTGATATGTTGCCTAGCCTGTAACAAATACTCAATAAATATTAGCAATAATGAATGTCAAAGACTGACACAAATGGACATTTCATAAACCAAGATTTGCCCGCTTTTCATGTAATGTATAAAAGGGACATGTCGTGACATGCGATCTGAAAAATCTATAACAGAAATATACAATTTTCAATGAAGATGCTATGAATGTTGAGATCATCAAGTTATCCTCCCTCCACCCAACAGATTTTTATGTCCTTTGACAAAGATTAGGCCATTTACAAAGATTCAGATGTTAACTATTGGCCTCTTTCCTACCTCCACTGTAGTCCCATCTGTAACTTGTTTGTCTTGATTTCTGATCTTCAATTTAAGAAACAGGCTTACAATCTGAGTCCATTAGAATTGCATAATAGTGAGGAGAGAAGACAAAAAATTGACACTTAGGAGCACCTGCTACATGCTACTACGAGAGTTTAAGACATGACTTCATTTAATCATCACCATGTTCACATGATGAAACAGAGGGTTTGAAAGGGAAAATTAGTGGGCCAAAGCATACAGATGGCAAAGCCAATATTTGAATCCAGGTCTGGGAAGCTATACAATTACACTCCTTCTACTACAAGTGTTACCTTATATTTGCCGGTGCATAATTAAAGCTAAAATGTATCCTTTGTAATTCTCAGAAGTGTTCATCGATTGGTAAATATTTTCCTACCAGCTTTCTTTTAGTTGTCAAATACAAAGCATTTACCTAAATGATGATCATTTTCCTAGGGTAAATTGCACTTTCTCATAAAGTCAAGTGATCTGCTCTGAGGATAATCTTTACCTCAAGCAATCATTGCAGTCGGTTATTGTTGAAAATCTCACTCTTTCCTCAAGGTCCCCATCTAATACCAACTCCTCTAAGACTTTGTGATGTCCCTTCTAGGGGTGTAAGGTGAATTATACACCCCTAGAAAAAAAACTGTAACACTGTGCAGGTGTGCATCCACTGTCAATCAGACCTTTTGAAGGTATTATTTTTAGTTAAGATGTGGCCAACTGAATCAGAACGGGCCTTAATCCTATTAATGAATGCCTTACAAAGAGAAAGCTGTGGGGAAGAGCCAGAAGCAGAAGTAAGTGGGAACCCAGAAGAGAAAGAAAAGGACATCTCTAAGGGACTGGAAAGCCAAGGAATCCAAGGAATGCCAGCCAGCCAGAACACTACCAACTCTGAAAGGAAGCAAACCTTCCAGCCTCTGAAACTGTGAGACAATAAATTCCCATTTAAGCCAAACCAGTGTGTGGTATTTCTCATAACAAAAGGAACCTAAGACATTGCTTTCCTTCCTATGTGTCAATTCCTGTGTTTCCAAAGCACTTGGCATCTCCTGACAGGCACTTGGTCCATTCTGCCATGCGTGGGTCAAACAAAGAATTAAGTCCACATCTCAGGGGGATTTGAACATATTGAGGGCAAGTATAATGCCTAATTTATCTTTGCATCTTTCACTTCCTAGTACAATGCCATGCACATAGCAGCTTTGAATAAATGCTTTGCTAAGTTGCATTTACCAGCTTATTTTCTTTACAGACGTGGGATTCATTGACTTATTTTATAAATACTACAGACAGGTTAAGTAAGGATGAGGTTGAGAATGTTGTTTCAGCCTTTGATCATTTCTCTTTTTCTTAATTCATAGTCTAGGAAAGCCTTCCCTGATCCTGACATAAGGTTAAAACTTCAATAGGTAGAAAATGAAGGAAAGGATTTTCCAGCATAAAAGAGACAATATTAAGTTTTCCTGGGAAATATATGGAAGCGAGTTTATTTTCCTATTTACCACCTTTCTCTCTACTCCAAACTTGCTTTAGCTCAAAGAATGGTACCAGTATCCCTCCAGACTTCCATGCCTCCCCATATTTCATTTGCATTACTTGAAGACATTTTACTTAAAAAGATAAAGGAGAATGGCCAAAATAAGCACAAGAAAAAATGTTCAACATCATTATTCACCAGGGTAATGGAAACCAAAAGCATAAAAGATACAATTACGCACCCAGTAGACTGTCTAAAATTTTAAAAAATGAACAAAATTTAGATATTGGGAAGGATGTGGAAAAGTTGGAACTGTCATACATCACTGGTAAGAGTATAGACTGGTACAACCACTTTGGATAGCATTTTTCTTATAAAAGAAAAGATGATATGATCCAACCATTCAACTTCTAGGTATTGGCCCAATGGGGGAAAAAAACCTACCCATGACAAGACTAAAATATGAATGCTCACAGCGGCCTTATTCATAATAGCCACAAGCTGGAAGCAATCCAAATGTCCATCAACAACTGAATGGGCAAACAAATCGCAGTATTTCCAGACAGTGGAATACTACTCAGCACTAAAAATGAACAAATGAATGATGCACCCATCAACACAGATGAAGCTCAAAAACATGCTGAGCAAAGGAAACAAGACACAAAAGAGTAATACTATATAACCCCATTTATGTAAGTTCTAGAACATGAAAAATTAATTTATGGTGCTAGAAATCAAATTAGCAGCTGTCTGGAGTGGAGAATGCAAGAGGATGGGGGAATTGACTACCCAAAGGGCAAAAGGAAACTTCTTGGGGCAATGAAAATATTCAATATATTTACTAGGGTATGGTTTGAAGTGTGGTTACATGGTATATACATTTGTCAGAACTCATCAAACTGAACATTTCAAATGTTTCTACTTATGTAAAATATATCTCAATAAAGTTGATTAAAAATAATCAAATGGAATCAAAGTTGTCAGTTGTGGAGTTGGTGGGCTTTGACAACAGAATCAAAAGTGGTCATTATGTCAAGGATAGCACAAGCAAATACACCTTTCCTCATCCTCTAGCCCCTAATTTTGCTGGATTAGTTTTAAGTCTTATACTTTTATATAAAATAATCCTGAGTTTATAAGGAGCAACATTAGTGTTCTTTGCTAACTTCCTAAACACTGCATTGTTATGCAAATGAGAAAATAGATAAAACAAAACCCAAAACTGTTATAAGCATGTTGCATCAAACAGTGAATTTAGATAACATCACCTAAGTTTGGTTACTATATTCTGAGAAGCACAGTTTCAGATCAGAGAGTTCGCCAATTACCAAAATATCCATGAGAACTTCTAATATAATTTACCACCAAATATGAACAAAGGAGTATCCATCATCAACGCAGTTTTGACCCCAGCCTGCTCTGACTGCTTCATCTGAAGAAACTGTGAAACTAGTTGGACTGACTTTCCTCTAAACAACCCCCCACCCCTAATCCTGGCTCAGTCAGTCATACCCTAAACCTTGCTTCAGGACAGTGTAGAGGACAGAAGTAAAGACATCAACAATTTACATGTGTGTAGGACATTATGTCACTGGGATGTTTTCCACTGATACCTCATTTAATCCTCAGATCCACTCTGTGAGGTAGGCACATCTCCTTTTTATGGCTACGTGAGCTGCAAGTCAGACATTTGGTAACGATCAGGGTGAAACTTAAACCCAAATCAGCTGCCTGCCAATTTTGTACTTGGTCTGTTAGATCAACCACATCTCAAATAAACTGTGAAATAAAAAGCAGACCCCTGCAGGTTCCATGCTTTAAAGGGTGCTGTGTATTTAGTCTGCTCATTCAACACTAGAAATTTCAATGAAAGTGTCATTTGAGGCTAACTGGCTCAGCAATCTCTTTAATAATGTCTGCTGATTCCAATAATTCACAGTTCAGAATGAACCATAACCATTTACCAGTTACTTTTAAATGTAAATATATGTCAATACATTTAAATGCAATATCGAAATACACAAATATAGATGCAACTACAGTGTAATTTGATGTTAGTTACCCAATTCAGGTTGTATCCCCTACACTGTGTTTCCTACATGGTGATTGCTTCCCCTGTACCTTAGCAGTTGTTCTTCAGGGGCGGTAGTGGTGATTAAAATCTGCTGGTCATTTTGTGGACTCATTAAGGTTTTGCGGTTTAACTATTTCATCCCTGCTTAAAAAGAAGTTGTGATTAAACTGGTTACTTCTTTCGTTCTCCTTTTTTTTTCTTAAATATTTTTATTTAGCCTAAGTAGGTACACCACAATACAGAAAACATATTTTAAGCAAAAAAGATGTTCCACATATGGGTGAAAATTTAGAATTTGCTGTATGCACAGACATGTATTGTCTGACTATGTGGAAAGTTTAAATACCTTTTAGTCCATACACCTATTAAAAGTTCTGTATACAAAGAGATATGTAATGAATGATAAAAAGTTTTGTTAAAATGTTAATTAGTCAAGTAACATATAAATTCTATGTTCGATATACTATATAGAATTTTAACTGTGTATTGAAATGGAGACAATGTTATACCTAAAAAGCTTGAAAAAATAAGCCAAGATGTTAACTAAGGCCCTATCAGGGAGGTAAACTTACTGATTTCTTTCTTCTTTCTATTTCTATTTATTTTCCATATTGAATATGTATTACTATTATATCTATAAAACTTTACTTTCACTTAAAAGAAATCCTATTATCTGATTCAGGATTATAATAGCAAAGTATTTGATTATTCTGAGTTAACTTGTTTGAACCTAGAAACATGAACTTACTTTAAACAAGCAGATACTCAAACTTCTTGCAGTTGAATTCCATCTTAATTATATATCTGTCCCATCCTTTCTAGTTTGAAAACCTTTCTCTTGGTAGAAAAGATATAACCAAATTGTATGTATACAGGTTTGATTGGTCAATATTCTTTGTTATGTTTACTGCATTTTCTCCACATAGTAGTTACTGCTCTTACTTATTCTTTCATTGGATGTGTGATTCTCTTTTGTAATAGTCTCTACAAAGCAGGGTTGCACTTCTTGCCAATCCTAAAGAACACCTAGGGCTTTATATAAGATTCTACACAGGTTCCGTGCACTAGGGGTAACTTTCCAGAAACCTACAACCTCCAGATGGGTCCCTGGACCAGGTAAGTCCAGAAATGTAGCAAGGTCAGCCTCTCCAGCACATCAGCTAGTCTCATCCCTCTATCTCATGTTATTGATGGCCCCTTCCAACATGGAAAAGTTAGAATGGGCATAGCCCAAATACCCTTAAAGAGTGGGAGAAAGATGGTGATGGTGGAGTTATACAGAGAAGGGAGACTTAAATAAATATGACTCCTGAATCATTATATTGATATTTCTTTCAGTCTCCAGCGTTTTGGAGTGGTTTTTACTTCTGGCCACTCCAGTTTACACTGGTGAAACTGTAACCCATACCAAACTCTGAAATCTGTTTTACAATGAATTGTTGCAATGTACTTTGAGACTTTTTGCATTTTTGTATATATATTATTTTTCACAAAAAAGGAAAAAACAAATAAAAGAAAAGCTGGTGGTAATGGTAGTATAACATTGTACATGTAATCAATATCACTGAATTATACACCTATAAATTGTTAAAATGGCAAATTTTATATTTTCTATATGTTATCCACAATAAAAAATATTTAGAAAAACAAAATCAGGGTTACAAACTCAAATTATCTACCAGACACTGGTAGATGCAGATGCCCCTAGAATGTGGGTGGGGAATTTTGTCTGTTTGCTCACTGTTCTATTTTGTGGATCTAGAAGAATACCTTGTTCAGAGTTGGAGTTAAAATGTACTTGTTAAATGAATGAATAATAAATAAATGAGGAGAGGAGCCTAGATGAAACACCAGGAATGTACATGCCCATCTGGGCTGGGCAAGCTGCTCTCAGATCCAGTGAGGACAGACAGGCCTAGTGTTACCAAATTTACCTATTTCTCAAGAAAAGCTGAAGATCCATGTTCATATGAATTCCCCCGATTGTTAAATATTATTAGCTAATAATTTTTTAGAACACTTTGTGGTTCAAATAAGACATACCTGCAGTGTGGATTAAGCCCATACCATAAATTTGTAAGAATATAATCTGAGATCATCAGAGAACTTCCTCCGCAGTATTGGTCTCTCCCTCTTCTTTTTCCTTATCCAGAAAATTCTTTGCATTGCTGTTAGAAAATAAAAGAGATTTTTTTCTGAATAACTGATATTCTTTTTCAGCTCCTTAATTTTTTTGAGTGTCTATCTTGTCTCAATTTTAAACCACCAATTCTTAAACTTGACTGTGCATTGGAATCACCAACAAAGTTTTAAAACAACTGATACCTGAGTACCACCTCCAGAGATTCTGATTTAATTGGTCTGGATGCAGCCTGGGTATGGTGATTTTTTTTAAAGTTCCCTGGGGGATTATAATCTGCAACTAATTTCAGAATCACTGTCTTAAACTTCTTGATCAGGGAAATAGTATTACCTAGTATAGAGTAGTTTCTCAATAAATATTTGTAATGAAAAAGGACGATCAAATATTCTTGTTAGGCTGATTTATTGTCTTTATCCCACTTGATAACTTTTTGAAGTTCCTCAGTTCTGCTAGAAAATAGAACCACCTTTACTCACCCAAGTCCAGTTTTAGAGTCTGTTAAAGATTTAGAAGGAGAGCACATATTCACCTTTAAAGCATGCTGTTTTCTAGCTGGAAGGTGGAGATAAGAATAGTATGAGCTGAGATAAAAGTGTTTTTCCTCCACTACTTCACCATTTACTGATCCTCTTCTAGTAATCCTAGGAGCATGCAGTCATCTGAAAGTCTCCTCATAGTATCTGTATTAGCCTGGGTTCTGCAGAGAAACAGAGCAAACAGAGATATCTGTAAATGGAAGATTTATAAAAGTGTCTCATGCAGCTGTGGGAATGAAAGAGTCCCAAACCTGCAGGGTGAGCTGCGAGGCTGGAAACTCTGATGAAGGGTCTCGAGAAACTCCACAAGAGAGGTTCGCTGGCTGAAGAAGCAGTGAAAAGTCTCTGTCTTGCCTTAAAAGTCTTCAACCAATTTGTTCAAATCCAGCTGATTGGATTATTTTGTCTGGGGAAACGTGCTATTAGTTAATGGTAGATATAATCAGCCACAGCTGCAATCAGTTGGCTGATGATTTAATAAATCAGTCTTCTGGTTTACCAACCATTCAGGAGGTATCCTTACAGTAATGCTTAGGACAGTGCCTCCTTGCCTGACCAGACAACTGGGTACCATCACCTGGCCAAATTGACACCAGCACCTGACCATCACAATATCCTCTCTAACAATTAGACATCTTGTCAACCAACCATTAATTACCAACTAGGCAGCCTCATGGTTAAAGTTACTCAGACTCTCTAGCCTCAATTTCTCTTTCTTCAAAATAGATCATGTATAATGATATCTACCTTTTGGTATTTTGGTGAGGAAGAAATAAGATGATAAATAATAAACATAGTTGCTTAGTTCTTTGCATGTGTTGTGCCATCATCATTATTCTCAGTCTTCCTTCAGTGTGTTGCTTCTGGAAGTCACGGTGGAATGGGAAGATACGGGTATGGATAACTACACCTTCAATATACCGTTAAAATACAAGATAAATTTCAATAAGACAACCTACATGCTAAGAGAAGAACGGAAAAATGTAATACGTTTTTTCAATAGCGTCTTATCAAGTATACAGCCATGTCTGACTCAGTATAATTACAATGTTTGAGGGCTATTGGGTTTTGACATCATCTAAGGTAGGAAGAAGAATGGCCCCAAAGATGTTCATGCCTTAATTCCTAGAGGACATGTTCTTATAAATATGGCTATATGAATATGTTATGTTAACATGGTAAAAGGGACTTTGCAGATGGAATTATGGACCTTGAAATAGGGAAATTATCTGCATTATCTAAGCGGGCCCAAGTTAATCATAGGAGTCCTTACCAGCTAAGTTCTTTCTCCTGCTGAATTCAGAGAGATGAAGCAAAAAGAGATATTAGAGATTTGAAGTAAGAGAGGGACTCAAACGCTTGTTGCTGGAAAGGCCACATGGAAAACATGAAAAAGAAGGCAGGCAGCCTCAAAGACCAGCCCCTGGCTAACTGCAGTAAGGAAATGGGGGTCCTCAGACCTACAACCAAAAGGAATTGAATTTGGCCAACAATCTGAATGAACTTGGAAGTGAATTCTCCACCAGAGCATTTATTAAGGAACACAGCTCTACCAACAGCTGGATGTCAGCCTTATGGGACCCTAAGCAGAGGACCAGCTAAGCTCATCTGGACTTCTGACCCTTAGAAACTGTGAATTAATTACTTCATGTTGTTAAATTTGTGGTAATTTGCTATAGCAGCAAAAGAAAACCAATACCATCCAAAGATGCTTTCATTTCAATGTGAATGAGCAAGTTAGTAATTTAGTAATTATTAATATTAATACATTAGTAAAGAATTCTTTTAGGATATATTAACGTATAGTCTCCAAAAGTTCCAGTGTATGTGTAAGCAGGTAATGACTTGACACAACTAATATTATCAAGCTGCTAACTATTACACAGCACTAATTTACCAGAGAAAGGATTAGAGCATGGGGCTACTATATTCTAAAAGCGTAAAAAAATCTGAAGCAAGAGCAGATGATTGGGAAGTCATACCCCTGTTACAAGTAGAGAAATCTAATAAAAAGAGTTTTCTCCCAGTGTCCAAACCTTGTTGCCTATCTGGGAGGGAATTAATTCTGGTTGCGTAGTCTCCATATCTGGCCACTCATTAAGCCCTGTTGGCTCTTCCTATTCAGAATCCGTCCATTTCTTTCCACTTTCACTAACCCTGGTCTAGTTCTAGATGTTTACAACTCTCATCCAGACTGTCCCAATAAGTCCTTAACTGTTCTTCTCACCTATTCCTTTCCTGTGATTAGCCATATGTATAATGCCCAGGTTAACCTTTCATACACTCAACAATTATTTCCCTTGTCCATGGAGTAAACTCCAAGTTTCTTAACCTGCTTTCAAGGCCCTTTAAGATTTTGTTCCAGACCACTTATTATTCTTATTTGTGGATCAGTAAAACTTGCCATGCTCTCGCCAAATAACCTTCTTCCTTGACATCTGTATCTTGACTCACTCACAAGGCATGCCCTCCCCACCCAGCTTTGTCCACGTAATTCTTTCTTGGCCATCAGCCTGAAGAGTTCACAGTAATATATTTACTTTCTCTAAAGCATGTTTGCATTAGTTTCTGACATCTCTCCTAGCATCAGGGAAGATTTATCCTATATCTTATAGAGTTGTTTAGTTCTGTTTGTTTACCTCCTCGACTAGCTTATAAAACAGTTTCACACTGTGGATAACAGCATAGGGTCTCAAATCTTCTGTTTTTTGGTTTAAATCTGTGTTCAATCTCTTAGGAGCTCTTAAATCTTTGTCCTATTTACTAAGGACAAATTACGTAATTTTATGGGGTCTCAGTTTTCTTACCTATAAGATGGAGATAATAGAGTTTGTCTCAAAGCAGTACCTGAGATAATATAAGTAAACTATTTGGGACAATGCCTGGTACATATTTAATGCCAATTAAGTATTAGCTGTCATAGCCATTTGAATAAGCTAGTAGAAGGATTATGTCTCCCATTTCTTTATATCTTCCAAAACACTTAGTAGAGAATGTTTTACTAGGAAATAATCAAAGATTTAAGTATTTATTCATTGTTTTGTTAATAAGATTGCATTTGTATCACAAACTGGCAAATCCTAGGGAATTTATTAATACTCAGTGGTGTACCAACACTATATTATGTAATTATATTATTAGAGAATCAACATTTGGTATATTATTATTAAATTTCCTTTTAGTAATAAATTTCTAGTGTTTCTTTTGGTTGATCATTACCTCACTCTCTTAATTTCTCAGTTTTTCTATCTACCTTCTACCAGCTTTCCACAGATCCATGCTTCCCTACGATGTGGTCAAAGATATTCAGGCAAACTGTCAATTTCTTTTCCTCTTCCCCTCTGTCTCCCCTTTCCTTCCTCTCTTCTCGCTCTAGTACAAACCTCTTCTAGTCCTCTATTATCTTCCTCCAATGAGGCTTCTGTCCTCTTGGGACTTTCTTTCACCATCATCCCGAGAATTCCATTTGCCTCTCTTACTGGATTCCCTGTTTCTTCCCTTTATTTGTGTTTCTCCTCATTTTGGCATATACCCTCCAATAGCTTCTTTTTTTTTTTTTTTTTTTTTTTTAAGAGAGAGGGAGGAAAGGAAGGAAAGACAGAGAAGGAAGGAAGGATGGAAGGAAGGGAAACATTTTTAAACATTTTCTTGTTTTTATTATATTTTGTTTGTTTGTTTGGTTTTTACATGGGCTGGGGCCGGGAATCGAACCGGGGTCCTCCGGCACGGCAGGCAAGCACTTTGCCCGCTGAGCCACCGCGGCCCGCCCTCTCCAATAGCTTCTTAATAAAAGGTTACACAGACAATGATTTTCTTTTTTAGATTTTTTTGTTGTTGTTGTTTGACAAGTCTTTATTCTACCCACAAACTTGATTAAAAGTCTGTCTGGCTTATTATATCTAAGTTGAAATCATTTTCCTTAGAATTTTGAAGGCATTTCTCCATTGTCATCTATTTTTCGAATTACTAAATTCCTGAATTCAGCTATCATACTGATTCTAAATTCTTTATATTTGACTCACTTTTATTCTCTAGAAGGTTATACATTCTTCTTTCTCATCTCAGAACATTAAGATTTCATCACAATGTGCCTTTTATTAGTCTTTTTTTTAAAATTCACTTTACTGGACAATTAAGTCTAAAAATTCATGTCATAATTTTTTGAAGTATTCTCATATAATTATTTTGATGATGTCTTTTCTGTATTCTTTTTTACTCTTTTTGCTCCACTAAATTTTGCATCTTTTCTACTTTGTTTATCTCTTTGTCTTTTGGTTAATTTTCTTTTTGGTATTAAGTTTTCTCAACTCTGTCATCCAGCCCTTCTATTGAACATTTATTATTGCTATGTTTTTAAATTACATGAGTTTTTATTCTCTGAATGTTTTCTTTTTAACACCATCCTTTTCTCATTTCATAGATAAAATATCTTCTTTCCTATCTGAGGATAGTAATTATACAGGGTTGTGGAGGGATGGCCAGTTTTCTTCTGGTGTGTGCATTGTCTGTATGTCTGCCAACTTCCTTTATGTCCCAGTTTGTTTGCTGATTTAGGCCTCTGTTCTTCATGTGTGAGCCTTTCCTCAAGTGTCTTATGATCCATAACTTTCCTTTAATAGTTAGGAGTTCTGTATGTTTTATGGTCAAGTTCTGCATGCCAGAACTTGACTGTGTAGGAAATAGCTCCAAATATTACCATCTGAAAGTATTTACTTGTAGACCCATCTGTTTTTCTGAAAAGAAATCCTTCAAAGTCTTTCTTGCCTGGGGTGCAATGAGAGGTATAAGTGTGCTGCTAATATTCTGGGATCTTAGTGGGGTAAAGGGGGCAGGACACTCACCATAAAAAAATGCCTTTCCTGATGCCCTCTTCCTTTGCACTCCTGAATCCTAGAGTCAGGCACAATTCTAGCCCAATTTTTCCACTTAGTACCTCCTGCCTGTTGCCATGCTTTGGGGAGAATAATCACCTGGATGCTCTGTGTTCTAGTTTGCTAGCTGCTAGAATGCAATATACCAGAAACAGAATGGCTTTTAAAAAGGGGAATTTAATAACTTGCTAGTTTACAGTTCTAAGGCTGAGAAAATGTCCCAGTTAAAGCAAGTGCATAGAAATGTCCAATCAAAGGCATTCAGGGAAAGATACCTTGGTTCAAGAAGGCCGATGAAGTTCAGGGTTTCTCTTTCTCATCTGAAAGGGCACATAGCGAACACGGCGTCATCTGCTAGCTTCCTCTCCTGGCTTCCTGTTTCATGAAGCTTCCCGGGAGGTGTTTTCCTTCTTCATCTCCAGGGTCGCTGGCTGGTGGACTCTGCTTCTCGTGGCTATGTTGTTCTACTGTGCTCTCTCTGAATCTCCTGCTTTCTCCAAAATGTTTCCTCTTTTATAGGATTCCCATAAACTAATTAAGGCCCACCCAAATGGGTGGAGACACGCCTCCACCTAATCCAGTTTAAGAACCACTCTTGATTAAATCACATCTCCAGGGGGGGTGATCTAATTATAGTTTCAAACATACAGTACTGAATAGAGATTAGAAGAAACAGCTGCCTTTACAAAGTGGGATTAGGATTAAAACATGGCTTTTCTAGGGTATATACATCCTTTCAAACCAGCACACTCTGGATATAGAACATTGAGGTCTATCTACTTTATAAAGACTTTTGAGTTGTCCTCCTAATTTCAGTTCAACCCCTCATCTCATCTTCAAAGGTTATTATTTCTTCCAATTCCTCAGCCTTTCTGAATAGCAGCAAAAACAGAGTAGCTTCTCTCATGGCAGGCAGGCCATGTCTAGAGGCAGAGCAAATAGTTACAGAACTCTGTTAGTGCTGTGCTAAAATTTTGTACAAGGCACTAAGAATCCCCGTGTGGGGTGGTTAGGGAAGACTTCATTCAGCAAACAGTAGCTAATCTGCACCCTGCAGTAAGAGGAGTTAGGCAGATATATATGGAATTTTCACTCTCAGCTGTGTGGGATTGCCATTCAATCACCTATCACTCCCTGCCCATTTTTATTCTCTTGTATTTTCAATGCCTTTTACAAAATTCCTTCTCTGTTATTTTAATGGCAATTTTGGAAAGAGTGAAGATAAACATAACTATTTGTTCCACCATTTTTAACCCCAAATCATCATATATATTTTAATAGCTTTACAGCTTAACTACTTCACTTGATGCTCTCAATTATCTCTTTAAGAGCAAAAGACTCTTTTATCAACCAATATTTATTTAACATTTGGTCAGGAATTTTGATGAAATTGTGGATATGTCAATGAAAAACAGAGGACAGAGGCATAGGTTGAAAATTCTTCTCTGTTCCTAGGACAGAAATATCCAGCAAGTAAGGCAAAAATCCTACATAAAGTGTGTGCCAGTTTGAAAGGATTATGTGCCCATGTTTTAACCCTGATCCATCTTGTGGAGGCAGCCCTTTCTTTTCATCCTTATTCAGTACTGTAAATTGGAAGCTTGATTAGATTATCTCTACAGAAATATGATGCTCCCAATTGTGGGGATTAACCTGTGATTAGAGGGAGATGTGACTCCACCCATTCCAGGTGGGTCTTGATTAGTTTGCTGAATCCTTTAAAAGAGGAAACATTTTGGAAAAAGCTTCAGAGCCATGAGAGCCACACAGCCAGTGACCTTTGGAGATGAAGAAGGAAAATACCCCAGCATGAGCTTCGTGAAACAAGAAGCCTGGAGAGAAAGCTGACTGACATCACCATGTTCGCTATATGCCTTTCCAGTTGAAAGAGAAACTCTGAACTTCATGGGCCTTCTTGAACCAAGGTATCTTTCCCTGGATGCCTTAGATAGGACATTTCTATATCCATGCTTTAATTTGGACATTTTCAAGGCTTTAGAACTGTAAACTTGTAACCTAATAAATTCCCCTTTTTAAAGGCCATTTCTGTTTCTGGTATATCACATTCTGGCAGCTAGAAAGCTAGAACAAAATGCAATAAAGTACATCAAGATTTAGCCTCCGAAAAGCCAATTAACTTGTATGTTATAAGAGAAAATCTTCAGATTCTACTCATGTTACTTGATAATTCAGGATTCAGGATCTAATGGAGCTAGCAGTGTTCCAGGTGGTAGACAGAACTAACTTTTATTCGTTAACTTACCAATTGTTTATCATACCACCACTCTGTGTCAGGAATTAGGATTCTGGGCTAAATCTTGGATAGCAATACTTCCTGAGGGTGAAGCAGTGAGGCATGATGACCCTTTGGAAACCTTTCTTCTCTAAACCAGAAGAGCTGCCAAAGAACAGGTGCTCGATTTGTGCACAGAGCACGAATGTTTCTATTCCCAGTTGTAATATTGTTTGATAAAGAAAACCTTTGCTATTTCAAACATGTGACCAGAGTCTACATTTCCAAAAAGTCTCCCCAAATAAGATTTTTCTTTGATGATATCAGCATGCACATAACAGACAAATAAGCTACCTTGAGAAATGTCAGTAGTTTTAATCTAGTAGCTGAAATAGTGTAGCTATCTATTCCTCATGGGAATAACTTCAAAATATAAAAAAGAAATGTAAGCAGGTCTAGTGTGGATGATGCAATTTGAATTCATTTTAGGCTCTATCTTTACTTTTTCATTTCAAACTAAAAACCTACTGACCATTTTCATGAGCACATGATTTCCTCAAGGTCCAACCACCAAGTACGGGCAGCATCTTTAGTTTGGAAGTGTTTATGTTGAGGAAAACCAAACATTGCTAGTGTTCCAGTGTTTCCAAATGAAGCCACATCTTTTGGTGAAGGATCCACAGTGTCCAATGAACTTCTGAGAAGGGCAGCTATAAGGGGTAGAGTTTACAAATTGGTAGTCTGCAGGCTGGACCCAGGATAACATATGCATTGTTTGCTCAGGATCCCTCCTCTCCACCGTGCACTGGATCCCATCCCGTATCTTCTACTTGAAGGCATTCTTCCAGAAATTGTATCCTCTCTCACCAGCATAATCAGTTTTTTCTCCTTATTGAAGCTTTCCAGTAAACATACGAATGTACTGTTATTTTTCTGACCTTCAAAAATAAAAAATCTTTTCTTGGCACACTTCTTCCTTTAGCCACCGGCCCTTTTCTGCCTCTTTTCTTGCTTTCCTTAGAACTCTTCAAAGCATATGGATATGCTTATTGGGTCTAATTTTTCTCTTCCTGTTTACTCTCAAATCTAATTCAATAATTCTTCAGCCCTGTCACTTCACTAAAACTAATGATCCTAACCTTGATATATGGTCTTTCTTGGGACCCATCAACTGACCTGGTAGCTGTATTACATCCCAGTTGACCACTTCCTTCTTCTTGAAGCACTTCCTTCTCTTGGATACCACATTCTCCTGGGTTTTCTCCTATTTTACTAGCAATGACTTCTCAGTTGGCCTTATCATCTCACATTCGAAATACAGTGCTCTGATGCTTGGTCCTTTGACCTGTACTCTTCTCTATCTACACTTATTTCCCTGACAGCATCCAGGTGTATGGCATCCCAAAATTGCAATGTGCAATCTGAACCATCATCCTGAATTGCAAACATACAAGCCCAGCTGCCTAATTGAAACTCCACTTGGAGATCTACCAGGCATTTCAAACATAGCAGGTAAAAAACTGAGCTCTTATTCCACCATCCCCCCTACCCCCCAACATCACAGTTTTCCCTCTCTTGCTTAAGAGGAGCTCCATCCTTCCAGATCAGGCCCCAAATCCTAGAGCTCATCCATGATGCCTCACCTTCTCTCACTCCTCACATGGATTCTAATCCTGTGTCTCTACCTCCAAATGCATCTGAAATTTGACCCTGTCCTCCCATCTCCACCACCAGTCTTGGCCAAGTAACCATTATTTCTAGCTCGGTTTGCTACAGCAGCCTTCTCTCAAAGTTTCCTCATTCCTGCCCATACTTTGTAGAAGTATATTCTCTCAGAGAGTCAGTCCTTATCTTAAAACAAATCAGTGGCTTCCAGTCTCACCCAGGGTAAAAGCTAAAATGCTTACAGTAGCCAAGACCTGACATGATTCTGTACTCCCTCTCTTCTCTGACCTCATCTCCTCAGATTCTCCCTCTAGGTCTCAGGGCTTTGGCTTCACTGGGTTCTTTGAACTCACTGGGCAAAGGACCACCTTAGGGGCATTTGACTTTGCTGTTGTCTTTTAATGTGAATATTAAAAAAATTTCTGTGCACAGGGCCTTTACTCAAATGTTTCCTTCTCAGTAAGGCCTTTTTCCTATATTTCACATAGGGAATCACTCCAACATTCCCTATCTCACTTCTCTGCTTTATATTTCTTCAAAGCTCTCCTCTCCATCTAACATACCCTTTTGTTTTGCTCATTCATTTTGTTTATTGTATGTGTCCTGATGCTTTAGCACCTCACCAAGGGAAGGGACATTTTGTCTCTCTTACTCACTGCAAAATTTCCGGCTCCTACAAAAATGCCATGTACATACTCGGTGTTCAATAAATATTTGCTAAATAAATGAATTCATGAATGGGTTTTTTAATTCTGAAAAATTCTCATCAAGTACCATGTTTATAGTTCCTCTTGACATGTCAGAAGATTTGACTTTTCTGGGGCTGTGATTTCTCAGGCTAACAGTCACTTGTTGGAGAGCAGCAGATATCTCCTTTACCCGATGCCTGCTCTCTCACACTCTCTATTGTCTTTCATCCACTGATAATTGTACGTTATCTGACTCTCTACCTAGCATTCATTTCTGCTCTAATCATGTTGGTAGGTAAACAATTCTTGCTTTTCTCTTTTCCACAAAGGTAATTTTTGTAGCAGCAGGATGGAAATTAAAGGGAAAAAATAAGTTTGTTTGAGTCTGCTTCAGGGATGCTCTGAAGTCCACCTTGGGCCTCTCAGGCTCAGCACCTGTGCTCTTTGCCATCTCTTTATGAATCATCTACTTTGGTGGCCTCTGTAGACACCAGGAACTGACTTCCAGACAGTAGTTTCAGCCTGAACTGTCTCCCGAGCTCCCCACTCATATAACCAGCTACTTAGAAGAAACCATAAAAGGAAGCTTTCAGAGGCAGCTAACATTCATTCTATAAAAATAACACTTTAATCTCCTTCCCCTGGTCATCAGCTCTAACCTTTTTCTGCAAAATTCCATCTCCTCCCCAGTGTTTCTAATCATAATTAATGGTAGCACAAGTTGCCAAGTAAATTTGGACCAGTATCTTGGCATCATACTAGAATTCTTCTACTTTTCACTCATCTCCAACCTACATTTCATTCACCAATTCCTATGAATTCTACCTTCTAAACAGTTCCTATTTCTTTTTTTACCTTTTGCATAACCAGACTTTTTTTTCTCGGACTTCTGTAATAATCTGTTAAGTAGTCCTCTTGCCTTGAGTTCCCCTTACCCTCATCCCACTGCTTTCCCAGTCCATATTGCCAGTGTTACTGTTTAAAAAGATTTACTTTAAATCCTTCATAGCCTTGATTATCTTACAGATGAGAAATCCAAACCCTTTAGCATGACATCCAAGGTCCTTCAGCATCTGCTCCCTATGTACTTTTCCATTTCTATTACTTGCTTCTTCCTTACATGTTGTGCTAAAACCTTGCTGCATTAGCCTCTTTCCTATATGTGTTGTGTCCCTTTTTCATTTCAGCTGCTTTGCCCTTTACCTAAGATGCCTTTCCCATATATATCTGCCTAACTCCTCTTACTGCAGGTTGCAAGTTAGCTACTGTTTGCTGAATGAAGTCTTCCCTAACCACCCCACGTGGGGATTCTTAGTGCCTTGTACAAAATTTTAACACAGCACTAACAAAGTTCTGTAACTATTTGTTCTGCCTCTAGACATGGCCTCTCAAAGACAAAGATTAGGAATTAATCATCTTCATATCTCTAGCAACTAATGCAGTATATGACATATGAGGTGCACTTAATAAACATGTTGAATGAAGGGAAAAATGAATGATGCTGCCTAGGGCAGAGATTTGGTTCAATTGTTTCCTTTCCTTAGCACTTTCTGTTTTAAGGGTTGTACACATGACAGCCATCATCTTGCGATCTTAAAATAATAAGGTAATAAAATATCAGACCGCTGCCTATAAATGAGTGATTAAATGTCTCTCATCTTTCCTAAGAACTGTGAATCACAAGGATCTGGGTGTGGTACCTTGTATGCTCTGTCATAATATTAACTAGACTAAAGGGCTGGCAAACAAATAAGTCATTCTGCCAGCACAGAGTAGAACAATGGAGAACTCAGTTATAAAGTTCAAACAACTCAAGGGCTAGAAATACGTGTGAAGAAAGTACATCAGCAAGAGACCAAACCACATCCTCTTTTACAAGATAAATAATTTTTCTATTTAAACTTTTCTAAAAGAAAAAGTTCAAAATACCATTCTAGGCTTACCAGTTCTGTGGTTTCTATTATTGAATAAAATCTCTTTCTCTGTTGGTTCCACACTCTCAATTTCAGATCCTTTTTTCTTCTACCCTCTTGTAAAAACAAATTTCCCCCTGCTCCTATGGGGACAGTTCCATTTAGCAAAACTATTATTTGTCTTCTGCTTGTTGTCAGCAGCTGACTTCTCTTCACCACTGTCTTGATTCATTGAAGATTTTGGCCCTCTCACAGTTTCCTTTCCACCCAATATCCACCCATTTTCCAGGATGATATTACATCCTTGGTTGACACCCTGGACACTTATTTCCTGGCATATTCATTTCCCATGATCTCCTCTAGTTCAGCCACCCAGTCCCATAGACACACCCTCGAACTTGTTGTCACCTGGAACAACTCCAGCCCTGATAATATTTGTTCAGCTAGTAGGCTCCCTGAACATAGCCTCTAATGAATTACTCTCAGTCTACCAGTCTTTGTCTTCAATTGAGACTTCTAATGCATAGGTACCTCTACTTACGATCTCTGAGCTCCTGTCTTCACTTCCTTCCTCTCCTGATTGAAATTCTGTGACCCATCACTTCTCTCTGTTTCTCTCCAGTGCCCTTAACTTTATTATCTTGTTGTTCTTCCATTGTGCTTGCCTGGCAAAATACTAAAGCTGGATGAACCCCGCTGTTGCCCATTTCTAAATTTTCAGATGATCTGTGGTAGAAAATATGACAACTAAATGGACACTTAACCACCCAAACGTGACTTTAAACACCACCTATGTTTCGTAATTAGCTTTCTCTCTACTCTTCCATCCCACCTATTTGATATATGTTCCACTTTTCTCAAATCTTTCCCAATACAACTTTCCCTGATCCTTGGTAGAAGATTGACCCTCCTAGTTTGCATATGTAAAGCAAGTCAGGCTCACAAACACGTTCTTCAAGCTTCACTTAATTAGTGCTTTAGGAGAAGAAAGATTTTGTCTCTTGTACCCCTGGCAGCTGCAGCTCTGCCTTGCCTACTACTCCTCGCCTTTCCCAGCTCCACCAACTGTCCTTGCTGCTGGCCACTTCCTAGAACACCTGGACACAGCCTCCTCAAATGTCCTGCATAAGTTTCAACAGAGGGGTAAATGAGGGGAAACCATACTTGAAAAAACTGACTTTTCCATCCATTTATTCCTCACAAAAGTAAAATACAAATGCTGTTAGGACATATCAGGTTTTTCAAGTGGGTTAGAGGTAGATAAAAGAAATCTCATTGTATGAGAGGGAATTAATAAACAAAACAAAAACAACAATCACCCTAGACTCAACATTTCTGTGGCCATAATCCAAGGCAAAACAAGAGAAAGGTCCAGACATTCATAGCAGGTGCCCTCATGGACACCTTTAATAGTGTTGGACCCTATTCTGTAGGACTGCAGATCGGCCCTGCTTTCAGCGAGCTCCTGCTTTTTTGAAACTTCCTCATATGAATAGCCACCCTAATTGAGGAAACTCTGCCCCCTACCTTCAGGGTTTGGTCTGACAGGGTCTGGGGGTAGGGCGGTGGGGAGTGATCCAGTCCCCAGTCCCCAAGGCAATCCACATATGGAAATAACCGGCAGGAGCTTTGTTAGCTCCAGGAGAGATGGGGCCAGGTTGGTTTTGCTCGTTCTCCAAGGCCTAGCGCAGAGCTTGAAAGACAACAAGAATTCAACAAATATTTGTGGCAACAGAGGAGGGAAGAGAGGTGAAGATGCCAGCTGAGACCGTCTTGATGCTGGCTTTGCCCATGTTGCGTATTGGGTATGTTTTATGTTTTCTTCTGCCCTTGACTTCATTTCTTTTTCCTCGGCCTCTTATCTAGACCCTTTGGAGCTCATGTGGGCCATCTACCATGTTCATCTATTCTTGATCCTAAAGTTCTTGATCTAGCCTTGTGTGTGTATACTGTACATCTGTCATCCCCGGAGAGTGCTATTTTTCTTAACATTTGTCCATAAACCTATATTTAATGGCAAACCACTACATATTTTAACAAAAAGAAATGAATCCATGTTGACATCCTCCATAATTTATGTGGGTTATCGCCTCCCTTTTGTCATATACAAACACATCCCCATTAATGAATTTTAAAATCTGGAGATGCAGCAATTCTTATCCATATCATACCAAGAGGGAAATTGAGGCAGATAGGCTGGTAGAGAAGGAAGGGAAGGAGTCTGTAATAATATTCCAAATAACAACAGAACCCAAAGCTTTTGACTCTTTACTGCTGCTCTGACTCTTAAGACCAGAAACTCCCACTGTGATGGACTAGGACCTGTGCAAAATAAACAAAACAACTCTTTAGCACAGGGGAATGAGCTGAGCAAAGCTCTGTAAGTGATTTTAGCAGAGTCACAGAAAATTTCTGACCGTGGGCTTCTCAACATTTCTATTTTCTGATTATTTTATTCTCTCAGACCACAGTTTGAAGCTTTAGGGAACTATCAGCTGTCTTAAATACCATTTTTGGCATCAACTCCACTCGCAGCCTATTATGAAAATGTGTTATTGAATTTTTGGGAAACACACAGATTGTCATAACTGGAATCAAGAAATTTCTTAGGTCAACGAGGAAAATTTTATACTAGATTTTATAGTTCTTCAGTTGACATAAATGTGAACCAGGGTTTCTAAGTCAGTATTGCAACTCTTTTTATATGTCAGAGTATTACCTGGGTCCTGGTAGTTTTACTGTTTAGTGTCCTTTGATTAAAAATACATAAGGATAAAGTTACCATGAATTTAGAAATACTTTAAAATTCCTTATGGTTTATTAAATACAATAGCATCTATATATTTTTATAAATATCATTTTGTATGTTTTGAGAAATAATTAATTTGTTCTACAGAAAATGGTTTCACCAAGCATGAAGATACAGACACACCCTTGAAATATCTTCAGCCCCTGATCTGGGACACATTTTCCATTCCTGCCAGGCTGTCTAAGCTTGTCCTCTTCTTTTCGTCCACTATCAGGTCTCTTTTACCTCAAAGATCTTCCCAACCTCCTTCATCCTAGCTGCTTAACTGCATTCTTCCTTATTCCTTTCCACTGCCCATTCTCCAGTATGTTCTTTTAAATTCACTAGTGTTCTAGTTTGCTAGCTGCTGGAATGCAATATATCAGCAACAGAATGGCTTTTAAAAAGGGAAACTTAATAAGTTGCTAGTTTACAGTTCCAAGGATGAGAAAATGTCCCAATTAAAACAAGTTTATAAAAATGTCCAATCTAAGGCATCCAGGGAAAGATACCTTGGTTCAAAAAGGCCAGTGAAGTTCAGGGTTTCTCTCTCAAGTGAGAAGGCACATGGTGACACAGTCAGAGTTTCTCTCACATGGAAAGGCACATAGTGAACACAGTCAGGGTTCCTCTCTCATCTGGAAGGACACATGGTAAACATGGTGTCATCTGCTAGCTTCTTCTCCTGGCTTCCTGTTTCATGAAGCTCCCTGGGAGACGTTTTCCTTCTTCATCTCCAAAGGTTGCTGGCTGGTGGACTCTGCTTCTTGTGGCTATGTCATTCTGCTCTGCTTTCTCTGAATCTCTTGCTTTCTCCAAAATGTTTCCTCTTTTATAGGATTTCAGAAACTAATCAAGACCCACCCAAATGGGTGGAGACATGTCGTCACCTAATCCAGTTTAACAACCACTCTTGATTAAATCACATCTCCAGGGAGATGATCTGATTGCAGTTTCAAACATACAGTATTGAATAGGGATTATTCTGCCTTTATGAAATGGGTTTTAGACTAAAACATGGCTTTTCTAGGAGACATACATCCTTTCAAACCAGCACAAATAGGTTCAGATTTAACAAACTTTGTTGAGCACCTATTATGTGCCCAATACTGGGCTGGTCATATCTATGCATAATTGCATTTAATCTTCACAATAACACACTTTCAGGATGTTATTATTATTATTATCATTACCATTTTACATAGGAGGAAACTGATGATTTGGTCAGGTCTCAAAATTTTTCGTTGAAATACCCTAGATTCCAAATTTATCTTCAAGACATCTTTCCATAGTATCATATTTGTTAAAATATGTCTTATTGCTCTCAATACATGTTGAGAGCATTACACATGATATAGCATCACTTCTGTACCAACTGCTCTTTTAGGTGCTGGATGGGGGCAAAAGGAACAAGTTCCATACATCAGGGTGCTTATAATCTAACACATATATTAAAGCAGTGGATATTTTAAATGATGACTTAACACATTCAAAAGTAATTTCCATATATTTTTAACATTTAATACAAATGTAATTCATATGACATTTTAAAAAGTACATCAAGTATATTTCCCCCTTACCAAAATAATAAATATTTATTGCATGCATTCTTGCTCATAAATTCATCTAATAGAGCACCCAGAATCAAATGTAGAGAAGCTACAGTTCTTTCAAATTTAGTGCCTGCTCAAACCTTGCCAGGAATGTGTTGGCCTCTGTGGAGGTCCTTGTAACCAGGCGAACATGACATTGCTATGGCATTGTCTCTCGGAACAGAATAAGTCTCTGAGGTCTTCAGGGAGCTGAGGCCACTTTGGACTTCAGGTTATATAGGAGTCTAAAGAAGTCAACCATAAAGTATGCCAGAGGCGTAGCAAAACATCATGTTTTCACAGATGAACCCACAAATATAAATAAGTAATTTCCACCGTTAGTGTCGTAGATGTATAATCTGTTTAGTCTTTTGACAGAAGGGTGGAAATCTAAGTTTAAATATTTATTTTGGAAAGCAGATTTGACTTATTTGAATAGAATAAACAACGCAAAGAAATGAAGGAAGACCAAAAGAGCTGTGTTTCTTCTGACCAGCCAAAAAAGCATGAGTGCAGAGAAGCCTGAAAGAGAATTAAATAAACACCAGAAAGCACATAGGAATTGGGTGCAATTACAACTTGATGAAAGAGCTTTGATGTCTGAAGATGGAAATTGATTTTTAGGCATGAGCACACTTATTACACATTGCCAAGTCATTGTATTGAGATTTTAAGCCTAAATGGATATGATGCCAGTAGAAAAGGAAGACGGACGTTTCTGCACAGCTGGAATTTTCATTTTCCTTTAAAGTAAGATTCTTCCCAAAGCACTTCTGGCCTGGGCTGAGAATCAAGAAATGTGAGTTCTAGTATCAAATCTCACATTAACTAGATTTACTTTAAGAAATTCAAAGAATAATAGAATTGCAGACTTGAAAGAAACTTCAGAATTGATTTCATGCCATCAGTTCATTGTACAATAGCTGAAATGAATCTGGGTTCTCTTGTGTGTCCCAGTCCATGAAAAGCATTGATTATTTCCTCTGCCTTCATCACAGAATTGGAGTGAGGGTCAAATTAAGTGGGTCTGAGAGTGTTGTCCCCTATGGCTGCTTTCTTCCCTGGATTGTCATTTCACCTTTTTTCTTTTTATTCTCTAGACTTGTTTGTAACCCTCCATTGGTTACACATTTTGATCTCACCTTGATTTTGAAGCAAGGGCCTATGCTAGGTAGCAAATTAAAAGCCTGAAGCATATTATTTGTTGAACATACACTAACAACTGAAATCCACTAAGTGGTTACTATGTACCAGCCGCTGGGCTACTATGTACAATAATCCTTGGAAGTGGGTAGAATGGAGCCTCTATGTAAGGAGCCTCTGTTTCTATGTAAGGAACCTTTGGCTAAGTGGCTGCCAGAGGTTACAAAATTAAGTGGAGTGGAGTGGAGACCAGACTCAGTTTCTTTGACTCTGACGCTCTGATTTTTTCCACTCAACCATATTTTGATTAAGTTAAAGGTGACTTTGAAATGTTGCACATAATTATGACAACCATTGCATTTTCCCCAGGGACATAGAGAGGAGTACAGGAGAAATCAGGAGGAGCAAAGAAAAATATCTTTTGATATTATTGCAACTAACTGTGAGAGCACTAGGCAATTCTCATACCTTCCATGCCTCTGAGGACAACACATAAGAAATCCCATCCAAGGCAGTCTGCTACCCCTTTCCTCAGCATGGTTGCAGGCCTCCCATACATTCTCTAGCTACTCTCTTCATATTCAAATGTGCCATGAATTTTCAAAATGTTAGAGCCCTTAAATTTGATCACTGTCCTGATGCCTTCCATTTTATACTCTTTAGATCCTCTAATATCTTCTTTCTCTTTCTCTCTGTTGGGGCAGCGCAATGGACTCAGGCGACTGGCTCTCATGGCTTGATTCCATAATGAATGGAAAGCTACAAGTCATGCCCTCAGGGAACATTTGAACCCTGCTCTCTGCAGCTTCTATGCTTGCAGGAGGCACTGGCCACCAAGGATACCTGGCATTAAAACAGTTGCAGTTTTAAATGGCAAATCCTCCAGGAAAAGACTGTGTTTATACCTTTCTCAGGTTTTTTTCTGCCATCTTTAACTCCTTTTTAGCTTCTTCTCTTTAAATAACCCCTTGTTATAAAAAGCAAGTTCCTCTTGAAGAAAACCTCCAAAGAATAAGTTTTTCTAGTAGGTAAAATATGAGCCCCTTACACATTTAATATGTTAAATACTTAGTGATTGTCTACTGTGTGCAAAGCTTTGTGCAGTGAGCCTTGCGCTGATTGGAATTCAGTCACCTGTGCAGCTACTTCTGAACTTCCCCAAACTTCCCTTTCTACCATTTGCTTTTTTTCTTTTTCTTCTTCCCTGTGGCCTACACAAATGCTGACCACTTTTTAAATCTGTTGGGCAGAAAGCAATCAAAGTTCTGTATGAAGATGCAAGACTTATGCTAGAGCATACAGGGTTTCACATGATGGTGTAGATATGCACCTGTCCTAATCCCACTCTTTATATTGATTATAGTTTTCTTAAAGAGGCGAATATTTATTCTTCCACAAAATCCTTTTAAAAAAAAAATCAGTACATACAAAAATTGAGATACATTTTTGTGTTAACATGTTTGGAAATTGTCAGTTTGGCACTCAATATTGATCAGTTCTCACTTATCCAGCCACACACACAAAAAAATCTTTGGTATTTGAGGCTGCTGATTAAAATCAAGATGCTTGATTGGATGCCTGGTAAGACTCTTTCCCCTGCCTACTCTCTGCCAAAAAGGAAAACAGAAAACGAAAGACGTGGAATGTTTGGCTTCCTGGAAGTTTAACTATTATCCTGTGTTTTTGTTAGTCAGAACTAGCTCTAAAAAAGAAGCAATTAGTGTCAAAATCACATATAACATATTAATGTGGATTTCTTATTATTTGCACTAAGTAGATTTGAAAAATAAAAAGGATAAAAGAGAGGGAAAAGCACTTCTAATTTCACCATCAAAAGTGATAACTCGGTGTATTCCCTCCCAACTTCTTTCCTCTCCTGTAGTTTTTCCCAAATATTATATAGTGAACATTCTCACATGAATAAAAACTCTTCTATAATAGTTATAAAATAGTTTGTTTCTACCTGGCCAAAAATTTATTAATGATTCTCCTATTGCTGGAGTCATAGGTTTTTCCTTTTTTTTTCACTACTGTAAGGGAGAAATGAACATCTTGTATATATATTTTTCTAGAATTTAAATTATTTCTCTGGGCTGGAATCTCAGATATGAGACTAATAATTTAACTACTTTTGATCAAATGTCATATTGCTTTCTAAAAAAATTGTACCAGCCTGCGGTCCTAAGAGAAAAATCTGTTTTACCCACAAATCTATATTCCTTTATGATATTTACATTACTGGTCTATGAGTAATTATGCTGGGTGGCACCTCTGAGTTTCAATGACTCTGAAAGGCCCTTGTCAAGGCTGAGAATTTACCTTTATCCCATCATGTTTCTGAAACTTAATTTTTACAGAATATGAATTATCTGCATAAAACATTTTCAAATGAGCTAGCAAACATTTCCTGAGTAACCATTATGTGCGAGAAACTGTGCCAAATGCTTTGGAAGATACACTTGCCCTCAATTAATTTACTTCTGTTAGTTTTTGCTTGGGCCCTTGTCCTTTTTGCATTAGGAGGAATAAAATCTTAGACATAAGGCTTTAGGGTCTTAAGATCCCTTTACCGAAGGCTATATCCAGTGAAAATAAGGCTTTATTGAGAAATTCTGAATTTCTCTTAGAGCATTGTAAATGATAGGAAGAGGACATCCTGTGAATTTATGTTCATTGTCATTTCCGATAATCTCAATGCCTTCCATAGTGTTGCAAGCAGAATGGATAAATAAATCAAGGCTCTGTTTTGCAAATATTATTGATGCATATATATTTTAAGATCCACCCTTTTTAAAATAGAGATGAAATGGATTCTTTAGATGGACTCAAATGAAAGGAAAGGCTGAGACCTTTACCTCCCGGGACCCAAGCTGTATGTGTGTGCAGTGGTCAAAAAAAAAAAAAAAGTTCTGGTTTTATCTTGGTGCCATTCACTTGTCACCCTTTTTCCTCCTAGTGATATAGAGCTACATTACCCAATATGATAGCTGCTAGCTATATGTTGCTGTTTAAATTTAAATCAATTAAAATTAAATAAAATTTAAATGTTAGTTCCCCAGTTGCACTCACCATATTTCAACTGCTTAATAGTCCACATGGCTGAGGTGCTACCATACTAGATAGCACAGCTATGCGGTAGAATATCCCTTCATCACAGGAAGGCCCATTGGATGGTACTGCTCTAGAGCCTTAGATAGTTCCATAGGTTCAAGTAAATTGGTTATATAGTTGGCCAGGACTTAAAGATTTTGTAATTAGAGATATAAGACCCAATTTGCTAGGGATTGAGGGATGAGAACAGGTTCTCCTGTTTTTTTAGGGTGAAGTTAGCAACCTTTTTCGAACATTATCTACATGCAGATAATCTTCTCTAAATTGTGACCTAGAACATAGGTAAAGAAAGGCAAAAACCTGAACATTAAGATGCCTAAATTTGTGAAGACTTTTGTGTGTCATTAGAATGACTAAATGCCCCAGTTCACCTGGGAAGTCCCAGTTTGCACCTGTTTTCCTGGCAAAATTATTACGCAGTCTCCCTTTTACGCTCAAGTATCCCAGTTTGGAATTTAAATTATATGGCCACCCTTCTTATAGACCTATTTCTTCCATTTGGATGGAAATTTTTAAAAGCTTTCTAAATGCCATTTTCTTGAAAGCAGCTCTGCCCACGTCAGACGAGGGTGTGATTGAGAGGTCCTTATTTGTGGCAGGTTCCATGCATCGTTGTTGGGGTTCTGTTTCTCCTGAAAAGATAATCAACCACAGAAAGTACCACTTAACTAAAGCATAGACATATATGAATAACTAAAGGAAAAGTAAACTACATTAAATACTGGTATGTATTTATTTTCTGCATCAACAGATTTCCCTGAGTGACATAAGGAGAAAAAGGTTTGACATTTGAAAGAAATGCAGAAATAGAAGAAAAAATTTAGTAGAATGAGAAATGATCTGGGAGACAGAATATATGACTTCCTTGCTATTTTAGCCATATATATGAGCTTGGATTTCCCCTTTCTATGGCTTGTCCCTAGAGATTTGGGTTTTCTGGAAGATAAAATATGTTATTAATTTAAAGCATCTATCACTTTGAGCCAGTTTGAATATCTGAACTTTCAGGTCCTTATACCTGTCAGGCACTCTCTGGCCTTTAAATGTGCAGTTTCTCCATTCTTTAGGCCTCAGTGTAAGTAGGTCTCCTGAAAGTTCTCCCTGATCCCTCAAACCAGGTCTGGAGATCTCACAATAATCTGTACCTACACATCAAAGCATGAGCTTTAATTTCATATTTACTTGTTCAAATTTACCTCAAGAATTTAAGCTCTATGAGAGTAAAAGTCACGTCTATTTTATCCACTTTATATCCCATCCCTAAAACAGAATTCACACTTGGTACTCAATTATATTTGCCGAATGAATAAATGAATGAGCAAATGTATATACGTGCTTTGGGATCTAAAGATGCAAAGCCTGGTAAGGTTTGATTCCTATCCCAAAAGAGCACATAGTTAATGCCAAACTAGAAATTACAAAGCAAAATACATTTCATGAAAAAGACACAATCTGTAGGCATTAATAGGGAAATGGCAGCACATCCAAGATGAAGAAAAACTTCTTGAAAGAAAAAGGGCTTGAGATAGGCCTTAAAGGATGACTAGAACTTCAGCAGGCAGAGATGATACGCAGTTCAAATTCAAATTATTATAAATCTGTTATGTATGGAAAGACGATGTTTTAGTCACTAGGCTGTTAAGAAGAAAAATAAGACATGGTTCTTGCCTTAAGAAGGGGTAGAAATCTAATTGGGAAATATATAACCATTTCAAAAGCTATGGAACAAGGCAAAATATATTCCATGTTAAAATTAGTGGTGTAAACAGAGTGCTTTGGGAGCTCAGAGGAGGGAGGAGCAGGGAGGGCAGAGAGAGATCCGAATCTGCTGGAGAAGTCTTTTCCACTTGGGTGGAGAACAGTAAAGAAAAGCCCTGCAGCTGTGGATTTTAATGAACTTCTTGGAACTTGCCTTTGTTTCTCTTGTTGCTTGGCAACGCTCATCCTGGCTCAGGAGATGGTCACCACTGGGAACAATTTTTTCAAAGGCTAATCTTTAAATCCCCCATTTACATAGACCATTCTTGTAAAACTTTTCTCTAGGTGATTCCCTGTTTGGGCAGTGACCTTGGCCACGTTAACAGCATTTCCCCCAAATCTTATCTTCATGTTTGCTGTGCACTCAGGGGGAAATGGGTACTTTTTAAACTTGAGTTAACTCCCAGGGACATTTTGAACTGGTTTCTTCCAAAGGGAGCTGTGCTATATAAACGAGATATATCTATTTCCCCTTTCCCTCTTGGACTCGCACTCTGGGAATTACATGCTGCCGTGCTCGGCAGCGTCCCTGGTGTGTGTGCCAAATGGCGGAGTCTAACCCAGCTGGCCGTCTCAGCCCTCGGGACCCTCCAAGGTTGCTCAGCAGCAGCCTGAGTGGAAGATTTAAGGGGAAGAGAAGCAATTTTTTGTTTCCAATGCACTTGAAGCTGATACACGGATTCAAGCTCCTATTGTGCTCTCAAGTGCACCGTGTGTGTGTGTGTGTGTGTGTGTGTGTGTGTGTGTGTGTGTATTTAGGGCGATTGGATCATCCCTTTCCAATGCAACTAATGGCACCACAAATTTGAGAATCCCCTAAACTATAAGCACCACTGCATTTAATTCATGACCGCCAATGCAGACCAAAAGATATAAGGCCAATATTATCAACAGCAGCTTCTAAAAAATCCTTGCATACTTCCAGGTCTCTCCATAATGGTTCTGTGATTTATAGAATTTTCTTCCCAAATATTCTTGGAAAGATGGGAAAGGTCTTGGCAGTGAACCTGTTTTGGAGGGGTAGGGTAGGGATGCTTCTAGAGAGATTGTTAAATTACCTGTTGATCTTCAACTACAGAATGGAATAACATGATGATGAGACAATCTCTTAATCCATCTAAACTTTAATCAAGGGGAGTAATGCAATTTACACAAAAGCCAGGTGAGGACCATTTTGTCGCTGCTATCAGCACTAAATGACCTTACAAATCTCCCCCTATCCTGCCACAAAGTGTCTGCTTACCAGATTAATTTTGTGGCAAAATCCAGAAGCATCATTGGTTTTGAGCAGATCAAAAACCATAGAGGAAAATGTTATTTTACTAGTTATTTTAAGTAAAGCTGAAGCAAAGTGAAAGTACTTCAGGTTGCTATAAGTATTTCAGAGCAGAGAGAGCAGTGTCCTTCTCTGGTCTCACTGAATGTGCTCAGCCCACCTAAACACAATTATGCTGAGCAAGTCTTTCTAATCTGCAAACCAGATGAAAATATGAGGGGCAAAAGTTCTTTCTCAATTTTAAAAAAATCTGTAAGCTTCATAGCTAATGTAGGAAGTGTGTTTTATTTATAGAAGTTTTCTTTAAAACAGACACACCTAAATCCCAAAAAGGATGAGTAAGGAGAAACAAGAACTATGTAGGAGGGAATTGAAAGCTAAAGACACATATATCATAATATACGTGTCTGCGTAAATACTTTATGAAGCTGTATTTCAGAATGGGCTGTCTCACTTCCCAAAAAAAAAAAAAAGAAGCTGAGAATTTGGTTACTATTGACCCTAAGCCACATGGAAATTGCTGCCACATCCTTTCATTTCACTGACTCAGTTAACATTTTCTCACGACTGTAATTTTCTTTTTGTCTGCCTGAGAAATCCCTTACCACAAATATTTAAAATGGGAAGCCACCAGTCGGGAAGGGTAGATTCTGGGCATAAATAGCCCCACCCATTTAAACCAGGCATCTCACAGTGGTTCAGTCAACACTAAACCTACTGATTTCCTGATGAGTTCCTGGCATGCCCACATGCCTCTGGGATCTGCCAACAGGAAAGACGAATTAGTTGCTGGGGAAGGTGGTAGGGATTCACAAAAGCCACCTGTTGCTTAAAGAAATATGAATATATAGTGTGCTAAGATGAATTCATATTATACCCATCTGAATAATGTAAATCTGTAATTGGTTTCTTTATTAGACCTATAAAGAAAGCCACGTGGGAAAATAAAAGACACACGCATAGCAAAGAACTAAGATACCACTGAGACCATTACTTGCCCTGCAGCAATAATTGTTCTAGGGTTAAGGACATAACTCACAGGCATTGCCTATGTCAGAAAAGTCACTGTTCTGCCTTTTCACATTTCTTGCATTCTATACGACCTTTAGAATCCCCATTCCCTGTGCCCACCACATTTTGGAATCTTACATGGTTGAAATGTTCCTTTTCTGGATAATTGTTTCCAATTTCTGGAGAGCATGCCTTTTTGGCAGGCTCATTCCTGCCCACAGTTTCTCATGGAAACAAGTTCCTGTAAAGAATAGAGAGAAATGACTGATCTCAATTCCCAACTATGGACAGAGATATTGTTAAGTGTCTTAAAACACCCTTGGCATAGCTGGGTGAAGCTGAGATGGGAGAGCTCCAGTTCTGTATAATTCCATTCCCGGGGCTACAAAGATAGGTGTTTTGCTTTGTTCTGAATCTTCCTCAGAAGGAAAAAAACAATCACCTATTCTTTTTCCTGAGCTTTGAGTACCAACAGAGCTCAGTAGAAAGTGAAATAATCATGTCAGTTACTGATAATCTTCTTCCACCAATCCCGTTTCCCTGCAAGAGTGTCCCGTCTTCGTTAGGGTTAAGGGCTTGTAGAAAAATTACAGTCTACAGAATTCTGAAACATGCTGAAGAGAAGGAGCTAACCATTGCACATAAAGTTCAAGTCTCAGATCCCACCTCCTCCACAAAGCTCCGAATGATATCTCTTGACTCTAAATTCCTACATGTGGCACCGGCATTTAATTAAAACATCTCAGAACTTCCACTTAATTACTTCTATCATTGATTTCTTGTCTCCTCAAATAAATTGTGGGTTCCTGGACAGTAGAGGCCCCGTTTGATTTTTCCCTTTTAGTTCTAGTAACACCTGTTTTAAAAAGTCCAGAGTAAGTGCTCATTTAATACTTGTTATTTAATGAAACATTTTCCTCACCTTCTCCTTTTCCATCATCCCATCAGACTAGATTGATTCCCTCAACATTTTACACTCTAGACCCCCACTGACAAACTGTTTCCATCGTTCTGGCTATTAATCTTCGCAAGACTACAGTAAAATCAAATGGGCATTGTCTGGAAGGAGCAAACCGGTAACATTCTTAACACGAGATACCAAAGCTACACGTTGCCAATCTCATTTCTTAACTTGGAAATAGCCTTCATAGGAAGGAAGAGGACAGAACTAAATTTCCAACTATGGTGACATTGAAAACAAAGTAAAGATAAACTAGATATGATGAAGTTATATAAATTGTGATTAAAGTTGGGATTAAAAGCATGCTAAATGAAAATCTTCTAATTTCATTTAATTTACAATCCCAAAGGTCAAAACCACTTAAAAAACTGAAAAGAAATCTGGTAAAAAACCAACTGTGGCCCATTTTAAGTAGATTGGAAGTAAGCAACATTTTCCCTAAAGTGTGCCTCACATCTTCATTCTTCCATATCCTGCCATCAATTTCATTACCTTCACCAACATAAATGGGCCAGTCCTCTAATATTATTTCTGACTTAGAAAAACATCTGTTAAAAACAAACAGGGCTAATCATTGCCCTCCCCGCTATGTGGAACATGACATCCAGGGGTGAAAGTCTCCCTGGTGGCATGGGAATTGACTCTGGCCCTGGCAACATGGAATCAGCAATTCCATCCTGACCAAAAGGGGGAAAAGAAGTGTAATTAATAAAGTATCAGTGGCACAGAAAGTTCAAATAGAATCGAGAGGCTACTTTGGAGGTTTCTCTTACACAAGCTTCAGTTGGACATTGCTACCTATCATAACCTGCCAGCCCCCAACCAGGACCCTTCCAGCCAATCCTAAAGAACACCTAGGGCAATATATAAGATTCCACAAGCGTTCCAGGCACTGGTGTAACTGTCCAGAAATCTAGAATCTCCAGATGGGTCCCTGGTCCAGATAAGTCCCGAAACCTAGAGGACAAGCGTCTCCAGAACATCAGAGAGTTCCACTCCCTACCCCAAATTACTGACAACCCCTTCCAACATGAAAAAGTCAGAATGGCCATAACCCAAATACTCCTAAAGAGAAGGATAGGAAGATCAAAGGGATGGTGGAGTTATGCAGCGAAGGTAGGGTTTAACAAATGAATGTGATTGCTGAATCATTTAATTGATATCTCTTTTAATCTCCAGTATCTTAGAGCAGCTAGAAGTAAAAACCTAAAATTGTGGAATTGTAACCCATGTCAAACTCTGAAATCTGTTCTATAACTATTTGTTGTACAGTCCTTTGAAATTTATTGCTTTTTTGTATATATGCTATTTTTCACACCAAAAGAAGTCGATTGTGATGATAAAAAAATATTTATGCCTTTTAGCCGCCTATATTCTGGAGCAGCTAGAAGTAAAAATCAGAAGGAATTGTATGGTAGTTCCTGACAAACTCTGGGATCTGTCCTGTAACTACTTGTTGAGGGGTCCTTTGGGATCTATGGCTTTTTTATTTCTTTGCTTTGTATATATGATATATTATACAATAAAAAAGTTATATAAAAATGGGACTTGATAATTTTTCTGCTGTGAGGATAAATTCTTTTAAGAAAATATGGGAAAAGAGTGATAAGTAACACAAAAATGTTGTTAATAACAGAAATTCAAGCATTAGCCCAGTCCAGATGAAAATAAATCTGTTTTTTTTAGGTGAGGCTATACTGGTAATAAATGATTTATATACAAAAATAAAAGGTCAAATATGAGCTCACAAATCACTAGGGTTATTTTATTTTAAAAGGAAAAGGCGGCCACACCCAGCGGTGGTTGCACTAGTGTATCCTGGAATGAAAACAGCTAAAGGTTAGCAATGAATCTTTCCTGAGACTCTGACAATACTTTCACTTTAGAGATCTGGGTTTGTCCAGAAAGAGAAAGCCTGTTGTGAAAGAAATCCAGCATTTTTAAGGCTTGACTTTATAAGAGAATCTTAAATGGGGACCTAAGCTGGCCAAGCGGCTCTGCCCTTCGGAACCCACCTTCTGCTACAGGCTCTCACATTTTGGTTATTTCTGTCACCTCATACTGGCCTCTAGTTGGACTCTATGCCCTGTCATTTTGGACATAGTGTAGACCCAAACACATTTCTTGGTTTCCCCTAAGACAAATGGGAACTTTCACAAAATCTTTTCTGAAAAAAAGAAAACAAGAAAGGGGTGGGGGAGGACCATGAAATATACAAGTATCTAGACTCTCCGGCATATAAACTCAATTTCCTGACTATGTGCTCAAGTGCACTCAGGGTTTGTTGACGTTTTTCTGTTGTATACCATCTCAGAGACGGTTTTACTTAACCCTAAATGGCTGACACAAATTTACAGACTTCTCCTGTGTTCTTACTTCCTAAGTTCTGGCTCAGCTTTCTGTAGAGAGAGGCGTCTGAACATCCTGGCACTTCTAGACATCTGGCTATCTCGCAGTAGAGATGGAGAGAGGCAGATTTCCACCCAGCCACTAGGGGCCTCCCCTGCCCCTTCCTCCACCAGCATCAGCAGGGCCTCCTTCCATGTCTGACCTGAGAAACACATATTTTAGGCAAGCCACATTCTAAGGCCTTGAATCACCTCACTCTTTGAGTGAAACTCTCCCACGTCCACAGAGCAGAAGGCCATCGGTGCCTTCGTTCTGTAGATGTTCCGTCCCATAAAAACACCATAAATGATTAATTGACATAACATCCTCATGTCCACACCATGAGAGTAAGTGAGGAGATGGGGGCAGCTCAAGAGATGTAACTCCCTGACCTAACAGGATAAACTACATCCCCTACCACCAGCCCCAACTGAACTTTGGAAATGATCTCATTTCTCCTTTCCTAGCAGCTCATCACAGGCTATGTCATAGGAGCACTTAATGAAGCAAAAGAGTTTGATGATTTTTCCACTCATTCTTTTGATATAAAATGACTACTACTGATTTAGTCTTTCCCTTTCCTTTGCTCCATGAGGTAAGTTTGCCCAGACCTACACAGTACCCTGAATTTATGTGATAAGGCTTGAGGAACCTTTGCCAGAATGAAACAAGAAAACTGGGCTTGAAATGGAGATGCTCAAGTTATCAAAATAGAGAATTTGCTATTTGGGTCATTATTAAGGGCATTATACGTTTGATATTCTAAGTTCAATCGTCCTAACCGCGTGGTAAATGTTAGGAAACTAATGTGGAGGAAGAGGAACCTGTTTAATTATGGCAAGTGCTTCCTCCTCTCTAAAAACATGGTGATGAGCATGAAAAAAAAGTTTTCACTTCTCATGTTTCATTTCTGAGTCCTGAGAAAAGCAGGATATGGTTTTCTGACCTATTGACCCCAACGAATTCATAAGCAAGAATTCAGAAAAAACCAGCATGTTTTCTATTCATCAGGAAGGACAACAGCTCTAGAAAACATTTATCACTTAGCTGTTGAATAACTCATCAATTTCAGGAGCATTTAACCGGAATGAACTTTCTCTACATGAATAAAACTGTCAACTTGGAACCTCCTTACCACATGCCTCAGACTCCCTCAACCAAAAGGAACTGGTTGAGCTTGCTCTTCCCTGCCTCCACTGAGGAGTTTTGTTCCCAACGTGCGACATAAACTCAGTTTCCTTCATCTGTGTCATCTACCTGAAAAACAAAACAAAAATAAAATGAAACAAGCCCAAGGCATCACCTCTACTTCCCTTTCAAAATAATCCAAGTGGCCCCACCCCAGCTCTCCACCATGAGACTTTAGTAAGCCCATGCCCATGCCTGGCCTTGCATGACAGGCCCTCTTTTATTCTCTGTTATCTCTTTACACTTATAAGCCTTAACAGAAACTCAGCTATTGTTCTGGTTTGCTAACTGCCAGAATGCAATATACCAGAAATGGAATGGCTTTTAAAAGGGGGAATTTAATGAGTTGCTAGTTTACAGTTCTAAGGCCAAGAAGATGTCCCAGTTAAAACAAGTCTATAGAAATGTCCAACCAAAGGCATCCAGGGAAAGATACCTTGGTTCAAGAAGGCCGATGAAGTTCAGTGTTTCTCTCTCAAATGAGAAGGCACATGGTGAACACAGTCAGAGTTCCTCTCCCATCTGGAAGGGCACATGGCATACACAAAATCATCTGCTAGCTTCATCTCCTGGCTTCCTGTTTCATGAAGCTCCCCGGGAAGTGTTTTCCTTCTTCATCTCCAAAGGTTACTGGCTCGTGGACTCTTTGCATCTCATGGCTACATGGTTCTGCTCTCTCTGAATCTCTTTCTCCAAAATGTTTCCTCTTTTATAGGACTCCGGTAAACCAATCAAGACCCACCCAAACGGGTGGAGACATGTCATCACCTAATCCAATTTAACAACCACTCTTGACTAAATCACATCATCCAGGGAGATGATCTCATTACAGTTTCAAACACACAGTATTGAATAGAGATTATTCTACCTTTATGAAATGGGATTTATATTAAAACATGGCTTTTCTTAGGGGGCACATATCCTTTCAAACCAGCACAGCTATCTTGACAATACTTAATGTCAGGCTGCCTTTTCATGTGATATCCCCCCACCTTCCACTCCTGCTTACTTTAGGATGGAAAAGAAATGTCCTTTCTGTCGTGCCTTTTCAGCCCATCAGCTGTGAGTCAGCCCTGTGGTCTGTGCAGCCTGCACTTGGGCAGACGCTACACTGCTTCTGAAGAGAATCGAGAAACTTGAAAATCTGATTCAATTTATGTATGGCAGAGGTGGCTAACTGTCCAAAAAATCTGCAATCCTTTTCCATAGAATACAATTTCAGCTGCACAGACAGGAAATATATTTTCCTACTCCCTGTACATCTAACAGGAGCCTTAGGACTAGTTCTTAGAAGGAAACGTGAGACAGGTGAGGTGTGCCACTTCCAGGATGAGATGATTAAGAAATGGGTCTAGCACCTTATCCTCTCTCTCTCTTTCCCCCTGGACAGCTTGATACAGTTAAGTATGGTAGCTTTGGAAGCCACATGTTGAAAATGATGGAGCCACAAAAGCAGGAGCCTGAGTCCCTGAATCACTTCCTGTAGGAGAGATGATTGGGTGCAACCCTTTGGACTTTATACCAAAAGCAAGAAATAAACTCCTGTTGTGTTAAACAACTGAAATGTAAGGGTTCATTTGTTACAGCAGCTAACAGGCCTCAACTTGTATGTCATTAACATCCATTTTCCTTTGGAGTTTGGTTTTTGTTTAAAAATTATTTTGTATCAGGAGTTGTGGTGGCTTCTAATTTGTGTATTTGGGGAGAACTCAGACATCAAGACAGACTATTTTTTTTTTTTTTTTTAACATGGGCAGGCACCGGGAATCGAACCCGGGTCCTCGGGCATAGCAGGCAAGCACTCTTACCTGCTGAGCCACCATGGCCTGCCCTCAAGACAGACTACTTAGTCCTCTGGAGTAAATGTCAAAGTGCCAAAAGGGACTGATGGGAACTGGGAGGAAAGCCCTTGGATGCCTGGAATCAAAACCTACACAAAGAAGATGAAGTCTGCGTTAGACATCGCTTGTAGTTAATGAGGAAAACTCCAGTTGTATTGTAGGGTGGGATATCATGAATTTCCCTCTGATCTATCCTCTAGGAGAGTTTGGTTGTAGACAGAAAGGGGATAAATGTGTCCCTTCAGGGGCAATGTCTATCCACTTGGAGTGGAGAGAGTGCAGGTCTCAGTGGAGGGGTTACTGATCACGTATAGCACAGAAGCCTCTAGCAGGAGGAGAACTCTGGAGCTGTGGTCATAGCAGCATTGTAGCAGAATCAACAAAGTTGGCAGTGGCCACTCAGAAGGGAAATCAGAGCCAGTACCGGTAGGCAGTGATCAGTGTGTAGGAGGGGGACAGTGGGGCCAAGGAAAACAGCAACAGTAGGGAAAGTCAGCCAGACTTATCTATCCCTGGATATATCGTCTTCTCCCATCTGACTGTAATCATACAGTCCCTTATAAAAGAGAGTTGGAACCAATGGATAGGGAAGGATGAAGGAGCAGAAGGAAAATAACTTTTATGGGAGGAAGGGTCCAGATAACAAAAATAAAAATATTGATCAAATTTTTATTTTAAATTGTAATACAAGCCCTTTTTTTCCTTTATCTTTTTCCCCTCATATTTCACATCTATTTTTTAAAGGCAAAGGTTATGCATTTTTCTTAAATCATCTGTTTATTCCCTAAGGTACTTTCTATAGCAACTGTTTCATTATATCTAGCTATACTTAAGCCATAGCATGCCCCTCTCACCTCACCCACTCTTGGATAATCTCACCTTGCACTTGATGGAGGTAGAATGCATTCAGTGTAACCCCACCCATATTTTTTCCTCAGGTTGTTTCTGTCTTTAACCACAATCAAGAATGTCACTCCTAGTTCATAGAAGATATCTCTCTCACTTCCTTTCTCTCATGCTTCCTCTTGGATCTTGTCCCTGCATAATCACCTGTCATTAACCACTGCTTCTTGACTTCAAAACATTTTGTAACCTGAAATCAATTTTGCTTGACTCTGGTGCCCACTCATCTATCATCATGTTTTTCTTTTTCCTTTAAATATAAAAGTCTTTATATATTGCTTTGATTTTCTTTTATAGGCCTAGAATTGCATTGTTAATTTCTTCCCAGATTGGGTGTCCATTCTCCTGATAATGATGCCATTTTAAGGCAGTCTTAAAATCACAGTTCTTTTTACTATTTTCGATCTCCCTTTCCCATCCCCTTCCTTATAACTCACAAAACAGAGTTGTTAACCCCATAAGTTGGTTACTAATTCCTGTTTATATATAATTCTACTTATTAGTCTTATCGTTTCTCTCATGAACTATTCGAATAGCTTTTAAGTCGTTTTCTTGCTTCCTGTATCATTTCAAGGAATCCATCCTCTAAACAGAAGCTCGAATAATCTTTCTAAACTGCATTATGATCATATTATTTCCCCATTTAAATTGCTCAATGATTCTCTATAATCAATAGGGTAAATTCCAAAATTAAAAGTTCTCAGTCTCATGGTTTAAAAGTCCTTTGTCTTCTGACATGACCTCTCGATCCAAATTCCACATATTTATTTCCAGCCATGACAAACTCCTTTTAGATTATAAACTTGCCACATATCTTTTCTTGCTTTTATCCCTTTGTGCTGGTTGTTCTCTCTATGTGAAATGTTTGCCTCTTCCCATCACCTTCTGAGCACTGAGACATCTGTGTATTCATGGACACATCTGGGAAGTCCTTATTAGCTTTGTAGATGGATCAGTGTTTCCTACTCTGTGCGCTACCATGATAGTACCTGTGGCAAAACCAGAGCACATTCTGGGGTGGATGAGAGTTCACCACTCGCATATTTCCACTGCACTGGACATTAAATATAACCAAGTTGTTGCCTGGGCCCTTCCTAGAGCCATGAGATCTCTGAGCATCCTGAGCCAGTATGATGCATGTGTGTTTTCATAATATGTCACTGCTTGAAGTTATTTTTTAAATTGTGGTCCAACACTTATTTAGTAAAATGGGGAGAAAATGACTCATAATAATAAAAATGCATGCCAAAATTATGTTAAAATTTATAATACAGATTCATGATATCATCACCGGCATTCTCATCATCATCATAGCTAACACTGGTAGTTTATAGTGTATCACACACTACGATAAGTATGGTTAAATAAAATAGAATGGCTTCCTACTTAAAATTAATCCTAAGAGTCACCCCCAAGAGAACCTCTTTTGTTGCTCAGATGTGGCCTCTCTCCAGCCAACACAACAAGCAAACTCACCACCCTCTCTGTGTCTACGTGGGACATGACTCCCAGGGGTGTGGACCTTCCTGGCAACATAGGACAGAAATCCTAGAATGAGCTGAGACTCAGCATCAAGAGATTGAGAAAACCTTCTCAGCCAAAAGGGGGAAGAGTGAAATGAGACAAAATAAAGTGTCAATGGCTGAGAATTCCAAACAGAGTCAAGAGGTTATCCTGGAGGTTACTCTTATGCATTAAATAGATATCACCTTGTTAGTCAAGATGTAATGGAGAGGCTGGAGGGAACTGCCTGAAAATGTAGAGCTGTGTTTCTCTAGCCATGTTTCTTAAAGATGATTGTATAATGATACAGCATTCACAACGTGACTGTGTGATTGTGAAAACCTTATGTCTGATCCTCCTTTTATCTACCTTATCAACAGATGAGTAAAACATATGGAATACAAATACGTAATAGGGGGAACAAATGTTAAAATAAATTTAGATTGAAAAGCTAGTGATCAATGAAAGGGAGGGGTAAGGGGTATGGTATGCATGAATTTTTTTTCTGTTTTCTTTTTGCTTCTTTTTCTGAATAGACGCAAATGTTCCAAGAAATGATCATGATGATGAATATGCAACTATGTGATGATATTGTGAATTACTAATTATATATGTAGAATGGAATGATCAAAAGCTACGAATGTTTGCATTTGTTTGGTATTTTTTTAAAAATTTAAAAATTGATAAAAAATAAAAAGGTTTCCTGCCCTGGGCATTGCTGGGAGGGACTCCTTTCTGAGAAGGGATTTTCCAGAAGACAGAAACAGTTGACCTTCAGGGGCTTTCTCAGAAAATGGGATGCACTCTATGGGGTCACAGATAAGCAATGCCTAGTGAGGTATCTGTTTACTTTCCACAACTGTTTCAGCGATAAACCCGTTTCAGTCTAGTTGTCAGAATGGACAAGCTTTTCACACCAATCAATATATATCTGGTCCCCACTTTGTAAGACCCTCATATGTCAAATGGAAACATAACATCAACCAACCAGAACATTTCCTCACTTGCTTCTGTACTTGTCCTATATAAAGCAGCTCCTCCCCTCCACCTCCTTGGCAGAGTTCCCTTCTACTTTCTGAAAGGGACGCTGCCCAATTCATGAATCACTCAATAAAGCTGTGAGATCCTAAATTTAGCATTGTTGCAAAGTTTTTCCTTTAACAGTATGTTTTATCTACTATCTCATTTAATACTCACAGCATTTAATTCTACCTTCATCATCTCATTGAAAGTTATACTCTTACCTACTCCAGCCATCCCCAATCACCCTTAGCCCACCATATTTACTCTTCTTTTCCTTAGCAACTTTCACTTTCTCATGTACTATGCTATGTACTGATTTATTATGTTTACTCTTCATTCCCTCTCTTTTCCCACCAGAATATAAGTTTTACAGGGCAGCAAGTTTGTCCAGGTTTCTTTTCTTCTTCACTCCATTATAAAAACACATCGTAGGTGATCAATAAATATTTGTTTCTTGAATAGACACTCTATGGGTTAGATCATATTTTTTTAAATCCTCATTTTATGAATAAGAAAGATGCAAAGGGTTAAGCACGTAGGTGGAAAATCCAGGACTTGAAGTGACAATCGATTCCAGAGTCTGCATCCTTAATTGAATATAACATAATTTATGTAGAATTGTCTTTCATTTAAAAATAATCACCAGTCATGCTCACAAAGGATCGTGATCACTTTTATGGATTAAGCATCAAATACTGTTTGAAAATACTTAGGAGATATTTTATTTCTGGCTTTCATGTTTCGAGATGTTTTTCTTCCATAGCTCCGTAATTTATGTTCTCTCTTGAGGGTTTATTTCTTTATTGTTGTTGTTTGTTTCCAAACTGGGAAGCTTCTTTGGAAAAATATTCAGGGTGTTTAAACTTAGATGATAAATCAACTCACTTCTACTAACAGTGTCCATATGGTTTCAGAATTCTAACTGCCAGTTAAAGGGATTTTCAGTATTCTAGTTTCCAGCTGCTGGAATGCAATATACCAGAAATGGAATGGCTTTTAAAAAGGGGAATTTATTAAGTTGCTACTTTACAGTTCTAAGCCTGTGAAAATGTCCAAATTAAAGCAAGGCTATAAAAATGTCCAATCTAAGGCATCAGGAAAAGATACCTTGGTTCAAGAAGGCCGATGACATTCAGGGTTTCTCTCTCAACTGGACAGGTACATGGCGGGCATCTGCTAGCTTTCTCTCCAGGCTTCTTGTTTCATGAAGCTCCCCCAGGGGTGTTTTCCTTCTTCATCTCCAAAGGTCTCTGGCTGCGTGGGTTTTCATGGTTCTCGTGGCTCTCTCCAAAATGTTTCCTCTTTTAAAGGATTCTGATGTACAAATCAAGACCCACCTGGAATGGGTGGAGTCATATTTCCCACTAATGAAAACTTAATACTGTGCAGGCCATGGTGGCTCAGTGGCAGAGTTCTCGCCTGTCACGCTGGAGACCCTGGTTCGATTCCTGGTGCTTGTCCATGCAAAAAAACAAACAAACAAACGAACAAAAAGGTTAATACCCACAGGTGGACAAGTCAAATCTCCATGGAGATAATTTAATCAAGATTCCAACCTACAGTACTGAATAGGGATTAAAAGAAATGGTTGTCTCCACAAGATTAGATAAGGATTAAAACACAGCTTTTCTAGGGTATATAATCCTTTCAAACCAACACAGTCAGACAGTTGGCCCTTTCTGATGGTCCATGTCACTTCCTATAATAGTGCACATTCATATCTCAACAAATAAAACTCAACAGAGACCTTATACACCATCAAGGGACAGTAAATTCATTTCTTCTAGATGATGCCATCAATTTGAGTAGGGTTGAGACTAATTTGCATTTTTTCTTCACAGCTGGCACCATATTACCAATTTATTCCAATGACATCTTAGTGTTTCTTTTGAATTTGTGCTTAAGACAGCTTCCCATCTAGCTCACCTCTTAGTCTAGACCAGCAATACCAGGGCTAGGGTAAAGCAAGTGAGGCAATCACCTTGGGTACAATATTTAAGGGAATTCAAGACACAAAAATCAAGATAAACAATATTTTAATGCAATATTTTAATATCAAAATTAATGTGAAAAATCCACGATGAACAAAATATCAACATTTTAAGTAAAGGCTGGATCTGACCTTACAGTTGCACAGCTCACCTCCCTTACATCATCCTAATCATATTAGATCCTGTCTTTATTCAAAATTTTGATATTTTGCTCATTGTAAAGTTTGAATTAATTTTTATATCTAAAATCATTGCATTAAAGTAATATTTATCTTCATCACTGAGTGCTTGGTGCCTCAGGGAGCTGCAAGGACAGAAATAGTCAAATCCGTTATTTTGGACTTTGAGGAATGTGTTTTGCATACGTGCAAAGAGGAGCGTTAAATGAATTTTCTTACTTGGTTTTTTCCTTTCAAGTTCTCAGTGACTAAATGAATATGCCTTGTATTATTCTTCGGCCTTTTGGAGAATGCCCTAAAGATCTTCCAGAAAGATATATCAGATATTTACAAGAAGCTGAGTTTTTGGTGATATTCATTGGTGTGGTGAAGTGTGAAAGATGAAAATGTTACTTTATATAAGATGGGTGTGCTCTGGTTGAGAGGATGAAGATGATAATTATTAAAGATATATTATGAATGTTTAATGGCTAAATTTTAAAAGCTTGATTTTCCCACAGTAAAGCAAGAATTTATCAGTATTGTCTGCTGCTTGATTATTCTGTGTTTGCTATGCTGCTTACTTGTGACACTGTGGACACCATTTTTAAATATCAGAAAAACAGAAATTTGGTTCCACCTTTAGGTTGTAATTACTGTGATGTGATAAGACCTTCAGCTTTGAGTCAATCTTCATTTGTCATAAGAGAAAACATACTAGAGAAAAACCCTATCAATGTAAAGTATATAAGAAAACCTTCTCCCATTAGGTAAACCTCACTAAACATAAGAGATTTCATACTGGGAAGAAATGTTTTGAATTTCCTGAATGTGGAAAACCTTTCACCTATCAACCAAACCTCATAGTCCACCAGAGAGCACATATGGAGCGAAAGCTCTGGGAAAGCAGTGAATGTGGCAAGGCATTTGCCTAGAAGTTTGAACTCACTACATGTCAGAGAATTCATTCACAAGAGTGGCCCTATGAGTGTAATGAATTTGCAAAAACCTTCTTTAAGAAATGTACACCAGAAAATTCACACACAGGGAAGAAACGCTACAAGTTCAGTGATTGTGGAAAAATCCTTTCTCCAGAACTCACAACTCATTATAACTATGTGAACTCACAAAGGAAAGAAACCCTGTAAATATACTGAATGTGGCAGAACTTTCAGCCAGAGTTCAACACTGAGGTTATACTTGTGAATTCAAACAGGAGTGAAACCCTGTGAGTGTTCTGAATGTGGGAAAGCCTTCAGCAGGAGTGCCACCTCAGTGTCCATCAGAGAGCTCATTTAGGGGATAAACCCTGAGACTGCATCAAGGTGGCACTGCAGAAAACTTTTCCACAAGAACTCTTCCCGTGGAGAATAAATCTCCTGAATCAGGAACTCTAAGAATCCAAAGATTCATACTGAGATATAATCTATCAACTCAAAAATGTGTTAAAAATAGGATCCTGTAAGAATAATATTATACTGGAAGTTAGATATAATTCCCAATGAATAAATACATATCAGAGTATACTCAATTGTATATAGATATACTCAGCTAGCTATATTACTGTGATCTTTTTAAAAAGTTTGAATGAGTTAACTATTACAGGTAGCAGTATAAAGGATATATAAGCAATACCAGAAGTATGTAGTGGTTATATCTGAGATTATGTCACAAGAAATCAATTGTATGTTTTAGATCTGCACATATGAATTTAGCACAATCACAGGGAGTTTGAAATTCTCGTGGTAATTAGGATACATCAAAGAAAATTTTCTATACTGAGCATCACGTGTTTTTCAGTACCTTTACAACAACAATATGCATTCCAAATGAATTCTATTAACAATATTAAAGTAGCACATATATCTTTTCTCCTACTGCTTGCCAGCGTATATAAATTGGCATGGCCATGTTTGTTGAGCCTGTTTTTCAATAAACAGAAGAAAATGCTGTTGAGATTTTAACCAGCTTCTGAGTTTGCTGAAGATTTCAGAGAGGCATTATTTACAAAAATATATAAGACAAGTAAGAGGAGAGGAGAGAATGGAGGCAAATGTGGGTTGTTACGCACTGTGCATCAGAGAATAAGAAAGTACTGTGCAAAGGGAATAGCCCTGTTCTAGTTAGCTGCCAGAATGCAACACACCAGAGATGGATTGGCTTTTAATAAAAGGGGATTTATTTCATTAGTTCTTCAGAGGAAAGGCAGCTAACTTTCCACTGAGGTTCTTTCTTAAGTGGAAAGGCACAGGGTGATCTCTGCCGGCTTTCTCTCTAGGCCTCTGACTTCCAACAACTTTCTCCCAGGTGACTTCTTTCTGCATCTCCAAAGGCCTGGGCTGAGCTGTGAGTGCTGAGATGAGATATGCTGAGCTGTTTGGGCTGTGCTACGTTGTGCCCTCCCACCTAAGCACCAGCCAATTAAATCAAACACCATTCATTGCAGCAGGCATGCCTCCCAGCCGACTGCAGATGTAATCAGCAACAGATGAGGTTCACATGCCATTGGCTCATGTCCACAGCAACAGAACTAGGTATCTTCACCTGGCCAAGTTGACAATTGAATCTAACTACCACAAGCCCCATCTATCATGCGCTTGTTAATTTTCAGAGGGATGTTTATATATTATTGCATATGTATTGCCAAAATATTGTATAACCATCTGTATTTTTATTTGTTGCCCTGTTTCTTTTACTATTTTAGGTATCGTCTTGCAAAAAAATGTAAGAATGATTATGTAGTCACAACTGTTAGTTACATTTTAAAGACTTTAGAAGAAAATTAATTTATTTTATTTTGAGAAGCCGTCAAGAGAGAACTGTCTTCCTCAAAATAGCATTTTTAAAAATTTCCATGTGCACAGTCCACTTTAGAAATGAGGTTGTTTAAGCAAGTATTTCCACTTACTTGGATTTCACTATCATCAACCAAAAGTATTTCCTTTGGAACCTCGTTTACTATGAGTTATATCTTTCCTTTAAAAGTTCACAAAGCAAATACTTCCTAGGTTAGCTTTTTAGTGGTCTTTCCATTTATTGTTTGATGATGAGCGTAAAAACATTTATCTTTCTTTGCATACACAGATAAACCATTTTAGGCTTTATACCAACTTCCTAAGTTCAGCCTTTCCCTATCATTCATACATCAGCCATTAGAATTGTAAATGGAAGCCTCAGCTGTCCTTTTTTCTTTTGTTAGTTCTTTTAAAAGATCACTGATGTGCAGTGACTACATATAAATGTGAACGGCTTTCTGAACAAATTTATCAGAACATCCATAGTCCAATAAGTATTTGTCTTTCTAAGTTATCTTACCTACTGATGGCAAGGAAACAGGGTTAAAACTTAATTTCATACACGGCTCTTGGAAAATGCAAATTGTGACAGCCTTCTTGGAAAACATTTTGACTCTGTCTTTTAACATTAAGAATATACACACTCCTTGCCTGCCCATGTGGAAAATAAATAAATAAATAAATAAACAAATAATAAAAAGAATATACACACTCTTCAACCCAGGATCTCACTCATGGGAATCTAATTTTTCCCTAAGAAAAAAATAAAGTATCAGGATCTATGATTTAAAAAAATCCATATAGTGTTCTCCTTAAAGTTATACATAATATACTCTCTGTTAATTGCCCTGTTAATAGTTTTTTTGTACATGCAATCAATATATTTGGTAATCATCATTAATCATAGTTATACACACAGAGCATATTTGTAATAGTGCATAGATAATATATTTATCCTCCAACTGATAAAATAATAATATAAAGCACACAAGGAGACTTTTCACCCTGAATCATGTCTAGAATATATATATACCTAAATTTAAAAAAGAATATTCAGAAGTGACTGACTGATGTTCATTTCTATGCTCCTTTGTACCGCCACTAGATGTTATTAGATGTCACATTGAGGGATGTTGGAAAATGCATTGCGGTACCGTGTGGCCCAGCAATCCCACTAGCAGGCTGCGACTCAAACAGATTTTCACACCAATGTTTGTACCAACATTTTTTTTTTATTAATTAAAAAAATTAACTAACACAACATTAGAAATCAATCCATTCTACATATGCAATCAGTAATTCTTAATATCATCACATAGGTGTATGGTCATCATTTCTCAGTACATATGCATCGATTTAGAGAAAGAAATAGCACGACAACAGAAAAAGAAATAAAGTGATAACACAGAGAAAACACAAATAAAAATAAAAAGTACAAAAATATATAAGAGAAAGAAAAAAAAACAAAAAAAACTATAGATCAGATGCAGCTTCATTCAGCGTTCCAACATAATTACATTACAATTAGGCAGTATTGTGCTGACCATTTTTTTTTAGACATCATACCATTCTACATATGCAATCAGTAATTCTTAACATCATCACATAGATGCATGATCATCGTTTCTTAGTACATTTGCATCGGTTTAGAAGAACTAGCAGTATAACAGAAAAAAATATAGAATGTTAATATAGAGAAAAAAAATAAAAGTAATAATAATAAGAACAAAACAAACAAAACAAAACAAAACAAGAACCTATAGCTCGGATGCAGCTTTGTTCAGTATTTTAACATGATTACTTTACAATTAGGTATTATTGTGCTGTCCATTTTTGAGTTTTTGTATCTAGTCCTATTGCACAGTCTGTATTCCATCAGCTCCAATTACCCATTATCTTACCCTGTTTCTAACTCCTGCTGAACTCTGTTACCAATGACATATTCCAAGTTTATTCTCAAGTGTCGATTCACATCATTGGGACCATACAGTATTTGTCTTTTAGTTTTTGGCTAGACTCACTCAGCATAATGTTCTCTAGGTCCATCCATGTTATTACATGCTTCATAAGTTTATCCTGTCTTAAAGCTGCATAATATTCCATCGTATGTATATACCACAGTTTGTTTAGCCACTCGTCTGTTGATGGACATTTTGGCTGTTTCCATCTCTTTGCAATTGTAAATAACGCTGCTATAAACATTGGTGTGCAAATGTCTGTTTGAGTTTTTGCCTTTAATTCCTTTGAGTAGATTCCCAGCAATGGTATTGCTGGGTCGTATGGCAATTCTATATTCAGCTTTTTGAGGAAACGCCAAACTGCTTTCCACAGTGGTTGCACCATTTGACATTCCCACCAACAGTGGATAAGTGTGCCTCTTTCACCGCATCCTCTCCAGCACTTGTCATTTTCTGTTTTGTTGATAATGGCCATTCCGGTGGGTGTGAGATGATATCTCATTGTGGTTTTGATTTGCATTTCTCTAATGGCCAGGGACATTGAGCATCTCTTCATGTGTCTTTTGGCCATTTGTATTTCCTCCTCTGAGAGGTGTCTATTCAAGTCTTTTTCCCATTTTGTAATTGGGTTGGCTGTCTTTTTGTTGTTGAGTTGAACAATCTCATTATAAATTCTGGATACTAGACCTTTATCTGATATGTCGTTTCCAAATATTGATTCCCATTGTGTAGGCTGTCTTTCTACTTTCTTGATGAAGTTCTTTGATGCACAAAAGTGTTTAATTTTGAGGAGTTCCCATTTATTTATTTCCTTCTTCAGTGCTCTTGCTTTAGGTGTAAGGTCCATAAAACCGCCTCCAATTGTAAGATTCATAAGATATCTCCCTACATTTTCCTCTAACTGTTCTATGGTCTTAGACCTAATGTTTAGATCTTTGATCCATTTTGAGTTAACTTTTGTGTAGGGTGTGAGATATGGGTCTTCTTTCATTCTTTTGCATATGGATATCCAGTTCTCTAGGCACCATTTATTGAAGAGACTGTTCTGTCCCAGGTGAGTTGGCTTGACTGCCTTATCAAAGATCAAATGTCCATAGATGAGAGGGTCTATATCTGAGCACTCTATTTGATTCCATTGGTCGATATATCTATCTTTATGCCAATACCATGCTGTTTTGACCACTGTGGCTTCATAATATGCCTTAAAGTCAGGCAGTGCAAGACCTCCAGCTTCGTTTTTTTTCCTCAAGATGTTTTTAGCACTTCGGGGTGTACCAACATTTTTTGATTGCCAAAGATGAAAGCAACCCAAGTGTCCATGAACCAGTGAAGGGATAAATAAACTGTGGTGTATACATACGTCGGAATATTCTTCAGCCATAAACAGAAACAAAGTCCTGATTTATGTGACAATATACTTGAACCTGGAGGACATGATGTTGAGAGAAATAAGCCAGATACAAAAGGACAAATATTATATGATATCATTGATTTGAAACAATTAGAATAAGCAAACCTATGGAATCAGAATCTAGGATATAGGTTAGCAAGGGATAGGGTGGGCATAGGGAATGGTAAGTTAAGGTTAAAAATGTACGGGGATCCTATTTGAAATAATGGAAATGTTTTGGTAATGGATGATGGTAATGATAGCGCGAAATTGTGAATGCAATTAATAGTACTGAAATTAAATCTGAGTGTGATTAAAGGGGGAAATATTAGATTGTATATATGGTAACAGAAAGATTTTTTAAAAATCCATGGGACTACACTATACAAACAGTGAACCCTAAGTTAAACCACCGACTTAAAGTAAATAAATAAATAGATAAATTGTGAGATGCATTCAGCTATTTCTCCTTCTGCATGACAAAGACAAAGGTGAATGACAAATTGTGGTCAAATACGGAGGCCGCTGTATGTGCCTCTGGTATCTGTATCACCAAATGGTGTGTAAGGGGAGTATCTCCGTCATGAAATAGAGCACAATGCATTTCCTAGGATACACGGGCAGGGTAGGTGCATGCATTCCTGGCCTGGATGCATCTGTCATTGGTGGTGGTGACCTGGAGGATGTCAGTTGAAGGCGCAGCGACAGAGGCCCATTGGACCATGCTCAAGATCTTGGAAGTGCATCCTAATGGCTTGGATTATTCCTAGACAAATTCTGGGTAGCAGTCAGATCCTGAAGATTACCAAGTTTCTCTTAACTTTGATAGAAATAAAAAATAATTGTGTTACCCAAGACCCCCAGGTTAGATATGATTCCAAATAGTGCTCAGAGCTATTATGTAATCTTTGGGAACAGAATGTTAGGTAGCATGTGGAAGACCATTCATTTCTTCCAGCTTCCATGTTTCAGGAAAGACACTAGGAATACCGGTCTCCCAATAGTCCCAAGAATTCATAAGATTCATAAAATATAGAAATTGTATAATGAAGCCTTACAATTATTGTTAGTACTCTCTCACAAAAACTTTGCAGTTTGGAAGAAGGGCAGCTCTGGTGAGTAGACAGAAAAAAAGGAGAGTTGAGAGGGCTATGAAAAGTAGGACGTGTGAAAGAGAGAAAACATCTCCAGTAGAACCTGTGCTAATGAACCCTCAAGGGCTGCTAATGCCATCTCCTGGAGAAGCTAGGCTTGATCCTCTCGTGGTACCATATTTTCCAGGGGCCGTGAATAGAGTGTAGCCGTAAATTATGGTATGACAAGAGAAATGAATTTATTGGGGAACTTATGAACCCTCCTCTTTGGGGGACCAGGAACACTGAACAGTCAGGACAGTGATGGAATTTCAGGTCCCAGTAGGTGGGAACTAAGTCTGGGAGTCGTGATCTCCAGAGGGCCAGGGATCTCATCATTAGCCACTACACAGGGATGTGGATAGCAATAGATAGCATTATGGCCAGGGGACTCAAGAATACCTGAAATCAGTCCTGCCAAATATACCTCATCTTCCCTGTCGTCACTCTATCCCCACTTCTGTTCCCTCGTTCTGGATTCCTAACTGAGAGCCATAAGGTCAAGAAATGACTCAGGTAACAGCTGGCCTCTCAGTTCCTTGAGCTCCACATCTGCAACGACATTCTCTTCTTCCCTTGGTACTTACTTCTAAGACCATCCTAGATTTTGTCATTAACCAGAACTGTTCTACCTGAAGAAGAAAAAATTCAGAAACACCACTCTCTGACTATGGTATGTTGAATTATATACTCCAGTAAAAAGAATGTTCTTAATCCATTCCTATAGTTATGAACCCATTGTAAATAAAAATGTATAAAGATGTTATTTTTTATTAAGATGTGGCCAACTGAATCAGGTTGGGCTTTAATTCAGATTAGTGGAAGTCTTTTTAAGTTGAATGAAATTTAGACATACAAAGAGAAAAGCCAGTGGAGGAGATGGATATCAATGCAACCTGGAGGAGAAAGGAGGAAACATTACCATGTGACAAAAAAGCCAAGGAACCCCAAGGATTGCCAGAAGTCAGCTCAGAACACCTCAGTCTTTGGGGAGAAAGCATTGCCCTACTGATGCCTCAGTGTTGGACTTCTCCTAGCCTCAAAACTAAAAATCCCTATTAATCCCCATTGTTTAAGCCAACCCATTTTATGGTATTTGTTTTTAGTTTCTTAGGAAACTAAGACACCAAACAACCCTCGGTCTTTCCAGTTTGCTCATTCATAATGGCCCCTTGCCCCTGCATGCTTTTTTTTTTCAACATCATCATCCATGAACCCCACTTCTTTTCACCTCCTTACTTCTTGCTACAACTGATAATCATGGTCATCATTTTGGCCACTTTATCAAGATCCTAAGCAACCTTGCTCCTTTATCCTTTTGTTACGTCCATCTAACTGGATCACAGCCTATCTCAGGGATGACAGCATAAGAAGCTCTGTGGACCCACTCTCCAGCAAAAGTGGTGAAAATTGTAAAAGGACAACCATTTAAGGTCTTAGGAAAATAGTGCTGGGGCGTAAAGAACATAAACATTTATTCAAGAAAATCTACTACAGCATAGTGAGGACTATGAAAATCTATGGTGTTTGGAAAGGACCTTCTTCCTCTTTACCCCATCCCAGATCAGTGTGTGATGAAAACTCCAGACAGGTGTTGTTTCAGATTGCTAATGTGGCTGGAATGCAATATACCAGAAATGGGTTGGCTTTCAAAAAGAGGAATTTTTAAGTTATAAGTTTACAGTTCTGAGGCCACCAATATGTCCAAATGAAGTAATCAATAAGAGTAATCAGGAAAGGCCAATTGTATCTGGAGTTTCTCTGTCATATGGAAAGGCACATGGTGATGTCTGCTGTCCTTTTCTCCCACCTTTTGGTTTCGAATGGCTCTCTCAGGTCTTGTGCATCCTTTCTGGAGTCTTCAAGGGGTGTTTTCTGTCAGCATCTCCAGTATCTGCCTTATCTCTATGTTGGCTCTTTTAAGGACTCCAGTAAACTAATTAAGACCCACCTTGAATGGGTGGAGTCACATTTTCATGGAAACAATCTAATCAAAAGGTCCCACCCAACAAAGGGTCTGCCCCCACAAGATTGGATTAAAGAACATGACTTTTCTGGGGTACATAACAGTATGAAACCAGCACAGATGCCAAGAGCACAGGGCTCCCTCTTTCCCCAGCTCCTAATCAGAGTGCAGTGATATATTTCCACAAAAGGTAGGACATCAGCATTTTGCCTCCTGCCCCAGCTAACCATTTATAAATGTGTTAAAAAAAATAAGGAAGTTATGATTATAGAGGTGAAGGAAAGTACCTGTACCAAAGTGAAAATACCAGTGAAAAGATAGCAATAATTTAAAAGACCAAATGGAAATTCTGTTTCAATAATTTAAATGTGTCATTCCACTGCCTTCTTGCCTGCCTGATTTCTAATGAGAAATCACCATTTAATCTTGTTAAGGATAGTTTGTATATACACATTCCTTCTCTCTTGCTGCTTTCAGAAATCTCTTTATATTTGGCATCCAACATGTTGATCATATTATGTCTCAGACTAAGTCTATTTGGATTTATTCTCTTTGGAGTTCCTTGGACTTCTTGGATGTGCATATTCATGTCTTTCATCAATTTGGTAAGTTTTCAGTCATTATTTCTTCAAATTTTCTTTCTGTCCCTTTGTCTTTGTTTTCCTTCTTCTAAGACTTCCATAATGTGTATGTTGGTACACTTGTATTCTCCTGCAGGTCCCTTAGGCCCTTGCTCATTTCTTTCTTTTCTTTTTCTTTCTGCTCTCCAGCCTGACTCATTTCAATTATCTTGTCTTCCAGTTCTTTCTTCTGCCTGCTTAAAACTACTATTGAACTCCTCTGGTGTATTTTTAGTCTCTGTTATTGTGTTTTCATCCCCAAAGTTCTGTTGGTTCCGTTTTAAATTTTTAAATTTCTCCTTTTGCTCATGCATAATCTTCTTGATTTCCTTTGGTATTATGTCCATGTTTTCCTTTAGGTAATTGAACTCATTTAGAATAATTGACAACATCTTTGATTAGTTTTTCTAATGTCTGTGCTTCCTCTGTTTTGTTCTTTTTTTTTTTCCTATTCTGTTTATGTCTTGTGACCTTTTTTTCAAAGGTCACAAGTCTGGGCATTTGATTCTTTTAATGTGCTAACTCTTGAAGTCATATATTCCCTCTTACTTAGTACTTTAGCATAGTTTGGCTTTATGGAACCTATAGAACACCCTGTTGTTAGAAGTCAGATTTTTCTCAGTTCTCTCTGAGCCTGTGTCTTACCTTTGGCATGTATGGTAGCTTTCAAGAATTCCCCAGTATGTTTGACTCTTTAACCTCTGAGAAAGGTGTTTCTCTCCCCAACTTCTCCTCCAAGTGCCCTTGATCTTAATTATAGTTTTTCCTCCCTGGTAGCTGTTTACTATACTCTGATATACTCCAGTTTTCGGTATTCCATCTACTCCATGGTTCCATGACTTAGCTTCCCCTTTCCATGGTTCTTTTCTGGGTTAGGGGGCCAGACCCAGGCCCTGAGTCAGTCTTCCAAAGAATCAATTGAGAAGAAATACAAAGACACCCAGTATTTTCATTTAGGTACACCAGTAATCAAATTCATAAGTTTTCCAAAGAAAAGCCCAGGCCCAAATGGCTTGATCACTGAATTCTACCAAACATTTAAAGAATTAGTAGCAATTTTTCACAAACTGTTCCAAAAATAGAAGATAGGTGAACACTTTTGTGCTGGTTTGAAACTATTATGTATTCCCACAAAAGCCGTGTTTAAATCCTGATCCAATCTTGTGGGCCCAGACCTAGTATTCAGGGCGGAAACCTTTGATTGTATTGTTTCCATAGAAACTGGCCCACCCAGTTGTGGGTGTGACCTTTTGATTAGATGGAAATTTTAACACTGCCCATTCAAGGTGGGTCTTGTTCAGTTTACTGGAGTCCTATAAAAGAGGAAAAATTTTGGAGGAAGCTCAGATGCTTGGAGAACAGAAGTGACAGAACCAATATGAGACCCAGACATTTGGATATGCGGAAAGAAAATGCCCCTAGGGAAGCTGTTTGAATCGGAAGCCCAAAGACCAACAGACACCAGCCATGTCCCTTCCCAGCTGACAGAGGTGTTCTAAACCCATAGGCCTTTCTTGAGTCAGGGTATCTTTCTCTAGATGTCTTGGTTTGGACATTTTTATGGCGTTAGAACTGTAAACTCAAAACTTAAATTTCCTTTATAAAAGCCAACCTATTTCTGATAAATTGCATTCTGGCAGCATTAACAAACCGATACAATCTTTTAAAACTTTTTAGTTGTACAGTGTAACATACATACAAAGAAAAGAAATAAAAAAGCAATAGTTTTCAAAGCGCTCTTCAACAAGTAATCACAGGACAGATCCCAGAGTTTGTCATGGGCTGTGATACGATCTGCTCAGATTTTTCCTTCTAGCTGCTCCAGAATATAGGAGGCTAGAAGGCTTAAATATTTTTTTATCAACCTTTTTTTCCTTCTTTTTTATGAAAAATAACGTATATACAAAAAAACAATAAATTTCAAAGCACAGCACCACGATTAGTTGTAAAACATGCTTCAGAGTTGAGTTTGACATGGATTACAATTTCACAATTTTAGGTTTTGACTTCTAGCTGCTCTAAGATACTGGAGACTAAAAGAGATATCAATTTAATGATTCAGCATTCATATTCATTTGTTAAATCCTATCTTCTCTATAACCCCCCCACACACACACATCACCACTGATCTTTCCATCCCTCTCTTTAGGGGTATTTGGGCTATGGCCATTCTGACTTTTTCATGTTTTTGCCTGAGGTAGGGAGATGGAACTAGCTGATGTTCTGGAGAGGCTGGGCTACGTTTCAGCACTTATCTGGACCAGAGCCCATCTGGAGGTTGTAGGTTTCTGGGAAGTTACTCTAGTGCCTGGAACCCTTGTGGAATCTTATATATTGCCCTAGGTGTTCTTTAGGATTGGCTGGAATGGTCCTGATTGGCGTTTGGCCGGTTATGATAGGTAGAAAGGTCTAACTGAAGCTTGCATAAGAGCAACCTCCAGAGTAGCCTCTTGACTCCATTTGAATGCTCTCTGCCACTGATATTCTAATAGTTATACTTCTTTTCCCCCTTTTGGTCAGGATGGAATTGCTGATCCCACAGTGCCAGGGCTGGATTCATCCCTGGGAGTCATTACCCACGTTTTCAGGGACACTTTTACCCCTGGATGTCATGTCCCAGGCAATGATTTCAATTGCAGAGTTGGGCTTAGAGAGAGGAAGGCCACATCTGAGCAACAAGAGAGGTCCTCCAGAAGTAACTCTTAGGCATACCTAAGATTCCCCGCTACCTACATAAGCTTCACAAATGTAAGCCTCAGGATTGAGTGCATGGCCTATTGATTTGTGTCTCCCTAAAGTTTGACACAGTATCAGGGGATTCCCTGATGGTAAGCTTGAATAATTCCATATTCTTTCTCCCATCCCTCAAGGACTTTGCCAATACTTTTTTTTTTAATGTTTTTTTATTGTATAGTATAACATATATACAAATCAAAGAAATAAAAAAACAATAGTTTCCAAAATACTCTTCAAAAAGTGGTAACAGGATAGATCCCGGAGTTTGTAATAGGCTACCATATGATCCTTTCTTATTTTTCCTCCTAGCTGCTCCAGAATATAGGAGGCTAGAGGGCTTAAATACTTTTTTATCATCACGATTGACTTTTTTACTTCTTTTTTTGTGAACAATAATATATATACAAAAAAAGCTATAAATTTCCAAGCACAATATCACAGTTATTTGCAGAACATATTTCAGACTTCGACATGGGTTATAAATTTCACAATTTCAGGTTTTTACTTCTAGCTGCTCTAAAATACTGGAGACTAAAAGAAATATCAATTTAAGGATTCAGCATTCATATTCACTTGTTATCTTCTATGTATAATTCCACCATCACCTTTGATCTTTCCATATATCTCATTGGGTTTGTTTGGGCTATGGCAATTCTGAATTTTTGATATTAGAAGGGTCTGTCATTAATATGCGGTAGGAAGATGGGACTATCTCATGTTTTAGAGAGGCTGGGCTAGGTGTCAGAACTTACCTGGTCCCGGGACCCATCTGAATGTTGTAGGTTTCTGGAAAGTTACTCTAGTGCCTGGAACCCTTGTGGAATCTTACAAATTGCCCTAGGTGTTCTTTAGGATTGGCTGGAATTGTCCTGGTTTGGGGTTGGCAGGTTATGATATGTAGCAAGGTCTACCTGAAGCTTGCATAACAGCAACCTCCAGAGTAGCCTCTTGACTCTATTTGAACTCTCTCTGTCCCTGATACTTTATTAATTACACTTCTTTTCCCCCTTTTGGTCAGGATGTAATTGTTGATCCCATGGTGCTAGGTCTGGATTCATCCCTGGGAGTCCTCCCAGGGGGGCTTTCACCCCTGGATGTCATGTCCCATGTGGTGATGGTGGTGGGGCAATGATTTCACTTGCATAGCTGGGCTTAGAGAGACTGAGGCCACATCTGAGCAACAACAAAGGTCCTCCAGAAGTAACTTCTAGGCATGCCTGTAGGAAGTCTAAGCTTCTGTGCTACCTACATAAGCTTCACAAGAGTAAGCCTCATTATAGAGGGCATGGCCTATATGGCCTATTGCTTTGGGTATCCCTAAAGTTTGACACCATGTCAGGGTGGTAAGGTTTAATAGTCCCATAATCTTTCTCCCCTCCCTCAGGGAACTTTGCCAATACTTTTTGATTATCCGTTTAATATACTCTAGGATGTTTCCAGGCATTACAATAATCTATACAGTCTTAAAGGACCTCTTTCTCATTCTGTGCTCTCTGTGTTTCAGTTGTTCTAATAAGCTATATAGATAGGTTGAATCAAATTATGCACTACAGAAAATTTCAGTTCCAGATCAAATAAACTTTTCTTCCATTGATCTTAAAGAGTATGTGTGTTTCTAAAATATAGACACTGCCTTACTTACCCCTATGTTCTGAATTACTTTCACCCCAACCTGCTTGGCTTCATTCTTATCTCTAAATATCAGGTTATATATATAAAACAGCCTCACAAAATCCAGAAATGATAATCACACTCTGGATTTAATGTGTCTGCTCTAAAAGCTTACAATCTAGGCACCTGTTTTGTTGTAAGTTTTTTCTAAATGTGACCATACCATTGTTGTTTGTCTCACCAAATGTCCCACATGTTCATTCACATCATTGCATGCCTCATGACATTATTCCTTTTTGTAGCTGCACAACCTTTGTTCATAAGTATACACTATCATTTCCAATCTATTTATCCATCAGCATGTCCTTCAGCCACCTGCATTCATCGGACATTATGCAGAGGGCCCAAAGTACACAGTCCATCAACATTCTCAATTTTAGATAATTTCATTGTTCCAAAAAGACAGAAAACCAATAAACACACCCTCACCAAATAGGAGATCTAAACCTCCTCTTAACTCTTGCCCCTCACTTCATTATTTACCTCTGCTGTTGCTGTGGTAGTGCTGATGGTTTCCTTTTGAACATAGCTCATAACATGCAATAGTGGTTTTCCCCCTGTACCCTGGACTTAAACACTCTTTATACAAGAATCTTATCTTTGAAGTAATTCTTATGAGAACTCATTTGTATTTCTAGTGTGAGCCAGTGGGACACGTAGGTCTGTACAACCCCTTTCAATCTTGTTCATCTTCAATAAGGTAATATTATTTACAGACTCACTAGAGAATCTCCTTCACTTCTATCTATTCCCTTACATTGGAGTTCAACCTCATCAGCTAACAGTTCACCCATCTCTAGCTTCTATGTATCTCTAAGTCCCCTGAATTCTGTATTATAAGTCTCTGATTATACCTTTATGCTGGTCATAAAAGTGGAATCATACAGTATCTGTCTTTTTGTGTTGGGCTTATTTCACTCAGCATTATGTCTTCAAGGATCATCCATCTTGTCATGTACTTCAGGACGTGATTTTGTCTTACTGCTGCGTAATACTCCATCGTATGTATATACCACATTTTGTTGATCCACTCACCTGTTGATGGGCAAATTTGGTTTGTTTCCATCTTCTGGCGATTGTGAACAATGCTGCTATGAACATCAGTGTGCAAATGGCTGTTTGTGTCATTACTTTCAGCTCTTCTGAGTATATACCAAGTAGTGTTATTGCTGGGTCATAGGGCAGCTTGATATTTAGTTTCCTAAGGAACCGCCAAACAGTCTTCCATAGCGGCAGCACTATTGTACATTCCCACCAGCAGTGCATAAATGTTTCAGTTTCTCCGCATCCTCTCCAACATTTATAATTTCCTTATTGTTTAATAGCAGTCATTCTTATAGGTGTGAGGCGGTATCTCATTGTAGTCTTGATCCGTACTTCCCTTATAGCCAGTGAAAATGAGGATCTCTTCATGTGCTTTTGAGCCATCTGTATTTGTTCTTCAGAAAAATGCCTATTCATATCTTTAGCCCATTTTATAGTTGGATTCTTTGTTCTTTTGTTGTTGAGTTGTATGATTTCTTTGTACATTCAGGAAATCAAACCTTTGTCTGATATGTGATTTCAAATATTTTCTCCCATTGAGTTGGCTGCCTCTTTACCTTTTTGAATAAGTCTTTTGAGGTGCAGAAGCATTTGATTTTGAGGAGTTCCCATTTATCTATTTTTCCTATTGTTGCTTGTGCTTTGGGTGTAAATTTTAGGAAGCTACCTCCTATTACTAGATCTTGAAAATATTTCCCTACATTTTCTTCTAGAGCTTGATGGTGCTAGTTTGATCCACTTTGAGTTAATTTTTGTGTAGCATGTCAGGTAAGGGGTCTCTTTCATTCTCTTGGCTATTGATATCTAGTTCTTCCATGCCCAATTATTGAACTATTTTGTCCCAGTTCAGAGCATTTGGGGTCTTGTCAAAAATCAGTTGAGCATAGATTTGGTGGTCTATTTCTGCACTCTCAATTCAACTCCACTGGTCAATGCTTCTGTCTTTGTGCCAGTACCATGCTGTTTTGACCACTGTGGCTTTATAACAGGTTTTAAAGTCAGGGAGTGCTAATCTTCCCACTTCGTTGTTCTTTTTAGGATGCTTTTAGCTATTCGGGGTCTCTTTTCCTTACAGATGAACTTGGTAGTTAACTTTTCCAAATCTTCAAAGTAGGTTGTTGGAATTTTGACTGGTACTGTGTTGGATCTGTAGATCAATTTGGGGAGAATTGACACCTTAACTATATTTAGCCTTCCTATCCATGAGCAGGGAATATCTTTCCACCTATTTATATCTCCTTTGATTTCTCTTAGCAATGTTATGTAATTTTCCATGTATAAGTCCTTTATGTCCCTAGTTAAGTTCATTCCTAAGTATTTGATTCTTTTAGTGTCTATTTTGAATGGAATTTTTTCCTTAACTGACTCCTCAGTTAGGTCATTGCTTGTGTTCAGAAATGTTACTGATTTTTGAACATTAATTTTATATCCCACCACCTTGCTGAATTTGTTATTAGCTCAAGTAACTTTGCTTTAGATTTCTCAGGATCTTCCAAGTATAGTATCATATCATCTGCAAATAATGAGGGTTTACTTCTTTCTTTTCAATTTGGATGCCTTTTATTTCTTTCTCTTGCCTGATTGCTCTAGCTAGAACTTCTAGTACAATGTTGAATAATAGTGGTGACAGTGGGCATCCTCATTTTGTACCTGATCCAGGGGGAAGGCTTTTAGTCTCTCTCCATTGGGTACAATACTGGCTTTCATATATTCCCTTTATCATATTGAGTTAGTTAATTTTGATTTCTATTTTTTGGAGTGTTTTTATCAGAAAAGGATGCTGAATTTTGTCAAGTGCTTTTTCAGCATCAATCAAGATGATCATGTGATTTTTTTTCCTTTTGATTTGTTAATGCGCTGTATTACATTAATTGATTTTCTTGTGTTGAACCATCCTTGCATTCCTGGTATAAACCCCACTTGGTCATGGTGTATAATTCTTTTAATGTGTTGTTGGATTGATTTGCTCATATTTTGCTGAAAATTTTTTGCATCAATGTTCACTAGAGAGATTGGCCTGTAGTTTTCCTTCTTATAGCATCTTTACCTGGTATTGGTATTAAAATGATATTTGCTTCATAAAATGAGTTAGGTAGAGTTCATTTTTTCCTCAATTTTTTGGGAAAAGTTTCAGCAGGATTGGTGTTAGTTCTTTCTGGGATGTTTGATAAAACTCCCCCGTGAAGCCATCTGGCCCTGGGCTTTTCTTTGTAGGAAGATTTTTGAAGACTGATTGAATCTCTTTATTGTGATTGGCTTGTTGAGATCTTCCATTTCTTCCTGAGTCAGTGTAGCTTGTTGTGTGTCTCCAGGAATTTGTCCATTTCATCTAAGTTGTCTAGTTTGTTGTCATATAGTTGTTCATAGTATCCTCTTATGATTTCTTTTATTTCTTCAGGGTGGTAACCCACCTCTTATCACTTCTGATTTTGTTTATTTGCATCCTCTCTCTTTTTTTTCTTTGTCAGCCTTGCTAGTGGCCCATCATTTTTACTGATTTTCTCAAAGAACCAACTTTTGGTTTTATCGATTCTTTCTGTGGTTCTTTTGTTCTCCCATTCACTTATCTCTGCTTTAATCTTTGCTTTGGGGTTAGTTTGCTGTTCTTTCTCAATTTCCTCCAGGTTTTTTGTTAAGTCCTTAAGTTTTGCTCTTTCTTGTTTTTTAATACAGACATTTAAGGCAATATATTCCTTTCTCAGAACAGTCTTTGCCACATCCATAAGTTCTGATAAGTTATATTCTCATTTTCATTCATCCCCAGATGGCTGCTGATTTCTCTAGCAATTTCTTCTTTGACCCACTGGTTGTTTAAGAGTGTGTTATTTAATCTCCATATATTTGTGAGTGTTCTCATTCTTTTGTGGTTATTGAGTTCCAGATTCATCCCATTGTGATCAGACGAAGTGCTTTGAATAATTTCAATATTTTTAAATTTATAAAGACCTGTTTTGTGACCCAGCACATGCTCTATCCTGGAGAATGTTCCCTGTGCACTAGAGAAGAATGTATAACCTTGTGCTTTGTGGTGCAATGACCTATATATGTCTGTTAGGTCTAATTCAGTTATCAAGTTATTTAACTTCTCTATTTCCTTGTTGATCTTCTGTCTGGTTGAGCTATCTATAGAAGAGAGTGGTGTATTGAAGTCTCCTACTATTATTGTTGAAATATCTATCCCTCCCTTCAGTTTTGCCAATGTCTGTCTCATGTACTTTGGAGTTCCTTGATTGGGAGCATAAACATTTATGATTGTTATGTCTTCTTGGTGAGTTGAACCTTTAATTAGTCTATAGTGTCTGTTCTGGTTTGCTAGCTGCCAGAATGCAACACACCAGAGATGGATTGGCATTTAATAAAAGAGGATTTATTTAGTTAAAAATGTATAGTTCTTCAAGGGAAAGGCAGCTAACTTCTAACTGAGGTTCTTTCTTACATGGGAAGGTATAGGATGATTTCTGCTGGCCTTCTCTCTAGGCCTCTGGGTTCCAACAGCTTTCCCCAGGGTGAATCCTTTCTGCATCTCCAAAGGCCTGGGCTGAGCTGCAAGTGCTGAGATAAAGTGTGCTGAGCTGCTTGGACTGTGCTACTTTGAGCTCTCTCATTTAAGCGTTGAGCCAATGAAATCGAACATCATTCATGGCAGTAGACACGCCTTTTAGCCAACTGCAGATGTAATCAGCAACAGGTGAGGTTCACATACCATTGGCTTCTGTCCACAGCAATAGAATTAGGCAGCTTCGCCTGGCCAAGTTGACACCTGAACCTAACTACCACATGTCCACCCATTGTCGACTTGGCAGCTATACACATCACCTTAAATGATATTAAATTGGCAAAAATTCTCTTCTGGCTGTGGACCTATGAATCTCAAAACAAGTTATCTTGTGACAATGTGCAAAGGAGGACAGTGACAGGATATAGGTTTTCATTTCCATAGGGAGAAATTGGAAGGAACACAGGAGTCACAAGGCCCAAACAGTTCTGAAAACCTCCAGGGCAAACTCCATTGGATTTCAAAGTCTGAAAGTCATTTATCCTTCAGCTTTAGAAAGTGTCAGTCCCACTCTTTCCAAGGGCCTACACAGTGGCCCACCTCTTTCCAAATCAACCTTGGATGACACTGAGGAGACCACCTTTTTCTCAGCTCTACCCTCTCCAGGCATCAGGGCCACACCTGGGCTCTCTGCCATTTCTGGGGCACATGCCCTCCCCCTCCATGTGGTGGCAGCCAGACTCTCCCCAGTACTCAAAGAGTGTGCTATACCTTTTCCAAGGCCTGAGGCAACACAACTCTTCCACTGCAAGGAGGTGGGAGACTCCTCTTCTGCCTTCAGGGCAAACTCACCCTCCCCATGTAGATGGGTAGTTCCACTCTCCTGGCCAAGGTTTCCTGGCTTCAGACCTGAGCTTTCATGTTTCTCACTCTGCAAACTCCGATTTGTCCCTTTTGTGTCCCCCTTTGTCCAGATTGGCAGTGATTCCATTTACACCAGAAGTCTCTTCAAGGGCTCCTGGACTTCTCCATCATTCTCTTCACAGTTCCTCCAAAATTTTCCCCTTATCAATCCAAAAAACTGTTCCTACATGTCCAGTATTTGCAAACTGCAGCAGCACCCCACTTCTGGTACCAAATCTGTTCTAGTTTGCTAGCTGCCAGATGCAACACACCAGAGATGGATTGGCATTTAATAAAAGGGGATTTGTTTAGTTAAAAATGTATAGTTCTTCAGAGGAAAGGCAACTAACTTTCAACTGAGGTTCTTTCTTACATGGGAAGGCACAGGTTGATCTCTGCTGGCCTTCTCTCCAGGTATGGGTTCCAACAAATTTCCCTGGGGCGATTCCTTTCTGCACTCCAAAGGCCTGGCTGAGCTTCAAGTGCTGAAATTATGTGCTGGGCTGCTTGGGCTGTACCACATTTAGCTCTCTCAATTAAGCATCCAGCCAATTAAATCAAACATCATTCATTGCAGCAGGTATGCCTTTTAGCCAACTGCAGATGTAATCAGCAACAGATGAGGTTTACATGCCATTGGCTCATGTCCACAGCAATAGAATTAGGCACCTTCACCTGGCCAAGTTGATGCCTGAACCTAACTACCACAGTGTCCTTCTTTGTTCTTATGATGTCTTTACATTTAAAATCTCTTTTGTCTGATATTAGTATAGCTACTCCTGCTTTCTTTTGGTTGCAACTTGCATGAAATATTTCAATCTATTTGTATCCTTATCTAAAATGAGTCTCTTGTAAGCAGCATATATCTGGATTATGCTTCTTAATCCATTCTGTCAATCTGTATCTTTTAATTGGTAAATTTAGTCCATTAACTTTCAAAGTTGTTACTGAAAAGGCATTTCTTGATTCCACCATCCTATTTTTAAATTTTATTTGTCAGATCTATATATTCTTTACTCTCTTTCTCTTTGCATTCTTTAAATTCCCCTTAGTGGTACTTTTCAATTCTGTGCCCTCTTCCAGACCTTCCTCTCCTGCCTTTTTTTTTTTCAGCTGGTAGAACTCCTTTTAGTATTTCATATAGGGCCAATCTCTTGTTGACAAGTTATTTCAAGATTTATTTGTCTGTGAACGCTTTAATCTCATCCTCAATTTTAAAGGACAATTTATCTTGGTACAGAATTCTTGGCTGGAAGTCTTTCTCTTTCAGGATCTTGAATATATTATACTACTACCTTCTCACCTCCAGGGTGCTAGTTAACTAGTATGAACTCAGTCTTATTTGATTTCCCTTATATGCAGTAGATTGTTTTTCTCTTGCCACTTTCCAGATTTTTTGCTTCTCTTCAACATTTGACAGACTGATTAGAATGTGCCTTGGGGAAGGCCTACTTGGATTTATTCTGTTTGGAGTTCTTTGGGTTTCTTTGACTTGTATATTTATGTAATTTATGAGGGTTGGGAAGTTTTCCCCCATTATATCCTCAACTACTCTTCCTAGCCCTTTATTCCTCTCTTCTCCTTCTGGGACACCAATGATTCTCATATTTGTGTGTTTTGTTTTATCTATCATTTCCCTGAGTTCCCATTCAAATGTTTTCCATCTTTTTTGCCATTTGCTGTTTTGAGTCTTTAAAGTCAATTATCCTGCCCTCTGTATCACTTATTCTTTCTTCTGTCTTTTCAAATTTGGTGTTGTGTGCCTCTAGTATGTTTTTTTATTTGGTCAACAGAGTCTTTAGTCTCTGTGATTTCTGCTATTTTTCTATTTATTCTTTCAAATTCCTCTTTGTACTCTTCCACTGTCTTCTTGATCTCCTTTATGTCATTTGCTGTCCTGCTTATTTTATTAAGTAGAGTTATTATGAACATCTTTGATTAGTTGTTCCAACATCTGTGTCTCCTTTGGTGTTTTAATTTGGTCATTAGGCAGGAGTATACCTGTCTGCATTGTGAAATGCTTAGCGATCTTCTGCTGTCTTCGTTGCATGTAGATATCTTGATTGATTTACTTTGGGAGTTGATTTCTCTCAGTCATCGAGGGCCTTGTGTTTGCAGAATGGTTGTACAGCAAGGAACAGGGCACGGGGTGGAGCACTCAGTATGGTGATTTGTTTCAGGGCATGTATGGACACAGGTTGGGGATGTTATGCTAGTGCTTGTTGCCCAGTGGCCAGGGAGGATGTAGCTGTGTGGGTGCACCTGTCAAAAGGGATGTAAACCTGGTGTGCACTGGTCTAAGGCATGGGGCCCTTTGTGCACATGTGCAGAGCTGTGACAGCATGTTGGCACTATGCCTTTATGGACTGGTGGAAGATGCGACCAGGATGTGCAGGTTGGCACTTTCTCAGAGCTGGGAAGTGAGGCTGAGGAGTATGTGCATGCATGGTTCTAAGACTGCTGTAACATGCAGTTCCCAGAGCTAAATGATGTGATTGGGGCCCATGCACATATGTGGGCCTGGGAATGCCATAAATGGATGTGCTGAGCTCAGAGAGGGTGGGGTGAGGCTGTGTGACACTACGGGTAGGGGGACGGGGGTAGGCTAGGTATGGAGGTGAGTGCCCACAACTTTTATGCACTGGTAACAGCCTGCAGGAAACACGGAGGGGGACTTAGTGCTTGGGAGGTGTGCAGGGGGTATGGGTTGGGCTGCACTTGGGGTGGGGGTGTGGGGAAGGTACATGCACTGGGGGCGGGTGGGGTGGGGGTGCCTGGAGCATGGGGATTGGGAGCGGGTGAGGGGGTTCAGGTGCCTGGGCTGTGGGATGAGTTGCTGGTCATGGGGCTGCACTGGTGAGGTTAGCGCACCCAAGGAACATGATCTGGCTTATTTCTTAGTCCTGTGTACCCGTCTGTGCCCTCCTGTGGGCTCCGGTACTCTGCACCTCCATGCCTCCATGCCAGGCTCCAGCTTTCTGCCTCTCAGTTCCTCGGTCTCTGCAACCAGGGCTGCTGCATGTGGTGCAGAAGGCTCTCCCAGATCAGCGGCACTCCCGAATTGCTGCCTCAGTCTCCCTCCTTTCCCTTCTCTAACTTTTCCATGGAGCAGGGCTGATCTCCAGCTACTTTAGTTGACCATCTTACCAGAAGTCCTCCCCAATACAATTTTAAAAACTCATTCTATGAAGCCAGTATGACTCTGATAGCAAAATCAGGAAAAGACAATCCAAGAAAAGGTTACAGATTAATATCACTTATAAATGTGAATGTAAAAATTCTTAAAATACTAGCAAACTAAATCCAGCTACAGACAAAAAGAATTATACCCATGATGAAGAGAGGTTTATCCCAGGAATGTGAGGTCTAACATCTGAAAATCATCCATATTCATATCAATAGAATAAAATCATAAACCATACTATCATCTCAATAGATATAAAAAAGTATTCAACAACATCCAACACCCTGTCATGATAAAAAAAAAAATGCTCAACACACTAGGAACAGACGGGAGCTCCAAACATGATAAAGGTATTTATGTAAGACCTGTTCTAGTTTACAAGTTGCTGGAATGTGATATACCAGAAACAGGGGGGAATTTATTAAGTTGCAAGTTTATAGTTCTAAGGCCATGAGAATGCCCAAATTAAGGAACCAATAAGAGGTTATCTTCACTCAAAAATGGCCAATGAAGTTTGGGGTTTCTCTCTCAGCTGGAAGGGCACATGGGGAAGTCTGCTAGCTTTCTCTCCTGGCTTCTTATTTCATGAAGCTACCTCAGGGGTGTTTTCCTTCTTCATCTCCAGAGGTCTCTGACTGCCTGGGGTCTCTTGGCTCCTCAGCTTTTTTCAAAATGGTTCCCTCTTAAAGGGCTCCAGTAAGCAACCCACCTTGAACGGGTGGAGGCACACCTCCATGGAAACCACCTAATCAAAAGTTAACACCCACAATTGGGTGGGTCACATCTCCATGGATAATTGAAAAGCTCCCATCCAGCAATATTGAATGAGATTTAAAGGATATGGCTTTTCTGGGGTACACAGCTGATTCAAACTGTCACAAGACCCACAGCCAAAATGATACTTAATGGTAAAAGTCTGGATCATTTCTGCCTGACATCAGGAACGAGATCTGATGTCCACTCTTATCACTTCTATTTAATATTGTACCAGACATTCTAACCACTGAAGCTGAGCATGAAAAAGAAATAAAAAGCATCCAGATTGGAAAGGAAGAAGCAAAACTATCTCTATTCTTGGATGACATGATCGTACACATAGAAAATCCTATATATAAGAATAAATTCATTAAAACTGATAAAACTGATAAATGAACTCAGAAAAATTTCAGGATTCAAGATCAATATAGGAAATCAATTATATTTCTGGATATTTTCAATGAAGAATCCAAAGATAAAATAAACAATTCCATTTACAATAGCATAAAAATAATAAAATACTTAGGAATAAATTTAACAAAAAAAGTGCAAACAATCTGAAAACTACAAAACTTGTGCTCTGAAAAAAATTAAAGATTTAAATAAATTTAAAAAATCCCTTATTCATGAATTAGAAGACTTAACATTATAAAAATGGCAATTCCCTTCAAACTGATCTACAGATTCAACCTAATCCCTATCGAATCCCAGGTGATGCCTTTCTAGAAATTAATAAGCTGATTCTAAAATTCATATGAAATTGCAAGGCATACATTATACAAATGATCTGAAAAAGAAGAACAAATTTGGAAGACATACGTACTGCCTTGAAAACTTATTACAAAGCAGCAGTAACTAAGACAGTGTGTATTGGCATAAGGAGAGACATATTAAATAGTGGAATAGAATTGAAAGTTTAGAAATAAAACCACGTATCTATGTTCAACTGATTCTTTCCCATTTAAAAATAGTTTTTAACTATACAGAAGTTGTAGGTTTACAAAAAAATTATGTAAAAGATGCAGCGCTCCCATATTCCAACCCATTACTCTTTTTAGTATTTTTATTGAGTAATATCTACACACATACAGTTCAAACATATTATACAATCAATAACCCACAATATCTTCACATAGTTGTATATTCATCACCATGACCAATTTGCATCACTCCAGAAAAAGAAATAAAAAGAAGAAAAAAGAATTCAATACCCCTTATCACTCCCGCTCATTGATCCACAGTATTTCAATATCCCTGATTTTACCCTTTATCTCTCCTTATTATTTAATTATTTTTATTCTTTTTTTTTTTTCACTCATCAGTCCATACTCTGGATAAAAGGAGCAGCAGACACAAGGTTTTCACAATCACACAGCACATTGCAAAAACTATATAGGTATACAGTCTTCTTCAAGAATCAAGGCTATTGGAACACAGTTCAACAATTTCAGATACTTCACTCTAGCCACTTCAATATACCATAAACTAAACAGGGATATCTAAATAATGTGTAAGAATAACCTCCAGGATAACCTCTCGACTCTGAAATCTCAGTCACTAAGACTTTGGCCAATTCTTCTTCCAAGCAAAATGAACAACCAGGTGCACTGAAGAAATCCACTGGGAGGACTTCCCCTCACCACTGTCCTTTACAGTCATCTCAGAATGGGGTTGTAGTGCTGCAGCTGTCCACTTCTGGGTGGTCCTTGCATATGGTGCAGACCATCTGTAAACCAGGCCCATGTTTTCTCTTCCTCAGTCAACTGACTGTAAGGAACTCCTCCAGAGGCATAGCTCTGGTCTGGGAAAGAGCGGCAATGTGGCAGAAGTAGAGGCCATGGGCATTTGGGCCACTCATGTAACTTACATGTGCCTTCAGGGACTGCTCGAGCCCTATCTCTAACATACCATTTCGATTTTATGACAGAGTGTTGCTGTACATACCCAACTTCATGGCTTGGTGGGTCAGACAACACCCAGCTCATAATAGGCAACTCAGGTCTCATGGTAGCTTGGGGGCCCGTGGTTATGCATTCAGTCTCTATTAAGGCCCAGGAGCAGGTTAAAAGCTGTTTCTCAAAATGAGTAGTTATCTGCAGCAGATGATAAGGCTTTGCTCCAAAATCCTAAGTATCTGCATTGTAGTTTTCCTAGAGAGGCCCACCAAAGCTTCCAGACAGCATCTGTATTTGCCACTGACACTTCCAGCACCATTGGATCTGCTGGATCATATGGCCCAAGTGGCAGAGTAGCTTCCACAGTAGCCTGAAACTGTCACAGAGCCTTCTCATATTCTTGTTCCCACTCAAAACTATCAGCTTTTCTGGTCATTTGGTAAATAGGTCAGAGCAGCAAACTCAAATGAGGGATATGTTGTCTCCATATTTCAAAGAGGCTGACTAGGCATTGTGCCTCTTTTTGGCCATAGGAGGGACCAAAAATCAATTTCCAGACTTATCCTTCCCTTTAGAAGGGATATCTCAACAAGCCCCACATCATTGAATACCTAGAAATTTCACTGAGGTGGAAGGCCCTGTATTTTTGTTGGATTTATCTCCCATCCTCTGACCTGCAAATGACTTACCAATAAGTCTAGAGTAGTTGCTATTTCTTGTTACAAGGTCCAATCAGCGTGATATCATCAATATAATGGACCAATGTGATATCTTGTGGGAGAGAGAAATGATCAAGGTAACTGTGGACAAGATTGTGACATAGGGCTGGAGAGCTGATATACCCATGAGGTAGGACGGTGAATGTATACTGCTGGCCTTGCCAACTGAATGCAAACTGTTTCTGGTGGTCCTTCCTGACAGTTATTGAGAAAAAAAAGCATTTTCCAGGTCAATAGCTACATATCAGTCACCAGGGGATGTATTGATTTGCTCAAGCAATGATATCACATCTGGAACAGCAGCTGCAATTAGATATCACATCTGGGACAGTAGCCCCTCACCATTTGTTCGAGGGGCACTGGGTGTGTAAACTGTCTCAAGTCTGGAAATTGATTAAGGATTATGACTCACTGTTTTTGTAATTCAAGTTAGACTTCTATTCACTTGATCAAAAATTCTTCTTATAGAGCACAAACAAAAATTTAGCAGGATACCCAAGTATTTTATTTCTAGATACTCCATGATCTATTAGCCAATGTCACAAGTCTCTACAAGTCAAATTATTTTGACTGCTACTTTGAGTCTGCTGTACATTATGGTGGCCACACCTATTTTGTCTATGGTGATTAACTGTAGCCACATGGCTTCTGCCAACTTGGGATCTGATCATCCCCATTCTGTTGAGGATTCCAGCTCAATGACAGCAGTTCCCATAGTAATATCTGACCTTCAGAGAAGAGTGATTACAGAGCTCTTCAGGAATGATGGTGCTAGTCTCACAAATTTATTTCTTATGGTTCTGGTGAAAAATGTGTCCTCTGGACATTCCTGGGGTGTAAGAGCAGGTCTTCCATGATAAATCCTGACATTTCAGTCTCTCTAAGCCTTTAGATCCCTTCATCTATATTACACCAGGAAATTTCTGGCATTTTGACCTCAGGTAATATAGGCCACCTTTTTTTTTTAAAAAAAAAAATGGAACACTTCATGAATTTGTGTGTCATCCTTGTGCAGGGGCCATGCTAATCTTCTCTGTATTGTTCCAATTTTAGTATATGTGCTGCCGAAGCGAGCACTGCAGGCCACCTTTTGATTCATGTTTCAGCCAACCATCCAAACAAACTATTACTGCCCTTTCTAACTCCTTGAGCTATGACCTTGAATGCAGAATCTCTGCTTAGAGGGCCCATATCAATAAATTCAACTCGATCCACTTTTATATTCTTTCCACCATTATCTCACACCCTTAATATCCATTCTCACACATATTTCCCTGATTTCTGTCTATATAGATCGGAAAACTCATGCTGTTCTTTTGGAGTATAGCAAACCTCCTCATGAGTCATATTTTGTACCTTTCAGGGACTGTTGGGACTTTAGTCTAGTTATAGGTCTTAAGGAAAAGAGAGGTAGTGGGGGTGGGTCATGAAAAGAAATAAAAGTGTCTTTCAAGCCAATTACTTTGGGGCAATCCATGGCCATTGAATCTGTTGAACAGGACTAGTCGCTCCAGATAGAGGAATGATGGCTCTTTTCCTAGGGGAGGTGGTTACAGGGTTAGCAGGCAATGAAGGGTTAATCATGTTAGGTGGAGTTGGATGGCAAGACTCCTCTGAGGAGACTGTAGGCTGGGAAGCTATTTCCTCAAGGGAGGCAGGAGGTCAGGACGCTCTTTCCGAGGGGCAGTTCATTACAGATCTATCTAGCAAAGGGTCAGCTGATTCCAGGGATCCCATCTCCCCATCACCATCATCAAGCCATGTATCACCATCCCGTGCTTCAGGATCACATTTTTTTTTTCCAGTCAAAGCCCTTACTTTAACAGCAGACACCCTGCAAGGTTGAGATTTTAGTTTACACCATACATCTGCTACTTGCACAATGAGAATTTGCATCTGGTTTCAGAGATCTCAAGTCTTTAACCCACAGGAAATAAGATTTTCTTTCAGGGAACACATGGAAACTTTTACATCATCCGTATGGTGCTGAAGTTTCAAATCTGAAGCCTTTGCTCATCCCTTTCCCTCATCACTGTAGCCAGGATATCTAACAACAACCAGCCAACATCATTATACCTCTTAATTCCACAAAACTTTGTTAAGGTGTCAGAAACATTATCACCCAGAGTTTTGCCTCATATAAGCAAACACTTAGCAGAATTTAATGGTGATATTTTGAGTATTCCTTTTGTTAACTCACCTCATGGACTGTCAGTACCATCTTGATTATTGGAAACAGTGCCATTAGTGCCCCTAAGTCTAGTCAGATAGTCAATAGTAAAAATAGTAAAAAGTCCAGTCAATAGTAAAAATCCATTTTTAAGATTCTGTTTCTCAAGAAACCGGAGTGGTTGTCATTTCAACAATGATCACAGCATTTTTATCAGGACTAGATTTCATCTCAAGCCGCTAGCACAAGCTGTGCTAGTTAGGGTTCTCTAGATATCTAGAGAAATATGTAAATATGAGATTTATAAAGGTGTCTCATGCAACCATGGGAATCTAAGAGTCCAAAATCCGTAGGGCAGGCTGTGAAGCTGGTGGTTCCAATGAAGGGTTGGGATGAACTCCACAGGAGAGGCTCACTGACTGAAGAAGCAACAAAAGAGTCTCTCTTTTTCCTCAAAAGTCTTCTACTAATTGGATAATGCTATTGTGGGAGACATACCTTAGTTGATTGCAGATGTAATCAGCCACAGATGTAACAAACTGACTGATGACTTATTACACCAGCCTTCTGGTTTACCAACCAGCTATGAAATATCCTTGCAGCAATGGTCAGGCCAGCACTTGCCTGACCAGACAAATGGGCATCATCATGTGGCCAAATTGACACCAGAACCTAATCATTATGACAGGCAAAAGGGAAGAGGGAAGAATTAGGGTTCCCTAAATAAATGGGGTCAAAGAGCACTAGAAAACTCAGTCTTGTCTCAAGTTCCCAGGGCTAGGAGGAAGAAGGTGTGCGGGACTCTGAGGATATCTAGTAATGTAACACTCGTCTCTTCTTGTCACTATAGGAGTGGAACTTAAAAGATATTGCTATCTAGAAGTGTAAGTAATTCATTTCTGAATAACAAGACAAAGAAATGGAAAAAAAGGGATCTTGGGGTAAAGGGCACAGGTGACTTAGCAACATTTAAAGCACAACTTGAGTACTTTCGAGCTGAGTATTAGGTCCAGCAGAGTTTGGAAAGTAGAGCCTGAGAGTAAGCCCTTGCTGAGGAGCACTATCGGCTGAAGAAAATTTGGATTTCAGCCTTGAGTTTGGACTGCCAACAGGAGAATGGATTTAAAACAAACCAAAACAAATGGTTGGGGAAGTTAAATTTCCTTCTAGAAGTTCTAAAGCTTATTAGAGGGAAGTCTGAAAAGACTCAAGAATATAGTTCTGACTAAAATTACTCACAGAATATTTGAATGGAACATTCCTTTTTGTTATTTCTGAATTACCTAAAGAAACCTAGTGAATCACACTTTAGTGCCATTCGAGTTGGTTAAAAGAGGAAGCAGTGACACCTGAAGCACTTCAAAGCACACACCCAAGTAGATTGGCGAGCGACGGTGCGTACATATGACTGCATGTTATTCTGCTACAAAAAAAGGAACGAAGTCATGAGACATGCAATGATGTGAATGAACCTGTGGGATATTTGGTGAGGCAAAATAAGCAGAAATGAAAGAACAATTATTGTACGGTTTCCTTTTGAAAATGCTTATAAGAAAACAGGGTCCTAGATTGTAAGCTTTTATAGCAGACACATTTATTTCTGGATTTTGAAAGGCTGTTTTATATGTATGAATATATAACCTGGTACTTGGAGATAAGAATAAAGCCTGTCAAGAAGGGATTAAGGTAATTCAGAACAGGTGCAAAGAAGACATTGTCTATATGTTAGAACTGCACATTGTCTATATTTTGGCACTGTCCAGAACCTAAATTTTTTGTAGCACATAATCTTACTCAATCTGTCTGCACAGCTCAGAGGAACACTTGAAACACAAGGAGCCCAGAAAAGAATGAGGGCCATTAATCCTGGATAACTGAATGTAAAGCCTGGATACATCCTAGAACATATTAAGCAAATAATTAAAAATAGTGGCAAAGTCCCTTGAGGTTAGGAGAAAAAATATGGAACTATTAAACTTTACTATTGGGAATCTCTGATACTATGTCAAACATTAGGGACACCCAAATCAATAGGACAAGACCTTGATCTTGAGGTTTACTCTTGTGAAGCTTATGTAGGTAGTGGAGAAGCTTAGCTTACCTATAGATATGCCTACGAGTTACTTTTGGAGGACCTCTTTTGTTGCTCAGATGTGGCCTCACTCTCTCTAAGTCCAACCCTGTAAGTGAAATCATTACCCTCTCCCCTACATGAGACATGACATCCAGGGGTGAAAGTCTCCCTGGCAGTGTGGGAGATGACTCCCAGGGATGAGTCCAGCCTTGGCACAATGGGATCAACAACTCCATCCTGACCAAAAGGGGGAAAAGAAGTATAACTAATGAAATATTAGTGGCAGAGAGTTCAATTAGAGTCGAGAGAATACTCTGGAGGTCATTCTTACACAAGCTTCAGTTAGACATTGCTACCTATCATGACTTGCCAAACTCCAAACAAAACCATCTCAGCCAGTCCTAAAGAGCACCTAGGGTGATATATAAGATTCTGCAAAGGTTCCATGTGCTAGAGTAACTTTCCAGAAACCTGCAACCTCCAGATGGGTTCCTGGAGCAGATAAGCCTTGAAACCTAGAGGGCCCAGCCTCTCCAGAACATCGGCTAGTTCCATCTCCCTACCTCATATTATTGACAACCCCTTCCAACATGAAAAAGTTGGAATGGCCATAGCCCAAATACTCCTAAAGAGTGGGAAAGAAAGATCAAAGATGATGGTGGATTTATGCAGCGAATGTAGGGTTTAACAAATGAATGTGATTGCTAAATCACTAAATTGATATTTCTTTTAGTCTCTAGTATCTTAGAGCAGCTAGAAGTAAAAACCTAAAATTGTGGAATTGTAACCCATACCAAACTCTGAAATCTGTTGTGCAACTAATTGTTGTGCTGTGGTTTGAAATTTATTGCTTTTTTGTATATATATATGTTGTTTTTCACAAAAAAGAAAAGAAAAGTTGATTGTGATAATAAAAAAATATTTATTCCTTCTAGCTTCCTATATTCTGGAACAACTAGAAGAAAAAATCTGAGATGATGGTATGGTAGCCCACGACAAACTCTGGGATCTGTCCTGTAACTACTTGTTGAAGAGTACTTTGAAAACTATTGCTTTTTTCTATCTTTGCTTTGTATATATGTTATACTATACAGTAAAAATGTTTTTTAAAAAGGCATGCACCAGACACTTAAATGGTTGGGAAAGGTGAGCTATGAAAAGAGAGGAAGTCCCATAGACTTTAAAATTTGAATGGTGCTTTGTCAACCAAAAGGTACATCCAGCCCAGATTTATGTCTCTGAAAAAGACAGAAAAAGATCAATTGTTGACATGCATGATTATCTTTCATGGGAAGTAATACTTGAAGATATGCTGATGTTTCCTAAAAGAAGACAGTGAGTTTGGGGAAATGCCTGAAAAATGACCTTTCAACCCAGTTCAATTGCAAAGGCGTTTAAGAGTTCAAAAACCTGAGTCCTTAGCTCTCACTTACCAGAAATTCCTGGGTAGATTATGAGGCAATATAGTTTACTGTTCTGTTAAATTTCAACCATTTTGGAGAGAAAGGAAAGCAAATAAATTCACCATGCAGTTGTTTAACTTTGGAAAGAGAATCTCAGACAATGACTGAAGTTAGCTAGAAAAATACAAGCAGTTTAAGCTTTTGTCAGAACAATATTTTGAAAACAAGCATACCTTGGATATATTGTGCATTCAGTTCCACTCCACTGAAATAAAGTGAGTCACACAATTTTTTTGGTTTCTCAGTGAATAGGAAAGTTATGTTTACACAATGCCATAGTCTATTAAGTGTACAATAACATTATGTCTGAAAAAACCAGTGTACATAATTTTAAAATACTTCGTTGTAGGTGATTGTGACTCAGTGGTAGAGTTCTCGCCTGCTATACCGGAGACCCTGTTTGATTCCCGGTGCATGACAATGCAAAAAAAAAAAAAAAAGCTTCATTGTTACAAAATACTGGCCATCATCTGTGCTTTCAGTGAGTTGTAACCTTTTGCTGGTAGAGGGTCTTGCCTCAATGTTGATGGCTGCCTCGATGTCAGTCAGGGTAGAGGTTGCTGAATATGGGGTAACTATTACAATTTCTTAAAATAGGACAATCATGATGTTTGCTGTGATTACTTCTACCTTTCAAGAAACATTTCTGTGTAACATGAGATGCTGTTTGATATCATTTTATTGACAGTAGAGCTTCTTCCAAACTTGGACTTAATCCTCTCAAACCTTGCCACTGCTTCGTTGACTAAATTTATGTAATATTCTGAATCCTTTGTTGTCATTTTTCAACAATGTGCACAGCATTTTTATTATGAGTAGATTTCATCTCAAGAAAACACTTTCTCTGCTCATCCATAAGGAGCAACTCCTCATCCATTAAAAAGTTTCATTATGAGATTGCAGAAATTCAGTCACATCTTCAGACTACGTATTTAACTCTAGTTCCCTTGCTATTTCCAACACATATGCCGTTATTTCCTCCACCGAAGTTTTGAATTCCTCAAAATAATCCATGAAGGTTGGAATCAACATCTTCCAAACTCCTGTAAGCAATGATAGTTTGACCTTCTCCCATGACTCACCAATGTTTTTAAAAGCACCAACAATGGTGAATACTTTCTAGAAAGTTTCCAATGTACTGTGTCCAGATCCATCAAAGGAATCACTACCCATGGCAGTTATAACCTTATGAAATATATTTCTTAAATAATAAGACTTGAAAGTTAAAATGATTCCTTTATCCATGAGCTGCAGAATGGCTGTTGTGCTAGCAGGCATGAAAACAGCCTTCATTTAGTTGTACATCTCCATCAGAGCTCTTGGGTGATCAGGCACAATGTCAGTGAGCAGTAATATTTTGAAAGTCATCTTTTTTTCTGAGCAGTGTTTCTCAATGATGGCTTTAAAATATTCATTAAACCATGTTATAAACAGATGCTTTATCATCCAGACTTTGTTGTTCCATTTATAGACAACAGGCAGAGTAGATTTAGCCTAATTTTTAAATGCCCTAGTATTTATCATTTTAGAATGGTAAATGAGCATTGGCTTTAACTTAAAGTCACCAGCTGCATTATCACCTAACAAGAAAAAAAATCGGCCTCTCCTTTGAGGCTTTCAAGTCAAGCATTAACTTTTCTCTAGCTATAAAGTCCCAGATGACATCTTCTTCCAGTGTAAGGTTGGTCTACATTGAAAATCCATTGTTTAGTGTAGCCACCTTCATCTATGATCTTAGCTAGATCTTCTGGGTAACTTGCTGCAGCTTCCATACCAGCACCTGCCGCTTCACCTTGCACTTTTATGTTTGGAGATCATTTCTTTCCGGAAACTTCATGAACCATCCTCTGTAGCTTTTGCAGCTTCCTCCCCTCTCTCAGCTTTTCTTGATTTAAAGAGAGTTAGGGCCTTACTGTGGATTAGGCTTTGGCTTAAGAGAATGTTGTAGCTGGTTTGGTCTTCTATTCAGACCACTAAAACTTTCTCCGTGACAACAATAAGGCCGGTTTGCTTTCTTATCATTCATGTGTTCATTAGAATAGCATTTTAAATTTCTTTTAAGAACTTTTCCTTTGCATTCACAACTTGGCTAAGTGTTTGGTGCCAGAGGCCTAGCTTTCAGCTTATCTCAGTTTTCCACATGCCTTCCTCACTAAGCTTAATAATTTCTAGCTTTTGAATTGAAGTGAGAGGTGGGACTCTTCCTTTCATTTAAACACTTAGAGACTATATTTCGAAATCTCAATATTGTTGTGTTTCAGACAATAGGGAGACCCATGGACAGAGAGAGATGAGGGAATGGCCAGTTGGTAGAATAGTCAGAACACATACATTTATTGATTAAGTTTGCCATCATATATGGGCACAGTTTGTGGTGCCCCCCCAAATTACTCTAGTAACATCAAAAATCACTGATCACAGATCACCAAAACAGATATAATAATAATGAAAAAGTTTGACATAATGTGAAAATTACCAAAATGTGACACAGAGACACGAAGTGAGCATTTGATATTGGAAAACTGTTGCTGATAAACTTGTTTGATGCAGAGTTGCCACAAACCTTCCATTTGTTAGAAGCACAGTATTTGCAAAGTACAATAAAGCACAGTGCAGTAAAAAGAGGTATGCCTGGTATTGTTTTTACTTACTATGTATATGCTATGTTCTAAGCACTTTATTTAACAAGCTCATTTATTCTCACAACAGCCTTAGCTGCCTTCTTTTGCTAGTCTGCTATGGCAAACATCACACCGTGGATTGGATCAAATGCCAAGATTTTCTGGTTCCTAGTTTCAGAAGCTAGAAAAGTTGCTTCTTTCTGGTGTGGGTAACATTTTGGTTGGTCAGCAATTCTTGAGTCCCTGGGCTTTCTCATCATGTGGTGATGTCCTCACCTTTCTTTCTCTTCTGGGTTCCTATCACTTCTAACTTCTAGCTCTTCCTCGTGGCTCTCTCTTAATATGTCTGAATTGCTTCTGTTTGTAAGGGACTCCAGTAATCTGGATTAAGATGCTTCCTCATTCATTTGGGCCACACCTTAACTAAAAATACCACCTTCAACCATCTTGGGTAACTGAGATTCCTGAGTCTGGTGGCACTGGAGATAGGTAGGTAGGTAAGGGGCCAAGTAGCGTCATCTCCAGTCCTGAGAGGTGAAGAATTGCCTCTCACCCCCACCCTCCCTCTCCACTCTGATCCCACAGCACCACAGAACCAAAGCTGGGAGGAGTTCAGCCACTCAGCCGAGAAGATCTACCTCACGGACCTGGTGAAGGCACATGTGGTTCTCAAATGCAGGCCTTCTGACGGGGTTCTGTGCATTAAAGTAAGAGATGATTTAGCTTGTTTGCTGTATAGAACAGATTACGCTCAAGATGGAAAGAAGACTGAGAAATTCCACAGTCAACAAACGCAACTTATGGTGGCCAAGGAATCCCACAGCTTTGCCATGGAAACTGAATGAATGGTTTGAAATGAAGACTGTTTGTCATGTTCTTAGGAAATAAATAAATGTCTTTTGAATTCGAGGAAGTGTTGGGACGGAAAATGCTTTATGTAACTAAGTGGGCTATTCAAAAGCTGAGAGATCATTTTTTGTTCTTTTCTTTTTGATGTTTACTTTAGAAAGCTAGGAATATAAATGCTTCCAGTTAGAAAACCTCTATTTATTTTTAGAAATTGAATAAGAAATACATCTATCTTGGAAACTTTTTGCAGATTATTTGATGTTAGGCAAAAGATATCATTATTCCTTTGGTAAATTTGTATCAGTAATTTGAAGAAGGAATCAAGAAAAGCCAATCTTCTATCAATTCAGTTCATCTGTCTTTAAAAGAAAATTAAATATAGTCATTTTGCTGAATCAATAATTCTTTGGGTGCATAAAAATTTGTGCTGTTGGATGACCAGTAAATATATAAAATGGAAACTGGAAGTAACTATGTATGTACACCTAATTAAGTATAGTGGTGTAGTCTCAATTATATCTAAAGGTAATTATAAATAATAAGTATTTCTTCACCTTAAGTTTTCCAGATTTAAACTACACTATTGAATGTAAGGGATGTGTGGTATCCTTAGCTCACTGAGCTATAACCTATTTGAATCCAGTTTTTGGTGATCAGAGATAACTGCACTTACTTTGAACACATGAATGTTGGTCACAAATGACAGAAATCACCATATTACAGGATATTTACTATATATATCCTATCAATAATTTATTAGAGGGTTAAGTATAGTTTGAACTGCTTAATTACACCTCTGTTATACCCCTGCCCATTTTCTCTTTACTTAACCAAGGTGTTAAGCATGTCTGTCACAATTGATACGTTTTCCAATAAACCAAAAATATGATATTAATTGATATTTACTTGTGTTTGTAACCTGAGTTTTAACACCTAAATATCATTTTCACATATTGATTCTTCCAGAGTAAAATGAAGGTGCTAGACATGAACATATTTTTTGTTAGAAATTTGTCATTTTCAGAAACATTTCCACATGGGAAATTCCATTGGCCATTATTAACTTTGAGATGTTTCAAACAGGTCAGCAAATAAAATCTTACATGGATAAAAACAAAATAACACCTTCAAGAGATCCTAGTTATCCTGGGTTCACATCACAGAAATGCAGATTAAGATTTAGAACATGTCTAAATTGGGTTATATAATTCAATCTACCACATTGTGATTTTTTTATACCCTTCTCAACAATGATTAAGGAATACCTGCTCAAAATTTTACAAATAAATGGCTGAGCCAGAAGCTGGACTATATTTCTCTGTCACACAAAATATACACTTTTCACTACAACCTACACCTTTTTAAGGAATGTAAATAACTGTCACAGAAAAATAAGCAATGAATAGAGAGGTAAGGAAATGTGATTAAGATTCAGAAAGCAGAAACACTTCTGGCCTTCTCTAAGTCACAGTGAAAGGATAAAATCAAGAGCTAGTGGATAAACGAATAAATGAATAATGAAAGGTCATTATGTTAGGTACTTAGGAAGAGTTAGGGTTCAGAAAACTTAGCATTGCCCTTAAGACACCCACAAAGAAGAGGGATGTGGAATTTGGCAACTGCTATAATTATGCCACAAAGTGGTACTGGAGCATAAAAAAGAGAAAAGAATGATGTAGCATCTTGAAGAAGAAGGAGAATAGGGCATCATGAAGTCAGTAGAATTTAAGTAGAGCTGAAGAACTTTATTTTAAGGAAAGAGTTGTAAAGTTAGATATTCCAGGTAAGCATGATATGATCAAGAACTTAGAGGTAGAAGAGAATAAGGTTAATTCAGGAAACAGTGGATAGTTCATTTAGCTGGAGTTTAGAATACCTGTATTGAAGCAGTGAGAGAAAATCCTGGAGAATTCTCTCAGGAACAAATTTAAAGAGTGCTTTGTATACTGGGTGTGTTGGTTCTACTTCATTGTAGAACCGTTGGTAAAAGGTTGGAGAACTTTAAGCATCATATGTGTAGAATGTCTGGCATCCAGTGTCCATGGAAGCCAGGAGCCTGATTACCAGGTTGCATGTAATTTTTAATTGGAATTTTTATTGAGATAATTATAGATTCACATACAATTATATGAAGTAAGACAGAAGAATTCCCTGAACATTTTACCTACTTTTCAAGTAACATCTTGCCAAACTCTAATATAATATCCCAACCAGGACATTTACATTAGTACAATTTACTGATTTTAGTCAAATTTTCTCAATTTTACTTGTACTCATCTGTGTTTTTTTGTAAATTCTATAAAATGTTATCTCATATGTAGACTTGTGTATTCAACATGATGGTCATGGTACAGAACAGTTCCTCAGCCCAAGTACCCCTCATGCTGGTCTTTTATAATCACACCAACCTCCCTCCTGCATCCTCCCATCCTATCCCTGGCAACTAGTAATCTTTCTCCATTTCTATAATTTTGTCATTTCAAAAATGATATATAATTGGAATGCCACAGTATGTGAGCTATTAGGGTTGGATTTTTCCACTTGGCTTAATTCTCTAGAGATCCATCCAAGTTGTTACTGGTATCAGTAGTTCATTCCTTTTCATTGCTGAGTAGTATTCCATGGTATGGCTATATCACAGTTTGTTTAACCATTCACCCATCGAAGGACAATTGAGTTGTTTCATTTTATTAAAAATAAAGTTGATGTAAACATTTTTGTACAGGTTTTTGTGTGAACATAAGTTTTTGTTTCTCTGGAATAACTGCTTAGGATTATTTCACTAGAATAAAAGCCAGTTGCTGAGTCATATGGTAGTTGCATGTTTAGATTTTTAAGAAAGTACCAAAAACTATTTTCCATAGGGGCTGTAGCATTTTACATCCTATCAGCAATATATGAGTGAGCCGGTTTATCTGCACCTCCACCAGAATTTGTTATTGGCATTATTATTTTTTATTTTAGCCATTGTATTGGCGGTGTATGACATCTCCTTGTAGTTTTAATTTGTATTTCCCTAATGGATAATAATGTTAAACATCTTTTCATGTGATTATTTTCCATTTGTATACACTCTTCAGTGAACTGTCCATGATTTTTTCTTATTTTCTAATTGGATTGTTGTGCTCCTCTTTACAGTTTTGTTTGGCGAGTTCTTTAAATATTCTAGACCTTAGTCCTTTTTTTTTTTTTAAATTTGTGGTTTGCAAATATTTTCACCCAGTCTGTAGCTTGTCTTTCCATCCTCTTCACATGATATATATATATATATATATTTTTTTTTTGCATGGGCAGGTGTTGGGAATCAAAACTGGGTCCCTGTCCATGATGGGCAAGAACTCTACCTGCTGAGCCACCGTGGCCCACCCTTCACATGATATTTTATAGAGTAAAAGTTTATAATTTTTATGAGTTCCGTTTTTCATTTTATGTGTCAAGTTTAAGAATTTTTTGCCTAGTCCTGGATCTTGAAGATGTTTGCCTGTGCTTTTTTCCAAAAAGTTTTGTGTTTTACATTAACGTTCAGGGTTTATTTTAAGTTAAATTGTGTATATAGTGTGAGGTTTAGTTCAAGGTTCTTTTATTTATTTTTTTGCCTACAGATGTCTGATTGCTCCAACACTTTGTCAAAAAGATTATCCTTATTCAGTGATTCTTGTTACTTCATCAAAAATCAGTTGATTATATTTGTGTATAGATGTATTTTAAGTGTCTAGCATGAGCATCATCTTGTCACAGCTTCAAAACTGTAAGCTTGTAAGCGAATACATTCTCATAATTAAAGTCAATGCATTGCATGGTACCTGCTTTGAGCAGCTTATCAAAGTAAAACACTGGACATTTCTCAAGTTTGGGGAAAGAGATGCATTTACAGATTAAAGATGTTCAATGAAATGCGAACAGGATAAATTTACAAAAAACTAAAAACAAACAAACAAACAAAAAACCCCACCACACTGAGGACTATCATAGTCCATCTGCTGAAAACCAAAGATAAAGAGAAAATTTTGAAAGCATCCAGAGAAAAGTAGCATTTTACATACAAGAGGACAACACTTTGAATGACTGATGACTTATCTTCAGGAATAAAAACAGAAATCAAATGCGGAAAGAGAACGAACATAGAAGAGCCACAACAAGGCCAGAACGGCTAGAACCATCTGAGTAGGGCAGGGGGTGGCAGGTGAAGTTAGAATGAAAATCAGAGATCTGATCAGATAGGGCCTTGTAAGCCCTGATAAGGGCTATAGAGTCTCGTCAAACTGTGAGGGAAGCTTTTCGAGAATTTTGAGCAGAGGATTGACCACATCAGCTTGCCACAGCTGCTATGTGGAGAACTGCCTGGGGTTGGAGACGAAAGCAGAGTCTAAAGATAGATGCTTGGTAATCTAGTTTAGAAATAATTATGTCTTAGACCAGGATGACAGTAGTGGATATGATTAGAAATGACAGAATTTGGGCTATATTTTGAAATTTAGTTGATAAATCAACTTATGGATTTAGAATGGAATGTGAAGAAAAGAAGATTCCTTTGTTATTAGCGTGAACAGCTAAATAAATAGCAATTAAGTTCAGTTGAGTTCAATTTCTTAACTGAATTGAAAGACGGTAAACAAGGAGCAAATATGGGAAATGTAGATTTAGAGTTTGCTTTTTATACAGATTAGAATTGCAGTACATAGTAAATATGAAATGGAGCCATTGCTTAGATATTTATATGTACCCAGGGATGTGTTGGTAAATGTTTAATAATCAGGAACTTGAGAAAATAGAAAATTCCTGATTTGCAGCATTTGCCAATTTCTGTGGTGTAAATACTCCTGTCATGGCCAATTTCAAGGTACCAAAGATTTGACAAGCAGATCACAAAATTGTAAGCATAAAATCCTTGAGTAAGAAAGGGGTTGAGATCCATGCATAAATATGAGAAAAACTTATATAGAAACAGTGATGCTGTATCTAAAGTAGCAGAAGAAAGTGATTCTATGAAGTACAAATGAAATAAGAGAAGAGTTCATCAGCTAAGAGTGAACTGAAAGGAAAGGAACTAAAAGTTTGAGGAGAATTAATCTAGTAGGATAATTGTGGAATTACAGGACAGGGTTGCTTGACAATCATGGTTAAAAAGAAAACTAATCAACACCGTGTTCCTCTCCAAGCACTCTATTGAGCAAATATGTTCAAGAAAGATTAAAGATATGAGATGAACTACAGAGATCATTAATGGAATCTAAGTTGCATAAGAAGGGAGGTGGAGATATTGGAATTTAAAATAGTAAAAAGACTGGAGTTCTGTTTGGGTCAAAGTATTGTTGGAATTGGGATACCTTAAATTTAAAAATGGACCCATTTTATAGAAAAAAAAACATATTTCTAAAGAATGAACACTTTTTTTTCATTCTTTCAACAATATTTCAAAGGGAGAAGCAATTGAATTACATGACAGATTAGACATAGAATTCAAATAAAGGGGAAGAATTGGCTAAAAGTGTGGATGGCAGGTATGGAGAGAATGGTACTTCTTAAGAAAAATATGACTCAAGTGCAAAGAGTAGGCATCGCAAAGACCCTAATGGCCTATTTGCCTAACCCAAACATGACTGAGTAATTAACCCTTGTTCCAGATCAGTAATGTATTTGGGATGGGTTATGTTAGCAGGAGGAAGCTGAGTCATTATACCTGCAGTCATTTTTTTGTATATTGATGAGGTACACCTGGCCTGGATAAATGGGCTCAGCATATATCAAAAGCTTGTCAATATGTAAAGCTGCTCCAAACTTACAAGGCAAAGCTTAGAAAAGAACACTTGAATTCCTAGAAGTTCCAGGGAGCTCTTATTCAGATGAAATCATATCAACCATGCATCTTCTGTGAAGATTTTGAAATCTGGAACTCTGACCTCTATGTAATTGGAAAATGTAACTATTTGCCCTATATCTGGACCTCTTTATGATTTCCTTCAATATCTTTTAGATAGGCAAATGATTTTATTTACTCAAGCATCTGAGTAAATCTGAACATTAGTCTAAGTCTCCTCTTCACAATTGTCAATACTGTCAATAATATAGTTGGGTAGATTAGTGAAAACAGTGAAATGGATGCAAAGACCCCACACCCATTATATCTAAGTGTCTGTGAGGAAAAATTGGGGGCAATGAAAGGGAAAGGTATGATACTGTGAAGCCCAGATGTTCTTTCCACCCATAGTTTAAGATAGCTGAACATGGAGATGTATAATAAAAGGTAGAACTTACCAGTGGGACGTAAAAACTATACTCTAAACTCCATGAATCTGTTCCAGTGAAATAATATAAAGAACAACAAAACAGCAAATTCTACTACCCTGGCCATTGTTTATTGCACTGGTGAAAAACAGTGAGCCAACAGAGGGAGCCAAAACAGCACAGATGAAAACTTCTAGGTATTGGGCCATACTGCAGTGTCTTACTGGTGGCATGGTAACATTGGAAACTATCAGGTATACTTGTAAACGGGTAAAAACGGACAGCCAATATCAACATCGAAAAGATGAATTCTGCTCTGAGTAAAATGAAAGTTTCTCCTGTATCTGAACATCTTACTGATAAGTGAATGGGAAAATCTGCCATTAACTCAGATCACGAGGATATTTAAAATTCACCTTATCTCCAATTTTTATGTAGTTTTTTATTGAAGTATGATACACCTGCAAAAAAAAAAAAAAAAAAAAAAAAGGGCAGTATCCAAAGCGTAGAGCTAGTTGAGTTTTCACAAATTGGGCACAACCATGTGGCACCCAGCCAGATAAAGAAAAAGAACTTTACCACACTTCCAAAGCTCTCCTTATGTCCCCTTTCCTATGGGGAATTGCTATTCTAAACCCTAATACTATTGTCTGTTATCATACTTCACTATAAATGAAACAAACCAATGTGTTCAACTTTGTGTCTATCATCTTTCCCTAACTTTGTGCATTGAAATCCATTCACCACAATTAATTGATTTGTTCTACAGTACATGAGCATTTTGGTAGGTTCCAGTTTAGGACTAATGCAGTCATGGTCGATATAAACATACTAATACATATCCATTGTTGAACAGACGTTTGCATTTCTGAGGAGTTTAACAGCTATGAGTGGAATAGCGGATTCATAGGGTAAGCATGCTCATCTTTAGTGGTTAATGTTGAAGAATTTTCCAAGACAATTGGACAAATTTATAGTTCTACCAGCAATTTGGGGGGGTCATGACTGCAGTGCATGCTTGCTGATACTTAGTGTTTTATCATTTTAACCATTCTTCTGGGCAGATGGTAGAATTGTATTGTAATTTTCATTTCCTTGATGACTGATGAAGTTGATCATCTTTTCATATGTTTAAGGCCAGTTAGATATCTTTTTTTTGTAGGAGCCTTTTCAAGCATTTTGTCCATTCTTTTGGTGGGCTTATTATCTTTTTCTTATTTATTTGCAAGAATTCTTTATATATTCTATATATGAGTCCTTAGTTGGAACTATGTATCAAAAATATCATTTCCAAGTCTGTGGCTTGCGTTTTCACTCCTTTAATGATGTCTCTTTTTTAAAAATATTATTTGCATACTGTATCATAAAATTCACCCTTTTAAAGTGCATAATTCAGTGGTTTTTAGTATATTCACAGATGTGCAATCATTACCACTATTTAATTCCAGAAAAATTTTAACCCTCCAAAAGGAAACCCTGACTCCATTAGCCATTATTCTGCATTTTCTTCTCCACTCATGGCAACTAACTACTAGTCTATTTTCTGTCCCTAAGAACTTGGACATTTCACTTAAATGAAATCATAATATTCAACCTTCTGTATCTGGTTTCTTTCATTTAGCATAATGTTTTCAAAGTTCATGTATTTTGAAGCATGTTTCAGAATTTTACTGCTTTCAATGGTCAAATAATATTCCATGGTATGTATGTATGTATCACATTTTGTTTATCCATTAATGAGTTGATGGACATTTGAGTTGTGTCCCCTGTGGGACTGTTATGAAAAATGGCACTATGAACATTCATTGCAAAGTTTTATAAGAACATATACTTTCAATTCTCTTTGCTATATACCTAGGAGTAGAATTTGCAGATCATATGGTAACTCTATGTTTAATTTTTGGGCAGCTGCCAAACTGTTCCACAGTGGCTGCAGCATTTCACATTCCTTTTAGCAGTGTACGAGGGTTCCAGTTTCTCTACATCTTCACCAACACTTGTTATTTTCTGTATTTTTTTATAAAAACTATCCTAGTGAGTATGAAGTACTATCTTGTGATTTTAATTTGTGTTTTGCTAATGCTCAATGAAGTAGAGCATCTTTTCATATGCTTTTTGTCCATTTGCATATCTTCTTTGAAGAACCTTAATGGTATCTTTAGATAAACAGAAATTCTTATTTTAATATAAAAAATGTATACTTTTTTCCTTAATGAGAATGCTCTTTTGTTGTTTATATAAGAAATACTTGCCTATATGAAGGTGATAAGATATTCTCCTGTGGGTTATCCTAGAAGCTAGAAGCTTTTCTTGATTTACCTTTCACATGTACTGTCTTGTATTTTGGAGGGGGTAGGTGCAAAGTCAAGGAACCTTTTTTTCCACGTAGCAGCTCTTCAGTTTACCCTGGAAGCATGTGTATTTAAAAAAAAAAAATTCTTCCCCACAATCCTGAAGTATCAAATTTATCTCAGTGAATGTACAGGTATTTATTTCTCTACTTTTCATTCAGCTGCATAGTGAGTTTTCTTCTACTTCTAACAATGCCACACTGTCTTAATTAATATTGCTTTATAGTCTGTCTTGAAATCTGGTAGTATTAGTCCTCCAGCTTTGTTCTGTCTCAAGATTGCCTTGGGTAGTTGTTTTTGTGTCCTGGGATGCTTAAGCAAATACCAGGAAATGGGTTAGCTGAAACAATGGAATTTTATTCACTCATGGTTTAAGGCAGGGAAAAAGTCCAGATAGAGGCATCATCAAGGTGGTGTTTTCTTCCTGAAGACTGTGACACTCTAGGGCTGGCTGCTGGTGATCCTTGGTCCTTAGTTTATCACATAGTAAGGCACATGGCAACATCTCCTGATCTCTCCCTTCTCTTCTGGGTTCCATTGATTTTGACCTCTGGCTGCGTCCCCTGTGGCTTTTTGTCCCTTTTTTAAATTTCATTCTCTTAAAAGGGACTCTAATAATAAGATTAAGACCATTACTGATTGAAGTGGAACATACCTTGACTGAAGTAACCTCATCAAAAGGTCCTACTTACAATGGGTTATCCATAGGGATGGATTAAATTCAAGAACATATTTTTTTCTGGGGTACATATAGATTTAAACAACCACAGCATTCTTGGCTCTTTTCATGGTCCTAGATTCTCCTGTTAAACCCAGAAAAGGAACAGATTGCTCATTTTCAGCTTAAAAATGAGCGATCTGTTCTGAAGCAATTAAATGCTTCAGAATGCTTTAGAACTTGATCTTTTGCACTAAGCCTTAACTCATGGAACTTTAAACATTCCTTCATGAAATGATTATCAAGTACTTACTGTGGCCAAAGCCCACAGATGACATGGCATGTGTAGTATAAGGCAGAAGGTAGTTCTGTCCTCCAAGGGTGGTGGTTATAGATACCCAATAGAATCTAAGTGCTATAAATGAATGCAATGAAAAATAATTGGATAGATAGAGGTTGGCAGGTGGAAAAGGAAATGAAGTTGAATGAAAACATAGAAGCACTGATTTCTTTATCTTACACAATGGAAACTCAAGAGAAAAGACTACGGTTGATAGATTATCAAGAAAGACATGACAGAAATTCTTCTCAGGAGGTTTGACCAGCCCCCAAAGAAGAGGTCTGTGATGCATATGGCAATTAAAATAAAACAAACATACAAATAATTAAGTCTTCTTGCTGCCCAGTCATGCTATAAAAAATTCACCATTAGAGAAACCTTACTTATGCAAACAGAATTATCAATTAGTATTTTAGCATCCTATTCTTTAATAAGGATGTAAAACAGGGAAGGTCCAAAAAAAAAAAGCCCTTACCCTATAATTAACACAAGATGCTGTATCTATGAAGAACGAACACATACAGAACAAAAATAAGCCATTGCATCAAGGATCAGTGGACGGTACACTGCAACAGAGAAATGATTTCAAAATTCTGAGAAAATGTGGATTTCTACTTCCAAGCAATCTATCAAGTGCGGGTAGAAAAACAAGATATTTTAAGACATACAAGGACTCAAAATTTTACTTCCCATGCGTCCTTTCTTAGGTAACTTCTGAAGGATCTGTTCCAGCAAAAATGAGGAAATAAACCAAGACAGAGGAAGATTTGGGCTCTAAGTGAAAAAGGGAACAGTCAAGGGAAGACCCAAAATTTGAAAGTTAAAAGAGTTCATTTCAAAAAGAACTAATGGACAGAGGATCGGGGAAGAAAATCTCCAGAACTGGTGGGGTGGGGGTGGGGTATGTGGAATTGCAGCAGCATCTGATGTATCTGAGTACTGGAAATTTTCATTGATAAACTATGACACATCTATTGGTGTATGTAGCAGGAATCAACAACAGGAACATAGAAAATGAACACACAAAAATTGAGATAAGTAATTAATGCCATAAAAATTTAAAAGCTGTTCTTGTAAGGAAATATGTCCATAGATTGCTACTTGGTTTACTAATGACCAGGATTTGTGGTCATAATAATATAAACATTGCCTATTAATTTAACCAAGGGTGGGACTCTAACTGTATTGGTAAGAAGAGTGTTGCCGTAAAGGACCTAAACTCTCTTCTATCTTAATAATAAGTCAACAGATAGTATTTAAAAATAAAAAATAAAAATGAGTAGAATAAGAATATTATTTCAAAATATGGAGCTAGAGACCATAAAAAAGAGCTAAAGGAATTAAAAGTAGCTATTCCTGGGAAATAAAACTAAGAAGTGGAATTGGGTGGGTTGGGGTATTGAGTTTTTTTATTGCAAGGTTTTTGGACTATTTGACTTTAATAATGTGCTTGTATGACTTTAATAAATTATTTTTAAAAATATAGTTGTATGAGTAATAGAGGTTTAAGTACATTATTTAAAGCCATAAAATAAGTAATCCTCAAGGAATAAAAAATGAAATGAGATTGACAGAGAAAGAGAGAGAAAAAGAGAGAGAGGAAATAATTTTTTAACAGGGAATCAAAATACACTGTTTAAAGTTTAAAAATGAAAAAAATAACAAGTATTGGAAAATATGCGGGAAAAATAGGAATACTGGTTCACTGTTGTTGGGAATATAAGATGGTGCAGCTTCTGTGGGAAAAATTTTAGTGATTCCTCAGAAAGTTAAAAATAGAAAAACCAAATGGCCTGGCAATCCCATTTCTAGGTATGTACCCAAAAGAATTGAAAACAAAGACTCGAACAGATATTTGCACACTGATGTTCATAGTGGCTTTATTAACAATTGCTGAAATGTGAAAGAAATGCAAGAGTCCATTAACAAATGAATGGATAAACAAAATATGGTGTATTTGTACAATCGAATAGTATTCAGCTGTAAAAAGGAATGGAATTCTGATACACACGATAATATAAACGAACCTTGTAGACATCATGTTGAGTGAAATGAGCTAGACACAAAAGGACAAATACTGTAGGTTATCACTGATATGAACTAATCAGTACAAGCAAATTCATTGAGTCAGAAACTAGAATACAGGTCTGACCAGGGGCTGAAGTAGGGACAGGGAATAATGCTTAATCGGTACAGGGTTTTGGTTTGTAGTCATGGTAGCACAACATTCTGAATGTAATTAACACCACTCAATTGCATATTTGAATGAGGTCAAAAAGGTAAATTTTAGGTTGTATGTAAGTTACTAGAATAAATTTTTTTTTAAACCCGTAGGTCTGTACAACACAGTGAACCCTAATGTAAACTATGGACTGTAGTAAACAGCATTATTATAATAATGTTTCATCAATTGTAACAAAAGTACTGCCCTAATGCAAAGTGTTAATTGTAGGGAAAACTGTGCACTTGATGAGGGTTCTATGGAAACTCTACACTTTCTGCATGATTTTTCCGTAACCTACAACTTCCCTAATAAAAAAAGTCACATGATATATTTTGCACATTTTCTTCAGAGTATTAAGCTAATAAGCAAAAAAACATTAAAACAGAGTAGGAGGCAGAAAGAAGGAAGAACTCTACTTTTGTTTTTTTATAAACTTCTTCGTAAGGTTTCAATTCTTCTTTTCATATGCTGTATTACTTTCATAGTTATACTTGTGTATCATTAATTTAAAATTAACAAATAAAAAAGATTCTGAAATAGTTCACACTAGTTTGAAAATGTCTCTGCACCACCCCCCACCAGGACCCTGGGGAGGAAACATGGAAAGACTGATAGATTTTTCTATTGTCTATTTACAACTCAATGACTAGATCTGGAGTGGATGACCTGTTGTTTATTTGAGCACATTTACGAACTATTTAATATAAATGCCCTGAGACTAGGGAGAGCAAGAGAACTAAAACGCTATCCTTAATAAATTGAAAGAAGAAATCACAGAAGACCTAAATAGATGGAAGGGCGTACCGTGTTCATGGATTGGAAGACTAAATATAGTTAAGATGTCAATCCTACCTAAATTGATTTACAGATTCAATGCAATACCAATCAAAATCCCAACAACATATTTTTCAGAAATAGAAAAACCAATAAGCAAATTTATCTGGAAGGGCAGGGTACCCCGAATTGCTAAAAACATCTTGAGGAAAAAAAACGAAGCTGGAGGTCTCGCGCTGCCTGACTTTAAGGCATATTATGAAGCCACAGTGGTCAAAACAGCATGGTATTGGCATAAAGATAGATATATCGACCAACGGAATCGAATAGAGTGCTCAGATATAGACCCTCTCATCTATGGACATTTGATCTTTGATAAGGCAGTCAAGCCAACTCACCTGGGACAGAACAGTCTCTTCAATAAATGGTGCCTAGAGAACTGGATATCCATATGCAAAAGAATGAAAGAAGACCCATCTCTCACACCCTATACAAAAGTTAACTCAAAATGGATCAAAGATCTAAACATTAGGTCTAAGACCATAAAACAGTTAGAGGAAAATGTTGGGAGATATCTTATGGATCTTACAACTGGAGGTGGTTTTATGGACCTTAAACCTAAAGCAAGAACACTGAAGAAGGAAATAAATAAATGGGAGCTTCTCAAAATTAAACACTTTTGTGCATCAGAGAACTTCATCAAGAAAGTAGAAAGACAGCCTACACAATGGGAGACAATATTTGGAAATGACATATCAGATAAGGATCTAGTATCCAGAATTTATAAAGAGATTATTCAACTCAACAACAAAAAGACAGCCAACCCAATTACAAAATGGGAAAAGGACTTAAACAGACACCTACCAGAAGAAGAAATACGGATGGCCAAGAGGCACATGAAGAGATGCTCAATGTCCCTGGCCATTAGAGAAATGCAAATCAAAACCACAATGAGATATCATCTCACACCCACCAGAATGGCCATTATCAACAAAACAGAAAATGACAAGTGCTGGAGAGGATGCGGAGAAAGAGGCACACTTATCCACTGTTGGTGGGAATGTCAAAGGGTGCAACCACTGTGGAAGGCAGTTTGGCGGTTCCTCAAAAAGCTGAATATAGAATTGCCATACGACCCAGCAATACCATTGCTAGGTATCTACTCAAAGGACTTAAGGGCAAAGACACAAACGGACATTTGCACACCAATGTTTATAGCAGCGTTATTTACAATTGCAAAGAGATGGAAACAGCCAAAATCTCCATCAACAGAAGAGTGGCTAAACAAACTGTGGTATATACATACGATGGAATATTATGCAGCTTTAAGACAAGATAAACTTGTGAACCATGTAATAACATGGATGGACCTAGAGAATATTATGCTGAGTGAATCCAGCCAAAAACTAAAGGACAAATACTGTATGGTCCCACTGTTGTGAACGGACATTCGAGAATAAACTTGAAATATGTCATTGGTAACAGAGTTCAGCAGGAGTTAGAAACAGGGTAAGACAATGGGTAATTGAAGCTGAAGGGATACAGATTGTGCAACAGGACTAGATACAAAAACTCAAAAATGGACAGCACAATAATACCTAATTGTAAAGTAATCATGTTAAAATACTGAATGAAGCTGCATCTGAGCTATAGGGTTTTTTTTTGTTTTTGTTTGCTTGTTGGTTTGTTTGTTGTTGTTGTTTTTTACTATTACTACTACTTTTATTTCTTTTCTTTATATTAACATTTTATATCTTTTTCTGTTGTGTTGCTAGTTCCTCTAAACTGATGCAAATGTACTAAGAAACAATGATCATGCATCTATGTGATGATGTTAAGAATTACTGAGTGCATATGTAGAATGGTATGATTTCTAAATGTTGTGTTAATTTCTTTTTTTTCTTTCCGTTAATAAAAAAAAAAAATAAATAAATAAATTGAAAGAACTTGGGTTTCTGGGGCAGTGGGGGCAAGAATTGATGAAGCAGAGATAGGAAGAAATGAGAGATAGGAAGAGAGAATGTGTTAGACCAGAAAAGGCTAGAAGCCGGCAAGTTCATGCAGGGAAAGTCGGCCAGAAGTTTTTCCTTGTGGCAGGGGGGAGGCAACAGCCTTTGAAGGTCATAGTCATGTACCATTTGCTGCATAAGACCTTGTGTAGCCAAACACCTACCCTCTGTTCATTCTAAAGTTGCTATGCAACTTTCTCATGTGACTGATAGTTTGAGGAAATCAGAGAAAAGAGTCCATGTTCTGCATGGTAAGTGTGCAGTGGGGACCTCGAGACGAGCCACAGCAGTGAGTGAGAAGGAGATTTCAGAGGAAGCAGAAAATCGGGAGTGGTGACTATCAGATGTGTAAGGTTTCTAAGAATTCCTAGTGACAGAGAGGGGACACGTGGGATGAACACTGAAGAGTTCTTCCCAGACCCCCTCAGTCCCTTTCGCCACTTCTGTGCACCTTCTGTAGGCTTCTGTGCACCTTTGGTGCCAAGGACTGCCCTCGGGCTGCTGAACAGCTCCTCCCACACTCAGCGTGAGCTGGACACGCATGGCACGCATGTCCTCCCAGCGTGGTCCTTCACCATTGACCGATACAGCAGAATGAAAACACAATTCCTTTGCCTTCAGCCTAATTTATCATCCAGCAGGCACCTAGGGGACAGGGCCAAGTCACCCTCTGTAGGACTGCCTGACCCCTCCCTTCTCTGCCCTGCTCACCCTACTCCCTCTCTCCTGGGAACACGTCCTTAGCAAATTACTTGCACATGAATTCTCTTCTCAGGGTCTACTTCTGGGAATCTGATCTAAAGCTATTTTTCTTTAAATATTAAAGAAAAAAAAAGATTAAAATGGATTAGAAGATTTGGGAGTACCCAAAAGGTGGCTACTTGGGTAATGCACAGAAAAGGCTGTCAGAGAGTTTATACCTTCTTATTATTGGGTGGGAAGGATGTCAAATGAAATCAAATACATCTTAAATATAATGTGGAAGGTGAGAAGTGACTCCAGAAAAATACTGATGGTCAAATAAGAAGAGGAAGAAGACATAGAAGAAGCTGTAGCATTTTACCTGAGCATTGAAGGATGAGTAGGGAGTGAAGCTATGGGGGAAAAGATGCTTCAGATAAAGATGACAACACGGGCACAAGTATATATTTTTGAGGACCACAAAAAACCCTGCAATACAGTAAAAGAGAAAAGAAAGTTAATCAGAGCAGCATTAGAAATGATTCATATAGTGCCCTAGTTTTTCATTACACAGGAGTAAAAGTGAAATAAGGACAACCTGATTTTGATAGGCGATTATTTATTTACTTATTTATTTCACTGAATCCAGGAAAGCAGAAGCTGAAGCTTAGCTATAAAGACATAAATCATCAAAAGTTCCACATTATCAGCGGCACTAAGAATATTAACACATTCTCCCAACTGGTATCTCTCCCAATGAATGGTAGTGTTTAAGGAACAGTAGAGCTGCAAAAGGGAGATGTGGACTTAATTCTCTATTTTGGGGATGTGAAACGGGATGAATAGATGTGCTGAGTCCTACCTGGTGTTCCTCTTCAAGTTTTATTCTTGTTCCAGTCTTTTCACCCCAATGGCAGCTTATACAACTCTAGGGCCATTTGCATTTCCTATGGGTTTGGGAGATGCTACATGAGGTGTTTGCCAGCCAGCACCTGTTCACAGCCTCCAGAAACTTCCCATAAGAGATTAAAAGATGTTTTTAGAGAGATTTCTCTCCAAACTGTGAAAGTATATGTGCTAGTTTGAAACTGTTATGTACCCCCAGAAAAGCCATGTTCTTCTAATCCAACCTTGTGTGGGAGACTTACTATGGGTGGGTGGGACCTTTTGATTAGGTTGTTTGCGATGGAGATGTGACCCCCCCAATTCAAGGTGGGTCTTGATCTTTTTACTGGAGTCCTCTGTGAAGAGAATAAAAGGCAGAAAACATACAGAGAGCTCAGAGCCAACACAGAGAGCAGAGAGATGAAATCAAGTGAAGGACACTTGGAAACAGAAAATGCTAAGCTAAAAGATGAAATTCAGAGTTTGTCCCAGAGAAACTAAGAGAGAACCCACAAATGCTTTGAGGGGGGAAATGCAAGAAGGGCCCAGAGGAGCTGAAAGAGCCATTTTTGGAAACCAATTCAGGAGAGAAGGGTCAGCATGTACTGCCTCGTGCTTTCCTGTGTGACAGAAAAACCCCGACACAATTGACCTTTCTTGAGTGAAGGTATCCTCTTGTTGATGCCTTAATTTGGACATTTTCATGGCCTTAGAGCTGTAAATTTGTAACCTAATAAATTCCCTTTTATTAGGTTAATAAACCAATTTCTGATATATTGCATTCCGGCAGCACTAGTCAACTGAAACAGTGTAAGATTCTTTCAGGATGAATCACTGATGACAGCAAATTGGATTATCAAGACCCTTCTGAGACCTGATTGATGAAATCGAAAATATATTTTGTGTTTCATCAAAGTGTTGCCTGAGATTCCAGACCAGCGCGGCTTTCAGACAGCAGGGAATACCTGCTGAGGCAGAGAAGGAACAGTGTTGCAGAGACAGCCAGAGGGCCTCTTCAGGGACAGCTGGAGGAACAGTTCTGATAACTGCTCCAAGATAGACCAAAAGCATAGCACTTACTGTAGAAAACATTGGGCCGGGGGCCAGGTCACAAAGATTTATGGAACCCTCCATCTAAGGCTTGGTCCTCCTTGTTATAAAATGAGACAATCAGAACATGCCTCAACCAGTTCACTACATCACTTCAAAGTTGACAGTTCCTGATTCCTCTAAGTGATTGAAATGACTCAGAAATGAATCCTGACAAAAGTCAGATCCCATTGACATTGATGGGACAGTGCTTTGAGGAGGCAACCATTTTTAGGGTATGATAGGACACCCTGAAGTGTGTACCACTCACTCACTCACACTAGGGCTCCTCTGGGTACCAGGATCTGTTCTCTGAACAAACACTTGGGAAACTGCCCACACTGTAGCCAGAGAGGCACTGGATGATGATGTTTTCATACTCAACATACCGATCCTTATCCACAGACAGCTCTACATTGGTGATTTATGGTTTCAGAAACAGAGCTACAATGGAAACATATTTTTGATCATCCTGTGATTCTCAGAATAAGATCTTATAACACTATAGAACATTGAGCGGTGAGGAATACTGATCATTAATTATATTTGTATGCTGAGGGTTGATTTTGCCTCCATTATTTTACAAAATTAACAATAAAAGAAGAATGCCATTGTATATACTATATGTCAAAGTACACACTAATGCAAACACTGTTATCTCCATTTTTTATGGAGAAAAATGAGATACAGGGATTTTATGTAACTTGTCTAAGGCTACATAGCATTTAGGTAGCATGATTATGATATAAACCTAGGTTTCATGATCCCAGCATCCGAGTTTGCAAAACTAGTGTATCTCAAAGACTTGCTCTTTACCTGAGCCTAAATATGTCATTTCAATCCTCCTTGCCTTACTATTCTCCTGTGTTAAATGGAGACTATAGTGGGAAACTAGATTCTTGAGTTGCTGGTAGCAGAGTGATAAAAACAGGTAGACCTGATATTTTTTGTCCCCTTTATTAGAGAAGTTGTGGGCTTACTGGACAATCATGTAAAAATAAAGGGTTCCCATGCTCTAGGACACCACCAATACATTGCATTGGTGTGGGATATTTGTTACAATTGATGATAACACATTTTTATAATTCTATTATTGACTAAAGTCCATGGTTTAACTCAGCATTCACTGTGCAGTGTGGTTCCATGGATTTTTTTAAACCTTTTTATTCTGTTACCATATGTACAATCTAACATTTCCCCCTTATAATCATTTTCTGTATATATTTCAGTGCTGTTAATTGCATTCACAATGCTGTGCTGCCATCACCATCATTCATTACCAAAACATTTCCATCATTCCAAAGAGGAATCCTGGACATTTTTGGCCTTAACTTCCCATTTCCTGTTCCTACAACATCTGTCCTTTTGTGTTTGGTTTATTTCATTCAACCTGGTGTCTTCAATTTTCATCCAGGTAGTCGCATGTATCAGGATTTAATTCTTTTTAATGGCTGAATAATATTTCATTGTATGTATATACCACATTTTTTTTTTATCCATTCATGGCTTGATGGACTCTTGGATTGCTTGCATCTTTTGACAATTTGTGAATAATGCCACTGTGAATATTGGTGTGCAGATATCTGTTCTAGTTCATGCTTTTAATTCTTTTGGGGTATATATCTAAAAATGGAATTGCCAGGTGTTTTGGTTTGCTAAATCTGCTGGACTATAATATACTAGAAAAGGATTGGCCTTTTTAAGGGGGATTTATTAGGTTACAAATTTACAGGCCATGATAATGTCCAAAGTTAAGGCATCAACAAGATGACACATGGATTCTGAAGAAAGGCTACAAGCATCTAGAACATCTCTGTCAGCTGGAAGGCACGAGGTTGGCATCTGCTGGTCCTTTCTCCTGGTTTGTTGCTTTCAGATTCTGAATCCAGGCTTTCTCTCTGTGTTCTTCAGGCCTTCTCTTAGTATCTCCAGGGCATTTGCATCTCTAGTGTCTGTGGGTCCTCTATTAGCTTCTCCAGGGAAAACTCTGGATTTCATCTCTTAGCTTCTCTTGGCTCTCTCCAGGTTCTAGGTCCTTCAGGTTCTGTGGATTTTTGCTTAGCATCTCCTGGAGAGTTTTTGTCTCCAAGTGTCTTTGTTTTCTATAAAATGTCTCCTTTTTACAGGAGTCCAACAAGCAGATTAAGACTCACCTTGAATGGGCAGGGTAACATTTCTGTGGAATCAACCGAATCAAAAGGTCCCACCCAACAACAGATCTGTCCACACAAGATTGTATTAAAAGAACATGGCTTTTCTAGGGTAGATAACAGTTTCAAGCAAGTCATATGGTAACTCTATACTTAACTTTCTGAGAAACTGCCAAACTGTCTTCCACAGGGGCTGCACCATTTTACATTGCCACCAGAAAAGAACGAATATTCCTATTTCTCCGCATCATCTCCAACATTTGTTATTTTCTGTTTTTTAAATAGTAGTCATTCTAATGAGTGTGAAATGGTATCTCACTGTGGTTTTGATTTGCATTTCCCTGATGGCTAATGATGTTAAGCATCTTTTCATGTAAAAGACATAATTAGCCTAATTGGAAAGAAGTATGTTTTAAGCATTTAGGAGCATCTATTTAAATAAAATAAACTGATTTGAAAATTAAAGATTATTCCTTGCTAAAGCAACCTCACAGGAATTTTTGTATATCAACACTTTGGTATTCTAGATGTAGTAATAGTCTATATTTGAATTAGAAAAATGCATTTAATATTTTAAAATTGTTTATTTTATTAATGCAAAATTCATTTTATCTCTCAAAAATGTTCTGAATTACCACTTTTAACTTTATTTTATTAATAGTTAATTGTGGAATTGTTCTCCCCACCTTGAAGTAAGTATTCCCTTTCTCTTATAACCACTGAACACACCACCCAGGACACAAGGTCACAGCTACAGGGTCAATACCCCAGAGAGCTGCAGTGCTGAGAAAATTATCTGAAGCTTGGAAGCATGATGCAGAGATTCAAAAATGCTATACTGGGGCTTAGCATTCTCAGACACCTTAAATCATGATGAAGAAAAGTTCACTAAATGATAGTTGAGATGGTGTCTGAACCAAAGAACTAATCCTTGGCAAGGTCCCAGCTGTGACACTAAAGGGAATAGGCAGGGAAAGTGACTGAAGACCTTGGCCACAGACTAGCCAAGGTCAAGCTGATAAAGCCCTCTTTATGGGATGGAACTTGATGTGAGATATCTCTGGGATTCTGTATCTATTTACAATTATCACCCTAAGACTTTCTAGGCGTTTGGATGGGGCACATGATGTGTTCCTTCCTGGATATATACATAATTCCTCTTTGAGTAAACAAGAGCAAAAGTCAAGGAACTGCAGTTCATGATAGGAGTTCCGCTCTCCTTAGCACAATGCATGTGGGTGGGCGGGAGTGGGGGGAGGCCCCGCAGGGATTAGAAGTTACAGCATGAGAGAAAGCCATGATTGAGAAGCATTGCTGTCCAGGGAAATGATATCTCTAACCAGGGGTATGAATTGTTGATAAAAGAATTAATTGAAAAAATTCTAGAAAGATAATTTTCCTTCCTTAATGGGAAAAAGATGTTTTTTGCCAGATTTTGTATTTATGCTTACAAGCTGTTAGTGTTTTGGGAGCCAAGTTTCAGATTCTCTAGCAAACAGGTGCTATTCTTAAACCACGTGTATTCAGGGCTGGATGTCCTTTTTCTTGACCTTGTAGCTCAACCACCCTCCCACTCAGAGCAGAATTCGGTTCTTCCCATGTTGGAACTGCTGGAGCCACTGATACTTCTAGAGTGACCACATCCTCTTTCAGATTTTAGCCTTGCTCAGATTGAATGCAGATATTTCATCTGAATATTTTGAGTCTGAAAATATTCAAGAATCCATACAGTCCAAACAACAATTATTCTAACAATACTTAAATGAACACTTCTTTTTCCTAACTCCTAGTTTTTCCGATGTACAAAGACACTAAATGATTGATTCTAGTCTGGAAACTATTCTAGTCTGTGTTTGCATCACAGAAAAGGCTTGCACTGAAAGATAAATGGTGGAGGATGATGAATTAAAAAGAAGGGAAGATGTATATTTGGCTTTCAGAATATCTGAGTGGTACTGGATTTTGAAGGTATAGCCTAGCATTATGTCTCTGAGCACTAAGAGAAAAGTTGTGGTAAGGCACATTTGGATAGATAACCCCAAGACTAAGTTTCTCTTAATAACTGTCTAGGACATTTCATCCAAATCATTTCCAAAATTTAGTCTCCTTAAATGGGACAACTGAAATGACCAACTGGGGAATTCAACCTGCCCACTAACTGTGGGTAGTGGTTCCTCGAAGATACAAATATATTTGTCCTGAGAAGAGACTAGGCTCTGGAGAATGTCCTAACGTGATCTTCACTATCCAGACTAATAACAGCCAAGATGTTTAGTTCTCAAAAATAAATAGGGAGAACTACCAGATATAACAGCGTAACCTTTTCTGTAATGTTGATGAAAGTACAATTAAACTTCAACTTCCTTGAGAGAAAGGAAAGCAAATGAACCCACAAGGGGTGGCTTCCTTTGGAAAGAGGAACCACAATAAAGAGAAGTACCTTAAATGATTTACCCAGAAGGCTTTATTAACCAGCTTTTAAATTTTAAGCACGCACTGTGTACCATAACTTTACATAAATTTTTGTAATTAATTCTCAGAAAACCCTGTGACATGGCTCTTATCTTCTTCATTTCATAGATTAGGAAACAGATTCAGGTAAATTAAGAAAACTGCCCTAAACCTTTTAGGTAATTAATGGCTAAACCAAATTCTGAACCCATGACTAATTCCAAAATCCTAGCTTTTTTCTCATACTGAAATAATTTCCACTTCTTGGCCAATTATGATATCCTGTGCAAATACTGAACCAGCCACTTGGAAGTGAATCCACACCACTGGTGGGCTTTTACCCAGTGGTGCCCACCCCACCCCCCACTCCCCAGATGTGACTGGTGCTGCAGTTAATGGCTTTTAACAGTGACCACCAGAGAATTGCTCTTGGCTAGTAGGAAGCCTCTCACTTTGATATACCTAAGACATTAGATCCCATTTCCTCAGGAACAACCAATGCCTGGTTGTCATTTGGAGCACAAAAGTTCAGACCCCTTACTTCAGGACTGGGCAACACTGTGGTACAATTTATCCTCTAGAGGCCACTATGGATCAGGCCAAGGCTACCCTTAACCTGAGGCCGCATCCTGGCTCAGCTCCTTTCCCTTTTCTATCCTGCGCCTCAATTCCTTAGCTTTTTGGTTTTTACTCCCTGGAAGGCATACCCTCAAAAATTCACAAGCACTTGAATCCCTTCTAGAAAAACTGAACAGAAGACAGTCTGTGCCAGAAGTGGACCTAGGAAGTAGACTCTTAGGACGGGATTCTGAAATTGAATCATCCATCAGCCAGCTGGCAATCAAGACCCCATCACTGGTGAGAGGTGGCGTTTCAATACACACCAGCTTGCTACATCAGCGCAGCTGTTAACATTTTCACCTGTTTAACTCAGATGGACTACAGATGGAAGGAAATACAGTAACTTGTGCAAGATCTCTGACACTTGGGATGTACAAGGAAAATAGCATTTATAAAGATTGTGAATTCATATGACTAAGTACTATCAGTAAAGGCTCAGCTCTTCTTAACTAAAAATGAAGGCTAGGGGCAATCAATCACAATTCAAACCCAAGTGTGAAAGCCAGAGCCTCCCCATCAGTATTTAAAGAAACTCAACTCTACTAACTAAAGGGCTGAACATGCTGAGGACCAGGCTTGGAACCTACTAATAAAAGAACAGATTTTCAAAAAAGGGAGAAATCTCAGCCCCAGAAAATCTACTCCAAAGTCAGTGTCCTTATAGAAGTGTGCTATCTTAAGACTTGGGATGAGGATATCTGGGTAGATGAACTAAGAACTATGAACTGAAGATTCCTCCAAATCCACAGAGGCTACTTCCTCTTGTTTGGAGATAGGCCCCCCTTGCTTAAAGACTATGTAGATGAAGCAGGTGCTTTGTAAGACCATAATTGTCCTCCACAGGATCTACTGTTAGCTCCCTCCATACATCAGACAAAATCTCAGCATAAACTGGCTGGGGAAACACTGGGCTCATTCAAAGAGGAGAATAGTTATTTGTAGGAGCTATAGCACCTAGGTAGCATGTGTCAGCAGGAGCTCGGTGAGTATATCTAGGGGTAGAACCTGAGATTCTGGGGTAGAACCTAGAGCTGGATAAGGGAGAGTTTGTCAGGATGGTGACCCTGGGAATGTTCTGAAAGTCAGTTCTTATATGCTGCTGGGAAGATTTTTGAAGCTTGGGGAGAATGGTGGCCAACATTAAATAAGGTACAGATGCCAGAATTGTCATGACAGATCATGTAGAAAAGGATAGAAGATTGAGCATAACCATGTTAGAATGATTTTTTCTTATCATGGTATGATCTTATAAAATCATCTGATTTTATAAAATCAGATGACCAGCCAGCTACTTACTTCACGAGGACCCTGAAGACGTATCATTTACCAGGGCAATAAGGAAAGAACCAGTGGCTGTTATCAATATCATCGAGAAGTTCATTTGTAGTGGATCCTCTGTAGGCAATATCTTTATGGCAGTAGATATCATTACCCAACTTGGCCACCTGAGTAGCAGTGGGAATGATAGGATCCCAGAATAGCAGGGCCAGAGCTTAGCACACAATCTTGAGAAGCAGAGAGCTGAAAATGCTGTGATGGACAGCAGGGTCAGGACTAGCAAAAGTGCCTAGGATGCAAATGTTAAATAGGCATTAAATCTTAGCGTTGAGGAAGTGCTGCCCCTAATACTTGCATGACCCTAAGAGTGAGTACCTCCTTAAGAGTGAGGCATGTATTTCTTGAAGATGATTGTATAATGATATAGCTTTCACAACATGACTGTGAAAACTTTCTGTCTGATGCTCCTTTTATCTATCTTATCAACAGATGAGTAAAACATATGGAATAAAAATGAATAATAGGGGGAACAAATGTTTAAAATCAATTTAGATTAAAATGCTAGGGATCAATGAAAAGGAAGGGTAAAGGGTATGGTATGCATTAATTTTTTTCTGCTTTCTTTTTATTTCTCTTTTTGAATAGGTGCAAATGTTCCAAGAAATGATCATAATGATGAATATGCAACTATGTGAAGATATTGTGAATTACTGATTACATATGTAGAATGGAATGATCAAAACTTAAGAATGTTTTTGTTTGTTCAGTGTCTTTTTGTATTTAAAAAAATTTTAATTAATTAAAAAAAAAGTGTGAGGTATGTAAGGTACCAAGGTTGGGATGACAGTCAGAGGGGAGAGATTTTGACCTATAGTGATTTATGAAGAGAGCTATATGGTGTTCCTAGGGACAAGGGTCAACCAATTTCAGTATTGCTTGATATATAATCAAAAGAGATCAAGATTGAATGAATAACTGAGGTCAGTCATCCCAAAGCAAAGCCATAATCTTTTGTCCAATTACAATTTTTCTCCCTTTGCAGCTTTCTCGCCAGTTCCTTATGAGGAAAGACCACACAATACCACAGCAAGTGTGTATGATCGTAATTCCCCAGTTCTTCCCCAAAGGACCTTCTGTAATTCACTGAATTATGCACTAGGATCATTTAAAACTTGTTGGATACCTGGGAACCCAAAAGATCATCATGATCCCAGTTAAAATAAAAGCTGTAGGGTCAATTAAAGAAGCTCTGGTTCAAATTCATCTCACAGTTGGTCCACTGGATCTATGGACCCATATGGTGGACTTTTCTTTGGTTTCCAGATTTATAGCAGTTGGCAGAACCCTCACCTGACCTATGGAATGAGAACTGATCAGCTAAAAGGAGCACTGATATAGGAAAATCCCATGAGGAAAAATACATCTAATATACTCTAATGCTGAAACACTGAATGCATTCCATCCAAGATCAAAGTAAAGATATCTACTGTCATCATTCCCATTCAATACTATAACTAGAAATGGTAGTCAGTGCAACAAGTCAAGAAAAAAAAATAGGCATGGAATTTGGAAAGGTAGCAACAAGCAACATAATATCTTTGTAGAAAATTCCAAAAAACTTATTAAACAATTACTGCTAATGATAAAAAAAAGAGAGAATCTAATAAGGCTGCATGGTCAATACACAAAAATCAATTGTATCTTTTATACTAATGATGACCAGCTGGAAATTGAAATTTAAAAACCACTACCACCTCAAGGGCATTACGCTGAGTGAAAAAAATCAATCCGAAAAGATCACATGCAATATTGTGAAATCAAAAGATCACATATATATGATTCCATTCCATTCTCAAAACGACAAAAATGAGAGAGATGGAGATTAGATTAGTGACGGCCATGGCTTTGGGATGATGGCAGAGCAAGGAGTGGGTTTAACTATAAAAGTGTAGCACAAGGGACATCTTTGTGATAATGGCATAGTTCTGTATTTTGATTACTGTGATGGTTACAAAAATCTACACTTGTTAAAATGACATACACATATCTTAAAGTCCATATTCTGACTTTGATTGGTCTACTATAGTTAACTAAGATGTAACCATTGGAGAAAACTAGGTAAAGAGTACGAGGGAACTTCTATACTATTTTTGCAACCTCCTGCAAATCTATAGTTATTTCAAACTAAAAAGTTAAAATAAAAAGGGCACAAGCTCTACATGATTCATAATAGTATGTTATATTGGGAAGATGTGGATTTTGGAATCAGGCAGTGCGCAAACCAGAAATTCAGTTTCTATGAAAATGAAAATAGATGTGCAAACATCTTCCCTCCAGGAAAGAAAAATCCACTATCATTTAAAACAGGATAAAGTACATGGAATGTATAGGAATAACTGAAATAAAATATGTGTAAGATATAGATGCTGAAAATGTTAAAACATTGATTAGTGACAAAAAGAAGAACTAAACAATAGAGTGGTATACCATAAACTTGGATTGAAAAATTCCATATTATTAAGATGACAGTTCTTTCTCAAATTGAGCTATAGATTTAATGCATCCGAACCCAAATTCCAGTAGATGATTTTGTAGAAATTGACAAGCTAATTCTCAAATGTGTGAATTGAGACCAAGGACCTAGAATAACCAAAATTTTGCAAAAAAAGCACAAAGTGCTTGAAAGAATCACACTTCCCAATTTCAGGAGTTAATATAAAGTTACAGTAATCAAGACATTGTATTGTTGGCCTAAGACTAGACATACAGATCAATGGCAAAAAAACAGAGTACAGAAATAAACCAGGGCATGTATAGTTGATTGATGTTCAACAAAGGTGCCAAGCTAACTCAGTTTAGAAAGAGTTGTCTTTTCAACAAATCCTGCCAGAACAATTGCCCATCCTTCTGCAGAAATATGAACCTTGTCTCTTATTTTGTACCATATGTGAAAATTAACTCAGATTGGATCAGAGACATAAATGTAAAAGCAGCCTTGAAGGAATCATTAGCCTAAGAGAGATACTATTTGTTTATTCCTCTATATTCCAAGGTTTAATTCTTTGCAAAAGCATAAATTCTGACTTATGTCTTACTATATCACTTCAGTTTTTATAGAGAGATGATATATTTCTCTTTTTGAAGAACTCTTCAGTTGAGGTTGACAGCATTGTGCTTTACGTCATTCACTGTTCCTTATAAAATAATCCCTGCAATTAATTTTTTTTGTATTTTCATAACAAAAAAATTACCCAGTAGAACCGACATGTTGCTTATTAAAAAATAATGTAAATATTTGATCCACTTAATTACCCATTTAGTTTGACTAAAAACTCCAATCACGATTACTATATAAGTTAAAAAAATTTAGTATAAATGTTATATTTCTTACTTGGTTTTGATTTCCATTATTATATCTTCAAACTTTAAAATATCATTATCAGAAAGTTGATGATTTACTAAAAATTATGACTATTGCTAGATCATAGGAAAATCATATTCCTTTCTGAACCTTCTAAGGTTTCCTCACTACAAAATAGCAGCTCAATCCATTACCTTCTGTCATACATTTTCTCATCTGAGAGTCTCTGGTTCACCAAATTCCTCATCCCTTAGTATCTCATTAAACTCAAAAAAGAAAATGGTTATATATTAATAGTTTGTTTCCCTGTAGCCAGAGAACAATATCTGGCAGAAGAAATTTTGTAATTTATTTTCTCCTTAATGATAACCTTTATCATTAAGTTATCATCTTTGCTCACATTATAATTATTCAACATACCTATGAGGAACACAAATATGAAGTGTTCATACTGGAACAGAAAACATTACACTTAAAACAAGGAGGCGAACAAAACTGCCTATAGCATCTAAGGATTGGCACAATCATTTCAAAAAAGAGGAAAATTATCTCAATGTTGTAAATAATGAAAAAAGAATGTTATGGTGGAAATAAGCTGAAGGATGGAAGGAGAAGCAGAGTTCAATAATAGAAGCATAATTTCACCTGAGCAGCAAAAATTCAAGTGTTATAAATAAATAAGCAGGAGACTGTTGGATCCCCCTCTGGAAAAACTGGAAAGCAATAGAAAAGTCACCAATAAACATTGATATTTTGGGTTCCCTTTGTATTTGTTAAGGCACAGGATAATGTGCCATAATGTAACAGACATATCAAAACACAAACACTCAAACCAGGCAGAAACTTACTCCTCTCCATATACACCAGTCTCAAAGCAGAAGTATGTCCAGGAAGGGTGGCAGTCACTCCCAGTAGGGTCATTGATGGACTAGGCTCATTCCTCTTTGTTGCTCCAACATTCCTGTGTGCTGTTCTCATCAGCCTGGAAGAAGCTGGCACCAGCACCCCTTCAGCATTTCAGTCAACAGCACAGGAACATGGAAGTGGAGAGCAAATGGATTCCATTTTAAGGAAGTGGCCAGGAGGTCGCTCCAAGAAAGCTCTAGATGAGTACCCATGTGCCTGCTGATATTTAAAGGAATAAGCATTGTCCTATTACTTAAATAAGGGAGCATGGATGATGGGAGACAATGACCAGTTTCTACCTCAGATCTCCAAAAGAAAAAAATAGCACAACATCCAATCTCCACTTGTACACTGAACTCAAATCAGCCAACGTGGGCTTCAGCCTTAAAAATGAACACAACCAAGAGTCATCATCAATAGAAGTTTGCAAAGAATAGAATAAAGCTTCCAAAAAAACCTATTATTAATATCCTTTGAAATATGCGGCTCAGCATTGTAGTGTTTTAAAAGTTATAATTTAGTAGTTGAAGACTTTACTGAGTGAGGTTAGGCATCAAGAGGAGGGAGAGGAGGCCAGCAGCCGCTCTTCTTCAAACAGCGAAAAAGCACCAAGTTGCTCCTGTAAATTCCTCTGATAAGAATTTTCTAGGCCTCCTGGGTGCACCTACATTTTAAAGAGTCCCTTCTACTTTCTCAGATCATATTTTTGGTGAAAAATGTTGTCATGGTCAGGTTCGTGTGTCAACTTGGCAAAGTGATGGTACCTGTTTGTCTGTTTGGGCAGGTGCTGGACTGTCGGTTGCGAAGAGGACATTTCATAGAATTAGATCATGATCACGTCAGCTGCATCCACAGCTGGTTCCATTTGTAATCAGCCAAGGGGAGTATCTTCTGCAATGAGTGATGCTTGATCTAATCACTGGAAGCCTTTGAAGGAGGATTCAGGAGACACAGGTTTTCTTCCTACTTTGGCCGGTGAGCCTCTCCTGTGGAGTTTGTCCAGACCCACCATCAGAATCGTCAGCTTCACAGCCTGCCCTGCCGATTTTGGACTCTGCATTCCCATGGTTATGTGAGAGACTCTTATAAATTTTATAATTGCGAATGTTTCCTGTTGATTCTGTTTCTCTAGAGAACCCTAACTAATATAACTTGGTACCAGGAGTGGGTCTTAAGAAACAGAATCTTAAAAATGGGTTTTTATGAGTGATTTTCTACTCTGACTGGACTCAAAGGCACAAGAACTCTGATTCCCATAATCAGAGTGACACTCCCAATCCATGGAGTGAGCTGGCAAAAGAGATAGTCAAAATATCACCATTCAATTATCCTAATTCTTTGCTTGTATGAAGCCAGACTATGGGGTAGGTTTTTGACACCTTTACAGAGTTTTGTAGAAATAAGAGGTATAGAGATGTTGACTGGTTGTTGATAGATATACTGGATATGGTAAGGAGTGAAACAGATGGGGTTAAATCTTCAAACAAGAAGCTTAAGCGCTGTCTGACAGATGTAGAAGTTTCTGTGAGTATCCTGAAAGAAGATCTTATTTCCTGCAGCCATAGACTTGATATCTCTGAAAGTCAGACTCAGAATCTTATTGTTGGAGTAGCAATTTTACGACATAAACTGAAATCTCAATGTTACTTGGTGTTTGCCGTTAAAGTGAGGGCATTGATTGGAAAGGAGTGGGACCCAGAAAAATGGTATGGTCACATATGGATTGATAATGATGTCACGGGTGAGGCTGAAATCCTAAATCATGCTGAGTCTTTTGTAGATAACCCTGTAATCGTCTGTCCTGAGGACCTAGCCACCACCTCCAGCCTGCCTTGAGGAATTGGCCATCCAACCTCCTCCTGAAGGGATTAGCCCTACAGCGATTAATCCTGTTTCACCAGATGAAACTGTAAATGAATGCCCTGAAGCAAATGGCTTGGAAGATTTTTCTAATTCTATTCATGATCCACCCCCACCACCCCTCATTTCTTCCAGACCTATAACTAGACTAGGCCCCTAAAGGTGAGGTACAAAGTATCACACATCAGGAGGTACGTTATACTCCAAAAGAACTGTGCGAGTTTTCCAACTTATATGGACAGAAATCAATGGAATATGTGTGGAAAGGATTTTAAGGGTGTGGGATAATGGTGGAATGAATATAAGGCTAGATCAGGCTGAATTTATTGATATAGTCCCACTAAGCAGAGATTCTGCATCCAATGTTATAGCTCAAGGGGTTAGAAAGGTATTAACAGTTTTTTGGATGGTTGGTTGAAACATGGATCAAAAGGTGGCCCACATTACCTGCAGTTGAAATGTCAGAACTGCCCTGGTATAATGTAGATGACGGGATCCAGAAGCTTCCAGAGATTGGAATATTAGAGCAGATTTATCATGCAAAACTGGCTCTTACACCCCAGGAATGTCTGGAGGACGTACCTTTTACCAGAACATCAAGAAGTAAATTTGTGAGACTAGTGCCATCATCCCTGAAGAGCTCTGTAGTTGCACTTCTCTGTAGGTCAGAAATTATTGTAGGAACTGCTGTCACTGATCTGGAATCCTTAAACACAATGGGGATGGCTGATTCCCAAGTAGGCAGAAGCCAGGTGGCAGCACTTAATTGCCAAAGACAGGGTAGACGTGGCTCTAATAATAGACAGCAAATTCAAGCAGAAGTCAAAATTATATGACTCGTAGAGATTTGTGGCATTGGCTAGTAAATCATGGGGTACCTAGAAATACAATAGATGGGCAGTCTACTAAATTCTTGTTTGAGCTGTATAAACAAAGGAGTTCTAGGTCAAGTAAACAGATGTTTAACCTGAATTACAAAAACACAGAGTCACGGCCCTTTAATCAATTTCCAGACTTCAGACAGTTTATGGACCGAGAGACCCTTGAATGAAGGAGAAGACAAGACCCTTTGGGGGAGAACCCTGTTACACTGCCACAAATGTATACTGTTAATCTTCCTCCAGCCTTCCCCAAGGAAAGCAATGGCCTTTATCCAGGGTAATGGTGCATTGGGGAAAAGGTAATGATCAGATATTTCAGGGATTATTAGTGACATTATTCTGGTTCAGAAGTGACATTAATTTCAGGGACCCAAAACGTCATGCTGGTCCACCAGTCAGAATGTGGGCTTATGGAGGCCAGGTGATCAATGGAGTTTTAGCTCAGGTCCATCTCACAGTGGTTTAGTGGGCCCCCAGACTCATTCTTTAGCTATTTCCCCAGTTCCAGAATGTATAATTGGAATAGACATACTGAGCAACTGGCAGAATCCCCACATTGGCTGTCTAACTTGTGCAGTGAGGGCTATTATGCTGGGAAAGGCCAAGTGGAAGCCACTAGAACTGCCCCTACTTAACAAAATAGTGAATCAGAAACAACACTATATTGCTAGAGGGGTTGCAAAGATTACTGCCACTCTTAAGGACTTGAAGGATTCAGGGGTGGTGATTCCCACCACATCCCCATCCAACTCTCCTATTTGGCCTGTGCAGAAAACAGATGGGTCTTGGAGGATGACAGTGGATTATCATAAGCTCAACCAGGTGGTAACTCCAATTGCAGCTGCTGTTCCAGATGTGGTATCATTGCTTGAGCAAATCATTACAGCTCCTGGTACCTGTTATACAGCTATTGAACTGGCGCATGTTTTTTCTCAATAGCTGTTAGTAAGGACCACCAGAAACAGTTTGCTTTCAGCTGGCAAGGTAAGCTATATACTTTCACTGTCCTAACTCAGGGTATCAATTCTCCAGCCCTATGTCTTAATCTTGTCCATGATGACCTTGATCGTTTCTCTGTCCTACAAGACATCACACTGGTCCATTATATTGATGATATCATGTTGATAGAACCTACGGAGCAAGAAGTAGCAACTACTCTAGACTTACTGGAAAGACATTTGCATATCAGAGGATGGGAGATAAATCCAACAAAAATACAGGGGCCTTCCACCTCAGTGAAATTTCTAGGTGTCCAGTGGTGTGGGACATGTCGAGATATTCCTTCCAAGGTGAAGGGTAAGTTGTTGCATCTGGCCCTTTCTACAACCAAAAAACAGGTACGATACTTAGTTAGTCTCTTTGGATTCTGGTGACAACATATTCCTCATTTGGGAGTGTTACTCCAGCCCATTTATTGAGTGACCAGAAAAGCTGCTAATTTTGAGTGGGGACCTGACCAAGAGGAGGTCCAGGCTGCTGTACAGACTGCTTTGCCACTTGGGCCATATGTTCCAGCAGATCCAATGGTGCTGGGAGTGTCAGTGGCAAATAGAGATGCTGTTTGGAGCCTTTGGCAAGCTCCTATAGGAGAATTGCAACACAGACCCTTAGGATTTTGGAGCAAAGCCTTACCATCTGCTGCAGAAGACTATCTCCTTTTGAGAAACAGCTTTTGGCCTGCTACTGGGCCTTAGTAGAGACTGAACGCTTAACCATGGGCCACCAAGTTACCATGAGACCTGAGTTGCCTATCATGAACTGGGTGTTGTCTGACCCACCAAGCCAAAAAGTTGGGCATGCACAGAAGCACTCTATTGTGAAATGGAAATGGTATATGTGAGATAGGGCCAGAGCAGGTCCTGAAGGCACAAGTAAGTTACATGAAGAAGTGGCCCAAATGCCCATGGTTTCCACTCCTGCCACATTACCTTCTCTTTCCCAGACCACAGCTGTGGCCTCTTGGGGAGTTCCTTACAGTGAATTGACTGAAGAAGAGAAAAGTCAGGCCTGGTTTACAGATCGTTCAGTACGATATACAGGTACCACCTGAAAGTGGACAGCTGCAGCACTACAATCCCTTTCTGGAGTGTCCTTGAAGGGCAGTGGTGAGGGGAAATCCCCCCAGTTGGCAGAACTTCAAGTAGTGCACCTGGTTGTTCATTTTGCTTGGAAGAAAAACTGGCCAGAGGTGGGTTTGTACACTGACTCATGGGCTGTTGCTAATGGTTTGGCTGGGTGGTCAGGGACTTGGAAAGACCATAATTTGAACATTGGCAAAGAGGCCTAGGGAAGAAGTACATGGAGAGATCTTTCTGAGTGAACTAAAAACATGAACATATTTGTGTCCCATGTGAATGCACACCAGAGGGTGAATTCAGCAGAGGAAGGTTTTAGTAATCAAGTGGATAACATGACCTGTTCTGTGGATACTAGCCAGCCTCTTTCTCCAGGAACTCCTGTCATTGCCCAATGGGCTTGTGAACAAAGTGGTCATGGTGGTAGGGATGGAGGTTATGCATGGGCTCAGCAACATGGACTTCCACTCACCAAAGCTGACCTGGCTGCAGTCATTGCTGAGTTCCCAACCTGCCAGCAGCAGAGACCCACACTCAGCCCCCAATATGGCACCATTCCCCAAGGTGACCAGCCAGCTACATGGTGGCAGGTTGACTACATTGGACCAGTCCCTTCATGGAAGGGGCAGTGATTTGTTCTAAGTGGAATAAACACATACTCTGGATATGGGTTTGCTTTCCCTGCATGCAGTGCTTCTGTCAAAACTACCATCCAAACTACCATCAAAACTACCACATCTGTAAACTGTGGGTTTACAGAAGGCCTTATCCATCATCATGGTATTCCACACAGCATTGCTTCTGATCAAGGAACACATTTCACAGCAAATGAAGTGCAGGAATGGGCACATGCTCATGGAATTCTCTGGTCTTACCTTGTTCCCCATCATCCAGAAGCAGCTGGATTGGTAGAATGGTGGAATGGCCTTTTGAAAACTCAATTACAGTGACAACCAGGTGGCAATACCTTGAAGAGCTGGGGTAATGTTCTGCAGGAAGCTGTATATGCTCTGAATCACTGTCTGCTGTATGGTGCTGTTTCTCCCTTAGCCAGGATCCATGGGTCCAGTGACCAAGGGGGTGGAAATGGGAGTGGCACCACTCATTATTACCCCTAGTGATCCATTACAGAAATTTTTGCTTCCTGTGCCTGCAACCCTGAACTCTGCTGGTCTACAGGTTTTAGTCCCAAAAGGGGGAGTGCTTCCACCAGGAGAAATAACAATGATTTCATTGAATTGGAATCTAAGACTGCCACCTGGTCACTTTGAGCTACTCATACCCCTGGATCAACAAGCCAAGAAGGGGATTACATTATTGTCTGGGGTGATTGACCCCGACTATCAGTGGAAAATAGGACTGCAACTACACAATGGAGGTAAAGAAGAGTTTTCCTGGAATATAGGAGACCCCCTACGACATCTTTTCGTACTACCATGACCTGTGATTAAAATCAATGGAAAACTGCAGCAACACAATCCAGGTAGGACTACCAATGGCTCTGAAACTTCAGGAATGAAGGTTTGGGTCACCCCACCAGGCAAAGAACCACGGTCAGCAGAAGCACTTGCTGAGGGTAAAGGGAACATGGAATGGGTAGTGGAAGAAGGTAGTCATAAATATGAACTACGACCATGTGACCAGTTACAGAAACAAGGACTGTAATGCTGTTTTGTTCCATGTTATACTATTTAAATTGTAAGATATCAAGTTTAAGAATGAATATTACCCAAGGACTTTTACCCTATTCTGGAGAGATTTAATGTGTTTCCAGTTATATGCTGGACAGTTGAGTATTGTGAAGTGAAAGAAAAAATGTGTGTTTTAATGTTTTTTATTTAGAAATTAGGTGTGGTTTTAGGTGATACGTATAGCTGCCAAGTCAAGAAAGGGTTGACTGTCATGGTCAGGTTCATGTGTCAACTTGGCCAAGTGGTGGTACCTGTTTGTCTGGTTGGGCAAGTGCTGTCCTCTCTATTGCACTGAGGACATTTCATAGAATTAGATCATGATCACGTCAGCTGCAACCACGGCTGATTCCATTTGTAATCAGCCAAGGGGAGTGTCTTCTGCAATGAGTGATGCTTAATCTAATCCCTGGTAGCCTTTTAAGGAGGATTCGGAAGAGACAGGTTTTCTTCCTGCTTCAGCCAGTGAGTCTCTCCTGTGGAGTTCGTCCAGAACCTCCACTGGAATCATCAGCTTCACAGCCTGCCCTGCAGATTTTGAAGTCTACATTCCCACAATTACGTGAAACACTTTTATAAATTCTATATTTGTGAGTGTTTCTTGTTGATTCTGTTTCTCTAGAAAACCCTAACTAATACAAATGTGGAAAAGATGAAGGCTAAAATGCATGATGCGTTTAAACAATGAGAGCAAGAAGATACATTCCTATTGAGAAAATAACTGAGACAATATTACAGCTCATGCTACATCCTCATGCCCTGAAGCAAAAAGGAGGACCCAATATATGTCATAATGAATCTTTTATTTTCTAGTGAATTTTAGTTGCTGTAGATAGTTTTAGCAAACATTTGATTTCTGAAAATGCAGATAGCAAGAGATACCAGTATAACCCAAAGTCCCTACTGAGTAGGGAGAGAGTGATAGAATGCAACAACATATCAATAGAGAAGGAACTGGAGAAGAGGCCATCTGTGCCCCGTCCATATACCCTGGGCCTGCTCTGAACTTCCTGCTGCTAACCCCATCATGTGGATGGCTCCCAGCAGCTCTCTGACTTGCAATAGTCCTTGTGCTCAGGAGCATAATTGGCCTGCCCACATTGCAGGTCAGATGTGCCTAGGAGTTAATATATCTGGACAATGCTGCCAAAAAAATAATAGATATTGGCAGTAAATACCTCAGGGCCTCATCCTCAGTGGGCACTTGGTGCTGTTTTCCATACTCTCTCAGAGGGTGGCTGACATGATTGAGTCCCTGTTACCAGTAGGGAATGACCTACTCAATAATGTACCCTCTTCTGGCTTCCCTCCTTTCCCTCTGCTCAAGCCCCTGTGTTATAGCTAAAGCTTCAGTGAGATTCTGATACACGCCATTCCCTTCTCAGAATATGTTTGGGAAAATTAAAAGAGGCGCTATTCCTCATATAGTTCTGTATACAAGGAGAGATGATACCTACAGAAGAGCTGAGATATGAATGACAAAGAGGTTTTGGAGGCAGCAAGAGTTGAAGGAAGTAGTGATTGGAAGGACTGAAGTTTCCAAAGAGTAGCCAGAATTATAAAGGTGATAGATATGGAGCTTCACCTCACCTGGGGTATAGTTGTTCATCATTATATTTTAAATACTAAGGCAAATAGTGACCAAGTCAGAGGGAAGAGTTGGGAATGCCCAGGTAGCTAACATAGGGGTTCCAGTTCATCAATCTTTCAGAGTTTATTCTCTATGGGTGGGGTTGAGAAGTCAGATACTAGTAGAAATACCTTTTGTGTAAGACAAAAGTTGAGGTGGTGTTGGGGAGGTCGAGGCAATGTACATGGGAGTTCAGGGGACGGGAAGATGCCATTCAAATGGGTAGAATCACAAGGCTTATGGAGAGTGTTGACATGTAAACTGAGTCCTGAAGAACCTGAGGGATTTGGACATGTGGAGGTGTGAAGAAAAGGCATTCTAGCAGACGATGATGGTGCACATATCTCTGAGGCTTGCAGAGTAATGTGAGATATTAACTCCATGTAGTGGATTTAGTTTGGACTCTCGTTTCACAGAGTCCTAAATAAGCATGAAACAAAAATAGTTTTTGACATACACATTTTTTTAATTGATGAAAGAACTACACTTTACATCCAGAAAAGGAAAAACTGGAGCCCAAGAGGACAGATGATCAATAACTCTGATATCTCAAAAGTACTAATATTAGCAATTTCTCCTAACCAGATATTGATTACTATGGATCATGGTGCAAAGGGAAAGTAAATTTTTCTGTATTTGGGTGAAGGCACCAAGGCACCTTTTTCTCCCACTTTTGAGAAAAATTATGGTGGTGGCGTTAGGATAGATTCCCTTGCCTTGTCTCTCTGTTGTTGCAGTAGTTCAGTCTCCAGAGACAGCTTATACATCTCCAGGGCCAACCTCACATGCCGAGGGTCTGGGAGACACTGCATGAGGTGTTTGCCTGCCACCACCTGTTCACAGCCATCAGGGATTATCTGAAAGAGATGTAAGTGGTGGGAGTGGTTAGGAGGCTTCTCCCCATGTCAGGGCACTGTGACAGTCGAGGAGGTGCAGCACTGACAATGGGGGACTGCAGACCCGGACCAACCCCAGAACTGGACGGTGAGCAGGGACAACCAGAAAATACTGTGGGTCCCACCACAGTCTTCCCCAGAGGGTCTAGACCTGTTCTGAGACAACTTCCCAGAAGGCCTACCTTGGGGACAGCAGCAATTTCTGCTGACCATGCAGAAATAGAGGGAAAGTACGTCCTACAGTCCAGTCTATTTCTATAGTCAGTCCCTTCCCCAAGGGCACAGCTTTTCTTGTTCTAAAGTGAGAGCAGAGTTTTCCGTGTAGAAAGACCTGTAAGTGACCTTCAAGAACTCAGAAATGAATCTTGATAGGTTGGATCACACTGCTGGTGGCTAGGACAGTGCTGTGGGGGAGGCCATCACCTGTCACGTGTGATACTACAGGAACTTGCTCGAATTAAACCACTTACCCACTCACATGTGGGCACTGATGGATACCAGCTTCTGTTCTCTGAGCAAGCGATAGTTGGGGAACCAACCATAGCATAACCAGGGAAGCACTGAACAGTGATAGTTTCAGGTTCAACATAATGAATTTTATCCACAGACAGCTTTCCATGGGCAATCTCTGGTCTCAAACACAGAGCTGTAAAAGAAACACCAATCTAAGCAATGGGCAATTCTAAGAAAAGAGACATGTTAGTTTATGATAATGAGAATGAACTATATTTAGGTGCTGGTAGTTGTTCATTCTTCTTTCATTTGGAGAATAACGATGATATTAACATTGAGATTAGATTTTGGATTAAGCATTTATATTAATATCTCATTAAGTCTAACAACCTAGGTACAAAGTAAGTACCCTTATTATTGTAGTTGTATCCATGAGAAAGTTGAGGCACAGGTTAAGAAAGGTGCCCAAGGTCCTAAACTTTTAAAACCATTATAGGATGTTTTAAAAATTGTGACACCAAAATCTCAGCTATCTAAACAACCATCCCTCACAGTCTCGATCTCTGCAAGATACTAGGAAGGAGATTTTCATTCTTCTGCCTCATTACTCTCTGGTGTTCAATGGAGACAATAGCAGCAAATAAATCCCGGACCTGTTGTTAGCAAAGTGCTGTTAAGGCAGTATTCATGTAAAAATTGGACACAGCTTGGCTCATCCTGTCACCACAACAGGCTGACAGACTAGAGTCCCTGAATCATGGGCAGCAAGTGCCCTGCCTGAGGCTCTGAAGAAATGCTGCCACTTCATCGTGCTTGGAATTAGCAATGAGAAAACCCACATTCATGCTAACACAAGTTTCCATGAAAATTTTCCACAGGCCCACAGGCACTCTCAGAGGAAACACACTGCTTCTAGAGTATTTCTGGAACTACAAACAAAAAAAACCTTGGAATAGGAGCTGCCTTCAAGGGGCTGAATTTTATAACTGAGAGGTGGGAGCGATTTATATTTCTGTATGTCCTTTGTTCCATTTGCATGTGTATGATGTACATATATATTGTTTTAATTTTTGTTGTGGTAACATATACACAACATAAAATTTCTCATTTTAACTAATTATTTGTACAAATCAGTGGTATTAATTATATTCACGTTGTTGTACTACCAACATCATCATCCATTAGCAAAACTTTTTAAAACCCCAAGTAGAAGCTCTGTACCCATTAGGAAATAACTCCCGCCATTCTTCTCTTTCTGGTAACCTGTCATCTACTTTCTATGAGTTTGCATAAACTAGATGTGTCATATAATTAGAATCATGCACTTTTTGCCCCTTTGTCCATGTGCATATGTTAATTATTTAAATAAATTAAAATTAAAATTAAATGTTCACATGCTGACTCGGGCAAAGAAGCAACTCTGCTTGCCTTTCATGACACTCCCACCCTTGGCCATGGGCTGAGAAGTGAGTTGGAGTTACCTTTACATTGAGGAGGTGGAGGTGACCAGATTGAATCATCACAGGAGATTTTTGCCTCTCCAACCATAGTGTATCCTGTATCACATTCATACACGAACTCAGTGCTGAATAATCCTCTAACTTTTTCATAGTGTCCGTGGACAACTTCAGGAGGAAATTTGCAGCCTTGATGGTGAGAGATACAATTGAGAGAGGATGAGCTTGCAGAAAATATAAAATAATAATTCCCAGAATTTGCATGATTTGTTGGAGGCTTCAATTGGTCCTTTCATCTCTCAGCTCACAGGATCCCTTGGCTAAACCCAAGAGTTATGATGCTTTCCTATAATAATCAGGCTGAGTAACTGTAGAAAAGCTTGCATTAAATTAAAAGAACTTGATTTTACTTGATTTTATTGCAAGTTCACTTAACCTTGTACTCTTTAGTTACCATTTTGAAATGAAGACTGGATTCAGCCACCAAGTCACACTGTACTGGAGATAATCATTGCATCTGTGAAAAACTATAAAAGCATTAAATAAATTCACCAATTTTGAGTCACTGCCCCATAATCAAAATTGTCCATCCATCTCCACCAAGAATATACTCACTGCATTTTAAAGTATTTTAAAAGGAGCTTATAGGAAAATAAAATACGACGATTCAGATGTAATGAACATGACATGATGTTGAGTATCTCTCAGGAAGTGAGCCCTCTCAGGGTCCACAAACACTGCACAGGAACATCAAGAAAGTCTTATAAAGTACAGTGGTAATGTAAGATTTCCTCTGACGGCTGAAACCAAGTTATGATAGTTTCAGAATTTTGTATTTAATCGAATAAAAGTTTTTAAACATTTATCAAACTGTCAGTATATAGAAGACCAGCCACTGGCCATTCTCTGGATCCTATAATCTAAAGTATCGCTACTTTCTTCCATGATCCCTCATCTACAGGCAAATTAATCTAGTGATATGTTTGCCAAACAGGCCATACACATTCTCACGTCTGAACCTGCCCCCATGTCATCTCTCCTACTTCCTCAAATGCCATTCTTCCATCTCTGCTAACTAGTCAAGTCCGACTTTCTCTATGAAGCCTTCTAATATTGTCCTACTACAGAGTCATCAATAATTTCTCTGTGCTTCTACACCACTTACTAAGAATAGATTATCTCATCCAGTCATCACTATAGCTCCAAAAGATATATATTACCATCTTCCCTATCTTTTATATAAGAAAACAGGCCCTTAGGGAGGTTAAGTATTTTGGTTAAGTTGAGGCAGTTACAAAGTAGCAGAGACAAAGTTAGTTAGAGCTAAGGTCTGCCTTGCTCAAAAGCCCATATTTCTATGACTTCAGTCTATAACCTTTAGCAATAATTTAACAGCTAACTTATACTATCTATATTTCTGGGTTGTTCTATCTTGAGAGCAGGAAGCATGTCTCTTGTTTGTGTCTTCAGCATCCAGCCTTTGATATTGTAGATCTAAAATAGATGGTTACCCGTGCAGAGGTGAAAGTCACCCTGACAACATGGGAGATGACTCGTAGTGATGAGTCTGGCCTTGGCACCGTGTTCAACAATGCCCCATCCTGATCAAAAGGGGAAAGAACTGTAACAAATAAAGTATCAACAGCTGAGGGAGTTCAAAGAGAATTGAGAGGCTACTCTTAGGCAATCTTAAGCTAGATATTGCTATTTATCATGGTTTGCCAAACCCCAATGAGAAGCATTCCTCCAAACCTTAACGAACTCCTTGGGCTTTATCTGAGATTCTACAAAGGTTCCACACACTATAATGACTTTCCAGAAACCTACAGCTCCAGATGGGCTCCTCGGCCAGGTAAGTCCTAAAACCCAGAGGGGCCAGCCTCTCCAGAACATAAAAATAGTTCCAACCCCCATCTCATATTATCAACAGCCCTTTCCAACGTGAAAAAGCTAGAATGGGCATAACGCAAATACTCCTAAAGATTGGGAGAAAGATTAAAGTAGAAGGTGAAGTTATAGCCAAGAAGATAGGATTTAACAAATGAGTATGACTGCTGAATCATGATATTGATATTTCTTTTCATCTCCAGTGTCTTGGAGCAGCTAGAAAGAAAAATCTAAAATTGTGGAACAGTAACTCATACCAAACTCTGAAGTCTGTTCTATAACTGATCGTTGTGGTGCACTTAAAAATTAATTTCTTTTTTGTATATATGTTATTTTTTACAATGAAAAAATAGATGGTCACCTATGTACAAGTCTAAAGCTCACAAATGGAATTTTCTAGACCACAGATCATATACATCATTGGAAAATGACATTTATGCACTAACACAATAAAAAATTATGTAACTTGATCCCTGAAAGGTTGTTTAACAGACGATGAGGCACATTCTTGCAGTACAGCCAGGAAGATATGGCATAAACACACAAATAGAAAAACCACAGTATCTGTCAGCTTGTGAGAAAGTGTCCAAAGTTAAAGGAAGCCAGCACGAAGGCTGGAAGAAAGGAGTGAGAAAATGAAGGGAATGAGGGTTAAGATAACACTTCCTAGTGGAGACTGTAAGTATATTTTGAGCTTGGATAATACTTGCTTAGATGAATGAGATGTAGGCAGATATTTTATGTTTGCGTGATGGTTTGAGAGGTAGCAGAAAATTGTTATTGAAGGGGAAAAAAGAAACAAGCTCAGAAAGGCAGACTGAGACAAATTGGCAGACTGTATATTTCAGTTTAAGGAATATGGACAAAAGGTAATGTGGATACATGAGGAAATGAAATAGGAGAGGAATCTGAAGGAAGCATTGACAAGTCTCTGTGACCTGATGCATTTAGTGAAACTTCACTGCCTCAGAAAGGAACAGGAGACCCAGAAGGTCAAGGGAATGATATGCAGGGAAGACAATGAGAGTGTTGGGGTGGGAGGGCTTTGGAATAATTACAAATTTAGCTATCTCCATTTCCAAGAGAGCAGAAATATCCAGGGTATGTGAATTCTTTTAACTAAACTTAAAATAGTCATCATTTTGATGTTAAAAGATTTCGAAAGTAAAATACTTTTATGCCCTACTTAGAAAAGCAGTTCTGAAATCAACCTGTGATTTGAGAACGTTCATAAAATCTGAACAGCATGGGTTCATGCTGTGCTCCTAGAAATTAATCTTGACAAATTCTATCATTGCTCTTGCCAGGATTATAAGGTAGCTCTTTAGGACTCTGTGAGGCATCTGCTTGGTGTATAGTCTCTGCATCATCAAAATTAGGAAAACACCCCATATCACATGAATATGCAACATAGTTTCCATAAAAATAAACACACTATTGGAAATGGCTTCTCTTTTCACTCTGGGAAAAATGACCTATTTGAAATGTTCTGATAGATGATAGAGGAGACACATATATAAACAGTTTTTAAAAATTGTTCTTAGGAATCCTTTCTCTTAAAGAAAGAAATTGTATTGACAGCTAAATAAGAAATATTACTTTTTATTTTTACATTTCCATTTATATGCTAAAGCAAGGATTTATTACTCACATCTGCATTTATAACCAGCACTACCCTAGTAGACTCTGCAGTACTCCTAAACACTTTCCGTGCTCATTGGTTAGGGAAAATTGCCTTACAATTTCTTACATTTATATAATGTCTTTAGCTTATACAGTGCCTTAGAAGTTTACCCTGCAAAATTCACTCATTTATAATAACAAAAAAATTATTTCCTAGACAGGAAATTTTTTCCCAATTCATCATTAATACAACAGAAAAATAATTCATAGAAGAGAAGAATTAATTCTTTAGAATTTAGGAATATCCATTTAAATGTAATAAATTAATAAGAAAACTAAACTTTTTTTGCTAGGCTGGCTCCTCTAGGATTTAAAATATTTTGCTTTCAAGTAATAATAGGCTATGTCTGAATGAACTAAAACAGTTTAAACAGTTTGTTAATATAAAATGGCACAGAATTATTGCCATTTGATCACTCTTAACTAAATCTTAATCTGGACTTCTTCTCCACACCTTGTTTTAAACTAACCCCCTTCCCCAATCACTCACCATCCAGACCAGGCAGGCTGAGCAATAGGGCCAGGGTGCCGAAGAGGCTCAGTGCTGAGAATATGCTGTGCAACTTGAGAGACATGGTGCAGCGTCTCAGAGATGCGGCTCTGGGGCTCAGCATTCTCAGACACCCTGAATTAAGCTGAAGTAGAGGCTCTAAGTAACTAGCAAATAGATGCCTAAAGCAAGGAACTAAGTTTTGGCAAGGCGGCAGCTCAACGTCACTAAAGGGGAGGGGCAGTGTCAAGGAGGACACCAAGTACGGGGCAGGGCCCAGGCAGGCGCAATGCAACACAGCTCCAGGTCCTGGGGAGGGCACTATGGGTTTGACAGGGGAGCTGTGTGGGATTCTGAGAGTATTTATAATCGAACCCTTAAGACTTTCTCACTGTTATGAATTCAATCATGTTCACTTATTGTCTGTACATAGACATCATTTCTCTACAAATAATTAAAGAAAAACAAACTAGGAAAATGGTCAAGAACATGTGGCAGGTTCTTTAGGGTTCATAGAAAGCTGCTGAAGCATGTTTTACACCATCTCCCAAACATGTTGGGTTTTCAGTAACTAGAATAAATTGCCAATAAGAGAGAAGGACAAAAAAGATCTCTAAAATTAAAGTCGCATCCTAAACACTCTGAGGCCTAATTCAAATATAGAAGGACACAAGTCTATAACTGTGATAAGGTTTAAGAACACAGACTAAACAACAAGTATTCCTATAATATTTATGTGAGAAACTTTGGGTTCTCTTGATGTATCTATGATAACAAATGACTCATCCTTGGGGCTACACTAGTTTGGAGAGTAAAGGACATTTCTTAGAGTAGTTTTTACAGTACAGTAAAGCGTGCATGGAAAATTTAAGGGTAGAGAATGAGGCCTCATACTTGCAGAAAGAATCTTGACAATTTTAAGAATTTCTGAGTGGTGTTGGGTTACAGTTAAGGACCTCCAGCCTCACACTCTATCTCTGAAAAATAGCACTAAAAGAGAAGTGGTAGAAAGGCATGTTTATCAACCCCCAGACTTGGTTTCTATTAATAACTATTTGGATCTTTCACCCAGACTATTTTGTTTTAGTTTCTGCAAAGGGGACACATTAATTTATGAAGCTGGATTTCATGTTTTGCCCCTTGGATCAGGTGTGGATATTTGTTGCTTGAAAATGTATAGATAGTCATCCATACAGGACAGCAAACACTGGAAAATGTCTGAAAATGACTTTAACCACAGTACCACTCAGCTGAGTTGAAATGAGTATGATAGACATTTAATGACCAAAGTGCTTAGCCCTCAAAAATAAAAAGGACATCTGGCGGAAATAAATGGGTGGCATCTTCTGTAATCACGATGACAGCATAATTAAATTACAGCACTCCTAGACAGAAAGGGAAGCAAATAAACCTACCATATAGTTATTTTGTCATTTAAAGAGGAATTAAAAGAAAATCTGAGTATGTCAGGAAAAAGAAGTAATTTAAATAATTAAATGGAAGAGCATTTTTAAAAACAGCTCCTGTTTTTTCATCATGTGCTAAACTTTTATTTAAATTCTTGCATTTAATATTTTTTTAACTTTGCTGGTAAAGAAACAGATTCAAAGAAACTGCATATACTTCCCAAAGCCTTTTATCTCATCAATCAAATTCTGAACTCAAGTCTGATTCAAATCCCAAGCTCTTTCCACTATGCCAATACTAATTTTCATTTAGTGGATTCAACTACAAAGGTTTGTTGTACAGCACCCGGAACCTGTAACTTAGGAAAGTATATCTAGAATTTTTCTGCTTCTGTTGTTGTAGAGAAGACCCCAGACAGCCTGCTGTATCAGGAACCAAATCCCATACGCCCTACCAAGAATTAGCCCTGTGGCTTAGCCAAAATCTCAGTAATATAGGCTTCAGTCTCCATGGCTGTATAAAGAATTTGGGACTGCAATGGGCTCTATGAGACTTTTCATTTCAGAAATTCTAAGTTTATGTTGTAATGGCAAAAAAAAAAAAAAAAAGTGAAGAAAACAGTAGATATTTATTTTGTTAAATATTGGAAAGGTAGAACAGGAATATGGTTAAGATCTTAAGGGATGAAACTCTGTCCCCACAGCTCAACTCACCAGGAAAGGATCATATAAACACTTATTGAATGAACCAAATACACCAACCAATAAGAACCTGCTATTTGCCATAGGCTGAGTTCCTCCAAAAACAATCCTTGAGGATTTGAAAACAAGTAATTTTGGAGGGAGATAATTCTAGGAAGTATCACTAAGGAGTAGTGACATGAAAAATGAAAGGGAAGGAAAATAATACAAATTGCTTTAGTGAGCAATTTACCTCTGTGGACTACTGAAACTAAGTCCCATAGAGAGCCTCTCGGAGAGAATGTGGAACATGGCTCAGAGATACCTATCTGGGGGACAAGAAAGCTGGCATTTTTCTCCATCAATGCCCATTTTACCATATCCATTCATGGTCAAACCTCATAGTCAACCAGGAATAGAAGAAATGTCCTCCAGTATGGCTAAAAAGCATACACAAAAACCTGTACTTAATGGTGAAAGACTGAAAGCTTTCCTTCTAAGCCTGGGAACAAGGTAAGGATGTCCTCTTTCACCTCTGCTATTTAACTTAGTACCAGAATTTCTAGCTAACACAACAAGAAAAAAAAAAAAAAAAAAAAAAGAAGAGGAAATAAGTAAAAGGCATATGATTGGAAGAGAAGAAATAAAACTTCCCTATTTATAGATAAAATGACTAAGTAGAAAATCACAAGGTATCTATCAAACAAAACAAAACAAACTCCTAAAACTAAAAACTGAGTTCAGCAAGAAAGTTGGATACAAGATCAAAACAAAAAATATCCTTTGCATTTTTATGTATTAACAGACATTTAGAAACTGAAATTTTAAAAATCATGACTTACAACTGCTCCATAGAAAATAAAAACTTAGATATAAAGTTAACAAAATATGTACAGGATCTGCATGCAAAATTGCAAACTGCCAGTGAAATAAATTTTAAAAAATTATAGGAGGCCTAATAAGAGGAGAGACATATTGTGTTCATGGGTTGGAAGACTCAACATTATAAGAATCTCAATTCTTACCAAAAAGTTTTAATGCAACTCCTCTTAAAATCCCAGCAAGTTTTGTTGTAAACATAGACAAGGTTATTCTAAAATTTATGTAGGAAGGTACAGGACCTCGAATGCTAAAACAATTAAAAAAAAAAAAAGTGTTGGAGGAACCACTTTACCCAATATTTAGACTTACCCTATTGCAATGGTAACTCAGACAGTGTGGCATTTGTGAAGGAAAAGACACTTAGACTGGTGTAACAAAATGAAGAACCCAGAAAGAGACCCCTCAGATATGCCCAAATGATTTCTAACAAAGGTAAAGAACTATTGAATGAAGAAAGGATGGACTTTTCCATAAATGGTGCTGGAGTTAATGGGTACGCATAGGCAAAAAAATAATAATAAAAGAAAACTTACAGTTTCACTGTATACAAGAATGAACTTAAAATGGACCACAAATCTAAATTAAAATGTAAAGTTATAGAAGAAGACAGCAGCTTCAAGCTTCAGTGATGCAAGATGGCAGCCACTACGGACTTGAGAATAAAAGTCACTGACAATTTCCGACTTTTGAAGAACTGGAAGAAGACCAGAAAGGAGTAAGAGATGGCACAGTTGGCTGTATTCTGACAGATGACCAAGACATGGCACAAGATAAACAGGGAAGATAATTGGACCTCCAAGAACAATTTATGAAAAATGAATATACAACCATAAAATAGAATGTGGACTTAAATACCCAGAAGCACCCCCATTTGTAAGATTGGTAACAAAAATTGACATGAATGGAATTAAAAGTTCTAATGGAGTGGTGAACTCAAGAGCCATATCAATGCTAGCAAAATGGCAGAATTCCTATAGCATCAAACTTGTCCTCCAAGAGCTTTGGCTTTCAACAACAAAAACCAAATAATCGGGCGGGCCGCGGTGGCTCAGCGGGCAAAGTGCTTGCCTGCTATGCCGGAGGACCTCGGTTCGATTCCTGGCCCCACCCCATGTAACAAAAACGGAGAAACAGAATACAATAAAACAAGAAAATGTTTAAAAATGTTTCCCTTTCCTCCTTCCTTCCTTCCTTCTATCCTTCCTTCCTTCTCTCTGTCTTTCCTTTAAAAAAAAAAAAAAAAAAAAAAAAAAAAAAAAAAAAAAAAAAAACCAAATAATCCAAATAGAAAATGAGCAGATGTAAGAACAGCTATTTCACTGAAGAGGATATAAAAATGACAAGTAAGCACATGAAAATATGTGCAATATCATTAACCTTTAGGGAAATGTAAATTAAAACCACAATGAAATATCATAGCACATCTATCAGATTTGGCTAAAATAGAAAGTAATGACACCACCAAATGCTGGCATGGATGCAAAGACATTGGATCACTCTTGTATTGTTAGGAGGAATGTAAAGTGATACAACCATGCTGAAAAGCAGTTTGTCAGTTTCTTAAAAAATTGAACCTGCAACTATCATATGATCCACTAATTGCACTCATGGGAATTTTATCCCAGAGAAATGAAGACTTATGTTTACACAAAATCAGTACACAAATGTTTATTACAGCTTTATTCATAATAGCCCCCAGGTGAAACAACCCCTAGTGTCTTCAATGTGTGAATGTTTAAACAACCAGGTATATCCATAACATGGACTTTTCTCAGCATAAAAGGGGAACCAACTATTGATGTACACAACAACTTGAATACACATTCCTTATTAGCCAAGGGAGCCAGGCAATAATTCTCTTTGTCAGTGAAATAAATAGGAGAAACCCATGGCTTGATTTGTAACAAGTTTTTAAAAACCCCAAATGTTAGTCCCCAATAGAGAAATGTGTCTATGAACCATGCAAAGGCACAACTTTATTAGCCTCTCCTTTTCAAATGCTATGGCAGATATGTTCACTCTCTCCTGTTTGTCATGTCACTGTGCCCCTGGCTCATATTGACTTGGTGCTCTACTTAGGACAAGGTCAAATTTTATTTTAGTCTGTTTATGGTGGAAAAGCTAGATAAATTTTAGGACTTGTTAGTTGTAAGTCTGCAAATTGCAGTTCTGTCTGCAAGGATCAAATCTAGATGGAAAATATGCTGCCATGCGTCTGGATTGTTCACTTGACTTGACATTTCTTCTTGAATGTGTTCTCACCAGCTTGTTTCAAGCAGACCTGGCTGAGTTTTCAGTACAGCACCTGAGCCAGCATGAGTCTTGTTGACCTAGGCTTCTTTAGGATTCACTTTTGAAGTGGAATGGAAGGGTGGGTAATCCAAAAACCTCAGAAAATCTCCAGATAATTGCTCTTTCCTCCCATCGAATTAATCTTCAAAGTTGATTAAGTTTAGATTGTCTTTAAAATTACTTTGGTTTCCCTGATCATGTAGTGACTAATTTTGGGGCTCAGGGTGGGGTGGGGTGGGATGCATCCTGATAGTATTGAGAGGAGCCAGTTTATGCCAACATTTTTTCACAAACAACCCACAAAGGGTATACATATGGGGGTCATTGATTAGTGGATCATCTTTATGCCTGACACAAAGTAACTCCCTTTTCTCCCTAGATCTCCAGTTCAAGTGATAGGCCTTGGAAATGCTTGTTGAGCCCCTGTTTTCATTTAGGCCATCTGTTCTTCATATCCTTTTTGTGAATTATCCGGGTCCCTAATTTTTCCTATCTTCTTTCTTGTCCACCTTTTGACTGTTTCTTTTACTTTCTGGCACCTGTGCCCCAGACGGTATGGAGCAGGGATTGGAAACTGAACTAGATTTGCAATTTGGTAACAGCTGTGTGTGTGTGTATGTATTTAAAGGTTGAATGAGAGAGTAGGTGGGAATTGAATGCTTCACTAAAATGAGATTCTCCTGGGGTTTCGTTTGTTTTTTCTCTCTTGCTCTTCTGTTGTTATTGATTATTGGGTACAGCCTGCAGGATATTTTTCTGTCCCATTCTCCCTTCAGAACCAGTATGCTTAGCAAGTGGATAGAGAAGCATTTGACTGTAGGGCTCAGAGTCCTCTCTCTAAATTGCTCACTAAAGTATGAGTCACCCCTCTTGTTTACTTTCTTACCTTACTGAATAATCTTAGATTAAAGGAGAAAACTCATTTTCAAAGATCCATGTATTTCCTTCTAAATTTAGAGTTAAACTTAACCCAATGCAGAAAACAAAGGGAATGTAAAACTCCAGGAGAGATTTTTAAAGGTCAAGGGATTAGAATATTCAAGGATGAGGGCTCTGACAAACTGTTTTGACAGCTGACTTCTCCCCATGTTCTTCATGTGGGAAATTTGTGAACAGAGTAATAAATACAAGCCACAGGCCCCTCTTCCCTTTCCAGTATTAACATTTTACCTCTGTGCCCTTAGGATGATGGAAAGTGTTGTTTTAGTGACTATTATGTGAAGAAGCCTTCCTATGTTTTTTCTCTTTTTTTTAGAATGTTGGTGAATTTATTGTCTTCATCTGAAAAATCTTCTTAGAAAATTGCAGTTTGGTTTAGCTCTCAGTAGCCCGCTCCTGAGCTCTGAGGAAACTTGCCTTCTTCTGAGCTACCCAATCTTTCTTTTGGGCAAGAGACATTTTGGGATGGTTCCACCTCTTCTTTTTAACTTCTTTCTTAGGCTTTTTCTCATAGGCTGTGTTCTCTTGAACAGTAGCATGGGCTTTCTTGTACATCTCCTCCATCATGTCTGGAGTTATGATGTTCTTTATGTATTGAGAGAATTGTTTCTTCTAAGCATCTTCATCTTCCTCTGTTAGGTAACGCATTTAATCTGCAGCATTCTGACACATGATGTGCTTCCAATGTACTTCTGTATTGAATTCCTTGCTTTCTGAATCATAACCAGGAAATTGTTTGGTACTGTGAGGAATAGACAAGCCTCCATCCACAGCTCCCTTCAGAGCCCAAAAAGCTTTATTTCTAGTGATAGTTCTGGCAAGCCCTGCACCCAAACAGCAGGTAAAGGCACCAGGTTGACCATCAATACTTTCCACATTTTATGCGTCTCCTGTCACCTCCACTTGGCCTTCATAGATCTTATCCATGCCAAACCTATTGAGAAGCCTATGGGCCAGCAGCAGGCCAGTACAATATGCTGCAGCATAATGTGTCAGGCCAACGTTCACACCATACTTTGGGAGTTCGTGAGCATAAACTGCAGATTATCATATCCCCTTCTATACAGGCATAAGCAATCTGACAAATGATATACCTGTTAGTTACATGAACTATCACCCTGTGTTTGGGTGTGTTGTACTTATTTTTAGCCTGGATTACCCAGCGTTTCCAAGCATAATTATCGGTTTACCCTCTTTTCTTCTAAATTTCATTTGGTATCTCTTCAGATAGGCCTGATTCTTGACAACTTTAACTAACCCCATCCTGCGGAACAGAAACTAGCATCTGTGGCTTGCCACAGACCTGCAGACTGTTATGTTTTTTATTATTTGTATATGGATAGGGAAAAGATCTTGGGAGGAAGACTTGAGGACACTTAGACAGTAGTCCACCCTGACTTCCCATCTTGTCCCCTGTGTCCACTGTTCCCTGTTCGATGTTTATGACTCCACATCTCAGGATAAGACTGGCCTCACAGTTTCTCCACTAGGGGGAGGATATTATACAAGAGTCTGCTGGGACCTCTAAGTGACTGGGCATACTTTCCCAGTGAGGAGGCCTGCAGACTGTCTTTATCTGGTATCCCTGGACTTAGAGGAGCTAGAATTCTAACTTATCACAGAACCATCTGTTCTGGCTTAGAGAGAATACAGGGCTGTGTAAGCTAAAGCAGTCTGGTGTGTGAGTGTGTGTGTGTATGTTTGTGTGTGGTGTCACTCCAGTTGACATCTGGCAGTCATTGTGGGGTCAAGGAAGGGGGAAGCAATTGTCTTTACAGAGAGTAGAGAAAGGATCAAAACTACTTTTAGCTGATTGGTAAATGGTACATTGTAACTCTCTGTTGTGTTCCCCTCCTTTTGCCCTTCTTTTCCTTCTTCTCCTACTTACCCCTCTTGGTTTTCCTGACGAGTAATGCTTTTGTTTTTCCCATGGCTCAGGAAGCCCTGTCTTTGCCTACCTTGCTGGTGACGTTTGTGACAGAACTCACAGACCCGTGGAGGTCTCTCCATTTGAGCTTATTTCAGTGTAGAACTTCCAGATGTGATATAGCTCATGACTGGCAAAAGAAACAGGCACAGAAATATCTCTTAAAACTTAACAGTCAGAATTTATGAGATGAGCAGCTTTTCTTTTGGGACTTTGTTTCTGTTGGAAAACCAGATAGAAGGGCATTGAGAGAGGAGAATGTTTGTTTCCATCCACATTTATTCAACACATGTTCATAGGGTAGGTTTTGGGTGTTTGGCCTTATGCTAAGTGTTGAACATAAGGAAATTTCTGAGATGCACCCCCTGCTCTTTAGATGTCCATTGGTGGTGGTGGTGGTTGGACAGACAGGTAAAAAATAACAATAAGGCATAACTAATCTTCTAATAGATGTCTGCCTGAGGCACAGTGGGGGTACACAGGAGGGAGTGGGCAATTCAGCTGGGGGTAGGTAGCATTGGGAAAGGGCTTCCTTGAAGGAGGAGGGTACACTAGCTACCTTGTTTTTATGTGGAAGATGACCATCAGGCTTCCCCTAGGGAGGTCACCTTGAGCTAGGTTCTTATTGGATTGTCCCTTCCCATTTGGCCCTTTTGAAAACAGGACATTCACTTTTTTCTAGGGATGTTTCCTTGATAGATAGCCCTGAAATAAAGGACAATTTTGGTCCAGATATATTATTGTCCACCAAGACCATTTATTTCTCTTCCTGTGCTTTTAATCTCAGTGAATGGCAGGTCTGCCCAGTCACCCAAACCAAGAACCCCCCTGGATTGGCTCTTCTTTCTCTCTGTAGCTATTATTCACCAACTCCTATTGATTCTTACTCTAGCTGCCCTCCTTGTCTACAGCATCGGTCCAGGCTGTGACACTGCAGCAGTCTTCTAACTCATCTTACTGGCTTTTATCTGTCTACCTTATATTTTAGTCCACTAACTACACTGCAGTTCTGTCCTTCTAAAATGAAAATAGCCTTATGTGTCTCTCTCCTCACCATATTTAAACTCCTTCACTGGTTCCCCTGGGCCTCAGGGTAAAGCTCAAAGCTCTTAACTTATTACTGAGTTCTTAGGGACCTGGTTCCTGATAGCCTCTTTAGCGTTACCTCTGGTCACTCTCTGTATCCTCCTCCCCACTCCCCCGCAAGCCAGGTGCCATTTATTCAGCCATTTAGACTGTCTTGTTCTTCACCGACATGTTTCCATTCTATAATTTCCTGCCTTTGTGGGTACTTTCCTTCTGTGAGAATATCCTTCCTTTCCTTCTTAGGTTCAGCTAACTTCTATTTATCTTTCAGAAATTTTCTCAAGTATTACCTCTTTGGGGAAGCCTTCCTTGATTTCCCAGCCTGAATTAGTCATGTCCAGATTTCTGGACAGTCATGGCCATGGCATCCTGTAGTTTTCTCTGCTAAGAACTTAGCCCACTCTACCATCCATGATTTTTCATTTACTTGTTGGTCTTCCCTACTAGAGAGCCTACTCTCTGAGGCCAGGGACTGTGTCTTTTTTTTTCATCTCTGATACATAGCACTGTGTCTGGTGTGTAGTAGTCATGTTTATAGAATGAACAAATAAATGAATGAATATATTCTTTCTTCTGGTGTCTTAGTTTCCTAGAGCTGCTATAATGAAGTATCACAAACTGGGTGGCTTAAAACAGAAATTTATTCTCTCACAGTTCTGGTGGCCACATTTATAGGATGTCAGCTGGGCCATGCTTCTTCTGAAACCTGTAGGGGAAAATCTGTTCCATGCCTCTCTCTTAGCTTCAAGAACTGACTTGTCAGCAATCTATGGGGCTCTTTCCCTCACCTGTCTCATGGCATTCTCCTCTCTGTCTGTCTGTCTGTGTCTGATTTTCTTTTCTTGTAAGGACACCAGTCATATTAATTAGGCTCTATCCCATTCCAGTTTTGCTTCTTCTTAAATAATAACAAATTTAAAGATCATATTTCTAAATAAGGCTCCATTCATTGGACCAGACATTAGAATTTGAATACACGTTTTTGGAGGTGAACACAATTAATTTCATAACACCTAACTAGACATGATTCCTATAAAAAAGTGTTTAGAATCCAGAAAGAAAAGTATGGTGGTGGAAACTTGGTAAACAAGTTTTTACCTTCCTTCAGGATAGTTAGAGTCTGCTCATCTTGGTGTGATGGGGGATTTCACAGTGCCTGCCCACCTTCACTCACCTTCCCATGCCCTTTACTCAGTCACCTGAGAGTCAGCTCCTTGAAGGGCCACGTTCTGGGTAAGAGAATCAGAGCAAATCTGGGAAATTCTAAGGATCCCCTTTTTCATCCTTTTATGCTGTATCACTTGATGAGCTAGGGCTCTGCACTCCCTGCCAGGCAGGGCTTGGGGTGTCTGCCCCTCCTCCTCACCAGTGCTGGGTTGAATGGGTTGGAGCGATGGTGGTGGAGATCTGATGCAGAGACCTTGGTGATGTTTGCATGCACTACTGTTTTCTAACTGAAAAATATACTTTCTGCTTTTATTGATAAGCTTTGGGGAATTCAATTCCAGCTTTGTTTTGAGCTGAAGGAGTGTCTGATTCTGAAAGAGACTTTAAAAAATTCTAGTCCATGGTTCTATAAAGCAATTCCACTGAGCATGTTCATGAATAGCACATTTGCAGGAGTTGCCAGAGAACCCTGCAGAATCTGTGCTGTCCCCTTCTGTTAACATTAATGAATTCTCCATGGCCAGACCACCACACAGTTCCTTTCAAGCCAATCTCAGCAGTCCGTTTCTCTGCTTAATGGCATTGGGATGGATGAAAGCACCACTACCTTTTACTAAAGCCCTGAAAAATGAATGAGATTTTTAAAAAAGAATGAAAAAAAAAAAGAACTCATTTTCTGTCCTTGCTGTGTTGACAAAAATTAACCCAGATCATGAGCAGCCTGTGTAAAAGACCATTCTTTGCTTAACTCTATTTTCCTTTGAATTCTAAGTCTGTCTTGGAAAGGTGCTCCAGGGCAAAATTTGGCAGATGAGATTTCTGCTACAAGGCTCTGAGTACCTCTAAACTCTAAAGGACAAGAAATAAAATTGTCTAGTCCTACTTCTAGCTGTCATGTAAAAATTGTGCTCTTCTTATTTACCATACAAACCCAGAATCCTTGTCTTTGAACTCCTGAACCCTATACTCTGTTTAGAGAGCCCCGACAGGTTATTATAGGTCTCATGGGGCAATTGCAATTGTCATAACCTTGATGCATATGGGTTGTTGGTTATCAGAATGAATGAGTGCCTTTGGTGGCCTTTAAGAGCAATAAAGATCATGCATCCATCTTGGATTCTGGGGTTAGGGATGAGTGGATGGGAAAAAGATTAGTGTTATACTTTTCCTGGAGGAACTAGTCCAGTGGGCGGAGAAGCCTCAAGGCAGCCTCTCAGCTTTAGCTGACTGCCTAAGCAGATAGCATATTTTAATTTCCATTTTTCAGGTGATAGTTGAGACCCAGAACACTTAACTTGTTGGCGATCACAAAGCAAGCTGGAAGCAGAAATGGGATTTGTATGTAGATTCCTTTACTCCAAGTTTAGTACCAGGCTCTTAGAGTTTCCTGTTCAAAGAGGACCTGTTCACCAACTATACTATTCCCCATTCTGGAGCAGACTAAGATTTTTTGGTGCTTTCTCCCCACCGTACCTGGGGTTTGAATTAATTTATTATTCCATTGACCTTGGAGAATGTAATGCTTGGTGTGGTTATTTGACAAACTTGTCCATTTAAAACCCAGAACCAACTTGATCTCTGCAAGATGGAACAGCGTGGGAATGGGGAACAACTTAAGCTAAGTCAGGAAGTCAGAGAAATGTTTTGATTGCTTGATATTGTTTGGCAGAAAAGCTTTGGGCCAGAGTGACCCAGAGCAATCTGATCCTAGACCCTTTCTAATTGTCTAGGCTCTATATGCCTCAGATTTCCTTTTTGTAAAATGGTACTAATATCTGCCCTATGTACTTAGCACTATAGTTAGGATAATGTGCACTACATGGGAAAAGTAAATTGCGACGTATATCCGATTGAATCAATGTGTGTTTCTGAGTAGGGGGTCTTGATTGTTGGGATGTAGAGTGAATAATAGGAGCTCAGGAGGACCAAGAGGATGTCTGCTTTGGATACTGTAATTTGTGATGTAAATGTCCGTTCTCATTTGGGATGTGGTTGAACCTGCCTTTTCTCTTTTCCATATGCTCCAGGCTGGGGCAAGTTTGCTCGGCTGACCAGAGCACTGACAAGCAGCAGGGGCGTCCTGCAGCAGCTGGCTCCCAGTGTGCAAAAAAGGCGAGAATGTTCACAAACACTCCCGTCTGGCAGAGGTAAGAGCAGGGCACACGCTTACCTTAAGACTCACTTCTTTGGGGTAAATTGGCTGAGAAAATGGTACAAAGCTAGTGTCTCAATCCAGAGCAGACCTTCAGGACCTCTTATCTTATACACTAAGCTGAGCTACACACCAATATATGTGAGTTTGAGTAAGTGACCTAACTCCTTAGAGCTTTGTACTTTATCATTTGAAAAGGGGGTTTGAAACAGCTCAACCAACTTGATGGAGTTTATAGACGTAGATTTACTTTTCTGGGGGGATAAAAATGCCACATACTTGAAGGAATTTTTCCCATGTACGCTTTTGTTATTGGACCAATAAATACGATTTTAAGAAAAGAAGATCTAGGAAACCAAAAAGAAGAACATAAAAATCATCTATAATCTCACCAACCTGATAGCATTGATATAATTTTTGTGTTTATTCCTAACTCTTTTCTTTGCAGATATCCAATTTCCTCAAGCCTGAGTTACACTTTTTTTCACTTGCTAATGTTTATGAAGTTGAGACGCATTTAATAATTCCTGTGTACATTTAATGTGGTTGTGCGGTCTTTTCTTTAATACTTAATATTTCAGAGGCATAATTTTCCATTGTATGTATATATTACAACTTATCTAGCCACCCTTCTGTTGATGGACATCTTGACTGTTTCCATCTTTTGCCAGTTGCAAATATGCTGTGAGAAACGTTGGTGTGCAAATGTCTGTTTGTGTCCTTGCCTCATGTCTTCTGAATACATACCTAGCAATAGCATTGCCGGATCATATGACAATTCTATCCTTAGCTTCCTGAGGAATTGCCAAACTGCCTCCTATAGTGGTTGAACCATTTTACATTCCCACCAACAGTGGCTAAGTGTGCCGCTTTCTCTCCAGCACGTGTCATTTTTTGTTTTATTGATAATGGCCATTCTGGTGGGTATGAGATAATATCTCATTGTGGTTTTGGTTTGCATTTCCCTAATAGCCAGGGAAGTTGAGCACCTTTTCATGTGCCTTTTAAACATTTGTATTTCCTCTTCTGAGAAGTGTGTATTCATGTCTTTTGCCCATTTTGTAATTTGGTTGCTTGTCTTTATGTTGTTGAGTTGAACAATCTCTTTGTATATTCTGGATCCTAGACCCTTATCTGATATGTTGTTTCCAAATATTGTCTCCCATTGTGTAGGCTGCTTTTTTATTTTCATGACAAAGTTCTTTGATGTACAAAAAGTGTTTAATTTTGAGGTAATCCCATTTATGTTTCTTTCTTCAATGTGTGTGCTTTGGGTGTTAAATCTAGGAAACTACCTCCTATTACAAGTTTTATAAGATATTTCCCTACATTTTCTTCTAACAGTTTTATGGTCTTAGATCTAATCTTTAGGCCTTTGATCCATTTTGAGTTAATTTTTGTATAGGGTGTGAGATATGGAACCACTTTAATTCTTTTGCATGTGGATATCCAGTTCTCCAGGCACCATTTACTGAAAAGACTGTTCCGTCCCAGGTGTGTTGGCTTGACTGCCTTATCAGAGATCAATTGTCCATAGATGAGAGGTATATATCTGAACCTATATAGATATATCTATATCTGAACACTCTATGTGATTCCATTGGTCAGTATATCTGTCTTTATGCCAGCACCATGCTGTTTTGACCACTGTAGCTTTGTAATATGCCTTAGAGTCAGGTAGTGTGAGACTTCCCATTTCATTTTTCTTTCTCAGGATATTTTTAACTGTTCAGGGTACCCTGCCTTTCCAGATAAATTTGATTATTGGTTTTTCTATTTCTGCAAAGTAAGTTTTTGTGATTTTAATTGGTATCGCATTGAATCTGTATATCAATTTAGGTAGAGTTGACATCTTGACTATATTTAGTCTTCCAATCCATGAACAACATATGCTCTTCCATTTATTTAGGTCTTCTGTGATTTCTTTTAGCAATTTCTTATAGTTTCCTGTACATAGGTCTTTTGTATCCTTAGTTAAATTTATTCCTAAATATTTTATTCTTTTGGTTGCAATTGTAAATGGAATTTTTTTCTTGATTTCCTCCTCAGATTGCTTATTACCAGCATATAGAAATACTACAGATTTTTGAATGTTGATCTTAAAACCTGCCACTTTGCTCTAGCAGTTTTGCTGTGAATCTTTCAGGGTTTTTGGCATAAAGTATCATATCATCTGCAAATGGTGAGAGTTTTATTTCTTCCTTTCAAATTTTGATGCCGTGTACTTCTTTTTCTTGTCAAATTCCTCCGGATAGAACTTCCAACACAATGTTGAATAGCAATGGTGACAGTGGGCATCCTTGCCTTGTTCCTGATCTTAGGGGGAAAGCTTTCAGTCTTTCCCCACTGAGGATGATGTTAGCTGTGAGTTTTTCAAATATTCCTTCTATTTGTTGATATGGTATATTACATGAATGGATTTTCTTATGTTGAACCATCCTTGCATTCCTGGGATAAATCCTACTTGGTCATGGTGTATAATTCTTTTAATGTTCTACTGGATTCGATTTGCAAGAATTTTGTTGAGGATTTTATATTTATATAATATTTATATAATCTGTATTCATTAGAGAGATTGATCTGTAATTTTCTTTTCTTTTAGTACCTTTGTCTGGCTTTGGTATGAGGGTGATATTGACTTCATAGAATGAGTTAGGTAGCCTTCCCTCCTCTTCAGTTTTTTTGAAGAGTTTGAGCAGGACTGTTACTAATTCTTTCTTGAATGCTTGGTAGAATTCACATGTGAAGCCATCTGGTCCTGGACTTTTCATTTTGGGGAGCTTCTTAATGACTAATTCGATTTCTTTAGTTGTGATTAGTTTGTTGAGGTCATCTGTTTCTTCTCGAGTCAACATTGGTTGTTCATGCCTTTCTAGAAAGTTGTCCATTTCATCTACATTGTCTAGTTTATTAGCATAAAGTTGTTCATAATATCTTCTCATTACCTCCTTTATTTCTGCATGGTCAGTGGTTACGTTTCCTCTTCCATTTCTGATTTTATTTATTTGTATCCTCTCTGTTTTTCTTTTTGTTGCTCTACTAGGTGAGGGTCCATCAATCTTATTGATTTTCTCATAGAACCAACTTCTGGTTTTGTTGATTTTCTTGATTATTTTCATGTTCTCAATTTCATTTATTTCCTCTCTAATCTTTGTTATTTCTTTCCTTTTGCTTGCTCTGGGGCTAGCTTGCTGATTTTTCTCTAGTCCTTCCAAGTGAACAATTAATTCCTTGATTTTTGCTCTTTCTTCTTTTTTTGATATAGGCATTTAGGGCAATAAATTTCCCTCTTAGCTCTGCCTTTGCTGCATCCCATAAATTTAATATGTTGTGTTTTCATTTTCATTTGCTTCAAGATATATACTGAATTCTCTTGTAATTTCTTCCTTGACCACCTGGTTGTTTAAGAGTGTATTGTTGAACCTCCATATGTTTGTAAATTTTCTGGCCCTCTGCCTGTTATTGACTTCAAACTTCATTCCTTTATGATCCAAGAAAGTGCTTTGCATGATTTCAGTCTTTTAAAATTTATTAGGACTTGTTTTGGTCTATCCTTGAGAATGATCCATGAGCACTTGAGAAAAAGGGATATCCTGCTGTGTGGGGTGTAATGTTCTATAGATATCTGTTAAGTATAGTTTATTTATTGTATTATTCAAATTCTCTGTTTCTTTATTGATCCTCTGTCTAGATGTTCCATCCATTGATGAGAGTGGAGAATCTCCAACTATTATGGTAGAGGTGTCTATTTCTTTTTTCAGTGTTTGCCTCATGTATTTTGGAGCACTCTATGTGCCTAAATATTTATAATTATTGTGTCTTCTTGTTGAATTGTTCCTTTTATTAATACATAGTGTCCTTCTTTGTCTCTTTTGATTGTTTTATATTTGAAGTCTAATTTTTTGGATATTAATATAGCTACTCCTGCTCTTTTCTGATTGTTGTTTGCAGGAAATATCTTTTCCTGACCTTTTGCTTTCAACCTGTGTTTGTCCTTAGGTCTAAAATGTGTCTCCTGTAGATGAGCATATAGATCAATCCTGTTTTTTAATCCATTCTGCCAGTCTATGTCTTTGATTGAGGAGTTTAATCCATTAACATTTAGTGTTACTACTGAAAGGGCTGTACTTCTACCATTTTGTGTTTTTGATTTTATATGTCATATCTAACTTTTTTCTCCTTTTATGTTTACTGATAGTCTTCATTTCTACACTCTTCTCCACACCTCTGTCTCCTATCTTTTCCTGTCTTCCTCTAGTGCTCCCATTAGTATTTCTTGCAGACCTGATCACTTGGTCACAAATTCTCTCAGTGATTATTTTGTCTGAAAGTGTTTTAATTTCCCTCACTTTTTTTTGTGTGTGTGTGTCTTTTTTTTTTTTTTTTCACCATCAAAATTGAAGGACGATTTTGCTGGATATAAAATTCTTGGTTGGTAGTTTTTCTCTTTTAGAATCTTAAATATATCATACCACTGTCTTCTTGTCTTTATGTTTCTGCTGAGAAATCTAAACATAGTCTTATTGGGCTTCCCTTGTATGTGATGGATTACTTTTCTCTTGCTGCTTTCAAAGTTCTCTTTCTCTTTGACATCTGACATTCTGATTCGTAAGTGTCTTGGAGTATGTTTATTTGGATCTGTTCTGTTTGGGGTGCGCTGCACTTCTTGAATCTGTAATTTTAAGTCTTTCATAAGAGTTGGGAAATTTTCAGTGATAATTTCCTCCATAATTTTTTCTCCTCCTTTTCCCTTCTCTTCTCCTTCAGGGACACCCACAACATGTATATTCATGCACTTCATGTTGTCATTCAATTCCCTGAGTCCTGCTCGTATTTTTCCATATCTTTTCTTTAGCTTGTTGGATTTCAGATGTCCTGTCCACCATTTCACTAATCCTCTCTTCTGCCTCTTTAAATCTAACATAGTATATTCCCGTTTTTTTTTTTCATCTCTTCTGCTGTGCCTTTCATACCCATTAGTTCTGTGATTTATTCTTTCACAAACTTTTCAAAAACTTTTGATTTCTTCTTTTTTGTTTGCCCATTGCCTTCTTTATATCCTCCCTCAGTTCATTTATTTGATTTTTGATGAGATTTTCAAAGTCTGTTCGAACATCCTGAAGTAGTTGTTTCAACTCCTGCATCTCATTTGAACTGGTGGTTTGTTCCTTTGGACCATATCTTCAATTTTCCCAGTATGATTTGTTAGTTTTTACTAGTGTCTAGGCATTTGATTTCCTTAATTAGTTTATTGTGGAGATTGTTTTCATTCTTTTACCTAGGATTTTCTTACTGGATGGCTTTGTTTTCTATTTGTTCTTTGACATTCAGTTCAGCTTATTCTAGACCTCTAGCATAAGTTTTGTTTAATGGATCAGAATTTTTCAATTCTTGTTTTCTTATTTCTTGATCTGCCTTTATGGAGCCCCTTTTTTTTCTTAGGAGGGTCTACTTAGATATTGTAGACCCCGGTCAGATATTCCCAGGCCAGATTGGCCTCTTCTCAGGAGGAATGAGTCACCTTCATCAGTTTTCCCTGAGGGTGAGAACCAGCAGGTTGAAAGACTTTCCTATGAAGCCTCTAGACTCTGTGTTTTTCCTGTCCTTCCCAGTATGTGGTGCTTTTCTGCCTGTGGGTCTCACCAGCATAAGGTGATGTGGTACCTTTAACTTCAGCGACTCTTCCTGCTGGGGGCATGGTTGAGATAGAAGAGAGGTTGTAGGCTGGCTTTAATTGCTTCAGTTTTTCAGTTCCTGGGGTCTGAATTCCTTGAGGGAGGGATTCCACCTGAGCTGGGCCTCACCCCTGTCCCCAGGAAGGCACAGCCTACAGGGAATTAACTCCTTTCACTTGACCAGGCTCTCTGTCTCTCACGTAAGCTTAATTCTGCCCTTGCCTGGGGCAGTTGGAGCCTGAGAAGCCTTGCAGTTGTATCTAATGAGCTGTTAAGCAGTAGAAACAAAGCAAAAAAAATATCCTTTTCAGAGCAGGACCCCTATTTCTCAGGTTTTTTCATCAAGAGCTTTAGTTGGTATGTTGCTCTATGTATCTCCAGGTCCTATGTATCCCTGCCCCCGTTTTTAGGGTCCAGACCTTTTCACATATTTTGTGCTGTCCGATGGAGAAGCCATAAAATATTGCCAACATGGCTGCCGTGGCTGATGCAGGGCAGCACAAAATGGCTGCCGAAAGTGTTAACCTTAAATCTGACTTCTGCCCTAGCAATAATGGCCACCAATCCCCATCTGACACGTGTCCCTGCATGCTCCCAGTCTATATAAGCCTGTGCACTTCCTCAATAAAGTGGACGCCTTCCACTCACCCCTGAGGGTTGTCTCCTGAGTCATGTGCTGTGTACTGTGTGTCTGTGTGACTGACTCAGTATGGCCACTTACCCCCAGCCATCAGCTAACCAGCCATCAGCTACTCAACAAGTGGCACCCAACGTGGGGTCACCCCTCCCCCTTTGGTGGTTCTCTGTGACAGCCACCCCCATTTCGGCAGTTCTCCGTGATAGCCGCCCCCTTGACGATTCTCCGTGATAGTCGCCACCTTTGGTGGTTCTCAGTGACAGTCACCCCCATCTCGGAAAGTGGCCCCCTCGGCTGTTTCTCTGTGCATACCGCTCCCTCTAAATTCTCCCTATCATGGGCAACACTCCCTCCTCTGATTTCATGCCTCAGTCTTGAGCCATCCACGCCTTATTGGCCGCGAGGCGGGTCAAAATCCCTGAGAAAACCTTACATGAGTACTGGGAAGTCCTTAAGTGATCCAACCCCTGGCTCGAAACTGCCTCGATATGGGACCCAAATACTTGTTCCAAACTCCTTCAGCATGTTCGCGCCACTGAGGAACACGAGGGAAAAATCTTTCCTCTAGGTCTCGTTCCCACTCTCCTTGCGATACATGCATGCCTCATGCGAGCCCCTTCTGAAGTGCTTTCACTTTTGCCTGCCACTCTGGCTTCAACCTCTCCACCCCCCACCTCCGCGCCGGATCCTCTGCCTGCTTCTGAACCCAAGCCTCCCCTTTCTGAACCCGAGCCTCCCCTGCCTCCATATCCTCCCTTATCCCCACCCCCCTGTTGCATCAATTCCCACTAAATCGTTTGCTTAAGATTCATTGCAGGAGTGGCTAAAAGAAGATTAAGCCCTGGAGAAGTTTATTGCGAGCTGAAACACGCACCGCCAAGAACCTCCTGACCTACCCCCCTCGCATACACTCCCACCTCATACACTCCCACATACACTCCCAACTCATGCAACTAATGCCACCGTTGTCTGGGTTTTGGCTTTGTCATAAAGTTGTGTTGCCTGCATCTCCATGGTCTCCATACTAGCCAGCCTAAGCTGCACATCTCAGTCCTCCTGTGTGATGATCAGCAGGCAGCCAATGACGGGTAAGACCTCCTGGGGAGGCAACCTAAGACAGGCGCTGCTGCCCCTCACTTCCAGTGGCTTAGCTGGTAGCCAAAAATGGGTAAGACCTCTGGAGGAGGCAACCTAAGACAGGCACAGTTACCTGGAAAGCTAAAAACCAAAAAGGAGAAATTGATGGAGAAGCCATAAAATATTGCCAACATGGCTGCTGTGGCTGATGCAGGGCAGCACAAAATGGCCTCCAAAAGTGCTAACCTTAAATCTGCCTTCCGCCCTAGCAACAACGGCTACCAATCCCCATCCGACACATGTCCCTGCATGCTCCCAGCCTATATAAGCCTGTGCACTTCCTCAATAAAGGGGACGACTTCCACTCACCCCTGAGGGTTGTCTCCTGAGTTGTGTGCTGTGTGCTGTGTGTCTGTGTGACTGACTCAGTACGGCCACTTACCCCTAGCCATCAGCTAACCAGCCATCAGCTACCCAACAGTCTGATCTCAAAAAACCTCTGGTTTTTTTTGCCCTGTCATCCCTGCCCCTTCTGTGCTGGGGGAAAAATTAGTACCTTTAACTTTTGTTTGGTGTTTATCTGAGCTGGGGGCTCAGTAGTCAGAATTTGTTCATTACTTCCATAGTTGGAGCTTGGTTGAGTTCAGCCCCTGCTGCTAGTAAAGTCTCTTTCCTTCCCCTCCAGGAACCAGCCCGTGGGGTAGGGGTGCCACCCTCAATGGCTTGGGGATTTACAGTTCTGGGTGGGATTGCAGCTGATTCACCTTGTCCAGACTGGTATATGCTGTGTGTCTGGTCACTGATGTGTCCCCAGCAATTGTTCTGTACTGTTCCTGACTATTTATTAGCTGGGCTGGAGGATGAACAAAATTCCACACCTCACTTAGCTGCCAGGAACCTGGCTAGTCAGTTTAAAAAATCTGGTCTCTGGCCATAGCCTATATCTGATATTCTGCTTACTTTCCTCATTATTAGATGCCATTGGTCGAATTAAGATTGAATGAGTTAGGATACCTCAGTCAAATTTCTTCAACGTTCACAGGAACAAGTGGCACAAAGCACATGTGGAATGGGGATAGCAGCTGTTGTTTTCAAAGTGGGCTTTTCTCCCTGTTAGGCTGCTGATATCCTCTAAGCAGTGATCTAGTTAGGAGCAATTTGGCTTTAGACTTCACCATATTCTCCTCGTGGACTAATTCTAGAAAAGGAAGCACTTACTGCATGCAGATTCTGTGCTTCCCATCTTCTCTCCCTCAGTTTTGAAGGACCATTTGGCTGGTTACAGAATTCTTGGTTGAAAGACTTTATCTTTCAGGATTTAAATGTATAATACCACTGCCTTTTTGCCTCCATAGTGCTAGTTGAGAAGTTGAACTCTGTCTTACACAAGTGGTTTCCCTTGTATGTAGTAGGTTGTTTTTCTCTTGCTGCTTTCAGGATTTTCTGCCTCTCTTCAACATTTGACAGACTGATTAATATGTGTCTTGGGGAAGGCCTATTTGAATTTCTTCTGTTTGGAATTTGTTGAGCTTCTTTGACTTGTATATTTATATCCTTTATAAGGGTTGGGAAGTTTTCCCCCATTATATCCTCAACTAATCTTCCCAGCCTTTTCATCTTCTTCTCCTTCTAGGACACTCCTTCTAGGATTCTCATATTTGGGTGCTTTGTTTTGTCCATCGTTTCCCTGCCATCTAATTCAATTTTTTCCATCTTTTTTGCCACTTGCTGTTTTGAGTATTTGAAATCAGTTGTTCTGTTCTCTGGTTCACTTATTCTCTCTTCTGCCTCTTCAAATCTGCTTTTGTGTGTCTCTAGTATGTTTTTTATTTTGTCTACAGCATCTTTCATTTCTTTGATATCACTCTTTTTCTAATTATTCTTTCAAATTCTTCTTTATGCCCTTCTAATGTCTTCTTGATCTCTTTTACATCATTAACCATCCCATTATTTTATTTAGTGAGTTACATGAGCAGTTTTGATTAGTTGTTCCAGTGTCTGTGTCTCCTCTGGTATTTTATATTGGTCATTAGGCTGCACTTTATCTGTCTGCATCATGGTATGCTTGGTGATCTTCTCCTGTCTTTGTGGCATGTAAATATCTTGATTGACTTACTTTGGAAATTGATTTCCTTCAATAGTGTAAAGCCTTATATTTGTGTGATTGATATGGAGCAGGATGCGGGGCATGGGGCAGGGTACAACAGTGTGGTGATGTTTTGCAGCACAGGTATAAGCACAGGTTGGGGATGCTGCTCTGGTGTCTGTAAGTGTGGGCATGCAGTAATGGGGAGCTTGGGGCTGTGCAGGTGCATGGGTCTGGTGGGGTGGCTCTGGTGTGCACTGGTCTAGGGTGCAGGGCCCTTCGTGCACATGCCCAGAGCTCAGGGCAGTGGGTTGGTGTTGTCACTTCATGGGCTGGGGGCAGATGTGGCCTGGCTGAGCAGGTCAGTGCTTGCCCAGAGCTTGGAACAGTACTGTGGGCATGTGCATGCACAGATGTGGAAGGGCTATAAACTAACGTACATGTGTCCAGAGCTCAGGGTGGGTGGGATGGGGTTGTGCAACTGTATGGGTTGGGAGTGGGTGTAGCCTGAGTATGGAGTTAAGTGTCTGCAGCATTTATGCTGGGGCAACTGCCTGCAGGGGGCAGGAATGGGCAGGTAGCACTTGGGAGGGACAGGCTGAGACTGCATTTTTGCAGGAGATCTGGGTTGGGCTGAGGCAGGTGTGTGCATGCTTGGGGTAGGGGTATGGGACAAGTACACACGTGGAGAGGGTTATGGCAGGGCAGGGGTGCTTGGAGTGTGGGGCGGGGGTGGATGGGTGGGCAACTGGGTTCAGGTACGTGGGGTGTAGGGTGAGTTGTAGGTCACCAGACTGTACTGGTGAGGGTAGCACACTCAATGAAGGTGGCTTGACTTACATCCTGGTCCCTGTCTCCCTGTCTCCCCAATTCGTGTGTTCATGAGGGCTCTGGGCTTCTGCATTACGCTGTTTGCACCAGCCAGATGGTCTCCAGTTCTCTGCCTCTCAACTCCTCAGCTTTTGCAACCAGGATCCCCCTTTCAAGGAGGAGTCTTTAATTCCACAGAAGAACACCTTCCACCACCTCACGCTCTGTCTTTATAAGGTGGTAGAGAAAAAAATGAGTATTTAATTTTAAGTTGAAAGTTATCTTTCTAGTTTTTACCTGTTTATTGAGTAATCTTTTTGCATGTTTGCTTTGTTTTCAGTGTCTACCTTTTTCATTTCTAGAAAGTCTATCTGGTTCATTTTGAAATATTTCTATTCATTTAAAATAGTTTCTTATTCATGTCTGCTAGTATCTCTTCCTTTTTCTATTGCTTTAAAAATATAGGCATACTCTAAATCATCTCTCATGGTGTTTAATTTCCTCTTGTGTGAGCTTATCTATTGTTGGAGTTTTTTGGGGTGAGTCCCTTTGGTCTCTAGTTGATGAAACATCTTCAGTGTGGTGGTTTTGAGTTTGCCTGTGGTATGTACCATAAAGTTTCATCTGGTTCAGACTAGTTTTAGCCCTAGGAAAAACTAGGGAACAGTGTGAGGTAATCCAGGCTTTATTACAGTATGTAGCATAGACTTGGGGTTCTGATTTCTCATAGATAACCTTTTTTCTACCCAAATGTCCAGACAGACTGACAGTTTCCCTTTTATGTCTCTGAGATGTGGTAGAGAGGTATTCTGGACCCTGTTTCTCAGCATGGTAGTCCTTCGTCACCCCAGCAAGAGCATGTGGGTTCCCCTGCTGACCCCTATATCATATACTGAATTCTGATAATCCATGGTTCTGAAAACTCCTGGGTTGTTTGGTTTCAGCCCTGTTTTTGAGTTCCTGTTGTGTTTCTTGTACATGAGGTTTTAAGCTTTAAAATTTATTTTTTAATGTTTGTTTTAATCTTTAAACAGTGTTGAAGTGTGTTTGGTATAAATAGACAAGTTTAAATAAATAAAAATAAATAAATAATACTATCCATTCTGCTTAGTCCACTGTACTGACTGTTAGCCTTCTGAGTACTTAGGCTAGTATGAATCTGATAGATTGCTACAAGTGGAATTAGGGAGACAGGGCATTAACATTTAAAACTGGGTAGAAACTGCTGAAGTTCACATGTCAAGGCTGTTCCAGTTTATACTACCTTTTTGATCACATTCTTCCCTCACCATTATCAGTGTTCATTGTTTTCAGTTGTTTTACTCAATTTTAACTTTTTAATCAATTTTAAAAGGAAAAACATCTATTTTTAATAACTTTATGGATTTGGGCTGATAAATATAGAAGAAGCCTTGCTGACATGCATGAGAGTGTTGCTTGCAACCATCCGTCAGTAAGAACTTGCATGAACATGAGGCAGCCTGAACCAGCCACCTAGGAAAACAGCTGGACATATATGCAGAGAACTGGAGTTTCCATGAAGTTCACACCTCGAATGCATGCATAGCCAGGTTTGCTGTCCACATTCTCTGAGAGTGAGTGTGCTGTCGACTGCTGAGGGGAAAGGGATGTGGGTTTGTCCTGGGCTGAGTCTGCACCAGCGTCCTTAGTGTTATGGTCCTACAGGCCAGAATCACTGGTAGAGGCTGCCAGGATTTACATGAACATAGATGTTATTTTTTTTTCCCCCTAGAAGCGGGCTTTATTTTCCCTGAAATTCAGATTTCTTGATCCATTTTTTTGCTTTTTTGGTATTGAATTCATTTGGCTCTTCAGACTAATGGAAAGTGATGATACTCAAATGGTTCCTTTCTGTGTGGACCTTTTGGAAAATGAAGCATCTTTGACAATGGGAATTTCTTCCCTAAGTACTTGGGTTTTGAGCTCATTTTGCCTCTTATAAATTGTCTTTTTAAATATACAGAACTGTCTCAAATGTAATAGGCCATGCCTGTAGGTAGGAGGTTGCTGTTATAGGAGGTTTTTAGATGGTGGTACTTTGAAGTCAGCTTGGAAAGTATGACTTGGACAAATGAGCTTCCCATTGTCTTCCAGCCCCAGGGCCTGTGCCTGAGCCTTGCTGCTTTCTGTTTCACATGAAGGCTAGAGGGTTTCATCTCATCAACTCTTCTTTGTCTGGGGTCATGGGTCTTATGGGAAGATTCTCTGTTTTTTTCTAGAAGAACATTTTGTGTATGTGTTTATTAGATTTTATTTATTTATTTAAAAAAATGGAATGCTTCACGAATTTGCATGTCATCCTTGCGCAGGGGCTATGCTGATCTTCTCTGTATCGTTCTCATTTTAGTATATGTGCTGCTGAAGCAAGCACATTTATTTTAATAAACTTTGTTTACTCAAGGCAGGCAGGGGGGAACTGCAATGTTCAATGATGCCAGGGATCAATTCTATACTTGATTTTGGTGAAAAAGTTATAAATGGTCAATGGAAATAAAGTTTAGTGTAGTTTTTTTTCCTTAGAGACAGGATGATGTAATGGAAAGAAAAGGAGATATGGAGTCAGACTGACCTGAATCCTCCAAAACTCCACCACGTTCCAGTTGTGTGACTGTAAAAATTACTTGCCTTCACTTATCATTTCTCATCCTCATGATAAAAGAATAGTACCTACTCTAGAGGGTTGTTGTGAGGACTTGTGATATTTTAAAAGATAAGTCTGGTCTTATTACTCTCTGCTTTAAAAACCTTTAATGTTTTCTTGGTATTCTTCAGACAAATTTAAAATTTACATCGTGACTTAAAAGACAAAACTCACCTTTCCAGCCAGCCTCAGTCAGCAACTTCCTACTCACCCTTAGCTTCACACTTTTCAAACTCTCTTTCCCTAGGTCTTGGAACATGCCCTTCCATCTGCCTGGAAGAAATTGCTCCAAAACTTGGCTAGCTTAGCTCCTACTCATTCTTCAGGTCTCAAAGTATGTATCACACCTCTTCTTCAAGGTCTTCCCAACTGCCCCTGCCTCAGTCCAGGCTGTTAGGCCTCCTGTTCAGAAGCTCTCCTAACCATGTACAGTTCCCACTTTGAACATTCATAACATTGGGAATACTTTTGCTCAATGTTAACCTCTTCTAGATGTAAGGTTCCCAAAGGAAGGGGCAGTGCCTTTCTTAATTACTCTGTATCTCTACCATTGAACACAATGCTGACACAGTCAGTGCTTGATAAATGTCCACCAAATTAATGAAGGAAAAAGGGAAGCAAGCACCTAGTCTAGTGCCTGACTCTTAGTAGGTCCTCATTAAATGTTGAGTTTCTTTCACATTAATCTCTTCCTCTTCTCATGACAATTGTCTGCCTTCATCATGGATAATGGAAAACTGTTTGTAATTGATTTGATAATGATGGCAATGTTTATGTGATTCAGTCTCAACCACCAATTCTTAACTATCTTGATTTTTAAAAATAGAGCTAAAGATTTCAAAATAAAAGCTAAAAAAAAATACAGCTGAAGTACTTCTCAACCTCATAGGAAGAAAATAGATTTTATTGCTCAATTGCATTTCAATACAGGATTATATTTGTGAAGGTGTCATAATGTTGATACTCAACCATAATATAAATTCCAGAAATGTTAATAATTTTAATTGCTTTTCACTTCTTGTGTCTTATCTATTAAAGAACAAATGCATCATGGAAAAAGTCCTAAAAATAATGCCTGCCTGGTTTATTAAGAAGGATGTTCATGTCATGAGTTAAGCAGCTATTTAGTTCGGGATGTTTGAAGCCCCAAATCAAGCTTTATTTTGTGACTACGTCTCCACTCACAGCCTTGTTAACATCAAGCTCTCCCTTTCCCTCTGAATGTGGTTCTTCTGGTGGGGACTGAGTTTGTCCTCACCTTGCAGTCATAAAGACACAAGTCATTTCTAAATAACTATACTTGGGGAAAGAAACACACATAGAGTATAGCCAGAGTGACTTTCAGTGAAAGGTTTAGAGAACCAGGCTGTCTCTGTACCACCTGGGAGGGTTGTTTGATGCTGGTGTTGGTGTATGTGTTTGATGCTCTCTTTGGCTCCCTAAGAAACCAGCTAAGCCATTCTAGTAAGTGCAGTCATGAGTATCTTAGGACCACTTTCAAAGAGGAAGTTCTCAATGTTTGACTCCAGTTTTTTATGCTGTTACCATCCTGGGAGATGACAGTTGAGAACCCCATGTGATGCTGATTTGCATTTCTCTTACCTTGAATTTTGTGATGGTCTCATAGTAGGCCTCTCTGTGGCCAGACCTGGCTCTTTTGGCCCTTCTTCCACTTTGCTGCCAACTTAATTTAACAGATTATGAATCTTACTTAAAATTCTTACCTTTGCATAAAGGACACATCAAGTCTTGTCCCTCCCCCCTTTATATTCAGCTTCATTTCCCAATATTGACCTCTCTAGATCCCTATCCCCCCAAAAACAAGACAACAGAAACAACAACTGAAAAAATCCCATGCTTCAGCCATACCAGGCTCTTCCCGCACTGAACTTTTACCTGACCTTTTAATCACAAGCCTTTTCATATACTATTTGTCTGCCAAAAATGCCCTTCCTGACTTTTATCTGTCTTTGGCTTATAATTCATATAAGATACTGACACTCACCTGACACTAAATCTTTCATGACAACTTAAGTTATTGAAGGCCAATTCCTCGTATGTGCTCTGAACCTCATCCTTCTCCCATGTGCTGGTTTGAATCTATTGTGTACCCCAGAAAAGCCATGTTCTTTAATCCTCATTCAGTATTGCTCAATGAAATCATTTTTATTGTTTCTATGAAGATATGACTCACCCAATTACGGGTGGTAACCTTAATTAAGGTTTGGGAAAATAGACCCAGAAGGCGAATAATTTGCTCAAAACCAGATTGCAGATGGAAAAACAGAACCTTAAACTCAAGTCCAGTTTGCTAGTCCAAAGTTTCTGTTCTATTGTACACTGACTCTTGATAAACTACACTTTCTATAGGACCTCAATGATTGCAATGTGTCATTCTGTCATCTTACAAAAACATCTCCCACTGTGGACCTTCTCCAGGGCTTTCCCAATTAAATTCCCAAACGAGCCACACTGGTCATAGCCTGTCTCCCCGAAGAGTAACTCCTCCAGTCCCCAAACCATACCTAACTAGATTAAAAAAGAAGCAGCACCAAACTACATTTACCTGAAACTCTTCTTTGTCAAATGAATGTCACTATGCAAAATAATTTTTGCTGAGGCGATGAGAAATTGTATCTTACTCTAAACTCTTAAGTTCTTTTCTCTGTTATGCCTCATTCTTAGCTCATGTTTTTGCCTTGTGAATCACTGAAAAAAGAGAACCAGAGAGAGGTTTCTGCATCTTCCAATGGCCACATATCTACAAATCAGCCTATATCCTCACCCATCTACCTCATTCCCATTTTCCCTTTAAACAGAATTAGACATGTAAGAAATGCAATGAGGAAAATGCCTGGCAAGAATAAAGGGGAAGGAAGCAAGAGTAGGTGCTGAAAGTCTTCAGGCTACCATGAAAGTCTGGTATCTGAGAAAGGAGAAAGGAATGAAGGAGGAATGGGTAAACAAAGTTTCAGACTGCAGTGAAGTTATGAGAAAATCTTAGTCAAGTAAATGGAGAATCTCTGGGCAAATGATACCCATTTGAGAAGTTCTGCATTGGGCAGGAATAGTCTAGCTCAAGACCCTCACTATATTGACTCATTGTTTGGGAACAAGCAGAGGAAGCAGGACCTCAGTGTGAGTACCACAGTGTAAGGAGTACAGCTGGGGGCTGATGGTCATCTCACAGTAGTTTCCCTTGAAGAGAGATCTGAGTGGGGCACATTTTTGGTACCACACCAGGAGAGAGTTGCACTAAGAGAACTAAGCAAGGAGAAGGTGCTGAATCTGTCAAACGCAGCTGAGAGTGTGAGCTCAAACAAGATGGATGAATTCACAGGATTCAACAATACTGAAATTGTTGGTGACCCTGATAACATCTATTCATTAGAGTGGAAATGGATTGGGGTGTGTTGAAGGTTATTGGAAGGGAAAAAGTAGAGACATTGTGTTTACTCTTTAAAAATGTCTGGTTATACAGAATGCCCCAAAATACTTGAGGAATACACTGCAAATACTGAAAAGGGAAATAGACACATCTACCATAATAGTTGGAGACTTCAATTCCCCACTCTCATCAATGGACAGAACATCTAGACAGAGGATCAATAAAGAAACAGAGAATTTGAAGCTTGCATAAGAGGAACCTCCAGAGTAGCTTCTTGACTCTATTTAAAATCTCTTAGCTGTTGATACCATATTTTATTACATTTCTTTCCCCCCTTTTAGTCAGGTAGGCATTGTCAATCTCAAGGTGCCAGGACCAGGTTCATCTCTGGGAGTCATGCCCCACATTACCAGAGAGGTAATACCATTACCCCTGGACATGATATCCTATTTAGAGGGGAGGGTAATGATTTTTATTGCAGAGTTGAACTTGGAGAGAGTGAGCCACATCTGAGCTACAAAAGAGGTTCTCTAGACGTGGCTATTGGGCATGATTATAGGTAGGCTTAATTTCTCCATTACAGAAATAAATTTCCTAAGAGCAAGTCTCAAGATCAAGGGATTGGTCTATTAATTTGGGAGTTCTCAATGTTTGAGAGAGTATCAGGGATTTCCCAGGTGGTAAAGTTTAATAGTTGCATATTTTTTCTGCAGTCCTTCAATGGACTTTGCCATTGCTTTTTAATTCTCTGTCCAACATACAAGGATTGTAAGACTTTGTTCCCAATTGTAGGCTCCATGTGTTTAGATTATTTAACTGAATGGTCCAGTTAAGTTAGATTGTGTGCTATAGAAAATTTAGGTTTTGGGCAAAATAAACCTCTCTCCCTTTGGTCCTGTATATTATGTGAATTTTGAAGTACAGACAATATCATCCTTTACCCTGTATTCCGATTTACCTTAGTCTAAACCAGGTAAATTTTGTTATCTCTAACTGAGGCCTTGATCTGGGTATCTTTTATTTCTTTTCCTTGCCTTATTGCAATGACTAGAACCTCCAGTGCTATGCTGAATAAGAATGATGAGAACTGATATCTTGCCTTGTTTTTGATCTTAGCAGAAAAGTATTTAGTCTTTCACCATTAGGCACAATCTTACCTGTATGTATTTTGTAGACTCTCTTTGTCAAGTTCAGAAAGTTTCTCTCCATTCTTATTTCACTGAGAGTTTTTATCATGAATGAGTGTTGAATTTTGTCAAATGCTTTTTCTGCAGTAATTGATATGACCATGTGATTTTTCTTCTTTTGCCTGTTAATATGGTGGATTATATCAATTGATTTTCAAATATTGAACCCACTTTGTATCTCTGGAATAAACTTCACTTGGTCTTCATGTTTAATTCTTTTTATATATTGTTTTTAGTAGGGATCTTTACATCTGTATTCATGAGGGATATTAGTCTGTAGTTTTCTGTTTTGTACTATCTTTGTCTGGTTTTGGAATCAGAGTAATATTAATTTCACAAAGAATTAGAAAGTGTTTTCTTTGCTTCTGTTTTCTGGAAGAAGTGTAGAATAGGTGTTAACTCTTCAAATTTTGGTACAGTTTTCCAGTGACAGCAGCTGGTCCTGAAGATTTCTTTTTTGGGAGTTTTAAATTATGAATTTAATTTCCTTAATAGTTATGGAGTTATTCAAATTATCTATTTCAGTTTGAATGTATAATGATAGTTTATGTTTTTTGATGTCCATTTCATATAAGTTGTCAAATTTATGTTTGTAGAGTTGTTCATAGCATACCCATATTATCCTTTGATTTCTCTAGTGTTTGTAATGATATTCTGTTTCATTCCTAATGTTTATAATTTGAATCTTCTCTGTTCTTTTTCAGTTTTGCTATGTTTGTCAATTTTATTGATATTTTCAAAGAATCAGCTTATTTCACTGATTTTCTCTATTTTTTTCTGTTTTCTAATTCATTGATTTCTATTCTCATCTTTATTATTTCCTTCCTTCTGCTTGCTTTGAGTACGTTCTGCTCTTTTCTTGTTAAATTCTTGGGATGGGAGCTTAGAGTATTGATTTGATTCTTTTCCTCTTTTAGTCATAAAATTTAAAATTTAGTTATAAATTTTGCTTTCAGTACTGCCTGATTTTCATTCAGTTAAATGCATTTTTAAATTTCTCCTGAGACATCCTCTTTGACCCATGGACTATTTAGATATGTATTGTTTAGTTTCTAAGTGTTTGGAGATTTTCCTGTTCTTTTTTTATTATCAGCTTCTAGTTGATTCCACTATGGTTAGAGAATACACTTTATATGATTTCAATTCTGTTAATTTGTTGAAGTTTGTTTTATGGTTCAGGATATGCTCTATCTTGATAAATATTTTGTGGACACTTGTGAAGAATGTGTTTTCTGCTGTTGTTGAGCAGAGTTTTCTTTGAATTAGACCCTGTTGTTTGATGGTGCTGTTGATTCTCTACCATGACTAGCTTTCTGTGTAGTTGCTTTATCACTTGTTCAAAGGGAATGTGGTGAATTTGTTTCTCCCTTCAGTTCTATCAGTTTTGCTTCACATATTTTGCAGCTCTGTTATTTGGTACATACGTATGAGGATTGCTGTGTCTCATTGGTGGGTTGACTTTTTTTATGGTTATACAATGTACTTCTTTGTCTCTTTTGTTCAGATTAGGGCATTTCTATTGCTTTATCGTCAAGTTCACTTTCCTCTATTTCTTCCATTCTGCTATTGATCCTTTCTATTGAATTTTTATTTTTTATGTTTTTCAGCTCCAGAACTTCCTTTTGATTCTTCATTACGTCTTCTGTTTATTTGCTGAGACTTTCTATTTCTTTAGTGAGACTTTCTCTTTTTCTTCATTTGTTTTAAGCATGTTCATAATTTCTTATAAGGTATTTTTACAATGGCTGCTTTAAAATCATTGCCAGATATTTCTGACATTTCTGTCATCTTGATGTTGGCGTATATTGATTGTCTTTTTTTATTCAATTTGAAATTCTTGTGATTTTTTATTGAAGCCTGGACATTTTAGGTATTATGTTATGAGACATAATTTAGATTTTAGCTAAACCTTTAATTTTAGGTAGCTTCCTTTGACACCACTCTGACTGAGGAAGGGGAGTACCTCCTCATCACTGCCAAGTGAGGGTACAAGTCTAGGTAACCTGTCAGCCTCCATTGACACCAAGGTGTGGCTTCTCATTACTGTTGGGGTGTAGTTACTCATTACTGTTGGGGTGGAGCTCCTCATTAGGTCTCCACTGATGTCTCCCTGGCTGGGAGGGGGATGGGGACCACATTACTTACTGCTGCCCACTTGGTCTCTGCAGATACCTGGGGTGGGGGTGGGTGGCCTCATTGCTTCTGGGCAGTGTTGAAAGTCCTGACTCTCCACTAGGTCTCTTCTGACACTGCCACACCAGGGAGAGGGAGGAGTGCGCCAGTGCTGCTCACATGGCTCCCTACTAGGTTTTCTCTGGCACTGTCCTTAGGAATGGAAAGTAGAGTGTGGGGTGCTTACTTACAGTCTTGAGGGGATAGAAGCCTTGGCTTCCCACTCGGCCTTTGCTGTACTGAGTAAGGGTGGGGTCACATACTTTATCTGTGGTGTTTGACCATAATAGAGCAGTTGTTATCTAAAAGTTTTCTGTCTTGCAAGGATATCCCTTACCCAGTTTTTTGGCTAGGGAGACCAGGTGTTTGTTGGTGCTTTACTTTATCTGAACACATTGGCATTTCCAGATTGCCAGTTTCTTCAGCTCCGCATCTGGGCTATATGTGGCAAAAAGAAAAAAGAAAACCCAGTGAACTCACTCTCATTTCTAGTTAGTTTGCCTTTTTTCTCCCACCTTTCAGAGTCTTCTTATGTTTGTTTTATATATGTATATAATATCCAGGGTTTTTAGTTAGACATAGAAGGAAGAATAGGGAAAGGTACATCTACTCCATCTCCCCAGAAGTGGAAGTCCCAATCCCAGTTGATTTTATTTGCTTTTTTCTTAGAGGTCATGCCCTTTTCCTACCCCTTATCACAGGGCCCAAATGCCAATCACACTTGGTTAAGTTCCTTTTCATAAGGAGAAAATTAAAACTCCAATCGTAGAAGAGCTCTGTGCATTGATGGGAAGGGTAGAAACCTTTTTGTTCCCCAAAGATGCACTCTGGTCACTCTGTGTGGATTTTTAGCTTTCCTTTACCCACCTTCAGCCATAGGAGGGTTTAGAGATGTGCAGCTTATTTTATATTCATTATAAATATATTATATTCATTTTATATTTATTTTATAGTCTTGTGCTTCTAGAAGACAAAAGAAGTAACTTTTTTTTTCTAGAAGGAAGGAGAGGGCATTTAACCCAGATTTATAAGCTTCCCTGATTCTGTTCTTTCCTCTAATGATTTTCACTGATTCACTATCTACAAAAATTCACTCTTCCCCAGACCCACCAGGTCCTGTGGGTTTTGGTCTCTGCTCTTCTCTGAGCCCATCTAGCACATCTCTCTCTGTCACTCATGTACTTCAGCCACACTGGTTGCCTTTCTCTTCCTGAAGATATCAAGATTATTCTACCTCAGAGTTGTTACACCAGTTATGCCTTCTGCGTAGAATAATTTTTTCCACAGAAATTTGAATGGGTGGTTCTGTCTTGCAATTCATGTTTCAATTCAAAGAATCTCCTGCCTCTACTCCTCAAGTTACACTCTATCAGATCACTGTGCCCCCCCTCATATTTAGCTCTTATCATTATTCAAAATTATCTTGATTATTTACTTACTTTGAGAGCAAGAGTCTTGCTGTCTACTTTTATTGCTGTATATGCAATGCCTAGAACAGTTTTTGGCTAGAGCAATGAATATTTATTAAATAAAATTGCTTAACACCCTTTTCCTCAGTTTCTTACTTTCATCATTGTATAATAATTGCTAATAAGACAATGTTTTGTTTAGAATTAAGTGAGATAATAAATGTATGTGAAGAACTTAGTGTTGTGCTTTGCTCACAGTAAGCCAAAGAATAATTTGTTGTTGTTTCATCATGTTTATGTTTTCACTGTTATTTCTACTATAATGTTCTCTTCCATTTTCCCATACTCTTCTGTACCTGTTATAGCACCTAATGGTCTATCAGATGTGTCGTGAGTATTTGTTAGTGACAGATGTTGACTGGTTAGATGCTTGCAATTAAGTTCTAATTTAGAACTGGGTGATCCAGGGAAGATTGGTTTTGCTGATTAGATTCCACCACCACTGGAGGGGAGAGAGAGTCAGGTACATCCCTCAAATCTTAGACCTCATTGTCTAGTCTTTAAAGCTGAATTAAATGTGGGTCAACAGAAGAGTAATTAAATGGGTGGTAACTAGCATGACTAATGTATACAAGGGAAGGAGCATGCTTGCTAGATATCCTCTCCTTGTTGTTCCTGTTTGTTCTTTGGAGGTTCCAAGGCAATGCATGTCAGTGAAGAAGTGTGGAAGACCAAAGGCTTCCCCCCTGTTCACATGGGGTTCAAGAGAACCAAGTAGCTGAGTGGGGTGGGGGAGAGGAAGGCAGTCCACTGGCTCGGGATGATTGGGACTTTAGAAGCAGACATGCATTGCCACTGCACTGGTGAACCTTTCACTCAGAATATGATTGCTGAATGTCTACCAATTGGTGATTCAAATTGTGGGGGATTTCCTGTCATCTGCTGCTAACTTTTGGCTGATTCATAGCTAATTAACTCTTGGCAACAGGTATGCCATTTATCTCCAAGTTTGCTTTTTTTGATAAATGTTGGGAGGAAATGAATTGTTTCTTTGCTAAACAAGTTTGAAGGTGACCAGTGGCTTTCGGTTGTCCATACTCTTCCTTGCCTGGATTTGCTAAGGCATCAGATGCCTATTTGTAGTTTAGAGAACTAGTGGTTATTATTGGATTGCACTGTATTAGATTGTTAGCCCAAGCGCTATATAAGTAACTAAAAGAAGATAAATGCCCTATAAATGTGTTGCAGTCAGGGCATGTCCAAACAGGTATTGTCTGAATGCGTGCCTAACACATGTTGCAGCAGGAAGGGGCCATTGGGCTGTTAAAATGATTTTCTTCTTTGACAAGGCAAGGATGTCATGCCATTGCAAATGTAAATGTCAAATTCTTATCCAGTTTTTATGTTCTATGGGAATTGTAATTCCTTATTTTCTATCTTGGACTAAGATAAGGCAGTTCATCTGGCAAGTCTTCAACCTCATTTGGCAATAGAATCCTTATTGCCTCATATTACAGAGGGTTTCAGATGTCTAAGTCTCACTGAACTAGGTAGGTAATCCAGGAAGCCATCTGGAGGTTGAGTCATGACAAGACATTTTTTCAGGGCTAAATGGCTCCTGGGACTCAGCCTTGAGAAAGTTGTGAGAAATAGTGTGCTCCCTCCCAGGAAAACAAGGCTTCGCCAATGGCTTCAGGTCTTACTGATAGCATAATTATGGCTTTTTGTCTTTAAATAGGATAGGAGGATAGTGAGAGCTAGCGCCTTCCTCTGAGAGAACCAAGCTACCTACCACTTCTCTCTCCGGTGAAGAGTAGCTCTTTCTACAGAATGCTGCTAAGTGCACAGCTGGAGGGAGAGAGAGTGGATGTTCAGATGCTTTAGCCTTGGAGCAACCTCTGCTTTTTTCTGTGTGATGTATTTTAATATTGTACTGGTTTGAAAGGATGTATATACCCTTGAAAAGCCATGTTTTAATCAAAATCCCATTTCGTAAAGGCAGAATAATCACTATTCAATATTGTATGTAATTAGATCATCTCCCCAGAGATGTAATCAAATCAGGAGTGGTTGTTAAGCTGAATTAGGGGAGATGTGTCTCCATCCATGTGGGTGGGTTTTGATTAGTTTCTGGAGTCCTATAAAAGAGGGAACTTTTTGGAGATGAAAGAGATTCAGAGAGAGCAGAGAAGAGTGACATAACCACAAGAAGCAGGGAGCCTACAAGCCAGTGACCTTTGGAGATGGAGAAGGAAAATGCCTCCTGGGGAGCTTCATGAAACAGGAAGCCAGGAGGGAAAGCTAGCAGATGATGCTGTGTTTGCACATGCCTTTCCATATGAGAGAGAAACCCTGACTGTGTTCACCATGTGCCTTCTCCCTTGAGAGAGAGAGACCCTGAACTTCATTGGTCTTCTTGAACCAAGGTATCTTTCCCTGGATGCCTTAGGTTGGACATTTCTATAGACTTGTTTTAACTGGGACATTTTCTTGGCCATAGAACTGTAAACTAGCAACTTATTAAATTCTGCTTTTTAAAAGTCATTCCATTTCTGGTATATTGCATTCCAACAGCTAGCAAACTAGAACAAATATACTTTAAAATCCCAAGGACTAATTCTCTGGGTAACTTGTATGAATTTGTAGGTGGATTAAATGAGTTGAGACTGAACATTTACAGGAACAGAGTCATCCCTAAAGTGATTCTTAAATGTAAATTTCAGTGCATGTTGGGCATGATATTTTTTCTCTGTGAGCACATTTCTAGAAAATTGTATGTTATTAAGGAAAATATGATCATTTTGGTTTAGGTAATTCAAATGAATTATCTCAGTCTAAGAGAGCTTCTTATACACATATGGGAAATTAAATTTAACTTAAAAAAATACTTGGCTCTTAAAAAAAAACCATTTGCTACTTATAGCAATGGCACTGAAATTTTGTAAATAAATAGAACAATTCTTCAGCTTTCAAGGTTTCTTATTAAAAAAATCTATAAACCCATAGGTAAATGTGTCAAGATTACCTTTTAAGTTAGCCAAATGGAGAGTTTCTCCCCAACTACTATGTATGTTGGGTTGCAATTCCTTTGTCGTTAACTGTGAGTAGCCCTCACATGGTTTCTAATTTCTAAATTCATGAAATAGATGGGTAGATATGAAAAACTCCAGTTTTCTGTAACTGTCTAGTTGGCAAAGAGTTGTGTATTAAAGGTCTTACTACTGTTTCTTAATAAAAAATAATACACAAGGAGACAGGGAAGGATGGAAATGAAGGGAGGTATGGGATTTAGTTAGTCCTCTATGGTGGCTAGTGAATAACTAGGAACTGACTGGATCAATTGTTTAGGGGACTTACATGACTGGACACAGATTGTATACCAGTGTGGAATGGGTGGAAGGGCAAAGATCACTGCACAGAACTGTAAGTTTCCTTAACTGTGGAGGCTGGCACCCATTCCCCACTGGCATAGCAGGTTGCTTTGGAGTTACTCCCCATGGGAAAAAGAAGCAGATTCTAGTAGGAGCAAAGGAAGACAGCTCATTCAAGTTTCAATTGTGGAATTAATGAATAAATTTAGACATGTGAATACAAGCTCTGAGCACAGATAAACCTGAGCAAGCATTAAAGGAACTTGGAGGGTTTTCCCCAGCAGAGAGGAAGCAGAGAGGAAGTGGGGAAAATGGGCACATAGAGCTAGATACCAATTCAAGCTCTTGACTGACAAACCCAGGGGGCTGGTGTCTGCTCTGAAAAGGATTCCTTTTTTTTTCTTCAGTTTTTAACAGCCCATTAAAATAAAGCTGCAGGCATTCTCAGGTTTCAGAACTTCCCCAGGCAAGGGTGGATTTAAGGTATGTCTGAGAGATAAAATAAGGTGAAAGAAATAATTCCTAAGGGTGTATTTTCCCCAAGAGTGTGGGTGGGAGACAGGACCCATCACAATTGGCAACTCTCATTTAGAGAATTCAGCCCTCAGGGATTGGGTAATATAAACAGTTTAGGCCCACATTTTGCCTCCAACTCTATCTCAGCCAGACTCCTGGCAGGGACAGGGTCTGTTAAGAATTAAAGTCACCATACCACTTTATACCAGTGGGGACCTGTGGGCTGAGAAGCATCACCTGCTGGGCAGGATAGGAAAAGCATCAAGGGTCTCACAGGAAAGACTGGCATCCTGCTGGGTCTCATCCTCAGGGGACCTTAATACTGATTATACCTTATTCTTGAGTCCTGGTCCTGTCTTGTCTGGGAAAACCGGATCGGGGTTGATCCTATCTGGTAGGACAAGGACCAGAAAAACAAGAGCTGAAAAATTCTGATCAGTTAAACAGAAGCTATGTAAGAAGTCTAGAATGAGTTGAAGTGAATGTCAAAGAACAGACAGAGAATAAAGCTGACAATAAGAAAACCCTAGGTAAAAGAGAAATATCCTCCAGAATAAACTAGTCAAGGCAATCAGATGCCGACACATCAGCAAAAAATCATGTCATACTAGGAAGAACAAAGATACAGTCCAAAGGAACAAATTAACACTTCAAATGAGATACAGGAGTTGAAAGCACTCATTAAAGATCTCCAAACAAATCTTCTAAATCAAATAAAAGATCAAATCAATGATTTGAAAGAAAACATGACAAAAAGGATGAAGGATATAAAGAAGCCACTGTGTGACCATACAAAAGAACTCAAAAACTAGAAGCAAATTTGAAGAGGCAGAAGAAAGGATCAGTGAACTAGAAAACAGAACATCTGAAATCCTGCACACAAATGAACAGATTTTTTTTTTCTGGAAAAGAATGGAAAAATACAAGCATTAATACCCACAATTGGGTGAGCCATGTCTCCATGGAGCTTATCCAATCAAGTTTCTAACCTACAGTACTGGATAGGGATTAAAAAGAAATGGGTACAAATGTAGTTCAGTGGTAGAATTCTCACCAGCCATGTGGGAGACCCAGATTCAATTCCCAGTCCATGCACTTCCCCCTTTCAAACCAGCACAGCATATAAAAGCCTTAAAGACAAATGGTAGAAGCAGTGCCTTTACAGTAATAATATTAAATGTTAATGGATTAAACTTCCCAATCACAAAATGTAGATGGATAGAGTGGATTAAAAAACAGGAACCATCTATATGCTGTCTACAAGAGACTAACTTTAGACCCAAGGAAAAAATAGGTTGAAATCGAAAGGTTGGAAAAAGATATTTCATGCAGATACCAACCAGAAAAGAGCAGGGGAGCTATACAAATAACGACAAATTAGACTTGAAATGTAAAACAAAATAGATAAAGAAGGACTCTATATATTAAAATAAAGAGGCCAATTCATCGAGAAAACATCACAATCATAAATATTTAAGCACCAAGCCAGAGTGTCCCAACGTAAGTGAGGGAAGCACTGAGGGGAGAAGTAGATACTGCTACCATAGTAGTTGGAGACTTGAATACACCACTCTCATCAATGCATAGAACATCTAGATACAGAGGATCAATAAGAAAACAGAGATTTTTGAATAGTATGATAAATGAATTAGACTTAACAGACATTTACAGAACATTACAGCCCACAAGAGCAGTATATACATTTTTCCTAAGTGCTCATGGATCATTATCCAGGATAGACACATGTTGGGTCACAAAACAAAGCTCAGTAAATTTTAAAAGATTGAAATTATATTGAACACTTTTTCAGATCATAAAGGAATGAAGCTGGAAATCAATAACTGGGGGAATACTGGAAAATTCTCAGTTATATGGAGGCTAAACAGCACACTCCTAAACAACCAGTGGATGTAGGAAGAAATTATGAGAGTAATCATAAGTATCTTGGGCAAATAAAAATGAGAACACAACTTATGCAATGCAGTAAAGGTGGTGCTGAGAGGGTAATTTATTGCCCCGAATACCTATATTAAAAAAGAAGAAAGAGCAAAAATAGAGGAATTAACTGTTCAGTTAGAGAAAGACAGCAAACTGACCCCCCAAAAAACAGAAGGAGAGATATAACAAAGATTAGGGCAGAAATAAATGAAATTGAGAACTTGAAAACAATATAGAGAATCAACAAAATCAGAAGCTGGTTCTTTTGAGAAAATCAATAAATTCGATGGATCCTTAGCTAAGCTAACAACAAAAAAGAAGAAAAAAATATAGAGAGGATGCAAATAAATAAAATCAGAAATGGCAGGGGGGACATAGCTACTGACCCTTCAAAATAAAGGAGATAATGAGATGATACTATGAGCAACTATATGCTAACAAACTAGACAACTTAAATGAAATGCACAGCTTCCTAGGAAAGCATGAACAACCAGCAGTGACTCAAGAAGAAATAGAAGACCTTAACAAAGCAGTTACAAGTAAAGAGATTGAATCAGTCATCAAAAACCTCCCAAAAAAGAGAAGTTCACGACCATATGGCTTCACATGTGAATTCTACCAAGCACTCAAGAAAGAATTAGTACCAATCCTGTTCATTAATCCAAATAAATAGAAAAGGAGGGAAAGCTACCTAACTCATTCTATGAAGCCAACACTACCCTAATACCAAAGCCAGACAAAGATACTACAAGTAAAGAAAATTACAGATCAATCTCTTTAATAAATGCAGATACAAAAATCCTCAACAAAATGCTTGGAAATTGAATTCAATGACTCATTTAAAACATTATACATCATGACCAACTAGGTTTTCTTCCAGGTATACAAGGCTGGTTCAACACAAGAAAATCATTTAATGTAATATACCACATAACATTAATAAATCAAAGGGGGAAAACTACATAACCATCTCGATTGATGCAGAAAAGGCATTTGATAAAATTCAGCATCCTTTCTTGATGTACACTCCTTAAAATATAGGAATAGAAAGAAACCTCCTTGACATAATAAAGGGAATATATGAAAAACCCACAGCTAACATCATACTCAGTGGGGAAGGACTGAAAGCTTTCCCTCTAAGGTCAGGAACAAGTCAAGGATACCTGCTGCCACCATTATTATTCAACGTTGTGCTGGAAGATCTTGCTAGAGCAGTCAGAAGAAAAAGAAAAAATAAAAGGCATCCAAATTGGAAAGAAAGAAGTAAAACTCTCACTGTTTATAGATGACAGGATCCTTTATGTAGAGAATCCTTGAAAATCTACAGTTAAAACTACTAAAGCTCATAAGTGAGTACATCATGGTGGCAGGATACAAGATCAGCATGCAAAACCAGTAGTGTTTCTTTAAAACAATAATGAGCAATATGAGGAGAAAATCAAGAAAAATATTCCATTTATAATAGTAACTAAAAGAATCAAATATTTAAGAATAATGTAACCAAGGACATAAAAGATCTATACACAGAAAATTACCAAAAAAAAAAAAATGCTAAAAGAAATCAAGGAAGGCCTAAATAAATGGAAGGACATACCATGTTCATGGAGTGGAACATTAAGCATAGTTAAGATGTCACCTCTACCCAAATTGATTTATAGACTTATTGCAATACCAGTTAAATCTCAATAACTTATTTTGCAGAAATATTTATTTGGAAGGGCAGGGTATGCCAAATAGCTAAAAATATCTTGAGGAAGAAAAATGAATGGAAGGTCTAACACCACTAGACTTTAAATTATATTACAAAGCCACAGTGGTCAAAACATCATGGAATTGGCCTAAAGATAGATATACTGACCAATGGAATCTAATTGAGTGTTCAGAAATTTACCCTGCTATCTACAGACAATTGATCTTTGTAATATAATAAGTCAACTCAGTGGGACAGAGCAGCCTCTTCAGCAGATCCAGCTGAAGAACTGGATATCCATATCCAAAAGAATTTTTCTCATATCTTACAGAAAAATTAACTCAAAACGGATTACAGACCTCAACATTAGTGCTAAGACCATAAAACTTTTAGAAGAAGATGTAGGGCAGTATCTTAAAGATCTTATGATAGGAAGTGGTTTCTTACACCTTACACCGAAAGTGGAGCAATGAAAGAATAAATAAATGGGATCTCTTCAAAATTGACTATCTTTGTGCATCCAAGGACTTTGTTAGGAAAGTAAAAAGGCAGCCTAACTAATGGGAGACAATATTTGGAAACCACATACCAGATAAGGGTTTTATATGAAGAATATATAAAGAAATCCTGCAACTCAACAACAAAAAAGACAACCCAATTTAAAAATGGGCAAAAAACATGAACAAGCACTTTTCCAAAGAGGGAAATACAAATGGCTCAAAAACATTTGAAAAAATGTTCAGCTTCACTAGCTGTTATGGAAACACAAATCAAAACCACAATGAAATATCATCTCACCCACTAGAATGGCCATTACAAAAAAACCAGAACAACAAATGAAAGTCACCTTTGTAAGGTGTTGAAAATGGGATGGCATATGAAAAAAACACAATCAATGCAAACAAGAATCTATAGTTAACAGTAACATTGTAATATTCTTCCATTAATTATAACAAAGGCAATATACTAAAGCTAAATGTCAATTAACGGGGATATAAGGGAGGGGTATAGGATTCTTGTTGTTGTTTCTCCTTTTTATTTTTTTATTCTTTATTTTTTTATATTACCATATTTAAAATTTTTTAATCTTTAAAATTTTTGTTCTACTCTTTTTTTTGTGGAAGAAATGAAAATGTTCTCATATAGGTTGTGGTGGTGAATGCATAGCTATGTGATTATACCAGGAACCATTGGTTGTTCTGTTAGGGTGGCTTGAATGCTGTGTGATTAAAACTGTTTAAAAAATAAACAGAAAGATACAAGTGCTGAAGAAGATCTGGAGAGAGGAATGTACCTATTCACTGTTGGTAGGTAAGTATTACTGTACAGCCCCTCTGAGGACAGTGTGGTGGCTCCATAGGAGGCTAAGTTTGGGGGCCATATGATCTTGAAACCCCATTATTTGGTATATACTTGGAAGAGTTGAAAGCAAGTTCATGAATAGACATTTGCAAACTGGTTTTTATGGTGGCATTATTCATGATTTGCAATGGATGAAGATGGCCTAAGAGTACATCTATGGATGGATAGAAGGGCCAGCTGTGGTGTACATATACAATGGAATATTGAGCCTATGGTTATCTTTAAAAACATTGTAAGGCGCCTCTTCTGGAGTGGAATCAATCACTCTGCAAGTCTGATCGCTTTGAAATACAACTTCATTATTGATAGGTAAACTGATGGCTTCATATCGAGGGTGGGGCAATTTTCACAAATCGGGCTGAGAAGACCTTTGGGAAGGCAGGAAGGTGTTCCAAGAAGCTCAGAGGTCCTAGGGGTTCCAACCTAAAGCAAGTACAATCAAAGGAAGAGGGTTACGTCATCACGGTCCCCTAGCACTCGTATTGTGGTGAATCCACTCCTGCTGGAGATTGACCCCAGGAAGCTACTTTCCTCTCCACTTAAGCCAAAGCTCATCCTGAACACATTTCTCGGCTGTGCCCAGATGATGGCGCTACCATCCCAGCTTTGGCCCAAGGTTGCCGGCTGCCACCCTGACCACCCGCCTACCCGCGGCTCGTCTCCCACAGGCTAGCTGGAGGGACGCGCCCGGCAGGGGGCGCCGCCGGCCAAGGTGAGGCCGCTCCCTCCGCCCACCCGGAGGCGGCTGCTGCCAGCCCAGCCCCGCGCTAGTGCACTGCGAGGCGGGCCGCAGGGAGTGAGGCGCCAAGAGGACGCGAGGGTGGCAGCCGGAAAGAGCCGCTGCAGCTGCAGCCCCTGCCCGCCAGTGGCGCCACGGGGCGCGTGGGACGCTTCGAGACGGGAAGCGCCCAGCCTCCTGCTGCCGTGAGAAACCGCGCCGGGACGTCCCCCAGACCCTGAGCTGATGGGAGATGACCATGGCCGGGGGCAGGAGGGGGCTGGTGGCCCCCCAAAACACATTCCTGGAGAATATTGTCCGGCGGTCCAATGGTAAGAGGTGCATTCACATTTCACTTACTCAGGCTTTTTACTCGGGCTTTCTTGCAGACATCTCCAGCCGCTCCGAGCCTGCGGATGCTGCAGAACCCCGGAGCCCTGCAAGGAGCGGCGGCGCGGGCGGACTCCCGCGGTGCCTCCAGGAGCACCCGCCTGGGAAAGGTGAGCAGGGCTAGGCAGGGTCTGATGGATCCCCCATTCCAAGAGGAGAACTCTCCTGGGGACGCCTTTTGGGTCTTTCTCATACCTCGGCCTCATCTCCGGAGAGTGTCACAGCTAATGAGCAAAGTCCTGGGAAAGAGATGAGAAGCTGGACGCAGCAGGAGCGGCAGCGCATTGCTCATAGTACCTCCGCGAAGGCTCTCCTTGCTCTGGGGCTGCTCCCGGAGATGCCGCCTCTCACCAGGGAGGGCCCACAGTAGAGACCCGCAACTCTGAGTTCCGGTCCCCGCGGGTTGGGAGGATCCGGATGCCTCTACCTTCCATCCCTACAGCTTGGAAGTCGGAGGTGTTGGGATGTGGGGACCTGGGGACGTGCTGGCAGCTGCCTGCGTCCACCCCTTCATCCCCCACCTTCATCCCCCGTTCGAGGTTAAGGCTCTTGAGGGGCAGATGGTTTCCCTGGACTCAGGTGAGAAGTGGAGGGCACAGGTGGAGAGCTAGTCACAGGTGCGAGCCTGTCATAGTTCCTCTCTTCCAATCCCACAACGGTGTTTTATGCCACCCTTACATCTTCCCTCGCTATTGAATCGCCATACTCACCAACCCTATAAATCTATCCAATACTCAATAAACGATTACACAGCACTCGTCTGTTTCCCTGTGGCATTAAGAAGGACAGCAGCAGCACGAAGCGCTGGGAGGCGAGGATCCTAGCAGCAGAATGGAAAGGGTACAATTTCAAACGCCTTTCGGACCCACAGGGGAGCGACCCTGTCTCAAGCTTTTGCAGATCAAATAGGATCCGTGGCAGTTAGAAGGTGCAGTGCACGCCCGTTCATCAGATGGCTGAAATGAAAGGGAGCCAAGCCCGAAGAGGCAATTTGCTGGCTCCTGGGCTCCCTCTCCTTCTAGAGACAGATGCCGTTCTTTGTTTCAGGAGGACTCAGAAAACGGTTTTCAAAAATGTGTAAATATCACGGTTTTGGAGCCTTAAGGAGCTTGTGTTTAAAACTCTGAGCTTCTGTTTGGACTTAGTCTGGGATTCAGGGGAAGGGCATTAAAAGTAACAAATGCTACTAATTAATACTCTAATTAAAAAGTGATTTGTTTATCTTGTAATCAAAACTTAACTGGGATAGCAAAATATCCTGTGTTATTTAAGTACTGTCTTAGAAATTATCTTTTCTTTAGAGTGTCCTTTAGAATAAGCGTACTGAGGTTTTAGAATAAGAGTTCTGGTTTGTGTCCTTTCAGGTGAAGGTCTTCCTGGCTCCAAATGATATGACTTTTAGAGCACAGGTTGCCATCATTGCCTAGGGGTGCAAGGGGATTGGCAATTGCTCTGTGCAAAGCTGAAGTGAACATCTCTGCCATGACAAAAGCTGTAGGTGGTCATGCATTTTTAAACAAAATCAGTAAGAGTGATTTGGGTGTTATTGCTTTTAGCTTGCTAGGGGGTATCAAGACAGTCTTGCAGATTTGGGGATGCTATTGCCAGTGACATCAAGTTTCTCATATTCTTTAATGACAATTCCGTTTTTTGGTGAAGGGGCAGTGTCCTTTAAGTTAGAGGGGAAAACCTGTATCTAAGTTTTTTGTTTTTTTTCCACATGGGCAGGCACCGGGAATCGAACCTGGGTCCTTGGGCATGGCAGGCAAGCGTTCTTGCCTGCTGAGCCACCGTGGCCCACCCTGTATCTAAGGTTTTTGACTGGAGAGAACAGTAATAGAATCTTTTATGTTACTGTCACAAAGTTCCTGGGGTTTGTAGGAAGATCTAAGAATGCTGGCACTGAGAGGGGAGACCACCTCCTAGTTTAGTTGGTCTTCTTAGAGCCACATCCTCTCTGCAAAGATATGTAGAATGTCAGTGAAATAAGTACCTGGGGATATTTTTAGCAATGGCATTTTAATTTCAGCACCAATTCCAACAGCTTGATTTCAGTTAACCAACTAACCAGCCAACCAAACAACATCAACAATAAAAACAAAACTTCATGGTAGAGCTGGATGAACTTTAAAAATTATCTATTATTTCAGGAGAAAAGGTTCTAATATTGAAATGTGGGATCTAAGTTTTTAGTGGTCCTTTTCATACTATTTCCTGTACACAAATGGAAACAAGTGTGGACCCTCAGAAATATCAATATATCTGCATGCATTACATTATTTTACTGTGATGGAACATGTCTATTTAAAAATATTGATTATCTCCTCCTTAAATCTGTCAGTCTCTTTTTGGACATTAGAGTATTTAAACAGCATTCTACCTTTTAATAGCAATACTTTATAATTATTTTATTAGATATTTCCCCTCAGTCATTACTGTTCCTTTTTTACAGATCAGAAAACTGAATCCTAGGAATATTAAGTGACTTATTTAAAGTGATAGAGTACACAGTATCCGAGGCAAGTGTTCTTTAGAGTATACATTACATCCTTCCTAGTAGCATCTTTGTTTCTTCAGGACTTCTGACTTAGGCTTTGGAGCTAGTTTCATCGTCCTTAAAAAACCGTATTCATATATATGCTAATGGGTACTAGAACGGGCATTTGTTGGGGTTGGGAATTATTTTATCTGGTTTCTGGAGTATCACTGAACTGTAAAATGAGACAGACTTCAGATAATGTCTATTCTATCTCCCCTTCCCCACCACTGTGCAGATGAAGGAATTGGAGCAAGCAGCCTTTCCCAGATATTGAGAATAGAATTGATGAGACCCCAAGCCATTTGACTCCAGTATCATGTTCTTTTAGGGACACCATGTAACCACCTTCCTTGAATTGTCATTGTTTTCTCTTGAGAAGTCTAATTTCCCAGCAGAGATTAAATAAAGTGTTGTATCAACAAGAACTTCTATTTTGGCTAACAGCCAGGCTGCCACGTCCAAGCAGCCTAACAGGACAAAGGAGAAGCTCATTATATTTCAAGGAAGGGCAGTCATTTTACCTTTGTCAGTGGTTTAGTAGAAGGCATAAGGTGGGGTAACAGACACTTACATTTGTATGGCCCATTATAAAGGACCAGGTCACTTTTCATCGAGTATCACCTTTGATCCCCGTAAACCAGCAGAGGAGGGACAATGTCTCTATTTCAGGTTTAAGAAAATAAGGCTCCTCAAGCTAAGTGATTTACCTCTACAGTTACTAAGAGGCTGAGTTAGAAAAAGTTGGTTTGTAGAAGATCGGGGACTAGTCAGCAGTTGTCACTTTTTTATTCATTCCACAAGGATTCAATGAGTGTATTTACTGAACAGTGGGGATATAGTGGAGAACAAAAATACGTCCTTACCTTAGTAGATTACGTTGTAATAAATTCTGGTCCAAGGTGCTTAATCCTCTTCCACAATGTTTCTTTACTGTTATTTAGGCCTGTCATATTTAAAATTGTTTTCGAGGTGTTTACTTATCTATGGCACTGAAATCTAATTTAACTTTATTTCATACAGTCTGAATACCTCTTGAAGGATAGATTTGGTAATTCTGTTTTTTGGATTGTTGCAAGGAGTTGGCAAAAATAATGAAGACCCCAGATTCGATTTGCTTTTGCTTATGGACATGACACTGCCCATTCAGATCATCATGAATCCTTCTATCGATTTTATGGCCACGTAGGCAAAGCCAGCCCCTTTCTCTTTGCATCTTTATATCTGTGGTTGGAGAGGGTTGTTCTAGCGTATTTTTTGATGGCTGCTTACATCTGCAAGCACGCACTGTCAGAATGCTCACTGAAGCACATAGGAGATCTGTCTGAGGAAGGCTGGCAGAACGTGGTGCCAAAAAAGTACAAAAAATTTACTCTGAATGGTCCCATTCTAGGCAAAACATATGTTTTAGTGTTCAGGAACCTATATCAAACAATTGTAGGTGCCAATAAGAATCCACGCAGATTAGCAGGAGTGAAATGTAGCACATTTTGGTACAGATTTATGTACATGTATAATTTACAGATTGCTAAATCAGCTGTGTTTTTATATAATGTTAAGTTGGTTCAGGTTGTTGATATAATTAGTTAGCAAACAGGTTGAGAGCCGTGGGGAGTGTTGTGTCTCCTCAGAGATGTGTTGAGCCATGGTAATATTTATGAAATAGAAAACTGGTTAAAATCCGTTGTTGCTCTGAGAAGGGAATGCATGATAATCTGGATTATTACTAGCTCAACAGACCTTGTTTTTTCTTGTACTGTATTCTAAGATAACCTTCAGCTAAGACCCAGCTGTCTTTTGTTGAAAGTGTAAAAAAGTCGAATCTACTGATTGATACTAGATGGAGGAATGAGAGGACGAAATATCATTCTTGGTATTTCTTAAAATATCAAGAACAGAACTTTACTAGTATTGCAGAAGCCCCCCGGTGACCCCTCCTGATCCCACTGCCCTTCACTCCTCCCAAAGGAAGACATCAGATTTTATGGTCATCCCTCTGTGACTTCTCTTCATTATTTTACCATCTAGGTTTGCATTTCTGAACAATAAGGTTTATTTCATCTGTTTTTGAGGTCTGTATACACGAATCGTATAGCATGCATTCTCTCATCAGTTGCAGACTCATCGTGTCATTACATGTGCCTGTCAGTTCCTTTTCACTGCTGTGTATTGCTCGATGGTATGATCATAACATGCATTTTCTGTTGATAGACATGTGGGTTGTTTCTAGCTTTTTGTTATTAGCAATGCTGGTAGAAACATCCTTGCATATGCCTTTTGGGGCATGGGAACCCATGTTTCCCTTGGATATATGTAGGATGCCTATGTGTAATTGCGGTAGATGCTCCCAAATATTTTCCCAAAGGGTTTGTATGACTTTACACTCCTCTAGCAGTGTATGAGAGTTCCCATCATTCCACATCCTTGCCAGCTTTTGGTATTTTCTTTCTTTTTCTTTAATAGTAACATTGCCCAGATAATCTAGTATAATAAAACAAGGTCATTTAGGGTTATGTTAGTAATGAGCACATGCTCAAAATGAAATGAAGACAAAACTTGCTTCATGTCCTTTTGGAGGCCTCAGTAATATACTGAGTGCTTAAACCCTCTGGTGAGGCTTCTCACCCAGCGAGCCCTGGCCAGGGCCTGGATCATCATGGTGGGAAATGATGGGCAAGACTTGCACAGTTAGAATTATGTGCAGGGGTAGCTTTTTGTTTGTTTCGTTTTTAGGAAATTCACATTCCTAAATTGGGTTGTCATAAATCCTGGGACAGAGATTATGTAAGAATTACAGCTGGAAGTGAGAAGGAACTAGGGAGTGATTTATGTTTGTTTCAGTGAAAGAAATAAAACAAAATGACTTTTAAAGCAATTAATAGCAGTGGATTATATATTCGAATGTGGTTAAAAGGGGAAATTTTAGGCTGTATATATGTTAAAAGAATAATCTAAAAACAAATCCATGAAACTGCAGTATACAAACAGTGAGCCCCAAGCTAAACCGGGGACTACAGTTAATAGTGCAACTATGAAAATATGCTTTCATCAGTTGTAACAAATGTACCACAACAATGCAAGGTGTTAATAATAGGGTAGTTTTGTGGTTTGAAGCTATGTGTACCCCAGAAAAATATGTTGTTAAATTTGATCCATTCCTGTGGGTTTGACACTGTTGTAAAAAGGACCTTTTGATAAGTTTACTTCAGTTAAGATGTGGCCCACCTCAATCAGGATGGGTCTTAAACCTATTACTGGAAACCTGTATAAGTGCAATGAGATTCAGACAGAGAGATAAAGCCACAGCAGGAACAGCCAGAAGCTGACATCAGCAGAACCCAGAAGAGAAGGGAGACCCAGAGATGCCACCATGTGCCTTGCCGTGTGACAAATCACTAGCAACCAGCTCCAGGATGCCACAGTCTTTGAGGAGAAAGCATTGCCTTGATGACATCTTGATTTGGACTTTCTCTGACCCTCACAACTGTAAGATAATAAATTCCCATTGCTTAAGTGGACCCATTTCAAGGTATTTACTTAAGCAGCCAAGGAAACTAAAAGAGGTAGTATACGGGATCCTGTATTTTATGCATGATTGTTCTGTAAATCCACAACTTCTGCAGTAAACAACAACAACAAAAGAAAACAAACAGAAATCAAAATGATTTAAGGAAGGGCACAGATTTAGTGGAGGAATCAAAATAAAAGAAAATGAAGACAAAAAGCAAAGGCTAGCTTGTGGCTCAATATTATAAACTTAGTGGCCATATCATGTGCCAGATACTGTGCTAAAGACTGGGAGTGCCATAATGAGTGAGATTTTTGTCATGTTGGTTCTCACTTAGGAATCCATGTTTAAGATCAACACCTCTGTAAATCTCCTCATAGATTTAAAAGATAGTGTACTGATCAATCCTTATCACACATTTCACCCTTACAAACATCCCACCCCAAATTATTCTTAGATCTTATAACTATTTATTTTGTGTGTGTGAGGTTGTATGTAGGATAACAAAATCCCCTAAGTCAATTTAAAGAAGATCCCATAACATGTGAAACTTTGTTTTGATGTGATTTAAGTTTCCTTTAAAAAGTCTCTTGGGCTGCTCTCACCCATTGTTGTGAATTTTCAGCACATCTTGGATGCTGGCATTTGCTTGATGCCCTGGTTATTCTCCACGCAAGTGTAGTCTTGCTGAACAGATCATGGTTTGGACAAATTCGACAGCTCCTTCAGTTCCCTTGATGTCTGCCCTAACAGTCATGCACTCCTGTTAATAACAAAATTCTTTTTTTTTAATTGTGAAAAATGACATATAGATATAAAAAGCAATAAATTTCAAAGCACACTGCAACAATTAGTTATAGAACAAATTTCAGAGTTTAGTATGGGTTACAGTTCCAGAATTTTAGGTCTTCCCTTCTAGCTGCTTCAAGGCACTGGCAACTAAAAGAAATATCAATATCATGATTCAGCAGTCATACTCATTTGTTAAATCCTATCTTCTCTGTTGTAACTCCACCTTTTCCTCTGATCTTTCTCCCCATCTTAGGGGTATTTGGGCTATGCCCATTCTGACTTTTTCATGTTGGAAAGAGCTGTCGATAATATGTAATAGGGGGATGGAACAGGTTGATGTTCTGGAGAGGCTGGCCCCTCTGAGTTTCAGGACTTGTCTGGCCTAGGAGCCCATCTGGAGGTTGTAGCTTTCTGGAAAGTGATCACATACATGGAAACTTTTAGGATCTCAGATAAAGCCCTAAGTGTTCAATAGGGTTTGCAAGAATGGTTTTGGTTGGAGTTTGGCAAACCATGATAAATAGCGATATCTAGCTGAAGATTGTAAAAGAGTAGCCTCCAGAGTAGCCTCTATTTGAACTTTCTCAGCCACTGATAACTTATTTGTTATAATTCTTTTCCCCCTTTTGGTCAGAAAGGTATTGTCAATTCCATGGTGCCAGGGCCAGGCTCATTCCTGGGAGTCATATCCCACATTGCTAGGGAGACTTTCACCTCTGGATGTCATGTCTCACATAGTGGGGAGGGTCATGATTTTATTTGCAGAGTTGGGTTTAGAAAGAGAGAGGCCACATCTGAGCAACAAAAGAGGTTCTCTGGAAGTAACTCCCAGGCCTAGTATAGGTAGGCTTAGCTTCTCTACTACATACATAGTATGTAGTAGACTCTTTTGTGTCCATTCCATCTTATAATTATTAAAGTAATTAATAATTACATTAATAATTATATTATTAATATATAATTCACAAGAGCAAGCCTCAAGATCAAATGCTTGGCCTATTGATTTGGGAGTCCCTAATGATTGAGGTAGTATCAGGGATTTCCCTGGTGGTAAAATTTAATGGTTTCATATATTTTCTCCCATCCCTCAAGGGACTTTGCCAATACTTTGCCAATACTTTAAAAAATATTTTTATTGAGGAATCTTCACATACATATTGTCAATACTTTTTACTTATGTGCTGAACATGTTCTGGGATATATGTGGGCATTACATTAAGCTATACAGAATTACAAACTCTCCTTCCCATTCTGAGCTCCATGTGTTTAGGTTGTTTACATGATCTATCCAGACAGGTTGAGTTAGATTATGTGCTAAGAAAATTTAGGTTTTGGACAAATAAACCTCTCTTCCTTTGCTCTCATATAGTAGGTGAAATTCTAAAATACGATGTCCTCCTTGGTCCTGTATTATGATTTACCTTAGTCCCAACCCTATCGCTTTGTTCTTATCCCTAATTGAAGTCTGATCTCTTTTTCAATTTCTTTTACAGTTGTTGTATGTGGCAACGCTGACCTTCAGACTTACAGAATCCCTGTTCTGAGTTTTATGTGTCACACAGGTACCTAAAGTTCCAGGGAAATACCGGGTTATACATACATAGCACAGCCTCTCAGAACCTAGAAATAACAATTACAGCTCTGGACTAAATGTGACTGCTATGTGAGCTGACAATCTAGTCCTAAATTTTCTAATAAGTATTTTCTAAATGAGAACATATGATAATTGTTCTTTTCTTTGTATCACATTATGTCCCACAGGCTCATTCACAACGCATAAATGGCAAAATTCTTTAAAACTCTTCTGGTTGGATATTGTTAGAGTTATGCCAATAGTCAGTTTGCTTACTCATACTAACATTATTCATTATGTAAACAAAAATTACCACTCTTTTGTGTCCATTCCATCCTATAATTATTAATGTAATTATTAACTGAGAAGGGCCCCTAACTCATCGCTTCTTATAGTTTTTTAAAGTTCTACAATGGCATCACGTGTCTCTGTAAGGAAGAGACATGCTTCTTCCCTTAAGGCAATGGCATAGGTGTCCTCCATTGGCTTCTCTAAGGGTCGAACTCAGCATTTGAAAGATGATATTATACTGGCAATTTTATCAGTGTGTGTCTCCCCCCATCTTTGTTTTCTACTGATTGAATTTGGAAAAGATGGAATTAATTTGAGTGATAAAACTATATTTCAATTGAAATTGGACTTTTAAGTTTTTTTTAATTTTCCATGTTATCGTTATTGACACTGAATTGATTAGCATTCTGTGCTGCTATCATTAAGTTTGTGATGTGAGTCTCTGTGTGGGCCGGTACCCTGCATACTTTCTGCTTGTCTCCCCAGAGTCACTCTTCTTCCTTCTCCCCCTTCCCTGTGTGCCAGGAGGCTGATGTGTATGGACACGTCTATGGGATGCCTTGTTTACTGCCGCCTAGCTGGGTTCAGCCTGTGGAGTGCACCGCCAGGAGATGGGAGGGAGGGTTGGAAGCGAGGTTGTGTCTGCAGTCTCTCAGTTCCCTCCCTGCAGGATTAGCTTAGCCTGGCTTTTTTCCTTGATCAGAGATGACTGCTACAACTCACTCTTCCTGGGTTTGGGTAGGGACAGGAGGCTTCAAGTTTAAAACTGTTACTAATGTGGGGTACTGCACTATACGTTGAGGTTTTTCTCAGTGTTGTGCTGGAGTAAGCTGTGGAGCTGGCTGGTATTAGCCCTCCAGACCAGATTATGTACATTTCTTCTCTACTTCTAGCTCAGGAACTTCACCTTGGTGGCTTGAAATCTACCACGGTGGGAGTATTTACATGACAGAAATTAGCAAATGCTACAAATCAGGATATTTTCTCCCCTGGAAAGTTGGTTTACCAGTACACCACTGTGTGTAACCCTCCCACATCTCTGTAAATGGACCTTTTATTAAACACTCCTCAATTGCCAATTTGAGTGTGCAAAATTTTGCCACTGGGACCCTGACTGATAAAGAAAGCCATTACCCATTCTCTGGATGAAGTTCTTCCTCAGCCTTTCATCTGGGCTAGCATCAGTTGAGGGGGTAAACCTAGTAAATGGATGTGCACTGCTGTACTCCTTTATATAAAAGCAACTTATGCTCTACGTGATAAAGCATATGCCTAGCCTTGTTGTTTTTCTCAGTGAGTTGGTCACCTGCAGGCTTGATGAACTACTTTCATGTCCCTCTTCCATCTTTTTGTAGTTTCATAATGTCAGAAGTTTCTTTTTTAAGAGCCTAAATAAACTGAAAGGTTATAAGAGACATCAGCAGCCAGCTAAGATTAGTTACAAATGCCAGTTGTAAATATTGGTTCTAATCATAACCTTGAGCAAATTAAATAGACTTTCTGACTTGTATTCCTGGCAGTGTACCCGAGGTTTTATATGCATCAGCTCCTCTAATCTTCACTGTAGCTCTATTTAGTGGGTTTATCATTCATCCCATTTAATAACTGCAGACACAGAAATTTTTTAAAAATTAAGTAAATTATCTTAGGCTAATCTCTAGTACTTGAATCTCTAGTTATAGGATTCTGTAAAATTCCTTAATTGTTTTTTCTTTTGAATCCCTCTTTCAGGGAGGCAATACAGTAGGAAAGAGGTTAAGAACAGTGGCTTTGGAAACAGGAAGACCTGGGTCACAATTTTAGCACTGCTTCTTAGTAGCTCGAAAATCTTGGGTGAGTTAAATAGCTTGTCTGACCCCAATTTCCCTGTGTGTAAAATAAGATAATAATTTGTATTAAACTGAGTCTTTATAAGGATTAAATGAGATAAGGCATATTAATTTACTTTGCATACTCCCTGTCACAGGTTAACTCTGGGTTAGCTGTTATTATTATCACACCACCTTAAGAAAGATTTTTATAGTAAACCTATACGGTGTTTTATTTTTTAAGCCATTAGGCCTGTTGTGTTCTGTAGTTCTCCAGACTGTTAGGGAGGATAATATTTTTTACCATGTTTCCTCCAACTTTATAGTATTGACTTTTTTTTTTTTACATGGGCAGGCTCTGGGAATTGAACCCGTGTCTCTGGCATGGCAGGCGAGAACTCTGCCACTGAGCCACCATGGCATCGCCCTACAGTATTGACTTTTGACATAAAAAATTTCTGGAAAATAAAAGTACTAAGATTAAAAACAAAGCAATAGTAATAATAATAATAATTGTTATTATTGATAGTTCATTTACCTTTATTCCCCTTCCTTCTTCCAATATAGTTATATCACTATATGTAATTCAACTATAGGTTATCTTTGTATTAGGTTACCATATAAAATTGCCCACATAAGACCTACAAAATGTCAATTTTGTATGATTCGACCTAATAACTTTAACTAATTTAGCCTTTAGTTCTTGTTCTCTCAATTAGAGATAAAAATATCTATGTTTCTAACACATTTCATGTATATTCTGATTTCCTTCCATACTGCTTGTGAAACTGATTCATCTCTCTTTATTGTTTCAAAATTCTTAATTTGTTGCTGAATGAAAATGGGGGTCATGTTTTTGAGATAATGTACTTAGGGGTAACTACACAGTAAGAAGTATTTGAGTTTGCTTTTGCAATTGAAATCTCCCAATTGTGATACACTGACTTAATAAAAAACATATTTCTGTAGGATATTAAAATCATAGACAAAGCAAATAATGATGGAACCTCTTGGGAGTTCAGTTTCTTTTGTGCAAAGTTAGGGCCCTTGATAATTTAGGAGAGTCAGTCTATGGAATTTTATTGTTGAAAAACATAGTAGATCCACAAAATAACTTTTGCAGATACTAAGATTTTTGTTGTTTTACTTAGATGTATCATACTGACTTAACTTCTTTTTCTCATTACATCTTCATTTCCTCAAATATTACCAAATCTTGATCTGTTTTTATTTAAAATAATCTCTGGTATGGGTTATTTAGGTTCAGGTAAATAAAACTATTCTTTCCTGGTCTTTATACACATCCCTCTTGTTCCCATCATTTACCTTAATCATTATCTCTCTATTGTTTTATTGTTCTAAAACAAAAATAATTTTATTCAAACTTCTATTTTGCAAAAGCATCGATAACCTTAATAATCTACAATGTTGCAAAGTGTCAGAAAGATGTGTTATCTTCCAAGTAAAATTTCTCCAGTTATTAGAAGTATATTATAAAATGTTTACTGTAGCCCTCTAAATAACCAGTGTTGGCAGAGAATGGTAAATTTGTGTGAACCGCTTGCTGAATGTAGCTTTTATCTGCGTAATTGCCCAAACTGAGTCACTTTTCTAAGTCATTGCTTTAGTTAGTTTCTCCTTTGTTATTTGTGGTAATTATGATGAAAAGCAATTTTCTAATAATTTCTTTTTAGAATATCTCTGAGTAATGTTTTATGGGCAAATGGTAGGTTTGAAATGGTTTTGACATCTTTGGCTACTGCAGTGTGGTTTGGCTCAAGCCCCATCAGCTGAAGAAACTTTACACGGTGGGGGAGGGGGAATCTTTTAAATATTTAGAGGATGTTTGTTTTATTCTTTGAACCAGAGGAAAACTGTGTGTGGGCTGAAGAAGGTTGAATTTAGGAAACCTTACATTTAATTGCATTCGCTCTTGCAGCTATGGACCCTCAGGGGGTAAAAAGACATCAGAGGCAGGCAGTGGAATCTGATTAATTTGCATCAGAGACCTGGAGATAGGCAAAATTTCAGATGACAGGCAATGAATAAATCATGGCAAGGGTGGCAGGGGCAGCCAGGTTGAGCCTATACGTTTTATTGCACAATGAAGGAGGGACTTGATCAGTTCAGGAAATATGAATTTGGAGGCAGGCTTGGTACTTCAGAATGGGCTCCTGGATGATTAGAAGTTACACGCTCTACCTGCAGAAGCGTTGTAATTTTTTTTTCTCAAGATGTCAATAGCGTATGTCTTAACTGGGCTTCACCAACTGCAAAGTCATATTTAGGCATTTTCTGTGTTAAAAAAAAATGGACCCATCCTACTGTAGGATTCTTTGATAATATGGTACATTTTTACCTGAACGTTTCCTATCACATCTTGTTTCCAAATTACAATTCCACTGAGCAAAAGCCTGATGCAACATGGTTCACCTAGAATGTGGCTATTACTACCCAGTTCACTATGGTTAGAAGGTGTTTTTGCTATTTTTAGAGTGACCCAAGGCCTACAGAATCCAGTATTTAGGGAAGGGATATTTCAGGATAATGACTGGAGTTGATTATTGCACATGGTAGGTTACAGGTTGCAGAGACATCCATTGATTTGGTCTTTGTTATGAATCCAGTTACTTAGAGAGTCAGATTTTATTGTTGATAGAAACATGTTGTAGTGATTTGAGGTTGCATGTACTCCCAAAATCATGTCTTTCAACCCATTCCTCTGGAGGTGAACCCATTGTAAGTAGGACCTTTTAATGAGGTTACCTCAGTTAAGGTGTGGCCCACCTCAATCAGGATGTATCTTAATCCTATTACTGCAGTCCATTATAAGCAAAATGAAACTCAGACAGCAAAAAAAGCCACAGAGGAAGCAGCCAGAAACGGAAATAAACGGAATCCAGAAGAGAAGGGACAGACCAGGAGATGCTGCCATGTGCCTTGCCATGTGAAAAACTAAGGACCAAGGATCACTGGCAGCTAGCTCCGGATTGCCACAGTCTTTGGAAAGATAACATTGCCTTGATGACATCTTGATTTGGACTTTCTTTTAGCTTCAAAACTGTAAGCTAATTGTTTAGGCCAAACCATTGCATTGGTATTTGCTTGGGCAGCCTAGGACACAAAAACACACGGAGATGTGGTCAGCTCCCACAAAAGTCGTAGGCCGGCAAGTGACTTACCCACACAGCCTATTAGGGACGAAACAGTGACTGGTACCCAACTCTCGACTCCTTATTGATCTTTCAAATGGTACTCTGGGAGTCCTAGGGGTTGCTGGTGAAGGCTCTTTTATTCCTCAATTTTCCAGAGCAATTCCTCTGTTTATTGATTAGGCTTCTTGTAAGATATGTTTTGAAGAAGGGCTTCCGTTGCTTTGAAATGGACTATCCCATGTCATTTCTTTTCTTCTGTTGTTTCAATTAGCTACTGCTGTATAACAAACCACCCCAAAATTTAGTGGCTTAAAGCAAAATTATTTTTCATTTTTGAAGTGGATCGAGAACTCAGACAGGACATAGTGAAGATGGCTTGTCTCTGCTCTTTGTATTGGGGCCAGAACATCCAAGATGGTGCTTTCCCACTAGTTAATGTCTGGCTGGAATGGCTTTACTGGAGTCTATGTCTGGGACTTGGTTGTCAAGGTTGGCTAGGTTCATCAGTTCTCTTCCATGTAATCTCAGGGCTTCTTTCTCACCCTGTAGCCACTGCATGTAGAATCTCCAGGTTCTCTCTCCAGGAGCATGGCTGGACTTCTCACATGGCAGCTCAGGACTCACCAGAATGTAAAAACAGGGTCTTCCAGACCTCAAGACTTAGGCCTGGGACGGGCACAGCATCAATTCCCACTGCATTCAGTTGGTTGAATCGCGGCACAGACCCACCCTGATTCATGGGGAGAGGACTATATAAGGCCATGAATGTGAGGAGGCATGGTTCATTGGGGGCCATGGGTATAACCACAACTGATTATGGTGGTGCTTTGACTGTACCAGCCATTGCAGAATAAAGGGCCTGAGGCATGCAAAGGACTGATCTCTTATAAAAAGTAGTCTTGAAAAACAGAAGATTGAAACTTACAAAGTACCATCAGTGCTTTTCTATAAGGGATCATATTGCCTCTTCCTCTGGAGATATTTTGTGTAGCCTCTCACCAGTGTGATTTTGGCAGTGCCAGGTGACAGGAAATTGGATGACCTCTCAGTACTCTCTTCATCTTGGACTTTGGTCCTTGTTAAGGTGTTGGAGCCCATTTTACCCTCATCCTCTCCAGTTTTCCACTCAATTGAAAGCTGTCTGAAGGAGCCAGTACAGTACCAGTTTTATTACTGTTGAACTGAATTGGAAAACATGGCAGTACCATCTGTATCCCTTCTCAAGCCTAGACCTTAGGTTCTAGCCTGGGACTTATCAACATAATCCTAGACTGGGAAAGTGAAAGAGCAGAGGTCTGGCCAGGCATTTCAGAAGCAGGAGCTGCTGGGTGCCACAAGGAGGTAAGCAGCTCAAGCCTTCTCTTCTTCTACCATGCTGGAGCACAGGCAAGTCTGAGAAGCTGAGACACATAGAGTGGATCCATTTCACTCTGAGGTATCTACTGATAGCTTGGATCAATCTGACTGAGAAGGTATAAATGAAGGAGATGAAGAGAGAGGCCTTCAAACTGTTTGCTCCAACATTGCCTAAATACTTCCAGGGGTGGAGACCCCTGCCACTAAGGTGTGGAAAGGTTAGTGTTGCCTTCAAAAAAACTCTTTATCAGAATAGAGACTTTTAGAGATTATTCTCTAAACCTGGAGTCCTGGAGGACTACAGAGAACTTAGAAGAAGTTGTAGAATATATGAGCTATGGTTCTGCTGATTGGGTTACAGATTATTGCAGAATGTTAATATTATACAGATAAGAACATTGGCTTTGGTGTTAGATGGACCCAGCACTGTTAGATGTGTGACCTAGGAAAAGTCCTTTTGATTTGTTAAGCCTTTTTCTAGTTTGCTAGCTGCTGGAATGCAACACACCAGAGATGGATTGGCTTTTAATAAAAGGGGATTTATTTAGTTAGTTCTTCAGAGTAAAGGCAGCTAACTTTCAACTGAGGTTCTTTCTTAGTGGAAGGCACAGGGTGATCTCTGCTGGCCTTCTCTCCAGGCCTCTGGGTTCCAACAACTTTCCCAGGGTGATTTCTTTCTGCATCTCCAAAGGCCTGGGCTGAGCTGCGAGTGCTGAGATGAGGTATGCTGAGCTGCTTGGGCTGTGCTACGTTGTGCTCTCTCATTTAAGCACCAGCCAATTAACTCAAACATTGTTCATTGCAGCAGGCACGCCTCTTAGCTGACTGCAGATGTAATGAGCAATAGATGAGGTTCACATACCATTGGCTCATGTCCATAGCAACAGAACTAGGTACCTTCACCTGACCAAGTTGACAACTGAATTTAACTACCACAAGCCTTGTTTCAATATCTACAAAAATGGGTTAATCCTAGTGCTTACCTCATGGGTAATGACCCAGCAAGTATAATCAGTGTGGTCTGAATGAAGATAATGGTTCCCCTCTTCATAGGAAAGGATGACAAGTATCATAATATTTTTCAGTTTAAATTCTTCAAATCTCTTGTGTCCAGATCAGACCAATTCTGATCCACTCTTGAAAGATTTTGTTTTTAGAATGCTTTCTTCAAACAGTGGATAAATTTTATAATTAATGTGAAAAATGGTAAATAATCCCGGAATCATTTATATTTGAATGTGGAACACACATCTGTGAATTTGGCTAGCAAATCTTTGTTGCTTTCTTATTTTCTAAAACTTTCTTATTTTACCTTCTCAACCTTTGGAAATATAGCCAACCACCTGGAAGAATTAAGAAGCTTTGACTAAGCGAAGTTGGTGTTGTAGAATACTTGCATGAGAATTTATGCACTTTACTACAGAGATTCCCATTTTGGTGGCATGTCTATTCTGATGGGAGACATAATCCTGGAGCATGACAGCAAACTTACTCACACACCTAGGTTTATTTCTTTATTTTATTTAACAAATCTAAGTTTCCTCACAAGCTCTGACCCACTCAAAGGGGAGAGAGGTTGAAGTTGGGGAGTCTCAAAACTTCCCAGTGTGTGGTATCTCAAGCTTTCCCAGTTTAAGTTGTCTTTTTAGATTACTCAGTTCCTCTTGGCTCAGATTCCAACTCAGCCATCCCATTTCTTCTCTCTGCAATGGTGTCTAGAGTGGAGGCAAGCAGCAGTTGTGTGACCTCTGGGGCCTCAGATCCCCACATACAAGGTCTTATTTTCCCTTCAAGTTCCTTGGGTCTCTGGCAATGGCCCCTAGTCTCCTGGTCACATGGTTCCCAGCTGATCTGTGGGGTTGATTCCTAAGCTAGGAAACTTATGTTCTATTCACTTGGATTGACCAGAACTTGGAGATCCTTTTCCACAACACCTACTCCATCTCTTTCTGCTTGTTGGGTACATGTACACATGTGACTTGATCAAATCTAGCTGGCTCTGCCACTCACGTCTGACATTTTCCTGGACCTCCCAGTTGATTCTAGGCTTGTGGAGTTTGACATGGAAACTTCGGCTTTAGGGTCACCTCATGCCACTGTGATAATCATCCCCTCATGCTACTTCAGCAAGCAAGGAGCTGTTGGGAGCATCTGGATCCTTTCTAGGACCCATGGGAGCCGAGGAAGGCTTAGATTGTTCTGCAGCAACTTTGGCCTCTAGTGCTTAAAATGGCGAGCTGGGCACAAAGTCCATACCCAACCTTCCTTCTCCTCTCCCTGCTGTCCTCCTCCTCTTCTATCATTGTGTGGAAGAAGGATTGTTAGAGACATAGATTGACTGTGGAGTAGGCCACTTTACAGTGTATTGTGGACCACAGGCTCATATACAACAGAAGCTCTCAGCAAATGACTGCTTTATTACTTACATAGCACAAAGGAACCAGAAGAGGAAAGAAAAGATCTTACTGTGGCAGGTTCCCTGGGGAGAACAATTGCTGAGGTCAGAGTTGTTTGATGGCGGCTCTGCATGCCCTGTATCACATGGGATATGGGAAGCCACTTGTGGCTGGTCTCCCAAGGAGGCCATTTGCATAACAGTGCTGCACTGCTCACTTCATGAGGGACACCTACACTGACTGAGTGATGGGCTTTTATGTACTCCAGGGGGAGGGGGTCCTGCCAATGAGCTATTGTTGTTCCCTGGCAGGCAGCTGAGGCTGGTCAAGATTTAACATCTCCCCAGGCTTAGCCTGCAGTTTCTTGTGAAATGGAAACATAACAAACACCTGCATGCAAACAATGAGAAGAGTAAAGGAGGGGTGTAGGTGAGGGCTGGGGTATGGCTGCTGAGTGTGTCTGTGACTTCTCCATCATTAGCACATTAAATTTCAAGAAGAATTCATAGTTGGCAAGTGAGGGAAGAGACAAACATTTAAAAGATAGACAGGAGAACCCAAGCATTTAGAGGAGAAACAATTAGTTCTATACATGTTAATATTTTCTGAGGGCATCATTGTATATTGCCAGATAGAATAAAATGAAATATAGAATAATAGAAATAATGAAATGAATAAAGACATGATGATGATGTCGACTTATCAATAAGTCCCATTATACTTAGTATTTTTATAAGAAGGCAGGTAACTCTAATGTGTTACAAAGATTTTCACAGAAATGGTTAGTAATAGTACTTAATGGAATAAGGACACTAGCCAATATAAAGATTAAAAGCATGGATTTTAAGGTTAAATAGTCCCAGGTTCAAAATCCAGTTGGATCCTAGTATAATTGTTTGTGCATCCTAAGAGACACAATTTCCTCTTGAGTACAATGGTGAAATCTGTGACGCTTCAGTAAAGAAATACTTCTCACTAGGAATGCCTTAGTGGTTTAAAAAAAAACCTTAATATAAGGCACGATATTTAGTATGGTGCCTGGCACAGAGTCAACATCAGTAAATAGTACCCATTTTCATTTGGAAAGTCACTTATCTGGAATCCTTTAGTCCCTGATGATATAAGTAGTGTTATGGTATGTGTATGGATAGCCTCCAACTTATAAACAGGTTTTATTCTGAAACTTAGTTAATCTGTGCAATTATTTGTAGCTTAGATTTAGAAGAGGATCCAGAAGGTACCTATTTATCCAGCCAACCATTGCAGGATTTATATGTGTGTTGAGGACAGAGGTGGGAAGGGGGTCAGAATTTCTTTACTCTTGGAAGCAAATGACTTTTTTCTGGGACTAGAATTCTTTACTCCATTCACTCCAGACCACTGATTAAAGAGAAAATTTACAGAACTTCTGTTACACAGTGGCAAGGGAATCTATAGAGACAATCCTCTGAGTGGCTGATCAATAGGCTTATGATCCTATTCTTACTTTACTTCCTGTTTTTCTGTTTCTTCACTGGAATCAAAGAAGATGCTAGTGCACTTGCTTTTTTCTCAGGTAAGGTTGCAGTATCCAATAAGGGACAGTGGGAATTGTTGAGGAATGACGAATACCTTTAAAAGAAGACCAGAATATCTTTATGAGGAATTGCAGTGATATTTGGAGCTTGAGATGTATACTATCATTTTTTTTTAATTTAAACTTTTTATTTTCAAAAACTTTCAAACTTATAGGTCAGTTACAAAAATAATATAAACCCTATACAGAGAAGTCCAATGTACCCTTATCCCTCCAAATACCCAGATATACCAATTTTAACATTCTGACACATTTTTTATATCATTCCATCAAACTGTCAATCCATCTATCTTTCTTTACATCTGTCTGTTTATTTATCAACCCATACTGCCATATACATTACCTAATAATAAAGGTATACACTTATGTATCCATCTTAAGTGCAATTATTAAACTTAGGAAATTGACATATAGCTTATAATCTATATTCTCACTTTTCCATGCATCTCATTATTGTTCTTTTGAGCCTTTTCTTCTTCCTTGTTAGATTCCATCCAGGGTCATGTACTGTCTTTAGTGTATGATCATGTATGGTCTCTTCAGTTGCTCTTCTTAAAAATTTTAAACACGTATGAAGCATAAATTTGCCTAGCTCAACCACTCCCAAACATAAACCATCCTGTGAGATTAACCATATATACTGTATTGTGATACCATTGCCACTTCCCCTTACTAAAATTTTCCATTTTCCCAAACAGAAACTCTACAGCCATTTTGCCTTAACTACCCTTTCCCCCATCCCCCACTTCTGGCAACCTGTAATCTAATTTCTGTCTCTGAGTTTGCATGTTCCCCAATACTTTCTTTATAAGTTACCATAGGAGTTAAATTTAACATCCTCAGTCTATCACAATCTTGTTTGCTTTGACACCAACTTAACTTCATTAGTATATATAATCTATGTTCCTATACCTCTTTATCCCTCTCACTTTTATGTAGATCTTGTCACAATTACATGCTTATTCACTGAGTCCAAAACCACTGATTCATTATTACATTTCATGTACTTGCCTTTTAGATCCTGTAAGAAGTTAAAAGCGGAGTTCAAATGAAAAATACAACAGTACTGACATTTACATTTACCCAGGTTGTCATCCTTACTGGAGATCCTTATTTCTTCACGTGGCTTCAGTCAATTGCTACTGTCCTTTCCTTTCAAACCACATATTTTGTAGGGCTAGTCTAGTGGTGACAGACTCCCTCAGCTTTTGTTTATCTGGGAATATCTTTATTTTTCCTTTGTTTCTGAAAGACAGCTCTGCCAGTATAGAATTCTTGGTTGGAAAATTTTGCATTTTAAATATTTCTTCCCACTTCCTTCTTCATTCTGTGGTTTCTGTTGATAAATCAGCCCTTAATCTTATTGAAACTCCCTTGTGTGTGACATGTTTATTCTCCTTTGTGGCTTTCAGAATTTTCTCATAACAACAAACTTTGACATTTGCCAATTTGATTATAATATGCCATGGCATGGGTCTATTTGGGCTTATTATGTTTGGAGTTTGTTGAGTATCTTGGATGTGTATATTCATGCTTTTCTTTAAATTTGAGAAGTTTTAGTCATTATTTCTTTCATTATTCTCTCTGCCCTTTATGTATCTCCTTCTGGAATTCCCACAATGCATATAATGGTATGCTTGATGGTGTCCCACAGATTCCTCAGGTTCTATACACTTTTCTTCATTCTTTCATCCTTCTGCTCCTCAGACTGGATGATTTCAGTGTTTTATGTTCAAGTTCACTGGTTCTTTCTTCTGCCTTCTCCAATCTGCTGCTAATCACTCTTGAGAATTTTTAATTTCTCTTATTGTGCCCTTCAGCCCTGTTTGTTTCTTTTTCATAATTTCTGTCTCTCTCTGATATTCTCTTTGTGTTCATCTATCATCTTCCCAATTTCCCTTAGGTCTTTGTCCATGTTTTCCTTTAGTTCTAGCATATTTAGGATCTTTATTTCAGTCTTTGTCTAATGTGTCCCACGTCTGCTTCTCCTCACTGATGGTTTCTAATGCTTTAATCTTCTTCTTTTCCTGGGCCATCACTTCCTGTTTCTTTGTATGTTTTTAAATCTTTTGTTGACATCTGGATATTTTGATATGTTATTGTTGGAATTTAGACTCTGAGATGTCTGTTCCTTAAGTTTTTATCTAGCTAGTATTATTACAGAGGTTTTCTTGAATGCAGGCGCTAATAAAAAAATAAAAAGAATTTAGAAAAAGGAAGGAGAAGCATAAAAGAAAATGCCTTTCCCAGTCTTTGTAGATTGAGCTGTGTGTATATTCTCCTTTAGGGAATAAACTCTCATACAAAGAGTTTAGAGAACAGTTTAAAACCAAAGTGTAGGGGCTGCCCTAACCCTTTCTGAGCATGTGTTTGTTTTGTCTTATATTGGGCATGAACATGTGGCCCTAGGAATTCCCCATTTACATAGTTCTGAATGTCTCCTCTTCCCTAAGGGACAGCCAGCAATTCCTTCCCCTATGATCTCACACTATATTCTTTAGGAGTGCTTGGTGAACTGCCTTCTACATGCAGGGCAAGTTCTGGGGTGGTGAATCCCTCAGGCTACTACTAAAGAGATTGGGCCAGGCATACATGTTTCCAGTATGAGATGAGGGTTATTTGCTCTTTCTGGAACCCAGATCAGGAATCCACAATGGGAGTACAGACTGGTTCTGTGCTGAGCTGAAAATGTGTGGGGCCAGCCATGGTGCCAAGAGAGCCTACCACTTTTAAGAAGCTTTTTCATGATGCAGTTCTTATTCTTTTACTGCAGTCCTTTAACTTTTTTCCTGGAGCTTAGAGAAAGATGCTTCTGGAGCCCTTGCTGGTTCTTCAAAGATTCTTTGGGAGGATGCTTCTTGATCAGGGTAAGGCTATCTCATCATTTCTTACTAAATGAAAAATTCAATCAATATATTAGTCTTTTCAGATTAAATTAATAAAAAATGAAGTATACATGTCATTTTTATAACAAATATATGCTAATTGTTAAAAATCATATTGAAGAGCTTATAAAGAAAAGCAATCATCTTATGGCTATGTCTGTTCCTCCATCCTGCTCCTCAGAGACACAGCTTCTAATTTTAGCTTCTTATAGTTTCATCCATATCTCTAACATGCATCACAACTATTTCCAAATTTATCAATTTTAGATATTATCTGTTGACTTCTGTTAATTTGTTTGAGTTTTTATCTCTATGTATTCTCTATTGCCATTCTCCTAATATAATCATATTACTTTTTCATTGGTCATCTTTGAAACTTTAAGTAATATGTTTATACCTTTCTTTTTTAGGTACCATCTCATGATTTCTCTCTTTATCTCTTAACTTTTTTCATCTGTATTTTTATAGTGTTGGAATAGATGAAGTTACAGTCAGATATTGTGATCATTTAAATATTCCATGCTTTGACTATAAATTTGTTAAAAAAATTGGAAATTGTCTACATTATTATAGCAATTATGTGATATAGTGTGATTTTGTTATCTTTCTTGTACATTTTTTTGTTTTCTTTTATGTTTCTAATTCCTTTCCCTGCCCCAGCTCCTAAATTATATATCTTTGTAGCCTTTATATGTTGAATAGCAGCAATATCATCAGACTATCTACCTTCTTTACCTCTGGGTAGCTGTCCTCTGAAACTTTTCTTCTCTGAATCATCTGTTGGATGCTTTATATTAGCTTTCTTCTCTACTTTCTAAATTTGGAGCCAATTTTTTTTCCTGGTTCCCATGTTATGGTCTTTCTTTCTTTACTCCCTCATTTTGCTGGTACACATCCTAAGAAGAATATGCAGGAAATAAATTCCCTTAGTCTGAAAATATCTTTATTCACGCCTCACACTTGATTGTTTTAATTATTTTTAAAAAATATCTTCTGGCCTTTTCTTGTGTTGTTTTTGTTCTGTTACCATTAAGATGCATGTTGTTCCACATGAATTGATCCTCTGTGTATTATTTTTCTTATGTTTCTTGTCTTTTTCTCTTTCTGTTCTACTTTCTGTGAGATTTTAAATAAACATAAATAAACATAAATCTTCCAGTATTTATGTTGAATTTTTCATGGTCACTCATTTTTTAATTGGAAAGGGAGGAACATCTTAATAACCTTCTCAGATAATTGTGGATGTTATTCTTTATCTCTGAACCAAAACTCAACCAGCAGTAGTTTCTTTTTTTTTAGTGCAGTTTTTATTTTATTTTATTTTTATATGCTGTATGGTGGGGGTCACATTCATTCTTTTTCCATGTGAGTATCCCTTTATTGCAGTACCATCTGTTGAGTCCTTGTTTTCTTGTTTGTTGTTCCCTTGCTTGTTTGGTTTTTTGGGAAGGGCATGGGCTAGGAATTGAACCTGGGTCTCCAGCATGGCAGGCGAAAATTCTACCACTGAACTACCCTTATGCCCCTGAATTAATGCAGTTTTTTTTTTCCAATATATTGAGACAGCATACAATCATCCAAAGTATACAGTCGAAGGCATCACATAGTTCATCTACGTATTCAAATTTTTTATCATCATATAGATGTGTATTCATCACCATGATCATTTTTAGAACATTTGCATTACCCCAGAAAAAGAAATAAAAAGAAAATGCCCATATATCCCATACCCCTTACACTTCCTTCTCATTGACCACTAGTATTGCAATGTGTCTATTTTTTTTACTTTTAATCACACCTTATTATTTAATTAGTTTTTATCCTTATTTTTTATCTTATCTGTCCATACCCTGGGTAAATGGACAGTCAGCCACGGTCACATTGTAAAAGCTATATCGTTACACAATCATCTTCAAGAATCATGGCTATTGAAATACAATTCAACAGTTTCAGGTACTTCCCTCCAGCAACTCCAGTACACCATAAAGTAGAAAGGAATATCTATATAATGTATAGGAATAAACTCCAGAATAACCTCTTGACTCTGTTTGAAATCTCTCAGCCACTGAAGCTTTATCTCATCTCATTTCTTTTTTCCACCTTTGGTCAAGAAGCCTTTCTCAATCCCATGATGCCAGGTCCTGGGGTCATCCCTGGAGTCCTGTCCCATGTTGCCAGGGAGATTTATACCCATGAAAGTCGTGTCCCACATAGTGGGGAGGGCAGTGATTTTAACTGTTGTGTTGGCTTAGAAAGAGAGCCCACATTGGAGCAATAGAAGAGGTTCTCTGGCTGTGACTCTTAAGCATAATTATAAGTAGATTTACCTTCTCCTTTGCAGAAATATGTTTCACAGGGGCAAGCCCTAAGATAAAGGGGTTGGCCTAGTAAATTGGTTGTCCCCAATGCTTGGGAGAATAACAGGAAATTTCCCAGGTAGGGGAGTTTAATATTTCCTCCTTTCTCCCCAGTTTCCTAAGGGGACTTTGCAAATACCTTTTTTTTTTTTATTAATTAAAAAAAGAATTAACAAAACAATTAGAAATCATTCCAATCTACATGTACAATCAGTAATTCTTAATAACATCACATAGTTGCATATTCATCATTTCTTAGTACATTTGCATCGATTTAGAAAAAGAAATAAAAAGACAACAGAATAAGAATTAAAACAATAATAGAAAAAAAACAAAAAAAACAAAAACAAAAAACCTATACCTCACATGCAGCTTCATTCAGTGTTTTAACATAATTGCATTACAATTGGGTAGTATTGTGCTGTCCATTTCTGAGTTTTTATATCCAGTCCCGTTGTACAGTCTGTATCCCTTCATCTCCAATTATCCCTTCTCTTTTTTTTTTTTTTTAATTAACGGAAAAAAAGAAATTAACCCAACATTTAGAGATCATACCATTCTACACATGCAATCATTAATTCTTAACATCATCACATAGATGCATGATCATTGCAAATACCTTTTTATTCTCTGCCCAAATTTCTCTGGGATGTGTTGGAGCATCACACTAACCTGTATACAAGATCTCACTCCCTATTCCAGATACCGTATAATTATGGTGTTTGAATAAATTGATCATACAAGTTAAATTAGATAGTGTGTTACCAAAAATATAAATTCTGCATCTGATAAATATCTCTTCCTTTGGTCTCATATTAAAGTTGAAGTTTTAAAATATAGATCATATCATTCTTTACCCTGTATTCTGATTTACCTTAGTCCTATCCAGATCAGCTTCATTCATATCACTAGCTGAGGTCTGATCACTTTTTGAACTTTTTAAACAGTTGCTGTATGGAATAATGGTTACTTTCTTAGTTTCAGAGTTTCAGAGCTCTGAGTCTCAGGTGTCACGCAAATACTTGAAGTTCCTTGGAATGACCAGATTATACACAAATAGCTCAGCATCTCAGAATTTAGAAATACAGTTTCAATTCTGGAGTAGATGTGACTGCTATAAGAGCTTACAATCTAGGAACCTTTACAATAGGCCCCAACCTGATAACCCATGCACTTGACTTCTGTTGTCTAAGTTTGTATGTCATAGTTAGTACATATGAGTGAAACATGATAATATTTGTCTGTTTGTTTCTGACATTTTACTCAACATACTGTCTTCAAAGTTTTTGTCACTCATTTTTAACTTACATGTGCTCTGACTTATTCTCTCTCTCTCTTTTTATCCCCCTAGAGCTTTGTACTCTTGTTTAACGAATGTATTACCTTCTTGAATTTCTCCAAGGATACTAATTAGGGATTTGAAAAAATTCTTCTCAGTTTTCTATGTTGTTATTTCTGTCTTTCATAGTCGTTTTTCTTTTCAACTTGTTTTTTTTACCGAATTCTAATTTTCTTGTGGAGTTTTACCTTTTTTTTTTTTTTTTTTTTTTGTATGAGCAGGTACCGGGAATCAAACCTGGGTCTCTGCCATGGCAGGTGAGAACTTTGCCTGCTGAGCCACCATGGCCCCATTTTACCTTTTAAATTCATATACTTTTATCTTATTGTAGGGTCTAGGATATGAAGGGAAGTAAACACATGTAGCCAAATCATCATCTATAACTTCCTATTATGAAAAATGTAATCTGTTTCCTCTCTTGCTATAGGTGGTTCAAGGGAAATTAACTGCTGTTTCAAGGAATTAACAAGAGAGATGTTTAAGCTGACTTGACTTCATATACACTCAGGGGTAATTTATTGTACTTTGTACTTCTTTTAAGGCTTAGTAGCTCAGTTTAAGAAATGTGAGTTTATTTGTGGAGAGAAGATCAAGATGCGGGTTTTATTTTGCTTTCAGAATAAAGTCAACGCTCTTTGATACTCAAAGGTCTTTGAGCTGATCTCCTACCATCCTTCCTGCTTGCTGTCTGGTCCATCTGCACAAGTCCACTCTGCGTTCCCTGCTGTCATACCTTTGGTCGTATTGGTTCCTCTGACTCGAATGTACCCTTCCTCCTAAAAACCTCTTGAGCTTACCAAAGGCAGGGATCATGCTTTCATTTCTTTATCTATTGTTTTTGCACCCACACACCCGCCCTCCTTGCTGGTTATGTCTTGGCCATTCAAATGTTTAAATGAACTTTACTCATCCTTCTAGACTGGAGCATGTTCTGACATTACCCCTTTGTGATGCAGTCCCTAACCTCCTTCAAACAGAGTTAATTATTTTCTTATCTGTTTGTTTAGTTAGTTGTGCACATGTCTATTTGTCCTGAAAAATTGTAATTTCCTTGAGTGCAGGGACCATATTGCATCAATCTGGACATTCCTGGCATCTTGCATTGTGCTTCATACCTAGTTTGCACTTAAGGGGGAGGGGAGGACTGGTTGCAGATTTTCATTAAAAGAAGACTTATAAATTAGCAGGTGTTTTGGTTTGCTAGCCTGAATGCAATATGCCAGAAATGGATTGGCTTTTACAAAGGGGATTTATTAAGTTACAAATTTATGGTTCTAATGCCATGAAAATGTCCAAATTAAGGCATCAACAAGAGAATACCTTCATTCAAGAAATGCCAATCGTGTCTTAGGTTTCTCTGTCACATGGGAAGGCACTTGGAGATGTATGCTGGCCCTTCTCTCCTGGGCTGGTTTCAAAATGGCTCTCTCAGCTCCTCTGTATCTTTCTGGCTTATTCTGGGGCATTTTTCTTCAAGCATCTGTGGGTCCTCCCTTAGTTTCTCCCAGGCAAACTCTAGATTTTGTCTCTTAGCTTGGAACCTCCCAGGACATTTTCTGTCTCCAAGCATCTGTGCTTTCTCCAAAATATCTCCCTCTTAAAGGACTTCAGTAAGCAGGTTAAGACTCACTTTGAATGGGCAGGGTCACAGCTTCATGGAAACAACCTAATCGAGAGGTCCTACCCAATAGTAGGTCGCGCCCACAAGATTGGATTAAAAGAACATGTTTTTTTTCTGGGTGCATAACATATTCAAACTAGCACAGCAGGTTTACAGTTTCACTTCATAAAAGTTGTATCTATGTTCCTTTTAAGTAGGTTAAATCATTATCAAGACAAGATTACTGTATTTAGTTATTCTTTCTCTACCCCCATTCCTCTACTCATCCCCATAGAGATGAGACTGGACAATTACCCATATTGTGAATAAATAGTAAAGGTTGTATTCGAATTAAATAAACCTCCCAGCTAAATAAGGAAATTATATAACACCATTATTTCACTCTACCTATACAACGTACCCCTGTAAGTTTATAACAACCTACGGTGTGTGTATGTTCTTTTTTTATCAGTGGGTGGAGGTATTTGTGGAGAAGAGGTAGTCAAGCTAAAGTACCACGTTTAAGTTCTGGATGTTGTTTGTTTAGTCGAAGTTCTTGACAGTGAAAGAGGGAGAGCTGATTTCCTGAGTACCAAAAATATTTTTTTGATCTTTTTGATTCAAATTTTGAGGACTTTTGATCTTCAGAATTATGGGAAGTAGTGAGAAGACACTAAGCCATATATGGCTTAATTAAAACTCACGTCAAAGTGAGTAGTAAGTTGGTGCTTGTGAAAGAGTTTGAAATGCAGTGTCTGGCTGTGAGCAGGTTTTGTCATTGCAAACATTTGGCTCAGCCTCTATGAAGCATTAGTATTTGGTGTCAGGGCTGGATCAGCACTTCTTACGAAGGCAATGGTTATCTATGGTATGTGTGTGTTCCATGGGCCGTGCACAGTCTCCTTTCCTCTGCCTCTCTAAAACCTTCTCCCCCATGGTGGGCTCATGCTGGAGCCAAGAAGGCTGATCTGTCGCTCTGGCCAAAAGACTAAAATGCCAGGTGAAGCCCAGAAGAAATTACTTTTGGATTTTTTGGATTCTCTTTTGCTCTGTATTATCAGTGTACTTTCACTGGGAAGATAAATTGGGGATTGAATATGACTCATGGCAATCCACTGGATTTCTGCATTGTTTGTTGCTTGCTTGATTGCTAACTTCTTGATGTGTGATGACCTTATCATGTGTATTCAAAAGATTCAGTTGTAAAGCACGGTTCTTTTGTATTCCTCACTATTCTTTTGTTATTTTCCTGATCAAGAGGCTCTATATTTTGGAGGGAATCACAAATACCCCGATTGGTTGGCATTACTTTATGACCTCAGAGAATCTCAACTAAGGTCTTGTCTCATGTGCCTTTTTCTTTTCTTCTCTCTCTCTTTTTTTTTAACAGATACTAATTTTGTGCTGGGGAATGCCCAGATAGTGGATTGGCCTATTGTATATAGCAATGATGGATTTTGCAAGCTGTCTGGCTACCACAGGGCAGAAGTGATGCAAAAAAGCAGTACCTGCAGGTATTTATGTTTGGGGTTGTTCTGATGAACAATCTGTCGTGGTATTTTTGGAAAAAGGAAATGGCTTAGATTGGAAATTTCCTTCACCCATTTGGTGTTCAATCAGGATATTTATTGCAATATCATTTCTAGGTCAGCCACTGCATTAGAAAAATCAAAGAAGACTTAAGATACAGTCCCTAGCCTTGGTGAACTTGTAGTCAGCAAGATGGGGGGAGAAAAAATTCAGAAAAACCATTTTTTCTATAAAGTGTGAACTTAAAAGTTGATAAAGCTTTAGATTAAATATGTAAATTAGAAAATTTAATTAAATGACTTTTGGAAGATTAATTTTTTTTAAAGTTATGAAAATTTTAGAATCAAAATAATATTGGAAACAAGGGCCTTGGTCATAGAGCTTTTCCTCAGCCGAAATTCTTTACATCAGAAAAAGAGAGGAGAGAACCGCTATTTTGTAATGCTCTGATGCAAGCTGTTATGATTCTTTCTGATCTCTACCTTAAAGGCAGAAGCAAGTTGTGCTAACAGCGTAGCCTGTGTATTTAACAGGATTACTAACCAAGCAGCACCCTGGACCTGGCATTAGGAAGCTGTTTCAAAGTGTTCTCTTATGTTGAGCCAGGCATGTAGCCTGGATCCTGACTTCCTCCTGCAGAGCCCTCACCCCTCACCCCTTGCCTTCTTCACAGTCTTCTGTCTGCAGGGGTATCTGCATGAAGAGGAATCATTTTCTCAAAGCAGCCGACTCAGGAAATAAGCTCCTCTAAGAAAACAGATAGTTTTTCTCTTTTCAAAAGTTACATTTTCATGGTATTAAATCTGTAAATACCTGTAGTTTGGTGAAAAATATTGATTGTTTTGAAAATATTTTGATTTTTCTTAACTTTTACATTTTGGGGACTAGGAAATGGAAAATTTTTGTAACTTTTTTTCCTCCACTGCTCAAAGATTCAGAAATTAGAGGTCGCAAGTAATGCAGTTGAATTCTTTTATTTTCCTGGAGTGCTGTTATCCTCTTAAACATCTTCATCTTTATCTCTATATCTATCTACTCTACCTATATATCATCTTGTCTATCTTCTACATATATGTCTGTATACACACATATAAAATCAGAACAAATCTTGGGTGTGAGCTTTGCTGTGTAGTGTGATTTGAGCAGCCTCTTCTTTCCTTTTCTTGCTTCTAATCTGCTATAATTAGACACTTCAAGGAAATCAGATAAAGTAACTGGGTAATTTAGACAACTTTTCTTTTATGCATAATTCTAAGCAACTTATTTAATTATATGAGGGTAGATAAGTCCCTCTCTAAGAATGAAGTAAAAATACCTTTGTGTTAACTATATTCCTAATAGCTCAGGAGCCTCCGTTACTTATTTCTTGTATTGCAGGCATTTAAAATTTGATGCCTAGGTAAAAGAAACTTACACTTACCAAAAAACTACTGCTTGAAAAAATACAGATAAAAGCTGGGTATAATTATTTATTTGAAGCCTTATTTATTTGAAGACAACTTTACAGGGATTTGTTTTACCTTGTGAAGCATATAAACCATCACTTCACTGAAATAGAGGTCACTTATCCAGCAAATTAACTCAGACAGAGAAAGTGGGAGGAAGCTAAAATCTGGCTAAATAAAATGATAGCAGAGCTTAAGTTTTTAACTCCTTGGAGAAATGCTCTTGTTCTCAGGCAGGGCTGATTTACTCTTGCCCTATTGTTCTTTCTAAAGATAATTTCTAAAGCTTGGTTATCTGCTTTCCTCATTTATTGGTAAAGGCACAACCCAAAAGCAGAGTGCTACATGTAATAGGCACAGTGACAGCCACAGATAACAGCATCTCTTTTTGGGTTGGGAAGGGACATAAAGTAACAGAAGTGACTGAGAATTCATAAAATCAACAGCTAGGGCTTTTTTCTTAAAGGGGGCTAGTGTTTTGAAGCCTGCAGCAAGTCTAAGGCAATTCCTATGTCAAGCTAAGCATGCCAATTGACTTGGTTCAGCTTTTGGATCAGGAATTGCACTGGATAAGCTGCAAGGCTCTTTTTTAGCATTGAAGTTCTATGCATGACTCAAGTCATGAAGAAAAAGTTAGACTACATTAGCTATGCTCAGGTATAGAAGGTTGGAAGAACGCATGTCACTGTTCCTACATTACTGGACACTTAATGAGTGAGTGTTTTGTCTTTCCTGAGGGGTTGGGCATGGGAAAGGCCTGCTGGAGCCACGGGCCATCTTGTCAGGGGACTTGGACCTCTCAGCTCTCTTGTGGGATGGCTTTTCTCCTCACACATTTTGTCCTCCAGTGCCTCAGTTCACTTACCTAGTTGGGGTGTATCTTGTTCCCAGAGGGACAAATCTTAGCCTTCAGACCATTGCTTTAATTCAATAACTGACTCAGGATAATGCACAGTTTAGTAGGTAGGAGCCTCTACTATCCCGAGGTTGTCTATTTCTTTTTAATGCTGCTTATTTACCTCCTTAGTCTACTTTTCTCTAAGTTTGAGCAGCAAAGAGGAGTATTTATAGGATCGAGAGAATACTGTAAGTATTTACTCTCTTACAGAGAGTAAAACCTTATAGGATTTTATCATCTCACTTTTTTTTAAAACTATGTGTTTGTTTTTTTAGCTCAATGTTGTTTTTTGCTTGGGGTGGGGGTGGGGGACAAGGGAAGAGAGTTGCACAGATGGCGACTGAATCATCTTTTTCTTTCCTTACCTGTTTCTTGATGTGTAGAGCATTACATTGTACCCTTTTCCTTGGTTGGTGAGCAAATTTATGTGATTTTTTTCTATTCCTTGTTTATTTTGTTTGGAAATCAGAAGAAGAAAAATCATTGACCCAAATTTACTCTGCCATCTTTATCAGAAAGTCTCCCAGAGTTTACAAGATGCAAACATGATTATGTTACTTTTTTTGTTCAAAATCCTCCAGTATCTCCCCATTGCTTTTGGGATAAAGTTTAAATTACTTTATATGACTTACAGTGCCATAGTCTCCTCCATGATCTGCCCTCTACTTACCTCTCTATATTATCTCTTGCAAAATTTTCTCTCATAGTCTACATTCCAGCCATACTAACTAAAGGACTTTCGGATTCCGGAATGAATCACACACCTCTGTGTCTTTGCATATGCTCATCTATTGTCTGGAATGTTCTTTTCCCAGCTTATTTTCCACCTGCTCTTTATATCTCATGTCATTACCCCTGGGAAGCTTTCTCTGACGATCTAAATAAATGTTCTGTGTGCTCTGTAGTACCTGGAGGGTGCTCCCATCATAGCACCTATCAGACTGTTTTCTAATTGCTAGGGCACATCTCTTGTCAGACTGTTAATTTTCTGGGAGAAGGAATGGAATCTTGTTCACAGTTGAATCAGTAAATTTTTTTTTAATTAATGAATGTTTCCATTGTGTGTGTGTGTATGTGTATGTGTTCCACAATGCACAGCACAGTACTGGACATAGAACAGAGCTTTAACAAAACTTACAGATTGATAAATACGTGTTGATCTTGCTTGAGTTCTTTGGTTGATTTGCAGTTTTATGTATGGGGAGCTGACCGATAAAGACACAATTGAAAAGGTACGGCAGACGTTTGAGAACTACGAGATGAATTCCTTTGAAATTTTGAGGTACAAGAAGAACAGTATTCTGACTAATCTGAACTATTTCATTATGTGGTTGGAATAGTAAAACATCTTCTTTCTCTCTATTGCTGTTTAGATTTTTCTTCTTCTCATCAGTTGAGTGTTGTTACTTGAAGCAACCCTCAAGAAGGTTTAAAATCTACAAGTGCATTTAGCCAGCAGCTTACCATAAGTAAGTCAATAGGAAAAACACTAACTCTTGGCAGAAAGAGAGATCAGGAAATCTTGATTTAGTTAGTAACAAGAACCTTATCAAATATTCATGAGAGGAACAATTTAACTGATCAATTCATACTGTTTTCCCCAACTTACACAATTGCTTCAAATTGCACATGGAGAGGGCAACAGTGGAGAGAGACCCAAAGCTACTTCTCACACTTTCAGGTGCATAGGAAATCACCTGTGAGTCAGAATGCATGTTTCTATTCAGTAGGGAAAAGGCCTGAGATTCTGCTCCCCATGGATGCCCATGATACTGGTCCATACAGCACACTGTGAGTAGCAAGACAAAAAGCAACTGTCATGAAGACTGACTTCCATGAGGACAGGGAGTATGTCTGTCTTTCATGACTGTATCCCCTAGACCCAACACAGTGCCTGACACTTGGAAATTGCTCAACCAAAGCTTATGGAGTAATTAAATATATAAATAAATGAGTGGTAACTGATAAACTAAAGAAGTTAGGAATGATCAGTAACATAGCCGTGTTAAAGACTTTAGAATTTGTCTTAGCAGTGTTGGTGGGGATTGAAGATGGTGGAAAGGGGTGCTGTGGCTTTTAAAATTTAACTTATTTTATTAGAGAAGTTGTAGGTTTACAGAAAAATTATGCAGAAAGAACAGAGTTCCCATATATCCCCTCTTACACACAGTTTTCCTTATTTTATTAACACTTTGCATTAGTGCAGTACTTTTGTTACAATGAATGAAACAATATTATTATATCATACTATTAACTATAGTCCATCGTAGAGTTTATGGTTTATGTTGTGGCAGTTCTATGGTTTTAAAAAATTTTATTCTGGTAAAATATATGCAATCTAAAATTTCCCATTTTAGCCGCAAATATACAACTCAGTGGTGTTAACTACTTTCACAGCCTTGTGTGTTGTAGGGTTTTAAATAGGGTAATCATATATTCAGATTGGCACTTTAGGAAGATGCCTTTGGCTTCAGCGTTGAGATGGGAGCCGGACAGTTAGGAATCATCCGGGTAACAAGGTGATTGTGGCATGGCCAGGAGAAGAGGCAGGTGAAATGGAAAGATGCCCACACGTGGGATGTTTAGAGAGACTCAAAGGCAGAAATGGGAATAGGCTGAGCACGAGGACGCTGTGAGACATGCCCATGGATTGGCTGTGCCCAGAGCGCCAGACGGTGCCCCGGAAGTAGGAAGCATTTCCGGTCACAGTCTCCTCAGTCGCCGGAAGCCGAAATGTTTTCTGCAGGTGCCCGCCGGCCCAAGGAGGCGCTCTGTGAATGTTTGTGGAGGGACTTTGGAAGGAACTTGATAGTTACCCAGAACAGATGAGTGAAAGAAAATTATGTGAGTCAAACTGAGGGCATCGAGCTGGAGTGAGCAAAGCGTGGGGCTGCCAGAGGGGCAGACTATGGACGGGAATTGACGGGAGAAGGGGAGGGAGGATGTCAGGTTTCTGTCAGCCCTCAGCGGAGGTACAGATTGCCTCTGCTATCAAATGTGTGGTTCAGTAGAGTGAAACGTCCAACCTTTTAAGGCAGCATGGAGTCTCAAGAGAGAAATGTAACCCCTGTTGGAATTTAAAAGAATGAATTGTCGTTACCTAAATGAACTTGAACTTTATTTTCTGGTTTTCAAATGAATGCATTTTTATTATGGAGAGTGCATGAGGGTATGAACAAGAAAAAAAATCCAAGACTCAGACAAATACTATAAACTTTTGATGTGTTTCCTTCTAGTTTTTGTCTCTGCACATTTTATATAGACGATTGAAATTTTGACATATATACAATTTTTAGTGATATTTTGAAAATCTTTTATTATAAAATATCTCTGTCATTGAAATTCCTCAAGAATATACTTTAGAAAGTATTTTATTAACTCGACATTTCTGTACTGTTGGGTATTTGTGAGGTTCTGAATTTTCTGAGGGAAGTATCGTTGTGCACAAAATATTGTCAACATTTTGAGCTATTTCCTAGAAGTTGAGAATTGCTGTATCAAAGAATGTGAACTAAGGTTCCTGAGACATTTTACCAAGCAGTGTTCCAGAGGAATTTAACCCACTTCCAAGTTCACATGTAGAATGTGAGAATGTCTGACTCACTGCACCTCACCGGCAGTGAATAGTATAATTAAAGGAATTAAAAAAAAATTATTAAATTATCAAATTCCTTTTTTCCTTTTTGTACTTTTATAATTCGGTATCAGAATATTTAGGAGATTAAACCATTTGGAATTTATTTTTATGTATTATGTGAAGTAGCAATTTTCTGTATTGCTTATTCAATTGTACCAGCACTATTGATGAAATACTCCAGCTCTTCCTTTTTGATTTGAAATGCCCTCTTTTTCATATGCTTAATATCCACATTTTGACAGGCTTGTTTCTGTCCAATTCTTTTCCCCAAATCCTTTTGCAACTTATTAGTTATGTGAGCTTGGTTAAGATGCTTTCTACTCAGTTTCCTCATCTTTAAAATGGGAATAATATCATAGTACCATTCCACCTCGGAGAGTTGTTGTGAGACAACTGGCCCATTTGTAGGCACTCAATAAATGATACTATTATTTCCATTGTTGTCCTTTGTTTTGGGGCCAGCACCAGTAACTCTTAATTACTGTAGTTTCATAGGTAGTCCCTGTTATGATTTGTCTTTTTGAAAAATTTTAAAGTTTCTTGGCCATTCTTATACCCGTTTTTTATTTGAACTGAATTCGACTTACCAAGTTCCAAAGGAAAAAAAAAGGAATAATTGAAATTCTGATTGATATTCCTAAGTTTATATATTAGATGGTTTGAAATCTTTACAAAATTGAATTTCCTCATCTACAAATAATTTAACTCTCTCCATTTATTTTAGATTTTTGTTTTATGCCTTTCAAGAAAGCTGTAGTTTTGTTGAGGTATAAGCATTGATTTTTTCAGCTTTCCCTTTGTTATGATTGAGACTGGCCCTCATCTCTCAGAACGATTGGAGATAACTTCAGAGTTTCATTAAACACCTTGAGATACATCCTCTTTTTAAATCATCTAAACATCCCTGTGATTGAGATTCATTATTTCAATCTTCCAGGTGAAAAATTTAAAGGTAGAAAGAAGGAAGAAAGGAAAGTAATAGTTTTAAACATCTGTGATCTGTATAACAGACGTGTACATTTTTACTTAATCCAAAGTAGGTCTGTTATCTCCATTTTATAGATGAGAAACTGATTCTGAGAAGAGTTAAAGTGATGTGGCCAAGACACAGAATGAATAGAGAGATAGGGCTCAAACCCAGGTAATGGGCTTCCATAACAGATGTCCTGCTAGCCAGTGCCTACCACTCCCTCCTGCTATCTCATCCTCTCTGCATTTGTCGTTTCTCTATAAAGTTGACCCTAGACCAACCAGTCTGTTTTCTTGTGAAGATGAACATTCCCTTCTCTAGTTTGTGGAAGTATCGGAATGGCCTAGTCCTTCCCAAGAGCCAGTGCACAGTAGTTATTAATCAGTTCTGTTGCTATAACTGTGGTCTGGATGCCCAGTTGACTAATTACAGCAAGACCCGGGGTGAGGGAAGATTTATGGAGGGCCAAGATTTTTTCGTACACCTGAGTCTTGCTGTTTTATTACCTGGATATCAGGGTTGAGGAACCCCAAAGTCAAGTTAGGTTGTTAGGTTCATTGCAGCATGACCCAAAGGAGCTCCATAGGGGATAAGAATCACAGGTGGCCAGAAAAGCAGAAGTCTACCCTGGAACTGCCCTCCCAGTGGACATCCTCAGCCAAGAAAGAGCCTCTCTTTGAGAAATAGCCTTTGCTATCTGTTGGATAGTCAGATGCTGTGTTTTTCTTGGGGTTGTTATCAATTTTCCTTTAACAGAGGATCTGTCATTGACCTTGTATCCTTTTCACAGACAAATGGATATCAAATGCTTCCTTTTCTACAGTAGCCATGTGGATAAGGAGGCGAAGTTTATCCTTCTCTTTCTGATTGTGTATGTGTTTGTGACTGACCATTCATGCATGCATTGTTTCCTTTGTACCTTTTTTTTTTTAACTTTTTAAATTGTATAGTGTAACATATATACAAAGCAAAGAAATAAAAAAGCAGTAGTTTTCAACGCACTCTTCAACAGGTAGTTATAGGACATATCCCAGAGTTTGTCGTGGGCTACCATATGATCCTCTCATATTTTTTCCTTCTAGCTGCTCCAGAATATAAGAGGCTAGAGGGCTTAAATGCTTTTTTTCATTACCATTGACTTTTTTTTTCCTTCTTTTTTTTGTGAATAATAACATATATACAAAAAGCTATAAATTTCAAAGCACAGCACCACATTTAGTTGTAGAACATATTTCAGACTCTGACGTGGGTTACAATTTCACAATTTTAGGTTTTTACTTCTAGCTCCTCTAAAATACTGGTGACTAAAAAAGATATCAATTTAATCATTCAGCAGTCATATTCATATGTTAAGTCCTATCTTCTATATATAATTCCACCATCACCTTTGACTTTCCATACCTCTCTTTGGGGTTGTTTGGACTATGGCAATTCTAAATTTTTGCTGTTTGAAGGGTCTGTCACTAATATGGGGTAGTGAGATGGAACTATCTGATGTTCTGGAGAGGCTGGACTAGGTTTCAGGACTTATCTTGATCCTGGACACATCTGGAGGTTGTAGGTTTCTGGAAAGTTACTCTAGTGCCTTGAACCCTGGTGGAATCTTTTAAATTGCCCTTGGTGTTCTTTAGGATTGGCTGGAATGGTCCTGGTTGGGGGTTGACAGGTTATGACAAGTATTAAGGTCTACCCAAAGCTTGTATAAGAGCAACTTCCAGAGTCACCTCTCGACTCTATTTGAACTCTCTCTGCCAGTGATACTTTATTGATTACACTTCTTTTCGCCCTTTTGGTCAGGATGGAATTGTTGATCCCATGGTGCCAGGCGTGGATTCATCCCTGCGAGTCCTCTCCCACGTCCCCAGGGAGACCTTCACCTCTGAATGTCATGTCCCAGGTGGGGGGAAGGGCAATGATTTCACTTGCAGAATTGGGCTTATAGAGACTGCGGCCACATCTGAGCAACCACAGAGGTCCTTCAGAGGTAATTTAGGGATGCCTATTGGTAATCTAAACTTCTCTGCTACCTACAAAAGCTTAACAAGAGTAAGCCTCACGATAGAGGGCATGGCCTATTGATTTGGGTATCCCTAAAGTTTGACACAGTATCAGGGGATTCCCTGATGGTAAGGTTTAATAGTTTCCTAGTCTTTCTCCTCTCCCTCAGGGGACTTTGCCAGTACCTTTTGGTTATCTGCTTACTATACTCTAGGATGTTTCCACACATTACAATAATCTATACAGGATTAAAGGACCTCTTTCTTATTCTGTGTTTCCTGTGTTTCAGTTGTTCAATGAGCTATATGGATAGGTTGAATTAGATTATCACTACAGAAAATTTCAGTTATAGATCAAAGAAACCTTTCTTGCCTTGGTCTCAAAGAGTATGTGTGGTTTTAAAATATAGACACTGTCTTCCTTACCCCTGTGTTCTGAATTACTTTAACCCCAATGTTCAGCTTCATTCTTACCTCTAAATATCAGGTTATATATATAAAACAGGCTCTCAAATTCCAGAAATAGTAATTACCACTCCAGACTTAATGTGTCTACTCTATAAGCTTACAGTACAGGTCCCTGTTATCTTATAAGCATTTTCTAAAGGTGATCATACCATTGTTGTTTTTTGCTCCGACTTATTTTGTCTCACCAGATGTCCCACATATTCATTCACATCGTTGCATGCCTCGCGACATTGTTCCTTTTTGTAGCAGCAGAACCTTCATTCATCATATAGAGGGCCCAGAGTCCACAGTCCATCAACATTCTCAATTTTAGATAATTTCATTGTTCCCAAGGGTCAGAAAACTAATAAACACACCCTGACCAAATAGGAAATCTAAACCTCTGTTGTTGCTGTGGTAGTGCTGATGGTTTCCTTTTGAACATAGCTCATAGCATGCAATAGCAGTTTTCCCCCTGTACCCTGAACTTAAACACTCTTTATACAAGGATCATATCTTTGAAGTAATTCTTACGAGAACTCATTCATATTTCTAATGTGAGTCACTAGGCCACTGTCATGGTCAGGTTCATGTGTCAACTTGGCTGAGTGGTGGTACCCATTATTCTGATTGGGCAAGTGCTGGCCTGTCTGTTGTAATGAGGACGTTTCATAGAATTAAATCATGATCATGTCAGCTGTATCCACAGCTGGTTCCATTTGTAATCAGCCAAGGGGAGTATCTTCTGCAATGAGAGATGCTTAATCTAATCACTGGAAGCCTTTTAAGGATAATTCAGAAGAGCAGGCTCTCTTCCTGCTTTGGCTGGTGCACCTCTCCTGTGGAGTTCATCCAGAACCTCCACTGGAATTGCCAGCTTCACAGCCTGCCCTACGGATTTTGAACTCTGTGTTTCCATGGTCATGTGAGACAGTTTTATAAATGTTGTATTTGCAAGTGTTCCCTGTTGATTCTGTTTCTCTAGAGAACCCTAACTAATACAGCCACGGAGGTCTGTACAACCCCTTTCAATCTTGTTCATCTTCAATATGGTAATATTACTTCTAGACCAACTAGAGAATCACATTTGCCCCTATCTACTCCCTTACATTGGAATTCAACTTCATTAGCTGAAGTTCACCCATCTCTAGCTTCTGTGTCTCTCTAAGTCCCCTATATTCTGAGTTATAAGCCTCTGATTATACCTTTATGCGGGTCATAAAAGTGGAATCATACAGTATCCGTCCCTTTGTGTCTGGCTATTTTCGCTCACCCTTATGTCCTCAAGGCTCATCCATCTTGTAATGTGCTTCAGAATGTCATTTTGTCTTATTGCTGCATAATATTCCATCATATGTATATACCACATTTTGTTGATCCACTCTTCTGTTGATGGGCATTTGGTTTGTTTCCATCTTTTGGCAATTGTGAATAATGCTGCTGTGAACATTGGTCTGAAAATGTCTGTTTGTATCATTGCTCTCAGCTCTTCTGGGTATATATCAAGTAGTGTTATTGCTGGGTCATATGGCAACTTAATATTTAGTTTCCTAAGGAACCACCAAATAGCTTTCCGTAGTGGCTGCACCATTATACATTCCCAGCAGCAGTGCATAAGTGTCCCAGTTTCTCCACATCCTCTCCAACATTTATAGTTTCCTGGTTTTTTAATAGCCATTCATATAGGTGTGAGGTGGTATCTCATTGTAATCTTGATCTGCATTTCCCTTATAGCCAGTGAAAACGGGCATCTCTTCATGTGCTTTTGAGCCATCTGTATTTGCTCTTCAGAAAAATGCCTATTCATATTTTTAGCCCATTTTATAATTGAGTTGTTTGTTCTTTTATTGTTGAGTTTTATGATTTCTTTCTATGTACAGGAAATCAAACCTTTGTCTGATATATGATTTCCAAATATTTTCTCCCATTGAGTTGGCTGCCTCTTCACCTTTTGACAGTCTTTTGAGGTGCATATTCTAGTTTGTTAGCTGCTGGAATGCAATATACCAGAAATGGAATGGCTCTTAAAAAGGGGAATTTAATAAGTTGCTAGTTTACAGTTCTAAGGCCTAGAAAATGTCCCAGTTAAAGCATGTCTATAAAAATGTCCAATTTAAGGCATCCAAGGAAAGATACCTTGGTTCAAGGAGGCTGATGAAGTTCAGGGTTTCTCTCTCAAGTAGAAGGGCACATGGTGAACATAGAGTTTCTCTCTCATCTGGAAAGGCACATGGTGAACACAGTCAGGGTTCCTCTCTCATCTGGAAGGGCACATGGTGAACACAGCATCATCTGCTAGCTTCTTCTCCTGGCTTCCTGTTTCATGAAGTTCCCCAGGAGGCATTTTCCTTCTTCGTCTCCAAAGGTCACTGGCTAGTAGACTCTGCTTCTTGTGGCTGTGTCATTCTGCTCTGCTCTCTCTGAATCTCCTTCATTCTCCAAAATGTTTCCTCTTTTATAGGACTCCAGAAACTTATCAAGACCCACCCATATGGGTGGAGACATGTTGTCACCTCATCCAGCTTAACAGCCACTCTTGATTAAATCACATCTCCAGGGAGATGATCTGATTACAGTTTCAAATATGCAGTATTGAATAGGGATTATTCTGCCTTTATGAAATTGGATTTTGATCGGAACATGACTTTTCTAGGGGACATGCATCCTTTCAAACCAGCACAGTGCAGAAGCATTTGATTTTGAGGAGTTTCCATTTATCTATTTTTTCTTTTGTTGCTTGTGCTTTGGGTGTAAACTTTAGGAAGGTACCTCCTATTACTAGGTCTTGAAGATATTTCCCTGCATTTTCTTCTAGAAGCTTTATGGTGCTAGTTCTTACATTTAGGTGTTTGATCCGCTTTGAGTTAATTTTTGTGTAGGGTGTAAGACAGGTGTCCACTTTCATTCTCTTGTCTATTGATATCCAGTTCTTCCATCTCCGATAATTGAAAACTCTATTTTGTTCCAGATCAGAGGATTTGGGTGCTTTGACTGCAAATTTGGTGGTCTCTTTCTGCACTCTTGATTCAGTTCTTCTGGTCAATGCTTTTGTCTTTGTGCCAGTTCCATGCTGTTTTGAGCACTTTCGCTTTATAATAGGTTTTAAAGTCAGAAAGTGTTAATCCTCCCACTTTGTTCTTCTTTTGAAGGATGCTTTTATCTATTCAGGGTCTCTTTCCTTTCCAGATGAATTCTGTTCTTAGCTTTTCTACATCTTCACAGTAGGTTGTTGAAATTTTGACTGGTACTATGTTGAGTCTGTAGATCAGTTTAGATAGAATTGACTTCTTAACTATATTTAGCCTTCCTGTCCATGAGCAGGGAATGTTTTTCCACCTATTTAGGTCTCCTTTGATTTCTTTTAGCAATGTTACGTAGTTTACTGTTTACAAATCCTGAGCTTTTCTTTGAAGGAAGGTTTTGGATGACTGATTGAATCTCTTTACTTATGATTGGTTTGTTGAGATCATGTATTTCTTCGTGAGTCAGTGTAGCTTGTTTGTGTGTCTCCAGCAATTTTTCCATTTCATCTAAGTTGCCTTGTTTTTTGATGCATAGTTGTTCATAGTATCCTCTTATGATTTCTTTTATTTCTTCAGGGTCTGTGGGAATGCACCCCTTCTCATTTCTGATTTTATTTGCATCCTGTTTTCTTTTTTATCTTTGTCAGTCTTGCTAGTGGTAGATCAATTTTATTGATTTTCTCAAAGAACCAACTTTTGGTTTATTGATTCTTTCTATTGTTCTTTTGTTCTCCCATTCATTTATCTCTGCTTTAATCTTTGTTATTTCTCTTCTTCTATTTGCTTTGGGGTTAGTTTGCTATTCTTACTGAAAAGGTGTTTCTTGATTCCACCATCTTATCTTTTTTATTTGTCAGATCTATATATTCTTTTCCCTCTTTCTCTTTGTGTTCTTTAAATTATCCCTGGTGGTACTCTTCAATTCTGTGTCCTCCTCCAGACTTCCCTCTCCTGTCTTTTTTTTTTCAGCAGGCAGAACTCCTTTTAGTATTTCTTGTAGGGCCGGTCTCTTGTTGACAAATTCTTTCAGGACTTCCTTGTCTGTGAACTTTTTAATCTCTCCCTCAGTTTTGAAGGACAGTTTGGCTGGGTACATCATTCTTGGCTGAAAGTCTTTCTCTTTCAAGATCTTGAATGTATCATACCACTGCCTTCTCGCCTCCAGGGTACTGGTTGAGTAATCTGAACTTAGTCTTATTTGATTTCTCTTGTATGTAGTAGTGTTTTTCTCTTGCTGCTTTCAGGATTTTCTGTTTTTCTTCAACATTTGACAGACTGATTTAGTATGTGCCTTGGGGAAGGCCTGTTTGAATTTATTCTGTTTGGAGTTCTTTGGGGTCCTTTGACTTGTATATTTCTGCCCTTTATAAGGTTTGGAAAGTTTTCCCCCATTATATCCTTGGCTACTCTTCCTAGCCCTTTACACATCTCTTCTTCTGGGACACCAATGATTCTTATATTGTGCACTTTGTTTGTCTGTCATTTCTCTGCGTTCCCATTCATTTTTTCCCATCTTTTCTGCCATCTGCTATTTTGAGTCTTCAATGTCAATTATCCTGTCCTCTATACCCCTTATTCTTTCTTCTATCTCTTCTAATCTGGTGTTGTGTGCCTGTAGTATGTTTTTTATTTTAGTCAGCAGAGTCTTTAATCTCTGTGATTTCTGCCATTTTTCTATTTATTCTTTCAAATTCCTCTTTGTGTTCTTCTACTGTCTTCTTGATCTCCTTTATGTCATGTGCTATCCCACTTATTTCATTAAGTAGAGTTGTATGAACATCTTTGATAAATTGGTCCAACATCTGTGTCTCCTCTGGTGTTTTAATTTGGTCATTAGTCAGGGCTGTATCTGTCTGCATTGTGATATGCTTAGTGATCTTCTGCTGTCTTTGTGGCATGTAAATATCTTGATTGATTTACTTTGGAAATTGATTACTTTCAGTAGTCTAAGGCCTTGTGTTCATGGGATGGTTGTGCAGGATGGTTGTACAGCAGTAGCACAGCATGGGGTGAAGCATTCAGTACGGTGATTTGTTTTAGGGCAGGTATGGGTGCAGGTTGTGGATGTTTTGCTGAATGTGGGCGCCCAGTGGCCAGGGAGGGTGTAGCTGTGCAGGTGCACTGGTCTGAAGGTCATAACGTGGTGTACGCTGGTCTAACCACAAGGCCCTTTGTATGCATGCATAGAGCTATGGCAGCATTTGGCATTAATGCTTTCGTGGATTGGGGGCAGATGTGACCCAGCTGTGCAGATTGTCACTTTCTCAGAACTGGGAAGTGAGGCTGGGGGCTGTGCACATGCGCGGTTCTAGGACTGCTGTAAAGTGTGATTCCCTGAGTTGAATGACACGATTGGGGTCCCAAGCACATGTGTGGGCCTGGAAGTGCTGTAAACGGATGTGCTGAGCTCAGGGAGGGCAGAGTGAGGCTGTGTGACACTATGGATAGAGGGCAGGGGTAGCCTAGGTTTGGATCGCCAACCTTTATGTGCTGGGAACAGCCTGCAGGGAACAGGGAGGGGGAGGTAGTGCTTGAGACGGGTGTAGAAGAGGTAGGTTGGGCTGCACTTGGGGGTGTGGGCCAGGTACCTGCACAGGGGTCTGGCAGGGTAGGGGTGCCTGGAGCATGGGGAATAAGAGTGGGTTACAGGGTTCAGGTGTGTGGGGTGTGGGTTGAGTTGCTTTGTCATGGGCCTGTGCTGGTGAGAGTAGTGCAACCAAGGAATGCAACCTGTCTTACTTCCTAGGCCCATACTCCTGTCCATGTACTCCTGTGGGCTCCACAGCTCTACGGCTCCATGCCAGTCTCCAGTTTTGTGCCACTCAGTTCTCCAGCCTCTGCAACTGGGGCTGCCACATGTGGTTCAGAAGGCTCTCCCAGGTCAACAACACTCCCGAATTGCCACCTCAGTCTGTCTCCTGTCCCTTCTCTAACTTTTCTGTGGATCAGAGCTAATCTCGAGCTACTGTAGTTGGCCATCTTCCCAGAAGTCTGTTTCCTTTGTATCTTGATGAAATGGATCCTGCTGCAGAATTTGGGCCCTGAGAAAAACTTATTGAGGCCATCTGACCCAGCCTCTCCCTCCAGGCAGTTCAATAGCTGAACAGAGTAAAAGCGTTCTTGAGGAGCATTTAGGGTAAATGGAAGACAAAAGGGTGGGGTTCTAGGCTCTAGATGGTTCATTTTCAACTGAGACTCCAAGCAATATTCCATTAGATTAAAAATGCTTTGCTCTTAAGAGGAAAAGGTTGAAATCACTGGTCTGTGTTGTCTAGGAGGGACTCATGTTATCTTCTGAAAGACTTCCAGAAATGAAAATTTAAGCCCACTCTGCTTTCTTAGGTTGTTTGAGGAATGATAGTTTAGGAGGGAGGCAGATCTGAGTGACAGTGAAGATACCGGAAATAGAATTTATTTCTTTAAAATTAATGCCTGGAAAAAAAAATTGATGCCTGGAGCATTTGCCTAAAGTTGTCATGTTGCACAACTCCCTGGTGGAGCACATGGAATTGAGCAATGCGACAAACGGTCTCAAGTGACCTTGGTATAATACTACATTAGATGTCATTAGAATAGGGGTACAGATTGACAAGACAAGAAAAATTAGAGTTTCTTCTGCCGTTGAAATGAATTATGTTGTATTTAAAGAAATGATACTCAGTTGTTAAGGTTCAAAGGGGGCTAATACATAATTCTTTCCTCCTTTGCTTGTGATTAGAGTGGGTTGAGAGAGTTATAGGAATCGGGCAAATGGATATTAAAATAATACTTCTATGACCAATTAAACTGATCCTGGAAGAATGTGGTTTATATTTTTGGGTACATGAGTTTCTAAAAGTGAGTCTGAAAATCTAACAGATTTACCCACCCATTGCAGGTAGCACTGGCGAACTGCAGACTTCTCCCATCAGCTATCTATTGCCTTTGTCCTAGTCCCCTAACATTTATGGTATGAAAGAGCAGAGCAGGATGTAGACTCAACTCTAAGAAAGCAGAGGAGGTGAAGGGGTTGAGCTATGCATGTTCAGTTCCTGTCCCCCAAACTACAACCCAGGGGAGGCCCAGAGTATTACGTTGGAAGGTGTCGCTCCACAGGAAAACAGTGGTAGGTCAGGGAGGAGGAGGTACTCCCCCCTCAACAAGCCCCATGAACTCTAAAGCAAGTTCATTTAAATATGTACAAGATACTTATTTAGATACTGGAAAGGAATAATCAGAGTTGAAATGGGGAGGGTTCATTATGAGCTTGAACTGTGGAAAAGTGAAAAAGGCCTCCCATTGTGACTAATATATAATGGCTCTCATGATCTGGGAGGTGTAGGTTAGTGTCATCAGGACCAGTAGTACTAAATGGAATGAAAATATGAGATGAAAGAGTCCCAATTGGAATGAATTCATAGGTGTTGGGCTCTGCTGATACAGTGCTATGGTTGGCCTTTAAGGCCGTAGCTATGAAGGGGATAGTCTGGGGATTCTAGCAAGATGAGGCTCCTCATGTGTTGAGCAGCATGAGTGGGGTTCATCTCATCCGATTTATTACTAGTCTGATAAATTAGGAATATTTTTTGGTTTACTATTTGAAAAAAATGGCTTACAATTTTCTTTAGAGGAAAAAAAAAAAAAAGGTTTATTGATTTGTTTGCTTTTTGCTTGCCAGCTAAGATACATCTGAGCTGTGGTTGTGTAGACTCAATTGGTGTGATGCTTTCTTCTGAGTTTTCTGTTGCTTAATCAAAAGTAGATTAAAGTTCCACTGGTTCTGAGGATACTGAGACTAGTAATACAGAGCTTCCCAAAACTGGATAATTCAAAGGTCATGTTCTTCTTCATTTTGAAATGCTATGTGTGACTTTTGTACATGAATTTTTCTTTCAGAACACATTTTTCTCAGGGTGACATTATAATCAATTTGTTTTCTTTGATGATTAGAATGGTAGAAAAGGAAAATGGACTGAGATTTAAAATTAACCATGGTAAATGTATAGATAATGAGGCTTTAAGGAGAAATTATTTCCATTTGATCTATTTGCCAGCTGTTTACACATTTTAGGGTAGTGAAGTGTATGAATAAGTAGTATAGCCAAATATGAAAGCTAGTTACTGTTAAGCTAGATTGGCTGATCCTAATTTAGGGTTTTGATATGATTGTAGACACAAGGACCCGGATTGCCTCTTAGAGATTTGTTTTCATCTTCAAGATTGAGTTGTTTACATGTTACCTCATAAAATAAAGTAATAGGTATAAAATGCTGCATGTAGTGCTGGATACATGGGAGGTTTCTCTGTTACTTACAATGTGGGGAAATATTTATTGTATTTTAATTTGAAGGTTGTTATAAGATAGCATGTAAAGTATTATCTCAATTATGTAAAATTCAACAAACAGTTACTAAGTTCTTATATTTCAGGTGCTATTTTAGGAACTAGAACACAAGAACTAGGTAGGGTAGAATATACCATTGCTCTGTCTCAGTTAATTTTGTACCTTTGAACAAATTGGTGCTTCTTGTGTGATGTCCTGTATGGATAGAAAGCATTTTTGCAGATATTGGCCCTCTGAGTGGTCCTTCTTTGAGGAGTCATTCAGATAAGACCTGACTTCCTTCTCCTTCTATGAATTATGGTAGTGCTTAGGAAGAGCTCATTTATCTCCCACTCAAACTGAGAAACAGGGCTGGAAATCAAAACACATTTATTGAGCTTCCTAAGGTTCTGATATGATAGGATCCCAAACCCACTTGGAATCCACCTCTTTCTGGGGAACCTCTGCTGGGAGAATCATTATGGTAATCCCTTTTCTTCTCCAATATCTTGTCATTTGTCGTCGTATCGGACCTTTTGGATTTTTGTTTTGGGGACTTAGAAATGTAGTTTCTCGCTATTACATGGGCAGGCACCAGGAACAGAATCTGGGTCTCCAGTTTGGTAGGCGAGAACGCTACCTGCTGAGCCACCGTGGCCCGCCCCCCAAACTGATTTTGATACTGAGGCCCTTTAGCAATGAACAGAGCTGTGGAAATTTCTTTAACAATGGAAATTTGCTTAATTCCATTAAATTCCTTTAGCAATGGAAATTTCCCTTACATTATCGATGGAAATTTGAGTTTGCAGGTCTGCTGGCCATGGTTGGCAGTGCCCACTAACTTTATATTTGCCCACTATGTGGTCCAAGGTAAGTATTAGGTCTCTATGTTTTATTTTCTTCTATAAGGTCAGGAGGGATTTTCAACTCATTTTCTATTAGTTTACAAGGGTTACATGTTAAGAGAGCTACACTTACAAGTATTTTTTTTGAACGGACGAAACTCCCACTGAATAGAGACTGTGAAAGTTTTTATTCTAGCAAGAAAGTAAATTAATGGTGTAATATCTGGCACTTGAAGGAATGAGACCATCTAACAATGAATTAATATTTGTACCTATTAATCCTAAGTTTTTGTTCCCATACCCTTCAAATGAGAATGCAAATTACTGACCAACCTTTTGATATTCCTTTCAGGGACACCTGTGTAGTTCTTTGTGAAAACTGCTCCAGTTCGAAATGAACAGGATAAAGTGGTTTTATTTCTTTGCACTTTCAGTGACATAACAGCTTTCAAACAGCCAATTGAGGATGATTCATGTAAAGGTTTGTAATTCAGATTTTTACAAATAGTTTTATGTCTTTTTTTGCCTTTAGTGTGGCTCTCATTACAGAAAATCTGAGGTTATCAATGCAATGTCTGCATAAAAATCAAGATTTAATCTTTAATTCATGTTGGGTAAAGTATTATATTATTCTAGAATGTATTGGGGGAGGAAACAGGGAGGAAAATATGGCCATATTCTCACATTCATCTTCTTTATAGATTAACTTCCTTTGAATTGACTGAGCTCTAGCATTTCAAGACAGGTAAAGCAGGCTGCAGCACAGCTCTGCCTGTATTGTTGATGAGGTCTGTGGCTGTTTATTTCATTTGGAACATGGTATTGATGGGGTCGCTCATCAGTATTGAGTACGATTGAGTTAAATTTCCATATAAGTCATTTAATCAATTCTGTGACCACAGATTTTATTGCTTTCCTCAGCCATATCACATGTATATATTGTTGGAATAGCATTGGAGACCTAGGAAAGAAGGTGAGTCAGGACTTCTGATACAAGTATACCCCCGAAGAAATCTATCTCATGAGGGTACACAAAGGTTGGTGTTTTATTCACAGAGGCTTGGGATTAGGGGGTGTCACATCACTACGTTCATGTGTTCTTCCATAACTTATATTCAAGATAACCAAGACACTAGGTTTTGCTACCTGGCTCTGTGGTTGTTTTTCCAGCTCTTCCTGAGAACTCTGTACCTTTTGGTTTCCTGATGTACAGCCGAGAGATGAGAGCGGGAGTCCAAGGGAGAATCAAACTGGGGCATATTATTCTGGATGTGACAAAAGTTTGTATTAGAGGAAGAAATTAAAAGCATCATGTGGATGCTCTGACAGGGGCTGTGCTCTCTGCGGATGCTTCTCTAGCACATTTGGACACTCACGTTAATGGAGTTCAGAGCACATCACTGTGTACAATTACATCCTAATTTTTTTAACTGATAGCTCAGTAAATCAATTTTAACCTTCTTTTTGGATTCAAGGCAGATGCAAAGTTTCTCAGTGTCTCAGGCTGCTGAAGTTTCCTGTTTCCCTGCAAATTTGTTATTGTCTCATTTCTAGTTTCTGATTTAGAGATTGTGCAGTGCAGTAGGTATGATATGCTGATAGACTCACTCATGAGTAAATGATATCGTTATTGTGCAGAATGACTGGATTGCTTTTTGAACTCACCAAACTCATAAATAATATTTTCAGGGAAATCAGACATTTTGACATACATTTTTCTTTCAGAAATTTAAAACATATGATTTTGTTGAGTCAGAACAGTTTCTTCTCATCATCACTCTGAAGTTTTTAGGGGACACACAAATATTGTTTAGTAGGAAAGGCATAACCAGCACAAAATGCTCCCTACCTGCACTTGATTCTCATGAAACCTGAAAGAAGAGATAAATTAGAGTGATTTTTGAGATTTATTTATATTTATTTGCTGGGAATAAAATGCTCCATGTCATTTAACTTGCCTCAGTGATACATTTCTTTGCTACGAATAGTTTTGGTGCATGCGCATGTGTAGGTGTTAGGGGAATTATGCTAAGTGATAAAAGTCAATCTCAAAAGGTTACATACTGTATGAGTCCATTTATAAAGTATTCCTCAAACGTCAGAATTATAGACGTGGAAAGGGAAAGGAGGGGATTAACAGGATAACAGAAAGGATCCTTGTGATGAAACTGTTCTCTATATTGGCAGTGGTGGTGGTTACGTGAATCCACAAATGTAAAATTGAACTAAACACACCCACACACACACAAGTACATGTAAATTGGTGAAATCTGAACAAGATCAATTTCCTGACTGTGATACTATAGTAATCATGCAATATGTTACCTTTGAGGAAAACTGGGGGTAAAATGGTATACATAATCTTACTGTAGTATTTCTTACAACTACATGTGAATCTACAATTACTTGAAAATGAAAAGTTAAAAAAAACTGTAGAAAGGTTTTATTTTCACCTCACACATGGGAAAAATTTCCAAAGTTTGATAAAATACTCATTTTATAGGTGATAGAGAAATAAAAATTAGTTTACATTATAAAATTTTACAAAGTCCATGAAGGACAGTTGAGTGATATTTATCAAAATTGCAAATGTGTCTTCTCTCTACTCAGCAATCCCACTTCTGGGATCCATCCTACAGATGAAATGATGTATGTACCAAAGGACATATGTAGAAGATTATGCATCAAGACAATTGTGTACACAGCCCGAGGACAGAACTATACAAGGGCCCATCAATAGATATCATTAAATAAACTATGATAAGCTATGCTACATACATTGAAAAACTATGCAGCTGTAAACACACACACACACGCGTGCACACACTTACACAGAATGAGGAAACACTAGGTCCATGAACATCAAAACTCCCCACTACATATTGTTAAGTGATTAAGACAGAGGAAGTGAGGTTCAGAACATCGCATACAGTCAGCTATTACTCCGTGTAATAAAGGGGTCAAATAATAAAGACATTTGTTCTGATTGTGTTTACATAAGTAAGCACTAAAAGGACTAATTAAAACCTAGGGCAGGGAGGAGTGGGGTCAATGTGATGGAGTGGAAATGAGAATTCTTGATGAGTACCTTTTTACATCTTTTTTTATTTTTGAAACATGTAAATTAATTAACTAATTTTTAAATTTAATTTAAGATCTATGGAGTATATGAGTTTTTTTCTTCTTTTTCCTTTTTCTGGAGTGATACCAACGTTCTAAAAATCATCATGGCGATGAATACACAACTATGTGATGATACTGTTAGCCACTGATTGTATACCATGTATAGACTACATGTGTGTGAAGAGTTCTCAATAAAATGTTTGTTTTAATATTTAAGATAAAAGCATTATTTTTGGATTGGCTTACACTCACCTCTCTGAATAGCTAGGTGAGTTCTATTGTTAAACTGAAGAGAAAATCTGTCCTAGCATCCATTTCCCTAGTGTTAAATCTCCTGGGTTTCTATATAGGTTTTTTGGAAGGAAACTTAAAATGATCATTAGTGGTTCCAATTATTCACAAGATATGGCTTTATAAAAATATCTGGGTGATTAAATGTAACTCCTGACTCCACAGAGGCTCAGAAATTCTGTATCAATGTCTATTTTTGCTCCTGACTCTTTAATGTCCGTTTTGTTGAAAATAAGTATTAACATTTATCCCACTTTCCTGACACATTTTAAGAAAAGAAAAACTTGTGCCTAGACATGTTTACTCAGTTAGATCACTGTGAGGAAAGAGGATGCGGTCTGTTGACCAGGTGTCCACATACAATGAATGCTCCCAAACATGTATGCCTTTGGTTACAAGGGAAACAGAAGAAAAAAGGAAAAGGATTCTAAACTCTTACCGAAAGAGTATCTGGTGCAATATCACCTGACTTCTTCCAAATACAGCCACTAGTACTGGTGGTGTTACTTTTGAAAGGTACTTTGATGGAAGGTTTTCATTTGTATTAAGGAATCTGTATTAAGGAATTCGTTAACTTCCTCAGAGACCATTCCAAAAAGGAGAAAGTACCATTGAGAAAAATTAATGTTGGTTGTTATGGGTTCCTATGGGTACAGAAGACACTATAGTGCCATGAATGGACTCTTATGGGTACAGAAGCCACTATATTGCCATGAGCCTCTAGCATTACACATCCCCAACTTGAACTGACCCCTACTATAACCAGGGCAGCAGGTGTGCTTCAGAGCAGTTCCAGTTGGGGGTGGCAGAGAGCACATTTACCTGAACATGAAACGACAAGGGGCACCAAAATCAGAGCTTGAAACACACATCTCAGTGTTTCAGTTGTAAGACTTTTAGAGCAGAAGCATATTTTTCATTTTTATCACCACTGCTATTCTCTCCCGCTTTTCAAGCAACACAGTAAGTGATGCATATTTCCTCATTAATTTTAATGATGGGCTCAGTTCTGGGAAGATGGCGGAATGGATAGGTAGAGCTCACCTCCGCTCCAAGGAATAGCTAGAGAAGTGACAGAAAAATGACCAGGAGAGCAATTCCTGGGTGTAAGTGACCTGGGAGGGTCTTCTACACCACATTGGAAGGCCCTGGTTGAACACGTGGAAGAATTGAGAAGCAGAGAACCAGAGACCATCCAGCTGGTGCAAACAGGCTGATGTGCCCCTCTCCACATGGAAGCCCGGAGGCTTCAAGCGAGCTCGGTCTGGATGATGGAAACTAGAAAGTAAGCCAAGCCACTTTCCTTGAAAGTGCTATCCTCCCACGACTGCCCCCACCCGCTGATCCGCAACTCCTCTGACACCCCACTCACCTGAACCCCGTCACCCGCCCGCCCCACCGCGCTCCAAGCACCCCCACGCCATCCCCTTCCTGATGGGTCCCGCCCCACATGCTCAATCCTGCCCCAGCCTGACCCACCTCTCCTGCACGAGCACAGTCTCACCCCGCCCCTCCAGAGGCACCAGTGTCCAACCCCTCAACCCCCATCTCCACTTCCCTGCCCCCTGCAGGCGGTCACTTGCGCATGTGGGCTTCAGGCACTCACCATCAGACCTGGGCCACACCTGCACTCAGCCCACACAGTCACGCATCAATCCCCCCAGACCAGTGCACCTGAATGCGCCCCCTCATGCCACGCCCCGTCAGCTCTGGGCAGGTGATAACCTGCGCATCAGGGAAACACCCGCCCCCAGCACACATCAGTGCTTTGCTGCCCTGCTGCCCTGAGCTCTGCGCAGCGCGCACATCAGGGCCCTGCCCCATCAGACCCACGCGCCTGCACAACCACATCCTCTCCACCGGGCACCCATGTATCTGTGCACTGACCTCTTGACTCAGCATCTTCCCCCCACTCCCAATATCCCACACATGCACACACCTCACCCCACCCTCCCGGAACAAGTGCCCTTCTCCCACATCTGGCAGATGCTCTTGTGTGCATCTGTGTCACAGAACCCCTACCCTGCACGTGCATGCACATGTGCCCACACCCCGCACTTGGGCACCAGTGCCAGGGCCCGTTTACACGACATCAACCATCCCTGACACATATCCCACAAACTCCAGAAACTGTGCCCCATTCCTACACACACGTGCATTTGCTCCTGCACACCCCCCCAGGACCTGCCCCTGTGCAAGGACACATCCATGCCTTGTTCTTCCTGTGCCTCAACTTCCATCCCTGTACCCCACACCCTGATATCCATGACCCACACGTTCCACACATGCACCTGCATCCTGCTCACATACCAGCTCCAGCACATCAGCTCAGTCCCCCCATTGGCCTCCTGCTGTGCCCTACCTCTGTGTCCTCGAAGCGGCGCTCTGCTCCTACACTCTAAGGCCTGCCTGAGCTGCACCTCGTCCCCACAGACCCCGCACCACACCTCCACAACCCTGCGACCCTCACCCCATGCTCTCAGGCACCAGCATAATGTCCCCAACATGTGTCTATACCTGTTCCACAACCTGTCACCACACTGTCATCCCCCAACCCCCATGCACTGCATCCTGCTCCACACCCATCCAGCAAATACAAGGCTTTCAACTACTGAAGGAAATCAACTTCCAAAGTAACCTTGTCAAGATATTTACATGCCACAAAGTCAACAGAAGATGTAGACAGATATAGCCCAGTCCAATGACCAAATTAAAACACCAGAGGAGGCAGACTTTGGACCAACTAATCAAAGATATTCATATAACTCTACTAAATAAAATCAATGGGATGCAGCCAACACAACAAGCAAACTCACCACCTTCCTCCTGTCTACGTGGGACATGACACCCAGGTGTGTGGACCTTCCTGGCAACGTGGGACAGAAATCCTAGAATGAGCTGAGACTCAGCATTAAGGGATTGAGAAAACCATCTCGACCAAAAGGGGGAAGAGTGAAATGAGACAAAATAAAGTGTCAAAGGCTGAGAGATTCCAAACAGAGTCGAGAGGTTATCCTGGAGGTTATTCTTAGGCATTAAATAGATATCATCTTGTTAGTCACGATGTAATGGAAAGGCTGGAGGGAACTACCTGAAAATGTAGAGCTGTGTTCCAGTAGCCTTGTTTCTTGAAGATGATTGTGTAATGATATAGCTTTCACAATGTGACTGTGTGATTGTGAAAAATCTTGTGTCTGATGCTCCTTTTATCTACCTTATCAACAGATGAGTAAAACATACGGAATAAAAATAAAGTAATAGAGGGAACAAATGCTAAAATAAATTTAGTTTGAAAAGCTAGTGATCAATGAAAGGGAGGGGTAAGGGGTATGGTATGTAAAATTTTTTGCTTTCTTTTTATTTCTTTTTCTGAATAGATGCAAATGTTCCAAGAAATGATCATGATAGTGAATATGCAACTATGTGATGATATTGTGAATTACTGATTATATATGTAGAACAGAATGATCAAAAGTAAAGAATGTTTGCATTTGTTTGGAGTTTTTTTGTATGTGAAAAAATAAAAAATTAATTAAAAATAAAAAAAGAATGAGACATGTAAGTTACTAAGGTTGGGATGATAGTCAGAGGGGAGAGATTCTGACCTGCAGTGATTTATGAAGAGAGCTAATGGGGCCAAGCCTCAACCAATTTCAGTATTGCTTGATATATAATCAAAAGAGATCAAGAGTGAATGAATAACTGAGGTCAGTCATCCCAAAGCAAAGCCATAATCTTTTGTCCAATTACAGTTTTTCTCCGTTTGCAGCTTTCTTGCCAGTTCCTTATGAGGAAAGAGCACACAATACCACAGCAAGTGTGTATGATCGTAATTCCCCAGTTCTTCCCCAAAGGACCTTCTGTAATTCACTGAATTATGCTCTAGGATCATTCAAAACTTGTTGGATACCTGGGAACCCAAAAGATCATCATGGTCCCAGTTAAAATAAAAGCTGTAGGGTCAATTAAAGAAGCTCTGGTTCAAACTCATCTCACAGTTGGTCCACTGGATCTGTGGACCCATATGGTGGACTTTTCTTTGGTTTCCAAATTTATAGCAGTTGACAGAACCCTCACCTGACCTATGGAATGAGAACTACTGATATAGGAAAATACCATGAGGAAAACTTACATCTAATATACTCTAATGCTGAAACACTGAATGCATTCCATCCGAGATCAAAGTAAAGATATCTGCTGTCATCATTCCCATTGAATACTATAACTAGAAATGGTAGTCAGTGCAATGAATCAAGAAAAAGAAATAGGCATGGAATTTGGAAAGGTAGCAACAGGCAGCATAATTGTCTTTATAGAGAATTCCAAAAAACTTGTTAAATAATTACTGCTAATGACAAAAAAAAAGAGAATCTAACAAACATGTATGGTCAATACAAAAAATCAATTGTATCTTTTAAACTAGTGATGACTAGCTGAAAATTGAAATTTAAAAACCACGACCACCTCAAGGGCATTATGCTGAGTGAAAAAAAATCAATCTCAAAAGATCACACACAACACTGATAAATCAAAGGATCACACATATATGATTCCATTTGCATAAGCGTCTCCAAATGACAAAATGAGAGAGATGGAGATTAGATTAGTGATGGCCATGGCTTGGGGTGATGGCAGAACAAGGTGTGGGTTTAACAATATAAAAATGTAGCACAAGGGACATCTTTGTGATAATGGCATAGTTGTGTATTTTGATTGCTGCGGTGGTTACAAAAATCTACACTTGATAAAATGACATACATCTTAAAGTCAATATTTTGTCTTTGATTGGTGTACTATAGTTAACTAAGATGTAACTATTGGAGAAAACTAGGTAAAGAGTACAAGGGAACTTCTATACTATCTTTGCAGCCTCCTGCAAATCTATAATTATTTCAAACTAAAAAGTTAAAATGAAAATGACACAAGCTCTAAACGATTCATAATAGTATGTTATATTGGGAAGATGTGGATTTTGGAATCAGGCAGTGCTCAAACCAGAAATTCAGTTTCTATGAAAATGAAAATAGATGTGCAAACATCCCCCCTCCAGGAAAGAAAAACCCACTATCATTTAAAACAGGATAAAATACATGGTATGTATAGGAATAACTGTAATAAAATATGTATGAGATATATATACTGAAAACGTTAAAACTTTGATTAGTGAGAAAAAGAAGAACTAAATAATGGAGTGGTATACCATAAACTTGGATTGAAAATTCCATATTATTAAGATGGCAATTCTTTCTCAAATTCATCTATAGATTTAATGCATCCCAACCCAAAGTCCAGTAGATGATTTTGTAGAAATTGACAAGCAAATTCTCAAATGTGCGAGGATAAACCAAGGACCTAGATAACCAAAATTTTGCAAAAAAAGCACAACGTGCTTGAAGGATTCACACTTCCCAATTTCAGGAGTTAATATTAAGTTACAGTAATCAAGACATTGTATTGTTGTCCTAAGACTAGACATACAGATCAATGGGAAAGAAACAGAGTACAGAAATATACCAGGGTGTATATAGTTAATTGCTTTTCAATAACGGTGCCAAGCTAGCTCAGTTTAGAAAGAGTTGTCTTTTCAACAAATGTTGCCAGAACAATTGCCCATCCTTCTGCAAATATATGACCCTTGTCTCTTATTTTGTACCATATGTGAAAATTAACTCAGAATGGATTGGAGACATAAATGTAAAAGCAACCTTGAAGGAATCCTTGGCCTAAGAGAGACACTACTTGTTTATTCCTCTATGTATTCCAATGTTTAATTCTTTGCAAAAGCATAAATTCTGACTTATGTCTTACTATATCACTTCAGTTTTTATAGAGGGATGATATATTTCTCTTTCTAAAGAACTCTTCCGTTGAGGTTGACAGCATTGTCCTTTACGTCATTCACTGTTCCTTATAAAATAATCCCTGCAAATAATTTTTTTTGTATTTTCATAACAAAAAAATTACCCAGTAGAACCGACATGTTGCTTATTAAAAAATAATGTAAATATTTGATCCACTTAATTTCCCATTTAGTTTGACTAAAAACTCCAATCACAATTACTATATAAGTTTTAAAAATTTAGTATAAATGTTATATTTCTTACTTGGTTTTGATTTCCATCTTTATTTTAGAAAGGCTAAGTTATACATGTCTATTGTAAATTGATTCTAAAATCTTTGGGTAGTGAGGTATAAAAAATGTTCTAAGAAAACTCATTTAGTAAAAAATTTTGAATTATATAAGTATGCATCATCTGTTATAAATACTCACAAGGAATAATGATTCATCATATCTTTAAACTTTAAAATATCATTATCAGAAAGTTGATGATTTACTAAAAATTATGACTATTCCTAGATCATAGGAAAATCATATTCCTTTCTGAACCTTCTTAGCTTTCCTCACTACAAAATAGCAACTCAATCCATTACCTTCTGCCATACATTTTCTCATCTGAGAGTCTCTGGTTCACCAAATTCCTTGTCCCTAGGTATCTCATTAAACTCAAAAAAGGAAATGGTTATATATTAATAATTTGTTTCCCTGTAGTCAGAGAACAATATCTGGCAGAAGAAATTTTGTAATTTATTTTCTACTCAATGATAACCTTTATCATTAAGTTATCATCTTTGGTCACATTATAATTATTCAACATACCTATGAGGAACACAAATATGAAGTGTTCATACTGAAAGGGAAAACGTTTCACTTGAAATAAGGAGGTGAAAAAAACTGCCTATAGCATCTATGGATGGGCACAATCATTTCAAAAAAGAGAAAACTTATCTCAATGTTGTAAATAACAGAAAAAGAATGTTATGGTGGAAATAGGCTAAAGGATGGAGGAGGAAGCAGAGTTCAATTATAGAAGCATAATTGCACCTGCATGGTAAAAGTTCAAGTGTCATAAAGAAATAAGCAGGAGACTGGTGGATCCCCCTCTGTAAAAACTGGAAAGCAATAGGAAAGTCACCAATAAACATTGATATTTTGGGTTCCCTTTGTATTTGTTAAGGCACAGGATAACATACCATAATGTAACAGACACATCAAAACACAAACACTCAAACCAGGCAGAGACTTACTCCTCTCCATATACACCAGTCTCAAAGCAGAAGTATGTTCAGGAAGGGTGGCAGTCACTCCCAGTAGGGTCATTGATGGACTAGGCTCATTCCTCTTTGTTGCTCCAATATCCCTGTGTGCTGTTCTCATCAGCCTGGCAGAAGCTGGCACCAGCACCCCTTCAGCATTTCAGTCAACAGCACAGGAACATGGGAGTGGAGAGCAAATGGCTTCCATTTTAAGGAAGTGGCCAGGAGGTCGCTCCAAGAAAGCTCTAGATGAGTACCCATGTGCCTGCTGATATTTAAAGGGATAAGCACTGTTCTATTACTTAAATAAGGGAGCATGGATGCTGGGAGACAATGATCAGTTTCTACCTCAGATCCCCAAAAGAAAAAAAATAGCACAGCATCCAATCTACACTTGTACGCTGAACTTAAATCAGCCAACGTGGGCTTCAGCCTTAAAAATGAACACAACCAAGAGTCATCATCAATAGAAATTTGCAAAGAATAGAATAAAGCTTCCAAAAAAACTATTATTAATATCCTTTGAAATATATGGCTCAGCATTGTAGAGTTTGAAAAGTTATGATTTAGTAGTTGAAGGCTTTGCTGAGTGAGGTTAGGCATCAAGAGGAGGGAGAGGAGGCCAGCAGCCGCTCTTCTTCAAACAGCAAAAAAGCACCAAGTTGCTCCTGTAAATTCCTCTGATAAGGATTTTCTAGGCTTCCTGGGTGAACCTATATTTTTAAGAGTCCCTTCTACTTTTTAGATCATGTTTTTGGTGAGTAATGTTCTTGTGGTAAGGTTCATGTGTGAACTTGGCAAAGTGATGGTCCTGTCTGGTTGGGCAGGTGCTGGACTGTCGGTTGCGATGAGGACATTTCATAGAATTAAATCATGATCACGTCAGCTGCATCCACAGCTGGTTCCATTTGTAATCAGCCAAGGGAAATGTCTTCTGCAATGAGTGATGCTTTATCTAATCACTGGAAGCCTTTGAAGGAGGATTCAGAAGACACAGGTTTTCTTCCTACTTTGGTCGGTGAGCCTCTCCTGTGGAGTTTGTCCAGACCCTCCATCGCAATCATCAGCTTCACAGCCTGCCCTGCCGATTTTGGACTCTGCATTCCTATGGTTATGTGAGAGACTCTTATAAATTTTATAATTGCAAGTGTTTCCTGATGATTCTGTTTCTCTAGAGAACCCTAACTAATATAACTTGGTACCAGGAGTGGTTCTTAAGAAACAGAATCTTAAAAATGGGTTTTTATGAGTGGTTTTCTACTCTGACTGGACTCAAAGGCACAAGAACTCTGATTCCGATAATCAGAATGACACTCCCAAACCAAGGAGTGAGTTGGCAAAAGAGATAGTCAAAATATCACCATTCGATTATCCTAATTCTTCGCTTGTATGAAGCCAGGCTCTGGGGTAGGTTTTTGACACCTTTATACAGTTTTGTAGAAATAAGAGGTATAGAGATGTTGGTTAGTTGTTCTTAGATACTGGAAATGGTAAGGAGAGAAACGGATGGGCTTAAGGCTTCAAACCAGATGCTTAAGCGCCATCTGACAGATGTAGAAGTTCCTATGAGTATACTGAGGAAGATCTTATTTCCGGTAGCCAAACACTTGAAATTCCGGAAAATCAAACTCAGAATCTTATTGTCAGAGTAGCAACTTTACAACATAAACTGAAATCTCAATGTTGCTTGGTGTTTGCCATTAAACTGAGGGCATTGATGGAAAGGAGTGGGACCCTGAAAATGGTATGGTCAAATATGGATTGATAATGATGTCGCGGGTGAGGTTGAAATCCTAGGTCATGCTGAGTCTTCTCTAGATAACCCTGTAATAGTCTTCCCTGAGGACCTAGCCACCAGCTCCAGCCTGCCTTGAGGAGTTGGCCATCCAACCTCCTCCTGAAGGGATTAGCCCTACAGCGATTAATCCTGTTTCACCAGATGAAACTGCAAATGAATGCCATGAAGAAAATGGCTTGGAATATTTTTCTAATTCTATTCATGACCCACCCCCACCACCCCTCATTTCTTCCAGACCTATAACTAGACTAGAGTCCCAACAGGCCCCTAAAGGTGAGGTACAAAGTATCACACATCAGGAGGTACGTTATACTCCAAAAGAACTGTGCGAGTTTTCCAACTTATATGGACAGAAATCAGGGGAATATGTGTGGCAATGGATTTTAAGGGTGTGGGATAATGGTGGAAGGAGTATAAGGCTGGATCAGGCTGAATTTATTGATATAGTCCCACTAAGCAGAGATTCTGCATCCAATGTTATAGCTCGAGGGTTAGAAAAGTACTGACAGTTTGTTTGGAAGGTTGGTTGAAACATGGATCAAAAGGTGGCCCACATTACCTGCAGTTGAAATGTCAGAACCGCACTGGTATAATGTAGATGAGAGGATCCAGAGGCTTCCAGAGATTGGAATATTAGAGCAGATTTATCATGCAAAACTGGCTCTTACACCCCAGGAATGTCTGGAGGATGTACCTTTTACCAGAAGAGCGGGAAGTAAATTTGTGAGACTAGTGCCATCATCCCTGAAGAGCTCTGTAGTTGCACTTCTCTGTAGGTCAGAAATTATTGCAGGAACTGCTGTCACTGAGCTGGAATCCTTCAATACAATGGGGATGACTGATTCCCAAGTAGGCAGAAGCCAGGTGGCAGCACTTAATTGCCAAAGACAGGGTAGACGTGGCTCTAATAATAGACAGCAAACTCAAGCAGGAGTCAAAATTATATGACTCGTAGAGATTTGTGGCATTGGCTTGTAAATCATGGGGTACCTAGAAATACAAGAGATGGGCAGTCTACTAAATTCTTGTTTGAGCTGTATAAACAAAGGAGTTCTAGGTCAAGTAAACAGAAGTCTAACCTGAATTACAAAAACACAGGGTCACGGCCCTTTAATCAATTTCCAGACTTCAGACAGTTTATGGACCGAGAGCCCCTTGAATGAAGGAGAAGACAAGTCCCTTTGGGGGAGAACCCTGTTACACTGCCACAAATGTACACTGTTAATCTTCCTCCAGGCCTTCCCCAAGGAAAGCAATGGCCTTTATCCAGGGTAACGGTGCATTGGGGAAAAGGAAATGATCAGATATTTCAGGGATTATTAGTGACGTTATTCTGGATCAGAAGTAACATTAATTCCAGGGACCCGAAATGTCACGCTGGTCCACCAGTCAGAATGGGGGCTTATGGAGGCCAGGTGATCAATGGAGTTTTAGCTCAGGTCCATCTCACAGTTGTTCCAGGGGGCCCCCGGACTCATTCTGTAGGTGTTTCCCCAGTTCCAGAATGTGTAATTGGAATAGACATACTGAGCAACTGGCAGAATCCCCACATTGGCTCTGTAACTTCTGCAGTGAGGGCTATTACGCTGGGAAAGGCCAAGTGGAAGCCACTAGAACTGCCCCTACTTAGCAAAATAGTGAAGTAGAAACAGTACTATATTGCTGGAGGGGTTGCAAAGATTACTGCCACTCTTAAGGACTTGAAGGATTCAGGGGCGGTGACTCCCACCACATCCCCATTCAACTCTCCTATTTGGCCTGTAGAAAACAGATGGGTCTTGGAGGATGACAGTGGATTATTGTAAGCTCAACCATGTGGTAACTGCAATTGCAGCTGCTATTCCAGATGTGGTATCATTGCTTGAGCAAATCAATACAGCTCCTGGTACCTGGTATACAGCTATTGAACTGGCACATGTTTTTTCTCAATAGCTATTAGTAAGGACCACCAGAAACAGTTTGCTTTCAGCTGGCAAGGTAAGCTATATACTTTCACTGTCCTACCTCAGGGTATCAACTCTCCAGCCCTATGTCATAATCTTGTCCACAGGAAACTTGATCGTTTCTCCGTCCTGCAAGACATCACGCTTGTCCATTATATTGACGATATCATGTTGATAGGACGTAGTTAGCAAGAAGTAGCAAGTACTCTAGACTTACTGGCAAGGCATTTGCATATCAGAGGATGGGAGATAAATCCAACAAAAATACAGGGGCCTTCCACCTCAGTGAAATTTCTAGGTGTCCAGTGGTGTGGGGCATGTTGAGATATCCCTTCTGAGGTGAAGGATAAGTGGTGCATCGGGCCCTTCCTACAACCAAAAAACAGGCACAACACCTAGTTAGTCTCATTGGATTTTGGCGACGACATATTCCTTATTCGGGTGTGCTACTCCGGCCCATTTATCGAGTGACCACGAAAGCTGCTAATTTTGAGTGGAGACCGGAGCAAGAGGAGGCTCTGAGACAGGTCCAGGCTGCTGTACAAGCTGCTTTACCACTTGGGCCATATGATCCAGCAGATCCAATGGTGCTGGAAGTGTCAGTGGCAAATAAAAATGCTGTCTGGAGCCTTTGGCCAGCCGCTATAGGAGAATTGCAACACAGACCCTTAGGATTTTGGAGCAAAGCCTTAACATCTGCTGCAAATAACTACTCTCCTTTTGAGAAACAGCTTTTGGTCTGCTACTGGGCCTTAGTAGAGACTGAACGCTTAACCATGGGCCACCAAATTACCATGAGACCTGAGTTCCCTGTCATGAACTGGGTGTTGTCTGACCCACCAAGCCATAAAGTTGGGCATGCACAGCAGTACTCTGTTGTAAAATGGAAATGGTAAATACGAGATAGGGCCAGAGCATGTCCTGAAGACACAAGTAAGTCACATGAGGAAGTGGCCCAAATGCCCATGGTTTCCACTCCTGCCACATTACCTTCTCTTTCCCAGACCACAGCTATGGCCTCTTGGGGAGTTCCTTACAGTGAATTGACTGAAGAAGAGAAAAGTCAGGCCTGGTTTACAGATCATTTAGCATGATATGCAGGTACCACCTGAAAGTGAACAGCTGCAGCACTGCAACCTCTTTCTGGGGTGTCCTTGAAAGACAGTGGTGAGGGAACATCCCCCCAGTGGGCAGAACTTCAAGTAGTGTGCCTGGTTGTTCATTTTGTTTGGAAGAAAAACTGGCCAGAGGTGGGTCACTGACTCAGGGGCTGTTGCTAATGGTTTGGCTGGGTGGTCAGGGACTTGGAAAGACCATAATTTGAACATTGGTGGCAAAGAGGCCTGGGGAAGAAGGATATGGATAGACCTTTCTGAGTGGGCTAAAAACATGAACATATTTGTGTCCCATGTGAATGCACACCAGAGGGTGACTTCAGCAGAGGAAGGTTTTAGCAATCAAGTGGATAACATGACCTGTTCTGTGGATACCAGCCAACCTCTTTCTCCAGGAACTCCTGTCATTGCCCAATGGGCTTGTGAACAAAGTGGTCATGGTGGTAGGAATGGAGGCTATGCATGGGCTCAGCAACATGGACTTCCACTCACCAAGGCTGACTTGGCTACAGTCATTGCTGAGTGCCCAATCTGTCAGCAGCAGAGACCCACACTCAGCCCCCAATATGGCACCATTCCCCAAGGTGACCAGCCAGCTACATGGTGGCAGGTTGACTACATTGGACCAGTCCCCTCATGGAAGGGCAGTGATTTGGTCTAAGTGGAATAGACACATACTCTGGATATGGGTTTGCTTTCCTTGCATGCAGTGCTTCTGTCAAAACTACCATCCGTGGGTTTATAGAATGGCTTATCCATCATCATGGTATTCCACACAGCATTGCCTCTGATCAAGGAACACACTTCACAGCAAATGAAGTGCACGAATGGGCACATGCTCATGGAATTCTCTGGTCTTACCTTGTTCCCCATCATCCAGAAGCAGCTGGATTGGTAGAATGGTGGAATGGCCTTTTGAAAACTCAATTACAGTGACAACCAGCTGACAATACCTTGAAGGGCTGGGGTAATGTTCTCCAGGAAGCTGTATGTGCTCTGAATCAGCATCTGCTGTCTGGTGCTGTTTCTCCCATAGCCAGGATCCATGGGTCCAGGGACCAAGGAGTGGTAATGGGAGTGGCACCACTCATTATCACCCCTAGTGATCCACTACGGAAATTTTTGCTTCTTGTGCCTGCAACCCTGAACTCTGCTGGTCTACAGGTTTCAGTTCCAAAAGGGGGAGTGTTTCCACCAGGAGAAACAACAATGATTCCATTGAACTGGTCACTTTGAGCTACTCATACCCCTGGATCAACAAACCAATAAGGGGATTACATTATTGGCTGGGGTGATTGACCCTGACTATCAGTGGCAAATAGGACTGCAACTACACAATGGAGGTAAAGAAGAGTTTTCCTGGAATATAGGAGACCCCCTACAACATCTTTTCGTACTACCATGACCTGTGATTAAAATCAATGGAAAACTGCAACAACACAATCCAGGCAGGACTACCAGTGGCTCTGAAACTTCAGGAATGAAAGTTTGGGTCACCCCACCAGGCAAAGAACCACGACCTGTTGAAGTGCTTGCTGAGGGTAAAGGGAACATGGAATGGGTAGTGGAAGAAGGTAGTGATGAATATGAACTACGACCACATGATCAGTTACAGAAACAAGGACTGTAATGCTGTTTTGCTCCATGTTATACTATTTAAGTTGTAAGATATCAAGTTTAAGAATGAATATTACCCATGGACTTGCACCCTATTCTGAAGAGATTTAATGTGGTTCTAGTTATATGCAGGACAGTTGAGTATTGTTAAGTGAAAGAAAAAATGTGTGTTTTGATGTTTTTTGTTTAGAAATTAGGTGTGGTTTAAGGTGGTATGTATAGCTGCCAAGTTGACAAGGGCTGGACTGTCATTGTCAGGTTCATGTGTCAACTTGGCCAAGTGGTGGTACCAGTTTGTCTGGTTGGGCAAGTGCTGTCCTGTCTGTTACAATGAGGACATTTCATTGAATTAGATCATGATCACGTCAGCTGCATCCATAGCTGATTCCATTTGTAATCAGCCAAGGGGAGTGTCTTCTGCAATAAGTGATGTTAATCTAATCACTGGAAGTCTTTTAAGGAGCATTCAGAAGAGACAGGTTTTCTTCCTGCTTCGACCGGTGAGTCTCTCCTGTGGAGCTCGTCCAGACCCTCCATCAGAATCATCAGCTTCACAGCCTGCCCTGCAGATTTTGAAGTCTGCGTTCCCACAATTACGTGAGACACTTTTATAAATTCTCTATTTGCGAGTGTTTCTTGTTGATTCTGTTTCTCTAGAAAACCCTAACTAATACAAATGTGGAAAAGATGGAGGCTAAAATGCATGATGTGCTTAAACAATGTGAGCAAGAAGATATATTCCCATTGAGAAAATAAGTGAGACAATATTGCAGCTCATGCTACATCCTCATGCCCTGAAGCAAAAAGGAGGACCCAATATATGTCATAATGAATCTTTTATTTTCTAGTGAATTTTAGTTGTTGTAGATAGTTTTAGCAAACATTTGATTTCTGAAAATGCAGATAGCAAGAGATACCAGTATAACCCAAAGTCCCTACTGAGTAGGGAGAGAGTGATAGAATGCAACAACATATCAATAGAGAAGCAACTGGAGAAGAGGCCATCTGTGCCCCATCCATATACCCTGGGCCTGCTCTGAACTTCCTGCTGCTAACCCCATCGTGTAGATGGCTCCCAGCAGCTCTCTGACTTGCAATAGTCCTTGTGCTCAGGAGCATAATTGGCCTGCCCACATTGCAGGTCAGATGTGCCTAAGAGTTAATATATCTGGGCAATGCTACCAAAAAAATAGTAGAGATATTGGCAGTAAATACCTCAGGGCCTCATCCTCAGTGGGCACTTGGTGCTGTCTTCCATACTCTCTCAGAGGGTGGTTGACATGATTGCGTCCCTGTTACCAATAGGGAATGACCTACTCAATAATGTACCCTCTTCTGGCTTCTCTTCTTTCCCTCTGGTCAAGCCCCTGTGTTATAGCTAAAGCTTCACTGAAATTCTGATACACACGATTCCCTTCTCAGAATATGTTTGGGAAAATTAAACTAAAGAGGCGCTATTCCTCATATAGCTCTGTATACAAAGAGATATGATACCTACAGAAGAGCTGAGATATGAATGACAAAGAGGTTTTGGAGGCAGCAAGAGTTGAAGGAAGTAGTGATTGGAAGGACTGAAGTTTCCAAAGAGTAGCCAGAGTTATAAAGGTGATAGATATGGAGCTTCACCTCACCTGGGGGATAGTTGTTCATCATTATATTTTAAATACTAAGGCAAATAGTGACCAAGTCAGAGGGATTGTTGGGAAGGCCCAGGTATCTGACATATGGGTTCCAGTACATAAATCTTTCAGAGTTTATTCTTTATGGGTGGCGTTGAGGAGTGAGATACAAGTATAAATAACTTTTGTGTAAGACAAAAGTTGAGATGCGGTGTTGGTGAGGTCAAGGCAATGTGCCTGGGAGTTCAGGGGATGGGGAAGATGCCACTCAAATGGGTAGAATCAACAAGGCTTATGGAATGTTGACATGTAAACTGAGTCCTGAAGAACCTGAGGGATTTGGACATGTGGAGGTTTGAAGAAAAGGCATTCCAGCAGATGATGATGGTGCACATATCTCTGAGGTTTGCAGAGTAATATGAGATATTAACTACATGTAGTGGATTTAGTTTAGACTCTCATTTCACAGAGTCCTAAATAAGCACGAAACGAAAATAGTTTTTGACATACAAATTTTTTATTTGATGAAAGAACTGCACTTTGCATCCAGAAAAGCATAAACTTGAGCCCCAAGAGGACAGATGATTAATAACTACACAATCTCAAAAGTACTAATATTAGCAATTTCTCCTAACCAGATATTGATTACTATGGATCATGGTGCAAAGGGAAAGTAAATTTTTCTGTATTTGGGTGAAGGCACCAAGGCACCTTTTTCTCCCACTTTTGAGAAAAATTACGCTGGTGGCGTCAAGGTAGATTTCCTTCCTTTGTCTCTCTGCAGTTCCAAGATTTCAATCTCCAGAGACAGCTTATACAGCTCCAGGGCCAATTTCACATGCTGAGGGTCTGGGAGACACTGCATGAGGTGTTTGCCTGCCACCACCTGTTCACAGCCATCAGGGATTATCTGAAAGAGATGTAAGTGGTGGGAGTGGTTAGGAGGCTTCTCCCCAAGTCAGGGCACTGTGACAGTCGAGGAGGTGCAGCACTGACAATGGGGGACTGCAGACCCGGACCAACCCCAGAACTGGACGGTGAGCAGGGACAACCAGAAAATACTGTGGGTCCCACCACAGTCTTCCCCAGAGGGTCTAGACCTGTTCTGAGACAACTTCCCAGAAGGCCTACCTTGGGGACAGCAGCAATTTCTGCTGACCATGCAGAAATAGAGGGAAAGTATGTCCTACAGTCCAGTCTATTTCTATAGTCAGTCCTTTCCCCAAGGGCACAGCTTTTCTTGTTCTAAGTGAGAGCAGAGTGTTTCTGGGTAGAAAGACCTGTAAGTGACCTTCAAGAACCCAGAAATGAATCCTGATAGGTTGGATCACACTGCTGGTGGCTAGGACAGTGCTGTGGGGGAGGCCATCACCTGTCACGTGTGATACTACAGGAACTTGCTCGAATTAAACCACTTACCCACTCACACGTGGGCATTTCTGGATACCAGCTTCTGTTCTCTGAGCAAGTGATAGTTGGGGAACCAACCACAGCATAACCAGAGGAGCACTGAACAGTGACAGGTTCAGTTTCAATATAATGAGGTTTATTCACAGACAGCTTTCCATTGGCCATCTCTGGTCTCGAACACTGAGCTGTAAAGGAAACACCAATTTAAGCAATGGGCAATTCTAAGAAAAAAGGCATGTTAGTCTATGATAATGAGAATGAACTATATTTAGGCTCTGGTAATTGTTCACTCTTCTTTCATTTTGAGAATAACAATGATTTTAAGATTGAGATCAGACTTTGGACTAAACATTTATATTATTATCTCATTAATTTTCACAGCCTTGCTCCCAAGTGAGTACTGCTATTACTTCAGTTGAATCTAGGAGAAAATTGAGGCACAGTTTAAAAATACCCATGTTTATAAAATTTCAATATTTTTAAATGTGGCACTAAAATCTCAAAACAACCATCCCAGGATGCAAGGGTAGTTCAGTGGTAGAATTCTCGCTGCCATGCCAAAGACCTGCATTCAATTCCGGCCTTTCACTTTCCAAAAACAAACCAGCAAACAAGCAAAAATTCAACAATTGGTGCTGCAAAAACAGGATATTCACATGAAAAGGAATGAAAAGTGACCCCACCATCGAGTATTAAAAAAACATAAAAAACAAAAAACACAAGCATCCCTCACCTTCTCGATCTTTGCAAGATACTAGGAAGGAGATTTTCATTCTTCTGCCTCATTATTCTCCAGTGTTCAATGGAAACAATAGCAGCAAATAATTCCCTGAGCTGTTGTTAGCAAAGTACTGTTAAAGCAGTTTTCATGTAAAAATCAGACATAGCTTGGCTCATCCTGTCGCCACAACAGGTAGACAGACTAGAGTCCCTGAATCATGGGCAGCAAGTGCCCTGCCTGGGGCTCTGAGGAAATGCTGCCCCTTCATCATGTTTGGAATTAGCAATGAGAAGACACAATCATACTAATGCAAGTTTCCATGAAAATTTTGCCACAGGCCCACAGGTACTCTCAGATAAAATGTACTGCCTTCAGAGTATTTCTGGAAATACAAACAAAAGAAACTTGAAATAGGAGCTGCCTTTGGGGGCTGAATTTTATGACTGGAAAATGGGTTGCATTTTATATTTCTGCATGTCCTTTGTTCCGTTTGCATTGTATACAATGTACATATGTATTATTTTAATTTTTGTTGTGGTAACATATACACAACATAAAATTTCTCATTTTAACTAATTATTTGTACAAATCGGTGGTATTAATTATATTCACGTTGTTGTACTACAAACATCACCATCCATTAGCAAAACTTTTTAAAACCCCAAGTAGAAACTCTGTACCCATTAGGAAATAACCCCCGCCATTCTTCTCTTTCTAGTAACCTGTCATCTAGTTTCTATGAGTTTGCATAAACTAGGTGTGTCATATAATTAGAATCATACACTTTTTGCCCCTTTGTCCATGTGCATATGTTAATTATTTAAATAAATTAAAATTAAAATTAAAAATGTTCACATGCTGACTCGGGCAAAGAAGAAACTCTGCTTGCCTTTCATGACACTCCCACCCTTGGCCATGGGCTAAGAAGTGAGCTGGAGTTACCTTTACATTGAGGAGGTGGAGGTGACCAGATTGATTCATCACAGGAGATTTTTGCCTCTCCAACCATAGTGTATCCTGTATCACATTCATACACGAACTCAGTGCTGAATAATCCTCTAACTTTTTCATAATGTCCGTGGACAACTTTAGGAGGAAATTTGCAACCTTGGTTGTGAGAGATACAAGTGAGAGAGGATGAGCTTGCAGAAAATATGCAATAATAATTCTCAGAATTTGCATGATTTGTTGAAGGCTTCATTTGGTCCTTTCATCTCTCAGCTCACAGGATCCCTTGGCTAACCCCAAGAGTTGTGATGCTTTCCTATAATAATCAGGCTGAGAAACTGTAGAAAGGCTTGTAATAAATTGAAAGGACTTGATTTTACTTCATTTTATTGCAAGTTCACTTAACTTTGTATTGTTTAGTTACCATTTTGATATGAAGACTGGATTCAGCCACCAAGTCACACTGTACTGGAGATAATGCAGACATTGCATCTGTGAAAAACTATAAAAACACTAAATAAATCCACCATTTCTGAGTCACTGCCCCATAATCAAAACTGTCCATCCATCTCCACCAAGAATATACTCACTGCATTTTAAAGTATTTTAAAAGGAGCTTATAGGAAAATAAAATACGACGATTCAGATGTAATAAACATGACATCTGATGATGATGTCATCATCATGATGATGTCATCATCAAACACGATGATAAATGTTGAGTATCTCTCTGGAAGTGAGCCCTCTCAGGGTCCACAAATGCCGTATAGGAAAATCAAGAAAGTGTTATAAACTACAGTGGTAATGTAAGATTTCCTCTGATGGCTGAAACCAAGTTATGATAGTTTCAGAATTTTGTATTTAATCAAAAGTTTTTAAACATTTATCAAACTATGAGTATATAGAAGACCAGCCACTGACCATTCTCTGGATCCTATAATCTTCCATGATCCCTCTTCTACAGGCAAATTAATCTAGTGATGTGTTCGCCAAACAGGCCATACACAATCCCACGTCTGAACCTGCCCCCATGTCGTCTCTCCTACTTCCTCAAATGCCATTCTTCCATCTCTGCTAACTAGTCAAGTCCCACTTGCTCTATGAAGCCTTCTGATATTGTCCTACTACAGAGTCATCAATAATTTCTCTGTGCTTCTACACCACTTACTAAGAATAGATTATAGATCATAACCAATACTTGTTGAGATCTTACTCTAAGGTCAACACTATATCAGACACTTCGTATTCATTGTCTCATCCAGTCATTGCTATAACTCTAAAAGATATATATTACCATCTTCCCTACTTTTTGTATAAGAAAACAGGCCCTTAGGGAGGTTAAATATTTTGGTCAAGTTCAGGCAGTTACAAAGCAGCAGAGACAAAGTTAGTTAGAGCTAAGGTCTGCCTTGCTCAAAAGCCCATATTTCTATGACTTCAGTCTACAACCTTTAGCAACAACTTAGCAGCTAACTTATACTATCTATGTTTTTGGGTTTTTCTATCTTGAGAGCAGGAAGCATGTCTCAGATGTGTTTGTGTCTCCAGCATCCAGCCTTTGACATTGTAGATCTAAAATAGATGGTTACCCGTGCAGAGGTGAAAGTCACCCTGACAACATGGGAGATGACTCGTAGGGATGAGTATGGCCTTGGCACCGTGTTTGACAATGCCTGGTCCTGATCAAAAGGGGAAAGAATTGTAACAAATAAAGTATCAACGGCTGAGGGAGTTCAAAAAGAATAGAGAGGCTACTCTTAGGCAATCTTAAGCTAGATATTGCTATTTATCATGGTTTGCCAAACCCCAATGAGAAGCATTCCTCCCAACCTTAAAGAACTCCTAGGGCTTTATCTGAGATTCTACAAAGGTTCCACACACTATAATTACTTTCCAGAAACCTACAGCTCCAGATGGGTTCTTCGGCCAGGTAAGTCCTAAAACCCAGAGGGGCCACCCTCTCCAGAGCATAAAACTAGTTCCACCCCACCCCCCATCCCATATTATCAACAGCCCTTTCCAACATGAGAAAGCTAGAATGGACATAATGCAAATACTCCTAAAGATTGGGAGAAAGATCAAAGTAGAAGGTGGAGTTATAACAGAGAAGATAGGATTTAAGAAATGAGTATGAAGGCTGAATCATGATATTGATATTTCTTTTCATCTCCAGTGTCTTGGAGCAGCTAGAAAGAAAAATTTTAAAATTATGGAACAGTAACTCATACTAAACTCTGAAATCTGTTCTACAACTAATTGTTGTGGTGCGCTTGAAAATTTTTCTTTTTTGTATATATGTTATTTTTTACAATAAAAAAATAGACGGCCACCTATGTACAAGTCTAAAGCTCACAAATGGAATTTTCTAGACCACAGACCATATACATCATTGGAAAATGACATTTATGCACTAACACAATAAAAAATTATGTAAGTTGATCCCTGAAAGGTTGTTTAACAGACGATGAGGCACATTCTTGCAGTACAGCCAGGAAGATATGGCATAAACACACAAATAGCAAAACCACAGTATCTGTCAGCTTGTGAGAAAGTGTCCAAAGTTAAAGGAAGCCAGCAAGAAGGCTGGAAGAAAGGAGTGAGAAAATGAAAGGAATGAGGGTTAAGATAACACTTCTAGTGGAGACTGTAAGCATATGTTGAGATTGGATAATACTTGCTTAGGTGAATGAGATGTAGGCAGACATTTTATGTTTGCGTGATGGTTTGAGAGGTAGCAGAAAATTGTTATTGAAGGGGAAAAAAAAGAAACAAGCTCAGAAAGGCAGACTGAGACAAATTGGGCAGATTGTATACTTCAGTTTAAGGAATATGAACAAAAGGTAAAGTGGAAATAGGAGGAAATGGAATAGGAGAGGAATCTGAAGGAAGCATTGACAAGTCTCTGTGACCTGATGCATTTAGTGGAACTTCACTCACTGCCTCAGAAAGGAACAGGAGAACCAGAAGTTCAAGGGAACGGAGTGCAGAGAAGACAATGAGAGAATTGGGGTGGGAGGGCTTTGGAATAATAACAAATTTAGCTATCTCCATTTCCAAGAGAGCAGAAATATCCAGGGTATGTGAATTCTTTTAACTAACCTTAAAATAGCTATCATTTTGATGTTAAAAGACTTCCAAAGTAAAATACTTTTATGCCCTACATAGAAAAGCAGCTCTGAAATCATCCTGTGATTTGAGAAAGTTCATAAAATCTGAACAGCATGGGATCATGCTGGGCTCCTAGAAATTAATCTTGATAAACTCTATCAGTGCTCTTGCCAGGGTTATAAGGTAGCATTTTAGGACTCTGTGAGGCATCTCAGATGTGAGGCATCTGCTTGGCGTATAGTTCCTGCATCATCAAAATTAGGAAAACACCCATATCACATGAATATGCAACATAGTTTCCATAAAAATAAACACAGTATTGCAAATGGCTTCTCTTTTGAGGGATTCTGTCACTCTGGGAAAAATGACCTATTTGAAATGTTCTGATAGATGATAGAGGAGATACATATATAAATAGTTTTAGAAATTGTTCTTAGGAATCCTTTCTCTTAAAGAAAGAAATTGTATTGACAGCTAAATAAGAAATATTACTTTTTGTTTTTGCATTTCCATTTATATGCTAAAACAAGGATTTATCACTCACATCTGCATTTATAACCAGCACTACCCTAGTAGACTCTGCAGTACTCCTAAACACTTTCCGTGCTCATTGGTTAGGGAAAATTGTAAGCTGCGCTTACAATTCCTTACATTTATATAATGTCTTTGACTTATACAGTGCCTTAGAAGTTTACACTGTAAAATTTACTCATTTATAATAACAAAAAATTGTTTCCTAGACAGCAAATTTTTGCCCAATTCATCATTAATGCAACAGAAAAATAATTCAGCAAGAGAAGAATTAATTCTTCAGAATTTAGGAATATCCATTTAAATGTAATAAATTAATATGAAAACAAAACTTTTTTTGCTAGACTGGCTCCTCTAGGATTTGAAGCATTTTGCTTTTCAAGTAATAATAGGCTATGTCTGAATGAACTAAAATAGTTTAAACAGTTTATTAATATAAAATGGCACGGAATATTGCCATTTGATCACTCTTAACTAAATCTTAATCAGGACTTCTTCTCCACACCTTGTTTTAAACTAACCCCCTTCCCCAATCACTCACCATCCAGACCAGGCAGGCTGAGCAATAGGGCCAGGGCGCCGACGAGGCTCAGTGCTGAGAATATGCTGTGCAACTTGAGAGGCATGGTGTAGGGTCTCAGAGATTCGGCTCTGAGGCTCAGCGTTCTCAGACACCCTGAATTAGGCTGAAGTAGAGGCTCTAAGTAACTAGCAGATAGATGCCTAAAGCAAGGAACTAAGTTTTGGCAAGGCGGCAACTCACCGTCACTAAAGGGGAGGGGCAGTGTCAAGGAGGACACCAAGTACGGGGCAGGGCCCAGGCAGGCGCAATGCAACACAGCTCCAGGTCCTGGGGAGGGCACTACGGGTTTGACAGGGGAGCTGTCTGGGATTCTGAGAGTATTTATAATCGAACCCTTAAGACTTCCTCACTGTTACGAATTCAACCATGTTCACTTATTGTCTGTACATAGACATCATTTCTCTACAAGCAATTTAAAAAAAAACGAACTAGGAAAATGGTGGGGAACATGTAGCAGGTTCTTTAGGGTTCATAGAAAGCTGCTGAAGCATGTTCTACACCATCTCCCAAACATGTTGGGTTTTCAGTAGCTAGAATAAATTGCCAATAAGAGAGAAGGACAAAAAAGCTCTCTAAAATTAAATTCTCTTCCTAAACACTCTGAGGCCTAATTGGAATATAGGACACAAGTCTAGAACTGTGAAAAGGCTTAAAAACACAAGACTAAACAACAAGTAATCCTATAATATTTATGCGAGAAATGCCAGGTTCTCTTCATGTATCTCTGATAACAAATGAATCAACCTTGGGACTACGCTAGTTTAGAAAGTAAAGGACATTTCTTAGAGTAGTTTTTACAGTACAGTAAAGTGTGCATGGAAAATTTAAGGGTAGAGAATGAGGCCTCATACTTGCAGAAAGAATCTTGAACAATTTTAAGAATTTCTGAATGGTGCTGGGTTACAGTTAAGGACCTTCCAGCCTCACACTATATCTCTGAAAAATAGCACTAAAAAAGAAGTGGTAGAAAGGCATAACTATTTGATCTTTCACCCAGATTATTTTGTTTTAGTTTCTGCAAAGGGGACACATTAATTTATGAAGCTGGATTTCATGTTTTGCCCCTTGGATCAGGTGTGGATATTTGTTGCTTGAAAATGTATAGATAGTCATCCATACAGGACAGCAAACACTGGAAAATGTCTGGAAATGACCTTAACCACAGTACCACTCAGCTGAGTTGAAATGAGTATGATAGACATTTAATGACCAAAGTGCTTAGCCCTCAAAAATAAAAAGGAACATTTGACAGAAATAAATGGGTGGCGTCTTCTGTAATAATGATGACAGTATAATTAAATTTCAGCACTCCTAGACAGAAAGGGAAGCAAATAAACCCACCATATAGTTGTTTTGTCTTTTAAAGAGGAATTAAAAGAAAATCTGAGTATGTCAGGAAAAAGAAGTAATTTAAATAATTAAATGGAAGAGCATTTTTAAAAACAGCTCCTGTTTTTTCATCATGTGCTAAACTTTTATTTAAATTCTTGCATTTAATTTTTTTTTAATTTTGCTGGTAAAGAAACAGATTCAAAGAAACTGCATATACTTCCCAAAGCCTTTTATCTCATCAATCAAATTCTGAACTCACGTCTGATTCAAATCCCAAGCTCTTTCCACTATGTCAATACTAATTTTCATTTAGTGGATTCAACTACAAAGGTTTGTTGTACAGCACCCGGAACCTGTGACTTAGGAAAGTATATCTAGAATTTTTCTGCTTCTGTTGTTGTAGAGAAGACCCCAGACAGCCTGCTGTATCAGGAACCAATTCCCATATGACCTACCAAGAATTAGCCCTGTGACTTAGTCAAAATCTCAGTAATATAGGCTTCAGTCTCCAGGGCTGTGTAAAAGGTTTGGGACTGCAATGGGCTCTATGGGACTTTTCATTTCAGAAATTCTAAGTGTATGTTGTAATGGCAAAAAAAAAAAGAAGAATAAATCAGATATTTATTTTGTTAAATATTGGAAAGTTAGGGCAGGATAGGGTTAAGATCTTGAGGGATGAAACTCTGTCCCCATAGCTCAACTCACCAGGAAAGGATCATATAGACACCTATTGAATGAACCAAATACACCACCCAATAAGAACCTGTTACTTACCATAGGTTGAGTTCCTCCAAAAACAATATTTGAGGATTTGAAAACAAGTAATTTTGGAGGGAGGTAATTCTAGGAAGCATCACTAAGGAGTGGTGACATGAAAAATGAAAGGGAAGGAAAATGATACAAATTGCTTTAGTGAGCAATTTACCTCTGTGGACTACTGATACTAAGTCCCATAGAGAGCCTCTCGGAGAGAATGTGGAACATGGCTCAGAGATACCTATCTGGGGGACAAGAAAGCTGGCATTTTTCTCCATCAATGCCCATTTTACCATATCCATTCATGGTCAAACCTCATAGTAAACCAGGAATAGAAGAAATGTCCTCCAGTATGGCTAAAAAGCATACACAAAAACCTGTACTTAATGGTGAAAGACTAAAAGCCTTCCTTCTAAGCTTGGGAACAAGGTAAGGATGTCCACTCTCACCTCTGCTATTTAACCTAGTACCAGAATTTCTAGCTAACACAATAAGGAAAAAAAAAAAAGAGGAAATAAGTAAAAGGCATATCATTGGAAGAGAAGAAATAAAACTTCCCTATTTGCAGATGAAATGACTAAGTAGAAAATCACAAGGTATCTATCAAACAAAACAAAACAAAACAAAATGAACTCCTAGAACTAAAATCTGAGTTCAGCAAGAAAGTTGGATGCAGGATCAAAACACAAAATATCCTTTGTATTTTTATATATTAACAACAGACATTTAGAAACTGAAATTTTAAAAATCACGACTTTCAACTGTTCCACAGAAAATAAAAACTTAGATATAAAGCTAACAAAATATGTACAGGGTCTGTATGCAAAATTATAAACTACTGATGAAATAAATTTTTAAAAAGTTGTAGGAGGCCTAATAAAAGGAGAGGCATATTGTGTTCATGGGTTGAAAGATTCAACATTATAAGAAACTCAATCCTTACCAAAAACTTTTAATGCAACTCCTTTCAAAATCCCGGCAAGTTTTGTTCTAGACATAGACAAGGTTATTCTAAAATTTATGTAGAAAGGTATAGGACCTCGAATGCTAAAACAATTTAAAAAAAAAAAAAGAGTTGTAGGAACCATTTTACCCAATATTAAGATTTACTCTATAGCAATGGTAATTAAGACAGTGTGGTGTTTGTGAAGGAAAAGATACTTAGATTGATGTAACAAAATAGAGAACCCAGAAAGAGACCTCTCAGATATGCCCAAATGATTTCCAACAAAGGTCAGAAACAACGGAATGAAGAAAGGATGGCCTTTTCAAGAAATGGTGCTGGAGTTAATGGGTACGCATAGGCAAAAATAATAATAAAAGAAAACTTACAGTTTCACTGTATACAAGAATGAACTCAAAATGGACCACAAATATAAATTAAAATGTAAAGTTATACAGGAAGGCGCCAGTTTCAAGCTTCAGTGATGCAAGATGGCAGCCACTACGGACTTGAGAATAAAAGTCCCTGACAATTTCCGACTTTTGGAAGAACTGGAAGAAGACCAGAAAGGAGTAAGAGATGGCACAGTTGGCTGCGTTCTGAAAGATGACCAAGACATGACACAAGATAAACAGGGAAGATAATTGGGCCTCCAAGAACAATTTATGAAAAATGAATATACAACCATAAAATAGAATGTGGACTTAAATACCCAGAAGCACCCCCATTTGTAAGATTGGTAACAAAAATTAACATGAATGGAATTAAATGTTCTAATGGAGTGGTGGACTCAAGAGCCATATCAGTGCTAGCAAAATGGCAGAATTCCTATAGCATCAAACTTGTCCTCCAAGAGCTCTGGCTTCCAACAATAAAAACCAAATAATCCAATTAGAAAAGGAGCAGATATTAGAACAGCTATTTCACTGAAGAGGATATAAAAATGACAAATAAGCGCATGAAAATATGTGCAATATCATTAACCTTTAGGGAAATGTAAATTAAAACCACAATGAAATACCATAGCACATCTATCGGATTTGGCTAAAATAGAAAGTAATGACACCACCAAATGCTGGCATGGATGCAAAGACATTGGATCACTCTTGTATTGTTAGGAGGAATGTAAAGTGATACAGCCATGCTGAAAAACAGTTTTCCCAATTTCTTAAGAAATTGAACGTGCAACTAACATATGATCCACTAATTGCACTCATGGGAATTTTATCCCAGAGAAATGAAGACTTATGTTTACACAAAATCAATACCCAAACATTTGTTACAGCTTTATTCATAATAGCTTCCACGTGAAACAACCCCTAGTGTCTTCAATGTGTGAATGTTTAAACAACCAGGTATATCCATAACATGGACTTTTCTCAGCATAAAAGGGGAACCAACTATTGATGCACACAACAACTTGAATTCAGGAGAATTATGCTAAGTGATAAAAGTCAATTTCAAAGGTTACATACTGTATGATTCCATTTATAAAGCATTCTTCAAATGACAAAAGTATAGGCATGGAAAGGGGAAGGATGGGTTTGACAGGATAGCACAAAGGATCCTTGTGATGGACTGTTCTCTATATTGGCAGTGGTGGTGGTTATGTGAATCCACAAATGTAAAATTGCATAGAACTAAACACACACACACACACACACACACACACACACGAGTATATGTAAATTGGTAAAATCTGAACAAGGTCAATTTCCTGACTGTGATACTATAGTAATCATGCAATATGTTACCCTTGAGGGAAACTGGGGGTAAAATGGTATACATAATCTCACTGTAGTATTTCTTACAACTACATATGAATCTACAATTACTTGAAAATGAAAAGTTAAAACAAACTGTAGAAAGGTTTTATTTTCACCTCTCACATGGGAAAAATTTCCAAAGTTTGATAAAATACTTATTTCAGAGGTAGTGGAGAAATTAAAATTAGTTTACATTATAAAATTTTACAAAGTCCATGAAGGACAGTTTAGTGATATTTATCAAAATTGCAAATGTGTCTTCTCTCTGACTCAGCAATCCCACCTCTGGGATCCATCCTACAGATGAAATGACGTATGTACCAAAGGACACATGCAGAAGATTAAGCATCAAGACAATTGTGTACACACCCCGAGGACAGAACTATACAAGGGCCCATCAATAGATATCATTAAATAAACTATGATTAGCTATGCTACATACATTGGAAAACTATGCAGCTGTAAACACACACACACACACACACGCACGCACACTTACACAGAATGAGGAAACACTAGGTCATGAACACCAAAACGCCCCACTACGTATTGGTAAGTGATTAAGACAGAGGAAGTGAGGTTCAGAACATCGCATACATCAGCTATTACACTGCGTAAAAAAGGGGTCAGATAATAAAGACATTTGTTTACATAAGTAAACACTAAAAGGACAAATTAAAACCTAGGGCAGGGAGGAGTGGGGTCAATGTGATGGAGTGGAGATGAGAATTCTTTTTTTTTTTTTTACATGGGCAGGCACTGGGAATCAAACCTGGGTCCTCTGGCATGACAGGCAAGCGTTCTTGCCGCTGAGCCACCGTGGCCCACCTGAGATGAGAATTCTTGATGACTACCTTTTTACATCTTTTTTTATTTTTGAAACATGTAAATTAATTAACTAATATTTAAATTTAATTTAAGATCTATGGAGTATATGAGTTTTTTCTTCTTATTTTTTTTTCTGGAGTGATGCCAACGTTCTAAAAGTCATCATGGCAATGAATACACAACTATGTGATGATACTGTTAGCCACTGATTGTACACCATGTATAGACTACATGTGTGTGAAGAGTTCTCAATAAAATGTTTTTTTAAAAATATTTAAGATAAAAGCATTATTTTTGGATTGGCTTACGCTCACCCCTCTGAAAAGCTAGCTGAGTTCTACTGTTAAACTGAAGAGAAAAATCTGTCTTAGCATCCATTTCCCTAATGTTAAATCTCCTGGGTTTCTATATAGGTTTTTTGGAAGGAAACTTAAAATGATCATTAGCGGTTCCAACTATTCACAAGACATGGCATTATAAAAATATCTGGGTGATTAAATGTAACTCCTGACTCCACAGAGACCCAGAAATTCTGTTTCAATGTCTATTTTTGCTCTTGACTCTTTGAATGTCCATTTTGTTGAAAATAAGTATTAGCATTTATCCCACTTTCCTGACACATTTTAAGAAAAGAAAAACTTGTGGCTCGACATGTTAACTCAGTTAGATCACTGTGAGGAAAGAGGATGTCATCTGTTGATCAGGTGTCCACATACAATGGATGTAACCAAATGCCTTTGTTTACAAGGGAAACAGAAGAAAAAAGGAAAAGGATTCTAAACTCTTACCAAAAGAGTATCTCGTTGCAATCTCACCTGACTTCTTCCAAATACAGCCACTAGTACTGGTGGTGTTACTTTTGAAAGGTACTTTGATGGAAGGTTTTCATTTGTTTTAAGGAATCTGTATTAAGGAATTCATTAACTTCCTCAGAGAGCGTTCCAAAAAGAAGAAAGTACTATCGAGAAAAATTAATGCTGGTTGTTATGGGTTCCTATGGGTACAGAAGACACTATATTGCCATGAGCCTCTAGCATTGCACATCCCCAACTTGAACTGACCCCTACTATAACCAGGGCAGCAGGTGTGCTTCAGAGCAGTTCCATTTGGGGGCGACAGAGAGCACATTTACCTGAACACCAAAACGACAAGGTGCACCAAAATCAGAGCTTGAAACACACATCTCATTGTTTCAGTTGTAAGACTTTTAGAGCAGAAGCATATTTTTCATTTTTATCACCACTGCTATACTCTCCCACTGTTCAAGCAACATAGTAAGCAATGCATATTTCTTTATTAATTTTAATGATGAGCTCATTTCCGGGAAGATGGCGGAATGGATAGGTAGAGCTCACCTCCGCTCCAAGGAATAGCTAGAGAAGTGACAGAAAAATGACCAGGAGAGCAATTCCCGGGTGTAAGTGACCTGGGAGGGTCTTCTACACCACATTGGGAGGCCCTGGTTGAACACGTGGAAGAATTGAGAGGCAGAGAACCAGAGACCATCCAGCTGGTGCAAACAGGCTGATGTGCCCCTCTCCACATGGAAGCCTGGAGCTGTCAGGCGAGCTCGGGGACTAGAAAGTAAGCCAAGCCACATTCCCTGAAAGTGCTATCCTCGCCCGACCGCCCCCACACCCTGACTTGCAACTCCTCTGACACCCCACTCACCTGAACCCCGTCACCCGCCCGCCCCACCGTGCTCCAAGCACCCCCATGCCATCCCCTTCCTGATGGGTCCCGCCCCACATGCTCAATCCTGTCCCAGACTGACCCACCTCTCCTGCACGAGTGCAGTCTCACCTTTCCCCTCCGGAGGCACCAGTGTGCAACCCCTCCACCCCCACCTTCACTTCCCTGCCCCCTGCAGGCGGTCACTTGCGCATGTGGGCTTCAGGCACTCACCATCAGACCTGGGCCACATGGCACCCAGCCCATACAGTCACGCATAAATCCCCCAGGCCAATGCACCTGAATGCGCCCCCTCATCCCACGCCCCCTCAGCTCTGGGCGGGTGATGACCTGTGCATCCGGGACACACCCGCTCCCAGCACACATCAGTGCTTTCCTGCCCTGCTGCCCTGAGCTCTACTCACAGTGCACATCAGGGCCCTGCCCCCTCAGACCCACGCGCCTGCACAACCACATCCTCCCCACCGGGCACCCATGTATCTGTGCACTGACCTCTTCACCCCAGCATCTTCCCCCCACTCCCGATATCCCACACATGCACACACCTCACCCCACCCTCCCGGCACAAGTGCCCTTCTCCCACATCTGGCAGATGCTCTTGTGTGCATCTGTGTCACAGAACCCCCACCCTGCACGTGCATGCACACGTGCCCACCCCCCGCACTTGGGCACCAGTGCCAGGGCCCACCCACCCGACCTCAGCCACCCCGACACACATCCCACACCTCCACAACCTTTGCCCCATTCCTACACACTTGTGTGTCCACTCCTGTCCCCCACCCCAGGACCTGTCCCACTGTGCAAGGACATATCCATGCCCTGTTCTTCCTGTGCCTCGACTTCTGTCCCTGTACCCCACACCCTGATATCCATGACCCACACGTTCCACACACCCACCCGCCTCCTGCTCACATACCAGCTCCAGCACATCAGCTCAGTCCCCCATTGGCCTCCTGCTGTGCCCTACCTCTGTGTCCCCGAAGCTGCCCTCTGCTCCTACACTCTAAGGCCTGCCTGAGCTGCACCTCGTCCCCACAGACCCCGCACCACAACTCCACAACCCTGCGACCCTCACCCCATGCTCACAGCACCAGCATAATGTCCCCAACATGTGTCTATACCTGTTCCACAACCTGTCACCACACTGTCATCCCCCAACCCCCATGCCCTGCATCCTGCTCCACACCCATCCAGCAAATACAAAGCTTTCCACTACTGAAGGAAATCAACTTCCAAAGTAACCCTGTCAAGATATTTACATGCCACAAAGTCAACAGAAGATGCAGACAGATATAGCCCAGTCCAATGACCAAATTAAAACACCAGAAGAGACAGACTTTGGACCAACTAATCAAAGATATTCATATAACTCTACTAAATAAAATCAATGGGATGCAGCCAACACAACAAGCAAACTCACCACCCTCCCCCTGTCTACGTGGGACATGACTCCCAGGGGTGTGGACCTTCCTGGCAATGTGGGACAGAAATTCTAGAATGAGCTGAGACTCAACATGAAGGGATTGACAAAACCATCTCGACCAAAAGAGGGAAGAGTAAAATGAGAAAAATAAAGTGTCAATGGTTGAGAGATTCCAAACAGAGTCAAGAGGGTATCCTGGAGGTTATTCTTACGCATTAAATAGATATCACCTTGCAGGTCAAGATGTAATGGAGATGCAGGAGGGAACTGCCTGAAAATGTAGAGCTGTTTTCCAGTAGCCATGTTTCTTGAAGATGATTGTATAATGATATAGGTTTTGCAATGTGACTGTGTGATTGTGAAAATCTTGTGTCTGATGCTCCTTTTATCTACCTTATCAACAGATGAGTAAAACATATGGAATAAAAATAAGTAATAAGGGGAACAAATGTTAAAATAAATTTAGATTGAAAAGCTAGTGATCAATGAAAGGGAGGGGTAAGGGGTATGGTATGTATGAATTTTTTTCTGTTTTCTTTTTATTTTTTTTCTGAATAGATTCAAATGTTCGAAGAAATGATCATGATGATGAATGTGCAACTATGTGATGATATTGTGAATTACTGATTGTATATGTAGAATGGAATGATCAAAAGTTAAGAATGTTTGTGTTTGGTGGTTTTTTGGTGTTTTTAAAAATAATTAAAAATTAATTTAAAAAATCAGTGTGATGACTAATGACATAAAGGAGATCAAGAAGACACTAGAAGAACATAAAGAGGAATTTGAAAGAATACATCAAAAAATAGCAAATATCACAGAGATTAAAGATGTAATAGACCAAATGAAATATATACTAGAGACATACAACAGCAGATTTAAAGAGGCAGATGAAAGAATAAGTGAACTAGAGGACAAGACAAATGATTTAGAACACATAAAGAGCAAATGAAAAAACAAATGGAAAAATTTTAATTGGATCTCAGAGAGGTGATGGACAAAACAAAGCACATAAATATAAGTATCATTTATATTTTTGTATATTTTGTATATATTCTGGGACACTTAATGTCCCAGAAGGAGAAGAGAAGAGTAAAAGGTTAGGTAGGACAGTGGAGAATATAATGGGGGGAAACTTCCCAACCCTTATGAAGGACATAAATATGCAAATCAAAGAAGCACAACTAACCCCAAATAGAATAAATCCAAAAAGGCTTTCCCCAAGACACATATTAATCAGTCTGTCAAATGTTGAAGAGGAGCAGAAAATTCTGAAAGCGGCTACTTGAAAACAATCTACTACATACAATGGAAAACACATAAGAGTGAGTCCAGACTACTTAATGGGTACTATGGAGGTGAGAAGGCAGTGGTATAAGATCCTGAAAAAGAAAGACTTCCAGCCAAGAATTCTGTACCCTGCCAAATTGTCCTTCAAAACGAAGGGAGAGATTAAAATTTTCACAAACAAACAAATCCTGAAAGAATTTGTCAATGAGAGACTGGCCCAACAAGAAATACTAAAGGGAGTTCTGCCAGTTGAAACAAAAAAGACAGGAGAGAGAGGTCTAGAGGAGGGAACAGAATTGAAGAGTACCACTAAGGATAACTTAAAGGATAAGAAGAGATAGAGGGAAAAGAATACATGGATCTGACAAACAAAATCCAAAGAACAGGATGGTAGATTCAGGAAATACATTTTCAGTAATAATTTTGAATGTTAATGGACTAAACTTACCAATTGAAAGATACAGATTGGCAGAACGGATTAAGAAATATTACCCAGCTAACTGCTGCTTACAAGAGACTCATCTTAGACACAAGGATACAAATGGATTGAAAGTGAAAGGATGGAAAAAGATGTTCCACACAAGTTGTAACCAAAAGAAAGCAGGATTGGCTATACTAATGTTGGACAAAATAGATTTTAAATATAAAGACATCATAAAAGACAAAGGACACTATATATTAATGAAAGGGACAACTTGCCAAGAAATATTTATGCTTCCAATCAAGGAGCTCCAAAACACATGAGACAGACATTGGCAAAACTGAAGGGAGAGATAGACATTTCAACAATAATACTAGGAGATTTCAACACACCACTCTCCTCTATGGATAGATTCTGAAAGAGAAAGACTTCCAGGCAAGAATTCTGTACCCAGTCAAATTGCCCTTTAAAACTGAGAGAGAGATTAAAATTTCCAGACAAACAAAGACTGAGAGAATATATTGTCAACGAGAGACAGGCCCTACAAGAAATACTAAAAGGAGTTCTGCTGGCTGAAAAAAAAGACAGGAGAGGGAAGCCTGGTGGAGGGCACAGAATTTGAGAGTGCCAGTAAGGTTAACTTAAAGGATAGAAAGAGAAAGAGGGAAAAGAATACACAGATCTGATGAATAAAATCCAAAGAATAAGATGCCACCATTCAAGAAATGCCTTTACACTAATAACTTTGAATTTTATTGAACTAAACTTACCAATTAAAAGGTACAGATTGACAGAATGGATTAAGAAATATAACCCAGCTATACGCTGCTTACAAGAGACTCATTTTAGGCACAAGGATACAAACAGATTGAAAGTGAAAGGATGGAAAAAATGTTCCACAGAAGCTGCAACCAAAAGAAAGTAGGAGTAACTATACTAATATCAGATAAATAGACTTTAAATGTGAAGACATCATAAGAGACACAGAAGGACACCATATATTAGTAAAAGGGACAATTAACCAAGAAGAAATAACAATCATAAATGTCATATTCTCCCAATCAAGGAGCTCCAAAGTACGTGAGACAGACATTGTCAAAACTGAAAATAGTGGTAGATGTTTCAAAAATAAAGTAGGAGACTTCAATACACCACTCTCCTCTATAGATAAAACAACCAGACAGAAGGTCAACAAGGAAATAGAGAATTAAACAATTTGGTAAATGAATTAGACCTGACAGATATATGTAGACCATAACACCCCAAAACACCAGGATATGCATTCTTCTCTAGTGATTAGAAATCAAAGATCTAAATAGGTGGAAAGACATTCCCTGCTCATGGATAAGAAAGTTAAATATAGTTAAGATGTCAATTTACCCAAATTGATCTACAGATTCAACACAGTACCAATCAAAAGTCCAACAAACTACTTTAAAGACACAGAAAAGCTAGTTACCAAATTCATCTGGAAGAGAAAGAGACCCTGAATAGCTAAAAACACCTTAAAAAAGAATGAAATGGGAGGATTAACACTTCCTTATTTTAAAACTTATGTCTAGAACCTAAGTTTTCTGTAGCACATAACCTAACTCAACCAATCTGTATAGCTCATTTGAACAATTGAAACACAGGGATCCCAGTATAAGAATGAAATCCTTTAATCCTGTATAGGTTAATGTAATGCCTAGATACATCCTAGAATATATTAAGCAGATAATCAAAAAGTATTGCAAAGTCCCTTGAGGGATGGAAGAAAAAACATGGAACTATTAAATGTTGCCATCAGGGAATCCCCTGATACTGTGTCAAACTCTAGGGACACCCAAATCACTAGGCCAAGCCCTTAATCTTGAGGCTTACTCTTACGAAACTTGTGTGGGTGGCAGAGAGGCTTGGCCTATAGGTATACATAGGAGTTACTTCTGGAGAACATCTTTTGTTGCTCAGCTATGGTCTCACTCTATCGAAGCTCAACTCTGCAACTGAAATCGTTGCCCTTCCCCCTATGTGGGACAAGGCACCCAGGAGTGAAAGTCATCCTTGTGACATGGGAGATGATCCCCAGGGTTGAGTCTGGCCCTGGCACCATGAGATCAACAATTCCATCCTGACCAAAAGGGGAAAAAGAAGTGTAAAAAATAATGTGTCAGTGACAGAGAGAGTTCAAGTGGAGTTGAGAGGCTACTCTGGAGGTAGCTCTTGTGCAAGCTTCAGTTGGACATTGTTACCTATCATGGCCTGCCAGACCCTGGCCAGGATCATTCCAGCCAATCCTAAAGAACACCTAGGGCACTATATAAGATTCCACAAGGGTTCCATGCACTAGAGTAACTTCCTAGAAACTTACAACCTCCAGATGGGTCCCTAGACCAGATAAGTCCTGAAACCTAGAGGGCCCAGCCTCTCCAGAACATCAGATAGTTCCATCCCCTTACCCTATATTATTGCTAGACCCTTCCAACATGAAAAAGTTAGAATGGCCATAGCCCAAACACCCCTGAAGAGGGGGATAGAAAGAACAAAGGTAATAGTGGAGTTGTACAGTAAAGATAGGATTTAACAAATGAATATGATTGCTGAATCATTAAATTGACGTCTCTTTCTAGTCTCCAGTATGTTAGAGCAGCTATAAGTAAAAACCCAAAATTGTGGAATAGTAACCCATTCAAACTCTGAAATATGTTCTACAATTAATTGTGGTGCCATGCTTTGAAATTTATTTGAAATTTATTACTTTAGTGTGTGTATATATATATATATATATCATTTTTTTAAAAAAAAGAAAAAAGTTTATTATGATGATAAAAAAATATTTATGACTTCCAGCCTCCTATATCCTGGAGCAGCTAGAAGGAGAAATCTGAGAAGATGGTATGGTAGCCCGTGGCAAACCCTGGAATCTGTCCTGTAACTACTTGTTGCAGAGTGCTTTGAAAACTATTGCTTTTTATGTATGTCATATTATACAATTAAAAAGTTAAAAAAACTTATTATAAAGCCACAGTTATCAAAATTGTATGGTACTGACACAAAGATAGATGTATTGATAAATGGAATCAAATCAAGTGTGCAGAAATAGACCACCACATCTATGATCAACTGATATTTGACAAGATCCCCAAATCCATGGAATTAGGACAAAGTAGTCTTTTCAATAAATGGGCATGGGAAAACTGGATATCAATAGCCAAAAGAATGAAAGACGACCCTTACCTTATACCCTATACAAAAGTTAACTCAAAGTGGATCAAACACCCAAATATAAGAACCAGTACCATAAAGCTCCTAGAAGAAAATGTAGGGAGACATATTCAAGACCTAGTAATAGAAGGTAGCTTCCTAAACTTTACACCCAAAGCAAAGCAACAAAAGAAAAAAATAGAAAGATGGAAACTCCTCAAAATCAAATGTTTTTGTGCCTCAAAAGACTTTGTCAGAAAAGTTGAAGAGGCAACCAACTCAGTGTGAGAAAATATTTGGAAATCACACATTGGATAAAAGTTTGATATCCTGTATACATAAAGAAATCATACAACTCAACAACAAAAGAACAAACAACAAAATTATAAAATGGGCTAAAGATATAAATAGGCATTTTTCTGAAGAGCAAATCCAGAAGTCTGAAAGCACATGAAGAGATGCTCATTTTCATCAGCTATAAGGGAAATGCAGATCAAGACTATAATGAGATACCACCTCACACCTGTAAGAGTGGCTGCTATTAAACAAGAAACTATAAATGTTGGAGAAGATGTGGAGAAACTGGACACTTATGCACTGCTGGTGGGAATGCATAATGGTGCAGCTGCTATGGAAGACCGTTTGGTGGTTCCTTAGGAAACTCAATGTCAAATTGCCTTATGACCTGGCAATACCACTACTCAGCATGTACCCAGAAGAGCTGAAAGCAGTGACACAAACAGACATTTGCACACTGATGTTCATAGCAACATTATTCACATTTGCTAAAAGATGGAAACAATCCAAGTGCCCATAAACAGACAAGTGGATTTTTAAAATGTGGTATATGCATACAATGGAATATTATGCAACAATAAAACAAAATGACATCCTGAAGCACATGACAACATGAATGAGCCCTGGGGAAATAATGCTGAGTGAAATAAGCCAGACACAACAGGATAGACACTATATGACTCTACTTTTATGAGCATGGTAAGCATAAAATCAGAGGCTTATAATATAGAATATAGGGGACAGAGATACATGGAAGCTAGAGATGGGTGAACAGTCAGTTAATGAGGTTGAACTCAAATGTAAGGGAAAAGCTAAAAGTGAAGGCAGTTCATTAGTGGATCCATAAGTAATATTACCATATTAAAGGTGAACATGATTGAAAGGAATTGTATAGATCCATGTATCTCACTGATAAACACTAGAAATATAAATAAGTTTTTGCATGAACTGCTTCAAAGGTATGAATCTTGTACAAAGAGTGTGTAAGTTCAGGGTATGGGGGAAAGCTGCTATTGCATGCTATGAACTACGTTTAACAGGAAACATCAGCAATACCACAGCAACACGAGGGGTAAATACTGGGGAAGGGACAAATGTTAAGGAGACGTTTAGAGTTTGTATTTGATGAGGGTGTGTTTATTTGTTATCTGTCTCTTGGGAACAATGAAATTATTTAAAATTCAAAGTGTTGATGGACTGTGGACTTTGGGCATTGTACATGATGCCTAGTGAATGCAAGTCACCAAAGGATGCACTGACTGAGAAGTATATTGGCAAATGATGGTGTATACATGTGATCGAATATTGTGCTGCTACAAAAAGTAACGAAGTTGTGATGTATGCAACGTTGTGAATGAACCCGTGAACCTCACGAATAGGCTGAGGAGTAGCAGTAGATACAGCATGTAATGAGACTACAAAAATGGTAATCTACTCATTTACATGGTAGAAATCCACGTTGCAAATAAGCGGGCAAGAGATTGAAAGATCCTTCTCTGAAAAATTTGACAGCACAAGAGGAAACTCCAGCAAACAATGATAACTGGAGATACCCACCTCCATCTTTCCTTGGAATGGTCAGGAGACAGGACACCTGTGATGGTTAGTTTCATGTGTCAATTTGGTGAGGTTATGGTGTCCAATTGTTTGGTCAAGCAAACACTGACTTGATTGTTGCTGAGGGTATTTCATAAATGTATTTAAATCATTAGTCAGATGACAGTATCTATAGCTGATTACACCTACAAATAATAATGGAGATTGCATTCAGCAATGTGCGGTGTCTCCTCATCCAATGAGTTAAAGGGAAAACTGAGAATTTCAGCCGTCAGAAAGAAGAATTTCTAGCTCTACTTCAGCCCGAAAACTTCTCCTAGGGAATTAAACTTCACTTTTATCAAGTTTCCAATTTGCAACCTGCCCTCTAAAATTCTGACTTCCCAATCCCCACAATCATGTGAGCCAATTCCTATAACATATCTCTTAATATCCTGTCTGTTCTGTTTCTGTAATGAACCTGGACTAACATAATACCCAAAACTGCAGAGGCTCAAACCAAGTAGACATTTATTACTCTTCCATGGAGCAGTCCAGAGTCATAAAAGCATCATTCAGAATGGTTGACAAATGGCCCAACATAGTCAACCAGACACCAGATTCCTTCCTCTTTGTTGCCCCAACATCTTCTGGGGTGCATGGTAGAAGCTGACTCAACAGCACTCTGTCCGCATACCAGCTCACAGCTGGGGGAAAAAGGAAGTGGAGAGCAAGCGGCTTCCTTTGGAAGAAAGTGACCAGGAAGTTGCAAACATTAGGAGGTTGCTTCAAGGGAAAGCCTGGCTGAGCAGGCATGGGCCTTGCTGATATTTAAAAGGATGGAGGTGGTTCTATGATTTAAAATAGAAAGGAAATATGAGAAACAATTAGTAGTCTCTTTCATATCCCAATATTAAGAAAAATGCCTCATGGTCCAATCATGCTGTAAGCAAGCCTGCTATCAACAAAATTTGTTTATATGAACAGAACTTAAAGTGATTTATTTGGACCTCACTCTTGAAAAGAACAAATGATTACTGATCATCAACAGAAGTTTTCAGGGAGAGAAGAAACTTTTCTATTATAAATGGCACCATGGAGACAAGGATATATCTAGGTAGAAAGAACAGAATATTAATTGTTTTAAAAAAACACATGACAGAAAACAATTAAAGTCTTTTGAAAAATTCAGTGAGGGTTGGAATGCAAAGTCAAGGACATCTTGAAGGAAAGTTTGGGGACTGGAATAAAGATTTAGGAAACAATATATGAAATGTAAGATACGTGGATAATCACCAAAGAGGTCCAATATCAGACTAATTAGACTTCAAAGGAGAGAGAACAGAAAAACAGTAAAGAAACATTAATGAGGAAATTGCACAAGAAAATTTCTCAGAACATGAATTTGCAGACTATAAATGCCTTTCAAGCACAAGGAAATAAAAGAAAAGATATAGCAGAGTTTATCAACATGATTTTTTAGAATAGGATAGGTGAAGAGTCAATTCTAAAAGCTCCAAATGAGGGCAAGAAAAATCAGGTCAAAAATCAGGGTGTCTTCTGACTTAATACTATAGTGCAAGTAATATGACGATGAAGAAATTCCTTTAAAATATGTGAAAGAAGATTATTTCTATCCCAGCCTTTCACACCTAGTCAAACTATCAGTCAAGTGTAAAGATGAGGATAGTCTCAAATAGCCAAGGACTAGAAATTTTACTTCCCATGCGTACTTCTCAGGCAGCTCCTAAAGGATGTGCTCCAGTAAAATAAAATATCAAGAAAGAGGAAAGCATGGATCTGAGAATCAGAGAAAACACAAAGGCAAGTCTACAGACACAAGAGCATCCATTGCTTGTTGAGCTGTAATCTTCCTGTCAATATCACCAAGGGCTTAGGGGCCCCAGCACACTCTGGTCAACTTCCAAAGGACAGTATCTGCATCTCTTTGCTGAGGCTTTTCCATAGCCACTTAAGGCTACTATATTTGCTTAGTTCCTGGAATTAGGCTATGTCATCCTAAATGGCTTTATAGCATCCCATTTTTGGTTGATGTCTCTTCCCTGTCTCTCTGCATTATTCCTCTTCTGGTGTTTCTGTACCTCCTAAAATAAACTACTTGAACTTGAATTCTTATTTCAGGGTCTGCTGCTGGGGGAACCCAAACTAAGACCAAGTGGGAGAATGGAGGACTCTGGGAGAGAAGTCCATGGGGAAAAAAGGGAATGATAATGTATCTGATGCTTCTGAGCATTGGAAAATTTTGATAGTCCTGAAAAACTATTGGAACAGTTAGGAGGAACTGGAAATAGGAATAGTTCTGGTAAAAGGTGCATCCTCCAGATGTTCCTGGGGTGCAAAAGCAGGCTTTCCATGATAAATCCACTCTAACATTCCAATCTCTCTAAGTCTCTGGATCCCCTCATCTACATTATACCAAGGCAGTCCCGACATTTCACCCTCAGGTAATGTCAGCCACCTTTTGATCCATATTTCAGCCAGCCATCCAAACAAACTGTTAATGCCTTTTCTAACCCCTCGAGCTATAACATTGAATGCAGAGTCTCTGCTTAGTGGGCCCATATCAATAAATTCAGCCTGATCCAGCCTTATATTCCTCCCACCATTATCCCACACCCTTGAAATCCATTGCCACATATATTCCCCTGATTTCTGTCTATATAAATTGGAAAACTCACACAGTTCTTTTGGAGTATAACATACCTCCTCCTGGGTGATACTTTGTACCTCACCTTTTGGGGCCTGTTGAGACTTTAGTCTAGTTTAGATCTGGAAGAATTGAGGGGTGGTGGGGGTGGGTCATGAAAAGAATTAGAAATATCTTCCAAGCCATTTGCTTCACAGAATTCATTTGCAATTTCATCTGGTGAAACAAGATTAATCCGCTCTAGGGCTAATCCCTTCAGGTGGAGGTTGGATGGCCAACTCCTTAGAGCAGGCTGGAGGTGGGCCAACTATGTCCTCAGGACAGACTATTACAGGGTTATCTAGAGAAGACTCAGCATGACCTAGGGTTTCAACCTCACCACCAACATCATTATCAATCCATATGTTGCCATCCACTTTTCAGGGCCCCACTCCTTTCCAATCTATGCCCTCACTTTAATAGCAGACACCATGAAAGATTGAGATTTCAGTTTACATTGTAAAGTCACTACTCTAGCGATAAGATTCTAAGTCTGATTTTTGGAGATCTCAAGTCAATGGCTACAGGAAATAAGATTTTCCTTCAGGATACTCATAGAAATGTTTACATCTGTCAGAGAGCGCATAAGATTCTCATTTCAAGACTTAAGCCCATCCCTTTCACTCATTAATGTTATCAGTGTATCTAACAACAACCAACCAACATCTCTATACCACAGAACTCTATCAGGGTGTCAAAAACACTATCCCCCAGGCCTGCCTTCCTACAAGCAAAGCATTAGAAGAATCAAATGGTGATAATTTGACTATCTCTTTTGCCAACTCACCCCATGGATTGGCAGTGTCATTCTGATTATGGGAATCAGAGTACTTAGTGCCTTTGAGTTGTCAGAGTAGAAAACCAACTGTAAAAAAACCCATTTTTATAGATTCTGTTTCTTAAGAATCACCTCACTCCTGGTACCAAGCTGTATTAGCTAGGGTTCTCTAGGAAAATAGAATAAGCAGGAAATATCCGTAGATATAAAATTTATAAAAAGCATCTCACATAAGTGTGGGAATGTAAAGTCCAAAATCCATAAGGCAGGCTGTGAAGCTGATGACTCTGATGAAAGGTCTGGATGAACTCCACAGGGGAGGCTTGCTGGCCCAAGCAGGAAGAAGAGACTGTCTCTTCTGAATCCTCTTTATAAGCCTTCCAGTGATTAGATTAAACATCACTCATTGCAGAAGACACTCCTCTTGGCTGATTACAAATGCAGTCAGCTGTGGTTGCAGCCGATGTGATCATGATTTAATTCTATGAAATGTCTTCATAGCAACAGACAGCCCAGCACTTGCACAACCAAATGGGCTCCACCACCTGGCCAAGTTGACACATGAACCTGACCATGACCCGTTCATTTAACAAAATGTGCTATAACTACATTGAAAGACAGAGGGAAATAAAGCAGGTGGTATACTAGAAGATGATTAAATCCTTGTCTCTAATAAATTGATACTATCAAAAATGAATAACCTGCGTGGACCACAGTGGCACAGCAGGCAGAGTTCTCGCCTGCCACATGCCAGAGACCCGGGTTCAATTCTCGGTGACTGTCCATGCAAAAAAAGAAGAACCCATGAAAAAAAGGTAAGGAAAAGAATATAAAATAATAATATGGCGCTAAAGACCAGAAAAATGCTACAAGAGCTGAAGTGGTGATCTCTAGGAATAGAGACACAGAATTGCATGGGTCCAGATTACAACCTAATTTGTTAAATATGCATATATTTTAAGTTAATTTTGAAAATAAAATTGATAGGTCAAGTAATAGATGTATGTGAACATGCTTTATAATGTACTATCATGTACAAAAATTAGCATTTTAAATGTGACAGAAAGTGTTTGGAAATAGAGAGGAGAAAATCTAATGAAAGTAAAATATTTATGACTAATTCTATTTTTTTATATTTGTTTACATGCACATGCATATATTTTATGATACTTTAAAAATGTACTTAAATTAAGAGAATAATTTAAATAATGGGAAACTAATTCAAATCACCATGATAAGTTTCTTTATAAAAACTCAGAGAATGGTGGAGAAGGAAACATGAAAGACTGAAATTCAAAAGCCTTCATTATTTCTGCTATACATCTAAAAGCTGAGGCTTTGGGTGGATAATTTGCTTATCCACCTGTGATGGATAGGTTCAGGTGTCAGCTTGGCCACGTGATGATGTCCAGTTGTCTGGTAGGGCAGGCACTGGCCTGCTGTTGCTGCAAAGACATTTTGTGGCTGGTTGAGATACCGGAAGGCTGATTTATTAAATCATTGTGCCTCGCACAATGAGATAATCCAATCAGTTGAAGGCTTTTTAAGGGAGAAGAGACTTTTTCACTGCTTCTTCAGCCAGTGAGTCTCACTTTGGAGTTCGTCCAGACCTTTCATTGGAGCCACCAGCTTTATAGCTTATCCTACGGAGTTTGGACTCCTCCATCCCAACTGTTGCGAGAGACACCTTTATAAATCTCATATTTACAGAGCTCTCCTGATTGTTCTGTTTCTCTAGAGAATGCGGACCAACACACCACTTGAGTGGATAAGCACATTATTAAGCACATTAATAACACGAAAATGTTAAGTATCATTAATTACCCATTTCTAATCCACTGGTGTAATAGTGTGGAGAATGACTTTTCAAGTTGTGGCAATTTTAATTTCACTTATAGAAATTGGAATAATTATCTTTTTTCTCAGGCCATCCAAAGATCCAAGCCAATTTCTCTGATATCAATAAAATATTCTTAAACACAGTTTTAAAAAATTCCACTGAGGGCCGTGCAATGGTGGCACAGTGGCAGAATTCTCGTCTGCCAAGTTGGAGACCTGTGTTCAATTCCCAGTGCCTGTCCATGCAAAAAAAAAAAAAAATCCACAGAGGATTTTGTTAGGAATTGAATCCCACCCCATACAAATGCCCTGTTCAAGTCCTAATGCCTGGTCTTGTAGGTGTGAGCCCATTTGTAAATAGGACTTTTGAAGATGTTATTATTAGTTAGGGAACACCCAAACTGAACGAGGGTGGGCCTTCATAATCAAGTACGGCTAAAATCAAAGGAAACTGGACACGGGATAAACAGCCCTGGGAAGCTAGAAGCCAATAGAACCTGAAAGAAAAAGAACATCGCCTCGGTGGGAAGAAGCCAAAGAACCCAAGGATTTCTGTCCAGCCAGAATATTACTGACCTCAAGAGAAAGCAAGCCTTCCCGCCTCTGAAACCGTGAGCCAAATTCCTGTTGTTAAGCCCACCCATTCTATGGTATTTTTCTTAGCATTCTGGAAGCTAAACAGGGGTGCTGCTATGACAAATACCTCCAAATGCAGAAATGGTTTTGAAATTGAGGAGTGGGTAAAGGCTTGAAGAATTAGGAGGTACTTTATAGAAGAAGCCTAGATTGCTTTGAAGAGACTATATGTGTGTATATATATATATATGAATATTATATAATATTAAAAGTATCTCCTATGAATATTAAAAGTATCTCCTATGAGGCCTGAGAAGGAAATGATGAATGTGTCATAGGAAACTGGAGGAGGGGTGATCTTTGTTATAAAGTAGCAGAGAACTTGGTTGAATTATGTCTGGGTGTTGATTGAAAGTGGATCTTGTAAGTGATGAACATGGACATTTAGCTGAGGAAAATTTCAAGCTGAGTGTGGGAGGTTCATTCTGGTTTCTCCTTGCAGCTTATAGTAAAATGCAAGAAGAAAGGGATGTTAAGAATTGAACTCTTAGCACAAAAACTGATGATTTGGAAAATTCTAAGCCTATCCAGATAATGTGCCCTGAGACTAGGCAAGAAATAGCTGGGCCAGGGATCTCCTTGAACTTCTAGCAAGCAAGTCCCCAGACAACAGTCTCCATGAGAGGGTTTAATTGAACAACTCTTTGAAAGAAAGGGGGTGCATGAGCATGGAACCAATCAGACATCTCAGAGGAAGTCGGGACTGGAAATGCAAATATCCAGGAAGGATCTGTGGACAGTTCTTTCATTTGATGTTTTAAACCCCCTTAAACTGCACACAAAGCTGACGAGGGTTTTGTGAAATTTATTAGCAAATGTACAGATATCCAAATTGAAAAGGACAAACAAGAGATGAATTGAAGGTAGAATTTCAAGAGCAAAACAGAAGTAGACATCTGGAGAGAAAAGTGCCTTGGGACAAAAGAGTGCCCCAAGAAAAGTTTGACAAAAGAGTGCCACCCCAATGTTCAGAGAAAGTGGTGTCTATGTCCAGGAGTTCAGTGAGAGTTTGCCTGTCACCCCAATGCTTAAAGAGGGTGGGGCTTACACCCAGTTTTAGGGCAAAATGAGACGCCATGCCCTGCTAATGTGGTAACTGCTGAAGCAAATGCTCTCAAGGACGCTGACTTGAGAGCCTGAAGAGACCTGAATAAAGAGCATGCTGATAAGAAATAAACACTCCTGAGACAAGGAGAGGGAAACCAAACTTTGTAGCTTTGCAGGCATGACAGATGTTCAAAACAAATCTTGCTTTGATTATACTCCCTAAAAGCAGTTCCCATGTAAGAACACAATGAATACGTGGACGTCAGTTTATGCAGGGCTCTTGCTCTTTCACCTGATGAGCTTGAGTCCCCTGACCCCACTTAACTAACTTCTTGAGTCTGTCATTTCTTAATCCTGCGCAGCGCCCCTTCTTCTCCCATGTTCTCTAGGGAAATTCCGGCAACTAGGGGTTGAATCATGTAAAAAAAAGTCATGTTCAGGTCCTAACTTCTGGTTCTGTGGGTGTGAACACATCTGTAAATAGAATTTTGAGGATGTTCTTATTAGTTAAGTTGGGCCCAAACCAAATGACCATGGACCTTAACCCAATATGGCTGAAGTCCCTAAAAGCAAAATAAATTGGACATAGGACAAAATCCATGGAAAACCAGAAGTCAATAGGACCCAGAAGAGAAAGAAGAGTCCACGCTGCCATGTGATGGAAAAACCAAGGATTACTGGCCAGCTGGAACTCCCCAAGAGAAAAATACCATGAGTTCAGCTTCTGAAACCATGAGTCAGTAAATTTCTATTCTATGGTATTTAACTCAACGGCCTGGAAACTAAGACAGTTTCTATGTATAAATTGCATCTAAAATATCAACTATCGAGTTCTCTAATACACACTCAATGAACTCATTTGTGAGTTTGATTGCAAGCAATATGCAATGAAACTATAAAGTACAAAACATAAATTACATTTTTATTCTATTCTGGAAAAACATATAACATAAACAATAAAAGAATGTGCTAGATCAAATTAATTTAACTAGCACAAAACAAAATAAAATAAGCAAAGTCACATTTTCAAAATTACTATTTAATGGATGAAGTCTTTTCTGAGTGAGGTTTGGCTGCAAGAGGATGGTGATGGGGGCTGTACTAACTCTTACTGGTAGGAATAGGAGAGTAATAATTAAGGAGTATGAGTAAGTGAAACAGTAAGTGCAGATATTCAACCACACACAATTCCAAAGAATGGGTAAATGTCTTCTCCTTGGGACTGTTCAGATAGTGGAAGCATGCAGAAAGATCATTATATGAAGTCATAGAAATGCTCTAAATGGGCATCTATATGAGTTTCCTTTGCTTTCATTTATACAGACCTTGCTAACATGAGACATACTTGAAATTCAAGTTTTTAAATGTGGTATGTTCATCCATATTTTTTCATATATTGTAAAATTTAGTTTAAATATTTGCTATAAAATATCCAGGATCCTTCCCTTCTTCTTTCAGCCAACAATGGGCAGCAGGTTGAATGAGTTATTCCCTTATAAGAGTTCTTTCCAAAATACTCTTCTAGACTTGGGTCTACCTACATTCTTAAATCATATTTTTATCAATATGGCAGCCCATGCTACATTCTTACACTCTAACCCAGATTGGGGAACTCAATATCTATAACAATGAATTTTTTACTTAGTAGTGAATTTCAGTTATTCACTGGCAGCTTTAGTGCATAACAGACTTCAGGAAAATTCAGATAATAAGAGATACAAGTTGGCCCAGAGTCCAGTGGAAGATGGAAAAGTAGACAGCTCACTAAAAAAAAAAAAACAGTGGAGGGAATTGAGTTAAGGGCAACTAACACTAAAATGATGGAAGGGCCTGATAAAGGAAAAAGAGAAGTTTGAGTAGGAACAGAGTGAAAGACTAGAACAATACTTCAACAGATAAGACAATACAGAAAATACGATTGTAGAAGAGCCTGTCTCCTTTGCCTCTCCTGGAGATTACTGCTCATGGCCCCATAGGGGTAGTTGGCTCCCAGCATCTTTCTAACTGATGGTGGTTCCTGTGCTCAGGAGCATACTCACCTGCCCAGAGTGTGGACCACATGTGCCTAGGAGATAATGTTCCCGTACAATGATTCCAAGAAATGAGAGAAGGAAATTGGTAGATAAATATCCCCAGCCCTTATCTGTGGTGGGACATCTCAGGGCTGTGTTCAACATTCCCTCTCAGAGGGTGTCCTCGTTTGTAAGCTGTCAGAATGCGATATATCAGAAACAGAATGGCTTTTCAAAAGGAGAATTTATTAAGTTGCAAGTTTACAGCTCTAAGGTCATGAAATGTCCAAATTAAAGCAAAGCTATAGAAATGTCCAATCTAAGGCACCCAGGGAAAGACATCTTGGTTCAAGAAGGCCGATGATGTTCAGGGTTTCTCTCTCAGCTGGAAAGACACAGGACGAGATTTGCCTGCTTTCCCGGGGATCTGTCCATTCCATTGGCTCTGTTAGTTCTGGTTGCTCTTGTGGCTCTAAAGCTTTTTCCAAAATGGTTCCCTCTTAAAGGGCTCCAGTAACCAACCCCACCTTGAATGAATGGAGACACATCTCCATGGAAACCATCTAATCAAAAGTTACCACCCACAATTGGGTGGATTACATCTCCACAGAAACAATAAAAAAAAAAAAAAAATACCACCCAGCAATATTGAATGAGGATTAAAGGACATGGCTTTTCTGAGGTACAAAACCAACCCTGAGGGTGACTGGTATGATTTCGTTCTGTTACCAACAGCAATAACCCATTCAATATTATACCTTCTTTTGGCTTTCCTCCTTTCCCTAACTTACTAACCCATTAGCTCACAATGCTTTCTGGGACCATGACCAAAGGAATCTAGTTACCCACAATCCTCATCTCAAGTCCATTTTTCAGAAACCCTAATTAAACATCAACTAAAGGAAATTGCTAGTAGCAGGAAAAGCTAAATGGCTTATAAAAACATGGATAGATAAATTGATGTCATTTTTTCCCTAACATTTCAACTCCTCTGATATATCTTAAACTTTAGTGAAAGCCTGTAACAAACTATTGCCTTCTTAGAATATGTTTTGGAGAATTAAACAAAAAAATATATTTCTCATATAGTTCTATATACAAGATAATACATACATAAGAGCTAAGGTATAAGTGAGAAAGAGATTTTGGAGGTAGGAAAATTGGAGGAAGGGGTGATTGGAAAGATTAAAGCTTCCATTGAATACCCAGAACTATAAAGGTGACTGATATTGTGCTCTTCCTCATGTGTGGGACAGTGGCTCAAGCCATTTTTTCTTAATATTAAGGAAAAGAATGACCAAATCAGAGGGAAGGCTTGGGAATACATTCCAGGTAGCTGACATGTGAGTTTCAATTTATAAGAGGTCAGACACAAGTATAGATACCCTTCGTGTAAGGCAAAAGTTGAGATGTGGCATTAAGGAGGCAGAGGCAATGTGCATGTGAGTACAAAGGAGGGGGAGACTCTACTCAAATGGGTAGGATGGACAAATCTTTTGGAGAGTGTTGACAGGTAACCTGAGTCCTGAAGTCAGTGATTTGGAAAAAAAGGCATTCCAGGAAAAGATGACGGTATGAATACAACTGTGTATTTCCAAGGCCTGTGGAAAATATAAAAGTGTTAACTTCATGTGCTAGATTTGGTCTGGACCATCATTTCATAGAGTCTTAAATGAGCACAAAAACAAGACAGTTTTGATGTAGGAGATTTTTAATTGAAAAAAAAAAGGAACTGTACTTTGCATCCAGAGAAGCAAAAACATAATCCCGAACAGGACAGATGATCAATGATTCTACAAGCTCAAAAGCACAACACATTGGCAAACTCTCCTAAATAGATATTTATTACCATAGATCATGGTAGCAAAGGGACAGTAAAGTTGTTAACCTGAACTTTGCTGCATTCAGTTGAAGGCACCGAGGCCTCCTTTCCTTCCTCTTTTGGGGAAGACAGCTCCACAGTGGATTTTCTTGCCTTGTCTCTCTGCAGTTCCAAGCTTTCAATCTCCAGAGACAGCTTATACAGCTCCAGGGCCAATTTCACATGCTGAGGGTCTGGGAGACACTGCATGAGGTGTTTGCCTGCCACCACCTGTTCACAGCCATCAGGGATTATCTGAAAGAGATGTAAGTGGTGGGAGTGGTTAGGAGGCTTCTCCCCAAGTCAGGGCACTGTGACAGTCGAGGAGGTGCAGCACTGACAATGGGGGACTGCAGACCCGGACCAACCCCAGAACTGGACGGTGAGCAGGGACAACCAGAAAATACTGTGGGTCCCACCACAGTCTTCCCCAGAGGGTCTAGACCTGTTCTGAGACAACTTCCCAGAAGGCCTACCTTGGGGACAGCAGCAATTTCTGCTGACCATGCAGAAATAGAGGGAAAGTATGTCCTACAGTCCAGTCTATTTCTATAGTCAGTCCTTTCCCCAAGGGCACAGCTTTTCCGGTATAAGGTGAGAGTAGGGAAACTTGCCATTCCTAACTCATCAGAGTGTTCCCAGATAGAAAGACCTGTAAGTGACCTTCAAGAACCCAGAAATGAATCCTGATAAGTCGGATCACACTGCTGGTGGCTAGGACAGTGCTGTGGGGGAGGCCATCACCTGTCACGTGTGATACTACAGGAACTTGCTCGAATTAAACCACTTACCCACTCACACGTGGGCATTTCTGGATACCAGCTTCTGTTCTCTGAGCAAGTGATAGTTGGGGAACCAACCACAGCATAACCAGAGGAGCACTGAACAGTGACAGTTTCAGTTTCAATATAATGAGGTTTATTCAAAGACAGCTTTCCATTGGCGATCTCTGGTCTCGAACACTGAGCTGTAAAGGAAACACCAATTTAAGCAATGGGCAATTCTAAGAAAAAAGGCATGTTAGTCTATGATAATGAGAATGAACTATATTTAGGCTCTGGTAATTGTTCACTCTTCTTTCATTTTGAGAATAACAATGATTTTAAGATTGAGATCAGGCTTTGGACTAAACATTTATATTATTATCTCATTAATTTTCACAGCATTGTTCCCAAGTGAGTACTGCTATTACTTCAATTGTATCTAGGAGAAAATTGAGGCACAGTTTAAGAAACACCCATGTTTATAAAACTTCAATATTTTTAAATGTGGCACTAAAATCTCAAAATAACCATCCCAGGATGCAAGGGTAGTTCAGTGGGATAATTCTCGCTGCCATGCCAGAGACCTGCATTCAATTCCCGGCCATTCACTTTCCAAAAACAAACAAGCAAACAAGCAAAAATTCAACAATTGGTGCTGCACTAACAGGATATTCACATGGAAAAAGAATGAAAAGTGACCCCACCATCAAGCATTAAAAAAACATAAAAAACAAAAAACACAAGCATCCCTCACAGTCTCGATCTCTGCAAGATACTAGGAAGGAGATTTTCATTCTTCTGCCTCATTACTCTCTGGTGTTCAGTGGAGACAATAGCAGCAAATAATTCCCTGAGCTGTTGTTAGCAAAGTGCTGTTAAAGCAGTATTCATATAAAAATAGGACACAGCTTGGCTCATCCTGTCGCCAGAACAGGATGACAGACTAGAGTCCCTGAATCATGGGCAGCAAGTGCCCTGCCTGAGGCTCTGAGGAAATGCTGCCACTTCATCGTGCTTGGAATTAGCAATGAGAAGACACAATCATACTAATGCAAGTTTCCATGAAAATTTTGCCACAGGCCCACAGGTACTCTCAGATAAAATGTACTGCCTTCAGAGTATTTCTGGAAATACAAAGAAAAGCAACTTGAAATAGGAGCTGCATTTAGGGGGCTGAATTTTATGACGGGGAGGTGGGTTGCATTTTATATTTCTGTATGTCCTTTGTTCCATTTGCATTGTGTACAATGTACATATATATTATTTTAATTTTTGTTGTGGTAACATATACACAACATAAAATTTCTCATTTTAACTAATTATTTGTACAAATCAGTGGTATTAATTATATTCACGTTGTTGTACTACCAACATCACCATCCATTAGCAAAACTTTTTAACACCCCAAGCAGAAACTCTACCCATTAAGAAATAACTCTATGAGTTTATAAACTAGGTGTGTCATATAATTAGAATCATACAATTTTTTTCTTTCGTTCATGTGCATATATTAATTATTTACCCTTTTCTTTTGTATGCTATATGCCAGGGGTCACATTTCATTCTTTTTCCAAGTGAGTATCCCATTATCGCAGCACCATTTGTTGAATTTTGCTTTTTTTCTTTCCTTTGGTTTGCTTGTTGGGAAGTGCATGAGCTGGGAATCAAACTCAGGTCTCCCACATGGCAGGCGAGAATTCTACCACTGAACTACCCTTGTACCCCCATATATTAATTATTTACATAAATTTAAATTTAAATTTAAAATGTTCACATGCTGACTCTGACAAAGAAGAAACTATGCCTGCAGCACTTTCATGATGATTTCACCCTTGGCCATGGGCTAAGAAGTGAGCTGGAGTTACCTTTACATTGAGGAGGTGGAGGTGACCAGATTGAATCATCGCAGGAGGTTTTTGCCTCTCCAACCATAGTGTATCCTGTATCACATTCATACACGAACTCAGTGCTGAATAATCCTCTAACTTTTTCATAGTGTCCGTGGACAACTTCAGGAGGAAATTTGCAACCTTGATGGTGAGAGATACAAGTGAGAGAGGATGAGCTTGTAGAAAATATAAAATAACAATTCCCAGAATTTGCATGATTTGTCAGAGGCTTCATTTTGTCCTTTCATCTCTCAGCTCACAAGATCACTGTGCTGCTTTTCTGTAATCCTCAGGCAAGGAACTGTAGAGAGACTTGAGTTCAATTAAAAGCCACTTGGTTAAAGAAGTTCTCCCATCCTCTTGATATATTTCAGTCAACTTTTATACTACTTAGGGATCATTTGTATATGAAGGCAGGGTTCATTTACAAAGTCATATTGTACTACGGAACACTCAAATCAATTTCAGAGTATATGCAGACATTGCATCTGTGAGAATTATAAAAACCATTAAGTACAAAATCTCCTAGCCACTGCAACCCAGTCAAAACTGTCCATTCATCCCTACCAAGAATATATGAAGGCCCAAACTTTAGGACCATGGCCTGTGAGGTAGGAGCTATCAATCAGGGAAGGCCAAGTGGAAATCACTGATACTATACCCATGCCTCCAGGCAAAGAAAGTCGATCAAAAGAAATCACTGATACTATACCCATGCCTCCAGGCAAAGAAAGTCAATCAAAAGAAATCACTGATACTATACCCATGCCTCCAGGCAAAGAAAGTCGATCAAAAGAAATCACTGATACTATACCCATGCCTCCAGGCAAAGAAAGTCGATCAAAAGAAATCACTGATACTATACCCATGCCTCCAGGCAAAGAAAGTCAATCAAAAGCAATAGCATATACTAGGGGTGGAGATAGGGTAAGAGGTGAAGGGGAAAATTAGTGCCACGCTTAAAGACGTAAAGATTCAGGGGTTGTCTGCCTCACCATATCTCAGATATAATATCTTTAATTAACCAGTCTCTCCACTACAAAAAATTAGATGAATTCTGGAAAATGACAGTAAACATTGAAAACTCAACATTTTAGCCCCTACTACAGTCACTGTACCAGATGTGGTACCTTTGCTGGAGCAGATTAATGGAGTCTCAGGTAAATGAGGCCACTGGTTAGCAAGGGCTTTTTCCCCATCCCTAGCAAAAGAGAGGATGAGAAACAGTTTGCATTCACATGGAAGGATGATCATTCACCTACAGTTTTGTCCCTGGGATATGGTAACTCCTTGACCCCTGTCATATTAAAGTCTGAAGATCTCTTGACCCTCTGGACAGCCACGGAACATCACATTGATCATTATACCAGAGATGCCGTGTTTATTCTACTAAATGAGCAAGATGTAGCTAAGATAATGATGTTCCAGAGTGTAGACGATAAAGATTCAGGGTTTTGCCACATCAGTAAAACTTTTTTTCAAGTTTCGGAACACCTTAGGAAATCCCATCAAAAATAAAATCAAAGGGTTTCTGGTTGCACATCCCACCATAAAGAAGGAAGCAGGTTTCCTAGTGGAACTCTCCAGATTCTAGGGCATTATATTTCACGCTTGGAAATACTGCTCCAAACCATACACAGGGTATGCCAGGTTTCAGGGAGACCCATGTTAGAAAAAAACTCTGCAACAAATCCAGACTATAGTGAAATCATCCTTTTTGCTTAGGCCTTAGGACTAAGCAGAGTCTAAGACACTGGAGGTGTGTGTTGAAAGAAAAGATGCAAATGTCAATCAGACAAGCGCACCACAGACATTTGAGATTCTGAAGAAAGGTCATTCACTGAGCAGAAAAGTGTATGCTTTTTGAAATATAACAAATAAGTCCTGATAGAGACAACATTCTGACCTTGGATCATCAAGAGATCATGTAGCCACACTCACCCATCAGGGGTTGTTTGTTCAGAGCTACCAAGTTATAAGGTTGGGCAGGCCTGGCAGCACTCGGCTACAGGATGGAAGTGGTGCATCAGGACTAAGCATGAGCAGGCCCAGATAGCACAAACAAACTGCACAAACAGGAAGCCAAAACCCCGCAGGTGTCCAGTCACTGTGGGACAGTGCCTCTCCTTAGCTTACACTTATAGCTATATGGGCATCCATCAAAAACCATGACAGAACAGGAAGAAGCCAGAGCTCGGTTCACAGATGAGAAATGTGTAACGGAAATCTACAAAAGAAATCATTTCTTTTGTAGAAGAAATCATTTTGCCACTCTTCAGATTTGGGTTAGGGCAGCATATCTCATTCAGATTAGAATGGACAGCTATGCTGAAATCCAATCAGGAGTGACCTTGAACAGTAGTGAGAGAAAACCCTCCTGATAAGAAGAGCTAGATGTGGTTCACCTGGTCATTCCTTTAGGGAAAAGAGGAGTAAATTGACCACAATGGCATAGGTGGAGGATAAGCATGAGCCAAAGGCATGGGCTCTCACTTACCAAGGCTGAATAGCTATTGTTGCCCCTGAACGTCCAGCCTATCAACAAAAATTCTGAGTCCCTGACAGGATACCATCTTTCAAGGCAATCAAGAAAACACTTGGTATCAAATGTATGGGACCCCTTCCACTTTGGAAAGGCCAACAATTTATTCTAAAGAAATAGGTAAAAATGCATATTGTAGAAACAGATTTGCCTTTTGTGCCTGCAGGGCCTCACTGACACTGTTATCTGAAGGCTTACAGAGTATTTGTCCAATTGGCATGGGATCCCAGTTAACACGGTATCTGACTAACGGATCCACTCACAGCAAACTGTAATATTGGCATCATAGACATATAATCCATTACTCATATCACATACTGCATCATATAGAACCCACTAGCCTGACAGTATAGCATGGCCTATTAAGGGCCCATAGCTAAAGTGCCAGCTGAAAAGCCATACTTTACAATGATGGCACACTGTCTTCCAGAATGTAGTATTCACTTTGAATCAACACTGACCTTTATATGGTACTGGATCCCCAATAAAATAAATGCAGCAACCAAGGGGTGGACGCATTAGTAGCCCCACTTAACATCACTCTAAGTAACCCACTTGGGAAATTTATGCTTTTCATCTCTGAAACTCTGAGTCTGCAGGTTTCAAGGTTCTGGTTTACAAAGTGGGGATTCTTCCACCAGGTGAGATAAGAAGATTCTCACTGATTTTTAAGTTGCAATGAATGCCTGGCCACTCTGGGGCTCCTTTGGGCATCTTCTTGCTCAGAAGTCAAGAAGAGGAATCACTTATCTTGGCAAGGGTAATTGATCCTAACATCAGTTGAAAGGGCTGCTGAAAATACAACTGAAGAAGGAAGGGCTGTGTTTACTGGATGCATCATGGTGGAGGAGAGGTGGGGATTTCACATTGGTGTTATAATCTTAGCAAAGGATTACAGGATACAGATGGTTGCCATTAGACAGAAAAGAAGGAAGCAAGGTCAAAAAGGCAGATTCAAACACATTTAGGCAGGTCTTGTGCTGCAAGTTCATTCACATGAACCAGTGGTAAAGGAAGAGGAAAAATAAAGACGAAGAAGCATAAAGGAAAAATTGACAAGACTAGCTGATCTATTAGATGTAGCCTATCTTCAATGATCCAGTAAAGAAGAGGAAACCTGGAGTGTCCAAAGAATGGGAACAATTGGGAGAAAAGAGAAGGTTGGATGGGGTTCAGTGCTTTTTAAATGTATCTGCTCCAATTTCCAGCTAAAAGCAGAATCATGCAGAGTGTATTAGTTAGGGTTCTCTAGAGAAACAGAATCAACAGGGAACACTTGCAAATATAAAATTTATAAAAGTGTCTCACGTGACCGTAGGAACGCAGAGTCCAAAATCCACAGGGCAGGCTGCGAAGCCGATGACTCCAATGGATGGCCTGGATGAACTCCACAGGAGAGGCTCACCAGCCAAAGCAGGAATGCCACCTGTCTCCTCTGAGTCCTCCTTAAAAGGCTTCCCATGATTGCATTTAGCATCACTAATTGCAGAAGACACTCCCCTTTGGCTGATTACAAATGGAATCAGCTGTGGATGTAGCTAACGTGATCATGACCTAATCCTATGAAATGTCCTCATTGCAACAGACAGGCCAACGCTTGCCCAATCAGATGAACAGGTACCACAACTTGGCCAAGTTGACACCTGTCCCTAACCATAACAGTCCACCCCTTGTCAACTTGGCACCTATATATATATATATCACCTTAGACCATACTTAATTTCCAAATGAAAACAAGCACACATTTTTTTCTTTTACCTGACAATACTCAACTGTCCTGCATATAACTGGAAACACATTAAATCTCTCCAGAATAGGGTGCAAATCCTTGGGCAACATTCATTCTTAAACTTGATATCTTACAACTTAAATAGTATAACACAAACAAAACAGCATTACAGTCCTCGTTTCTGTAACTGATCACGTGGTCGAAGTTCATATTTATCACTACCTTCTTCCACTACCCATTCCATGTTCCCTTTCCCCTCAGCAAGCACTTCAGCTGGCCGTGGTTCTTTGCCTGGTGGGGTGACCCAAACTTTCATTCCTGAAGTCTCAGAGCCATTAGTGGTCCTGCCTGGATTGTGTTGTTGCAGTTTTCCATTGATTTTAATCACAGGGCATGGTAGTACTAATAGACACCCCAGGGGATCTCCTATATTCCAAGAAAACTCTTCTTTACCTCCATTATGTAGTTGCAGTCCTACTTCCTTCTGATAGTCAGGGTCAATTACCCCAGACAATAATGTAATTCCCTTCTTGGTGTGTTGATCCAGAGGCATAAGTAGCCCAAAGTGGCCAGGTGGCAATCTTAACTTCCAGTTCAGTGGTATCACTGTTGTTTCTCCTGGAGAAAGCACACCCCGTTTTGGAACTAAAACCTGTAGACCAGCAGAACTCAGGGTAGCAGGGACAGGAAGCAAAAATTTTCCTAGTGGATCACTAGGAGTAATAGTGAGTGGCACCACACCCATTTCCACCCCTTGGTTCCTGGACCCATGGATCCTGGCTATGGGAGAAACAGCACCATACAGTGGACGCTGATTCAGAGCATACACAGCTTCCTGGAGAACATTACCCCAGCCTTTCAAGTTTTTGCCACCAGTTGGCACCGTAATTGAGTTTTCAAAAGGCCATTCCACCGTTCTATCAATCCAGCTGCTTCTGGATGATGGGGAACATGGTAAGACCAGAGAATTCCATGAGCATGTGCCCATTCCCGCACTTCATTTGCTGTGAAGTGTGTTCCTTGATCCGAAGCAATGCTATGTGGAATACCATGGCGATGGATAAGGCATTCTGTAAGCCCACGGATAGTAGTTTTGGCAGAAGCATTGCGTGCAGGGAAAGCAAACCCATATCCAGAGTATGTGTCTATTCCAGTTAGAACAAATCGCTGCCCCTTCCATGAAGGGAGTGGTCCAATGTAATCAACCTGCCACCATGTAGCTGGCTGGTCACCTCGGGGAATGGTGCCATATCGGGGGCTGAGTGTGGGTCTCTGCTGCTGGCAGATTGGGCACTCAGCAGTGGCTGTAGCCAGGTCAGCCTTGGTGAGTGGAAGTCCATGCTGCTGAGCCCATGCATAACCTCCATCCCTACCACCATGACCACTTTGTTCATGAGCCCATTGGGCAATAACAGGAGTTGCTGGGGAAAGAGGCTGACTGGTATCCATAGAATGGGTCATCTTATCCACTTGATTATTAAAATCTTCCTCTGCTGAAGTCACCCTCTGGTGTGCATTCACATGGGACACAAATATCTTCATGTTTTTAGCCCACTCAGAAAGGTCTATCCACATACTTCTTCCCCAGACCTCTTTGTCACCAATTTTCCAATTATGGTCTTTCCAAGTCCCTGACCATCCAGCCAAACCATTAGCAACAGCCCATGAGTCAGTATACAAACGCACCTCTGGCCAGTTTTCCTTCCAAGCAAAATGAACAACCAGGTGCACTGCTCGAAGTTCTGCCCACTGGGAGGATTTCCCCTCACCACTGTCCTTTAAAGACACCCCAGAAAGGGGTTGTAATGCTGCAGCTGTCCACTTTCGGGTGGTACCTGCATATCGTGCTGAACCATCTGTAAACCAGGCCCGAGTTTTCTCTTCCTCAGTCAATTCACTGTAAGGAACTCCCCAAGAGGCCATAGCTCTGGTCTGGGAAAGAGAAGGTAATGTGGCAGCAGGAGTGGAAACCATGGGCATCTGTGCCACTTCTTCATGTAACTTACTTGTGCCTTCAGGACCTGCTCTGGCTCTATCTCGTATATACCATTTCCACTTTACAATAGAGTGCTGCTGTGCACGCCCAACTTTATGGCTTGGTGGGTCAGACAACACCCAACTCATGATAGGCAACTCAGGTCTCATGGTAACTTGGTGGCCCATGGTTAAGCGTTCAGTCTCTACTAAAGCCCAGTAGCAGGCCAAAAGCTGTTTCTCAAAAGGAGAGTAGTTATCTGCAGCAGATGGTAAGGCTTTGCTCCAAAATCCTAAGGGTCTGCGTTGTGATTCTCCTACTGGGGCCTGCCAAAGGCTCCAGACAGCATCTCTATTTGCCACTGACACGTCCAGCACCATTGGATCTGCTGGATCATATGGCCCAAGTGGCAGAGCAGCTTGCACAGCAGCCTGGACCTGTCGCAGAGCCTCCTCTTGTTCAGGTCCCCACTCAAAATTAGCAGCTTTTCTGGTCACTCGATAAATGGGCCGGAGTAGCACACCCAAATGAGGAATATGTTGTCGCCAAAATCCAAAAAGACCAACTAGGCGTTGTGCCTCTTTTTTGGTTGTGGGAGGGGCCAGATGCAGCAATTTATCCTTCACCTTAGAAGGGATATCTCGACAAGCCCCACACCACTGGACACCTAGAAATTTTACTGAGGTGGAAGGCCCCTGTATTTTTGTTGGATTTATCTCCCATCCTCTGACACGCAAATGCCTTACCAGTAAATCTAGAGTAGTTGCTACTTCTTGTTCACTAGGTCCAATCAACATGATATCATCAATATAATGGACCAGTGTGATGTCTTGTGGGAGGCAGAAACGATCAAGGTCTCTGCGAACAAGATTATGACATAGGGCTGGAGAGTTGATATACCCCTGAGGTAGGACAGTGAAAGTATATTGCTGACCTTGCCAGCTGAAAGCAAACTGTTTCTGGTGGTCCTTACTAATAGCTATTGAGAAAAAAGCATTTGCCAGATCAATAGCTGCATACCAGGTACCAGGGGATGTATTGATTTGCTCAAGCAATGATACTACATCTGGAACAGCAGCTGCAATTGGAGTTACCACCTGGTTGAGTTTACGATAATCCGCTGTCATTCTCCAAGACCCATCTGTTTTCTGCACAGGCCAAATAGGAGAGTTGAATGGGGATGTGGTGGGAATCACCACCCCTGCATCTTTCAAGTCCTTAAGAGTGGCAGTAATCTCTGCAATCCCTCCAGGAATACGGTATTGCTTTTGATTTACTATTTTGCTTGGTAGGGGCAGTTCTAGTGGCTTCCACTTGGCCTTTCCCACCATAATAGCCCTCACTGCACTAGTTAGAGAACCAACGTGGGGATTCTGCCAGTTGCTCAGTATGTCTATGCCAATTATACATTCCGGAACTGGGGAAATAACTACAGGATGGGTCCGGGGGCCCACTGGACCCACTGTGAGACGGACCTGAGCTAAAACTCCATTGATCACCTGGCCTCCATAAGCCCCCACTCTGACTGGTGGTCCAGAGTGACGTTTTGGGTCCCCTGGAATTAATGTCACTTCTGAACCAGTGTCTAATAATCCCCGAAATATCTGATCATTTCCTTTTCCCCAATGCACAGTTACCCTGGTAAAAGGCCGTCGGTCTCCTTGAGGAAGACTTAGAGGAAGGTCAACAGTATAAATTTGTGGCAGTGTAACAGGTTTCTTCCCCATAGGGACCTTGCCTCCCCTTCATTCAAGGGGCTCAGGGTCTGTAAACTGTTTCAAGTCTGGAAATTGATTAAGGGGCCGTGATTCTGTGTTTTTGTAATTCAGGTTAGACTTCTGTTCCCTTGACCTAGAACTCTTTTGTTTATACAGCTCCAACAAGAATTTAGTAGACTGCCCTTCTATTGTATTTCTAGGCACCCCATGATTTACTAGCCAATGCCACAAATCTCTGCGTGTTATATAATTTTGATGCCTCCTTTGAGTTTGTTGTCTATTATAATACCCACGTCTACCCTGTCTTTGGTGATTAAGTGCTGCCACCTGGCTTCTGCCAACTCGGGATCCTGTCATCCCCATTGTGTTTAAGGATTCCAGCTCAGTGACAGCAGTTCCTACAGTAATATCTGACCTACAGAGAAGTGCAACCACAGAGCTCTTGAGGGATGATGGTGCTAGTCTCACAAACTTATTTCTCACTGTTCTGGTAAAAGGTGCATCTTCTGGACATTCCTGGGGTGTAAGAGCAGGCTTTGCATGATAAATCCACTCTAACATCCCAATCTCTCTAAGCCTCTGGATCCCCTCATCTACATTATACCAGGGCAGTTCTGGCATTTCAACCTCAGGTAATGTTGGCCACCTTTTGATCCATGTTTCAACCAACCACCCAAACAAGCTGTTAACACCTTTTCTAACTGCTCTAGCTAGAACATTGAATGCAGAATCTCTGCTTAGTGGGCCCATATCAATAAATTCAGCCTGATCCAGCCTTATATTCCTCCCACCATTATCCCACACTCTTAAAATCCATTGCCACACATATTCCCCTGATTTCTGTCTATATAAATTGGAAAACTCACACAGTTCTTTTGGAGTATAACGTACCTCCTCATGTGTGATACTTTGTACCTCACCTTTAGGGGCCTGTTGGGACTTTAGTCTAGTTGTAGGTCTAGAAGAAATGAGGGGTGGTGGGGGTGGGTCATGAAAAGAATTAGAAATATCTTCCAAGCCATTTGCTTCAGGGCTTTCATTTGCAGTTTCATCTGGTGAAACAGGATTAATAACTCTAGGGCTAATCCCTTCAGGAGGAGGTTGGGTGGCCAATTCCTCAAGGCAGGCTGAAGGTGGGGCGGCTATGTCCTCAGGGCAGACTATTACAGGGTTATCTAAAGAAGGCTCAGCATGGTCTAGGGTTTCAACCTCACCCCCAACATCATTATCAATCCATATGTCACCATCCCATTTTTCAGGGTCCCACTCCTTTCCAATCAATGCCCTCACTTTAACGGCAGACACCATGCAAGACTGAGATTTCAGTTTACGTTGTAAAGTTGCTACTCTAACAATAAGATTCTGAGTCTGATTTTCAGAGATCTCAAGTCTACGGCTACAGGAAATAAAATTTTCCTTGAGGATACTCATAGAAACCTCTACATCTTTCAGACAGCACTTAAGCTTCTTGTTTGAAGCCTTAAGCCCATCCCTTTCACCCTTTAATGCAGATAGTGTATCTAACAACAACCAACCAACATCTCTATAACTCTTATTTCTGCAAAACTCTGTAAAGGTGTCAAAAACATTATCCCCCAGAGTCTGGCTTCGTACAAGTGAAGCATTAGGAGAATCGAATGATGATATTTTGACTATCTCCTTTGCCAACTCAGTCCATGGATTGGGAGTGTCATTCTGATTATGGGAATCAGAGTCCTTAGTGTCTCTGAGCCCAGTCAGAGTAGAAAACCATTCATAAAAACCCATTTTTAAGATTCTGTTCCTTAAGAACCACTCCTGGTACCAAGATGTATTAGTTAGGGTTCTCTAGAGAAACAGAATCAACAGGGAACACTTGCAAATATAAAATTTATAAAAGTGTCTCACGTGACCGTAGGAACGCAGAGTCCAAAATCCACAGGGCAGGCTGCGAAGCCGATGACTCCAATGGATGGCCTGGATGAACTCCACAGGAGAGGCTCACCAGCCAAAGCAGGAATGCCACCTGTCTCCTCTGAGTCCTCCTTAAAAGGCTTCCCATGATTGCATTTAGCATCACTAATTGCAGAAGACACTCCCCTTTGGCTGATTACAAATGGAATCAGCTGTGGATGTAGCTAACGTGATCATGACCTAATCCTATGAAATGTCCTCATTGCAACAGACAGGCCAACGCTTGCCCAATCAGATGAACAGGTACCACAACTTGGCCAAGTTGACACCTGTCCCTAACCATAACACAGAGGATATGCATTTTCTTAACTTCAAAATTTCCCTTAATAATCTTCATCATTTCTATGTGAAAACAAACTTTCAAAATAACATAATTTCATAAGGTCTTACTTGGATCACATGTTGGTATTTTGGGAGACCACGTGCCATCTGCTCTGCATGTAGCGTCAAGATACTCCTCATTACAAAAATATGAAAAAGTGTCACCATAGGTATAGGTACAGCGACTGGTGGAACTTGCTTTTGTAGAAGAAATCATTTTGCCACTCTTCAGATTTGGGTTAGGGCAGCATATCTCTAAAACGTAGAAAATTATGCTAATGGTAAAATCACCATGAGGAAGTTTTATGGTTTAAGATCACCACTGAGTTGAAATTCAGGAACTAAAAAAAAAGGGTACCAGGACAATGTAAATCTGCTCCAAACTCTGTCTTTTTTTTTTTTTTTTTTTTTTTTGCTAAGGAACTCTAACCCAGGCATTTCCCTCCAACGAAGTATTTTCCTTAGGAGCCTTCAAAATGAAAAGCTGGATTAAGGCTCTATGAAAATGTAAATTTTCAAAAATTTTCAAGAGCAATGATAGCTTCTCCATCCATCTCCTCATGGTTTTCTTAGGATTATGTCATTAGTAAGCACTCAGTTAAGTACACTTACCCACTCACAAGGGGGAAGAAAGCAAGTTCTTAAAGATTTATAACCATCAGATAGTGTCATGACTCAAGAAGCATGAGACATGAGTCACCCTGCAGCTTGTTGCATTCATGACTGCTTCACAGACTCGCCCTCTACTGACACCCAAAGTCTAGCTTGTGAAGGGAGTGTGAGTCTCAAAGTGCTTAAGCTGCATCATCTACTCCATCCTTACCAGTAATGAAGCTGGTATTTAATCTGCATAACATTTGGCTTCTGTGTCAGTTTCTTGTCTGATTCCAAACTGGGGTGGAGAAACGCTACACTTTTTCGGCCCTTCGAGTTGCAAGAATATTATGGTCCTTTCTGGCATTAACAGTTCACTATTCTATTGAATTCACATAATTCTAAATTTATCTTGAGGAATAAAATTCTATTCAGGTAAGGTACTGAATCCACACACTGGATATTTAATATACAAAGACATTTAAAAAACTAACACTCACCCACACACCCTAAGAAAGGGGTCCATGTTAAATTTTTCTGACAAGTCACCCTTGAAGGCTTAGTCGCAGCATGTCTGTAACCGAGATTGCATTGATACCACAACACAGTCCCAATATTGTACACTTCCTCTTTTTCTAGCCACTGGGTGCCATATCTTCCCCAGGAAGCATGGGTGATGTCTGGTAAGCCAAGACAACCATCTGCTCATAAAGGAAGAATAAGAGAAAAGGCATTGTTATCAGGCTGCCACAGTGATCCACAAGCCTGTGCAGAAGTGTGCAAGAATGACGGACACCACTATCCACCAAGTGCCCCATCTGGGTCCTTCTTATACAGTGGGAGCTGGGGTGGAGGAAAGGACATTCAATACAGGACTTTTGCAACATGAAGCTCTGGAAAATGCAATCTCATGATAAAGCCCTGGTTACTGAATCCACCTGTAACAGCATTTCCATCCCCAGGGGTCTGGGGTTGATGGGCACTACATGTGCAATCCCACTGAGACAGTTCTTCCACAAGGTAGTGGTGTTGGGGGCTAGGGGAAGTTCCTAGTCCTGATGTTGTGGCCTCCTACTCTGCTCGTCTCGGTGGATTTTGTTGAACAAATACATCGCAATTTGCTCTGAGTCCCTTGATCACTCTCTAGAGACTCTGAGTGGTTTTCTTTGCTGATCCTGACCAGTATAACAGATGTCTCTCCAAGCAGAGAGGTTTCTTTGAGCTTCTCACACTTATTCTGGAAGTCCTGGATAAGGTTCTTTATGTTCCATGAGGGCAGAAGTAAAGGCAGAAGGCAGGAGTGGTTTCTACCTTGTAACCAGCTAAATGACCCTGGACAAGTAACTTAACCTCTCTGAACAGGGTTCTGGCCTGTAAAATGAGAATAATAAAATTACCCACAATTGTTGGACTCTCATTCTTGTACTGCACCTAGCCTAGTGCCACGCTGTCGTTATAACTATTACCACTATGCTTAGTGATTCACATGGGTTTATCATTTCAGAGCTTTGTGATCATAATAGACAGTCCATATGGTATTTTTGTACTAGCTAGAGAAAGGCATTTTCCCTCAGGACATTTCACGTCTTATCTTCGAAGACCATTTTTGTAAAATAATGATTTTGTGAGAACGAGATAATTTTCTATTTACTGCTACAAAATTGTTGTTGCAAATATGCTAATCCACAATATCTATGATGTCACTGTTGCCCCTTAGGGTTTGTCTATGTGTCACCTTCATGATGGCATGTGACAGCCTTTTCTACTGTCCTGTGACCTTACACCACATACTGGAACCGTTCTTCCTTTTAACAAGAAAAACCTTAGGAAAATATATAGAAAATCTTTCACCTAACTTTAAATTTATACTGTGATCCAAAGTGGACCTAGGCATATGAGCATGCCCACACCAACATTTCGAGGTACCTGCAATGCCAAAGAGTGAAATTCCTTCATGGCCCATACTCACTGAGCTCACAGGTGGGAGGAGAAGGATTCCATTTTCTATCTGCTCCACAGTGGATTAAACTGCTGCCAGTCAGGAGAAAACCTTTCTTGCAGTTAAACAGAACAGAATCTTTGTAAGCATAGATATGTCTAAATCCCGAGACTATACTTCCATTTGAAACCGTTGGCTGAGGACAGATGATTTCTAAAGAATCATAAGAAAAGACAAGTGGGTTATGAACGATGAATGGCTATAAGGCTATGACTGCTACTGCTAACCTCGTTCCAAGTATAACACAAAGGCCTGGCACAAGTGCAGATCAAGCAGATGCAAGGAAAACATTTTAAAGTGATTATCTAGAGAGTGAGATAGCTGGAGAAGCAGATGGCGATGGTGATGGATATAAAGATACATACAGTTATAGAGACATAATTTCAACTCTCAAAAGCCTCAGTAAAATGAGGGCCTTTATGACAGATGATTGTGCAAAACTCCTTGTACTGCCTTGCCAAATATAACCCAGGAGAAGCCCTTATCTTAAAGGCCCAGCATCTTTCCATTATGATGACCTAATTTCTGGGTGACTTTGGTTGTGGGGTCAGTGGTCAATAGTTAATGATATGGTGGTCAAGATGAAGATGCAGCCAGGGCATCACAAGTCTGACCCTTATCAGCAAAGAGCAAACCCCATTCCATACCCAGCCAGTCAGCCACCAGATCCTGTCAATCCCGCCACTACAACCCCTGGACTTCTCTCTAAGCCCACTGCCTCCGCTGAGGTTGAAGCCATCTTCCTTTCTTGGTTTGACTGTTGCAGCGGGTGCCTACTCATCTCCTGGGCTTAAGATTTTTCCTACTTCAAACTATTGTCCATCCAGCTTCCAAGGTATCTTTCTTATAATAATAATAATAAATGCAGCACATGCATTTTCTCCTCTTCATAAATCCTTGCAAAGTTTCCCTTTTACCTTCCTTCTGAATTCCTGAGAAACATGCATGAGGCCTGTTTGAACCTGGTCCCTGCTAATCTTTCCAGTCTTAGCTCCTGACGTTTCCTCCTCTTGTGGTCTAGACTCCAGTGTCATGCTGCTCTCTCACCCCCTGGTTTGATTGTGTCCTATGGTGAATCAGAACAGGAAGTGATATTGTGTAGGCAGGTAGTATTCAAGGAAGGTACCTTAGCTAAGCAAACTTGCAATAACATAATGCATCTGCTAGTTCCTTATTGTTTGCTTTGTACTGTTGCCCCTCTGATATTTAGTAGATTTTGTTTGCCCTATAAGTGTATGTGATTGACATGATAAGTGCTAATCAATATTCCCAGTTCTGCTTCCTGGACAGATGAAGCATGCATACACAGCCCTCTTTGGGTAGGTAAGCCCATGTTATTGGTTCTGGCCACAAGGCTGCAATGGAAAGTGATATGTGGCCACTTCTAGGCCAAAACTCTTGGTAATCAGAGCACAACTTGCCTCTCTCTTTTCCTTTACAGAGGAGATTGTGAAAGAACATTTTGGCATGGAGGTGCCACAAGATCAAAGCAACCTGGGTTGCTGAGAGGACAGCTAAGCTAACACATGACTACAGCTGCCCTGGTGAGTCTCCTGGAAATGCAGCAGTTAGCATGAGTGAGAAGTAAATTTTTACTTTGTAAAGCTGATGAAATATTTGTGCTGTTTGTTACTACATACTCATACAGCATGCATTGAGGATCCTTGACGAAACAAATGACTGCACCCTCGTAGTAAATAGTTTGTTTCTGAATTGCTCTGGTTCCTCAATAAATTTACCTTCTTTTTTTTTTTTTTTCTCCTTTAAACAAAAGAGAACAAACAATTCAGGGCAGAATTTATTGGCATGACTTACTTTCACATGTAGGAGGGCTTGGGCTCCAGACACCTAATGTTTTATTCTCTACAGTGCAAGAAATGGAAGCTTTGCCTAGGAGTGAGAAGTGAGGGTCACAGGTGTAGGTGACAGCAGAGCTGTATTTATAGTAGTCTTTTTCTCCACCGTTGTGCTTCCCATTCTCTATGTTTGGAGGGGGCAGGCACTTCACAACTGAGATAAACGAAGAGGAAGAAATGGTGAGAGCACTGTTACAAACCTACAGTTCGTGATTCAAATTCTACAGGAAGGCATCCAAAGCAGCAAATATATACAGGAGTTTTATTATCTAATGTGGCTTAGGTTTATAGTCAAATTCGAAAAGTCTTCACTTACTTATGCATTCTGGGGCAGGATCACTCCAGCCAACTCCATTACCTTGGATTTCACAGTAACTGGTAGTTGAGCCAATTAAGATATATCTGAATAAAACAGGATCAAAGATTTTAATGGGATTCTTCCTACCCTAAATTATGTTGGACAAATGGGTCTGCACAAATAGAGTTGTTACTCGATATTAAAATTGAAGAAATAGTGTTATCTTGATAACAATTCCCACTGAATATTGTGTCAGTTAAATTGTATCACTGCAATGAGATGAGCATGTTTGTTCATTTGTTCTTTTATTTATTAACTCATTATCAAGTATCTACTAGGCGTCAGACCTGGAGTTCAAACAGTACAAGATAGGGTTCCCTTGAGTGTGTTCTGCACTTCTCTAAGTACCAGCCAGCAAACGGACCCTGGTTTGATGCCTTCTTCTGAATTCCAGACACTGGGTGTATTCCCGTAAACCATTAACTCCCTGTTCACCATCTCATTTTTCTGGCTTTTTCCAAGTTCTACCTTCCTTTAGTAAATTCTACCTTCCTTTAGTAAGTTTGTCTTATTGCCTTTATGTGTCATGGTAACAGTAAATAAAAATCATAGTCAATATGATATAAAATTGTGGCATCATCAAGGGATTAGTCCTACAATGTGATAGAACACTAAGGCACATGGCACGTTGGGCAATCTTTGAGCCCCTGGAATTTATTGAATAATAAAAACTCAAAGGGAAAAATGGTTCTATTATATAAAATAAAATATAGCTAGAATTATAATAATTCTTTACTTCGGAATTTCTTAAAAATGTCGTTTTTCTAATCTTGCCAAGACACCTAATGTGAAGTGTTGTTTCTGGTGACAGCGATGGGCACGTGACAGCACCTCACTGGGACCCTCCTCCCTGTCCCTCCTGGAGCTAAGCTCCACAACACGAACGGCCATAGCATCAACAAATGACAACAACTCGCCTCAAAATGAGATCTTCTCGGTTTTAAGAGTCAGGAAAAAAAAGAAAAGAAAAGAAAACAAATAAGCAAGCATGTATTCCAAATCATGGGAAAGGCTGCCCCAAAGAATCAAGACCTGCCACACTGGGTGGGAAACCACACATGGGAAACAAAAATGGTGTGATAGGATGTTCAGAGGGAGCCTAGCAGTGGCAAACCTGGGAAACCATCAACTGGGCACCCAGCTTAAGGGGGAATTCAATGAGTACAGGTGGGAAAGTGGAAGGAGCGGGTATGTAAAATGTCCAGGAAGCTCTATATGCAAACCTCAGGAAATGCCAATATAAAATGTGAACAGGAGAGTCATGCTGTTTCTAAACTAGAAATGTTACATGCCCTATGCTGTTCCACCCCAAGAACCCCTTATTAGTGATCAGTACAGGATAATTGTGCTGGTTTGAAAGGATTATGTACCCTAGAAAAGCCATATTTTAAATCTGATCCATCTCATGGAGGCAGCCCTTTCTTTTAATCCCTATTCAGCACTTTAGATCGGAAGCATGGAGATTATCTCCATGGAGATGGAAGTCACCCAATTGTGGGTATTAACCTTTGATCTGAGGGAGATGTGACTCCACCCTGATTAGTTTACCTCTTTAAAAGAGGAAGCATTTTGGAGAAAGTGAGAGAACCAGGAGAAAGCCATGAGAACCACAAGAGGCCACATAACCAGAGACTTTTGGAGATAAAAAGGAAAATGCTCCTGGAGAGCTTCATGAAACAAGAAGCCTGGAGAGAAAGCTAGCAGACATTGCCATGTTTGCCATGTGCTTTTCCAGTTGAGAGAGAAACCCTGAACTTCATCAGTCTTTCTTGAGTGAAGGTAACCTCTTGTTGGTATCTTAATTTGGACATTTTTATAGACTTGTTTTAATTGGTGCATTTTCATGCCCTTAGAACTGCAAACATGCAACTTAATAAATTCCCCCTTTTAAAAGCCATTCCATTTCTGGTATATTACATTCTGGCAGCTAGCAAACTAGAACAATGATACAATTCATTCAACTATAAATAACAGAAATATAATAAGCAAAATGACCATAGAAGACATTACATGGGAAAAGCGATAAAACTTTTCTACAAATGAATAAAATTCAACAGATAGAAATTGTAACTCCCATTCCAACATAATATTTTAAACCTTTATGAAGTTGTAAGAGAAGAGCCCCCAAAATAGATATTTAAGAATTCAGGGAAGAGGATGTCAGACAGCCAAGTAGGTGAAGCAAGGACTGGCAGAAGACAGAAAATAAGCAGGAGAAAATAGAAAAACTATTTGAGAAAAAAAAAATGAGGAGGATAACAGAAAATACTAAAGCCTAAAAAATGCTGTACTAAAGGAAAACAGAGGACAAAAAAAATGAAGAACCTGAGAAAAGACCAAACTAATAGAACAAAATGGCTCATTTAAATTGTATTTCTAGAAAATCTACTTTAATAAAATAATTCTTAACTCTACATATCAAAATTACACATCGTGTAACACCAACAAATTGAGCCAAAATGGTCCATACCAAAACAACTAAGAGTATAATTATTAGATTTGAAAGTTAAAGAATAATTTCTTTGTACAGCAAGACAAAAAGACCAGGTTATGTATAAGAGAAAGAAATTCAGTTTGGCATCTAGTTCTCCACAGAACCTTGTCTAGCAGAAGATAATGTCAAATACTTAGGAGGTTATCCAAAAAAGTAGAAGCCAAGACTTTGTATACAGCCAAGTTATCTTTTAAATATCAAGGCTTCAGACATATTATTTGAATCTGCTTAGGAAATCATTTACACTTGGGGCCTTTCTTGAGGAGACTGCTAATGAACAAACCATATCCAACTGAGAGATGATGAGAAACTTAGCAAAAACTTGGTGGTGAGCAATGACTACATTATATGCAGGTATAAGACAAAAACAAAGGTAGGGAAATCTTCCTACAGGAGGCAGGGCAAGATGGTGATAAGGTCAAGTGTGAAGTTTACTTCATCCTCCAGAGCAGCTAGTAAATAGCCAGGAATGGTACAGAACAACTACTGAAGGAACATCAGTGACCAGACACACAATGTACACCAGTCTAGACAAGATGCAATGACTCCACACAGTACTGTAAGTCCCCCAAGACACAGAGGCTGGCACCCCTTCCCCATGGAAATGGCAGGCTGGGTCCCTGAGGGAAAAGGAAGCAGACTTTACTAGCACCAAGGGCTTAGCTCAACCAAACTCCAATTGTGGAATTAATTTTAAAAATCTGACTAATGAAAACAGGCTCCCAGCACAGATAAACCTGGAATAAATACAAAGGAACTAGGAGTTTTTGTCCCAGCAGAGAGGGGGCAGGGCTGACAGGAAAAAAAAAACAAAAACAAAAACAGTGGTTTGTTGAGTTGGAAAGCACAAAATACAGGAAAAGGGCTGGACCCCAAGAAAAGGGAGCACCTGAGCCTAGAGATACATAGATCCATGAACCAACTTAAGTTCTTGGCTGATAAACCTGAGAATCAGGGGTCCAGTTCTGAAAAGGCTTTCTTTCTTCTTCTTCACAGCTCATTAGATAGAACTGGAAGCCTTCTCAGGCTCCAGCACTGTCCCAAGCAAGGGCAGAATTAAGCTCATCTGAGAGACAAAGTAACTAGTCAGGTGAAAGGAATTAATTCCCTAAAGGTTGTATTTTCCCCAAGAGAAAGCTAGGGACCAGCTCAAGTGAAATCCCTCCTTCAAGGAATGCAGGCCCCAGCAACTAGAAAATTGAAGCAATTAAAGCCACGATACTACTTCACCTCTGCCTCTACCATGCCCCTAGCAGGGAGAGTCTGCTGAACTCTATGGAACCACATCACTTTAAGCTTGTTGGAAGCCATGAGCAGACAAGCCCCACATGCAGGGCAGGGTAGGAATAGTACACAGTCTAGAGGCTTCTTAAGAAAGTCCGACAAGCTGCTATGTCTCATCCTCAGGTAAAACTGAGACATGGGCCTATCTGGCCTGGGAAAATCGGACTGGGGTCTATAATACCTGAGGAGACCCTCCTCAAACAAACAAACAAAAAAGGCTCTCCATATAGCAGGGCAAGAAACAGAAAAACAAGAACTGAAATATTCTGATCAATTAAACAAAACCTATACTAGAGGTCTAGAATGAGCTGACCTGAATGTCAAAGAACAGATAGAGAACAAAACCATGCAGCAAGAAAATCCTAAGTGAAAGAGTAAAAACAATCTCCAGAGTAAAATAATTAAAGAAATCAAATGCCTAGAAGTCAGCAAAAAATAATAAATTATACTAGGCAATGATATGGCCCAGTCAAAGGAACAAACCACTCTTCAAATGGGATACAGGAGTTGAAACAACTAATTCAGGATGTCCAAATAGACATGGAAAATCTCATAAAAAATCAAATCAACAAGTCGAGGGAGGATATAAAGAAGATACTGGGTGAACAAAAAGAAGAACTCGAAATTTTGAAAAAACAAATCACAGAACTTATGGGAATGAAAGTCACAATAGAAGAGATGGGGGGAAAATGGAAACCTACAACAATAGATTTGAAGATGCAGGACAAAAGATTAGTGAACTAGAGGACTGGACATCTGAAATCCAACACACAAAAGAAAATACAGGGAAGGGTGGTGCAATGGTGGCTCAGTGGCAGGATTATTGCCTGCCATTCCAGAGACCCAAGTTTGATTTCCAGAGCCTGTCCATGCCAAAATATATAATATATATTTTCCCATATATTTCCCATATATATATATATATATATATATATATATATATATATATTTCCCATATATATATATATATATATATATATGGGAAATGAATGGGAAAATATGAGCAGGGTTTCAGGTAATTGAATGATATGGAGCACACAAATATATGTGTTGTAAGCATCCCAGAAGGAGAAGAGAAGGAAAAATGAGGAGAAAGACTAATGCAGGATATAATCAACAAAAACTTCTCATCTTTTAAGAAAGATATAAAATTACAGATCCAAGAAGTACAGCATACCACAAGCAGAACAGATCCAAATAGACGTACTCCAAGATACTTATTAATCAAATTGTCAAATGTCAAAAACAAAGAGAGAATTTTGAAAGCAGAAAAAGGAAAGCAATCCAATGCATGCAAGGGAAGCCCATATAACTATGTGTGGATTTCTCAGCAGAAACTATGGAGGCAAGAAAGTAGTGGTATGATATGTTTAAGATTCTAAGAAAGAAAACCTGCCAACTAAGAATTCTATATCTAAAAAAAATTGTCTTTCAAAAAAGAGAGAGAGATTAAAATATTTTCAGACAAATCATCACTGAGAGACTTTGTGACTAAAAGATTGGCTCTGCAAGAGATACTAAAGGGAGCCCTACAGGCAGATAGGAAAGGTAGGAGAGAGAGGTCTGGAGAAGAGTGTAGCAATGAAAACTATCAGTAAAGGTAAAAACAGGGGAAAAAGTAGATATGACATATAAAATCCAAAAGACAAAATGGTAGAAGAAAGTACTAACTTTATGGTAATAACATTAAATGTTAATGGATTAAACTCCCCAATCAAAAGACACAGGCTGACAGGATAGAATTTAAAAAAAAAAGGACCCATCTACATGCTGTCTACAGGAGACTCATTTTAGACTCAAGGACAAAAATAGGTTGAAAGTGAAAGATTGGGGAAAGATATTTCATGCAAAGAGCAGGAGTAGCTATATTAATATCCAACATATTAGACTTCAAATTTAAAACACTTAAAAAAGGCAAGAAGGTCACTATAGATTAATAAAAGGAAGAACTCAACAAGAAAACATAACAATCATAAATATTTATGCACTGAGCTAGGGTGCCCCAAAGTACATGAGACAAAAATTGACAACACTTGAAGGGAGAGATAGACACCTCTACCATAATAGTAGGAGACTTCAATTCCCTGCTCTCATCAATAGATAGACCATCTAGACAGAGGACCAATAAAGTAACAGAGAATTTGAATAATACGATATGTGAACTAGACTTACAGACAGTTACAGAACACTATACCCCACAATAGCAAAATACATATTTTTCTTAACTGCTCATGGATAATTCTCAAGGATAGACCATATGCTGGGTCACAAAACAGGTATCAATAAATTTAAAAAGATTGAAATTATACAGAACACTTTCTTGGATCATAATGGGATAAAGTTGGAAATCAACAATACGTAGAAGGTCAGAAAATTCACAGATATATGGATGCTAAATAGCACAGTCTTAAACAACCAGTTGGTCAAAGAAGAAATTACAGTAAATATCTTGGGACAAATTAAAATGAAAATACAACATATCGAAACTTATAGGAGGAGTGCTGCAATGGTAGCTCAGTGGCAAAATTCTCACCTGCCATGCCGAAGACCCGAGTTCAATTCCCATTACCTCCCCACAAAAAAAAAAATCTTATAGGAGGCAGCAAGGTAGTGCTGAGAGTGAAATATATTGCCCTAAATGTCTACATTAAAAAAGAAAGCAAAAGTTAAGGAATTAACTGTTCAATTGGAAGAATTAGAGAATATAGCAAACTAACCCCAAGGCAAACAGACAGAAAGAAATAATAAAGATTAGAGCAGAAATAAATGAAATTGAGAACATTAAAACAATAGAGAAAATCAACAAAACCAGAAGTTAGTTCTTTGAGAAAATCAATAAAATTGATGAACTTTTAGTAAGGTTGATAAAAGACAAAAGAGAGGATATAAGTAAATAAAATCAGAAATGGAAGAGGAGACATAACCACCGACCCCACAGAAACAAAGGAGGTAATGAGAGAAAACTATAAGCAACTCTATACTAATAAACTAGACAATGCAGATGAAATCGACAACTTCCTAGGAAGGCATGAACAACCAACATTGACTCAGGAAAAAATAGACCACCTCAACAAACCTATCATGAATAAAGAGATTGAATTAGTCATCAAGAAGCAACCAAAAAAGAAAAGCCCAGGACCAGATAGTGTCACATTGAATTCTACCAAGCATTAAAGAAAGAATTAGTACCAATCCTACTCAAACTCTTCAAAAAAATTGAGAGGGAAAGCTACCTAACTCATTCTATGAAACCAACATCACCCTCATACCAAAGCCAGGTAAATATACTACAAGAAAAGAAAATTACAGACCAATCTCTTTAATGAATATAGATGCAAAAATCCTCAACAAAGTACTTGGAAATTAGATCCAGCAGCACATGACAAGAATTATACACAAGTGGGATTTATTCCAGGTATGCAAGGCTGGTTCAACATAAGAAAATCAGTTAATGTAATGTACCATATCAACAAATCAAAGTGGAAAAACCACATGATGCAGAAAAGGCATTTGACAAAATTCAACATCCTTTCTTGGTGAAAACACTTCAAAGGATAGGAAAAGAAGGGAATCAAATAGTATTCAGAAATAGACCCTCTCATCTATGGACAACTGATCTTTGACAAGGTGGTCAAGCCAACCCACCTGGGGCCAAGCAACCTCTTCAATAAATGGTGCTTGGAGAACTGGATGTCCAAATGCAAAAGAATGAAAGAGGATCCATATCTTACATCATACACAAAAATTAACTCAAAATGGATCAAAGGACTAAACATTAGAGTTAAGACCATAACACTTTTAGAAGAAAATGTAGAGAAATATCATAAATTTTGTAATGAGGCAGTTTCCTAGACCATACACCCAAAGCACAAGCATTGATAAAAGAAATAGATAAGTGGGAACTCCTCAAAATTAAACATTTTTTGTGCAACAAAAAACTTTGTCAGGAGAGTAAAAAGTCAGCATATGAAATGGGAGACAATATTTGGAAACCACATATCAGATAAGGGTTCAGTATGCAGAATATATAGAGATTCTTGAACTCAACAACAAAAAGACAACCCAATTTAAAAATGGGCAAAAGACATGAACACTTCTCAGAAGAGGAAATACAAATGGCTAAAAGGCACATGAAAAGATGCTCAATTTCACTGGCTATTAGGGAAATGCCAATCAAAGTCACAATGAGATATCATCTGACACCCACTAAAATGGCCATTATAAAAAAAAAACAGACAAGTGCTGGAGAGGATGTGGGGAAAGAGGCACACTTATCCACTGTTGGTGGGAATGTAAAATGGTACAACTGCTCTGGAAGGCAGTTTGGCGGTTCTTCAGGAAGCTAGGTATAGAATTGCAATATGATCCAGCAATCCCAATACTAGGTATATGTTCAGAGGAACTTAAGGCAAGGTCACATTTTCACACTAATTCTTATAGCGGCATTATTCATAATCGCTAAGAGATGGAAACAGTCCAAATGTCCATTAACGGATGAGTGGCTAAATAAGCTATAGTATATACATACAATGGAATATTGTACAGCTGTAAGACTGAATAAAGTCATGAAGAATGTAACAAAATGATGAACCTTGAGGACTTTATGCTGGGTGAAATTAGCCGGAAACAAAAGGGTAAATACTGTACGGTCTCACTAATATGTACTAACATAATTAGTGACTTTTCAGAGTTGAAGTTAAGAACACAGGTTACCAGGAGATAGAAATAGGGTTCAGATTGGGCATTTTGTGCTGAAAGAATACAGATTGTGCAACAGGACTGACTATAAAAATTCAGAAATGGATAGCACAATACTACCTGATTGTAGCACAATAATATCAGTACACCAAATAAGCTGAATGTGAGTTTGTGGGAGAAGGGCTGGGGACACATATGAAACCAGAAGGAAAGAGAGAGCATAAAGACTGAGATGGTATAACTTAGGAATGCCTAGAGCAGACAATGATGGTGATTAAATGTACAAATAAAAAAAAAATTTTGCATGAGGGACAACAAATGAATGTCACCATTGCAAGGTGTTGAAAATGGATGGCATATGGGAAAAAGTATAATCAATGTAAGCTAGGGTCTGTAGTCAACAGTAACATGTAATATGCTTCCACTGAATGTAACAAAGGCATTATGCCAAAGCTAAATGTCAACAGGGGAGGGGTGGGGTATGGGGGAGGGGTATGAATTCTTTGTGAAAGAAAAGGAAATGTCTTCATATACATTATGGTGGTGAAACCACGTCTATATTCTTAGGTTGGATGCATGATGTGTGAATAAAACTGTTTAAAGAGGAACAGAGAGGGTGGGCCATGGTAGCTCAGCAGGCAGAGTTCTCGCCTGCCATGCCAGAGACCTGGGTTCATTTCTGGGTACCTGCCTATGCAAAAAAAAAAAAAAAAAAAAAAAAAAAAAAAACAGAGAGTAACAAGCGCTAGGGAAAATGCAGAGAAAGAGATGTACCTATTCATTTTGGTAGGGAAACTGAGAGGTGCAGCCCCTTGGAGGGCAATGTGGTGGTTCCACAGGAGGCTACAGGTGGGGTTGCCATATGATCCTGAAAACCCATTCTTCAGTATATTCCTGGAGGCACTGAATGTGGGGACACAAATGGACATTTGCACACAGGTATTTATGGCAGCAGTGTTCATGATTCACAATGGTTGGAAGTGACCTAAGAGTATAAAAAACTGAGGAATGGAAGGGGAACTACGGCGTATGCATACAATGGACTACTGAGCAACCACAAGAAGGAATGAGGTTGTGAGGCATGCAACTAGGTGAATGAAACTTAAGGTCCGTATGTTGAATGACATGTCAGAAACAAAAGACAAATATTATCATGCCTCACTCATATAGACTAACTGTAATATAAAAACTTGATGAACTGAAGTCGAGAGCATGGGTTATCAGGTTGGGGCCTAATATAAAGGTTCCTAGATTGTAAGTTCTTACAGCAGTCCCATATATTCAGGAGTTGTAATTGCTTTTTCTGAATTCAGGGATACTGATGTGTTTATATATAACTTGGCTGCCCCGAGAAACTTCGGGTATTTATGTGACACTATATGAAAGTCAGCAGTACCCCATACAAAGAACTGTTTAAAAAGTTGAAAAAGTGATTAGACTTCTACTAGACATATGAAGGAAGCTGATCTGAATAGAACTAAAGTAGATTAGAATACAGGGTAAAGGATGATATTGTTCATATTTTAAAACTTCAATTTCTGTGTGAGACCAAAGGGAGAAATATTTGTTTGCTGCAAAATTTATATTTTGGGTAATGCATTACCTAATTTAACTTGTACGGTCAGTTTAGCTGAACACCATAAGTACATGGAATCTTGAATATGGTGTGAGATTTTTTTGGTTTGTCCAGGTTGGTGTGATGCCCTGATATATCCCAGAGTAATCTGAGCAGTGAATAAAGAGGTATTTGCAAAGTCCTCTTGGGGGAATGGGGAGAAAGGAGGAAATATTCAACTTCCCCCCATTTGGAGAATTTCTGATATTCTCACAAGCAGTGGGGACAACCAAATCAATAGGCTGAGCCCTTGATCTTGGGATTCGCCCCTATGTAACATTCCTGCAAAGGATTGACTAAGCCTACTTAAATTTATGCCTAAGAGTTACCCCCAGAGAACCTCTTTTGTTGCTCAGATGTGGCCTCTCTCTCTAAGTCAACTCAACAGGTGAACTCACTGCCCTCCCCCCTACATGGGACATGACTAAAAATGACCATGGTGATAAATACACAACTATGTGATGATATTGTGAGCCACTGATTGTACATCATGTATGGATTATGTGTGTATAAAGATTTGTAAATAAAAAACTTTTTTTTAAAGGTGGGGTCAAAGTGACTGAATGAGGGGGCTGCACATGTAGTTCAGTGGTAAATCTCCCTGGCACCAGGACAGAATACCCGGGATGAGCCGGGAACTGGCGTCAAGGGACTGAGAAAGCCTTCTTGACCAAAAGGGGGAAGAAAAAAATGAGACAAAATGAAGTTACAGTGGCTGAGAGATTTCAAACAGAGTTGACAGATTATACTGGAAGTTATTCTTATGCATTATATAGATTTCCCTTTTTAGTTTATGGTATATTGGAGTGGTTGGAGGGAAGTATCTGAAACTATTAAGCTGTGTTCCAGTAGCCTTGATTCTTAAAGATGATCATATAAAGATGTGACCTTTACAATATGACTGTGTGGTTGTGAAAAACTTGTGTCTGATGCTCCTTTTTTCCAGGATATGGGCAGATAAATAAAAACTATGGATAACAAATAAATAAATATTAGGGGAAATAAGGGGTAAAATAAATTGGGTAGATGGAAATACTAGTGGTCAATGAGAGGGAGGGGTAAGGGGTATGGAATGTATGAGTTCTTTGTTTTTTCTTTTTATTTCTTTTTTGGAGTGATGCAAATATTCTAAAAAATGACCATGGTGATAAATACACAACTATGTGATGATAGTGTGAGCCATTGATTGTACACCATGTATGGATTGTATGTGTGTGAAGATTTGTAGATAAAAAAAATTTTTTTTAAAGGTGGGGTTAAAGTGACTGAATGAGGGGGTTGCACATGTAGTTCAGTGGTAGAATTCTTGCCTACCATGTGGGAGACCCACGTTCAATTTCTGGCCCATTTGCCCCAACCCCCTTCCACAAAATAAAACCCATTATGAACGAACTTTCCCATGATATACATATCACTTATCTGCCTCTGTGTGTGTATGTATAAATATAGAAATACAGTTATGGAGGGAGACACATAAATAAGTGGCTGATGAAATATAGATATTATACTGCTGAAATGATTTAACTAATAAAAATAGGAGATGGGAACAAAGTAGAAAATAAAATAAACTGCCTCATTACCTTATCTGTAAGAGTTGGAAGTGAAAGGAACTGTAGACATAACTGCATATTTAACACAAATGTTAAATACAGAGTAAACATTAAGTTAATACATGTCAAATTTACTAACAGAGAAGACAGAAGGAGCAGGAAAGAGGAAAGAATACAAAATAAGTTTATCATTGCTCACAGCAAGGGATAAATTTTAACTGTGTAAAGATAAAGGGAATTATTAATATATAAATTGTAAATATATAAATACAATCACTAGAACGAAAGTTTGAACTTTACTAAATATTTTAAAAATTAAGTAGCAAATATGTGTTTGCATCATAAAATATAAAAAATCTGACAAAATCAAGTTGATAGAGATCACTCATATCAATAAATATAATTGGGACTCAGTCTCCTATTGAAAGAAAAACAGTTTTTAATTAGAACAAACTTCAACTCTATATTATATACAGGAGACAAACCTACAAACAAATAGTAAAATTATTTATTAAAAATAAAGGAAAGGCAAATTCATATCAAATTATATCAAGGAAATAAAAAGAGAAGCAGGGATGATTTTAATATCCCATAAATTGGACTTCAGAACCAAGATTATTAAATTACACAAAGATGGGCATTTATAATGTTAAAGGTTTTGATTTACAGTGAAGAGCTATATATCTCTGTGTCTTAAATACTGTAGCAAAAATTTCAAGGAAAACAAAAATACATGGGACATAAGAAAAATAGCCAAAATACACTAATATTTATTTATCATTAATATATTTTATTTCAAATAATTAAAAAATAATTCATTTACTTTAATTCCTGCCTTTAAGCTAAAACATACAAAAAGAGGTATAATTAAAGACTCGGTAAATCTCATTAATAAATTAGATATGATGTGCATATATCAAACTCTTTAACTGATAAAAAAGAATATACCTTCATTTCAAGCGCTTGTGGAATGTTCATGAAAATCGACTGTATATTAGGAAGGACCCTAAAACCACAATAAATTCTAAAATGTAGAAATAATACAAACAGCATTTTCTATTAGTTTTAAAGTCCTCCTTCCCAATGGAAGAAATGCTTCCACCATGCCACAGCAATAGTTCCATTAGACTAGTGTCACCAGATTTCGCAAAATGCACAATTAGATTTGAATTTTGTGTAGACAGGAAACACTTTTTTAGAATAACTGTGTCCTAATTATTGCCTGGGAAATACTGATACTAAAGTTATATGTTGTTTAACTGAAATTCAAATTGAACTGGGGGTCCTGTATTTTATCTGCTTACTCTCTGTTAATCTGGAAGTTGAGACTGCTACCTGTTGGACTGCGTGCCCTCCGGCAAGTGAGTGAGCAGGCAAAGAAGAGGGTTACTCTCCTGACTGGAATGCACAGTCCTGACTGCCAAGGGAAAATCAAATTGCTCCTACCAATGGAGCAGCAGTGAGCATGTCTGGAATGCAGGAGAGTCCCTGAGAGATCTCTCTGTACTCTCAGGCCTTATGATTAAAGCCCATGAAACCCTAGGAACAAATCAATTCAGGGTGGTCTGTGTGTGACCCAAATCCTTCAGGAATTAAAGTGTAAGTGACTCCATCAGGCAAGGAACCACAATCAGATGGAGTGCTAGCTGAGGACAAAAGAAATATGTAATGAGTAATAGAAGTAGGTAGTTATAATTACCCGCTACAACCACATGATCAGTTGCAAGAACAAAACCCACAATAGTTATGGATATTTCTTTCTTCTTTTGAAAGAATGAATAGATTTATTATGAAAATTTTTTTTTTTTGGTCTTTACCTCTTTCATTCCCCTATCATCTAACATAAGATTTCTTAGTAGTAGTTAACCTTACATCTCCATCTTTAACTTACAGGGTATTAAAGAGGAGGTCTGACTCAGCTCAAAGGTCCTCATTTGGGGAGAGAACATATTTTGTTTGTATGAGGGACAACTGCATTATGCGAGGTAGAAGCACAATTTTGCTACTGTCTTTATTTGGAAGTTATACTAAATATGGTTATGACAAGTGCATATGAACATCAATTTGATGGGCAGTGTTCTGTAGTAGATTTGAAATTATGTCAATAATACACGCTGGAGCTACATTTTTCAGAATTCTCAGAAAGCCAAATTATTATGGCCTACAAGAGCAGGTGGAAGTGAATTAGTAGCCATATTCTTTGTACACCTAGCAGGTCACAAAATGAAATCACAGCTCACACCCATTTTTGCTTCTCTGTTCTAGCACCTCCCTGGCATAGAGGGGCAACCACACTCACAGCAAATTCAGCTCTTGGTGGATCTCCTCCTTTGCATACTCTAACTGCTAGACCAGGTGCATGAGCGATGTGATAAAGGACAACAACCTCTCCTACAGGACAACCCCCATCTTAGCGATTGAAGGCTTAGAAGCAGTGAAAGAATAATGTGAATTCTAGTCTCTACTTCTCTGTTCTACTCATCCTCGTAGGTTCCAGTTTGCCCTTTCACCTCCACTTTGTGACCATCATCCTTTCCTGACTGCCTGCCCTACCAACTTCAGGCCACAGCACAAGACACAGAAGAAACAGCTTCTCGTACTGTTTAAACAGCTCCTCAAATGCATCAAGTTGGATCCCTATAATAAATTCCTTATTATATATATATTTAATGGTTCTGTTTCTCTGAGTGAGTCCTGACATATAATTAGCTAACACAAATAAACAGGAAAAATAGATTTGAAATATAAACATTGGAAAGGAGATGGTAAAACAATCACTATTTGCAGATGACACAATTGCCAACCTAGTGCTCCCAAGAGGATTCAATTGAGAGACTATTATAAATAATAAAAGAATTCAGGAAGTCAGCAGAGATAAATTAATATGCAGAAATTAATAGTGTATATATATGTATACACACAGAGAGAGATGATAGATAGATGCACTTTAAACCTATAGAGAAATAGGGAGAGATTAGGTAGATAAAGATGAAAAATGGATGGATAGATAGAAAGATCCACCAGTTAGAATACATGGTGGAAGAAAAAATCCATTTAAAATGCAAAAATAAAATACCCAGAATTTAAAAAATAATACTTAGGTGTTCAAAAAGCACAATATCTATGTAAGGAAAACTTGGAAACACTTCTGAAAGAAATGAAAAAAATACTAAAATGAATGGGGAAAAAACCAACATCCTTGCCTAGGGAGACTCAACATTATAACATATCTATCCTCCTTAATTAATCCAACACTGATTTTAAGATCGAGCTTATTCTAAAGTTCACATAGTAAAATAAACAAACAACTATAGTCATATAAAAGAAGAACAATAAAGTAGAACTATCCATATTAGCTTTGCAACATATTATAAAGCCTCAATAACTAAATGACTGCAAAACTCATACATGAATATATAAACAGAACAAAGATATTGAATAGAAAATTCAGAAATAGAACCAGAGACATATCAAAATCTAATATAGTACTAAAGAGTGCTCTCGAATCAGTGGATTGGAGATAGCCTTTTTAAAAAATGCTAATGGGATAATAGGAAAGTCACATGGAAAAAAAAACTAGGATCTGTACTCAAACAGTATACTATATCAACCCAAATGAATTAAAGCTGTAAACATTGAAACTATGAAACCATATAAGTAGTAGAATACATATAAGCAATTAATTTATAACACTGAATTGGGGAAGGCCTTTTAAATCAAGATCCACAAGCTGTTTTTAAAAGAGATACTGATAAATTTGACAACATAAAAATTTCTCCTTGAGAAGGAAAAAAATATAGCAGGTCAAGGCAAAAAAAAAATTATATACTGAGGGAAAAAGGTTGCAACTCATATTAAAAATAATGCCTGACCTAAACATGAATACATTTGTGTGTGTGTATGCATATGTATGTTTATGCATGTGTGGGTATATGGTATGTATGTATGTATGTGTATAAAGATAAAGGAAAAAGGCCAAGTTGATAGAAAAAAAATTAGTCAAAAAAGAATACATACAGTTCACAAATAAATACAAGTGTCAAACATAAAATGTGCTCAACTGAACTCATAGTAAGAGAAATGTACATTAAAACTACCACCTTTGAAACTGACAAAAATTCAAAAGTTTGAGAAGTTTTCAAAAGGTGTGATAATGTACTCAGTGGGAGAGCTATGGAGACATAGACATTTGCATACTCTGCAAAACTGTGTAACCCATAAGGAGAACAATTTGACAATATCTTTCAAAATTTCAAATATATGTATTCTTTAATCCAGTAATCCCAGTTCTGGTCATTTATACTACAGGTGCCACTGCATATGTTCAAAATGACATATGTACAAGATAAGGAATCAGAGCATTGGTCAGAAGAGCAAAAGATTGGAAATATCAAAGGTCTGCCAGAGGGACTGTCAAGCCATAACACATCTGTGTAATAAAGTTCTATGCAGTTGTAAAAGGAAATTAATGAGGAAAGATCTCCAGTTTATACTGATAAATTAAAAAATAAACCAAGAAGGAAGATGATAGAATAAGAGTTCCCGGAAGACGGCAGTATAGGATAGCTGAGTTCACCTCTGCTCCAAGAAACAGCTAGAGAAGGGATGGGAGGGCAACTGAGATGGTGATTCCAGAGTGTACATGACCTGGGAGAGTTTTCTGCATTACATAGGGTGGCCCTGGTTGCAAAAGCTGAGGAACTGAGAAGCAGAGAACTGGAGACTATCTGGTTGCTGCAAACAGCCTAACGCAGAAGATTGGAGCCCTCAAGAGTGCACAGATTTATTCAATCGGCAGCGCATAAAGGATGTGGGTGCTTACCTCCATACTAATCAAAGATGTTCATATACCTCTACTAAATAAAATAAATGGGATGGTTAATGACATAAAGGAGATCAAGAAGACACTAGAAGGGCATAAAGAGGAGTCAAGATATTTACATGCCATGAAGACAGCAGAAGATCACTAAGCATATCCTGATGCAGACAGATACAGCCCAGCCTAATGACCAAATCAAAATACCTGAGAAGACACAGACATTGGGATAACTAATCAAAGATGTTCATATAACTCTACTAAGTAAAATAAATGGAATGGCTAATGACATAAAGGAGATCAAGAAGATACTACAAGAACACGAGGAAGGCAGTGGTATGATATATTTAAGATCCTGAAAGAGAAAGACTGCTAGCCAAGAATTCTATACCCAGCCAAATTGTCCTTCAAAACTGAGTAAGAGTTTAAAACTTTCACAGACAAACAAATCCTGAAAGAATCTGTGAACAAGAGATGGGCTCTACAAGAAATACTAAGGGGGTTCTTTCAGCTGGAAAAAAAAAAAAAGACAGGAGAGGGAGGTCTGGAGGAGGGCACAGAATTGAAATGTACCAGTAAGTGTAACTTAAAGGATAAAGAGAGAAAGAGGGAGAACAATATATGGTTCTGACAAATAAAATCCAAAAGATAAGATGGTGGATTCAAGAAATGCCTTTTCAGTAATAACATTGAATGCAAACAGAATAAACTTACCAATTAAAAGATACAGATTGGCAGAATGGATTAAGAAACATAATCCAGCTATATACCGCTTACAAGAGACTCATCTTAGACATGAGGACACAAACAGATTGAAAGTAAAAAAGATGGAAAAAGATGTTCCATGCAAGTTGTAACCAAAAGAAAGCAGGAGTAACTGTACTAATATCAGACAAAATAGACTTTAAATGTAAAGATATCATAAGAGACAAAGAAGGACACTATATATTAATAAAAGGGACAATTCACCAAGAAAAAATAACAATCATAAATCATTATGCTCCCAATCAAGGCTCTCCAAAGTACATGAGACAGACATCAACAAAACTGAAGAGAGTGATAGATGTTTCAACAATAATAGTAGGAGACTTCAAAATACCACTCTCTGCTATAGATTTAACAAGCAGATAGAAGATCAACAAGGAAACAGAGAAGTTCAACAATTTGATAAATTAATTAGACCTAACAAACGTATATAGTCTTACACCCCAAAACACCAGGATATTCATTCTTCTCTAATGCTCATGGAACAGTATCCAGGATAGATCATATACTGGGGCACAAAACAGGTCTTTATAAATTTTAAAGCACTGAAATTATTCAAAGCACTTTCTCTGATCACACTGAAGTGAAGCTGGATATCATTCAACAATATTCAACATCTTTTTCTGACAAAAAAAAACATTTCAAAAGAGGAATCAAAGGTGACTTTCTCAATATGATAAAGGGCATATATGAAAAACCAATAGCCAGCATCATACTCAAGGGGAAAGACTAAACTCTTTCCCCTTAAGATTAGGAATGAGACAAGGATGCCCTCTGTTCTCACTATTATTCAACATTGTACTAGAAGTTATGACTAGAACAATCAGGCAGGACAAAGAAATAAAAGGCATCCCAATTCGAAAGGAGGAAGTAAAGTTTGTCATATTTGCAGATGATATGATACTGTACTTGGAAAATTCTAAGAAATCTACAATAAACTTCCTTGATGTAATAAACAAATTCAGAAAGGTAGTAGGTTATAAAATTAATAATAAACCAGTAATGTTTCTATACATGAGCAATGACCTAACTGAGGACTCAGTTAAGAAAACAATTCCATTCAAAATGGCAACTAAAATAATCAAATATTTAGGAATGAACTTAACTAGGGATGTAAAGGACTTGTACACAGAAAGCTACATAACATTATTAAAAGAAATTTAAAAAAATATCTACATAGGTGGAAGGACATTCCCTGCTCATGAATAGGAAGGTTAAATATAGTTAAGATGTCAACCCTACCCAAATTGATCTACAGATTCAATGCAATACCAATCAAAATTCCAACAACCTACTTTGAAGACTGGGGAACGCTAGCTTTCAAATTCACCTGGGAGGGAAAGAGACCCTGAATAGCTATAAACATCCTAAAAAAAGAAGAACAAAGTGGGAGGATTAACACTTTTGACTTTAAAACTTATTATAAAGCCACAGTGGTCAAAACAGCTTGGTACTGGCACAAAGATAGAAGTATTGACCAGTGGAATAAAATCAAGAGTACAGAAATAGACTACCAAATCTATGGTCAACTGATTTTTGACAAGGCCCCCAAATCCACTGAACTGGAACAAAAAAGTCTTTTCAATAATTGGGCATGGCTTGGGGCCAAGATGGCGGCTTAGTAATGTGCGTGCATTTTTAGTTCGTCCTCCAGAGCAACTACTAAATAACCAGAAACAGTACAGAACAGCTCCCGGAGCCACAACAGTGACCGAACACACAGCATACCCCAGTCTGGACCAGCTGGACCTGCTGCAAGTCTCCGGAACAGTGAGTTCCCCAAGCCACGCACACTTCCCCAAGTCGCGTGCACTTCCCCAAGTCGTGGCGGCCGGCGCCCGGCGCCCCTCCCCCATAGGCGGCTTCCCAGAGGGAAACGAAAGAAACTCTAATAGTAGCAGAGACTGAGTCCAACCAAACACCAATAGTGGCCTTAATAAACAAATTCTGACTACTAAAAATAGGCCCCAGCTCAGGCGAAACTGGCCAAGGTGGAGGTCGCTTATTGGGCTAACCGAAAAAGAGGAAAGGGGATGAAACGGAGCCTTCTGAGGCTGTTTCTACGGAGGCTTGGCTGCCTCTGGATTCAGCGGCGAGATTACACACACTGCAACTACCCCAAACGCAGAAACAGGCTGCTTTCAGGGCTGTCTCCCACCTGAACCTTCCCTACGGGAGGGGTAAAACACAATTCAGGTGGAATCCCTCTCTCAAGGAATTCAGACCCCAGGGCTTTGCAATTTGAAGCCATTAAAACCAGCCTACAACCTTTCCTCTGTCTCCACCATGCCCCCGGCAGGGAGAGCCTTCCAAAGTTAAAGGAGCCACATCTTTTGCTGGTGGGACCCGCAGACAGACAAGAACCACATACTGGGCAAGATAAGAAAAACAGAGACCAGAGACTTCATAGGAAAGTCTTTCAACCTGCTGGGTCTCACACTCAGGGAAAACTGATGCAGGTGATTCCTTCCCCCCCCCCCCCCAAAGGAGGCCAGCTTAGTCTGGGAAAACCCAGCTGGAGTATGTAATACCTATGTAGACCCTACTAAGGGTGGGGAAGGAAAAGGCACCTTACAAGCAGGACAAGAAACAAGAAAACAAGAACTGAAAAATTACCCTCTGTTATACAAAACTTAAGCTAGAGGCCCAGGAAAGCTGAACTGAAGGTCAAAGAACAGATAGACATAAAACTCATCTAGCAAGAAAACCCTAGGTAAGATAAGTGAAAGCAATCTCCAGCATAAACTAATTAAGGTAATTAAATGTCCAGACACCAGCAAAAAATAACAAATCACACCAGGAAAATTGAAGATATGACCCAGTCAAAGGAACAAACCAATAGTTCAAATGAGATACAGGAGCTGAGACAACTAATGCTGAATATACGAACAGAAATGGAAAACCTCTTCAAAAACCAAATCAATTAATTGAGGGAGGACATGAAGAAGGCAAGGAATGAACAAAAAAAAAGAAATGGAAAGTCTGAAAAAACAAATCACAGAACTTATGGGAATGAAAGATACTGTAGAAGAGATAAAAAAAATGGAAACCTACAATGGTAGATTTCAAGAGACAGAGGTTAGAATTAGTGAACTGGAGGATGAAACATCTGAAATCCAAAAAGAAATAGAAACTATAGGGAAAAGAATGGAAAAATATGAGCAGGGGCTCAGGGAATTGAATGATAATATGAAGCACACAAATATACGTATTGTGGGTGTCCCGGATGGAGAAGAGAAGGGAAAAGGAGGAGAAAAACTAATGGAAGAAATGATCACTAAAAATTTTCCAACTCTTACGAAAGACCTAAAATTACAGATCCAAGAAGTGCAGCGCACCCCAAAGAGATTAGACCCAAATAGATGTTCTCCAAGACACTTACTAGCTAGAATGTCAGAGGTCAAAGAGAAAGAGAGGATCTTGAAAGCAGCAAGAGAAAAGCAATCCATCACATACAAGGAAAACCCAATAAGACTATGTGTAGATTTCTCAGCAGAAACCATGGAGGCAAGAAGACAGTGGGATGATATATTTAAATTACTAAAAGAGAAAAACTGCCAACCAAGAATTCTATATCCAGCAAAATTGTCCTTCAAAAATGAGGGAGAAATTAAAACATTTTCAGACAAAAAGTCACTGAGAGAATTTGTGACCAAGAGACCAGCTCTGCAAGAAATACTAAAGGGAGCACTAGAGACAGATATGAAAAGATGGAAGAGAGAGGTGTGGAGAAGAGTGTAGAAAGAAGGAAAATTAGATATGATATATAATATACAAAAGGCAAAGTGGTAGAGGAAAGTACTACCCAAACAGTAATAACACTAAATGTTAATGGACTGAACTCCCCAATCAAAAGACATAGACTGGCGGAATGGATTAAAAAACAGGATCCTTCTATATGCTGTCTACAGGAAACACATCTTAGACCCAAAGATAAACATAGGTTGAAAGTGAAAGGTTGGGAAAAGATATTTCATGCAAATAACAACCAGAAAAGAGCAGGAGTAGCTATACTAATATCCAACAAATTAGACTTCAAATGTAAAACAGTTAAAAGAGACAAAGAAGGATACTATCTACTAATAAAAGGAACAATTCAACAAGAAGACATAACAATCATAAATATTTATGACCGAACCAGAATGCCCCAAAATACATGAGGCATACACTGCAAATACTGAAAAGGGAAATAGACACATCTACCATAATAGTTGGAAACTTCAATTCCCCACTCTCATCAATGGACAGAACATCTAGACAGAGGATCAATAAAGAAACAGAGAATTTGAATATTACAATAAAAGAGCTAGACTTAACAGACATTTATAGGACATTACACCCCACAACAGCAGGAAACACCTTCTTCTCAAGTGCTCATGGATCATTCTCAAAGATAGACCATATGCTGGGTCACAAAGCAAGTCTCAACAAATTTTAAAAGATTGAAATCATACACAACACTTTCTCATATCATAAAGGAATGAAATTGGAAATCAATAATAGGCAGAGTGCCAGAAAATTCACAAATACGTAGAGGCTCAACAACACACTCTTAAACAACCAGTGGGTCAAGGAAGAAATTACAAGAGAAATTAGTAAATATCTCGAGGTGAATGAAAATGAAAACACAACATATCAAAACCTATGGGACACAGCAAAGGCAGTGCTAAGAGGGAAATTTATTGCCCTAAATGCCTATATCAAAAAAAAGAAGAAAGGGCAAAAATTCGGGAATTAACTGTCCACTTGGAAGAACTGGAGAAAGAACAGCAAACTAACCCCAAAGCAACCAAAAGGAAAGAAATAACAAAGATTAGAGCAGAAATAAATGAAATTGAGAACATGAAAACAATAGAGAAAATCAATAAGACCAGAAGTTGGTTCTATGAGAAAATCAATAAGACTGATGGGCCCTTAGCAAGATTGACAAAAAGAAGAAGAGAGAGGATGCAAATAAATAAGATCAGAAATGGAAGAGGAGACATAATCACTGACCTCACAGAAATAAAGGAGGTAATAACAGGATACTATGAACAACTTTATGCTAATAAATACAACAATGTAGATGAGATGGACAAGTTCCTAGAAAAGCATGAACAACCAACTTTGACTCAAGAAGAAATAGATGACCTCAACAAACCAATCACAAGTAAAGAAATTGAATCAGTCATTCAAAAGCTTCCCCCAAAAAAAGTCCAGGACCAGACGGCTTCACATGTGAATTCTACCAAACATTCCAGAAAGAATTTGTACCAACCCTGCTCAAATTCTTAAAAAGAATTTAAGTGGAGGGAAAGCTACTTAATTCATTCTATGAAGCCAACATCACCCTCATACCAAAACCAGGCAAAGATATTACAAAAAAAGAAAACTACAGACAAATCTCTCTAATGAATATAGATGCAAAAATCCTCAACAAAATTCTAGCAAATTGAATCCAGCAACACATTAAAAGAATTATACATCATGACCAAGTAGGATTCATCCCAGGTATGCAAGGATGGTTCAACATAAGAAAATTCTTATGTTTTGATACTGTAATACACCATATCGACAAATCAAAGCAGAAAAATCACATGATCATCTCAATTGATGCAGAGAAGGCATTTGACAAGATTCAACATCCTTTCCTGTTGAAAACACTTCAAAGGATAGGAATACAAGGGAACTTCCTAAAAATGATAAAGGGAATATATGAAAAACCCACAACTAATATCATCCTCAATGGGGAAAAATGGAAAACTTTCCCCCTAAGATCAGGAACAAGACAAGGATGTCCACTATCACCTTTGTTATTCAACATCATGTTGGAAGTTCTAGCCAGAGCAATCAGACAAGAAAAAGAAATACAATGCATCAAAATTGGAAAGGAAGAAGTAAAACTATCACTGTTTGCAGATGATATGATACTATACGTCGAAAACCCTGAAAAATCCACAGCAAAACTACTAGAGCTAATAAACGAGTACAGCAAAGTAGCAGGTTACAAGATCAACATTCAAAAATCTGTAGTGTTTCTATACACTAGCAATGAACAAGCTGAGGGGGAAATCAAGAAACAAATCCCATTTACAATTGCAACTAAAAGAATAAAATACTTAGGAATAAATTTAACTAAAGAGACAAAAACCTATACAAAGAAAACTACAAGAAACTGTTAAAAGAAATCACAGAAGACCTAAATAGATGGAAGGGCATACCAGGTTCATGGATTGGAAGACTAAATATAGTTAAGATGTCAATTCTACCTAAATTGATTTACAGATTCAATGCAATACCAATCAAAATCCCAACAACTTACTTTTCAGAAATAGAAAAACCGATAAACAAATTTATCTGGAAGGGCAGGGTGCCCCGAATTGCTAAAAGTATCTTGAGGAAAAAAAACGAAGCTGGAGGTCTCATGCTGCCTGACTTTAAGGCATATTATGAAGCCACAGTGGTCAAAACAGCATGGTACTGGCATAAAGATAGATATATTGACCAATGGAATCGAATAGAGTGCTCAGATATAAACCCTCTCATCTATGGACATTTGATCTTTGATAAGGCAGTCAAGCCAACTCACCTGGGACAGAACAGTCTCTTCAATAAATGGTGCCTAGAGAACTGGATATCCATATGCAAAAGAATGAAAGAGGACCCGTATCTCACATCCTATACAAAAGTTAACTCAAAATGGATCAAAGATCTAAACATTAGGTCTAAGACCACAAAACAGAGGAAAATGTAGGGAGATATCTTATGAATCTTATAATTGGAGGCGGGTTTATGGACCTTACACCTAAAGCAACAGCACGGAAGAAAGAAATAAATCAATGGGAGCTCCTCAAAATTGAACACTTTTGTGCATCAAAGAACTTCATCAAGAAAGTAAAAAGACAGCCTACACAATGGGAGACAATATTTGGAAACGACATATCAGATAAATGTCTAGTATCCAGAATTTATAAAGAGATTGTTCAACTCAACAACAAAAAGACAGCCAACCCAATTACAAAATGGGAAAAAGACTTGAACAGACACCTATCAGAAGAGGAAATACAAATGGCCAAAAGGCACATGAAGAGATGCTCAGAGTCCCTGGCCATTAGTGAAATGCAAATCAAAACCACAATGAGATATCATCTCACACCCACCAGAATGGCCATTATCAACAAAACAGAAAATGACAAGTGCTGGAGAGGATGTGGAGAAAGAGGCACACTTATCCACTGTTGGTGGGAATGTCAAATGGTGCAACCACTGTGGAAGGCAGTTTGGCAGTTCCTCAAAAAGCTGAATATAGAATTGCCATATGACCCAGCAATACCATTGCTAGGTATCTACTCAGAGGACTTGAGGGCAAAGACACAAACGGACATTTGCACACCAATGTTTATAGCAGCATTATTTACAATTGCAAGGAGATGGAAACAGCCAAAATGTCCATCAACAGATGAGTGGCTAAACAAACTGTGGTATATACATATGATGGAATATTATGCAGCTCTAAGACAGAATAAACTTATGAAGTATGTAACAACATGGATGGACCTAGAGAACATTATGCTGAGTGAGACTAGCCAAAAACTAAAGGACAAATACTGTATGGTCTCACTGATATGAACCGACATTAGTGAATAAACTTGGAATATGTAATTGGTAACAAAGACCATCAGGAGATAGAAACAGGGTAAGATAGTGGGTAATTGGAGCTGAAGGGATACGAACTGTGCAACAGGACTGGATACAAAAACTCAGAAATGGACAGCACAATACTACCTAACTGTAATGTAATTATGTTAAAACACTGAATGAAGCTGCATGTGAGAATGATAGAGGGAGGAGGGCTGGGGACATAAATGAAATCAGAAAGAAAGATAGATGTTAAAGATCGAGATGGTATAATCTAGGAATGCCTAGAGTGTATAATAATAGTGAAATGTACAATGTACAAATTTTAAAAATGTTTTTGCATGAGGAAGAACAAAGGATTGTCATTATTGTAGGGTGCTGAAAATAGATGATAACTAATACTTCAAAATGTCACATTATGTGTAAGACTAATGCAAAAAATATTTATTTGTTACAAAATTTAGATTTTGACTAGAACATTTCCTAATATAATTCATGTAGATAGTTTGATTGAATGTCATAAGTACTTGGAATCTCAGGTAGCACATGAGATTTTGTTGGTTTGTCCAGAGTGATCCCCCGATGAATCCCAGAATGATTTGATCAGTGACTGGAAAAGTATTTGCAATCCCCTTCGGGGAATGGTGAGATTGGGGAGAAATTCAACTTCCCCAAGCTGAATTCTTGATATTCTCACAAGCAGTGTGGACAACCAAAGCTATAGGCTGAGCCCCCAGTCTTGGGGTTTGTTCACATGAATCTTAACCCCACAAAAGTTAGGTCAAGTCTACTTAAAATTTAGGCCTAAGAGTCACCCCCAAGAGAGCCTCTTTTGTTGCTCAGATGTGGCCTCTCTCTCCAGCCAATATGATGAGCAGTCTCACCACCCTCCCCCTCTCTGCGTGGGACATGACTCCCAGGACTGTGAACCTTCCTGGCAATGTGGGACAAAGATCCTGGAATGAGCTGAGACTCAGCATCAAAGGACTGAGAAAAACCCTAGAATGAGCTGAGAATTAACATCAAGGGATTGAGAGAACCTTCTCGACCAAAAGGGGGAAGAGTAAAATGAGACAAAGTGTCAATGGCTGAGAGATTCCAAACAGAGTCGAGAGGTTATCCTGGAGGTTATTCTTATGCATTAAGTAGATATCACCTTGTTGTTCAAGATGTAGTGGAGAGGCTGGAGGAAATTGCCTGAAAATGTAGTGCTGTGTTCCAGAAGCCATGTTTCTTGATGATGATTGAACAATGATACAGCTTTCACAATGAGACTCTGTGAATGTGAAAACCTTATGTCTGATGCTCCTTTTAGCTACTATAACAACAGAAGAGTAGAACATATGGAATAAAAATAAATAATAGGGGGGACAAATGTTAAAATAAATTCAGTTTGAAATAGTGGTAAATGAAAGCGAGGGGTAAGGGGTATGGTACGTATAGTTTTTTTTTCTCTATTATCATTTTATTTCTTTTTCTGTTGTCTTTTTATTTCTTTTTCTAAATCGATGCAAATGTACTAAGAAATGATGAATATGAAAATATGTGATGATATTAAGAATTACTGATTATATATGTAGAATGAAATGATTTCTAAATGTTTTGTTTGTTAATAAAAAAAATAAATTAAATAATTGGGCATGGGAGAATTAGATATCAATAACCAAAAGAATGAAAGAGGGCCCTTACTTTACACTCTATACAAAAATTAACTCAAAGTGGATCAAACACCTAGATATAAGAACTAGCACCATAAAGCTTCTAGAAGAAAATGTAGGGAAACACCTTCAGGACCTAGTCAGAAGAGGTACCTTCCTAAACTTTACACCCAAAGCACAAGCAAAAAAATAGATAAATGGGAACTCCTCAAAATCAAATGCTTCTGAACCTCAAAAGACTTTGTCAAAAAGACAAAGAGGCAGCCAACTCAATGAGAGAAAATATGTGGAAATCACACATTGGACAAAGGTTTAATATCCTGTATATACAAAGAAATCATGCAACTCAACAATAAGAGAACAAACATTATAAAATAGGCTAAAGATATGAATAGGCATTTTCTGAAGAGGAAATACGGATGGCTCAAAGGCACATGAAGAGGTACTCATTTTCATTATCTATAAGGGAAATGCAGATCAAGACTCCAATGAGTTACCACCTCACACCTAGAAGAATGGTTGCTATTAAGCAAACAGAAAACTATAAATATTCGAGAGGATGTTGGGACATTTATACACTGCTGGTGGGAAGGTACAATGGTACAGCCACTATGGAAAACAGTCGGTGGTTCCTTAGGAAACTAAATATCAAGCTGCCCTATGACCCAGCAATAGTATTTCTTGGTAAGTACTCGGAAGAGCTGAAAGCAGTGACACAATCACATATGCACACAGATGTTCATAGCACCGTTATTCACAATCACCAAAAGATGGAAACAATCCAAATGCCATCAACAGATGGGTGGATTAACAAAATGTGGTATATCCATATGATGGAATATTATGTAGCAGTAAGATGAAATAACGTCCTGAAGCACATGACAAGATGGATGAGGCTTAAGGACATAATGCTGAGTGAAATAAACCAGAGACAAAAGGATAAATTCTGAATGGCTCTACTTCTATGACCATGGTAAAGGTAAAATCAGAGGTTTATAATATAGAATATAGGGGACTTAAAGATACAGAGAAGCTAGAGATGGGTGAACAGTTAGCTAATGAGGTTGAACTCAAATGTAAGGGAATAGAAGTGAAGGCGGTTCTCTAGTGGGTCTAAAAGTGATATTACCATATTAAAGGTCAACAAGATTGAAAGGGATAAGACCTATGTGTCTCCCTGACTAACACTAGAAATATAAAAAACCTCTTGCAAGAACTACTTCAAAGGGATGATTCATGTACAAAGAGTGTTTAAGTTCATGATGCAGGGGGAAAACTGCTATTGCATCCTATGGGCATGTTTAACAGGAAAACAACTCTAGTACCACAGCAACAGCACAGGTAAATAATAGGCTGAGGAACAAGTGTTAATGGGAGGTTTAGATTTCGTATTTGGTGAAGGTGTGCTTATTGGTTATCTTTCTCTTGGGAACAATGAAATTATCTAAAATTGAGCATGTTGATGGACTGTGGACTTTGGGCCTCATACATGATGCCTAATGAATGCAGGTGGCTGAAGGATGCACTGAAATAGATTGGCAAATGGTGGTGTATGTATATAATCAAATATTGTGCTGCTACAAAAACGAATGAAGTCATGAGGTATGCAACGATGTGACTGGACCTGTGGTACACTTTGTGAAGCAAAATAAGCCAGAAATGAAGGAACAATTATTGCATGGTCTCATTTAGAAAATGCTTAAAGAAAACAGGGGCCTACCAAACAACCCTAAAGAAAGGTATGGAAAGATCAAAAGTGATGGTGGAATTATACATAGAAGATAGGACTTAAGAAATAAATATGAATGCTGAATCATTAAATTGATATCTCTTTTAGTCTCCAGTTTTTTTTAGAGCAATTAGAAGTAAAAACCTAAAATTGTGAAATTGTAACCCATGTCAAAGTCTGAAATATGTCCTACAACTGATTGTGGTGCTGTGCTTTGAAATTTATGGCTTTTTTGTGTATATGTCATTTTTCACAAAAAAGAGGAAAAAAGGTTGATTGTGATGATAAAAAAAAGTATTTAAGCCCTCTAACCTCCTATATTCTGGAGAAGCTAGAAGGAAAAATAGGATAGGATTGTATGGTAGCCCATGACAAACTCTGGGATTGTCCTGTAACCATTTGTTGAAGCATGCTTTGAAACAATTGCTTTTTTATTTCTTTGCTTTGTATATATGTTATACTATACAATCGAAAAAGTTTAAAAAAAAAAAAGAAAAAACAGGGGCCTAGATTGTAAGCTCTTATAGCAGATACATTTAGTCCAGAGTGGAAATCATTTCTGGATTTTGAGAGGCTGTTTTATGTACTATAACCTAGTATTTAGAGATAAGAATGAAGTCAATTAGGTCGGGATTAAGGTAATTCAGAACACAGCGGTAAGGAAGACACTGTCCAAATTTCAGAGCCACACCTAGTCTTTGAGACTAAAGGAAGAAAGGTTTATTTGGTCTGGGACCTTAATTTTCTGTAGCACATAATCTAAGTCAACCTGTCGACAGCTCATTTGAACAACTGAAACACAAGGAGCCCAGAATAAGAATGAGGGCCTTTAATTATACATAATTTAATGTAATGCCTGGATGCAACCTAGAATATAGTAAGCAGATAATCAAAAAGTATTGGCAAAGTTCCTTGAGGGAGGGGAGGAAAAAATATGGAAATTCAGCTTTACCACCAGGAAATCCCCTGATACTGTGTCAAACATTAGGAACACCCAAACCAATAGGCCAAGTCCTTGACCTTGAGGCTTACTCTTGTGAAGCTTATGTAGATAGCAGAGAAGCTTAATATACCCATAGGTATTGTTCTAGTTTGCTAGCTGCCAGAATGCAACACACCAGAGACGGATTGGCTTTTAATAAAAGGGGATTTATTTTGTTGGTTCTTCAGAGGAAAGGCAGCTAACTTTCCACTGAGGTTCTTTCTTACGTGGGAAGGCACAGGATGGTCTCTGTGGTCTTCTCTCCGGGCCCCTGGGTTCCAACAACTTTCCCCGGGGTGACTTCTTTCTGCATCTCCAAAGGCCTGGGCTGAGCTGCTGGTGCTGAGATGAGGAATGCCGAGCTCCTAGGCTGTGCTACGTGCATTCTCTCATTTAAGCACCAGCCAATTAAGTCAAACCAGTCATTCATTGCAGCAGACACACCTCCTAGCCAACTGCAGATGTAATTAGCAACAGATGAGGTTCATGTACCATTGGCTTATGTCCTCAGCAACAAGACTAGGTATGCTCACCTGGCCAAGTTGACAACTGAATCTAACTAATACATGTCCACCCCTTGTCAACTTGGCAACTTCAAGCCTCACCTTAAACAGGTGCAAAAACTTCTCTTCTTGCTGTGGGCCTGTGAATCTCAAAACAACTTATCTGATGCCAATATGAAAAGGAGGATAAACACTGGATCCATAGGGAGAAACTGAAAGGAAAACCTGCAGGCAAACACCATTGGATTTCGAAGGCTGAAAGTCATTTATTCTTTGGCTGTAGAAAGTGGCAGTCTCACCCCTTCCAAGGGCCTATGCAGTGGCCGGCCTCTTTCCAAATCAACCTTAGGGAACATCGAGGAGACCACCTCTGGGTTCCATTCTCTCCAGGCATCAGGACCACCCCTGGGCTCTCTGCCATTTCTGGGGCACATGCTCAACCCCTCCACATGGTGGCAGCCAGGCTCTCCCAGTCCCCCAAGGAGCGTGCTATGCCTTTTCCAAGGCCCGAGGCTGCACAACTCTTCCACTGCAATGAGAGGGGAGACTCATCCTCGCCCTTCAGGGTAAACTCACCCTCTCCATATATATGGGTGGGTCCACTCTCCTGGCCGAGGTTTCTTGGCTTCAGACCCGAGATTCCATGGTTCTCACTCTGCAGACTCCAATTTTTTCCCTTTTGTGTCCTCCTTTGTCAAGATTGGTAGTAGTTCCATTTACACCAACAGTCTCTTCAAACCCTCCAGGACTTCTCCATCATTCTCTTCGCAGTTCCTCCAAAATCTTCCCTTTAGCCATCCAAAAACTGTTCCAACATATCTGGTATTTGCAAACCACAGCAGCACCCTACTCTCCGGTACCAAATCTGTTCTAGTTTGCTAGCTGCCAGAATGCAGCACACCAGAGATGGATTGGCTTTTAATAAAAGGGGATTTATTTTGTTGGTTCTTCAGAGGAAAGGCAGCTAACTTTCCACTGGGGTTCTTTCTTACGTGGAAGGCACAAGATGGTCTCTGCTGGTCTTCCCTCCAGGCCCCTGGGTTCCAACAACTTTCCCCGGGGTGACTTCTTTCTGCATCTCCAAAGGCCTGGGCTGAGCTGCTGGTGCTGAGATGAGGAATGCCGAGCTCCTAGGCTGTGCTACGTGCATTCTCTCATTTAAGCACCAGCCAATTAAGTCAAACCAGTCATTCATTGCAGCAGACACACCTCCTAGCCAACTGCAGATGTAATTAGCAACAGATGAGGTTCACGTATCATTGGCTTATGTCCTCAGCAACAAGACTAGGTATGCTCACCTGGCCAAGTTGACAACTGAATCTAACTAATCAGGTATGCCTAAGAGTTCCTTCTGGAGGACCTCTTCTGTTGCTCAGATGTGGCTTCACTCTCTCTAAGCCCAACTCTGTAAGTGAAATCATTGCCCTCCCCCTATATAGGTCATGACATCCAGGGGTAAAAGTCTCCCTGGTGGCATAGGAGATGATTCCCAGGGATGAGTCCAGCCCTGGCACTCTGGGATCAGCAATTCCATCCAGACCAAGAGGGGGAAAAAAGGCATAACTAATATAGTACCAGTGGCTAAGAGAGTTCAAATGCAGTCGAAAGAATTCTTTGGAGGTCGCTCTTACGCAAGTTTCAGTTAGACATTGTTACCTATCATAACTTGCCAAACCCAAACCAAAACCATTCCAGCCAATCCTAAAGAACACCTAGGGCAATATATAAGATTCTACAAAGGTTCCATGCACTAGAGTAATTTTCCAGAAACCTACAACCTCCAGATGGATCCCTGGACCAGATAAAGCCTAAAACCTAGAGGGCCCAGCCTCTCCAAAACATCAACTAGTTCCATCTCCCTGCCCCATATTATTGACAGTCCCTTCTTACATGAAAAAGTTAGAATGACTGTTCTAGTTTGCTAGCTGCTGGAATGCAATATACCAGAAACGGAATGGCTTTTAACAAGGGGAATTTAATGAGTTGCTAGTTTACAGATCTAAAGCCGAGAAAATGTCCCAATTAAAATAAGTCTATAGAAATGTCCAATCAAAGGCATCCAGGGAAAGATACCTTGGTTCAAGAAGGCTGATGAAGTTCAGGCTCTCTCTCTCAAGTGAGATGGCACATGGCGAACACAGTCAGGGTTTCTCTCTCAGCTGGAAGGGCACATGGCGAACATGGCATCATCTGCTAGCTTTCTCTCCTGGCTTCCTATTTCATGAAGCTCCCCGGGAGGTGTCTTCCTTCTTCATCTCCAAAGGTCGCTGGCTGGTGGACTCTCTGCTTTGTAGTGTTGCAGCATTCTCTGCCCTCTCTGAGTCTCTCATTCTCCAAAATGTTTCCTCTTTTATAGGACTTCAGAAACTAATCAAGACCCACTCAGATGGGTGGAGACATGTCATCCCCTAATCCAGTTTAACAACCGTTCTTAACTAAATCTCATCAACCAGGGAGATGATCCCATCACAGTCCCAAATACACAGCATTGAATAGAGACTATTCTACCTTTAAGAAATGGGATTTATATTAAAACATGGCTTTTCTTAGGGGGCATATATCCTTTCAAACCAGCACAATGACCATTGCCCAAATACCCCTAAAAAATGAGACAGAAAGATCAAAGGTGATGGTGGAGTTATACAAAGAAGATAGGATTTAACAAATGAATATGATTGCTAAATCATTAAATTGATATTTCTTTTAGTCTCTAGTGTCTTAGAGCAGCTAGAAGTAAAAGCCTAAAATTGTGGAATTGTAACCCATACCAAGCTCTGAAATCTGTTCTACAAATAATTGTTGTGCTGTGCTTTGAAATGTATTGCTTTTTTGTATATATGTTATTTTTCACAAAAAGGAAAAAAAGTTGATTGTGATGATAAAAAAAATATTTATTCCTTCTGGCCTCCTATATTCTGGAGCAGTTAGAAGGAAAAATCTAAGAGGATGGTATGGTAGCCCGTGACAAACTCTGGGATTGTGTTGTAACTACTTGCTGAAGAGTGCTCTGAAAATTATTGCTTTTTTCCCCTCTTTGCTTTGTATATATGTTATATTATACAATTTAAAAAGTTAAAATAAAATAAAATAAATGAAGAACCAAAGTTACACTTGCTTTTTTGGAAAGGAGAGAAAATAAGAATATCTGCTCGTTTTGGCTTGTACTTGTATAAGGAAATACTAGAAAGATACATAAGAAACCAATAAAAGTAGATCCCAGAGGTGCATGTCAATGGGATAGAAGTAAGATTCTCAATGTGTACCTTTTAACACATTAAATTTTGAAATAAACACAGTAGCTATTGTGAAAAAGAAATTTAAAAGAAAAGTAGTATTTCTAGATTGTCTTACACTCACCCTTCTAAACAGCTGAATTCTATTTTTGAACCAAAAGAGTAATCGGTGCTAATTTCCACTTGCCCATTAGGTAAGTCTCCTGGGTTACTGCATCGTTTCTCTGGGAGAAAAAGTAAAATGATGATTAATAAATTTAAGCACACATAGATATGGCATTAGAAAAGAAGTTCTGCTGATCAGCTTACAACCCCATTTCCAGAAAGACCCAGAGGTTCAGATGCAAACATACTTCTGATTCTGACCCACTGAATTATTATTTTGAAGGAAAAATGAATGCAAAATTTGACCTCTTTCTTTTCTGGTACATATTACCAATCATGAAAAAATGTGCCAAGATCTAGCAGCTCTATATCACTGTGATAAGAGTCTAGGGTCCAGGATTTCATACACTGACCAGAGAGCTTGCACCATTCTATGTTCACTGCACACACTGTGAACACAGGCCACTCAAAACTGCATGTTTGTTTGGTTTTTTTTAATCACAAGGAGAATAAAAGAGGGGCTATAGATTCATTTCCTATTGGAAAAACATCTCAGAATGCATTTCCAACCGATGGTGATTCGTGGCATCTTCTTTCAAACATAGCAAATATTTTGGATGAGGTTACTTCGGAAGCTGCATTACCACCTTTTAGCCACATAACTTTTATAAATTTTTGTAGAGTCTGGTTTTCAAAGTATTAAAATTGAATTTACCGTTCATTTCTTGAAAGAAAGTTTTGGTGGATTACTTTGTAATGCGTACTTAGTTTCCAATGCAATCAACTCCTCCTTTTTCTGTTTTGTGTTTCAAAACATGATACACATGTACTTTAAAAGCAGTAACTGGCAGACTGGTTGGTTTCTTTGCATTCGGGAAGACAGTCTCTGAGACAAATTTCCAAAGGATGAAGCACAAAATGAGGAAAATAAAATGTTGATACTTACTATCACAGAATTCCGTGTAGTACCATAAGCCTCCACGATCGCAAGTAAGGGTTGGATTTGCATTGTTCTGCCTATAGCCGGGGCGGCAGGTATATTTCAAAACAGTTCCAGTTTTGAACCTTGTCTCAGTCAACGCATTTATTGGAGAAGCAAACGGTAAGCTGGATGGGATATCACAATCGCCTGGACACCAAAATGACAAGGAGCACCAAAAGTTATAGGTTGGGAAGCAACATCTCCATGCTCCAGCAGGAAGCTTTGCAGAACAGGGAGCATGGTTTCCTCTGTCATAATTCCAATACTCCTCACTGTTCAGTATTTATTAATAATCTACTGGCCTCACTGTGAACAACTTTCACTGCTCGTGGGTTTATCTAGAATGAATAGCCAAGCCCCTTCTACTGAAGCTCCTAAAAGCTGTATCAGTTCCATATTTAATTCTTTCATGGGAAATAGGATTAATATTTTCACGTTTCAAGGGCTTGATGCTTCCTCCTCCAAATAATTCAAAATCCAAAAGTTGCAAAAGGTACAAATAAAAATGTCATTCTTATCTGTCTCCCTTACTCACTATAAACAGCATGCTTGTGGGTTTATCTAGAATGAAGAGCCAAGCCCCTTCTACTGAAGCTCCTAAAAGCTGTATCAGTTCCATATTTAATTCTTTCATGGGAAATAGGATTAATATTTTCACGTTTCAAGGGCTTGATGCTTCCTCCTCCAAATAATTCAAAATCCAAAAGTTGCAAAAGGTACAAATAAAAATGTCATTCTTATCTGTCTCCCTTACTCACCATAAACAGCAGCCAACAGAGAAGCCACCAAGGTCATTTGGAACAGAATTGGATCAAAGACTTTCCACAGCCTCAAGAAGGGCAGGGCTGCCACTTGCCCCTTTCTATGAATGTTGCCATTTGCGGAGCACATGTCCTGACGCTTCTTCGACATTTTTCTGCTGAGATAACTCAATTTAATAAACACTCATTGAATTCCTACTTGTCATAAAACATTAGGAAAAACAGTATGGGATCTATGTCTTCAAGGAGATTTCAGACCAGAGTGGAAGAAAAGACCTGAGTACAAGTGTTGGAACAGAAGACAGTGAGTGTTGTCTGTTGCAGAAGCACTCTTCTCAGAAGAGACAATAATTCCATGTGAAAATATGGGAATGGGTTGTACAGAGGAGGCTGCATGTATGTTAGCTATTGCGGTAAAAGTTAGAGAATAGATACAGGGCATGCTGGTGTAACAGTAGATAAGACTTCAATACTTCACTAGTAAGTAATGTGTCTGACATGGGGAGACGTGGATAAGGAGGGGGCAGCTTACAGCTATGTCTGAATGGGATTTAAGAGCCAAGCTTAGGAAAGTATAGACTTTACTCTGGTTTTCACGTTTGTGAAAAAAAGATAAGTCTTGCTCTGTATGTCTGTTTTAAGCTAAGGAGCAACGCAATTACTGTGCCGTTATGAAGATTCCTGTGATGGATGTGTTCAGGAGAGACTGAAGGAGACAGAGAGGGTGATTAGGAAGAGTGTTGCAGTTGGCCAGGAGAGCCCCAGAGATGAGAAAACAAGGAAGTGGCAGAAGAAAGGAAGAAATATTTTTAAAAGGGTGGGGAGGACAAGAAACTGATGAGATAGGGAAGTCAAATCACTAGGCATAGGATGGGTGTTTCCTCATGTTGCCTGTGAACAGAGACAATAAACCCTTGAGTAATTTGCAGTTTTGAAGAAGTGGTTTTACATCTATATAACAAAATTAAATTGAAAGAAAAATGACTGGTTGTGTATGTTGTTTTGTTATGTAAGTTGTTTTATTTTGTTTCTTTATTTTTTAATTAATAAATAAATTAAAAAAAAGATTGCACCAGCAATATTGAATCAGAATTAAAGGACGTCACATTTCTGGGTGTACACAACAGATTCAAGCTGGCACATTCCACATTCTGGACCCCAGTAAGGCATGTTCTTTCTATATATAAAATACATTGATTCCATTAAAATATCACAAAGCCTTAAAACATTTCAGCAATCATACAAATAAATACAAAATCAAAATCAGTACAAAATCTCATCAAAATCATTTACAGGAATGACTTATCCTAAGGTAAAAATTCTGTGGCTGCTGACCTGTAAACTCAGAACAAGTTATCTACTGCCAATGTACAAAGGAGGGGCAACGATAGGATACATATTCCCATTTCCTTTCCATGATATTGGAAGGAAAACAGGATCAAAGGTCGCATAAATGTTCTGAGAACCTAAAAGGCAAACTCCATTAGATTTCAAAGTCTGATAGTCATTTCTCCTCAGGGCTTTGGAAAGCAGCAGTCCCACCCTTTCCCAGAGTCTACACAGCAGCCTTGCTCTCTCCAAATGCTGCAGTGAGGGTTGCAAAACTGGGCATATTTGGGGAACCATTTTTTGTTTAGCTGTACCCTTTCCAAACATTGACACAGCACCTTGGCTCTCTGCCATCTCCAGGGCACATGCTCAACCCCTTCAGAACAACAGGGTGATCCCCAGGATCCCCCATTCCCAGATTTATGTGCTCTACCCTCCAAAGCCTGTGGCAGGGAAACCCAAAAAAAAAAATAATAATAATAATAAAATTAAATTGAAAGAAAAAGACATATGATAAATGCACTTTTTTTTTTTAATTTGTTTATTTTTTTCCTTTACATGGGCAGGCACTGGGAAACGAACCCGGGTCCTCTGGCATGGCAGGCGAGCATTCTTGCCTGCTGAGCCACCGTGGCCCGCCCACACATTATTTTTTAATCAGACGATTTATAGACTATTTAAAACAACATCACTAAGGACTTTTTTACCCTTCACCACCACTCCTCAACCCCATTATAGAAAAACAGTATATTCCAAGGATATATTAGAAATAATCCTTGTCTTCAAAGGAATATGTGAAGTTAACTCCCCATGAAATATGGAATTTTATCTGTTATTCTGATACTTCTGTTAGATCCAAATGATCCTATACCACCCATCTGTCCAAAATTCATACGAAGTCCATATCCATTTAGGTAAAGGCAGTCTTCTCAATAGTCCCCCAAAGCTATTTCTGTCCCACATTATAGGGAGAAGCATCTATAGTGGTTCTTCCCATGGTATGGAGGGGTCTAACTTGTTCATTGAATAAAGGCTCAAATGAGCCTCTTCTCTTTCTAAAACTCAGTTCTGATGAAGCCACTCTTCCACCCGCTGTCAGTGGGGGCAGCCCCACCCCACGCACATCCCACCCCCTGAGCCCTGTACCTGGCCTCTAGGACAGCGCTGCCAAAAAAGACATCCACCTAATGAATAACTTACCAAATGTATTAGTTGACTGAACATGTGTTAACAGAATTTGTTCTAGAGAATCGCGGTAATCTAAAATAGTTGGGAGGAGCCAGGATCATCTTTCTGGGATGTCACACTCCCCGATTTCTCCTCTTTTCCCCCCCTCTCTTTTTTTTTAAACATAGTCAGGCACCGGGAATCGAACCCAGGACCTCTGGCATGGCAGGCGAGAAGTCTGCCTGCTAAGCCACCATGGCCCACCTGTCTCTCTTTTTCTAATGTGCCCTTCCCTTCCTCTAGTCTCTCCCTTTCTGCCCTAGTAATCTGAGGAAGCTGGAGATAGCTAGGGCAAAGACAGGTTGCTCATATAAAAACTAGTTCACTACATCATCTGTGAAATTCACAAAATGTGATAAATTTCTCCCACACAATAAAAACTTTTATATCTTAAAATATATAGGGATACATTTCCTTCATTTTTGATGTCAGTAAATTTGGTATGTTTAGGGAGCTTGTCATTCAAACCGTGGAAAAGGAAATTTTAAAACATCAGTACGTTAGCCAAAGAGAATTTAACTATAAGAATTTAAAAGATAATAGTATAAAATGAAAGCATCCCATATGAATTGTTGCAACTGTTGTTATAGTCACGAGAAAATATATACATTGTACACAATCAGGAAAGTATTTATGAAAGAATCATAAAATACTGCCATAAGAAAATTAAATCCTTAGCCTCAAGGAAGCCAACCAAAAATATTTAAAGTGCTGCTAAAAAGGATACATATTCTTTAGCTATATTCAGAAAGAACACATTTATAATCACTGAAAATACTCAAAATGAATATTTTTAAAACAACATTAGATAAATTGATAATTGGATAGATTCATCCGATTGATTTCAGTGAACAGATCCTTTGGGAACTGGCATTCACTCAACCAGCTTTTGGTGAATTTTCTTAGTAGTGTGGTCTGCACATCCCATGCTCTGGAAGCCCTGATAACAGGGATCCCTGAAAGCTGCAAACTTTCCAAACTGAATTTCCAAGTAGGGGCTTCACAGGGAACCTCCTCACCCCTGTCCATATCACCCACCATTTCTTCCTTTCCTTTTTTATTTCTACTCAGTCTGCCATTCCCATCTCCAAAGTCCCCTCCTATCCCCCAGGCCAGCCTTCATTTGCCCATTACAGTTTGGCATTCATGTGTGATTTGCAGAGTGTTTCCTGCCAGGATTGACCTTGCCCCTGCCCCCCTCTTCAGGTATACCCCTCCCCGCCCTGGAAGCATGCTGAGCTTTGGCTGCTATACCCTTAAAAACTGCCTCCTATCATGAGCATGTCTTCATTTGAGAAAAAAGTATGTACCAAAATGCTTTCCCACTACTTGCACACAAGCCTTTGATACTTAGCCACCTCTGTCCCCCAGACATACTGAGTGAACTTCTTGGCCATCCTGCCATCCGTTTTGAGGTAGCTGCAGCTCTCTACCAGTAAGTTCCCCTAATAAATGCTTTTGAACTCATCCCCCTGTCATTTGTTGTCCCTTTCTCATCAGCCCTATTATGGGGCAGTTTGGGGCAATCCTGGCAGGGTCTTTTGCTACATCTTCCTGTAGGGCAAGTCTTGCAGCTAGTTCAGGGGGATGCCATGATTTGTAACTCCGATTCTAACTTGGTTTATAAGTAACATCTGAAGTCTGTCTTCACCATTAGACCATAAGCTCCCTGAAGTCAGAGGATGGATTTTTATTCATCTCAAACTAAACTAAGTTCCTTGCAGCAAGACTTGAGCGCTGTGCTTTCTGTCTTCGCTAATGGTTTCAGTCTCCCAGACTAGAAGCCTGAGTCACCCTCGCCTCCTCCCTCTTCCCCCCCTTTTCCATATCCAGAGCCACCAAATCCTGCCAAATTTACAATAGCAGCAGCCCTAGAATCTGCCACTGTGTCCCACACCCCACTTCCATAATTTGAGGGTAGGTGCTCATATTCCCCCTAGCATCCCCTGCTGCACCACTGCAAAAGCCTCCAAACATCTGTAAGTCAACATCCACTCTATATCCCTCCAAAGCAATTTATATACCCTGTCACTCTGCTTAAAAACTCCCATGGGTCCCTAATTCTCATAGATGTCCCAACTTTCCCCCTATTTTCTCACTGGAAACACTGTACTTCAACCTCAGGAAGGTACTTAACTCTTCCAAAATGTATCCTAGACTTGTTTAACACCTGCAAGCATTTGCGTTGAATATCTTCTGTGCATAAACACTCTCACCTCCGATCTCGTCTTGATTCACTATCCAGATCGAATGGCAATTCCCGGGTGAAGAACTGCCTGACTCCACAAAATGTCGGTGGCTTTCATGCTCCCCTGATACTATACCAATACACTGGTAGCACTACAATACCTACTCTATGTGATAGGGAATGTAATTTTTTACTTCTGCTTCCTAAAATGGATTGTGCCCTCCTTAATGATAAAGAAGGTGTTTTGTGCGACTTTGTATCTCTAACCTGGTATTGTACCTGATGTATAATAGTTGTTCAATAAATGTGAAATGAATGAACCTCTACTTATTTCTATCTTCAGAGTTAGGATAACTACCACTGCCTCACTGAGGACCAGATGAAATACTGTGTGAGAAGTGCCTTCTAAATTTTGAAGGAAGATAATATGGAAATTTGTCAATTTCCCTCACTAGCTCTTAGAATACATGGGCTATAGCATTTGCAGACTGTTGTAACTTCTCTTATGGGGGCTCAGCAGACCCTTGCCTAGAACTCAGCAGAACGCCGAGTATGGGGATGGACATTAAGACTCAGAATTGAAGGGACCTGAATTTGAATCCCAGCAATAGCACTAATTCTCTAATCTTTTATTTATTTATTTATTTATTTACTTTTGCAAAGGCAGGCACCGAGAATCGAACCCAGGTCTCCAGCACGGCAGGTAAGAAGTCTGCCACTACTCCCAGGGGTATGGGCCTTCCTGGCAACGTGGGACAGAAATCCTAGAATGAGCTGAGACTCAGCATCAAGAGATTGAGAAAACCTTCTCGACCAAAAGGGAGAACAGTGAAATGAGACAAAATAAAGTGTCAATGGCTGAGAGATTGCAAACAGAGTCGAGAGGTTATCCTGGAAGTTATTCTTACGCATTAAATAGATATCATCTTGTTATTCAAGATGTAATGGAGAGGCTGGAGAGAACTGCCTGAAAATGTAGAGCTGTGTTCCACTAGCCATGTTTCTTGAAGATGATTGTATAATGATATAGTTTTCACAATGTGACTGTGTGATTGTGAAAACCTTGTGTCTGATGCTCCTTTTATCTACCTTGTCAACAGATGAGTAGAATATATGGAATAAATAAATAATAGGGGGAACAAATGTTAAAATAAATTTAGATTGAAAAGCTAGTGATCAATGAAAGGGAGGGGTAAGGGGTATGGTATGCATGAATTTTTTTTCTGTTTTCTTTTTGTTTCTTTTTCTGAATAGATGCAAATGTTCCAAGAAATGATCATGATGATGAATATGCAGCTATGTGATGACATTGTGAATTACTGATTATATATGTAGAATGGAATGATCAAAAATTAAGAATGTTTGCGTTTGGTGTTTTTTGGTATTAAAAATTTTTTGTTTTAATTAAAAAAAAAAAAGATAGGATAGGGAGATGGAACCCCAGTTATGTTCTGGAGAGGCTGGCCACTCTGGGTTTCAGGACTAATCTGTCATCGGAACTCATCTGGAGGTTGTAGGTTTCTCAAAATAATCACAGTGCATGTAGCCTTTGTAGACGCAAATAAAGCCCTAGGTGTTCTTTAGGGTTGGCAAGAATGGTTTTGATTAGGGTTTGGAAGGATGTATGTCCCCTAGAAAAGTCATGTTTTAATCCTAATCTCATTTTTAAAGGCAGCATTTCTTCTAATCCCTATTCAGTATTGTAGTTTGAATCTGTAATTAGATCATCTCCCCGGAGGTGTGATTTAATCTAGAGTGGTTGTGAAGCTGGATTAGGTAGAGGCACGTCTCCACCCATTTGAGTGGGTCTTGATTAGTTTCTGAAGTCCTATAAAAGAGGAAACATTTTGGAGAATGAGAGATCTGAGAGAGCAGAGCAGAACGAGATAGCCATGTGAAGCAGAGTCCACCAGCCAGTGACCTTTGGAGATGAAGAAGGAACATGCCTCCCAGAGAGCTTCATGAAACAGGAAGCCAGGAGAAGAAGCTAGCAGATGACCCTGTGTTCACCATGAGCCTCTCTAGATGAGAGAGAAACTCTGTGTCAGCATGTGCCTTCTCACTTGAGAGAGACACCCTGAACTTCATCAGCATTCTTGAACCAAGGTATCTTTCCCTGGATGCCTTAGATTGGACTTTTCTGTAGACTTGTTTCAACTGGCACAATTTCTCAGCCTTAGAACTGTAAACTAGCGACTTATTAAATTCCCCTTTTAAAAGACAAAAAAAAAAAGAATTCTGCCACTGAGCCACCACTGCACTGCCCTAATTCTCTGCTCTTGAAGAAGTTATGTCAGTTCTTTGGATCTCAGTTTCCTCATCTCTAAAATCATATCATTAAACTAGATTGTCTTTCTATTTCCTACAAACACTGTAATTCCAGTGACTGCCCATTGAAAAGTTTAGATTACGCTAGCAAATTCCCTCATAATTAAATGACATCATCACCTTTTAAATTCCTATAGAATTTTAAAAACACGGCAGGTCAGTCAGGCTTGCCAATGCAGTACACTTTTAGAGACCTTGGGAAAATACTCAGTCCTAACATTTTTCCTCTTTCAAGATTACTTTCCATTTAGGTGAATGCATTTATTTTGTCTATACTCCCCTTTTGAAAGTCAGCTACCTCTGAAAAGACACTATTTTTTTCTCCAATATCACCTTCCTTACAGGTGCATTCCCATTCACATCACATCACCTGCAGACTCCAGGGGAATTTGCTCTCATTCTTTCCTCCTTTCCTCCTAGAATCCCTTCATATCTCTATAATGTCCTTTTGTTGCATGCTCACATTACATGCAAATGTATCTCTAGGATGATTACAAACCTTCTTTGATGCTTCTACCTCTTTTGGATATGCTACTTTTCATACTCATTTCACTACCATATTTAGGGACAGAACAGGAGTCAGCAAAGGCGAGGAATGGCTGAAGAGGTGAAATGAAGACCTGAAGAGTACTGTGTTCTGTCCAAGCAAAGGAAAAGAGAATTTCAAGAAGGAAGGTGATCAGCATTGCCAAATTCAGAAAGTGAGGGAAAATAAAGAGGTGAAGACAAAACTAAAGCTTCTAGCTTGAGAGACCGGGGTAAAAGTTGTGCATTGTCCTCCTTATTATCAAATCTGAAGGTCTTTACTGTCAAGGTTGGAGGAGATGTGAAAGGGTTAATACAGCCTCCAAAGAAAAATGCAATAATTTGGCAGAATGTAGGCTCTGGAAACCAGGTCTCCCATGTCCCTGTTCCTTACTGAACCTCTTTGACAAGTCTGGCTTATTTCCTGCCTTGGGAGGCAAATGATCAATGCACTTATCTGATCATTGTTCAGAGCTATTTTGTTACAGTTGGCTTTTATTAGGAGGCATTATCACCCACCCCCCAATTAAAATGAAAAATTAAAGCTGGAAGGGGTTGAAAGTACTTTTCAAGTCACAAAACCTACTTTCTTTCCACTGTATAATGAAATACTCCTGGAGAGATTTTTGAGTCCCCCCCCCCCTTTTTTTTCACTCTGTCTTATCCTATAAGTCCTGCACTCTTTAAAGCAAGAAACCACCAGCCTTTCTCCCAAGGTACCCCTAGTGGTTAGTAATCCACTGACCTGCAGGTAGCTGAGGAGAAGTAGAAGACTCCAGTAAGGTGTCTTGGGTAGTTTCTTCAGGAAGAAAACAGCCTTGATTTCTAGCAATCCTAGTCCCTCCCCAGAGACGAGTTTATCAGCATACCGTTCAATTGGCTAGCAATTGCTCCACCAAAAAGTCCGTGAATTCCAGCTATGTGGCTGGTGGGTCAGAGACACTGAATGGAATTGGATAAGCAAATACACTCCACTGGCCCAGTGAATGATTAATGTAGAAACAGAGCAGCAGTGTTTACCTAATCCCCTCCTTCTTCTTCACTAGCATTGGTTCTTGATAACATGTTGCAATAGTTTATTTTCGAAAGAGGAGAAATCCCCTGCCAACCATTTCCCCTAAATGGAGAGATCATTTGAATTCGATGCCAGGATTCTTATTTTCTTTTTGTAAACACAAGAGAGTTATACAAGATGCAATCCAGCTAGCATGGAAACCTTGAATACTGCAATGTTCACCTGAGCATGCAAAAGTTATCTGCTTTCCATGATGCAAGGCTTTCCTGGGAGCCTCTGATGGCTCCCAGGTTCTGATGATCTTGCTCCAAGCTGGTCTCCAACTCACCCCCATGAAAGTACAAAAGATGGGGAATTTAGCAAACATTTTTTTAGTTCCTGTGCTGAGTTGCCTGGAACATTCTAAGGGCTCCATAATTGTTAACAACTACCACTGCAGGGCACCAAGTGCCCTCCAGAAGTTGGTCTGTTGTGGAGTGTGCTCCAAAGAATTCAGTGAAGGGCCACCCATGCATGTTATCACACAGGTCTTGGAGAGAGCCCAAGCTTTGACATTTTCCAGTTGAGCTATAATTCCTTAGGATTGAGGTTGCTTAGGAGCGCTATTAACATCTTCTGTTAAGTTCACTGTTCCCGTAATAAACACTACAAACCCCGTAAAGTTTTCAGAAAGGAAGGAATTGAATCACAGAAGGTTGAAACATCAAGGAAGTTTTGACAGATGATGAGGGATTTGGGCTGGATTTTGAAAGAAAAGCAGAAAACTATTATAGGAATGTTAGAAGGATTTGCGAGGTAAGGAGGACATGAGCCAGGTCCCGAAGGTGAGAAACCTATTTGACTAGACTGGGTATAGGAGATGACTCCTATTGTGCAAAGCCTTGAGAGCTAAGTAAGAGAAAATATCACCTTTAAATTTGGGCCTTCAAAAATATCATTTTCCAATCTATTGGAGTCCTTTGCTTTAGTTTCTTTGGTAACTATTCCAAATTTTTCTTTCCAGGTCCCCAAATTGTTCTACTCACTCAAAGTAGATGACTTCACCTCCTACCTCACTAAAAATCACTCTACATTAGCTTCTAACCACTTCAATTTATCTCTCTTTATCCATTCCTGACTCAGAGAAGGGATTTTGCTTTTCTCATCTCATTTTCAATATGTCTCCCATTCTGAAATGTTCCCTCAATCTTGCCAAAATCTTGAGCTCCATTTTTCTTCTTTAGTGAGATGTCAAATTTCTCATAAGAGTAGACTCTGTTTCCTGCCTACTCTTTCTTATTAATTATCCCCACCCCCCACCCTTGTTGACTTCTAATCTGGTTCCTACCCACCCTTCTACTGACACACCTCTCTGGGGCATGCCCTTATCTCCAAATCCAAAATTTCTTCAAATCACCTCTTATGATTTTGCTGCAGCCTTTGACACTACCAATTATTTTCTTTCTGAAATTCTCTTCTCCTTTGACATTCTGTTGCCCTAAACTTTCCTGATTCCCTTATCTTACTTATTGTTCTTTCTTAGTTGCTGTCATCCCCTCTTCCTCTTTCTCATTCCTAAATATACATACATCCAAAGACCTTTTTTATTTTTAATTTTTCTCTTCTAAACTTTAGTTACTTTACCTACACTCATGACTTTAACAATTCTCTATAAGAGGATTACCCCATAACCACAACTTTTGCTCTGATTACTCTTTTACACTCAAGACATTTTTTTTTGTCACCCATTGAACATCTCACAAGCACCTGTCATTCAGCATATCCAAAAGGAATTTCTCATTTCCTGCCCAGAACCTTCATCTTCTGACCCATGTATTAATTCAGATTCCCAAGAATAGAATTTCAGATTCACCTTTGAACCTTCCCCTCCCACACCCTCTAACATTCAATCAGTTAACAAGTTGTTTTGATTTCAGCTCTGCAATTCCTCTCATGTGTGCAGCTTCTTTTCCTTTTCTACTGTCATCAAATGAGTACAGGTTTCATTGTCTTTTGTGTGGACTATTGCAGTAGCCCTTTCATTGGTTTCTCTGTTAATTCTTCTGTTTTTCAACCTATACCCTGTACTATGTGAGAGAAATCGTCCTCTGTGCTTTTTCCTTATTCCTTCCTTATTAGAGAGCCTTCCATGTCTGCTCACAGCCTACAAAATGAAGTTAAAATTCTTCAGCATGGGGTGCACGGGTAATTCAGTGGTAGGATGCTCGCCTTCCATGTGGGAGACCCAGGTTCGATTCCCAGACCATGCACAATCCAGCCTCAAAAAAAAAAATTCTTTAATATGACATTTAAAACCTCCACAAACTGATTTTAACTTGTCTTTCCAGGCTTCTTTCCTACCACTTCTCATGTTTCCTACTATGTGCTATTCTCATGCCTCTGTGCAGAGCTTTTTAATTTATTCATTTAAAAGCATTAAAGAATTTTAAAAGAATAAACTGTAATTGCACATTCCTAGACAACTGTTTTCATTTGCCTTAAGTTGCTCATTTTCTGCAAGAAGAAAGATTTTATATAAATGCAATTACATGCACTTTTTTCAAGGTTACATTTTTAAGATTTTTGCCTCCTTCATAGTTATAACTGTACAAGCTGAATTGTAGCTTACATATGATAATCTATTTTAAATTTTCCTAAGATTGGACATTTCAGATGCTCGCAAGATCTTTCTAGTGTAAGTAACATAGCCAATAATATAATGAGTAACTTCAAATTAAAATCATTTTGCTCCAGCTAGATTAATCCTGGGGATGGATTTCTTTGTTTAAAAAGCTTATGATTCTCATACTCTATTTCTCAAATATCTCCTCTGCCTACAATGTTCTCCTCCTTGATCTCTGTCTATAAGTCCTACTTAATTTTGAAGATTCCAAATAACTGTGACCACTTTCAAAAAAATTTTCCTTTCATCCTTCTCCCACAGAAATGATCCTTGTCTCATGTGAACTCCCTTGCAACATGTTCTCTGAAGTTGTTTCATTCTAACCAACCCGAAATAATGTTAAGCGTCCGCCTGTCTTGTGACTGTTCTCTTGAGAGCACAGTCCATTTCTTATTCTCCTTGGTAACTCCACCTAGAGATTTTCTGTTCAAGCTGTCAATGTACTGGTTATATTCCATGCAGAATTCCTATTTGTTTCAAATGGGGGCTGGGGTGAGAGACAGAAGTTTGCCACATCAGCTCAGTATGACATCCTTACAGAAAGCATTAGAATTCTTCACTTGCAGAAGGAGAAGAAAATCTGTTCACAATGTATTGTGCCATTTCATATCGATCACTGAAGGGCTGGATTTCATCTAGAAGATAATAAGCAACATTACAGCAGAAGATTTGGAAATTCGGTTTCAAAAACAGGATGTGGGAGAGATCCAGAAGAGAATTTGGGTCCTAATTCTACTTTTGTCTTCATCAGTATTTCAAGGATAGAACTGATACGTGCCTATGTTCTCAAAATGAGAGGCAAATATTTGCCTCAGAAGTTTTGGTTAATTCTTGTCTCATAATCAGCTGTGATCCAAGCTTCCTCATTCTCTTTACCAACAAGAAATAAAACCCTCCATTCTTATTAATGCATTGCTGGTTCTGGTCTTAAGCAGACATCTGTACTTGATCTTTCCATATTTTGAATGTAACACCCCCCCCCCACACACACACACACACACACTGCAGCATACAACTACAGTTGGTTACTATGAAGCTGCATTTCGGCACAATGAGAGATAAATCTGAAACCAATTTCAGGATCAGGAGGAAAGTTTATTCACGGGTGTATTTCTATTACCACGCCTGCTTGGCTAAAAGGTTGGGCAATGTTTTTGCCTTTAATCCAGCTTTCTTCATCTCCAGAGAATATTTTAGTACCTCCATTGTTAGCCCAGTTTCTTTTAATCTTTGCGTGAAGTTCCCTGTTGCTTTGCAAGGGCACTAATTCTCCTGAAAAGCAAGCTGAAGAAAGAGAAGTTTTTAAAAGTTACAGCTTAAGAACTGAAATCCAGCTGTGTATTTTGAAGCCAGGAAGTAGCAATCCAGTCCCAGAACGGGGGCTCAAAAGCAGGGTGGCATAAATAGGGATTTGAATCTTCAACGTTATGAATCATTTAAATTTTCTGGCTTAAATATACTTATTAACATTATCCCAGCCATAAATATAAACCAAAAGAAAAGGCTCAATGAAAATTGATCAGTTCAGTGTCTCTTGGAGTCTAGACGAATGTTAGACTTTTCACAGCACTCTCAAGTCTCAGACATTGAGTTTATATATCTTCCTCCATAGAGCACATAAGAAAGAAATAAAAAACAAAACAGATTCTACCAGTAGGAGCTTGCGAGGCAATCATGATCATGGTGGCGAATGGAAAAGCAATCTATGAAAATGTGAGTTACTGTAATAGTCTATGAGCCCTATTCTACAGTCAGACCCAGGCCAGCCAAATCCAAAACATTATTCCAAATTGAACAAACATTTACTGAGCATGTGCTAGGGACGAAACCAGGCCCTGGCGGTGCAGTTGTGATTAAGACACAAACCCACTACTTACAAGTACTTTCTCCAACTCAGTTTGTGGAGCTGGTCTGAGACTTTCGTGACCTCCTCACAGAGGGGAGATGCACTGCTCCCTTCTCCCATCAATGCACCGCTGGGCTGGGTGCCCACTGAATGGTACCTGGACAGAATTTTAAATGGCAACAACACTTAGCCTTCTTGATGGACAGGGCAAGTGAGCCTGGTTTTGTTTAGTTGAACTTTACACTGTGATCAGAAAACACTTCCCTGCCTCTGAGCCTTAATATGTGCTGAAGTTACCTCAATATTATGAAATAGTTATAAAGTAAAATCAGTTGGGGATGGGGAGTGGGGGAGGATACACAAGTGGTGAGTCGACCCAAAAAAACACAGAGAAGGGAAAAATTCTCAACCAGTGGGGTAAAGGTTTTGGGGTGCGAAGAGTAGGGGAAGAAGCATTTGATCATTGAATAACCTAAGAAAGCCTCTGTCATCTATGCTCTAAAAAAAAGGAATAGAAAGTGAAATACATCCCTCAAATAAATCTTAGTGTACAGGCTAGAAGGAAGCTGTAAACATGAAAGTTTACTACAAACCATTAGAGGTAGATAATGAGATTGGCATATCAGTAAATCACATGCCCCCTAGTTGAGGAGACTGAGGCAAGGGAAAGAAAATGGTAGGTAATCAGTAAACTGGGTAACCTGGAATCTAAACTAAAGCTATACTTTAATTAAGATGCTTTAAAAATCTGTTCTACATATTTTTCTATTTGTACACCATCATGCGTTCTGGTTTTTGTAGGAGTTTCTTTGTACTGTGGTTCTTTAGAAAAATACACATTTTAAATATATCCTATCGTCTCTAAACTAAGGGGAAAATTTGATACTTAATTAGGATAAATAGGGGAATTGGTGTATGTCCTAGGCACTGAGGAGAGCTAGCAGTGGGCTAAAGTAGCCCAAACTCAGAATCAGCTCAAATTCCTGAAACAGTAGGAAATTGGGGGCTAGGTTGAGAAGGAATAGGTCCAGACAATGGGAAAGATCTCATATTTGAATGCCTGCATGCACTTACCCCTGTTCACAGTAATAAAGAATATAGATCCTGAATTTAAAACTTTTCCCGTGAAATGACTGAGCTGGATTCCCAGGAGGGCCGGTTCCTGAGGGAAACGAGTACAGGAAGCGATGGAATTGTGAAGGCCAATTAAAGTGAGTAGACATCTCCCCCTCTGCCCAGCTATTGATGCAGTACCTGTGGAAGCTGCGAACATGTGCTCCGTTCATTTCTTTCTGGTTAAAATCATATTTGTCCGTGTGAAAGACCCCTTCCTCGCGTGACCTCTGAATTATTAAGGATTGGGGAGTGGTTTCTGACTAGCAGCGGCTCAAGAAAAAGTAGTGTACATTGTAGAGACACTAATTGTTGGGCCAGAATAGGAAGAAAAAAAAAATAATAGAGCATTGGCGGAAGCAGAAGAAGTGACTCTGAGGCAAGAAGTCAATGATGTGCACTCACGAAGGAGGCTGGCATCTCCAGTGAGATACACTTGTGAAGTTCACATAGATAGAGTTGTGACGTTCACATAGTTGAGAACTTCAGAATAAAGGGACAGCAGAGCTGCCAGGAAAGAGGATGGTCTTTAGAAATATGGAGAATTGGATGAGGATCAGGAGCTATGAGTTTTGAGTCTAGCTTTTCCACTAACTGAAGTGACACTGAAGAAGCCATTTTACCCGGGCTTCCTTCCTTATCTACAAAATAGGCGAGTTAAATACTGTGGTCTCTTTCAGCTCTTAGATTCATCGGAGCCTAACATTTTGATAAAGAGTAAAGATTAAATTAAGAAAGATTGTGATTTCTTGAAACGTTAAGGTCTACAAAATAGCTGAGTGAACACAGTAAATTATAAAAGAGCTCATTTAAGATGGTCCTATTTCTGTAAAACACACTCACATACAAGCAAGCATACATGCATAGAAAAAAGCCTTCTATATCAAAGGACGCATAACTCTTCTCCCTGACTGGTAAGTTTGTAGGTAATTAAATGTTTTCTTATTTTATTCTCTGCATTTTTCTATGACAAGGTTGTATTATTTGAGGAATTATCTATAATTTTTCAAAAGAGTTCAAAAGCCAAAAGGGGAAAGGAAGAATAATTTCTATGAGTTGATTAATTTTGAACCGAAGGAGAGAGTGTGGATCTTCGGTCTATACAGAAAAGAACTTGCTTTTTTCAGGGATCCAGGAAGTGCCCCTTGGATTTGGATGATGAAGTAACACAAAAAGACAGGGATTTTATGATTGGGAGCTCCATTAGGAACTGCTGGATTAATAAGAATAAAACTGAAAAGGCTTAGAAAAATGAACGAATGCTTTAAACCTGTGCCAAGCTAGTGCTATAAAATTTAATACGCTTGCAATTTAACTGTATGCATTATTTATGCATGTGATAAGTAATCCCGTGTTCCCCCATATAAAAGCACATATAGTTTGCGATTTTAAACCAACTGCCCATTTATAACTTTAATAGCTACTGCCGTACTATATCCTGTGAGTTATATCACTTTCTACTCTCACTGCTATAATCCAGCATTATGTGAAATGGTATTTACATTTCTATTTTTGCCAATTTGAAAACTTAAGTAACTGTCCAATTTCATTTCCATTGCTATGATTATTAGTAAAATGCCTTTTTTTTTTTTTACTGATATCATTTCATAAATTGAAAGTTCAGTATATTGTCATGAACTGGGAGAGTACAAATGCTGTGTGGGAACATAATTTTGGAATTGTCTGTCCTTACAACATTGCCATTTTTCCATTGGGTTATCTTTTCCTTATTTATTTCTAGGAGCTATTTGTATATTATAAATATTAACTCTTTAGTCATCAAATATGTTGAAAATATTTTCTTCACATCTATTACCTTTTTTTTTCCTGTCACTTTTATTTTTTATTTTTTATTTTTATTTATTTATTTTTATTAATTAAAAAAAGAATTAACAAAACAATTAGAAATCATTCCATTCTACATGTACAATCAGTAATTCTTAATAACAGCACATAGTTGCATATCCATCATTTCTTAGTACATTTGCATCGATTTAGAAAAAGAAATAAAAAGACAACAGAATAAGAATTAAAACATTAATAGAAAGAAAAAAAAAAACCTATACCTCACATGCAGCTTCATTCAGTGTTTTAACATAATTGCATTACAATTGGGTAGTATTGTGGTGTCCATTTCTGAGTTTTTATATCCAGTCCCGTTGTACAGTCTGTATCCCTTCAGCTCCAATTACCCCTTCTCTTTTTTTTTTTTTAATTAACGGAAAAAAAGAAATTAACCCAACATTTAGAAATCATAGCATTCTACATATGCAAACAGTAATTCTTAACATCATCACATAGATGCATGATCATCATTTCTTAGTACATTTGCATCGGTTTAGAAAAACTAGCAACATAACCGAAAAAGATATAGAATGTTAATATAGAGAAAAGAAATAAAAGTAATAATAGTAAAGTCAAAACAAAACAAAACAAAAACCTATAGCTCAGATGCAGCTTCATTCAGTGTTTTAACAAGATTACTTTACAATTAGGTATTATTGTGCTGTCCATTTTTGAGTTTTTGTATCTAGTCCTGTTGCACAGTCTGTATCCCTTCAACTCCAATTGCCCATTATCTTACCCTGTTTCTACCTCCTGCTGGACTCTGCTACCAATGACATATTCCAAATTTATTCTCGAATGTCTGTTCACATCAGTGGGACCATACAGTATTTGTCCTTTAGTTTTTGGCTAGACTCACTCAGCATAATGTTCTCTAGGTCCATCCATGTTATTACATGCTTCATAAGTTTATCCTGTCTTAAGGCCCCATAGTATTCCATCGTATGTATATACCACAGTTTGTTTAGCCACTCTTCTGTTGATGGAGATTTCGGCTGTTTCCATCTCTTTGCAATTGTAAATAACACTGCTATAAACATTGGTGTGCAAATGTCCGTTTGTGTCTTTGCCCTTAAGTCCTTTGAGTATATTCCCAGCAATGGTATTGCTGGGTCGTATGGCAATTCTATATTCAGATTTTGAGGAACCGCCAAACTGCCTTCCACAGTGGTTGCACCATTTGACATTCCCACCAACAGTGGATAAGTGTGCCTCTTTCTCCGCATCCTCTCCAGCACTTGTCATTTTCTGTTTTGTTGATAATGGCCATTCTGGTGGGTGTGAGATGATATCTCATTGTGGTTTTGATTTGCATTTCTCTAATGGCCAGGGACATTGAGCATCTCTTCATGTGCCTTTTGGCCATTTGTATTTCCTCTTCTGATAGGTGTCTGTTCAAGTCTTTTTCCCATTTTGTAATTGGGTTGGCTGTCTTTTTGTTGTTGAGATGAACAATCTCTTTATAAAATCTGGGGACTAGACCTTTATCTGATATATCATTTCCAAATATTGTCTCCCATTGTGTAGGCTGTCTTTCTACTTTCTTGATGAAGTTCTTTGATGCACAAAAGTGTTTAATTTTGAGGAGCTCCCATTTATTTATTTCCTTCTTCAGTGTTCTTGCTTTAGGTTTAAGGTCCATAAAACCGCCTCCAGTTGTAAGATCCATAAGATATCTCCCTACATTTTCCTCTAACTGTTTTATGGTCTTAGACCTAATGTTTAGATCTTTGATCCATTTTGAGTTAACTTTTGTATAGGGTGTGAGAGATGGGTCTTCTTTCATTCTTTTGCATATGGATATCCAGTTCTCTAGGCACCATTTATTGAAGAGACTGTTCTGTCCCAGGTGAGTTGGCTTGACTGCCTTATCAAAGATCAAATGTCCATAGATGAGAGGGTCTATATCTGAGCACTCTATTCGATTCCATTGGTCGATATATCTATCTTTATGCCAATATCATGCTGTTTTGACCACTGTGGCTTCATAATATGCCTTAAAGTCCGGCATCGCTAGACCTCCAGCTTCGTTTTTTTTCCTCAAGATGTTTTTAGCAATTCGGGGCACCCTGCCCTTCCAGATAAATTTGCTTATTGGTTTTTCTATTTCTGAAAAATAAGTTGTTGGGATTTTGATTGGTATTGCATTGAATCTGTAAATCAATTTAGGTAGGATTGACATCTTAACTATATTTAGTCTTCCAATCCATGAACACGGTATGCCCTTCCATCTATTTAGGTCTTCTGTGATTTCTTTTAGCAGTTTTTTGTAGTTTTCTTTATATAGGTTTTTTGTCTCTTTAGTTAAATGTATTCCTAGGTATTTTATTCTTTTAGTTGCAATTGTAAATGGGATTCGTTTCTTGATTTCCCCCTCAGCTTGTTCATTACTAGTGTATAGAAATGCTACAGATTTTTGAATGTTGATCTTGTAACCTGCTACTTTGCTGTACTCATTTATTAGCTCTAGTAGTTTTGTTGTGGATTTTTCCGGGTTTTCGACATATAGTATCATATCGTCTGCAAACAGTGATAGTTTTACTTCTTCCTTTCCAATTTTGATGCCTTGTATTTCTTTTTCTTGTCTAATTGCTCTGGCTAGAACCTCCAACACAATGTTGAATAATAGTGGTGATAGTGGACATCCTTGTCTTGTTCCTGATCTTAGGGGAAAAGTTTTCCATTTTTCCCCATTGAGGATGATATTAGCTGTGGGTTTTTCATATATTCCCTCTATCATTTTAAGGAAGTTCCTTTGTATTCCTATCTTTTGAAGTGTTTTCAACAGGAAAGGATGTTGAATCTTGTCAAATGCCTTCTCTGCATCAATTGAGATGATCATGTGATTTTTCTGCTTTGATTTGTTGATATGGTGTATTACATTAATTGATTTTCTTATGTTGAACCATCCTTGCATACCTGGGATGAATCCTACTTGGTCATGATGTATAATTCTTTTAATGTGTTGTTGGATACGATATGCTAGAATTTTATTGAGGATTTTTGCATCTATATTCATTAGAGAGATTTGTCTGTAGTTTTCTTTTTTTGTAATATCTTTGCCTGGTTTTGGTATGAGGGTGATGTTGGCTTCATAGAATGAATTAGGTAGTTTTCCCTCCGCTTCGATTTTTTTGAAGAGTTTGAGGAGAATTGGTACTAATTCTTTCTGGAACGTTTGGTAGAATTCACATGTGAAGCCATCTGGTCCTGGACTTTTCTTTTTAGGAAGATTTTGAATGACTAATTCAATTTCTTTACTTGTGATTGGTTTGTTGAGGTCATCTATGTCTTCTTGAGTCAAAGTTGGTTGTTCATGTCTTTCCAGGAACCCGTCCATTTCCTCTAAATTGTTGTATTTATTAGCGTAAAGTTGTTCATAGTATCCTGTTATTACCTCCTTTATTTCTGTGAGGTCAGTAGTTATGTCTCCTCTTCCATTTCTGATCTTATTTATTTGTATCCTCTCTCTTCTTCTTTTTGTAAATCTTGATAAGGGCCCATCAATCTTATTGATTTTCTCATAGAACCAACTTCTGGTCTTATTGATTTTCTCTATTGTTTTCATGTTTTCAATTTCATTTATTTCTGCTCTGATCTTTGTTATTTCTTTCCTTTTGCTTGCTTTGGGATTAGTTTGCTGTTCTTTCTCCAGTTCTTCCAAGTGAACAGTTAATTCCTGCATTTTTACCTTTTCTTCTTTTCTGATATAGGCGTTTAGGGCAATAAATTTCCCTCTTAGCACTGCCTTTGCTGCATCCCATAAGTTTTGATATGTTGTGTTTTCATTTTCATTTGCCTCGAGGTATTTACTAATTTCTCTTGCAATTTCTTCTTTGACCCACTCGTTGTTTAAGAGTGTGTTGTTGAGCCTCCACGTATTTGTGAATTTTCTGGCATTCCGCCTATTATTGATTTCCAACTTCATTCCTTTATGTCTGAGAAAGTGTTGTGTATGATTTCAATCTTTTTAAATTTGTTAAGACTTGCTTTGTGACCCAGCATATGGTCTATCTTTGAGAATGATCCATGAGCACTTGAGAAAAAGGTGTATCCTGCTGTTGTGGGATGTAATGTCCTATAAATGTCTGTTAAGTCTAGCTCCTTTATAGTAATATTCAGATTCTCTATTTCTTTATTGATCCTCTGTCTAGATGTTCTGTCCATTGATGAGAGTGGGGAATTGAAGTCTCCAACTATTATGGTATTTGTGTCTATTTCCTTTTTCAGTGTTTGCAGTGTATTCCTCACGTATTTTGGGGCATTCTGGTTCGGTGCGTAAATATTTATGATTGTTATGTCTTCTTGTTTAATTGTTCCTTTTATTAGTAGATAGTGTCCTTCTTTGTCTCTTTTAACTGTTTTACATTTGAAGTCTAACTTGTTGGATATTAGTATAGCCACTCCTGCTCTTTTCTGGTTGTTATTTGCATGAAATATCTTTTCCCAACCTTTCACTTTCAACCTATGTTTATCTTTGGGTCTAAGATGTGTTTCCTGTAGACAGCATATAGAAGGATCCTGTTTTTTAATCCATTCTGCCATTCTATGTCTTTTGATTGGGGAATTCAGTCCATTAACATTTAGTGTTATTATTGTTTGGATAATATTTTCCTCTACCATTTTGCCTTTTGTATTATATATATCATATCTGACTTTCCTTCTTTCTACACTCTTCTCCATACCTCTCTCTTCTGTCTTTTCGGTTCTGACTCTAGTGCTCCCTTTAGTATTTCTTGCAGAGCTGGTCTCTTGATCACAAATTCTCTCAGTGACTTTTTGTCTGAGAATGTTTTAATTTCTCCCTCATTTTTGAAGGACAATTTTGCTGGATATAGGAGTCTTGGTTGGCAGTTTTTCTCTTTTAGTAATTTAAATATATCATCCCACTGTCTTCTAGCTTCCATGGTTTCTGCTGAGAAATCTACACATAGTCTTATTGGGTTTCCCTTGTATGTGATGGATTGTTTTTCTCTTGCTGCTTTCAAGATCCTCTCTTTCTCTTTGACCTCTGACATTCTAACTAGTAAGTGTCTTGGAGAACGCCTATTTGGGTCTAATCTCTTTGGGGTGTGCTGCACTTCTTGGATCTGTAATTTTAGGTCTTTCATAAGAGTTGGGAAATTTTCAGTGAAAATTTCTTCCATTAGTTTTTCTCCTCCTTTTCCCTTCTCTTCTCCTTCTGGGACACCCGCAACACGTATATTTGTGCGGTTCATATTGTCCTTGAGTTCCCTGATACCCTGTTCAAATTTTTCCATTCTTTTCCCGATAGTTTCTGTTTGTTTTTGGAATTCAGATGTTCCATCCTCCAAATCACTAATTCTATCTTCTGTCTCTTTGAATCTATCATTGTAGGTATTCATTGTTTTTTCTATCTTTTCTACTTTGTCCTTCACTTCCATAAGTTCTGTGATTTGTTTTTTCAGTTTTTCTATTTCTTCTTTATGTTCAGCCCATGTCTTCTTCATGTCCTCCCTCAATTTATCGATTTCGTTTTTGAGGAGGTTTTCCATTTCTGTTCGTATATTCAGCATTAGTTGTCTCAGCTCCTGTATCTCATTTGAACTATTGGTTTGTTCCTTTGACTGGGCCATATTTTCAATTATTTGAGCGTGATCCGTTATCTTCTGTTGGCGTCTGCGCATTTAGACAGATTTCCCTGGGTATTGGATCCAAAAGTTTGGAAGATTTTTCTGTGAAATCTCTGGGTTCTGTTTTTCTTATCCTGCCCAGTAGGTGGCGCTCGTGGCACACGTTTGTCTGCGGGTCCCACCAGTAAAAGGTGCTGTGGGACCTTTAACTTTGGAAAACTCTCGCCGTCCGGGAGGTTCGCTAGCCGAAGCGGCTTGGAAGAGTTCGAGCCGGCCCGGGGTCCGAACGCGGGGAGGGTTGCTGGCCGCCGCAGCCTGGGAAAGCGCCTGTCCGAATTTCCTAGTCGCCCGGGCGACAAGTGTGGCAGGAGGGCGCCAGCGGCAGCAGCCCGCCCAGGAGAGTGCACGTTCCCGGGGAGTCACGGGTTTGGAAGGGGCCTCCCCCACCCGTCACTGTTCTCCGCGGCCTGGGGATTTCCGATCCAATTCTCTCAGTTGGTCCGGGGGGCCGCGCGTGGTGTGGGTGCCAGCTGCCGCGGTTTCAGGGGACCGCCTCTCCAATTCTCCCAGCCGGCTCGGGAAGGGGGAAGGGAGTGACTCCGGCCGCTTGCCACCCCGTCCGGTGAAGCCCGCGCGCCTCGGCGATCTCACCTGAGAGGCTTCTCTCAGCCAGCCAGCCGTTCCAGGATGGGGTACGCTGTCTTTTTTATCTCTGTTGTGGCTTTGGGCGCTGTTCTGTATCGTTTCTACTCCCCTAGTAGCTGTCCTGGAGAAGAAACTAAGATCCACGCGTCTTACTAAGACGCCATCTTCTCTGGAAGTCTCCACATCTATTACTTTTTAATTTTTATGATGTCTTTAACTATATAGAAGTTTGGATTTTTTATTGAATTAAATCTTTTCATTTTTTTTCCTTTTGACTTCTGATTTTATGTTGCTGCTTAGGAAGATCTTCCCCACCCTAAGATAATAACTATATTTCTCATTTTTTATTTCAATAATTTAATAATTTTGCTTTTTATATTTGTATGCTTAAATCCATTTGGAATTTTTGGGGGGGGATTTATTTTTTATGTGGTGTTAGCTTAAGCCCTAACTTTACTTTCTCCAGACACTTAATTATCTCATTACCATTGAATACAGACTTTTCATACTGATTTAAAATAAACTGTTCAAATAATTTAGGTGACTGGCCTTTCCTATTCTGTGGTATATTAATTTTAGTATCTATAATTTGTTATTTTAATGCTATTTTTCTTAGAGTAGCTTTGTGGTACATTTTACTATCTGATAAGGCAGGTGTTTCCTCCCTTTCGATTATCATTTTCTAAAAATAAATGGCAATGTTCAGATATGTACCCTTTCAAAGATATTTAAAGTTAATTTGTTGTTTCACATTTGTTTTAAATCTAAGATTCTGATGGGGATTTCATTGATATCTCTGGAATATTAAATATGCCCACCCAAGATCATGGCATACCTTTTCTTTTATTCAAATCTTGTTTTAGTCTTTCAGTAAATTTTCATATAGATCTTATGAATGGGATTATTTTTACATTTCAATCATAAACTAATAATCATTAATAGAGAGTAAAAATATTGACTTTCAACATTTATTCTGATTCCATTTATGTATTAAAGTTTTAGTAGAATTTCTTGGATCTTTTAAGTATATTCTGAAAATGATGATAAGCTATGACCCAGCAATAAGTCCTTTTAAGAAACTATCCTGCATAAATAGTACAGATATTATATAGATGTATATGATGACATTCACTTCAGTGTTGATTGTATAGCAAAAACATGGAAAGTAAAGTCCATTAGTAAGAGAGATGAAGAACAAATTATGGCATATACATATTCAGACACTAAAAAAGCAGGAGATAGAGCCATATATACGCCTCTGGAAAAGATACTCAGGTATATTGTTATAAGACGAAGCATTTACAATCTCTACAATAAATGGTGCTTGGAGAACTGGATATCTATATGCAAAAGAATGAAAGAGAACTCCTATCTCATACCTTATACAAAATCAACTCAAAATGGATCAAAGACCGTAACATTGGAGCTAAGATCATAAAACTTTTAAAAGAAAATATAGGGAAATATTTTAAAGCTCTTGTGATAGAAGGTGATTTTCTAGACATTATACCTAAAGTGCAAGCAATGAAAGATGAAATAAATAAGTGGGATCTCCTCAAAATTGTAAACTTTTGTGCATCAAAGGACTTTATCAGGGAAGTAAAAAGGCAGCCTACACAATGAGATGCAGTATTCAGAAACCACATATTGGATTAGGATTTAATATCTAGAATATATAAAGGAATCCTACAACTCAACAACAAAAAGACAAACAACCCAATTGAAAAATAGGCAAAAGACATGAATAGACACGTTTCCAAAAAGGAAATGCAAGTGGCTCGAAAGCATATGAAAATATACTCAACTTCTCTAGCAATTTGGGGAATGCGAATCAAAACCACAATGAGATATCATCCCACACCTACTAGAATGTTCTTGTTTATTAAAAAAAAAAACCAACTACAGTAAACTACAAGTGCTGGGGAGGATGTGGAGAAATAGACACACTTATTCACTATTGGTGGGAATGTAGTATGATGTTGCCACTCTTGAAGGCAGTTTGGCAGTTCCTTAAGAGGCTAAATATAGACTTATGATCCAGCAATCCCATTACTAGGTATTTGGAAGAACTGAAAGCAGAGACACTAAAGGACACTTCAACATCAATGTTCATAGTGGCATTATTCACAATTGCCAGGAGAGGTAAACAGCCCAAATGTCCATTAACAGATGAGTGGCTAAACAAACTATGTTATTTATACATACAATATAATATTACACAGCTGTAAGACAGAATAAAGTCATGATGCATGCAACAACGTGGATGAAACTTGAGGACAGTATGTTGAGGAAAATAAGCCAGAAACAGAAGGACAAATACAATATGGTCTCATTAATATTGTGCTGGTTTGAAAGGATGTATGTCCCCTAGAAAAGCCATGTTTTAATATAAATCCCACTTCATAAAGACAGAATTATCCCTATTCAATACTTTAGGTAATCCGATCATCCCCCTCGAGAGGTGATTTAATCAAGAGTGATTGTTAAACTGGACTAGGTGACGACATGTCACCCAAATGGGTGGATCTTGATAAGTTTCTGGAGTCCTATAAAAGAGAAAACATTTTGGAGAATGAATGAGATTTGGTGAGAACAGAGAATACTGCAGAACCACGAAGGAGAGAGTCCACGAGTCAGTGACCTTTGGAGATGAAGAAGGAAAACGCTTCCCGGGGAGTTTCATGAAACAGGAAGCCAGGAGAAGAAGCTAGCAGATGACGCCGTGTTCGCCATGTGCTCTTCCAGATGAGAGAGGAACCCTGACCATGTTCACCATGTGCCTTTCCAGATGAGAGAGAAACTCTGACTGTGCTCAACATGTGCCCTTCTACTTGAGAGAGAAACCCTGAACTTCATCAGCCTTCTTGAACCAAGTATCTTTTCCTGGATTCCTTTGATTGGACATTTCTATAGACTTGCTTTAATTGGGACATTTTCTCGGCCTTAGAACTGTAAACTAGCAACTAATTAAATTCTCCTTTTTAAAAGCCATTTCATTTCTGGTATATTGCATTCCAGCAGCTAGCAAACTAGAACAAATATGAACTCACTATAATGAGCAAACTCTTTGAGAGTTAAAGTTGAGAACACAGGTTATCAGGAGATAAAAAGAGGGCCGAGATTGGGCAACTGATGCTGAAGGAGTACAGAATGTTTAACAAGATTGACTATAAAGATTCAGAAATGGATAGCGCAATATTGTATGATGGTAGCACAAGATTATAAGTATAATAGACAAAGCTGAGTGTGAGTGTGGCTAAAAGAGGAAAAGCTAGGAAATGTATGACAGCAGAAGGAAAGATGGAGGATAAAAACTGGGATTGTATAACTTAGTGAAACCTAGAATGGGCAATGATGCTTATTAAATAAACAAATATAAGAAAGTTTTTACATCGGGAGAACAAGTGAATGTCACCATTGCAATGTGTTAAAATGGGATGGTATAGGGAAAAAATATAATTAATGCAAACTAGGGCCTATAGTTAATAGCAACATTGTGATATTCTTTCATTAATTGCAACAAAGGCAATATACTAAAGCTAAATGTCAGTAAGAGTGGGATCTAAAGGAGGGGCATGGGATTCTTGTTGTTATTGTTGTTGTTTCTCCTTTTCTTTCTTTCTCTTCTTTCTTTGTTGAAGTAATGGAAATGTTCTCGTATAGATTGTGATGATGAATCCATAACTATGTGATTACAGCAAGAGCCATTAATTGTACACTTAGGATGGATTGCAAAGTGTGTGAATAAAGCTGTTTTAAGAATGAACAGAAAGATACAAGTGCTGGAGAAGATGTGAAGAAAGAAAGATATACCTATTCATTGTGAGTAGGGAAGTAGAATGGTGCAGCCCTCTAGAGGGCAGTGAGATGGTGCCACAGGAAACTTAGTACAGGGCTGCCATGTGATCCTGCAACCCAGTTATTAGGTATATAGTTGGAAGAATTGAAAGCAGAGACATGAATAAACATTTGCACACTTGTATTTATGGTGGCATAAATACAAACTGGTGTATAAATATGATGAAATGTTGAGAGGCTGCAGAAAGGACTGAAGTCATGAGACATGCAACTAGGTGAATGAACCATGAGTATATTATGTTGTGCGAAATAAGCCATAAATGAAAGGACAACTATTGTATGGTCCCACTAATATAAACTAAATATAATGAGCAAATTCGGAGAATTGAATTCAAGAGCATAGGTTATCAGAAGTTACAAAGTGGGCAAGGATTGGACAATCAATGTTAAGAAGTATAGAATGTTCAATAAGGTTCATTGTAAATGTCCCTGGATGGTAAACTCTTGTAGCAGTCACATCTATTCCTGAGTTTTAACTGTTATTTCTAAATTCTGATATGCTGTGCTCTTTGTGTATAATGCGGTAGTTCCCTGGAACTTTGGGTAACTGTCAGACACCTGAGACTCAGAGTTCTTCAGCTCTGAAAGTCCGTATTACTCCATACATCAACTGCTAAAGAAGCTGAAAATAAATCAGGCTAATTAGAGATATGAATGTGGCAGATCTGGTTAGGACTAAGGTAAGCCAGATTACCAGGTAAAGGAGAATACTCTTGTGTATTTTAGAACTTCAACTTTTATGTGAGACTAAAGGAAAAGATACTCATTTTGTCCAAAATTTAAATTTTCTATAGCACACTATCTAATTTAATCTATCTGATCAGTTTATTTAAACATCCTAATTACATGGAGCCTGGAATAGGAAATGAGATCTTGTTACTCTGTGCAGGTTAATGTAATACCCTGATACATTCCTGAGTATTTTGAGCAGAAGAATAAACATGTATTCTCAAAGTCCCTTTGAGGGACTGTGGGGGAAAAAAAATGGAACTATTAAACGTCCCTAATTTAATAAGCCAAAACCTTAATCTAAAGCTTACCCTTAAGAAACTTATTTCTGCAATGGAAAAGCTAAGCCTACTTATAATTATACCTAATTATGTCTAAGAGTCACCTCCAAAGAACCTTTTTTGTTGCTCAAATGTGGCCTCTCTCCCTAAGCCAACTCCACAAGTGAACTCACTACCCTCCCCTCTATGTGAGACATGACGCCCAGGGCTGCAAGTCACCCTGGCAATGTGGGACATGACTCCCAGAGATGAGTCTGGCCCTGGCATTGTGAGATTGAGAAGGTCTTCTTGAAAAAAAGGGGGAAAAGAAATGAAATAAAATAACATTTCAGTGGCTAAGAGATTTCAAATCCAGTCAAGAGGTCATTCTAGAGGTTACTCTTATGCAAGCTTCAGACACATATTGCAAATTCCCACATTATGCCAAGTCCCAACCAACAGTATTCCTGAAAACCCTAAAGAATACCCTGGGCTCTATTTAAGACTATAAAGGTTTTTCTTAGTAAATTTATTTTCATAGAAACTTAAGGCCTCCCTATTGTATCTGTGCCTGATAAGTCCTGAAACCCAAAGTTAGCAATCTCTCCAAGAACATCAGCCAGTTTCATTCCTCTTCTGTAGGCAGACACCCCTTTCCAGCATGAAGAAGCTAAAATGGTCATTTCCCAGGTATCTCTGAATTTTGAGAGAATGATCAAATGAGAGGGAGGAGGTGTAACCAAGAAATTAGATTTAACAAATGATTATGACTACTGACTCTATATAAATATCTATAAATATATAGACATTTATTTTTTAGTTCTAGTGTATCAGAATAGCCAGAAGGAAATACCTGACACTGTTGAACTGTAATCCAGTAGCTTCGATTTTTTATAATGATTATATAACTATATCGCTTTTATCATGTGACCATGTGATTGCAAAAACCTTTGACTGACACTCCCTTTACCATTGTACGGGTAGATGAGTAATGAAATAAATACATACGTGAAAATAAAAAGAATTACATGGGGAAAAAAGAACCATGGCATTGTGGTGAAAGGCAATTGGGAAGAGATTCATGGACCTAATGAAAATACACCGTAAATATAGGCTGTATTATTTACAGGATGGAACCTGGGAATTAGACAGCTGGGAGGAGTCCTTCTGGCATTAGGAAAAAATAGAAAACTTTGGCATCAGAAACTATTACTCCTAAGGAGCCACAATTTGATTGGATTGGTTTGTAGAGGAATCTGTGTCACAAGGAATTGTTGACAACAACAGGGCAATAGGCCAGCAATTAGTGGTATTTAATAGCTGGCTATGGTCAGGGAAAGAGAGCTTTACAAGTACCACTGTTATCCCAGAGTGGTTATGGACATACTCAAAACCGCACTTCCCTGAGGAGGAACATCAGAGGCTTGACACTATGTGGGGGAAATGGACTTCACTAAAATAAGCCAGCCTGTCACTAAACAAATAATTAAGCAAGCCCTGCAGGCAAAGCCCAATTTCAAATAAACAAACAAATAATTACAAGACTTGCAAAAAAAAAGGAAAGCATCACTTGCATAAATTATGTGTGAGCATGACCAGATATTGGACTTAAGAAAAAAGGATTTCAAAGTAGCCATTATAAACATGTTCTCAGAACTAAAAGAAAATATGATCAAAGAAGTAAAATAAGGTGTGATGACAATGTTACATGAATAGATAATATCAAAAAAAAGGTAGAAATTATAATAAAGAACTAAATGGAGATTCTGGAGTTGAAAAGTATAATAACTAAAATGAAAAATTTACAAGAGCCCAATAGTAGATTTGAACTGTCAGAAGTAAGAACCAGTAATTGATAGATAGTATGCAAGCAAAAGAAGAAAGACAAAACAGAACAAAGAAAAATGAACAGGGCCTCAGGGAAATGTGGGACACAATTAAGCACATCAACATACAGCTAATGGTTGTACCAGAAGTCGAAGAGAGAGAAAAAGGAGAAGAAAATATGTTAAAAGAAATGTTGGCTGACAATTTTCCAAAGTGAAAAGTAATAACCTCTACAACCAGGAAGATCAAGGAGCTCCAAGCAGGATAAATGCAAAGAACCTACTAAGCAGACATATCGTTGCAAAAATGCTGAAAGTCAAATACAAGGAGAAAAAATCTTGAATGCCACAGAGAAAAATGACGGATCACTTACAAGGAAACCCCAATATGTTTAAGAGGTGACTAATCAAAAGAAACAATGAGGCCTAACGGCAGTGGTTAATATATTTAAAATGCTCAAAGAAAAAATTGTGAACTAAGAATCCTGTATCCAGCAAAGCTATCCTACAAAAATTAAGGTGAAATAAAGCCTTTCCATGATAAACAAAAATAGAGAAATTGTAGCTAGCAGATCTGCCTTACAAGAAATAATAAAGGAAGTTCTTCAGGCTGAAAGCAAATGACCCAAGACAGTAATAAAGGTCCCCAGATGGTAAAGTAATTATGTAATTATAATACATATTTTGTCCTATAAATGCATATTTTGTCCTTTCTTCCCTTACATTATTTAAAAAGCAGTTGTTTGCAAAAATAATATATTGTTGGACCTACAGTTAACAGAAGTGCAATATATTTGCCAATAACAACACAAAGGAGGTGGGTGGGAGCAAAGCTGTCATGGGCTAAGGAAATGTCTATAGATGGTAAAGCAATAAGTATAATTACTGTTGGTTTTATAACATTAATAGATGTAATATATATAACAATAATACCACAAATAGAGGGAAAAGAGAATTAAGCTATAGGAATAACATATATATATTATATATCGCTGGAAGTAAGCAAATATAAATCTGAAGCTCATTCTAATAAGTTAGGATGTTATGGTAAATCCTAGAGCAACTACTAAAACTATAACTCAAAATAACTGTGAAAAAATAATTAAAGAAATTTAAATGCTACAATAGAAAATAATCACTTGATGCAAAAGAAATTAGTAAAAGAGGAACAAAGGAATAAAGCACACATGGGACATATAGAAAACTATAAGTTAAATGGTAGATGCAAATGCATCTCTCTTAGTAGTGACATTACATGTGGATGGGTTAAACCATCCAATCAAAAGGCAAAGGTTGTCAGACTGGCTAAAATAAAAAAGGCAAGGTCCAACTATATGCTGTCAAAGGAAGCTTTAAATTTAAAAAGTACATTGAAAGTAAAAGGATGGAAGAAGATTATCACACAATCAGAAACCAGAGGAAAGCTGGAGTAGTCCTACTAATATCTGACAAAACAGACTTTAAAACAAACAAACAAAAAAATTCATGGAAGATAAGGAAGAACATTTTATAATGATAAAAGGGACAATTCATCAGGAATATATAATAATTATAAACATACATGTACCTAATAACAGAGCACCAAAATAAATGAAGCAAAACTGATGGAAACTAAGGGAGTATTGAAGCCTTCGATACACTACCAGCAACATTGTTTAGAACAACTAGACAGAAGAGCAAAATGAAAATAAAAGACTTAAACAACACTATAAACCAAGTAGACCAAACAGACATCTGTAGAACATGCCACCCAACAACAAAAAAAATATGTTCTTCTCAAGTGTACATGGAACATTTTCTAGGAGAGACCATATGTTAGGTCATAAAATAAACCTCAATAAGTTTTAAAGGATAGAAATAGTGCAAAGCATATTCTCAAGAATGGAATAAACTTAGAAATACACAGCAGGAAAAAATTGGGGAAACTCATAAAAGTGTGATGATTATACAACACACTCCTAACTAACCAACTGAGCAAAGAAGAAATCAAAAAGGAAACCAGAAAATACTTTTAAATGAATGAAAGTGAATACACAACATGTCAAAACACATGGAATGCAGCTAAAGTAGTACTTATAGGGAAATATATAGCTGTAAATACCTATATAAAGGAAGATGATCTCAAATCAATAACCTAATATTTCATCTTAAGATGCTGGGGGGAAAAAGGAAACTAACCATAAAGCAAGGAAATAATAAAGATTGGAGTGGAAAGTAGTGAACTACAGCATAGAAAAATAATAGAGAAAATCAATGAAACCAAAAGCTGGTTCTTTGAAAAGAATAACAAATTGACAATACTCTAGCTATACTGAACAAGAAAAATGAGAGAAGACTCAAATTTCTAAATCAGAACTAGAAAGGGCATTATTACTGACCTTATATAAAACTATTATAAGGAAATCTGTGAACAGTTATATGCAAATAACTTAGAGGAAGTGGACAAATTCCTAGAAAGACACAAACTACTGACTGACTCAAGAAGAAACAATCTGAATAGACCTATAACAAGCAAAGAAATTGAATTCATAATAGGAAAACTATTCACAAAGAAAATCTCAGCCCCAGAAACCTTTGCCACTCCATTCTACTAGACTTTAAAGAATTAATACCAATTCTTCACAAGCTCTTCCAATAAATAGAAGAGGCAAGAACATATTCCAATGAAGGTGGGGATGGGTAACAACTATAAGGTATAGGATTTCTTTTGGAAGTGACGAAAATGTTCTAAAATTGATTGTGGTGAAGGACACGTGATAATTTATGTCTTTCTCCCACACAAGACTAGTAATAACTCTTGAACAAAGATTGTGCCTTTGAATTAACTTTTTCTGCACCCCATGAAGCAAAGCAGAGTTCTCTGCTACATTAAGTAAAGCAGTGAAAAGGGCACAGTCAATCAGAAACTCTCTCACTGTCCTCAAAACCCGTATTGTTTATTTGTCATTTATTGCTTACTATCTATATGTTTCCTTCATATTTTGATCAACTAGTATTTGAGCTTCTAAAGTGCAAGCACCTTCTAAAACATCATTTTCAAAGTGTTACAAACATGGCACTCGTGGTAAATATGAAGAGAATACATGTCAAAGATTTTATTCAACTTACCAACTAATAAAGGAACAATTAAGATGCTAAAACTGATTCAAAGGAGAATTTGAGGAGCAGAATTTTATATAGTCAGTCAAAGGCATTCTGAAATGACTTATTCAATAGATGCAAAACTGGTTAATATTCTACAGAGTGAACAGCTGTAACATTTGGAATTAGTTTTTCTATCTGATGGAAATTAATTGCATTGCTATTGGACAAAATTACAAAATTCATTTGCTTGGCTTTGACCAGGAATCAGTTGCATTGTTCTTAGATAATAATCATTTGCATTCCTGTTTGCTGCAAATTAACCTCTGCTCCTACCATGTTGTAAAAAAGACCTAGTTAATAGAAAGTCAATCAAAATTGTATACCCCTTGGAATCGATAATTTCCAGAAAGTCTGCTAGACCATGCCCAATAAGCCACTGAAAAATTACTCCAGTAATCTCTTTTTGACTAGTTCCAAGTTTTGAATAGTATACTACCTGTCCCATTTCTTCAGAAATACGTGTTCCTCACAGTACTTTATAGAGAGGTACATACATAATGTTTGTACAATAAATACTGGATTTAAAAAGTGAAAGATAATTTGGTTTAGTCCTACGGGCATAAAATAGGACATGTATTACAAGAAACAATAACAAACAATTCTTCATTTCAGTGGCTTATTTTAGATTCAAAATTATTAGGATGTCAGCAAGGTACTAGGTAGCTTATACCTATAATAATAATAGTCTTATTATTTCTCCATGAATTGTATTACTATTCACACTAAATGAGAAATATAGAGAGAGAGGCACTAATTAACCCCACAAAGCTCAAGCCAGGTTTTGCTGTCAAATGAGTTAGAAGAAAACTTTATTTTCAGAGCCTTGAACATTAAGGACAGTTTGATCTATTCCTGATTGCTTCCTGAAGAACTAGGGTAATAGGTGAGATCATTGTATTGCTAGAATGCACAGACAGCAATTAGTGGAAGACGTCAGGAAGAGGGGAGGGGTAGAAATTCAAAGTTCAACAATGCCTGGGCTAGGGAAAGAGTTGTGGAAAGTTACACAAAGAGCAACTGTGAGATTTTAAGAGAATTGGGAAAAGATGATTTTAAGAAATTTTGTGGTGTTATGAATGAATTCCCTTCAGTCTTTTTCAAGATAACTAAGAAAAGATTTAAATTTCTTTTCCAAAAATTTTTAGCATTGGTTGGTGTTTCTTGAATGTGTCACCAAGAAAAAGTTTGGTCAGAAGAGTAGGCTTTGTGTTGATTACATGCAAATAAAATTAGTATAAATTTTTAAAAGGGCGAACAGTTCATGAAACATTGCAGAATAAATGCTGGTTATGAGCCAAGGCAGATAAGCACTATAGCAAGATTAGGGTCAAGACTAATGAAAAATACCACCCCTGAAGTCATGGCAGCATCAGTTACCAAATACTACTACGGCTAAAAATACTAGCGCTGCTATTTTTCCTCGAACTTGCTAGAAAGTCCCAATTACCTACTGAGGCAGGTTGTTATTTGATCCCCAGTATCCATACCACCCTTCTTCTTTGGTGATTCAATACCAATCATAACTGGCAAAAGACCACTTGGAATTGATAATTCAAAGCCAAAAACACCTCTAGCCTCCCTAGCAGTTGTATGTGGCCATTCGACTTAGATTTGGTCAGTGAGATATAAGCGTGTGTCACGTGCAACTTTTAGGAAATATCCTTACAGGGAATTGATGAAACTTTCTGGCCTTCCTCATTCCTGCTGGCTGGAACACAGACCTGATTTCTGAAGCTTGAGTAGCTACTTTGTACTATGAGGAAGAAGTCAACATGTTTTGAGGATGATGAGTTAATGTGACAGAAGGGACCTGCACCCCTGATGACTGTGGAGCCCCCATGCCATTCCTAGACTGCTGTACTAGTTAGGTCATGTGTCAACTTGGCCAGGTGTCAGTGCCCAGTTGTCTGGTCAGACAATCACTGGTCTATCTGTTGCTGTGAGGACATTTCAGGAACTTAAACAATGAGCGCATGGGTTGCATCCACAGTCAATTACATCTGCAGTCGGCTAAGGGGAGTTCTTTCTGCAGTGAGTGACACTTAATATAATCACCCGAAGGCTTTTAAAGGGAATTCAGAAGAGGGAATTTCTCTTTCTGCTACTGCCAGCCAGTCTCTTTGGGAGTTCCTTGAGGACCTTCATTGAAGCAGCCAGCTCAAAACCTACCCTACAGATTTTGCACTTACAACCCCACAGTTGCGTGAAACACTTTTATAAATCTCATATTTACAGATACTGCCTGTTCATTCTGTTTCTCTAGAGAACACTGCTTACTCCCAAATTTCATTGTAGGTGAGAGTAACTTCTGTCTTGTAAAATCCACTGTTATTTTGGGTTTGCTGACATCTTCAGCTGAACCCAGCTCCAATCTAAAACACTAATAAATACGAGAAAATCAGGGTCAAACAGAGTTTGAGTGAAATGACCCAGTGGTTTAAATTAGAAAAGAATGTTTAATAGATAGTAATTCATTCCCTGGAACTTTTCTCCACCCATCCACAAATTCTAAAAAGACGGGATGAGAGAGAACCAAGGAAGTAAAACTAACTGCAGATGATGAGACAAACTGATCACTAATGAAGGAGATATAAATGGATGAAAAACCTATTCTCTGAAAGCAGGCTGTATGCTTCGTGAAGGTTATTCAACTTTTTGAGGCTAGGCCCCATTAGATCTGGATGGGTGTCTATGCCTGTGAAATTATTTCCTTTAATTGCAAGCAGAAACTCACCTATAGAATCTCAACTGGTTCTCACAGCTTAGGTGTTGCCTACAACCAAAAAGGGTATTGAAATGCCCTTGAGACTTCAGAAGGGAGTAGTTGTTCTGCTGACAAAATGGTTGAAGTAATGCAGCTGAAACTGCCTTAAGGAGAATAAAAGAAAAAATATTTTAAAGTGTCTTGAAGTTTTAAAGAAAAGGAAGGTACTTACTCTAAATGGCCATAGTAATCCTATCTCATTGAAATCCACTCAATTTTTTTTAACATTTCACAGCATCTAGTAAAAGAGTGAGAATTTTAGTATCTCACATTCTCCTCCTCTGCTTAAAGAAGTTAATATCAAATGGAGATGTCATTTTCTTTCTTTCTACATGTCAAAGAAGGGGAATGGAGAAGGGGAATGATAGATCATCTAGCTTCTGAGTTCCTACCATCCCTGGGGTCCAGAAATGGGTTTCAGAAGGTCATGATCCCCCTAAAACTGTATACAAAATTTACGTGTAGGTAACTTTTGGGGGAGGAGAAACTCCTTAGCTTTTGCCGAGTTCTCAAATGAGCTCAAGATAATGAAGATAGTTTCACTCATAGAGACCACAAAGCATGGTGAGGGGTTATTGTCAGGCTACTATAAGAAGTGCCAGTGGGGTTGTCACCAAGGGCCAGTTAGTGAGCCTAAAGACAACCCTCCTTATAGGGGGTCCCCAGTGAAGATCTCCCCATCTAACACTGGCGCGTTCTCTCAATAGTCATTTTCCAATTTAGTAGGTTGCCAGAGATATTTAAAAATATGATGGTGTGTGTCTGCTGGGTCCTCACTGTTACAAATCTTACCATTTACTTTGTTCGGAGGTACTGGATTTGAAAATAACTGTGGCAGTGTTAAGGTATGTCATTTAGAGTACCCAGTAAGGGTCTTCTATCTGTATCTCAGTGAGAATGATCCCGGACAGGCCCAGCCTTCTACCAATGATGCTTGAGGGCTGAATAACACTTTTGCAAGAGATCTTTCAAAGGAAATTATATCCTTGAGCCCCTCATTATTATTGCTCTAGATATACTGCTAAAGCTCAATACATATATCAGTACTTAGACCACTACCTCTCACCTAATTTCAAAGTTGAAAATTCATAATCTTCATCCTAGCAGAGCCTTTGAAGTTACAGAATTTGGAAATGCTCTAATGTCACATTTACATTAAAGAGAATGCTCAAGTTTCTCTGTCATACACATTTACCTAACTATTATCTAACGATGGTTTGATCAGTGTCATTCATGAAGGAGAAGGCTGTAGGGAAGGAAGGGTTACAGACCTGCTGCTAACCGTCTCCTTTCCAATAATACACCCTAGAAAGAGGGCAAGGACTCTATTTTATTAATTGCCTGGCAACTAACAGATGGCCTTAAATACTTGCTAAATAAATTAATAAAACTCTAGCATCTGGTCAGTGCTTGGCAGTAAATTTCCCAGTGATACCATTCTGAAATGCTAATGAAACTTCATAAGGGCAGGAGTTACCAGTTAAACCAAAAAATAACCAATAGGAAACATATACACAATCTAATAATTTGAGCATCATTTTAAAGAAGCTAGTTTCAAGGTTGTTTTGGACAATGTTCTAATATTCTGTGTATGTGTAATGTACCAAATGTTATTTTCTTTTGCATGTGATTTAAAAAGTTCACTACAATTTACTTAAAATAACTTTTATTGCATTTTCTTTTTACAAAAGCAATACATATTATTTGCATTCTTGAGCATGATTTTATTATATCCATGAGATAAAACTTCTCTCCAGAGATACATATCTCTTAGCTTATTCTTATAAAATAAAAATCAATGAGGAAAAAAAAGCACTCCAAAGAAATCCACTGTGACTTGACACAGTAACCTTTGTAGAAGTCAGATATCTACATTCTAGAAATTTAACTTAAGGTAATACTGTTGTAATTAAACTTAAAAACTCAAACTATCTAAGTTTCTGCCCCAAAACTGACACACAAATAACATTACATTGTGATTAAATACATGCAAACACTAATATGGAAACTTTTTTTAAAAATAACTTTCGTGGATGGAATAAATAGCTAGACAAAAACATTATCTGGTAATCAAAAGACAGTGTATTTAGATGCAGAAAGAAATCTGCATCACAAGAAAAAAAATCATTACAGTACAGCATGGAACAAGCAGTCAGATGAAAATCATCTGCCACAGAACAGAATAAAGAGCCTTTCTAAAGGCTGCTTTGTGCGTATAAAATAAGCTTTTAATTGCCGATTGCTGAACTGCCTGCAGCTCAGTTCATCACATCTTAAGATATAGGGCACTACAGAGCCCTACATCATCTACAGTATAAAAGAACCAGTTGGGGAAAGGTTCACCCCATTACTTTTCTTGCTACTCCCTCTTTTGCCAGTAAGTGTGCCTCTAAGTGAGAGGGAAAATAATTATTTTTTAAAGCCAAAAACTTACTATTCTTTAAAAAAAAAGAGTTTGCTTATATTATATAATATCTTTTGGGGGTTGCACACCCTCCTTCAGAAGTAGTGAACATTTGACAATCACTGATATAGGGAATAGTTATTCTGCTTCCGTTTAATGGAAACCAAATGACGATGCATTGAGGGTTTAACTCTCCCTTATTCCACAAATATTTTACACAAGAGGCTAGCTGACCACAATAATGACAACTGAGAGTCACAGCCACTGCTTTCTTAGAGATCACATCGATGGCAGACCCGACAGCTGTTTTGAAGCCAAAAGAAATCTCTGGTAGAGTTGATTCCCAAGGAAACTTCTTTACTTGTTCATGTGATATAAATGGCACCCTACTTTTCTTCCAGCACTCATTCCCAACTACCCAGGGAAATTTATTAGCCTCTTCAGCTATGAGAGGCACACTAGATCAGGTAGAAAATATAGTAGCTACAAAAGAGAACTGAGAAGATGGGTAGCCACTTTGGGGTGTCTTGCAGTCACATGCTGCCCTCTAGGGACCTCGAAAAAAAAACTTTTTCTAAATGAAAATGTTGCTACTGCTCTTCCTTTGCTAAAAGAGAAGTTTTAGGGACTGAATCTCTCAGATAACCACCATCCACCTGGTGAATCTGTCTCTGGTTTCCAATGAGGCAAAAGGTGACTGCTCTCATGAGTATACTGGACTCCAGCCTGCTTGCCTAGAATGAATGCAGAGTAGAGACCAGCCCTCACCCCACAGAGAAGGCTTTCTGGAATTCAGGCCTCTAACTTGGAAACCAGTAAATGAGGTACATTTGCACTCCGAGCAAAGAATAACCAACCAGGATGCAGACTGTCACAAGTGGGATAGTAAATGCCTAAACAGACTAGATCGACCAACTTGGGCCAAACCCAGCAAAGATAATAAAAACAAATTCCTTCAGGCTGATAAAGGTTTCGAGGCACAGGGAAGTTTTCTCGGTGTCACTGATATTCCCTTTAGGCATTTGGGGAAGAAAGGTGGTAACTTTTTCCAGACCTCATTCTGGTGGGCCCAAGTGTCCAATCCCCACTCAACTTCCCGTTCTAGCCCCTGTGGCGCTGATGTCCCAACTTTTGGTAGGTCCCAGTCCCCCGGAGAGGTCTGGCCTCAGCCTCCACATCATCAGCACTGCAGCAGGAGGGGCGCCGAGGTGGAGTGCCTCTGCATGGCCAGCCCAGCCTCTGCCTAGGAGCCAGAGAGGAAGAGAAACAAAGCCATCACACTACTGCCAAACAACCAATAAAGAAAAGAAGAGGAGAATCCCTCCCACCACCCTCTCCACCACTCCCTCAAGTCCCCACATGCCCATGGTCACACATGTGCATGGACACACGTGTGTGCTTATAACCACACATTTGCTCTGGGGAGTCAGACAAGCTCTAACGACAGAGTCACAGGCTTCTTTCCCTGAGAAGGGACCAGGTGCTCCTTTCAGACCTGGATGCGAAGCTACAAAGCTGTAGGAGGCAGAAACTGTAGGGATTCCTGTGGTAAAAGAAGCGCATGTAGACTACATCAGTCAAAAGCCCATGCAAGAAAAGTGACATTGCAATCAGGTGCTACTAGGCTTCTGGGGAAGGTCCCTCCTGTTTACAGTTGTCCCAGTCCTTTCTGAAAGCAGTCATCATAGCAACTTCTTCCCACGAACTGTGACTTAATGCTTTACCTTGTGAGAAATTCTTTCCCTAGTACAGTGTTTTCCAAATGTTAAGTGTGCGTAAGATTTACCTGGTGGCTCTGTTAAAATAAGATTCTGTTTTAGCAGGTCTGGAATGGGGCTGGAGATTGTGAATTTTTGAGAAGCTCTTGGTAAAAGTAACAAGGAATAAGGAATGAGAAGGATAGAGCTATTCTGTAACTCCTGTCCCAGAAGAAGCAAAATGCCATTTTATACCATTGGTTATATCTATAGAAACAAGATCATTTTTGTAGAAGGAATAGCCCATTAATTCTAAGATGTCTCCAAAGTTTTTTTTTTTTACAACGGATAACTTGAGTTCCATGTTGCCACTGTGAATTCTAACATGCTGTGGTCATATGCAGTCTTTCGATACACAAAAACCTCTACTGGGGCAGGCCATGGCGGCTCAGCAGACAGAATTCTCGCCTGCTGTGCCAGAGACCCAGATTCGATTCCCAGTGCCTGCCCATGCAAAAAAAAAAAACACCTCAACTGAAGATTCTTCCCATCATGTCCTTCCCACCTTTCCCAGAAGGTGGCGGAAGAGAGTCATGCCTACACCGAGGATGCCCATCACACTGGGAAACGCGCTTTGGCTGTCTGAGGATCAGCGACTGTGCTGCATGAGGCAAAGTTTTGGAGGACAGGAGTGGGTGGGAAACAATACAACTCGAAACTCAAAACAAAAAAACCAGAAGCCTTCTGATAGGTTCAAATTACTCAGCAATTTTATTTACCCATTCTATACACACACACAAAAACACATTTCAAATACAGTTAGAGACACTTCATGTGGATCTGAGTAGCAGATCGTGTAAATGTTGCCAGATTAAATCAGAATGCTGTTAAAGACTTAACTTAGTTCCTTCTTTCAACAGAGCTGTGCCTAGGAAATCTGCAGAACTCTTTTCCTTGGCTTTCAATCTCAGCTCATTCTCATTAACCAAGTAATGCTCAGTCCCACTCCACTCCCCTCCAAACTGCATGGTTTATGATCAGTCCTTTGCTTTTGCCACAGCAAAACCATCACTATATCAGAATATGCTGATCTTGGTATTTTGACACAATTTTAAAAATACAGAAAGCAATTCAGATACAAAAACATTGAAGAGGTAAATATTGGTCACAGATCTGCAGTGAAAGGTATACTGGAAAGAAAACTTCTGTTGACTCTTAAAATCATTTTTTAATGCAAAATTTCCTTTGCATTTGTATTTATTAGATTAGGAATAAAAGCCAAATGTATGGCAAACTAAAAACAGCAGTATTATTTCACAGAACACAACGCTCTTTAATAGGGAAAGCACATGGAAGATTTGGAAACAGTGAATGTGAAATCCTGCCTAGAAGTAGATTGCATGAGACAGTTTCAAGTAGAGGTAACAATTTCAGGCTTTGAACAGGCAGTGCCTTAGCTGAGTTCACAAACTACCATATAAGCGATGTACAGCCTTCTCCTTTTACAAAATGATGAGAATTTGGCCATTACTCTGAAAGAAATGTCTACTAAAAACCTTAATGTACATTATTTCCTCCTAAAAAAAAAGTGGAGTGTTTAGTTTCTGTCTTTGTAGGACACATGCTACAGACAGAATTATAATAACGTACACACACTACCAATCAGCACAAACGGAAAACAGGCAGACTGTCAGCATACAGACTGTACCAGAACTTGTCAATCAGTCAGTATATAGACATTAGCAGTCTGTCAGCCAGTCAGTACACAAACCCTGCTAGAGTCTGTCAGTCAGTCAGTATAGAGACTCTACTAAAGACGGTGTTCTCGATACTAAGAGTCTAATTTAAAGTCCTAGATAGATTTCTGATATCTTGTCACCCCTAGCAGAAGTCAGAGATCTAACCTGCCAATGTTGCAACCTGGCTCAATTGTTACGTATTTTAAAAATAAGAATATTTAAAAATACAAACAAGTTAAAATGCATACTGAAAAAGCAGCATAAATTTATCAAATTTCCTTACAATATCCAACACAGCTTCTGAGCTTGACAAAGACAATGGAATGTGGACAAGATTTCATAACCCAGATTTAGTTCTTCCAATTATTGGACACTTTTTCCTTTGTCCCTTGGCTACCCCAAGTGCCAATGAGTTTCTCTGGAACTTGAAACTCCTGCTCACAGACAAACCACAAGGCAGATTTATTTCCAAGCAGTCATATCATATGATTAACCTCCCATGAGAAACCCAAGCATTCAGACTAGGGGTACAAATATATTATCCCTAACTCTAACTTCCTGCAAAATAGACAAAAAAAAAAAAAAACCCAAAATCCTGATAAAATAATACAGTGCAGAACCCTTTGCGCAATGCATGCTCTTAAAAGATTTTCTTATACTGCTTTCCAACTTATTGTAAAAACAAAACAAAGACAGTATAACTAAATTAGAGCAAAATTACGCTTTGGGGCTGAGCAGATAGGAATAGAAGTGCATTCTTCTTTAAATTTGCTTTAAATTCCTCCTCAAGTTTGTCAAAAAATTCCTCATTCAGCTCTGAAGCAAAGAAAAGACTATAAAGTGACTTGCCTTTCCCCATTTTATACCAATGAATTAAACGCTAGAATCTTCACCTATTTCTCTCAGAATAAAACTTATAGCTTCAGCAAAGGGTATTCTGGAGTCCATCCTTTCTTTGTATTGGTTGTGATATGGACACAATCATAGTAATGTGTAATTACTACCAATTAGTTCAGTAATAAGAAAAGGCAAAGAGGACAGGAGAAAAAAGATGGGAAATAGGACTTTTCTGGAAGCAAGGGCTCGAGTCCATGCTACATTCTTCTGGCTTCTTCCTGCTTAATCTTCTCTCAAGGGATCTCACTCTAAAAACTGAAGGATGTTGACACTCTTGTTGTCAAGTTCCAATGTGTCAAGCCCTACCTGAGGATAATAAGACCACCTCAGGCTCTCTGGGGGATTAACACCGGGCAAGAGTGGACAATGAAGAAATAATCAGCATGCTGAGAGAGAGAATCGACATTTCAGTGGCCTATCTCTAAAACTAGGGTTCATAACAGAGCAGCACAATGCTATCTCACATGAGAATTCCTCTCTCGCTGTGGTAGTAGGTTCAGTGTCAACTTGGCCAGGTGATGGCGCCTAGTTTTGTTGCTGTAGACTTGAATCATTAGCATGTGAAACTCATCTACCTCTGACTACATCTGCAGGGGCTAAGCGGAGTGTGCCTTCTGCAATGAGTGATGTTTAACTTAATTAGCTGGAGACTTAAAAGAGAGAAGTCAGAAGAGAGCTCAGTGCAGCACAGCCCAAGATGCTCAGGATCAGCACTGGCAGCTCAGCCCGGACATTTGGAGATGCAGAAAGGAATTGCCCCAGGGAAAGCTACTGGAACCCAGAGGCCCACGGAGAAGGCCAGCAGACATCATCCTGTGCCTCCCGATGTAACAGAGAACCTCAGGTGAAGGCTAGCTGCCTTTCCTCTAAAGAAATGTAAGTTTTTAACTGAATAAATTCCCTTGTATTAAAAGCCAGTCCATCTCTGGCATGTTGCATTCTGGCAACTTTGGCAGACTACAACACTCACTAAGAGAAGGTACAGCCCACATCCAAAGTTCTTGGATTGAAGTGTTCCCTATTCTCTTCAATGAGCTCTGAATTACCCTCACCTCATAGCAAGAGACAGAACTGAATGCCCACTTTTGACAAAGATGCCACCAGCCAAGCAAAGCTACACGAAGCAAATGAAAGTGCCATTCATACGTCCTATACAACTTCTCATTCTCACAAGAGAGGGGGCCATTCCCATCTCCCAATTCTTTGAGTCTCTTGGTTAGAGGACAATAGAAAAGTCAGGAGAATCAATATGTTCTTCACCCCAAAATCAACACTTGTAGACTCAGTGTGCTACTCTTTTGCAAGTGTGTGCTTGTTATAGATTATAAGCCCTGCCTGTAAAATAACCTCCTTTCAGGCAAGGGCCTTTTCTTCTACATTTTTTTTATCCTTCCCCCACCACAACTCCCACCCAGCCCAAAACCCCACAAAGACACTAAATACACATTATGAAATGTGTGGCTAAGCAGTAATATCCACTTTCTTTAAGTCTTGGACACAATTTGGAGCAGAATCTCTCCAATCTGACTTTGGAAATGGGCTGTGGTATCCTCTTAAGGATAAAAAAATAAAGGACTCAAGCTCAGGGATCGGTTACCTGGATTGACAACCTCTATCATCCTACAGGTTTTATTCCAGTAACTCTCTCCAGGGTGCTTAAATTCCCAGCTCTTATCCAAGGGCATTTATTTAATTTAGTGATTTGTCCCACATCACACTGCAACATGAAGGATTAAAGATGGGCTTAGGACCTACAATGACTCTCTGAAACATAGTAACTTGCCTTCTAAGGAGTTATTTTGATTAATACTGTGATTTGCTCAAACATCTAACTCCAGAGAACTGTCCTTTCAGAACCATGAGGAAGTCAGAATTCCTAATGACAGCCTATACTTCCTACCAAGTAAGTACTTCCTGTCCAAGTAAGTACCGTCCCAATATTTTTAACACAACTTCATAAAATGAAGTCTGGGGTATGACTCAGAATCATCACAAAAGTTATTTGCACACATACATATCCAGATCTGACACCCAGAGATTCTGAGTCAATGCACCTTAGTGGACCCAGGCATGCGTAGGTTTCAGAAATGCTACAGAAGATTCTAATGAATGCTCCTAGATGAGAACCACAACATACCATATTCTATTAGCAAAACAAAACACAAACACCCTGGCACATAGCTAACTTGTTCTAACTGGTTACCTCTAAAAGATGAGCTAGTTTATAACTTTATAGTGGGGAATCACCTCTCTCTTAAAATCTCATGAGAACTTTAGACTTGCTCTCCCCAAAACATGTATATTTTGCATACAAAATGGGAATGGGAGGGTAGGCTGAGTAATCGTAGACAATCCAGGATTTAAGAATTCTTGTTCTCAACATTTCCTGCTTAACCCCCACAGAGAAAATGAAAGGACAGGGTGATAGATAAGGGCCAAAAGAGAAGGAAATAAATACAAAGAGTCAAGAACCAGCCCCCACAGGGTCCCAAGGACAAAGTGATGGACTGCTCTGGGGTGTTTCTCCTTATGAACAAAAGAATACCCCAATAGTAAGGATCAAATGCATCACCATGCTTTTCCATATTTGGGGGGCAAAAACTGTGCTTGCATACTTATTTTATGTTTTTATTTAAGAAGGAGAGTATGCTGAAAATTACTTGAAAATAATAAGCAGCTTTCACCTAGAACAATTCAAATATCAGTGGTGACTTTTGAATCTAGCGCTGTCCTTTCAAATAGCACAGAGGTCACTGCCTTTGGCAGGAAATGGCTATGGTTGGCAAAGCCTCTGGGAGCTACTAGAGAAAAGATCTCACTGCCCTATAACAGCCTTATAAGAGCTGGAGAACGCCCTACCCTCCTAAACCCTGTTCCATCACAGCTGAAAAAGTAGATACCAGGCTCTTCATGTGAGAAAAAAAAAAAAAACAAACAAAATATTTCCCACATACTTAGAGTCAGCTTCCCCCAGAACAAGAAAGACATAGGATCATTTCCCTGAAGGAAGCAAGAGTTATGTCCGCTTGCATGCCCCCTGAGCATTCTGTGGGTGTTCTGTAGCCTGGGTTAGCTCTTGTAGGACTTAGCTTGAGAGGAAGGGAGAGAGAAAGGGAAGGCTCTCCCAAAATGCAGACCCATGTAGGCCCACTGCAGGGAGCATTATCAGAGCCTAGTCTTCTTTCTTGCCAACCTCCCCTTCCTTCCCAGACAGGTACCACAATGCCATGCAATTCACTGGATAATCTATAAGGGAAGATGAAAGGGGGAAGAAAGCAGGAAAGTAAGGACTGTGGGTAAAATACACATTAAAGAGAAAGTTGAATCAACAATGAACTTACGTTCCTTTACCCCACTTCCCATTTCACCCACACAAGGACATTAGTGATTAGACAGAAGGAATACAAAGAAGAACCAATGTAAGTGTACGGGGAATGCTTAGCCTCTGCCACAGCCACATCGATCACCCCAGGGGAGTGTGTCCCTTTTCCTCCTCCAAACCAACCCCCATTGGAAGACCTGTCCTAAAAGACCCAACTCGCCCTGGGTGGGGAGATGTTCCAAATGGACAATAGCTAAAGTAGGTCTGGAAACACATGGCCTTTCATTCTATGTTAGGATTAATGGCAGGAGCAGGGGAAGAGGGGTAGGTTGGAAGTTAAATGATTCTTTGGTGATTAGTGACAAGGGCAGGAGGCCAGGTTGGAAGGAAACACACGGTTACACCACCGGAATGCTGACTTGGGTCTTCGGCTGGTCAGCCCCTTCTTGTATGTCCAGGGCACGGAGAGGGCTGAGGGGCTTGAGGGGCCGGCTCCCAACACTGTAATTTCTTGGACGCCTTATTGTATCCGAACTGGACAGAGGCGTAAAGCTGTTCCTTCTCATCCTTACAGGGGTTTGGTTCTTGGGGAAGTTGTTCTGATTGGAAATGGAGGGACACCACAGAAATGAAAGCCAAGCCAAAAGCTTACTCATCAACGTTAAATAATGCTTATAATGACAATTGCTTCCCTCACTCATGCTCCTCTGTAGGCAGGGTCTCTCATAAGACATGGGGCATGGCCTGGTCTCCTAGCCCCAGGAAGCTAAAATGGTTGCAGAGGGAGATGCTCATTGAGTGAGCACCATACTCCAAAGCAGTAAACAAGCCCAGAGTAAAGAAGTGTCTTATTTAAGATCATACAGATAACCAGGGGCAAACCTAGGAATAAATATAAACCTCCTGACTCCACCTTAGAGGATTTCTTGATCCTACTTTTTAATGGGAGAGTTTCTGGGGTGGGGGTGGTGTATGGGGACTGCACTTCCACTTCAATCAATCACTTTCCATATTTAATTGGAATTCCAGGAGGCTCCGTGAGGCTAGGACTCATGAAACCAGTGCTAACTTAAAAATAATAATTCTAATAGCTCTTCCTTTTGAAAGTACATAGGATATTAGTTCTGGATTTGTTTTCCTTTTATACATGAAAGAAACCCCAGTCTCTTGATGCCAAAGGTTCAAGGTGGCAGGGAATCTGGCATGTTCATCCTTGGGAAAATACTTACGGTTGGCTTGTCACGATGAGTGTTCACAGCCTCCACATTGAGTTTAATTGTTTCTACTTTGCACCCTGAGAAAATAGAGGGAAGAGAAGAAGGCTTTAGGAAAAAAGTCAGGGAAAAATTCCTTAGCTTTATTTTTGGGAAAGCAAACCATAAAACATGTCACTTCTTTCAAAATGGATGGTACCAATTGAACGTCCCTGGCATATTGGGTGGTGAAGCTGAACTTTCTAGATACACTTCAAAGAAAATTGAAATATTCTGACCTTCCTTAATTCCCACCTCCTGGCCAGCTCCTAAGCTCATAGTTACCGTAGGCCACAGGAGTAAGTTTGAAGATGGTATGGAGAGGGCACCTCAAGTATGGTAGCTCATCTGAAAGCAGAAAGATAAGGGGAGGGAAGGTTCTTAGTATTATGGAGTAAGGTCAAGTTAGTAGAAGACAGAATCTAAGAAGCTTATAATGAATTTTCTTTACACTGACTACCATCTAGAGTTGTGTAACTCCTCCCCAAGCTCCTAAACAATTATCAACCCAGCTATGAAAGAAGCTATCCAAGCTACTAAATGGCAAGGGAAGGAAATAAGTCCATTTTAGATCTTTCATGCAAGAAAAACAGGAATAATGGCAGTAGCCAGGGCTCTATGGAAATGAAAATTGCGGCCCACCTGCATACAGCAGAGGTCAACTGCAGGCTGCCAAGCAGCTCAGGTATATCAAGAAGGGAAGGTAAATACCAGGAAAGACAGCAGCACTTTCTAGTTTTCCACCCAGAAACAACTGCCCTCCTCTGAATCCAAAGGATGAAGGCACTTCTAAGATTCCATTCTTCTAGTGGCCAAAGTAACAAGCTGGGAATGTTAAACCACTTTTCTGTTGCTGCCAGGAGTGCCAGCCCAATGCTGGTCCTATAGCCAAGCAGGACTAAGGAGCTCCATCAACGGCCATGCACCACCGGGGCTTTTGTATTAGCAGAACAAACGTGGCAAGTGCATGATTCAGTGGCTGCTGGGAGCCCCACACAGCTGCCTGAGAATGTACTCCAATATGATCGGAAAAGGGGAAAGTCTGGTTGCCAGGGATCCTGGTGCCACCCCAAATCCAAATCCCCTTCTCTCAAATGCACCTGCACTTTTATCCAAGAAGTAGGCCAGAAGGCAGCGCATAACAGCCTGGTGGGTGATAACGAGGACATTGCCCTGGCGTTCCAGCTCCATGATGACAGGCTCCAGCCGCTGTACCAGGTCCTGGTACGACTGCGGGGACAAATGGGACAGGCTGGTCGGAGGCCAGGCTCAAGCTGGCAGCTGACTTGGTGGCTGGGTCCCAGAGTCAACAGGCACTTCCCCTTTTTTCCTAGCTGGCTTTCTTCCTGGAAGCCCAGCGACTTTGTGTCGCCTGCTAAGTGCCTCCAACCCTGGCCTCTCTTGAGAATATTGAGACCTTTCAACAGCAAGACTCAGACCAAACAGGTCAAGAACAGAAGGTCTGGTTTTAGTCTCCCACAGATTAACAGTCAGTGTGTAAGGCAGCAAGGGGATCCCAGGAGTTTCCCTGGACCTCTGTGGTTCTATTTTATTTACTTTTGCTTTACATATCCTTAACATATGAAACTACTTAGACCAGATAACAGCCTAAAGCATTAAAGATGGTAGGGAAATAAATTGTATGTCATATATTTACTCAGTGACTATACCTATTTGGGTGTGAGTGAGATTGAGGGAGTGGGATGAAAAGAAATGAAGACCATGTGGATTCTACAACGTACTCAATGCAGAGGAAATCTTCCTTGAAACTTGTCACTCTTTTTCTCTGGAGATCATAACGAACTAAGGAAGCATTTGACTGGCTACACCAAATTAAATACAGTATGACCCAAAGACAGGAGGATCAACTAAATGGCCCCAGATCATTCCTTTCTAGTCTCCCAGATCTCATTCAATTCTTCCCCCCAAATTAAAGCTGACTCCCAAGCAAAGGGCTGGGTGGTCTTATGAGGAGAGTCTCACCTCCCCACCAGGATACCGATACAGGTATTTCTCTTGATCTCGAAGGGCAAACTCTTCTGGGTACTGCTTCTCGATCTCTGCATAAGTCATCTCCTCGCACACACCCTGCAAGGAGCCACACTGGCTTGAAGATGTAGACTGGCCAACAGCAGTCCTATCCCAAATAATTAAAAAGACCTTGAAAACTACTAGCTTTTAGTATGTGCCAGGCATGGTGCTGAGGCCTTTTTCATATTGCAACTGACTGGGCAGGGTGTCTGGGCTTAAAGGGTGAGGGCTACTGCAGGGGGAGGGGACAGCTTCTCCACCTGAAGCTGCCACTTTCTCCAACTAGTGTGGGAGGACTTAAAGGTCACACAAAAAGGTCTTTTTAACAGGATAAAAAGAGCAGGAGGGAAAATTGAATGGACTGGAGAACTTTTGCAGAAGGGAAATATAAGGGGGGGTCAGAAGAAGGGGGAAGAAATGCCTTCTTTTGTTCTCAAGGTCAGAGAAAGTCAAGAAAAATTTCGGAAAGGGCTTTCACAGAGTAGCTCTCCAAGTGGTCTGAGCAGAAATTAAAGAAGTGAGTAGACAGCTACTTCTGTTTCCCAGGAAGAAAATGTACAAAGGAACAAAATGAAACCTTGGTAGTCTCACCCTACTCAGGAGCCGGGGTGCCTCACTAGCACAAGTGCTCAGACAAGCGGGGAAGCTCTAACTGCGAGTGCAATTATCCCCACTTCCGTCCCCCATCCCTGAACTGGTCATAGATTCAGCTTCCTCAAAGTTTCAATTTTGTGGTTCCAGTTTTCCAGGTAAAACTCCCAAATTGTGACTTGTAAGAGTTCCTGCCTGAACAGGAGATTCTAATTGGTTTTTTAGCCCTTCGCGCTTCCTACTCACAGCATCGATCTCATTCAGAATCTTCCACTGCTCATAGGTCACCCCCAGGGATTCGGCAGTCTGGATGGTCCTCTTCAACTGGCTTGTCCACACTTTGAGATCCACCATCTCTTGTTCCTCCAGAAACTTCTTTAGAGCTTGAGCAAACTGGCGTTTGAACATAAAAATTAAAAAAAGAAACAAAACACACATATACACATGACTGCTAACTCTGCTTTTAAAGGATGATGTGTGTGGCCATGGTCAGAATCTGTAAAGTGCCACATAGTTACTATAAACTTAAGAGGAAATGATTCAACTGGAGCACCCTGTAATGCATTAAGGATACAAGTAGTGCCCAGTAAATATTTGATGGCTGAATGATCACAGCATAAATGGTTCTAAATTATCTGGATATCTATAGAGTTAAAATCAGTGAGCAAGAAAACATTTTTCTCACACTTGCTTGAATATCTGAAACCAGTCTAAACCCAAATGGGACTGAAGGAAACAGGAAGGGAGTAAGCGATGACCTTCACCATGCCAGGCATGCCAGCCTGCAGGCCAGCTACTCACCTGCTTCCCCCGCACTGAGAGTCCAGAGTCACCCCCAATCTTCCCCAAGATATTGAACTCGCTCTCTCCGTGCCGACAAAGGTAAATGGTGCGGGGCTGGACGTGGATGTTCATGAGGTAGTAGACGATCTTGCTCTGGATATAGTCTTGGACTCTGTTCACTAAAAATCGCTGGCCCACATTTATTACCTTGATGAAAGAAAGATCCCTGGAACAGAGGAGGAAAAAAAGTCCCCTAGATATGAAAATCTGAGGATAACAAAAAAGGGAAGATTTCTATAATCACTTGCAGGCTCTTAGCAGCTGTTTCTCTTTCTTCTGTCATATCCCCATTCATCAGAATCAAATTGTAAGAAATGAAATTACCCCTCAGAACTAAGATCAAGTGAAAATTCCTAAACTTTTATTGGTCAGTACCATTTCCCAAGTGCTTCTTTTGTGCCATGCAAGGTAGATAAATATGATAAACAGAATTCAAGTTTCCAATTAGGGGCTAGATAAGATGACCTGAAGATTTCGATAACCCCGAAATGTGGTGGGAAACACAACACTCATCTCAGGTGGTCAAGGCAGAGCCAAAATATGGTACCACCAGTGATGCAGTGAAGGAAGGAGGTGTGTGGTTGTTTAAGCTGTAGGTACCTAAGAAAAAAATGTACTTAAATCCATTCCTGTGAGTGTAAACCCACTATAAATAGGATATTTTGATGAGGCTACTTCAGTTAAAGTGTGACCCATCTCATTCAGGATGGGACTTAATCTATTGCTGAAGTCCTTTACAAACAGAATAAAGAGAGAGAGAACATACCACATAAGTTAGAAACTGAAATCAACAAAACCCAGAAGAGAAGGGAGAGACCAGCAGATGCCACCATGTGTCTTGCCATGTGATAGAGGAGCCAAGGATTGTTAGCAGCCGGTCTTCAGAAAAAGTGTCGCCTTGAAGATGCTTCGATTTGGACATTTTCCCAGACTCTAACCACAAGCTAATGAATTCCCATTGCTTAAGCCCAACACATTTCACGGTATCTGTTCTAAGCAGCCTAGGAAACTAAAACTAAACTAAAGAAGCCTAGGAAACTAAAACTAAAGGTGGCAAAGCTACCCCATGCACTCCCTGCATCTACGTCATAAAGCTTTTCTCAAAGGCACTGGCATATATTATTTACTTGGTGGCCATCATTTAATTTTTCTCATTATAAAAGTAATAAGTGGGGGGGGGGGAGGCGGGACACGGTGGCTCAGCAGGCAGAGTTCTCGCCTACCATGCCAGCCAGAGACCTGGGTTTGATTCCCGGTGCCGGCCCACGCAAAAAAAATAATAATAATAATAATAAGTGGGTACATGGGTGGTTCAGTGGTAGAATGCTTGCCTACCATGTGGGAGACCCTGGTTCAATTAGCAGCCCATACAACACTCCCCCCACCCCCAAAAAAGTAATAAGTGCTTATTAACAAAACAATTTTTTAAAAGGTAGAAAAATAGAAATAAAAACCACCCATAATCCTACCACTGGAGATAACCTCTAAATGCTATACATAATATATACATATTATTGCAGGATTTTTTTTAAATAAAGAACTTTGGGCTAACTGAAGAATATACTACCATGCCACATCTAGGGCAATGGTTTTCAAACTCTATATTAAGGGAACACTTACAAATAGTAGAATTCTGGGCAACCCACCTGAAGGAACTAAAAGACTCAGAACATGAAGCAAACCCCTGCAGGTGTTTTAACAGTGTGTCATGCACATTTGTCTTGCCATTTGCTTGCCCTGAAGAAGTGTATCCTTATGTGAATAATGCTGTTAATGGCCCCATCTGTGTTTTCACAAGGCCGTGTTCTCACAGGTTTCCATGTGCACACCATTTCTTTGGCATGGGTTTGACATTTTGCCATGGCTCTTACACCTATGTAACCTGTTTATTCTTATTCTATACCACGTTGCTGGTAGATACTGCCATAGTGATAATGGGTAGCATTTATTAGATTCCCCTGAGCCAGGCATGTTCCCTGACAGGTACTAAATATTATATATAACAAGGTACATAATATTATATATTATGTAGTATATAATAGCTCATATGTATTATAATATGTAATATATTACATATTATATTAATACTTGAGTGTGTGTTACACAATAAACTTGAAATATTGATCAAAACCTGGTGACACATCTCTGGGGCTTGGCCTGCCACATCTTAGTTTGGAACTACGTGTCTAGAGCAGTGGTTCTCAATAATGAGGAGGGGGCTAATTCTGTCCCCCAAGGGACATTTGGCAATGTCTGGAGACATTTTGGTTATCACAAACGGAAGCTGATACCGGCATCTGGTGGGCAGAGGAGGGCTGCTGCTGAAAATCCTACAATGCAGAGGACCTATCACAACAAAGAGCTATCTGACCCCAAATGTCAATGGGCCAAAGTTGAGAAATCTTGTTCTAAATATTAGAGAAGAATTGATGGTAAAAAACACTTCAGTGTTCAAGTATAGTATGCAACCCACATAAAAGCCACACAATCCCTACCTTTTTGATCTTAAACATGCAAACATTATAGGTCTGAACTGTCAGAAGGAAGTTTGGGACAGAGGAAGAAAGCCTCTTCCCAGATGTCCCCTGCCTCCCCCAATCCTTCAAGCCATCACCTCAAACCTTACTTGTCATAATTGTCTGGGTCAAGGGGCTGATAAGTGACTTTGTAGCACTCGATCCTCTTCAGGAAGTCCTCCATCACATTCTCCCTGTTCCTTTCAGGATAGTCAGGGCTCGATACCTTTACCTCCTGAAATCATGGGAAGAAAACAAGCGCTTCATTAGAGGTGTGCCCTCAGTACCCTCCCACAAATAGCCACTGCTAAAAAAAGAAAAATCAGAAGACCACAAAAGTGGCCTTTGATTGGCGTGTTGGCCTTTCTTTGAGTACTTCCTCTCTCGCCCCGTGACCTTGGCAACTAAGAATGGAAAGACAACTGGGAAGTCATGTGCCTGTTCCTGGCCAAAAGACAGAGGCAGTCACATAGCTGAAGCTGCTCTGGAGCCTCAATGTCTTCATGTATCTTCCTGGGAAAACAGGAGATACAAATTTCTCCCATTCCCACTATGAATAGGGTGCTTGACCTGATGCATGCCTGACTTGAACCAAATGCCTCTTCCTTGGATGATCCCAAGTTCCTAAGTTGCTGGGAGACCACTACCATGATACCATGCACAGGTGTCTACACAGCACAGCACATCAAATAAGGACTGTCTTATTCCATGACCCCACAGGGCACAAAGAACTCAATGCAGAGAGTGCTGAGCAGATGACATTCGTATAAAGCAGTCCTTAGAGGCAAGGAAGATTCTGATGTAGCCTAAGAACATACCTAGATCTCACCACCCAACTAATATCCAAATCACCTAGCCAGGACTCCTACAATGCAAGCCTTGTCATCTGCTCAGCAGCTAGTTCTTATTTTATTCCTCAGCCTCATTTACTTCTCGCAAGAAGAAATGAAAGAACAATAGAAAGGCAGATAGAAAAGATCACTTTGTGATGTTAAACATGTCTATTTCTTTTCTTCCTTTACCCAGTTGATCCCACTACCACCATACACACAAAAAGGAGGTGGTATGTGGGGGGTGGGGTGTAGGGGGGTTGTCACCCACCAGGATGTTGGCAGCAATGACATCAGGATCATCACAGACAGATTCCACAAAGAATACCTGGCCAGGGAAGAGAAGGCAATGACAAACAAGTCAAAAATGGCCAGGCTAATTAAGAGCACATGCTCACACCTACCCCACCCCAGCCACCACATTGCCCAGGATTTTCTTCATGAAAGTGGCCTTCAAGACCTACTCATTTCAAAATAGTTCTTACCACATCCCCAGGGCCTCAAACATACAGGCTAAGGGTCTGAGAAAGGACCTGAAAGAAAATACTCAAGATTGGGGGTATGCTCCAAGAGAAGAGAATCAGATCATCTGATCCTGTCCTCATCCACCAAAGTCAAACAGATCCACCCCCTTTCCCATCCTTACTCTCTACCTCCACTCGTCACTTTACCCTCAAGATGGGCATCAGATCCTACCTTAAAGGAATTCTCCTTGGCAAAGTTCAAAATCATGTCCCTCCTCTCCCGGGTGGTATTGGTAGCATCAAACACCTGAGAAGACAGCATGCAAGGTAGATGAGTGGGGACAGAGATATGGGATCCCATCAAGGCAAACCTAAGGTGGGTGTGAGTAGCCAGGCTTCTGAAAGGGTGGGGACCAAGAAGGGGAAGAAGCAGGTAAGGCTCACCGCAATCTGCCCACTCTCCTCAGTGAGATACGCCTTAACGTCTTCCAGTGCCACCAGAGCACACTGTCTGCCATGAGAGCAAACGAAGTCAGCAAGAGGAGTGGGACATTACAGGGCATGGTCGTAACCAGAGACATGAACAGGTGGATTACTACAGGAGTCACATTCTTTCCCACTTAGTCTTTTCCACTGGTCATAATTTTTCCCTGACTGGACCTTTAGTTTCCCACTGAGGTTTTTAAACCTTTCTATATGCCTCACCCTACCCCCTTCTACCCCAATGCAAATATCTTATCTCTCTTTAGGCTTAACCTACAAGCTTACAAGCCCTCCCTGAGCCCTGTCTTATACCTGCCTACAACCAAGGTGACCAGCCTATCAGATAACTTTCACTTAAAATCCCCACAAAATGTTTACTGAAAAAAAAATATCCCTGCCATATCCAGTCTCATGACGGCAGAGACAGAGTTGACCCAGAGGTCAGGTCTAAAGAACACGACTCACTTGCGGATCTTCATGGCCTCCTCGTTGTCGTGCCGGAAGAAGTCATAGGACTTATAGGACTTGACTGCTTCACGCCGATACACTCCAAGATTGAACACTGCAGGGAACCCCCAAACCCTTCAGCAGTGAAGCAATACAATACAATGGCCCCACGAGGGAGGATTTCTCGGCCTAGTGTCAGGACAGCCAAGGGATTGGGAGAAAAAAGCACCATGGTATGGATTCAGTCCCAGTTTCCTAGACCTTGAACTAGTCTTCAGCTGTCTGACTTTCAATTTTCTCTGCCACCATGTCTATTTCAGAGGGTTACTGCTAGGATCAGATAAAATGATACATATATTCAAGTGCTTTGAAAATGTGAAGCCCTATACTCATTTTATTTTTAATGCTTCTCTCAGAGGCATACCTAAAAACTGGACCAATCTGCCCAGGCCAGGAGGAAGCAAGTCTGGGAATAGGGTATAAATCTAGCAAATTGAGAAGCAACCACTTTTTTTTCCAGGGGCAAAATGTAACCTTGGTGCCAGAGAGAGCAAGTCTCGCAGAGGCCTGTAAGGCCCAGGAACTGATCACTCCCCTTCCTAATCAGTGACTTGTACCTACCTTTTGTGGGTACCCCAATCCAGTTGAGATAGCGGGTGAGTTTCTTAGACACATAGGTCTTGCCCCGGGCTGGCAAGCCAATCATAACGATGAGAGTTGGGGAGTTGGTCATGTATGAGGCCCATGCTAGAGGAAAAAGGGACAGAATAGAACTAAATGATCAGGGGGCCTATTCAGTTGCATGTACTGGGCTAGAAACGTCATGGTCATTTTTTCCTTTAAGCCTCATAAATCTGTGGGGAAAGGACCCAGGAAGCTGGGAAGGCAAACTAGGAAGATATCTGGTGGACCCTACTGAAACAGAGTTAAAGGGACCTGAAGACTTCCAGAACATCTCTTTTCCACATGTCTGAGGTCATCACAGAGGTACCCAAGGTGGAAAGGGGGCAAAAGGGGTAGGGGTTAGAAAGAAAGTAACAAATTACTTTCCTTAATATAAAAATGCCTAGCGACACAAGAATGATAAAGCTATAAAGGAAAGACTTTTACCTAGAGATTCTACCAGGGCAGAACTGAGCTAACTCCTATGATAAATCCAGCAAAGTTTCTATCCTGAAGATTCCATCCATCTCTTCATAGCCAAGGACAAGAATTAGTTTGTTCATTGCAAAAAAAAAAAACCTTGCCTCAAGCTGCTTTGGCCTTTGTACTTACGCCACAATTTCCTCTTTCAGTCAGAATTTCTTAACCATGGTAACATTCAGACTACAGGAAAGCCTACTTGCTCCAGTTTCTCAACAGACCTCAAGAAACTTCATGGTAGAGTTGGCCCACCCAGGCATCATGGCCAGCCTGTCCCAGTAGCACATATAAAGGTAAGACAATACAGTTTAGAAGCAGGAACAGTCATTATTCTATCCCTCCTCAGTGGACATAATTCAGGAATGCTCAGTGAGATATGCTTCACTGGACAAGAAGGTATAAACGATGCTCAAGGGTCAAAGACTTGCCTAATGACACATAATGGGTCAAGGGTAGAGCTAAGACTCAAATCCAGATCTTGGACTTCTTCAGCACCTTTTCTCCATAAAAACAGGCCATGACCCCTCACTTGCTTGCTCACAGGAGGTGCCTTCTTTCTACTCATCCTGTTACAGGGTGATAGTGGGAGAAGAAACGGCACTGCTGCCAGCCACTTTCACTGTGCCAAAACCCATACTGAGATTACCTGGGGGGGCTCAGATTCTGCCAGGCAACTATGAAGGAAGATCCTGCACCACTTGTTAGAGGCTGCCTGCAAGTTATTGCTCTCCTCTGCCCTGGGACAAGGTGACCCTATAAGACCCTATAAGAAAAGTGGGCAGAAGGGCCTGGTAGAGAACAAACATCAGAGGGAAGAGAGTTTTCTAAGGGCATCTGACAAGACGTACTAGGCAGCCAAAGAGTGTGGCCTTAGTGGTAAGGGAGGGGTAATGCCCCGATTGGGGATCAGAGGGCTTAGCTTTAGTTCTTTACCCACTATGTACATGAAAAATTCCTGGGCCCAGGCAGTATGTTGTACTCAGGGTGATTTTCATCCCTATCCAAATAGGGAACCCAAAGGCACAGCAAATGCCATCTTGCAGCCTCAACTGGCATTAATCCCTGATCTCTGACCCCTCAGGGGCAGATATATCTGCATGGGACCCAGCTGCCTCATTATAGGTAGTAAAATCCCCCTGAGTCTTCACTTTTTCCAGCTCAGTGCCATACTCTTCTCAATCTCCCTTGATTTGGCTCATTTACCTGCACCACATCTAGACATGCTTTGTCCACACCTTCCAGTCCATTAGGCATTTCCCCCCAAAGATTCTGTTACCCTCCTTAAAGCATGAAATGAGCTGATTTGGAGAGGGAACCAGCTGTTCCATATTTACCAAGCTGGACAGAGAGGGCTAAGAATACACCAGCTACCAAGGGCTACCAAGGACTCTCCACAGTGCCTACAGCAGTTTATCTCCCACCCCTTCTCTTAGCACACCCCTGCACAGGCAACCAGCACTTCTCTTTTACTGGAGTATAAAACAAAACCACACTTCCTATTTCAAATTGCCAAATAGGCAAAACTAGGAAAACTGTCTTGCCGGTTAAAAAAAACAAAACCACCCCTACCTCCTTAACTTATAGTAGATACTTCACGAGATTGATTTCAGAAACAATGTAACACCTTCCTTGACATACAATGGAAAGCTGTTTTCACAACCAAGGTTTTCTTCCATTATTTTTTCTAAATAGGTTCCACATTTCAAAATATGCTGCCCATTAAAGTGCATTTCATTAGCAATTATTTGATTTTTTTCATCAGAAATCATTAAACGACCAATTATTTCCTGATGCTTGACTAACAGGCATGAAATAACCAAGTTCATGACTATAGCCTAATACTAAGAAAGCTGATGTTTCAGTTAAGCGGTGCAGCTATAGCTGATAATGCTCAATTTTCATCAAACATTTTGAAATATTACAAACAGCTTATAGCGAGCCTGCCCTGCCAAAATAAATAAATAAGAACAGCTTATAATATAGAACTTTTTTGGAGAGCAAATCAGTAAAACTGAGCAACATTCCAAATATGTTTATCTTCTGTCCTATTATTTCTGCAGGGAAAGTCACTAGCACAAAAGTGCAAAGGTGTATGTACAAGGATGCTCATTGAACACTGTGATGGTGAAAAACTGGAAAAAAAAAACTTAAACGTCCATCAGTGAGAGGGTGCATAGCCATACAATGCAATACTCTGCAGAATAAATAAATCTGGATTTACCAACATAGAAAAGATGTCTACAACATAGTGAATTAGAAAAGAAAAAAGGAAATGGCACAGAACAGATCTATACAGTATGAACCAATTTTCATGAACAGGACACCAGCATAAGATGTCTGAAAGAAAAGAAAAATTTCAAAAGGAAGAAGGAAATAAGTAAGTGAAGTAAATCCCTACCCCAACCCCACCCTATTCCTGCATTTTCATAGACCCCTGAAACCACTTATCTGGGACCATTAAAGGCGCCTCAGTCCCCCATTGCCCCACCCACTCTCCCTCCCTCGCACAGCTGAAGTCTCAGTAATGCTCCTTTGGTGGTTTCAGTCCCCCGAAGTCATTTTTTTTTTCTGCCTTGAAGTCCTGACGCCCAGTCATTTTCCAGAGTTGAAGTCAGCTGACACAAGGCTAATTAACATCAAGGGAATAACCGCTGAGCTATCTATTAATAAAGTAACTGCTGGTGTGAACACTATAAAGCCAGGGGATCTGGATCCAAGATAAAGGTAAATAATAAAAAAAAAACATAAATTAACACATATTCTTATAAATAGATTTTTTCTCTTGACTATGGCTGCAACGGTCTCCCAGGCCAACCTGTGAGGTGAGAAGAGAGTGGGTGAAATGAGCGATGGATGCTTTAGAATAACAGATGTCTCCAGTGGGGGTGAAAAAGCAGGTTAGAGCAGAGGGTGGAGCTTGAAAAAAACATTAGAGCCCAGAGCAGGAATGTGAGCTTCAAGGACAGGACCAAGACCAGTTATTAATGCTTCCCTAAAGGATAAGAAACTAATCAAAGCCTTCAAGGAAGAAAAACTTTAGGGGAAGAGTTAGGAAGGAACGGTAGGAGAGCGCCCTAGTATGGAGAAAAGACAGAGCTAGAAGGACAGACACTGGGCATCTTATAGGTCAGAGAACTACCTCCTCCCCCCCCCCCACAATTATCACAATTATTGACACCATCCCCTCTCTCCAGCTGCCCACTCCCTTTGAGATCAAATCTCCTAGCAACACTAATGTGCCCCCCTTTAAGAGATAAATCCCACATCCCAAAATTATTGAACAAGGAGAAGACATTCTTTATTGAAAAAATAATTGTTCATAGGGCTCTTTTAAATAGTGAACTTCTACCACAGCTTTAGGGTATAATTCAATTTATATACAATGTGTCAGGAATAAATACAGTATGCAGATAAAGGCATCTGTGAAAAATAACATGTCAGTTAAATAACATGTTAGCTATGTAGTCAACCTCTTCTAAGTGCTTTACTGTATTTACTCATTTAATCCTCACAGATACTATTAGTATCTCCATTTAATAAAGGAGAAATTGAGGCATGGAGAAAATAAGCAACTTGTTCTAAGGCACACAACTAAGAAATAGTAATGCCAGGGTTCAAACCCAGGCAGTCTGATGCCAGAGGCTCAAACAATATGCTACAACAGTTATCTCAATTGGTATATTTTGTCCTCAGTACCTGGCTTCCTGCCTTGGTAGAGAAAAGAGCACTTAATCATAGAGGTATACCAGTATCACATCCAAACCAGCTGTCTCTGCTTCAGACCAAACTCTAGCAAGTCTCATTTGTGCTAGGTGAAAGGAGATTATCATCAGTTATGAGACTGACAAAGGTGTGACATCAAGGTCGAGGCTCTGGAGAAGGCTCTGAACATAAGACAATTCCCCGTCTAATACCACTCAGCTGTTTCCACTTGCTGATACATACACACACACACACACACACACACACACACACACACACACACACACACACAGAACCGCTAAAGTAAAAAGAAGAGACTAACAAGATTCCAAGATTCCAAAGAGGGAGAAGGACATTCTGGAAGCAGGAGCAATAGTTAACATTCCTTGTGGCTCCTCAAAGCAACATTTGAGGACCAGCTGCCCTGGACCTTTTGGACTGAGCTAAACAGCCTATAATGATTAGCACAGCAAACGAATGGGGCCCAGGAAATGATTCTTTGTCTCCCTGTAACCTGTCCTGTCTAAAAGACCAGCATGAAAACGCTCACCTGAAACCTGTCCCCAGAGAAACGAATCTGCAGGAAAAACAGTTTGCAAAGAACAAGAGCAAAAGTTTGGAGAAAGTAAGGTACACAAGACATAGGGGGAAGTCAAATGTCAGGGCTGATTCCCCTGAAGCCCATAGGGGTGAGGCCAGACAGGAAACACTGGCTCCTAACTGCAATTTCTGCAGTGAGCAGCACATGTACAAGATGTAGTCTAACAGATACAGGGAAACATAACAAAGCACATGCCTCTGCCTGCACCCTGCTCACCTGCCTTCTTCACTGTGGGTACAGGAATGCTTGCCCTAACTTGCAAGGTTAAGCTAATATGCAGATAACCCCACTCCCCACTCCCCCAAGAGTTGGGGATTTAGTTTAAAAAAAAAAAAAAAGGCAGTAAGAAACTGCTGAGCTACACTTGACAGTCTAGACTCAAGGACAGACATTCTACTGGGTCTACTTTTTCAGACAGGAAATTCGCACCCACCCCTCCCCCTGGAGATTTTGTTTTAAGTTTTCTTATCAAAAACTTATTTCTCACCCCCACCAAGCAGCAGTCAAATTTATAACTATCTTCTCAAGAAAAAATCAGGGGAAACAGCAGCCCCTCCTCTCTTTCCCAGAACTCACAACATTTCTTCTCTGAAGTTCGAAGATTTGGGGTTTTGATTTCATGACTATTGTTGTTCTGTTCTGAGGAAGAAGACATAGCAGCTCTTCAGGAGATGTCTGGAAGGGACAAAAGGAATGTAAAGGAGGGAAGGAAGAAGACATCCATCTAAATGCTCAATGAAGAGAAGCTGTGTGGTAAAAGTGAAAAACCCTGAGCCAAGAGTCAAGTCCAGTCCTCTTTCTCCACTTAATAGCTGAGTCCTTGGATAAGTCATGAATTTGCCAAGCCCACCATTTCCTCACCTATAAGGAGAGTTGTGCTACAACCTAGCATTTATATGCTGACATAGGATTTTACATTCACAGAAGTTATTTCCTCCAATCCTTTCCTCATTCAATCCAGTAATAAGGCAGTTTTTGCTATTATTACTTCTGCCCATTTTAAAGACTGAAAAGCCAAGGTTGATCGACATGAAGTGGCTTGTTCCTTCCTGACCTCAGATTCTAAAACATGTACCTAAATAATCTGAGCGGGTAGTGGGAGGGAGAGGGGAATAGTTCAAGTTCATTATCAAGTCCCAGCCCAAGAGTAGGATTCATTCTAACATTCTAACATTTTTGTCCAATTGGAGGATGCTGCCCAGAAAAAAAATGAGAGAAGTGAGGAAATCTCAAACTTGTTCCCTGAAGGAAAAATTGTAACTGGACCATAAGACAGCCCTAGCCCAACCGCATCTCACTTCTGGTGCTCGCATTCTCAATCTCTGCTCTGCAGCCTCATCACCTAGGACACGCTTTATAGAAGGTTCAGTGAGGCGCAGAGAGGTGGTAAATTACTTCCCAAGGTCACCTGCAGAATATTAAGTACTGGCTCGAACGCCCCGGTTACATGTGAGCCTCGAGCTCACTCCCCAAATCCAGACAGCAAGGGGCTCGCGATGACATAAGGTCCTGTTGCTACAAGGACTTTGCACTGTTCCTCTGCAGACGGTACAAATCCTTCAACCCAAATACCAGCTTTAGTTCCCGAACCAGGAACGTCCTCGATCCGGCAAGGATCCGGCTACTGGGAGTTCCCAAAACAGCTAGGCATCATCGCCGGGCACTTCGCCGGGGTGTACAGAGCGGCCCTCATCCCGCCCGCCCAGGCCCCTCCCAGACGCTGCGCAGCTGCAGCTCACCCTAAGATCGCTCCTAGGATTCCTCCCGGCGGCCGGCCCGGCGCTCCCTGGGTAACGCGGCGGACCGGAGCGGACGGCTACGACCGTGGCAGGACACACAAATCCCGGACAAACCACTTTCCTCCGCCTGCCTCCGCCCACCGCGCTGGTCCTCACCTGGAGAAAATCATCGACCAATCCCGCGCCTGCAGGCTCTAGGGGGCAGGGCTCGAATTGGAATCTGTGTCGCCAGCTCCTGAAGGTGGCTGGAAAGGTGAACGATCACAAGTTCCCAGGTTTCCTAGCACTGTGGTTGCATGGTTGCCTGGCAACTTAAAGAGCTGGGGGCGGAGCTAATATAAAAAAACCATTAATCCAAACTATCGCGAGATAGGACTAATCTATTGCCTTCTAGGCAGGAGTCGGGTTACTGGCGGACGCTGTGAAGATTTAACGCTTTCATCCCTGGATCCCAACTGGACTGTAACGTAAGTTTTAGAAGGTGCTGTACTAGAGCAAGCCACCAGAGGACTTGAGCTGATTACATCTTAAGGTGTTTTCCGATCTGTCCCACAGTTCAAACGTAACCCAAGAAAATCCACTACTCTCATCACTGAATCAGAAGCCCATCCATATAGACCCATCCATATAGCCCAAAGGACTTCTTCTAACCATCTCTATGTTTCCCTCCCTCCGCCTCCCACTCTACCAGGTGATCGTCTCATCTGTGGTTAACCTAAGGAACCAAGGAGGAAAAGTGAGTCAATAGAAACTTAGGTCATGAAAAGTGTGGGAAGATGCAGACGATTCACATAACTTGTTCAGAGGTGGAAGCTTTTACACAGAGGGTGTTTGCAAATTCCATCTGAACTACAGTTTTCATAATTGTCCCAGGCCCATTTGATTCTTGGTTCTATTAATAAACCCACCCAGGAAGAAGGGGACTTGCTGATCTGGATCCAGGATTAAATAATAATAATAATAATAATAATAGTAATAAAGGAAAAGAAAAAAACAATGAATATGGTTTTCTTGGAAAAGAGAAATAAACTCAGGGATGCCTTTATTCCTCCTTCACCTGAGAATTAAATACATCCTTCAAGCAGCTCAATAGTATCCCGCCTTTGGAGCTTTTTACAACTCCTTGCATGTTATAGTTGCCTTCTCTGTGCCTATACAACTGTCTTTATCCATTCACTAAGCATTTATTGAGCCCTTTTTTACTTGCTAGGCTCAGTCCTAGGTCCTAGGGATACAGGGCTGGAAAATGTTCGCATAATCTAACATTATCAGGTGTTTTGATATTCAATCGTTATGTGTTCCTTTCACCCCATCCTGCTCCCCCGACTAGTAGTCCTTGTTATACTAAAGGCCAGAATGGAATCTTCATGTTGATATGCCCAGGGCCAAAACAGAAGTTCTGTTTAATACAGGTTTGTACCCATCCTTCATTCCTCCTCCTTATACTGCCAAGACCTGAATATAGCAATTATCCTAGGTCCAGAGGCTGACTTCATCCTGTGCTTTCTGAAGTGGCAAAGCTATGTTTTCAAGTTACTGTCCCACTGAGGGCCAAACCTCCAACACCCTTAAACCTCAATGAGTCAATGTTGTTGCAGCGACTCGAGTCCAGTCACAAGCATCTGATTGTTTCTGACAGGTCGTTTGACTCACTGATCGTTCTTGACATTCCTTTGCGTTCTAAATTATGATTCTATTTTTACCGGTGTAGTTTGGAAGCCCCGATTTAATCATTTCCGACCTCACGAAGTGCACGATTACATTCCAACCTATTTGATTCAGAAACTCTTTCCCCCGCCCTCTTCCCTCGAACATATATGCTGCCGACGCGGAGGCACCTTACTCACTCCACAGGCAACACCAGTAGTACTTTGGGAATAGTACTTTGGGAATACGGACAAATCCTCATCCTTTTGGTTCCTTACTGGTGAGGGGCGGACATTACCTTGCCACTTTAAGAAAGTTCGAGCTTATTAAAGGGCTAAAGCAGAAACCATACCAAAGTGTCGCGAGAACTGTAACCACCGGCAACTTCTCGCGATGTTTGGCCCAGCTAAAGGTGGCCATTTTGGAGTCCCTCCGGTGGCTGGTTGTCCCGGCGGCATCTTCCAACCTGCTGCCGGGACCAAAGGTGGCCCGGCGGGTGCCTGGTCCGCGGGTGGCCGGACCGACGCGATGTGGCGGCTCCGCTGCAAGGCCAAGGACGGCACCCATGTTTTGCAGGGGTTATCCAGCAGGACCCGAGTGCGGGAACTCCAGGGCCAAATTGCCGCCATCACCGGGATCGCCCCCGGCGGTCAGCGAATCCTCGTCGGATTCCCGCCGGAGTGCCTGGACCTCAGCAACGGGGATACCATTCTGGAGGACTTGCCCATCCAATCAGGTAAGGGTGTCGGGGCTGTGCCAAGAAAGGTCTTGGGAGGCTGGAGAGGGGAGTATGGGAGGAGCTCTGGGTCAGCTGGGGGCTTTGAGGGCAAAGGTGAGATTAAGATACAAATACCTCTGATGGAGGCGAGGGCAGGTATGTCTAGCATCTCCTAGTCTTTACAAATTGTTGAAAAAACAAGGAGGGCCCAATCCGTGTGACAAGCCCAAAGCTTTGAAATCTTCTTTCCCTATTTTTCTTTCTAGTCTGTCTTAATGTCTCAATCATTTTAGTTTCACGCTGCATCTACAAAAGTGTGAAAAAGTAGGACCTGTTTTTTTCTGTCCCGACTACACCATGGTTCAGTTTTTCCCTCTGTTATTGAATCAGCAGGCCCGAAGGGTAAAATACACGTTTTTTTTTTTTGCTTTCCTGCCTTGTTTTTGCAATCCTCTTCATATATACTTATTTTCACAGTTAGAATACTGATTTTAGAGTTAGCTTTTAAACATCAGTTAAAGGCTCTTTTCATGTGTAACCAACAGTGGTTATTATTAACAAATATTCAAACTTGAACACTAACTTTGGTAATTAAAAGTGTTTCTCTTATATCAAAGCCTGTAAGATGAAACAGAGTAGGTATGTTTAAATTTCAGGAGGACAGCCCCCTAGTGGCCTACTCTATGGTGAACACTTTCTGGAAGATTTGTGCTTTTAAAATGTGGATAAGGAAGCTTGTTTTTGAAATGTATTTTTAAAGCAAATGTAAAGGTGTATAACCCCGGCCCCCTCACTAAATTGTGGAGCAGCATGAAGCATTTTTCCCTTTGTTTTTCATCTCTATGAGGATTCAGTGTTAGTAATAACTTATTTGCAAAACTCTCTTCTCCTTAGTAACCTCACTTTATGCTTTCACTCTTTCTGTTTGCAATTTACAAACTGGGCTAGTGAAGACCAGTTTCATCTATATTTTCTCTGCAGTTCTGGGTTTGTTTTATTTTTAACAGGCGACATGCTGATCGTTGAAGAAGACCAAACCAAGCACAAAACATCACCTGCATTTACAAAACATGGTGCTCCTAGTTCCTTCAGGGAATCCGTGCCTGTGCTTGCCAGAACCGTGGTCCCTGCAGACAACTCTTGCCTCTTTACCAGTGTATACTATGTCGTTGAAGGGGGAGTCTTGAATCCTGCTTGTGCCCCTGAGATGAGACGCCTCATAGCACAAATTGTAGCAAGTGATCCAGACTTCTATAGTGAGGCAATACTGGGAAAAACAAATCAAGAGTACTGTGAATGGATCAAAAGGGATGATACATGGGGAGGAGCTATTGAGATATCAATTTTGTCTAAGTTTTATCAATGTGAAATATGTGTAGTAGATACACAGACAGTAAGAATTGATCGTTTTGGGGAAGATGCAGGATATACCAAAAGGGTCTTGCTTATTTATGATGGCATCCACTATGATCCGCTTCAGCGTAACTTCCCTGACCCAGATACCCCTCCTCTGACCATTTTCTCCTCTAATGATGATATTGTTCTTGTACAAGCACTGGAATTAGCAGATGAAGCTAGAAGAAAGAGACAGTTTACTGATGTAAACCGCTTCACCCTGAGATGCATGGTGTGCCAGAAGGGATTGACTGGACAAGCAGAAGCAAGGGAACATGCCAAGGAGACAGGCCATACCAACTTTGGAGAAGTGTGATCCATGCATGATGAGGGTTGAAGCCTACTACCTCACAGATCCAGAAGGCTCTGGGTTTTCCAATAAGCTAATTGTAATCCTAAAGAACAAAAGGACACAATACTTGAACCACCCTTTTAACTTAAAACCACTAAGACACTGAAATTCTTTGTTAAGATTAAAGTTAGTGTGCAAGTTTACAGATGTGAGTCCACAGTGGTGATACATGCCCTCTTTCTGCTGGGGTGACAGAATAGGTAGTACTTGCTGCCTGCTGACACTAACCTGAAGATTGAGTCTTAGTATTATAAACTAGCATCCAGCAGCATTAACTTGTAGAAGAAGACGACGATGTCACATTTTGGGTAATACGGAAGGCCTCAGGTGAGGCTACAGGACATGTATGAGATTCTCCAGTAATTGAGTCCTTTTAATAACTCAATGAGTTAATAGTTTCTAAGTTATGAATTGATTCCTCAAATGAAGATACTCAGAATTGTCTAAACTAATTTTATATTACAATTTGGTAGACTTTATATGTGTGTGCTTAACTGATTAGAAGAGCAAATCAGGCATTTTCTACTGGGATAGGTCTGTTCCTTGAGAATGTTACCTAAAAGTACGAACTGATAGTGCCCTGTTTAAAATTTCCAGTATATTAAAGTAGAATGTATGAGGGGAAAGGTGCCTGAAGCAGCCGACTGAAGCTTTGAAAGACAGTTGGCGTCCTGTTTTAATGTGATTCATTTATTGGTCTTTGTCACATAGGATAAAATTTTTTAATTAAGCAGGTTCTTTTAATTGAAGTTCCTTAAAATTTTGAGTGCTCAGTTTTTGCTTTTTATGAGATTCGTCTGGTGAGATTTAATTTCCTCAGATTTTTGTTAACAGCATTTCCTTCAACTTCTGGGAAAGTGTATATAGTGATTATGCTTTAATTTGATTTGGTTTGTGCAAGATCTTTTGCTTAAAACAGTATTTTCATGCTAACCTTATCCCTCCACTAACACTTTTTTAGTAGTTTCCCTTTTCTGCCAGTTAGCACTTTGCTTATCAGTGATCTGTTACTTTGCCTTTTGAAGAGTTTTAAAGTAATTGGGATAATATTGAATGAATTTGTTTCACTTCCAAAATTGGGTTTTTAAATCCTTGCCTTATTCAGCGTTCTTAGAATTTTGTTTCTTCCTGTAGTCATTTGCTTGGTGGCTAATGTGCAAAGCACACCCTCTAAATTTAGCTTTGCTGTAAGATCTTCCAGCTAAAGTTTTCTACCTCTCATCTTGATTCTTCTAAAGATCAGGGATGCTAAATTTAAAATTGTTGTGTATTATTTCACATAATGTGAAGAGGCTTAATGTCGTGAAGTTTTGTTAATCTTGGTCTCATTTTTGGTTAAGTGTCTCACTGAGAAAACTATGTTCTATTTAAAAGCACTTATATCTCTGTCAGCATCTCTTCTTGGCAGATGTTTTAAAGTTGAGATTTTGCTCTCTGTACTTTCACTTGGTGAAGGTGACCATATAAAATTAAGGAACTTGTAAGTGATTTTAAAAGTACCTTTAAAGAACATCAGAAAGTATGATTGAAATCATCAGATGACGTTTCTTAAGTACCTTTTGTGTGTATAGCTGCATTAAACATTCATTATAAGTTATTTTGGTCAATGTAATTTATAGGTGTTTTAGTTCCTATTTTACTGAGCCTTAAGACAGCACGTGTAAGCTTACAATACTTCATATTTGGCAATCATGATATGTACAGATGAGTAAGATTGGAAATCTCTTCATACCTGTCTGTCATCTGGTCTAGATGACTTTTTCTATGTCTTTTATTTTCTCTAGAAAATACTACATTTAAAATTGTAAAATAAGCATATATCACTGGGTAGCATTGCTTAAATTGAGCATCATGCATCAATATTCATAAAACTTGCCTTTTTCAGTACTTCAGGAGCCAGTCTTAACATTTGCCTACTGAAATTTTAGATCTAGTTCATTCATGCAACAAACATTTATTTTTATGTACCAGACATGTATTGATGCGTTTCCCAACATAAATTTCTGTCACTTTAAAATTTAGACTATATTTTACCTATAGTGGATTAATTTAACAAGTGAAAAGAAATATAACACCAATAGTTTACAAAATTAAAACCCTCCATTTAAGTGTTTTTGTTACGTGTTTAAGCTTATACTTTTATAGCATGTGTCAAATATTTATCCAGGGTATCGTATTTTACTCTATTTTACTTGTTATTTAGATTGTCCATTCACAAATTCAACACTGATACTCACATTGCTCTAAATAATGACATTTTAATTAATCATCTGCTGAAATTCAGCAGTAGTATTTTTAAAGTAGCGTTCTGATGAAAATTCAAGATGAAGCACTGTTTGTAGACCATTTGATTCAATTATATAAAATTTTTAAAACCTAGACTACTCATTCTAAACTCAAGCTTGTAAGCCTCACAGAATTTAAAAATCTTTAAATTTGTTATGCTTATTATTAAACTCTTTTGAAAGTAGTTATTAATATAAATAAGTTCTAATCCTGAGGACTGTGAAAATCTTAGGTATTTAGTATTTGCCCTGGGATTACAGGAAACTCTTAAATTTGCACTTGAGCAGAATGAGTCCCTTCTTCCTATTCATTCACTTTTTAACTGCTGTACAAGAATATCCTTTTAATTAAAATGAGGACCATTTCCATTAGTGAATGAAGACTGTGTTTTACAACACCCCGCCTCCTTTCCATTGCTCTTTGGATTTAAAGATTAGGTATGCTCCTAGATAGGGTGATTTTAGAAATTAATATTACTAGGAATATTGTGAGGTGATAATCATGAAGACATCATCAGTATGTTGCATCTTCTGTTGATTGTTAGTGGTTGATTTCTTAATTGTTTCCCATAAATGATAAATAGGCATAGTCAAGTGATAGCCTTGAAAGCATGGCTGCTGGTCATCTTGACCCTGTTGATAAAAACTTATGTAGTCAGACCACTTGATTATTTGCTGAAGTTCAAGTCCCAGCAAAATCATAGTCAGGAATGAATAACATTACATTATGTCCCCATACATGTCTCTGAGTACCAATACCTAACTTGCTTATTCCCTCTATCCTTTGTGTGGGAATTAAACCGTAGTTGTCCTGGCTAAACATAGTTTACTGTGTCTTTGGGAAATTTAATATGGGAAGTATACAAGATTAAGCAATACAGTGATTGTTTTTCTTTACAATTCAGGTGGCCTTTCTAAGCTTGCATATATTGAGAATCATGTTCTGTCATGTGTCAAGACACATTTGTTACTATTTTCAGCACTTTAAAAAAAGATGAAATAACAGTTTACACATTAGCCACTGGGGATGATCTTTTGCTACAACACGAATGACCCTTGAAGACATCATATTTAGTCAATTCAGCCAGATGCAAAAGGACAGATATTATATTGTTTTTCTTATATGAAATAATAAGCAAATTCATAGAGACAGCATGAATGTTGGTTTCCAGAGGTGGCAGAATGTGGGAATGAGTAGCTATTGCTAAACAAGTCTGAGCTTTGGTTTGGGATCTTAAAAATAGTCAAGTCCACATAGATAGTGGGGGAAGTTACCTAGTATTGCTAATGTACTTAATGTCAAAGAGTTGTCCACTTAAAATGGTTAAAGTAATTTGTATGTATACTTGACCACAATTAAAGATAAATTTTAAAAATGCTATTTGGAAAAAAATATGAAAACTACCTATTGGAGACCAAGTATATATATGAAAATTTGTTAAAGTTTCAAAAAAATAATTTTTGAGCTGGTATCAGTTCACTCTTCTTAATCAACTATTGCCATCAGTGTATAGTGTATTCAGTGACACAACCTTCTGGTATTTTAATAATGTAGAACTCAATTACAGTAACTTAGGAGCATGTTCTGTGCCCAAGCATTCAAAATGTTATAACTTTGTATAGTGCAGTATTCAAATTTGTTCTTGTAGAACAAAAACTACTGTAACAACTAACAAAATATTAGATTCTTTAAACTCTTCATTTGTTTCTAAGCAAACATTGAAGGAGCTGATTTTTGAGTCCAGCCTTGAAAGTATGATACAGGAGAGAGACATAAAGTCTGAAATGAAACACTTGATTTGAATAAGCTAGGTATTAACTAAAGATGTTCTCTTATTAAGAGTTATATTTTGCACATTTCCCCCCAAATTAGCTGACATTTTGAAAACAGTGCTTTGAACATTTGATTTAGAGAAAATTGTGACACTGTTACTGGACATTTCAAGTGTTGATTTAGGTCTTGATTCATAGGGAGTTATAGGAGGTTGTTATTTTAGGATGAAGGGAAGAAGGACCAAGAGGTAAAGTACTACTAAAAAAAATGAGAAGATTCTCAACTTGATGCATTCCTTTCTGTGAATTACGCTTTCTGGAAAATGTTTGAAGCAATGCCTTTATGTCACCTCAAACCTTCTGCCCCATTTCTTGGCATAGAATGTGTCAGGGCCATAAGTACAACAGCTTGTCATTAAAGTATTAGACTAAGAACACAAGTATTTTGCTACAATGCCTTTTTATACTACTTTTAAACTACAAACTTACTCCTAGAAGTTTAGGGTTAATGAAGATAAGATTTGGTTAAGTTGTACGATAAATAGATGAACTTAAGAAAACTTTAGAATTTCTTCTAAAAGTTACATGAGCCTGATTTTATAACTGGTATAGGATATGAAGTTAGTTGTAGCCCGTAAGTTACTTAAATGACCAGGGGACCTAATGCTTGTCGATTTTCTTGTTCACCACAGTGCCATTCAGGACTCAAGCTTTTTACAGGAAATAAGTACTTAGCAAAGAGTAATTTTTTTCCTTAGAAAATCTTGAATTCAGTTAAAATGCAGAATAAATATGTAGAACTTGTCAGAGATAGAGAATGCAGGCCTGTAGTTCCTGTATTATGCAGAAGTAGGTCTGCTAAAGCAAGAAAACCACAAATAAAGACTCAAAAATTGGAGCATTAGAACATGACTTGAATATGTAATACGAAAGGATGAAATAGTACAAAGTACTGCCTTTCTAGGTCTTGTTTTAAAAATGTTCTTTTGTCTATTTGCCAGCATTTTTTCTAAGTTAATGCACTGCTGCTGCCTGAGAAATGCCTAATTTCATTTTGTACAACTCTTAAGTGATTTTGCCATTGTCATTAAGATACATTGATTTTATTTATGAGGTGTGTGATTTTAAATAAATGGTGTATGAAATGACTTGTTTTGAAAGAATAAATGAAGTGAAAATACTTTCGTTTGAGCATATTTGGGAGGGAGGGCAGAGGGCTGGTGAGCAGTTACTGTACTCAGGTTACATATTTATCATCAAAAGCTAATAGACCACAGCTTTGACTTGTGTACCTACCAAAGCTTGCCAAATTTCACTAGGTGTAGTCTTAATGACGATAGAAGAAGCTAAATGATTCTCCCTTTTAACACCAGATGACATTTGAAATTTCCCTTCATTGACTAAATTTTTGAACCTAACAATCAGTTCCTGAAAGTTGCAATTCAATGTCTGCTGTTGACAAATTGTCAAAGTGGTAAGGTTGAATGTTCCCTTTAGTTTATGATAGACTAAGATCTGTGTGACGTTAACTCTGTTTAAAAATTCAGCATCTACCTGGGAGAATTTATTTAATTTTTGACAATGTCAGCATTTGAAAGCTTTAGTTGAAGTAACATTGGGGTTATTTGAATTGGCCAGAGTTTAGCTTTTTCATCTACAGCTTAAATGTTGTGGAAATGGAACCATAATAAATGTGAGTTAATCAGTTTGTGCACTGTGACAAAATTTATGTCTGGGAGCCAGCATAAATCCAACATAAGAATTTAAGTTAAACCAAACCTCGTATTAAAAGATTTGTAAAGAACCTTAATCCCTCCAGGTGATTCTAATGTACATTAAAGTTTGAGAACCAGTGCTTTAAAGTTGCTTGAAAGAATCATCAACTTGGAGAGGCCTTGGATAGTTTATATCAGTCCTATGTGCTTGTTCTCATGTGTTCACTTTAAATTTATAGATCATGTAAATCCGGAGAAAGAGTGATAGTACAATGAATGACAATTTTAAAAAACCTCAAGAGGCTAAAAAATACAAAATTTAAGATTGAGTACTCATGTGTGAAGTCTGGCTGTTCTGTTCTAAAACAATCCGTTGTGAGTCCAGCATGGGAAAAACCTGGCTTTATAGTTCATTTAACAAAAAGAGCAATAGTACTTGTAATTCTGATTCCAACAGTGACATAACTTGGGCTACAGAAATAACATTTTAATAGTTAAAAGGTCTAGATGAAAGGAATAATGTTAATGTACTATGCTTTATTCACATTGCATTTAAGATTTGCATGTGGGTTTTGCACAGAAAACATGAAAAATTAACATGTCACACGTGATGGTTGAAGGAACTAGAAATATTTAACTGGGATCTCAGATTGACATAATGGCTAGCCATATTCTTGGAAGTGTGTGAAAGATGAACTAGTTTTGTTCTCTGAAGCTCTAGAGGAAAGAACTCAGATCACTAAGTAGGTGAATGCTGTAAGGTGAAATTTACCTTAAAAACCTAATCATAATGGAAAGAGATTCCTTGATAGTATCAAAAAGCTAGAGTTTCATGATGTGGAGTCCAGCATTGTGAGATATTTGGTTAGAAATCATTAGGCCTCTGGCATTTTGGAAATGTTGTTTCAAATACTAAATTACTGAATGACTAGATAATTACAAAAAGAAACACCCTCCAAAAACAACACATCTGTTTTTTTTCCCCCATTGCCATTCCATCTATGTTTGAAAAGGGCGTGGCATAGTAGAGGCTGCAAAGCAGGACTTCCCTGTTTGACAAAAGTTTATAGTTACCCAATAGGTAAAGATCTTTGCTAATCTTTATCTCTAAACCTAAAAATGAAAGATTGAAGAAAAGCAGGCATCTCTAATATTTTTATATTATAAAAATTTGCTCTTTGTTGCATCATCTTTGTTGTATTTATCAGGTGAAATCAAGAGCCAGGGTATCACATATTTCCCTAAACTCACTAAAACTTAAATGATTTCCCCACGTGTGAGCTTAAAACAAACATTTCATGAGGAACTAGTTCTCAGAACATGAAGCGCCCTCTCTCTGCTTTAATAGCTGCCTCTCTCATGGGCTTCTCTGCCTTTCTGATCTTCTAACATTCCCTCTGTACACCAAGAAAATTTTTCTGATCCTATACCCATAGCAATTCGCTGTGTTCAATTGGAAGATTTCATTAATAAATCCTAAGATACTAAATCATGTATCACATGACTTGGCCATGTTCTAAAACCCTAAATTTGGCCCTCAAATAATTTCAGTAGGCTGAAGGCTATTATTTTGTAATCACAGCTTACTCAGGATTCAGGTTCAAAATTAGTGCTGAAGTTAAATACAAAATATAGTCAAAATTATTCCTGGTCATCCCTTAACTGGCTCATAAAGTATAGTATATACTTTATGTATATGTATTAGTTTCTATGCACAATACACACACAGTATATAAACATCCCATCCCTTCGTAAATTCAACATAGCTATCCCCCAGTGATGAAAGTTTACTTCATCCAACTTCAGGCCTGGTAATTCTTCTAATTCTTCACTCTCTTTTAGGCTCCCCAGTGTTTCAGCAGGAGGGTTTGTCTGAATTACCTAGTCCAAAGTTATGTAAGTGGAATTCCTCTGCAAAAGCTTTCTTATAATACTCAAGAAACAACTACCGTGTCATTTGTTAAAAAAAAAAAAAAGGATATAAATTTGGAAATGGACTATCAGCTATGAAGCAAATGATTTAATAACTTAATATTTGTTTCACCAATGGGGAAAATGTGGAGTTAGTAAGAATTCATCTGTGTTTATTTTGAACTGTCTCAAAAGAAAAGTCACTTTATCAACTAACTATGAATATTTTCAGCAGTTCATTTCTATCCTGTAGGGATATTTGTATTGAATTAAATAAAAATTTGTACTTTTAACATGAAGTAGGAATAATTTTTTCAAGTCTTTTTTGTGGTCTGTGTCACAAAATTATCCATTTAATTATGAACAGAACTTTATAGTTATTAGAATGCCATACTTCTTTCTACTATGACTTGGGTCAATAAATCTTTCTCTTTTGAATTATATTAGATTGAATTACCTCTCCCAGAGCTTGAATATTATGGAGTAAATTTATCAAATCAAGTTTTTTGAACCTACAATACCAAGGACTTTCAATTGTGATAATAAATGCACAGCTATATGATGATATTGTGAACCATTGATAGTACACTTTGAATTCACATGGTATGTGATATATAATACGTATCAATAAAACAAACAAGGACTTTGAAATTCTGCCAAAGTGAACCTTCCCGAATAAATAAAATAATTTATTAAAAAAAAAAGTGACCTTTCCCATTAGATCCATCCTTTAACAACCAGCTTTTATTTTCTTACTCAGACTGGAATGGTGAGGACTGAGAAAATGACATAGCTAGAAGAAGCCAAAGTCATAATTTATCTGAGATACACTGTTAAAGTAATTTTTCTCGCCTAAATTCTTACACAGTTTTCTCTCATTTAACCAACATTTATTGAACTGCTTTTTGCAAAATATGATGTCAGATACTTCAAGGATTACAAAGATATTAATTCATTCAATAAGCATTTTTGAATGCTAATGTCGTGCAAGGGGTTTCCCTAGGTGTTGGGGTGGGTCTAGGGGTGGGGAAGCTATAAAGGAATACAAATTTTAAAAAGAAACAACAGGTGCTATGAAGAAAATAATGGGGGGGATGAGTGGGGAGGGGGTGATAAACTATTTTAAATCGGTAAATATGAGAAAACCTTTTTGAGAAAGTGACATTTAAGTCATTTAAACATGAGTATGAATAAAAATTAGTCTGTTGAAGAGTAAGGAAGTAGAGCTTTCCAAGTAGAGGCTATAGCATTTCCAAATACAATGTTGCAGGAGAAAATGAAAGAATTCCAAGCCACATTGGCCAGAATATGGTAAACAAGGTAAAAGGAACATGAAATAAAGTTTACAAATAGGCACGGATCTAGATTTACAGCATCTATAAGCTGTGTTAAGCACTTGCCCTGATTCATATTTACCATACTTTACATGTTTGTTTAATTTCTATTTGTGTCTCCAACTAGTTTTGAAATTCCACAAGGGCCAACCCTGTCTTCTATTATCATTGTATTCCCAACACCTAACAGTGCTTAATGGACACATAGTAGACATTCCATATATATTTGAATGAATGAACATACCAAAGAATGAAGTCCGTATGTGAAGGAATAAGTTTATCTTAAGGTCATTGGGAGGACATTAAAGCTTTTTAAGGAGGGTATCTGATTTACATTTCTTAAAGCTTACTTTAAAGACCTGTGGAGAACAGGTTGAAGGGAGCAACAGTGGAAGTGGGGGATCAGTTAGGCTATATTGCTACAGCCTATGAAAGTGATAATGGTGATAATTATAATAGCATTTGTTGAGTTCTCCCACACAAGGTATTGAGCATTTTTCATTTATTACCTCATTTAATCTTCACAATAGCTTTATGGGAGAGGTACTGTTATTATTATCTCTATTTTATAGATTGCAGTTTTTGAAGCTTAGAGAGGTCAAGTAATTTCCCCAAGGACACGTGGGTGAAGGCTTGGATTAAATGTGAAGAGAAGAGGATAATAAAATATATTTTAGAGATAGGATTTCCAGGATTCAGCAATGTGGGGAGTAATAGAGAATGAAGAGTGTAGGATATCTCTCAGGTTTATTACTCAAACAACTTGTGGATGGAAGTGACATTTACTGGGAAGGAATAGAGAAAAGAGATTGGGCATTGTGATGGTTATGTTCTGGTGCCAACTTGTCGAAGTGATTAATGTCCAGTTGTCTTGCCAGGCAAGCACTGGCCTGACCAGGCTGCAAGGATATTTTATGGCTGGTTGATCAGCGAGAAGGCTGATGTATTAAATCATCAGTCAATTGATTTCATTTGTGGCTGATTACATTTGAAATCAACTAAGGTGTACCTCCCACAATGAGATAATCCAATCAGTTGAAGGTTTTTAAGGAATGCGGGAGAATCTTTCACTGTTTCTTCATCCAGCGAGCCCCTCCTGTGAAGTTCGTCCAGACACTTCACTGGAGCCACCAGCTTCACAGTCTGCTGTATGGATTTAGGACTCTTCCATTCCCACAGTTGTGTGAGACACCTTTATAAATCTCCTACCTACAGATCTCTCCTGTTGGTTCTGTTTCTCTAGAGAACCCTGACTAACACAGTTATGTTAAATTTGAAATGTCTGTGGATCATCTAAAAGGAGATAATGTAAGCAATTGTATTTACAGAACTGAAGTTCAAAAGATTTGTGTAAAGCAAAGATGTGAGTGTTAGATTTATTGACCTATAGATAGTTGAAAGCTGTGTGGATAGATGAGATCAACTAGAGAGATTGTGTAAAAAGAAAAATACTCAATACCAAAGTTATTAGGAACTTCAATGTTTAGAAGTCAGGTAAAGAAGGAAGAGCCAACAAAGATAACTGAGAGTTCAGAAGAGATCAGTGATGCAGGAGTATTTCATGTCATGAAAACCAAAGAAGATTTTTTTTAAGAAACAAAGTAACCGATTACATTGGATGTTATGGAAGAATCAATTTAGAGGTGGAGTCTATTGGATTTGGCAATCTGTGTATCATTGATAACCTTAACAAGAGCAGTTTTAGGAGACTAGTGGAGAAAGAAGCCAGATGGAAATGGAATGACTATTAAATAGGGATGTCTGGTTAATGACAAAGGGAACATATTCATTAGCCTCTACTCTCCCAAAAAGTGTATTTAAATGATACTAAAAGGATTTAAAAGGTATAAACCTTTGAGGACAAGGAGAATAGTAGGCTAAATAATAGCAATATAGTTTTGGAAGCTAATAAGCAAATGGATATCTGGTAACTGACTTAGCAGATTCAAAAAAGCTGAATCTAAGCTAGCAACTGTATGCATTCCATTGGTACCCCACCTCCAAAGTTCAAGAATTGATGGTACTAGTACCTCTGGAAATGAGTAAAAAACAGGATGATTGGAAGAAAATCTGATTATTTTAATCAGATTTATTTATTTTAACAACAGTTTGTTGTTTGCCCCTTTATATCTCCTCTCTTGCTCTGACCACTAACAGCTTATCATATCTCATCTCTGGAGAGGGTCTCTGTACTAAAACCAAGGTGAAAGTGGAATTTTACATACTGGATGTGATAATCTCAACCTTCTACTTTCTTTTAAGCTCCTAGAATGCTGGCTGCCAGAATTAGGCCCTTTAGGCAAGAATCCAACCAGGCCAACAAAAAAGAACAGAGATATTGATATTAAAGTTTTCCCAACCAAATGGCCCTAGCAGAACACTCTACAGTAAAGTTCCAGACAACCAGTCCCACCCATGCCCACAAAATTTTCGGCCAGCTTTTTGTTGCCAAATTTTAAAATTAGAGTGGACAGCTGTGAATCATCATGTCAATTTCTCCAACATTTGAAGAAATCCTTTAATAAGAAAAACAAAGAACAAAACAAAAAAAGTAGCTTAGAGAAAACAGAAACTACAGGAGACTAATAACACTATATATATATATAATATCCCTAAAGCAATAAGAGAACATTGTGCATCTGTGAAAGTAGAACAAAATGCAATAAAAATAATTCAGACAACAAACAATAATTTTTGGAAATTAAAAATACAAGAGCAGAAAGAAAAATACATCAGAAGGATTATAGATACATTTAAAGAAATCTCTCAATAACAATGGAAAAAGAGAGAGATGGAGGTCCATGAGGTTAAACATCCAAATAATAGGAAGTTCCAAAAAAGAAAAAACAAAGAAAATGGAGAATTGGAAATCATCAAATAAATAATTCAAGAAAATATCACAGAACTGAAGATCATGAGTTCCAGATTGGAAGGATTCACTGAAAACCCAGTGTCATAAATAGATCCACACCAAATCACATCATTATAAAAATTTCAGGATACTGATGATAAAAAGAAGATGCTAAAACTCAGAATCAGAAAAGTTTTTGAGTTTTCTAGAGCAACACTGGAAACTATAAAATATTAATCTAAAATTCTACACCCAGCTAAATTATCAAATGTGAAGACAGAATGAAAATATTTTTAGATGCACAAGATCTCATGTACTCTTGCTCAGGAACCTACTGGAGATTGTGTTCTGCCAAAACAACAGAACTAAACTAAAAAAAAAAAAAAAAAAAAAGAAAGATGTGGGATTCATGGAATCCAAAAACAAAAAAAAAGAGGTGAAAGGGTTTTTGAAAACTGATGATGAAGACTGATATCATATCACAGCCATTAAACAGGCTAGAGAGCAACATGTCCTAATAGAAGCAAGTCAGAACACTCTGGGAAAGATTTCTCCAGGTTGAAATTGATGGAATACCTAATATACTTGAATGTGTTGAAAAAAGATTTATGCAATGGGTGGGAGTGGGGGCAAAAAGATATATAAAAAGGGAAGAGTAACTATTATACCTCTGGCTTAATTGTCAATAACATTTATGTAACCTTATAGGGAAACACTGAATTAATCTTACCAGAATTATAACTATTTTAGGAGGATAAGGGATATATGAAAGAAATCAAAATCCTCATCTTGCATAGTAGAAAGTCAGTAGAAAATATCTAAAACTGGAAAATACAGACATAGCAATATAAACTATGTTCTATGGAAATACATACCAAAAGATCTGAAGAGCAGGAAATTATGTATTCATGAGTATCAGATATAGTTGGTTTATAACAAATCTTGTTTTTACTGTTTATGTGTAAGCAAAACTTTGATGAATGGCCAAATAAAAAATTTTTTAAAAGAGAATAAATGAAATGTAAAGAAATGTTTTCACCACATCTAGAAAACTTAAGAACTGTGTTCTTGTGAAGGGGAGCCAGGGGACATAAAGTCATAACCAGAGGGAATGTGGGTTCAAGGTAACGTTTTTTAAAGCTTCCAGCAGCTCAGGCTGAGTGCTTACTATGTTCCAGGCATTTCCAAGTACTTTACATGCATTAGCTAAATTACTATTAGTGGTATCGCCAATCAAATTTTATAAATAAGGTAACTGAAGCTTCAAAAGTTTAAGTTACCAAGGCCATGCAACCAGAAAGTGGAGAAGCAGGGAGTCAAATCAAGCAATTTGACTCCAGAGGAAATGCACCATAGTTTGGTATACTCGAATTCTAATGGGGATTATTTTGGTAGAAAGGTGAAAATAATCATGGAAGATACAGTGGAATATCATACAGCTGTAAGAAGGAATGAAGTTCTGAGACATGTTTTTACATGGATGAATCTTGGAGACATCATGTTGTGTGAGATAAGCCAGGAATAAAAGGATAACTACTATATGATTTCATTTATATGAAATATCTAGAAACAGCAGATTCACAAATCTCTACTAGAAAGTACAAATTACCGGGGGATAGAGGAAGGAGAGGTAGTGTAGTTGTTACTTGGTGGTATAAAGTGTCTCTAGATTTTGTAAATTTAAAAGGAAAATTAATAATAAAAAATTATCACATAGGAAAAAGAAGTTGCAGGGGTAGAATTTATAAGGTGAGATCCAGGGCACATATGGATAGACTTAAAGGGGGAGCATTTTCTTTGTTGTTACAAAAGGAGAGGAGGGGCAGATGGGTGCAAAGGAAGGTAGGTTTGTAAATTTGGTTATGGGAAGAAAGAGTTTCTGCCATTCAGCTGCTCCATTTTCTCACTGAATTCTGTGGCAAGGTTATTATCTGAAAATGAAGGGAGGAAAAGAGGGGTAGAAAGCTTGAGGAAAGAGAAAAAAGGTCCGTAAAAAGGGAACTCCAGCTTCCTAGAGAAATCTGGTAATTGCCTGGTAGTGTAGAGCACTCATTTGAGGTTTGTTATTCATGAATTTATAGTGGTCCAATCTGCTCATTGTAAATTCTTCCCAACATTGAGGTGGTACTGGTTTGAAGGAACCCAATGACATCAAGTCAAAAGCAAGAACAAGAAATGTGGGTAAGTGGAATACAAGTTAAAGGTGACATGCTGAGAACTTGGAAACTAGCAGGCGGGAGAGAAGCAGTTACAACATAATCAATCAGTCTTGCTTATAGCTGTTGCCAAGCTGTAAGTGTGTCTTCTGTGGCCCCATCTGCTCTTAATAGGAGAACAGATGAAGCATGCTAACAAATAAAATAAATATTAATACATTTTTATGTATAGTATACTTTATGTAGATCTTATGAAGGGTATAAAAAGAAATGTTTTGGAAGAAAATAAATCCTTAAATTGTCCATGTCAGCACATGATTCTGTGTAAAGCTGTTAACCTTGCTAGGAGATTCAAATATTATGCTATTTGAGTACTTTCTAATACTCTTTCTAAATACTCTTCCTTGGTGCTTTCTAGTATTTGAATGTTCACTATATGCTACAGTTCTTTGTAAGTACTATTTAACTTGGTATTTCTTATTTATTAAACAATTTTTACATTTCCATAGTTGTGAATAAATATTTCAAAGAATGTTGGGAGTATTTTAAGAAAGATAAGAAAACCAATCAGCTCATGGCTAGATATATTTTAAATCATTGCAATGTAAATCATCATCATCTAGTGGATTCATAGGCAACTAAGTCTCAAACATATTCATGGCATGAAAAACTAAAAAACATCTGAAAATAATCCTGATGAGCCAATCTATTATTTCTATGAATTATGTCAGTGGACAAGATTTGGGAAAAAATGGTAAGTACACTTTCTATCTATCTGTCAACCTACCTCAAGACTGAATTTTTTAGGGCAAGTTTCTTTAGCAAGCGACTACAGTTATCACAAAGTCCATCATCAGTTTTGGTATTAATATATAATGATTATAATATAAGAATTTTAAATTGAAAAATTTTGTGCTCTTTACAACTTCAGAATTTACAGGGAAAGGCAGAAAACAGTTACATCCATATGGGTTAAATCTAGAAATCTATACATTGTCTTAAAAGACTACAGTGAAACACTACCTAACATCTATTCTAAAAGAAGATGGTGCCTGAACTGAAACTTGAAGGAAAGCAAAGGCCAAGTGAGAAGGACAAGGAGTGGAAGAGGTCCAAGCAAAGAGATGTGCAAAGGCCTAGAAATAGAAAAAAATGGATTTGGCTGCAGTAAAGAACATGGATGAAAATGTGATAGGAGAATCATGTAGGACAGTGCAGAAAAGTCTTTTTATGTCATACTAGGGACTTCAATTTTCATTCTAAGTGCTATGAAGACCCACCAAAGTAGCTTACAGAGAAGAATGACAACTCAGATGTTCACCTATAGAATGGAGACCATGTAATGAGTAATTTCTCTCTTCCGTCTCCAGTAGTCGATGATACTACAAATAGTGAAGTCCTGAACCAGAGAAGTTAGAATGAAGAGTTGGAAGTAGATATAAGAGCTATCTCATAGGGGAGCTGGAAGGATTGCTTGGAGTATTGATGCTGAGTGAGAGGAGGTCTGGTGATGCAAATAGCTGGGCTAGGGATGGAAGAGAGAGGACAGGTTTAAAGGACATGATCAAGACGAACATGTTAAAATTTGATGTTCCTCTTGTTGAATTGAAGTTGAGAACTTAGGTTATCAGGTTGGGGCCTGTTGTAAAGGGTCCTAGATTGTAAGCTCTTACAACAGTCACATATATTCAGGAATTGTAACTGTTATTTCTAAATTCTGAGATACTGAGCTGTTTGTATATAACCTGGTCCCAGAAACCTCAGGCGTTATGACACTTGAAACTCAGAATTAGAGCTCTGAAGCTATGAAAGTCAGCAGTACCCCATACAGGAACTGTTTAAAAAGTTGAAAAAGTGATCAGACTTTGACTAGAGATGTGAATGAAGCTGATCGAGAGGACTAAGGTAAATCAGAATACAAGGTAAAGGATGATATTGTCCATATGAAGTTAAAAGTTCAACTTCTGTTGAGAGATGTTTATTTGGTGCAAAATTTATATTTTTGGGTAGTGCATTTCCTAATTTAACTTGTATGGTCAGTTTAGTTGAACACCATAAGTACATGGAATCTTGAACAGGGAGTGAGATTTTGTTGGTTTGTCCAGGTTAGTATGATGCCCCTGATATGGCCAGGGTTTAATTTTGGCAGTGAATAAGAAGTATTTGCAAAATCCCCTTTTAGGGACGGGGGAAAGGAGGAAATATTGCATTTCTCCATTTGGAGAATTTCTTATATTCTCGCAAGCAGCGGGGACAACCAAATCAATAGGCCAATCCCTCAATCTTAGTGTTCACCCCAGTGAAACTTATTCCTGCAAAGGGTAGGCTAAACCTACCTAAAATTAGGCCTAAGAGTCACCCCCAGAGAACCTCTTCTGTTCCTCAGACTTGGCCTCTTTCTCAAAGCCAACTCAGCAGGTGAAATCACTGCCTTTCCTTCTACATGGGACATAACTCCCAGGGGTATAAATCTCCCTGGCAACGTGGGACAGAAATCCTGGGATGATATTGTGGGCCACTGATTGTACACCATATTTGGAATGTATGTGTGTGAAGATTTGTCAATAAAAAATTAAAAAAAAAAAGATTTGATGTTCTTTCCTTTAAAAAGTTTTCTGATCTCAGGTAGGACATGAGATTTTCTTGGTTTGCCCAGAGTGATGCCCCAATGAATCCCAGAGTGATTCGATCAGTGAGTGGAAAAGTACTTGCAAAGCCCCCTTGGGGGAATTGTGAGAACGGGGAGAAATTCAACTTCCCCAAGTTGAATTCTTGATATTCTCACAAGCAGTGTGGATAACCAAAACTTAGGCTGAGCCCCCAGTCTTGGGGTTTGTTCATATGAAACTTAACCCCACAAAGGATAGGTCAAGTCTACTTAAAATTTAGGCCTAAGAGTCACCCCCAAGAGAGCCATTTTGTTGCTTAGATGTGGCCTCTCTCTCCAGCCAACACAACAAGCAATCTCACCACCCTCCCCCTGTCTATGTGGGACATGACTCCCAGGAGTGTGGACCTTCCTGGCAATGTGGGACAGAAATCCTAGAATGAGCTGAGACTCAGCATCAAGGAATTGAGAAAACCTTCTCGACCAAAAGGGGGAAGAATGAAATGAGACAAAGTATCAGTGGCTGAGAGTTTCAGAGTGGAGAGGTTATCCTGGAGGTTATTCTTACGCATTGAGTAGATATCACCTTGTTATTCAAGATGTAAGGGAGAGGCTGGAGGGAATGGCCTGAAAATGGAGCTGTGTTCCAGTAGCCGTGTTTCTTGAAGATGATTGAATAATGATATAGCTTTCACAATGTGACTGTGTGATTGTGAAAAACATGTTTCTGATGCTCCTTTTATCTACCTTGTCAACAGATGAGTAGAATATATGGAATAAATAAATAATAGGGGGAACAAATGTTAAAATAAATTTAGTTTGAAATGCTAGTGATCAGTGAAAGCGAGGGGTAAGGGGTATGGTAGGTATAATTTTTTTTCTGTTTCATTTTATTTCTTTTTCTATTGTCTTTTTATTTCTTTTTCTGAATGGATGCAAATGTTCTAAGAAATGATGAATATGCAACTAAGTCATGATATTGTGAATTACTGATTATCTATGTTAATTTTTATTTCATTTGTTGATTTTTTAATTGATAAATAAATTAAAAAAAAATTTTTTCTGATGCTAATAGATGATGTCAGTCTTCATACTTTCATTAGCACTAGGAGGTAAAGGACTGTTAAGTTCTCCGAATTTCTATGGTAGGTTGGGCAGGGTGGGTGGCTGGGACAAGAATGCTCCCAAAAAAAGAAAAAAAGAAAGAAAAAAAAACTGCTCCCAGGAACTACTTAAATAACTAAGTAATTTAGAACTCCTTCAAATCCACCTAATTATACTCTTTATAGCCCATCTAATTATTATCAACTTAACCCTAATGTCACTTTGCTGAGAACTTAGTGATTTATTTGATGTTCTAATCTGGCCTATTGATTCCATGGTTTATAGCCAAATTATAATTACCTAAGTCTAAATCCCTAGCTGTGTTCTCTTCAAAGCAAGCTCTTTGCTCCCTGGTTTATACTTGAGGAATAAAGCCTTTTCTCCCCCTGTTATTTTAGATATCACACTCAGAGCTTTAACATCTAGTATCATGCCCAATATCATGAATATTCATGGCACTCGGTGTTTGCTCAGGCTAGTGACATGTTCAAAGTAACTGAATTTCTCTTTTGGAAAGGAAAGGGCTAAGAAAGACTGATAAAATATAACTGTAACATGTATAAGTGCCTTGAATTGTTAGAACAGAGGTCCACGGCTATTTCACAGAGAGTCCAACTTTATAAGAGACCCAGAGAAGAAAGGTTGACCAATGACCATCCTAAGATATATAATATGGTTTCAAAGTGATGTGTGTGTGTGTGTGTGGGGGGGGTGTTTGTATGTACACACATGTGAGCATGCATATGCTTGAGTAGGGGAAGTGAGGTGCTCAGTGGAGAAATTGTACTAAAGAAAGGGAATAGTAAACTAGTCTCTTGACTGTCGAGGAGGTGATTTCTCCACCCAGTATGCATGAATGGAGGAGTGAGGAAATGGGTCAGATAAGCCTGGACTGTAATTAGATCTCACAGGATCATCTAAAAGGAGCTCATATACAAAGAGCAAAGACATTCGCTGCCCCTCAGATGAAGACCTACATCAACCATGAGGCCTCATTCTTTTAAATATTCTGATTAAAGAAGTCCTCTCTTTTCTCTAGGCCAGGCCTCCTTCCCAATTCTCTTGGAATCTTAGAGATTGGGTGTTTGTCTAATTGCAAAGCAAAACCGAGAAAGATCTCAGGAAGTATGGGTGAAGACATGGAGATTGAAAAACACCAAATTTGTCATTTATTACAGCTGAAATGTATGGTCTTCAGAGGGGAGAGGGTGGGGGGCTGGATAGAATGTCACCTGTAATGTTAATGTTTTATTTCTTAAGCTGGTGTTAGGTACAGGGATGTTTGTTAAGCTGGTATATTTCAAATATTTCATAATTTTCAAAAGCAGAGGTCTGAAAGGAAAGAGAAGAACAGATAAATTTTTTTCGGTTCTCTGCTTTTATCTGGAAAAGATAGTACCCCCTCCGAACTAGAATATTCTAGTTTTACTTACAAATGAAAAACAGTGTTTGTTCGCAAACAAGACCATGCTTGCTACACTTTTGAGGTTAATGCTCTTAAGTCAATTCATTTTTTCTTTCTTTTTAGCTGACGTTCAAATCACACAACTATGAAATAGAATCGAATGTATTGACTCCATCCGTTAGTGTAACTTTAGTTGCATGGGTGTTTGGAGATGATTTGGAGATGCCTTTTCTGTTTGGTTAGCATTAGGACATTACACGTTTTTGAGTGACACATGGGAAGAAAGGAAAGCGCCTTGAAATGCTCAGCATCACTATCCATATGATACTGACATAACAATATACTGGGTTGTCCCAGTCTTCCTCAAACCTTTCACCTCACTAGTCCTGCTTTCCCTCCTTCTCTGATGATCCCAAGATCAGTACACTTCTTAATTCCTACTCAACTATGATCACAGAAAGAGAAGAAAATCTTGTGTTATCTTGTTATAAAA